>NC_064639.1:148637528-149887528 GCF_023864345.2 Schistocerca serialis cubense | reverse complement strand
GATAGCCTTGTGGGTGGTACGTGCAGTCGCCCCATCCTGTTTGAACCAGGCATTCTCAATTGCGTTCTCAGTCAGTTCACCTACGAAGGGTTCCAGAATGCAGGCGCAGTACCGTTCTGCATTTATGGTGTCCTGAAAGAAGATCGCCCCAATGATGCGTTTACGAGTCACGGCGCACCAAACACCAACCTTTCGATCATGCAGTGGCGACACCTTAAATTCACACGAATTCTCCGTAGTCCACAGACGACTATTGTGGCTATTCACGTAACCAAAGAGGTGAAACCATGTCTCATCCGTTGAAAACGTTGTGTTAATAATCCCTTCGCCATTGTCCTGCAAGGAGGACAGAAACCAGTTGCAAAAGTTCACACGCGCCGAGCGATCGGTGTCTCTCAGTTCATGCACGACCGACATTTGGTACGGATACATGGACAGTGACATCCGGAACACATTGTGAGTGGAACCCACGGACACGAGGGCCTGCTGAACTAGTTTTCTAACCGATTTCTTTGACCTTTGCAGTATCCTGTCTTGCACCTCTGCACACCTTCTCTTCGGATATGGATGTGGGTGGCCTGCCAGATTTTGGGACATTATGAACGCTTCCGTTTATTCTTAACTTGGTGATGAGGTTCCGCACAGCATTGCGGTTAGGCACCTTCACTCCTGGAAACTTTGCTGCAAATGTAGCTTCTCTTACTGAGGTAAACTTGTCTCCATTGCGGAACACATGAACCACAAGAAACACTCTTTGCTCAATCGTCAGCATGATGACTTGGATCACAATGATGTCACACACAACGTTGGACTTCAATCAAACCGGAGCTGCCAACGAATACAAATAGCTGGTCAAATATCGTCCAAATATATTAAACAATGAAAAATGTTGTATTGATAATTGGCAGTCATATCAGTCATTACTTACTACACAACAACATGGCACTGCATAGTTACTTTCTGAATACCCGGTATATCTTTGTGAAGCCTTGTAGTGCATAAAGCAAAGCTGAAGATGGCAACTGCTTGCCGAAACCGGTAATGTATTTTATTTCATATCCAAGCGATCATGACGTAATAATTTTTTTCACACATTTAGAAACTTCGCATACCTCGAATTGGAAATACTCCAATTGTTAAGGAACGGAAGTCGCCGTTTTCGACTGTCTGATGGTTAGATATGTCAAACTGCCAATTAGTGGCGTTACGTTATTCTCAGGAAAATGTTCTCTAGGATTAGGATCCAGTGACTTTCCACGTCACTCAGGCTATGATAGGAATGCTTATCAAACCAGGAGCGTAGGAGAAAGACAGGAGAGACCATAGCATGCGCATCTTGAAGACTGAAGATTTAGAAGACATGACAATATTTTTTAACCGAAAATTTTGAAATAAATATCCTGGTTCATGTTCTCGTGAGCCAGAATGAAGGGGTGCATGTCATGATATGAAAAACATCGGCAGAAATGACACAACTATCTCTCGTCTTAACTGCACCCTCTACACAATGTGAGTTAAACGGCTCATTGGACCATTGGAATTTCCCATTGACAAACAAATCATGCACATTCAAACATGGTAGTTCCAACTTCCTTTTATCACCTCCATGTCGATCCATCTTCCTCCCCTTCTGCCATAGCTTACACTTACCCCAAGAGTAGGGGGTCATACGGTTGCCTGGTAACAGTCCTACAACAACTTCAGCGCTCCAAAGCGACTATAGTGGCCTTTTTGATAAGGTTACTATAATTTTGTTTGTTGATCTTACAAGCCACTACTCTGTTAGCTAATTATTGTTCCATAGTTGAATTGAACAATTCTTTTACCGAAACAATGTGGAACTAATCACTTTAAAGGATATGTGATTAGTATTAACATTAATGAACACATTATTACATGTTGTCCTACGCATGCAGCTTTACTTATTTCGTTTATTTTCTTTGTTTTTTTATTGGTTATAGTTTTAAGGAGAACTTCCTCAGAAGGAAGGAAGGCGCTGTCCACGAGAAAAGCTTGCTTCGCTACTTGCAACACATCTTACTTACTAGGATTCTGAGCGACCAATAGCTTCAACAATGGGTAATAAAGGTCACTTTTCCCTCTAGTGTTTTAGGTATGGACCTCATATTGGAATGGTTTATTTATAACGAATTTCATTAACGAATATACGTATTGTGGCGACTCAGTTAAAATACCTAGCTCCTTGAGGAGTTAACCTACATTACGACTGTGGGAACGCCACATGTCATTCTTACTGCTCCCTTTTGTGTAGTAAAACTTTCCTTCTCAGAGATGAGTTTCACCAGAAAATTATTCCATAAGAAATTATTGAATGGAAATGCGCAAAATTTGTCAGGAATTTGATACATTTGTTTCCAAAATCATCAATAATACGAAGAACAAAAATAGCTGAACTTAATTGTTTGAGAGGCTTAGTAATATGCTTTATGCAGTTCCAGTTTTCAGCAGTATTATATACTCCCAAATATTTGTACCATTCTGTCCTATTTACTGACTCCTGATCATGTGCTACATCACTTGTTGGTATGGCTACCTGTTGTACAGATCTGAATGCAGTGTGTTTTTCCCAAAATGTAGGGTGAGCCCATTTTTCAGAGAACGAAATAATTCTTTGAAAATATAATTTACCAATTCTTCTGCTGCTTTCTTTCTAATGGTATTTATCGTAATACTAGTGCCTTCTGCAAAAAAGACAAAATTTCTTGCTAAAGGATAAGTGGAAGATCATTCACGTTTAAAAGGAATAGAAGTGAAAATTGAATCCTGTGGGACTCCCTTGGCGATTTTGTGTCCCGATCGCCAAAATTTTCTATCTTTCAGACTTTGTCTGAACTATTCAGCACAATTTTTTGCATTCTGTTTGTTAGGGGTAATTCAAACCAGCTGTCATGAAACCAAAAGCTATATAAAACACGAGTTTTTCTAAGGCAGTATCTTGATCTACAGAATCGAATGCCTTGGAAACATCACAATAAATACCAACAGGCCATATATCATTGTTTAATTCTTGAACTATCTGAGGAGTTAATGTATAAATAACTTTCTCAGTCGAGCAAGCCTTCTGGAATAGAAACTGTGGTAATCTACATAAATTGTATACGATTAAGTGTGTGACTACGCTGGAGTACGTTCCTTTCCCGAAGATTTCGGAAAAATATCTCAGTAAGTAGAGTGGAAGATAATTGTTTAAGTCTGTCCGGTAACCTTTCTTACGAAGTAGTTTAACAACTGCATATTTTAACCTGTCTGAAAAAATTAGCTGTGTCGTTCATATATTCCATATAACACTAACCACATTACTTATTAAGATGGAACAGCTTCCCAGAACTCTGTCTGAAATTGCGTCAACCCCACACGAGCTATTATTTTTTAAATTATTGTAATTGTATTAATTTCAGTGAAATATTTTGGCGCTACTTCTAGTTGGCTAAAGTTTTGTGGACTCACATTTTTAAGATATTCTGCTCCTTCTTCAGCTGAATCGTTTAATCCTATATTTACTGCTATGTTTAGAAAGTGGTCGTTAAAAGCACTTGCAGCTTCTGAATTATCAGTCACAACATTGTCATTTAGTTTAATTGCCGGCCGGTGTGGCCGAGTGGTTCTAGGCGCTTCAGTCTGGAACCGAGCGACCGCTACGGTCGCAGGTTCGAATCCTGCCTCGGGCATGGATGTGTGTGATGTCCTTAGGTTAGTTAGGTTTAAGTAGTTGATACTGAAGGAATTAGCTTAGGGAATGAGACACTTAAAGTAGTAAACGAGTTTTGCTATTTGGGGAGCAAAATAAATGACGATGGTCGCAGTAGAGAGGATATAAAATGTAGAGTGGCAATGGCAAGGAAAGCGTTTCTGAAAAAGAGAAATTTGTTAACATCGAGTATAGATTTAAGTGTCAGGAAGTCGTTTCTGAGAGTATTTGTATGGAGTGTAGCCATGTATGGAAGTGAAACATGCACGATAAATAGTTTGAACAAGAAGAGAATAGAAGCTTACGAAATGTGGTGCTACAGAAGAATGCTGAAGATTAGATGGGTGGATCATATAACTATTGAGGAGGTATTGAATAGAATTGGGGAGAAGAGGAGTTTGTGGCACAACTTGACAAGAAGAAGGGACCGGTTGGTAGGACATGTTCTGAGGCATCAAGAAATCACAAATTTAGCATTGGAGGGCATTGTGGAGGGCAAAAATCGTTTAGGGAGACCAAGAGATGAATACACTAAGCAGATTCTGAAGGATGTAGGCTGCAGTACGTACTGGGAGATGAAGCAGCTCGCACAGGAGAGAGTAGCATGGGGAGCTGCATCAAACCAGTCTCATGACTGAAAACCAAAACAACAACAACAAGTTCTAGGGGACTGATGACCTCAGATGTTAAGTGCCATAGTGCTCAGGGCGATTTGAACCATTTTTTAAAATTGTTATTGAGTCTTTTACACTTGTCTCCCATTTGACAATTTCGCATATAGTTTGACTCTTATTATCTGCATTATTTGTCATGACATTATAAAATAAATAAAATAAATAAAATATTATTTATTGTATATGTATGATAGTGATTGGTTGTAATTAATATTTGCTTATCTGGAACGTGGACGTTTAATTATTTGGTATGAGACGCTTGACAATGGCTTTTTCGTAAATGCAATGTTATTCGTAGTTGACCGTGAAATGTGATTCAAATAATCGGACTTCGTATTTAAATCGTTTCCAAAGGCTGCTGCGGTAGGTGTGGACTCAAAATCTAAATCCCAATATTAGAATAATTTGCCAGCCATGTCAATACGTCGTACAGAGGTGACTGCTACTAAACATAAAAAACTTTATACAGTTAGTTAAATCAGATATATTCAACGAATAAGCCTACAGTTAAATAATTCTACTTACTTTCATAAATATAAATTCTTTACAGAATCGAGTGCCTAGTAAGATTGCAACTCGCAGTGTTCTTATATAACTTCAAATACGGCGGTGTGCCAGTTAATAAAATATACGTGCTTCCCGCCTCAGCTGTTCTGCCAGACCTCCCGTTTCTTAATCAAACATAAGAGTGTCTTCATTGTATTTTGTTTTATCAGCGACATAGCGCTGCAGTTCTGTGCAATAGGCTTTATTTATTTGTCAGAGATTAATTATTTAATTAAGATTTCGCGTTTCCGGGGAAACTCACGCACGGCATGCAAATGTGCCTTTATATTGCCCCCTGAATTGCGAGGCGAAAGGACACACTTGCAGGCGAGCAATTCAGCTAAAGGCACAAGAAAATCTAAGTTATCTACTACTATTTACATGACTTACATTATACAGTATATTATATACAAAATTTGAATGACGCGCGTGCGCCGTAAAAGTTCTTATGTTGGCAAAATAGAGTGCGCGCACGCGCAGAAGCGTCTGTGTGACTCCGGTACTGCCGTTATATCGTAAATTTAGATCACGCGGCACAGTATTGCAGTTCATATTGCTCGTGTGCGCGCGCATTTCTTAGTCGTTGCACAAAGAACATATTCCACCAAGATTACATATGAATAGTACATTCTATGAGAGATAACTTAGTTTTAAAATTACAATATTTGTTATAATACAAGACAACTTTAGATTGTTGAATGTTCTTAGTTACATAGTATTGCATTGAAATGCTTCAAAGAAAAATGTCTTTTTGTTTCAGGTGCGTTGACCTATGCACATCATGTCGTTATTACAGTTCATACTCATCTGCTGCACAATAATTTTTCACAGGTTAGTGTCGTCGTGGTAAAGTTTTTTGATCACAGTAACATCGCCATATAACAACGTAATTGATACATAAGCATGTCCATTTCCTATTTTCATTATAGTCGTTGTGATGCAGTTCGTTGTGACAAAAAGCATTGTTTATTACAGATCAGACGTGACCCGTCGTGTAATTGGTCCATATGCATTTCGTTTTCGATATTTCGTGGAAGCTTGGTTGCAGAACCTCGGACGGCACATAGCTGGCGTCGATCCTTGGACAGTCCAGCTTAGTGTGTCCGTCACATTTCGAGAACATTCCATTCCCTGAAGTTCCAACCAAAATTCTTCCACTCGTCGTGTTGTTTTGTTCTTGTGTGTTTGTCGTGTGCGGTATGTGTGCGTCATACTCGAATGTATATTGGTTTCTGAACTGTACATTTTGACTGATACTTTCGTTACATTCAGACTGTGGTTGATCGGTGAATTGTCTCATGGGTGCAGTGACGGATTGTACTGCGTCACTAATCAGCTGTTTGTTATTAGTGATGTATTCCGCTACGGAGTCGTGCACAATTGTTGGTAAATTTTCACGTATGCATCTATCAAAATGTTTGTCTTTGCTCTCTACCCAATCATGAAATTCTTTATTAGTATTTTGAAAATGAGCTGTGGCATCAGATTGTAATCTGTCAGTCAGTTGTTGTTCAACATCGCCAAATTTATTCTGCACGCCAGTAATTCGTTTTGCAAGGTTGTCATGTACTGAAGGATATGTTTGAATTTGTTCAGTAAGAGCTTCACACGTGACATTAAGGTTTTTTACTTGTGTCTGTAAAAGTGCCACGTCATTTGTAGTCTTTTCTTGTCTCGTATTAACCTTGGAAAATTTTGTACTGAGTTCAGTCATCTATTTGGTCAGTGTGGCGTCTATAAGTTCCACACGTTTACATAAAGTGTCATTACATGCCTTGATTGCTATGAGGTCAGATTTAATTTCGTCATTTTGTGTCTTTAACTGTTCATTTTGTGTCTTTAAGGTTGTCAGGTTTTCCGCGTTCTGCATCCTTAAGGTTGCCATATTTTCTGCGTTTTGTTTCATTAGCATTTGTAATATGTTGGCAATGTTTACTGTTTGCAAGGTCTCTGCCCCCGCCGCGTCATTAGACGTGACGTCATGTATTAACATGGGCTCTGACTGAGACTTTGAAATTTTTGTGGTGGACGGCCTATTGTCAAAATTTCAGTTAACACTTGCGTCAATATTTGATGAATCGTCACAACCGGTTACTGTCGTAAAGTCATTTTCTAACATTTGTCTCTCGTCCGAGTCGGATTGCGTCTGAATAGTATGTCTTTGCTGTTCCATCTTTGCGTATTGTTTTCTAGTTATGACCATGCCACACGTATGGTATGCTTCAAGAAAATAAAGTTTGACACTGGTTTTAAAATAAAATGCAGTTGAATATGAATCGCTCGTAGCAACAATGGCTGTTTGTTAATTTAAAAATGTAAACTGAATATCGGATTGTTCTTAATGACTGCTGGCCATGTTACAACGTATCGTACAGAAGTCGGCCATATTGTACACTCGTGTATTGGTATTGTTGCAGAAGTTATTGTTTAAGGAAAAGCACTGAGAATGAAATTTATCACTGAAAGCTGCTACGTGTGAAAGAAATACTACAGAATCTACTGGAGAGCTATTACACTGAATTATGCGTCTGGTCAAGCCTGCCAATGCAAAGATGCTGCGTCTTACCTTATTTTGCTGGAAGCTTCGTTGCGTCTTCCCGCAAAATTTTAGAATTGGAAAATATCTTCAGATTTTTGTTATTTCTCGTACATTCACGTCTAGGTCCAGAAAGTTGATTTTTCACATGAAACAAAGAGAACAATGTAACAAATGACAAAATAACAAGTCCGACACGCAGTCGCCAATATAAAATAAATAAAATATTATTTATTGTATATGTATGATAGTGATTGGTTGTAATTAATATTTGCTTATCTGGAACGTGGACGTTTAATTATTTGGTATCAGACGCTTGACAATGGCTTTTTCGTAAATGCAATGTTATTCGTAGTTGACCGTGAAATAAGACTCAAATAATCGGACTTCGTATTTAAATCGTTTCCAAAGACTGCTGCGGTAGGTGCGAACTCAAAATCTAAATCCCAATATTAGAATAATTTGCCAGTCATGTCAATATGTCGTACAGAGGTGACTGTCTACTAAACATAAAAAAGTTTACACAGTTAGTTAAATCAGATATATTCAACGAATAAGCCTACAGTTACATAATTCTACTTACTTTCATAAATATAAATTCTTTACAGAATCGAGTGCCTAGTATGATTGCAACTCGCAGTGTTCTTATATAACTTCAAATATGGCGGTGTGCCAGTTAATAAAATATACGTGCTTCCCGCACCAGTTGTTCTGCCAGACCTCCCGTTTCTTAATCAAACAAAAGAGTGTCTTCATTGTATTTTGTTTTATCAGCGACATAGCGCTTCAGTTCTGTGCCATAGGCTTTATTTATTTGTCAGAAATTAGTTATTTAATTAAGATTTCGCGTTTCCGAGGAAACTCACGCACGGCATGCAAATGTGCCTTTATAACATGCATACTTCTGGACAGTTTAGCAACACTTTGTAGTATGCATGTAATGCCGGATCCTGACTTTCTCTGGCCTTTACATATACTTCTGTCTGCTTCTTACATGAGATTACAGTTCCCTTATGTATCCGTAGCTTACCTTTTCTTTTCTTTTTTATTAATATTGTAAATCTTCTGGATAATTTTTGAGGAAACTAACTTTCAAATAATAACACTTAATATGTAATAAGTTGAATTTGGCATTAATATCTCTTTGTGCACATACCTCATCACACAGCATCTCTTTTTGTTTACTCTTAAAACATTGAATCTGTTTCTCAATAATTAGCCTCACTTCTTTGTAGGAACCTCCCTCGTGGTTGTAAGGAGCCATGCTGCTTTTTCCCATTAATTGTGCATCATAATCATATAGCCCATTAGCTCATGGACACTCATTTTTTCAGCCTGTGCGCTCTCTATAAAGATGTTATCAATCTGTATCCAACTATTTTGCTGCTCACGAGTTGAAAAATTTACTCATAAAGTTAGAATGGACCACCCAAGTAATAATCGTTGTTTATTTTTCCTGCTCGTATATTTTACGGAATATACATACAAATCTTCACAAACTACTAACGGTTTCTTCTTGTCTAACAGGTAGCTCAATACTGCATCTACATTCCTGACAAACGTCCGCCCCCGGTAGCTGAATGGTCAGTGTGACGGATTATCAATCCTCTGGGCCCGGCTTCGATTCCCGGTTGTCTCGGGGAATTTTCTCCGCCCAGGGGCTGGGTGTTGTGCTGTCATCATCGTCTGCAGGTTACCGAAGTGGCGTTGAATTGAAAGACCGGCACCCTGCGTACGGTCTGAACGACGGGGGGCTCTGGCTATACAATTAAATAAATAAAATTTCTCATAAACAGCTGAAAATGGCTCTGAGCACTATGGGACTCAACTGCTGAGGTCATTAGTCCCCTAGAACGTAGAACTAGTTAAACCTAACCAACCTAAGGACATCACAAACATCCATACCCGAGGCAGGATTCGAACCTGCGACCGTAGCGGTCTTGCGGTTCCAGACTGCAGCGCCTTTAACCGCACGGCCACTTCGGCCGGCTAAACAGCTGAAAGTTTCCTAGAGGTGATCTGTAGACTGTTACCATTATCAGAGAAGTATTCTACACTAACAATTCACAAGCACATGCTTCTAGGTTCTGATCAATGCTATAATTATTTGTTTCAGTATTTTCGACTTTGTGTCCAACTTTTTTTGCTTATGTCAAGTTCGAGTGCACTTATTTGTTGTCATCCTACATAAGCACTTATTTCACTTTCAGTATTTATGTGAAACTCATGAAGACACATTAACGATAGGCGTGGTTACCATGCATGAGACCGAGTTGGAACTTGAACCGGGGTCCCCTGGAGTACTAGGGAGCGTCGGTACGTCATGAGCGACTGGTTGAATTTACACATAAGTTGAAAAGGATGGTAAGACCAGGAAGTTCGAGAAACAAGAGTAGCAAGCATGATACCCTGGAGTCTGCTCCCTTCCCTAGCGTACGGAGTACGCGTAGCGATGCGTAGGGTGAATGAAAGGAAATCCGCGTAGCTGCTCGTGGGCTATTGAGCGCAGCCTCCAAGTACAGCCAGTAGCGCAGTGTTGCGGGCTTTTTTAAAGTTCTTCAGCGGCAAGTGCTGTTCCAGATTTACGAGACCCATTTCACGGCGTTCCCCCCCCTCTCACATATAAATAAGCAGACTCGCCTGGGAGAAAGCCAAATTGCGACTCATAGATAAATAAAAGAGCAGCGACTGCATTTAAATTCGCTTTAAGCCCGCCGCTGTTATTTTAAGTGGGATGCTCGCATCCGGCAGCGGAGCGTCCGGCGATGCGAGGGGAGGCATTTACATAGAGCAGCGCCCGGCCGGGAGCGCGCCGACCAGCCAGCCGCCGGGGCGGGCGAAACTGTTCGCGCTGCTCGCATCTTCCCCTCCTTCTTTTCATGGCGCGAACGAGCAAGTATTCACGCTTTCCTTAACTATGCATATTAGAGAACGACCCGCGCATTTTTAGTGACACTTCATTCTTCTCTACTCTACTCCAGGACACTTCTTAGCAGGGTGCTGGAGAAGCGCGATTCTGAAAGCAATACTGCTTTTCCGTTGGTCTAGCTGTCACTAACTGCAAAGTTCGGCGACGGGCGATAGCAGCGTCTATGAGTTAACGAAACTTTGTACGAGGAGATTCTGGTTAATTACCAGAGCTAGGACTCCCTGAAAGAGACGCTCATTAGGCTATACACTGAGCCAACTTGCAGCAGGAGAGGCACCACAGGACATTTTATTTTCTACTGTCTATACTTTTACAAATAAATTCCTAAAACCTTGTCACCATGACCAGGAAGGATTCAGGATTCACACTCATAGCAGTGGAAGTGCAAAGACGTAACAAATTAATTTTTTTTTTTTAGATATGAAATTTCATCATTTTTTCACTTACTGTTGGCTGCATTTGTTGCTATAGGTACATTTTTCTTCAAGAGTAAGAGAGATTCTTTGATGAATTTTGCACAGCATACAAACCATACTTACAGGTGTATGGAACTCTAGAATTTTCCAAATCTATTAAAAACTGTGGTAAAATTTGATTTTTTCTAAACATAAAGTTTAAAACGTAACAGCTCATTCATTTCTTTCATAAATTAAATAGATTCTAGAGTTTCAGACACCTGTAAGTATGGTTTGTATGCTGTGCAAAATTCATCGAACAGTCTATCTTACTTACGAAGAAAAATGTACCTATAGCAACAAATGCAGCCAACAGTAAGTGAAAGATCATGAAATTTAACAAGTAAAAAAATTATTTTGTTATGTTTTTGAACTTTCGCTGCAACGAGTGTGAATCCTGAATCATTCCAGGTCATGCTTACAAAGTTTTATGAATTTACTTGTAAAAGCATAGACAGTGGAAATTAAAATGTCCTCTGGTGGTGCCTCTCCTGCTCTAAGTCAGCCCCTTTGACGTCCTACCCCCCTTAAGTCTTGGGAGAGCGATGTGCACATTTACAGGTGGCAGTAGACCCACGTATATTAGGTGCAAAAGAGCAAGGCATGCGTCGAGCTGTCTTTTGTACTCTCGTGATTCACGTTGAGCTGGTTGCGTTTCTGGCGCCAGTTGCCAACGATTCTATTTTCATCTTTAACTTCGATGTTGATTGCTCTTCTTCCTATCGTTGGCGGCAGGCATTTAACTGCAGCGCGTGTGCTTTGCTCGGACTCTTGTGTGTGGATCCGCAGTATGGGGTGCAGTAACGTGGGGCTGTGGACATGGGCAGCACGTGGAGAGGCCGAGTCGGCACGACGAAGTAGCGTGGCAAGCCGCTACGGGGTGTTGAATCGTGCATCACCGATACATTGCCCATGGTGATTTGGTTTCCCTAGGTGTTGGAAGGACAAGTTCCTTCGAGTCTGTTAAAAGCTACACAGTCCGAATGAATTGGAGTTGTCGAGTTGCTTCGGTTGGTTGCGTACATCTTATCTGAACACGCCAGTGTACTAAAAATTTTTTGGAATTGTTCTAGTTAACATGAAATGAACACCGTTAGCTGCTTACAGGCGTTGACATACGTCAACGGGGACAGATGAAAATGTGTGCCCCGACCGGGACTCGAACCCGGGATCTCCTGGTTACATGGCAGACGCTCTATCCATCTTTTTTTCTTTAATCTCATTTTGTTCGCTTTTGTTCGTTGCATCTGCTCGGGGCGTACATCGTAAGATATCTGTTTAAGTTCGTTGTGATCGATTAACTCAGTTTTTTCTTATTACAGAGGGCAGCTAACCTTCTTTTCTATATAAATGAGGCACAAACCTCATTTAGATGTGCCTCTGTCAAAAATTTCTCAATATATCAATATGCGCTCTGTCTGAGCCACCGAGGACACAGAGGATAGCGCAACTGCAGCGATATATCTCTGGCACGCTTCCAGCGAAACCCACATTCTCAACGTATTGTCCCGCACTACATTCGTAGTGCCCCCGCCCATTATACTCATTACTCGTTGTGCGTTGCCGATTCCCGTAAGAGTTCGGGGCCTGTTTGTGGTTCAAAATGGTTCAAGTGGCTCTGAGCAGTATGGGACTTAACTTCTGAGGTCATCAGTCCCCTAGAACTACTTAAACCTAACCTAAGGACACCACACACATCCATGCCCGAGGCAGGATTCGAAACTGCGACCGTAGCCGTCGCGCGGTTCCTGACTGCAGCGCCTACAACCACTCGTCCACTCCGGCCGGCGCCTGTTTGTGCATTCGCACAAAAGAGGAAGATAGTCAAGTGGCCGGTGCGCCTTAGCTATATATATATATATATATATATATATATATATATATATATATATATATATATATATATATATATATATATATATACTAAGAGGGTATCTGTTCTTTCCGACATGTCCGATACCATCATAGTATATATATTGTTCTAGTTGCTTATCACGCAACTCGGTGTCGTGACTTGATACTTGACGGCAGTTAAGGAAGTGTGACTACGTCCAACCGACCGACATGAAGCACGGCTAAATCCGTAGCTAGAAGTGCAACGAGTAGTGTCTAAGTCGGCTGCTGGCATTCCAAAGCCATACTGAGATATTTCTTCCATTCTATCTTGTAGTTCATTATTGTAGTTTGGGGTTTAAATGTGTGTCAAGATAATTCTTGTCATTTTAACATTAGGACATTATTTTAGTGGTCCTTTTGCGAATTGGTTAGCCAAATTTTAAGGGCCGTGACTGGCCAAGAAGCTCACGGAGACTGATTTCATTGAAAGTATTGATCACCTGTTCTCTAGACAAGATTGTGTATGTCTTGCCTCAGAATATTGTCCGCCGCTGATGTGTTTTGTGTTGCAGATAATTGGCAGTGGTCGACGTATGGAAACTGGGAGCAGAGTACCACGGTGGCAGAGTGATATTTAAGGCCCTGCTCCCCGCTTTCCATCTCAGTTTATGTTGTTACTGTCTTGTGATTCCATCCTTTCAGTGAAGAGTTATGGTGTCCGAAGTTCAACTGCAGCGCAAAGTTGAATACATTTCTATTTCATTTGCTGTCTCGTGGATCTCTTGTATTGATTAAACTCCTTTGGTGTGCTCGCGTCTTTCACTAATTCATAGGCAGTACTGAAGCGGCCTCATTTAAGGTGCTAGTGTCATAAGGTGATATGGTCTAGTAGTAATGATTTTACCAACATTGTTGATTATTCAACTGATTTAAGTAAGCTTGAAAATTTGTTTGGTCAAATTAAAGCACTTCCTTAGTCGTGGAAGTGATTTTTATTGTAATAATGCTTTTAGGAATAGTGTTTTATTTAGGAAAGTTAGCTAGCCAATTCTTACAAGATCTGTGTTCTGGTACTTAATGTATTCTTTAGCTGATTGGAGGTAATTAGAGTTCTGGCAGGAATCGTGTGGATAGTAGTTCCATCTAAGTAATGAAGTTTATCTGAGTTAGTTTAACTAGTTATATTCTATTTTCAAGATTTATGGGTCTTGTTCTAGTTAAAGAAATGTGTTCGTCATTTATCCAAGTGATCTGGCTTTATGAGGCAATCGCCTTTGTTGTTGTGATTGTGATTTCATAATGCTTTATGACTGAATAAAGAAGTGCGAGGCAACTACAGTGGATTACTATTGTGATTTCGGTATGTCCTTATGATCCACACCCCACATGTGAATAGGTTTCCGACGTAATTAAAGCCGTACGACGGGATTAACGGACTATAAATGCGGAATGGTGATTGAAGCAAGACACATGGTACGTTCCATCCGGAAATTGTTAGGCAATTAACTATTCTGAGAGCCACAGAGTTCAGAGAGTGCTGAGAATAAAAAAATTCAGGAATTACCTCTCAACCCGGACAATGAAACGCCGACGGTCTTTACTTGAAGACCAAGATCATCTAACATTCTGCATGGTGTCTGTTTGTTCTGTATCGTGTCTCCCTGCCGCTTTCGCGCAACGACGCTCTGAGCGTGTTTTTTAGGGAATTGACTAGTTTGAACCTGGGACCTGTTGCTGGTAAGGAGACGTCAGACCACACATGACGTGTGGAGTTCAGAAGAGTTCAGTGAGACTAGCGATGATATAACCAAATACTTAATGATTTCAGCGCCAGGTCCGCTGCACTCCATGTAAAAGAATCTTAATACTAACTAAATTTAGTGGAAGGGGTTCAAGGCTTTCCTATTTTTAACTAGCTGGGAAAATAACGTCGAAAAAGCAGTTAAGTTTACCATTGGGAATTTTATTCTGCTCACAAAACATTGTTTATAAATTGCACTATTGATAAAAGGAAATGTTTTAATACGGGATGGTAAAAACCAACTGCGTTCAACAAAAATGTGAACGAATATTCCCTGAATGGGTTTCCAAGTTCTACAATGAATCGAAGGATGACCTATGCCATATCACATCTATAATCTAGGTTCAAATTAAGTTTCACAAAAGATAAAACTATCAAAATGGTCTACAGTGACCCTCAATTATCTTTAATTACTTATCTAACTTGTCGTAAAATACAGTGGCTGATGTGGCTTCTCAATAACTACATAACAGAAAAATCATCACGTTTCAGATTTTTACTTCAAGTGGCAAATGTGAACACCATGAGCCTTAATTGACGATCGACGCTAGTAATACGCAAAAAGGGGGTGTAACAGATGAGACTTCTGCAGTTCTGAGTGAAGCTTTATGCGCTGTTATGCGGCATCGCGTGCGTTCATTACATTGTCGGTGTTCGTCAGGGGGCGGCAGACACCACAGGTCCACTGACCTCGCCGTCTCTGAAGCAACTCTCTCCTAACTTCTCCTTACTACGATTTACCGAAGTTTGTTTAAAAAAACTATCTGGCTGTGTTTTCATCTGACCAATCACGGTCTCAATGTTAACCTTAAGCTCCACCTCAAAAAATTCTGTCCATCCAATGAGAAACGTTATACTTTTCGTGGTGGGGCAATGTTTTTAAAGTTTGCAACATAACAGAGACGCGAAAAAATCTCACGCTAAAACTTGCAGCTGGTGTGGTCCTTTTAGTGTTATCGTAAGATCTGTACTGTTCTTCTGGAGGGCTCTAGCTTTTAACATGGGCTGGGGGTGGTCCTAGCGGTTAGCTGGCGTTGTGGGTGTCC
The DNA here is from genome assembly GCF_023864345.2 of Schistocerca serialis cubense. Lineage (NCBI taxonomy): Eukaryota > Metazoa > Arthropoda > Insecta > Orthoptera > Acrididae > Schistocerca > Schistocerca serialis. Next base: position 149,871,996 of record NC_064639.1, on the reverse strand, counting down.
GTCCCTTATTGTAGGGCCTTCCAGCTTAACATGGTTCTGCAGTCGGCTTCTGTTCTCGTTTCTCCCCTCGGCATTGCGTCTGTCTCACGGTGGGAAGGTATGACATGCATTTAGGCATTCTTGTGTTAGTCTGTGATATTCCATTTGCTCACTCGTTACTCGTATTACTTTGGTTAATTTAATGTCACAATTTATTCGGAGCTATGTGACATATTACTGGATTCGCTTATCATGTCAGGGTTTTCATGGAAGGTGTTGGATTTGCCTGACACCTTACATATCACCACCCTTCGAACTTAATTTTTGCACTGAAGTTAGGCAACGATTGAATCGTTGTCTAAATCAGTCAAAAATTATTCCGTTATCTAAATTTTGTTGCCCACTGTTCAGCGACGTAATTCTGTTCTATGCTAGTTTGTATTACTAATTTATATTCTTATATTCTTCCACACTATTATCAAAATATGTTTGTATTGACAAGGGAAGAATATTTTTATTCTATTATAATTATTATTTTTTAAATACTTTCTTTGTTTATTTAATTGTGAATATTGTTTTTTAAGAAGTTTGATATCGAAAGTGAGGAGTCTTTCACATCGATTTTCTTAGAAATATTGTTTTTATAAATGTAGTAATTAAGTAAAATCTATTTCTAACACATTTTCTAAATGTCATGTACAAGTAAAATGTTTTTGTTTCTAGACACTCATTGCAACATTGTTACATTAACAAATAAGAATTATTTCCAAGAAATGCTTTCACAAAGAAATATACATACACAAGTATTGAGATATTATCTTAACAAATGGTACAAATGTTAAAAAAAGGGAAAACATCCAAAAAGATAATTTTTTATTCTTTGCTTTTATAAGGAGAAAATAAGTAAAATACAGCTATTCCTTTATTTTTATAAGGAGAAAATAAGTGGCATATAGTTTTAGTGTTTATTTTGCCTTGCTTTTGTTCTCTATATACTGTCCATTTCAGAACTAATGACTTATTTTTATCGATAGTCCATTTTTTACTTAAGTCTATAGTCAATAACTGTTATTTTGCAGTTTATCAGCTGTCTGGTGTGCTTAACTTATTTAGTTTTTCACACGTTTCTTTTGCACAATTCCTACATCACATAATTTGGTTTCACACATTCATACAATCCTAAGAATGTTTAAGCATGAATTTGGCGAATGTTTTTGCACGAAGATGATGGACTTGAGCAAGATGGATGCAGGCAAGTATTTGATGTACAGCTTCGTTCGTCGTTCCTTGTTGGTTTTGCAAGCGTGTGTTGCTGTTGTGGAGGTCCCATAATGGAATGCAGCTGTGAGTGCAGATTCTCGTGGTTTACTGGATTTGTATGTGTGAAAGTCATCGTTATGTGTCGTTGAAAGCGGTCGTTTTTCGTTGTAATACTTCGCAGACGACTAGTTTACAAAAGGATAGGGATTTGGGAAGGTATGTCGTCTATTCTTCACCCATCTTCTTTCTTGGTCTCAATCTTGCGAATCTTCAACTTCTGTTCTTCCTGCTTTTTCTCTGCTTCTTACTTGCTTCTTGGTTCTTCTCTGGGCAGGATATGGAAATATTTATTGATAACTAGTCGCTTTGAAGTTCTCCTCTTAGTAACAGTTTGATAAATGGTTTGGATATGTCATTTCTACTTTGTGGACGTTGTCTTCAGTTTCGTGCATCAGCGTGCTGTTTAACAGCGGTAGTGTGACTTGTCACATATTTTTTGCCAGTGGTGGCTTGCCCAAGCTTTCTTCTTGTCGGGCCGTTTTTTACTCGCCACGCTGAGTCGGGGCATCCCAGGGTTCACGAGCGGTGGAAGTCCAGTGTTTGCTTGTCAGTCTCTGCACCGGTCCCTTCCATGTTCCGCCACTCTGTGGTTCTGTGTTCTGTCCCAGCAGGGTTCTGCCACCCCGTGGTTCAGCAGATATACAGCCCACTTCAGCTTCAAGGGCCTTCTGTTGGTCTCGCTGTCCTTTCCCTTCTCTCGATGCTTCTGCTTTGTAGGTATCGTGTCTTGCTAATTACGTCCTTCTCTTTCTTGATACTTCTCGCATTGCAACTTGTGGGTCGTTGCATCGGGTCTTTGCTGGAGTTTTTACAATGGTTCTTACAAAAAGTTTTACTTATAACCATATAACATATGTCTAGTACCTACATTGTTTTATGCCTTCTTAAAAAGCTTTACAAATTTCGGTGCCCTTTCCATGTTACAATTCTAAGATATTTTGAGTCTTAACTTCTAGAAGAATCCTCAAATTCATTTTTTATTTTTATGTAGTGTCGTGGTGTACAGCATTTTAGTATTTCACGCTGTTAGACTATCTACGCTTTATCCCTTCACCTTAATCTATGGATTTATTTTTGTTTTTGTTTTTATTGAAACTACTTTCTTTTTCCCACCTTCCTCTCTCTTCATTCTTCTTTCTCCTGACGATCTTATCTGCAACATAATCTGGAAATATAGTGCTGATTATTTACCAGTAACAAAATTAATTTTCAAACTTTTTGATATGGCTCACATGGTGAAGTCCTAAGGTTTTGCCTGTTTTTGGGTTCATTAGTTCCACAGCATTATCATGAGCAATTCAGCTAATTATGACAGGTCCTTTGTATGTAGCGTAAAACTTATGTATTTTGTGTTTCTCTTTGCTGGAGATATGGTGTGTTTTTACAAATACTTTCTGGCCTACTGAGAATGTTCTTTTACTTGCTGTTCTATCTCCTCTTTCTTTTCTTTCAATGGCTGCCTTTATGATGTTAGAGAGTGCTGTTGCTATGACTTGTTTGTGCTGTCTACGTTGTACAATAGGAAATCTAACATTTTATCTGGTTATGTTTGGGAGTTCAATATTTTTAAGTATAGTAACTGAAAGTAGTAGTGTAGTGCTATGTCGCATTTCATTTATTACTTCTTGAAAATCTTTAAGGTATATATCCCAAGTGTTGTGTCTTTTGCCTGCATATAATTGGCATAAAGTGCCTATGTCCTTCATAGATCGTTCTGCTGGATTTATGCTAGGTTTGTACTTAGATATGTAGATGGGTTTTATTTTGTGTTGTTTTAACGTGTTCTGGCATTGTACTGATTTGTGTTGTAGGCCGTTATCAGAAATTATTTGTTCCACTTGACCTACTTGTCTGAGAAAATCTTGTCTAAATGCTTTACTTATAGTAAGACCTGTTGCCCGTTTTAATGGTGTCAAGGTAACATATTCAGAAGTAAGTTCCAAAACGACAAATATGAAAATATATCCACTTTTTGTGTGTGGGAGGGGCCCCATCAAATCTGTTGCAGCTATTTGTTTTAATCTTTTAGGGATTATTGGAAACATAGGTGGTTTGGTTTGGAAAGTGACGTGTTTAGTCCTCATACATTTCTTGCATTTGACTAATACTGTTCTAATTTGTCTTTCCATATTAGGAAAATGGCTTGTTTGTTTTATTTTTAAAAACCATTTCTTTGGTCCAAAGTGGCCATTACTTAAATGTGTAAAGCATATGTGCTTATTAATTATTTCATCTGGGATATAAATTAACCATTCATTCGTTGCAACATTTCGTCTAAAAAATAAAACATTGTTTTTTACGAGATAGTGCTGTCGAATGTCTGGAAAATCCTAACTTCTCCACTTGTGTTTGATTTCTAGTATTTCGGGATCCTTGTCCTATTCTTTGCCTATGTTTTTCAATGCTGTCTTAATGTAGTTTTCGAAAGGTACTTGTTTCATACAGTACATTGTAAACTGGTCTTCTGCTGCTTCCAAACCGATGTTACTGGATGCACCCTGTCGGCATCGTGATAAAGCATCTGCTAATACATTCGCTGGTCCTGGTATGTGTGTAATAGTGAAGTCAAATTCTTGTAGTATTAACATCCCATGAGTTAGTTTGGCGGATAACAGAAATTCTAATGCTTTGTGGTCAGTGTATACCTTTGTTTTTCTTCCGAATAGGAAGTATCGAAAACTTTGGAAGCCCCATACAATGGCCAATGCTTCCAGCTCCGTGACTGAATAGTTTTTCTCGCTTTTTGTGAGTACCCGACTGGCAAATGAAATTGTTCTATATGATCTTAGCTCTGCCTGTTCGTATTCTTGGAATAAAACAACTCCTAAACCTGTTTTCACGCTATCAGTGGCCATACAAAAATTTTGTGTTAGATCAGGATGTGCTAAAATCGGTGCTGTTGTTAGTGCGTTTTTCACTTTTAAAAACTCTTCATTGGCTTCTTGATCCCATACCCACGGGGTGTTTTTTTCCAGTCAATGCACATAGGCGTGATGTTGCGAGATAGTCGTTCCAAATAAATTTTTTATAGAATCCGGTGAGACCTAGAAATCCTCTGAGAATTTTCTTATTATATGGAGTACAGAATTCTTTGATTGCCGTTAGTTTTTCTGGGTCGGGCATTACCCCTTTTTGTGCATACCATTCTAATTCTTCATCCTCTTTATCTCGCGTCATTCTTAATTGTTTGTTTATAACTGGTATTTCTTCTAATTTTAGCTTTTGCTCAAAGAGAAGTGTGACATTCCCGAATGTTACGCTACCTTTACCCATATCTATTATCGCTCGTCTCTCATTTAAAAAATCTGCACCTATAATCAAATCTACAGTTAGTTTAGGTATAATCACGAAGATGGCTTCGATCTTTTGACCTTGACACGAAAGAGTTAACCTTGTTTGTTCCGTAACTTCCGCAGCATTGTTTCTAATAAGACCTCTTACTTTAATCTTATGTCTTTTCAGATTTGGCAATTCCTCATTGGCATTACACTGCATGAATAAATTTTCTGAGATCGCAGTCAGTTCACTACCGCTATCAATTACAATATTGACTGGGATATGCTTTACCATGGCCTTCGCAATTGGTTGAATTTGAAAGGGTTGGTTCTGTTCTTCTTCGTCTTGCATCAACGAAGCCTTGACTGAATCATACATGAGTCTTTTTAGGAATTTCCCTTGTGAATTCGAACTTTCTGTAGGATAAGCTTCGACTGCTACATCTCTCTCTTTTATTTCCTCTTCTCTATTTCTTCCTTCATTTACGCTTTCTTCAACATCCTCTACTTTTTCCTCATCCTCATCTATCTTCTCCGTCACTACTTCCACATAATCGCATCTAAATGCTCTAATTATCGCTTCATAACTTCCTTCATTATATACATTGGGTTGTGTGCACACTCGTAACTTATTTTAAACTTCTGTCGACTGCGCATTATCCTCATTGAATTCGCTTTCCCTGGTTTCCATCTCAAATAGCTCTGCAATACTCATTACTTCGTCCTTTCCTCCTACATTCGTTGTGCATGCCTCTAGTAATTCATCATCCTCGCCAGTATTCTCCCAATTAATTTCGTCCCCACGCGATATTGTTATTTTCTTGTCCTCGTTTTCATCTGGTCCCTGTCAATTTGTTTCTTCCTTCTTCTCTTCTCGTGATAAAATTTTTACTTCTCTGTTCAAGGTGCTGCAATTGTCCTGGGTCGGCGCGTCATTCTCTTTGGCATGGGCGCTTAGCTGTCAATTCGAACGCTTATAGGGGTTTGATGGTCTTACCTCCACCTCTTCTATCTTTATTCTTTTTTCTTGTTCAGCTTGTTGATAGTGGTTTCTTTGTTGATAATTTGTCGGTCTATTGGTTCTCCAGTACCCGTTCCGGTTGTCGTTATTCCTTCTGTAATAGTTGTTGCCGTTCCTGGGTGAATTATAGTTATTGCCATATTCTCTTCCAAATCCACAACCGGTTCTGTGTTGAAATCTATTGTCGTTTCTTGGTGTGAAGTTATCACATGGCTCGTAATTATTGTTCCTTCGTACTGTGTCTTGTGGATTCCACTGTTTTTTGCTTTCGTTTTCACGTGCGCTTCGTCTTCTTCTTGCGTCATCTTCCGAAAATATGAACTCTAGTTCCCTTAGAATGCCTTTAAATGCTTCGACGTCATTGCCTCCGCGACCTACTAATGATTGCTGGTATTTCAATGGTAGCTTCATCGCGCATAATTTAATTAACTCTCCGCCACTGTATGGTACATCTAAGCATTGATTTTTCTTTGCCATTAATTCGAAAAATTTCACGGGACTCTTCTCTCCTGAATTTTCAAAATATGGGTTCTGTAATAATTCGTACGTCACTCTGTTCTGTGCTTCGCTGGACCAATATCGTGAGAGAAATTTCTCTCTGAAATCTTCGTACGATCGGCATGTCGTTGCAACATTCTGCATGGTTTCTGCGACTGTTCCTGACATGTGTGCATATATAAAGTCTAATTTGTGTGCTAGCGTCCAGTGTTCTGGTAATCCTACTCGGAATTGATCAATAAAAGTTCGTGGATGTAATGAGTTTCCTTCTCGAAAGTGTTGAAATTTTCTGACTGTGAGGAAATGATCGTTGTCGTACTTCGTCATAGTTCCATATGAAATTCGCGATTCTTCGCCACTTTTGTTTGTGATCATTTCTCGCGTCGTTCTTTCCGGTTGTGGTAGATCCATTGGATATTGTCCACCGTAACTTTCGCCTACCCTTGCGTAGTATCGTTGGAGTGGTACGCAATAATTTTCTTCCATCGGTAGCTGAATGCATTGCACTGTACTCTTCGCGACCTGGCTTTCCATTGTCAGGTCTGGCTAACCTTGCTGCTTCATTGCACGATCCAGACTGTCTTGAAACATACATTTGTGGTTCCGCATGTGTTTGTGATGACGTTTGTTCATCAAGAATTTCGAAACGTGTTTGTTGCTGTGCAGGCTGTCTGATTTCACGTGTGTTACTTTCCGCCTGTGATTGGAATCGCAAATGCGTAATATCTTCGTTAACTGCTTGTTTTTCAGGTGCTGTTACAGACACGGATGTGGTTGCAGACTCTGTGCTTGTTCCATCCTGTTCACTACGCTATTCAGTGATTTGCAACAACTCTGTTCGCAATTCCTGAAATTGTCGCTTCGTTTGCGCTTCTATTTTGACTATGCGGTTATCATATGTTTTCAGCGCTGCTTTTGTGATACGTTTGTGTAACACACTGTTTTCAACACCTTCACGCGCTGTGCCTGCTGCTTGTCTAGTAATTTCGTTTATCTGTTCCTCTAGTTTCTTGACCTCTCCCTGGGTGTTGTTACGTAATGTTTTGATCTCGTCCTGAATGTCATTACGCAATGTTTGTACGTCCACTTGTACCTTGTCAATGTCTGTTCTCAATTGATTATGACCTGTTATTAAGTTTCCTATCACTTCTCGAGATTCTTTTGCCTCGTCTTCAATATGACTTGGGTGTAACTGAATTTTTTTGTTTTGTTCTTTAATCTCATGCATTTGTCTCGTGATTTCTGCAATTTGGTTCGTCGTTTCTGCATTTTGAATTTTAATTTGGTTCGCAATTTCTTTATTTTTACTTGTCATGGTTTCCATCATTAATTATAATAATTCTGCCAGATTGATGGGTCCTATTTCGTTTTCTTCCGACGTCCTACGCTCTGTGTCTTCGCCGAAGTGTTGGTTTGCAACAGATTGCATTGAACTGTGCTGTGACACGTTTCTGCTCGCATTCCTTGTACTCTGTGGTGAGGGAGCTCTGATTACTTGTACTATGGGTTCTACATATTCAATACGCAAGCTAGAATCGTCATCGACTGTCTCTCTACTTTCCTACTCCTCTGTCGTATGCTGACTTATGTTTTCTATGCCTTGACGTACATTATCCTCGTTATGGTGCGTTATATGTCCTATTTCTCGCGATACTGCATCGTCTGTTGTACTGTCCTCTATTCTCTGTCCATTTTCATGCTGGGTTTCTACCTCAATTCGGCCATTGCTAATCTTTCCGAAATCCTTATTTTCTGTTTTAAAAGCAATTCACGCGCCCTACTTCGCGTCAACATGCGCTCATACGATCTCACGCGTTTCATAAACTTTTTGTTTGCATGAATTGACACTTATTATACCCAAGACTGACAATCGATTCACTTACTTGTTGGGTCAGAACCATCTTGTCAACGATGTATCCGCCACCTGTGCTCTTGCATTGCGGAGAAGACTTAATTCTAAAAATTTTTTAAATTCATAACTTATTTATGCTATTGTCTCTGCTAGAACGTCTCACTATCTATCGCTGCAGCTACTGTTTTCTACTATTTATGCCTTTCAAAAAAAAATTTTTTTTATTATGAATATTTTTAACAGGAGATTTTTCTGACCTAGTTAGGCATGTGGTCGACCTTCAATCATGGTATTTTACCATCCTGGCAGGGTCGCCATTTTCTAACATTATGCGTGGTGTCTGAACCTGGGACCTGTTGCTGGTAAGAAGATCAGACCACACATGACATGTAGAGTTCAGAAGAGTTCAGTGAGACTAGCGATGTTATAACCAAATACTTAATGATTTCAGCATCAGCTCCACTGCACTCCCTGTAAAAGAATCTTAATACTAACTAAAGGGGTTCCAGGCTTTCCTATTTTTAGTTAGCTGGTAAAATAACGTCGAGAAAGCAGTTAAGTTTACCATTGGAAATTTTTATCTACTCACAAAACATTGTTTATAAATTGCACTATTGATAAAAGGAAATGTTTTAATACAGGATGGTAAAAACCAACTGCGTTCAACAAAAATGTGAACGAATATTCCCTGAATGGGTTTCCAAGTTCTACAATGAATCGAAGGATGACCTATGCCATACCACATCTATCATCTAGGTTTGAATTAAGTTTCACAAAAGAGATAACTATCAAAATGGTCTATAGTGACCCTCAATTATCTTTAATTACTTATCTAACTTGTCGTAAATTACAGTGGCTGATGTGGCTTCTCAATAACTATATAACAGAAAAATCATCGCGTTTCAGATTTTTACTTCAAGTGGCAAATGTGAACACCATGAGCTTTAATTGACGATCGACACTAGTATTACGCTAAAAGGGGGTGTAACAGATGAGACTTCTGCAGTTCTGAGTGAAGCTTTATGCGCTGTTATGCGGCATCGCGTGCGTTCATTACCTTGTCGGTGTTCATCAGGGGGCGGCGGACACCACAGCTACGCTCACCTCGCCGTCTCGGAAGCAACTCTCTCCTAACTTCTCCTTGCTACGATTTACCGAAGTTGGCTGTGTTTTCATCAGACCAATCAGGGTCTCAATGTTAACCTTACACTCTGCGTACAAAAATTCTGTCCATCCAATGAGAAACGTTATACTTTTTGTGGTGGGGCAATGTTTTTAAAGTTTGCAACGTAACAGAGACGCGAAAAACTCTCACGCTAAAACTTGCAGCTGGTGTGTTCCTTTTAGTGTTATCGTAAGATCTATGTTGTTCTTCTGGAGGGGTCTATCTTTCAATATGGGCTGGGGGGTGGTCCTGACGTAACAGAGACGCGAAAAAGAATCACGCTAAAACTTGCGGCTGGGTGTTGCCCTTTTTGTGTTATTGTATGATCTATACTGTTCTTCTGGAGGGCTCTAGCTTTTAACATGGGCTGGGGGATGGTCCTAGCGCTTAGCTGGCGACGTGGGTGTCCGTCCCTTATTGTAGGGCCTTCCAGCTTAACATGGTTTTGCAGTCAGCTTCTGTTCTCGTTTCTCCCCTCGGAACTGCGTCTGTCTCACGGTGGGATGGTATGACATGCATTTAGGCATTCTTGTCTTAGTCTGTGGTATTCCATTTGCTCACTCGCTACTCGTATTACGTTGGTTAATATAATGTCACGATTTATTCGGAGCTGTGTGACATACTACTGGATTTGCTTATCATGTCAGGGTTTTCATGGAAGGTGTTGGATTTGCCTGACACCTTACAGTCAGCGATATTTGCTTAGAGTTGTCGGTGCTAACAGACAAGCAGCACTGTGTGAAATAACGGTGGGAGAACGTACGAGGAACATATCCATCAGGACAATGGGGAGAAATTCGGCGTTAGTTGCTATGGCAGCGGACGACGGACGTGAGTGCCTTTGCTAGCAGCCTCTCCTGGGATCATGACCATATCGGTTGGACCCTAGACGACAGAAAACCGTGACTTGGTCAGAAGTGTTCCGATTTCAGATGGTAAGGGCTGATGGCAGGGTTCGAGTGTGGCGCTGAGCCCACGAAGCCATATACGCAGGTCATGATAAAGGCACTGTGCAAGCTGCTGGTGGCTCCATAATGGCTCTGTTTACATGCAATGGACTGGGTCCTCTGGTGCAACTGAACTGTCGACTAGAAATGGTTATACTTGGCTACTTGGAGACCACTTGCAACCATTAATGGATGTCAATGCCCCATGTCACCAGCCCACTATTGTTAGAGATGGGTTTGAAGAACGTTCTGGACAGTTCGAATGAATGATTTGGCCACGCAGATTGCCCGACATGAATCCCATCGAAGTTTTATGTGACACAGTTCAGACGTCATTTCGCGCACGAACTCCTGCACTGGTGAACACTTTCATAAGTATGGATAGCTATAGACGCAGCATGGGTCAGTATTTCTGTCTTCCAAGGACTTGTTGAGACCATGCCAAGTCGACGTGCTGTACTCCTCCAGGCGAAAGAAAGTCTGACACCATATTAGGAAGTATCGCATGACATTTGTCACCTCAGTGTAATTCAAGAAGTGGAAAAGTTAAAGGAAATTTATATTGAAAAAATGGTGTCTTCGAAGGTCGAGGTGCTAGGCAAGGTTGATAATTCGCGAGGAAACCAGAGCCATACGCAGCGACGAAAGAGCGGTCTCTTCGCAAACAAACCACGGAGCGTTTCCATCTGCCACCGCATCAGCTCGAGTAGTTACATCTGCGTACACTGCCGCTCAGCCCATTCAGCAATCATCGTCGGAGACGACACCATCGTCAGCCTTCCGAGCCAGCAGTGCGATACTTGTATTAGACAGAACTCTGCATAAGTGTTTATCGTCAATTGGGCTGATAACAATAAAGGCCTAAAGCGCACCATCGTCGATTTTGAGATTGTAGCTTGTATGCATGCTATTGTCATCTGTTCATGTTACGTTGCACTAGCTTTAGCAGTACTATATCCCTACACTGTACAAATGAGCATTTTCGAATAGCTGTCTCACCGATTTCTCTGATGTTCACTTCCACGTAGGCCCAAAACAAAATTTTCATTCCGGCAGATTACGCTGGATAGCTACATTGACGCCGGTTTCATCAAAGAAGGTTGAAGGTCTAGAAGAAATGCCCCACTGTAATCTCACGTTCTATTGTTTCGGCATTCCAGTCTGTGAAACGGACGCTGAGGATTTCAGAACGTTGAAGAATGTGACCAACCTTACCATCAAATTAAACGTTGATGTTTGTGGTAAAAAATGTACATTTCAGAAATTATTCTAATGACGTATTTTTCAAGTGGTTACCATGAACTTTTGTTTAAAGTGACAAATTCTTCCTTGGAGTCGTGAATGGTCACCATTTTCTTAAAGTCTCTTAGAGGGAGACCATAGTTTGTTCTAGATTCCCTGGAAACTCTAGTGTCCAAATAAATAAGTGGAAGGCAATTATCAACCCTGAAACACAAAAACTTAATGAAACACTACTACATTTCATGCCGAAAGAGAAGAGACAGAGTTTTCTGAATCTCCAGCCAAAGAATATGCTTAATGTAAAAGATATTACCGAGGACCATGTTGAGTTGGCATAGTTAGTAATTATGTGTGTGGTGCATTTAGTTCAAATGGTTCTGATCACTATGGGACTTAACATCTGTGGTCACCAGTCCCCTAGAACTTAGAACTACTTAAACCTAACTAACCTAAGGACATCACACACATCCATGCCCAAGGCAGGATTCGAACCTGCGACCGGAGCGGTCACGCGGTTCCAGACTAAAGCGCCTTTATCCGCACGGCCACACCGGCCGGCGGTGCATTTAGTATCTGGTATTTATGTCCTGCTTCTAGTTCCACGTTAATTACAAACTACTCAGCATTCGAGAATACACTATTGCCGCTAACATATATATTTAAATTCTGTGGATTAACATTAGTAACAGTAATATTAAATATTAATTAAAATTTCGTAACGTAAAACGTGTTCAGTATTGCTCATAGGACATATGGAATATGAGACTTGATTAAAAAAACAAATGAAGCCTCTGATGTTGGTAGTTTGCCTACATATCTCATTTTTATAAACATCTATTTTCTCAAAAGTTTGTCAGTGCCCTTTTGGTTCTTGGTGCCTGAATTGTAATTTGTTAGAAGATATTAGTAACTTGTTCTGTAACAAGTGATACGTTAATGTTGAATGACAGAAATAAATTCTCTTCACTCTCTTGTGGACATGGATTGTTAGAAGTGATTTAATATTTTGTTTGTTTTAGTATGAAATCGGCCTCCAAGAGCAAAGCTAAGGACACAGCACTGTACCGACGAGTGCTATTTCGTCCGCTACAACAGAAACAACAGCTTTGTATTACTTCCCCCACATAATCACGATTCATATCTATGCAGTAGCATACATCTACATCAGTACTCCACAAGGCACCTGACGGCGTGTGGCGGAGGGTATTTCTGGTACCACCAACTCATCACCCGTTCCCTGCTCTAATTACGAATGGCGTTTGAGAATAATGTTTGTCGGGAAGCCTGCTTATTAGTTCCGGTTTCTCTCATTTGCTCTCTGTGGTCGCTAGAAGTATGTGGTTTGAATCGAAGTAATATGTTGTCCGACTCTTTTCGGAAAGTATTCTCTCGAAATTTAAATAGTACACCCCTCAGTGATGCACATCGCCTCTCTTGTAGCGTCTGCCATAGGATTTTGTTAAGCGTCTTTGGCATGCTCTCGTGAGGTGTGAACGGTAACGTTTCGAAACGCACTTCTCTTCGTTGGGTCTTCTGTATCTCTTCTATCAGCTCATCCTGGTGAGGGTCCCAGGTTGATGAACAACACTCAAAAAATTTATGGAAGTCCATCGTTCTAACGGAGTTGGGACGGCGACTGACGATATAATTGGTCAAACAAGCGCCTTCTTTAGTGGTTGAAATACATTTCTGTTTTATGTTTCCTATGACTCTCAATCTGGAAAATTAATTTACTACTATTTGTTTTATGTGGTCATTCCCCTTAAGGTTACTCCGAGTACGTGCTTCGTGATATTTTACAGTAGTTACTGTTTCCCACAGTTTGTGATCAATTGCTTAGTTTACAGCAGTGGAATTGTTTTCCTGTGTATACGCAATATGTTATACGCACAGTGATGTGCCAAAACATGCACCTGCTTAATAGCTTGATTGGCGACTTTAGAACGAAATACATCAGTGATTCGGCGTATCAGTTTTCCGGCAGTCTGTTGCTAGGTTTGCGGAGGCATGCCTCATTGCTGCGCACAGGTAATGTAATTCACGTAAATAATGGGCAGCTTATTTGCGTGCGCGGCGATGGCGCCCGACAGCGACTCAGATGGCTTCTATAGGATTTACGTCAGGCGAATTTAGTCGCCGAAACAGCAACGTGAGTTCATTTTAATGGTCCTCAAACCACTGTAGCACGGTTCTGGCCCCGAGACACGGACAGTTATATTACTGAAAGATGATATTAGCGTTGGCGGAGTCATCAAGCATGAAGGATTGTAGGTGGTTCGCAGCCGTCAGTGTGTCTTCGTTTACTACCACAGGTTCCACGCAAACGCAGGAGAACGTTTCCCATAGCCAACTACTGCTTCCACTAACCTGCCTGCGTCCGTGAGGTTCTGCACGTTCCGAGCCACCGTTCATCTCGATGACGGCGCTTGTTTAGGCGACCGTAGACCTAGAGTATCAAAAGTATGACTCACCCGAAGGGATAAACTTTTCCATTGAGCGACAGTCGAATCCCGATCGCCCTGTGACCACTGCAGCCGTAACTGACGATGTCGTTGGGTCAGTGTGTGAACATGTAGGGGTGGTCCGTTACGAATCTCCATGTTCGACAATGAACGATGAACAGCTTGCACCGAAACGGGTGTGCGTGCACCAGTTTTGCGTTCTTTCAGCGGAGACGCCACAAATCACCTTCTATCGTGCTTTAAAGAGCAGACAAGCCTCCGAACCTTTTAGGGTCGAGGGATAGTTTCACTGTTCTCCGCCCTCTTTCAGTAGATACCCACGAAAGTAACATCTCAACATTCGACTAGCTTCGCTGTTTCCGAGATGCTCGTCCACAGACTATGCATAATACTAACCTGCCCTTTGTCAATGTCGCTTATCTCAATGGATTTTCCTATTTGCAGCCCATGTCTTCGCTAGGGTGATCCCCGTCCGTGTCTGCTCCGCTTACATATGCAAGTTACAGCGTCAAGTACTCACAACGCCGCCAGGCGGCATCCAACTTCGTGGTGGGCAGTGGTCATTAATGTCTTGGTTTATCAGTGTATATCCTTTGAAAAATTCCCTCACCAAACAAATCATCGCTTGATAGTTTCGGAATTATTTCTCATCTTTGTTTATGAGCAGTTCAAATGGCTCCAAGCACTATGGGACTTAACATCTGAGGTCATCGGTCCCCTAGACTTAGAACTACCGAAACCTAAATAACCTAATCACATCACACACATCCATGACCGACGGCGGATTCGAACCTGCGACCGTAACAGCAGCGCGGTTCCGGACTAAAGCGCCTAGAACCGTTCGGCCACAGCGCCCGGCTTTATGAGCAGCCCTTTGGCTTATTCCATGCGGTACGTCGTCACAAATTCCTCTTCTGTGCCAGACTCTTCATGTCAGAGTATTGCCTACAGCCAAGTCCTCGATTACTTGTTGGATACATCACAGTCTTCCCCTACAGATTTTGCTACTTAATGTCTCTCTCTAGTAAGTGGAAGGTATTCCCTGCTGTCTTAACACATGTGTAGTTGTTCTGTCCCATCTCCGAGTTTCCCAAATATTCCCTTCGTCAACGATTCTGCAGACGACTTCTTCATCCCTTCTACTATGAATCCATCTAATTTTCAACATCCTTCGGTAACACCAGTTTCAGTTCTCGATTTTCCTTTTTGTGGCCTTCGCATTATCTCTATTCATTTCTACAAGATGGAGAAAAATGGTGTCACGAAATTTTAACCCTGGATAGCTGATGCCAGTAGGAACCAATATTACTAGTATTGTGCAGGTCGACAACACACCATTTCGAAACTACGGAAACCTGGCGCCACGCACTCCGATTGGCTGTGGAATTGCCCTGTTGCCAATCGTCGATTGATAGGCAGCTCTGTAGCTGTCGGTTCACCCATACAAACGTCCCTCGCCCCGAATTAATGGATCGCATTCAACATGCCGCCAATCACATCAGGGAAATGCCAGAAATCCTTGAAAGAGTTCGACGAAGCACCGTTCGACGTCACCAAGCTTGTGTCGTGGCAGAGGGTCACCAATTGGAGCACTTGCTGTTGGTAAACAATCCCCTAGCTACAAAAAAGGCCTCTTCAGGGCCGACACAATTTGTAAGAGACTTCGTGTACGTGAACTAACAACTGTTGACGGCTTTGTTTACTGTACGTCTTATCATGAAACTGCAATGGATGTGTCGGGACCCCAGCGGATTCGCCCCCTGGCCCCAAGACTGGAAGACTGGCGCCCTACCACCGAGCGTGCGGGCCGTCTTGGATACACCGTGATATCCGGCAGGCATTGTCCAGAGCATCCGGCAATAGTTTCCGTAGTTTAAAAATTGTACATTGTCCACCTACACAACATAAGTAAGCTTGGTTCCTACTGGCATCAGCTTTCCAGGGTTAAAATTTCGTGCCACAATTCTTCTACACCCTGTATATACTGCTGCAGATATTTCTTCCTCACGTTAAGGCCTATTTTTCACACTGGTGTCATTTTTTATTTTAACCATGACGAGTCTCTTTTCCCGTTTAATCTGTAATATATATCCTTCCTTCATCCGTCAAGAGTTATTTCGTTTCTAATGAAGCAGAATTCTTTCATTTCACCTGCTGCCTGGTCGCGAATTCTGCCCTGAAGCTTATCACCATTCTGATTTATTTTCTTGTAATTAAGTCCGTCATCCTTTGGTTTTCACTCAGTCTGTTTTATGCACCCATTATACTGCTCACTCTATTCAGCGTTTCCTATAATTCCTCCTCTCTTTCACAGTGAACAGCCACGGTATCATCGAATCTTGAGTCTGATATCCTTTCACCATGATTTCACCAAGACTTAATTCCACTCTCGAGAGATTTTTTAAATATATTTTCGTCATTGTTTCTTCGTTGTGTATGTTGATTAATAGCTTTTTCTAGTACGTGTTCTACGTTCTTGGTTTACCATTATTGTTGTTACTGTTGTTCTTGTGCATATTGTACTGCCGTCTTTCGCTACAGATTGTACTTATTTACAGTAACACACTCTCTGCCCTACCCTCCCATTCATAGCGAATCCTACTCAAGTTACACCATTTTACGCTGCTTTTGATATTAACTTGTATTCAATACAGTGTCTTGAATCTCTGTCCGCTCCTCCGTCCTCTTTGACAAGGCCGTAGGCAGAATGAGGGAGAGTTCTTATGGCGGGAGTATTTGGCCGCCAATACTCATTATTACTCAAAATTTAAGGAGTAGTGGGGTTCGAACACGGGATCGATGACTAATGATTAATCAAAGACGCTACACCTGGACCTTCTAAGATTCGCGAAACGGTCTCATTGGCACACAACAGTTTCACACGTAAGTCAACCAATTTCGGTATTCCAACATTCCCGATATTTCTGCTTGATCTCACACTGAGTACATACGCTACAAATCACTTCCCTCCTGTTTCTAGTCTTGCCACTTTCCCTCAGAATATGCATTTCAATAGCGTTTAACATTAAGGGTTTTGACACCACTATGTACAATTTCATCGCCAGCTCTTTCCTCACATTTTGCCCTATTTAAACAATCATTCGCCATACTGTATTTGTGCACGTTTTTCTCTAACTTTTTGCTGGAGTGAGAAGGCATTACATATCAAAGTGCAGGGATTTCATGTACGACACAAGCTATGTCACCGCGGTTGTCCGATAAGCGACGCCCCAGTAAAAGGCTCTCGTGCCGAATAGACGATCCCTATACGAAACCTGCTGCCATTCGTTGCACATTCTCTCCCCATTCCGTTGTTCCTACTTGGTGAGAGTCCCATAATGATGGACAATACTCAAAATCAGGTCAAACGAGAGTTTTGTAAGTCGCTACTGCCTCGCATGAATTACAGGAAAACTGCATCGTCCCCTTTCGGCAAGGCCCTAGCGCAGGTATTTTGTCGTTGCCCTCCTCCGACCTGTTATGAAGAGTGACGTGTATATCTTTATTGTATGGATGACTGTGATGAGTGCTTTTACAGTGTAGTGATGAATTTATGATGTGATTAATTAAGGGAAGTGAAACCCGATGCCGGCACATTGCCTGCTCGTCACGAACAGCACCAATGAGGCCGGCAAGGTAACGTCCCCTTCCGACCGACGGATCATCATCGTGTCAAGTAAACTCTTAACATCAGAAGTCTGGAATTTAACCCAGGACTTTGCACGAAGTCTAGTGATCAGGAGCTTTATGCCACCATCTCTCATCGGGTTTAAGCGAGGATAAATGAGATGAGTCAGAAGCAGGCCTAAACGATATCCGAAAAAATCGTTGCTCCATTCAGCACTTCAAACCGGTGTGTTAGCAGCATCTGCTCATAGATATACACACGATCTCAAACTTAAACTTTACAAAGTAAACGTAGTGGGCAGTGCGACGACTGACCAATTCAGATACTATTGCACGATGACAGTACTACGACTTGCGACATCGATTTTGTGAACTTGCAGAGGAATCTACTTTGAAGTTCTAAAAACTCTTCATCAATTCCGGGGATCATTCGATAAAAAACCGGTATTTTAAAGAATCTATTCCAAAATGAAATAGAACATTTATTTATTTAGGTTCTGTGAATTTTATTCCAGGGCTGGAAAAGCTTATCAATTCCACGTGTAAAGAGTTACTGGCGCTTTGTGCGTAACAAGCTATTCTCTGCTGTCCGGACTTCATCATCGGCGAGCCTCTAAGGGCTCTTCCTTCAGTGCGTTAAAGATGTAAAAATCTGAAGATGCCAGATTCGGTGAATACAGGATGATGGAGGGGGGGGGGGGAGGAGGTCCAAGCAAAAACTTCGTTTCTCCGTGCAGGCATCTATGCGCCTTACTTTCATTTCTGATGTTACATGTTGGATCCCACCTCACACACACTTTTTGTGGAACATCAGTACATCATGAACAATATGGTAGGCTGATTCGACAATAACGATCATCATTGCTGCAATATCACTCATCGTAAACCGCCCTTTTCCTCGCATCAACTCATAACTCTCGCAATGTTGTTCTCCGCGACTGCACAGGCGATTCTTCAACACTTGTTACACTAGGTTTGAACTTATCTGCCCGCTCGTACACTTGTGTTCGACTCAAACAACTTCCACCACTTTGCACTGCCAACTGATGGTGAATTTCGATTGGTTTCATTGAATTTCGATTGGCTTCAACCTTCATGTAACAGAATTCTAATGACTCTCCGCTGCTCCATGTTCGTGCAAACCTGAAACGGTGCCGCCATCTTGTTTCAATGATTTCCAGCATTCTGTTGGCGAGGCAGGCTTGTCACCCCTGTCTGATAATAGTTCTCGGACACCATCAAAAAATAATAAAGAAGTACAAAATTTGTCAAATTTTGGTATGTTTTATGGTTCTTTCCCAGTTATTTATTAAATTGGCCTCGTACATCAGGTGACTGTGGATGATGTGAAGTGAGTGGTCTGCAGTTAGTGCAACAAGAATTAGTGGACTGATATTACTTACACTAAATCAAAAAACCTGATAGATTCGTCAATAACTCAAGGCCAAATTTCTTCACTGTACTAACAATTAAGGAACAGACGAACAGTTATTTCACATAGAGTATTTCAAGAGTACACCAATTTGTTTATGACAGTTTTACCATGTCTATTTGTTGCTACAAACTGTCCTATTGTCACTTTTGCTTCGTCTAGCTTTCGTTTATCAATAAGGCTATATTTTGCGTAAATCTGTAATGATGCTCTCTTTGCAACTTTCTGATGCGGCTATTGAACCAGTGTGGGTCTTCCCCGTCCCGTCTTTTCCATCCCATTTTTTTAAAGTCCTCAAAACATTGCTTCGAACATAATGCGTCAATCCTATTTTACTACTACAAAATCGAGAAAAATTGCTGATAACTAGGTAGCATGAGCTCGCTTATCAGTATGACGTTGCACCCTCCTGGCCGTCATAGATACGCTGATTTGGCTGGGAAGGGTGTCATAAAACCATTGTATCCTCACTTGAGGCAAGCTGGCCCACAAATATAGTAACAGGTGCTTGATATCCTGGACGGAGTTGACGTTCGAGCTCGTCCAAAACTTTTACAGGGAACAGATCTGGTACTCTTACTAACTAATGGAGTACTTTAGCATCACGCACAGTGCCATGTATGAACGAGCCTTCTGCTATTGAATAACTAGCTCACGATACCGTGTCAAGAAAGGTAAAATGTGAGGGCGCAGGATGTCCATGACATACAGTTGTGCCGTCAGAGTTTCCTCAATCACTAAGAATCGATACAATGAAATGAATACCCTTAGCTGCATACAGGGGTTATTATATGTCATCGAGGACAGTTTAAAATGTGTGCTCCTACCGGGACACGAACCTGGGATCTCCTGCATGAATGGCAGACGCTCGATCCATCTTCCTTTTCTTTTTCTTTTTTTAAATCTCATTTTGTTCTATATTGTTCGTTGACTTTGTTTGTGGCGGACGTCCGATGACACTCGTTCAGGGTGTTCATTGATCCGTTCACTCAGTTTTTTATCACAGAGGGTAACTAAACCCTCCGGCCGAACACGCTGAGCTAGCGTGCCGGCATCCATCTGACTCACCGAGGACACAGAAGATAGTGCCACTGCAGAGAATTATCTCTGACACGCCTCCCGTGAGACCCACATTTTCAACTTATTGTCCCGCACCATATTCATGGTGCCCCTGGCCATCATACTCATTACTCAGCGCTTTACTGCCGATTCCAGTAAGAGTTCGGGCACTGTTTGCGCATCCTCACACAAGAAGATGGTCAAATGGACGGTGAGCCTTGACTATATATATATATATATATATATATATATATATATATATATATATATATATATACTCCTGGAAATGGAAATAAGAACACCGTGAATTCATTGTCCCAGGAAGGGGAAACTTTATTGACACATTCCTGGGGTCAGATACATCACATGATCACACTGACAGAACCACAGGCACATAGACACAGGCAACAGAGCATGCACAATGTCGGCACTAGTACAGTGTATATCCACCTTTCGCAGCAATGCAGGCTGCTATTCTCCCATGGAGACGATCGTAGAGATGCTGGATGTAGTCCTGTGGAACGGCTTGCCATGCCATTTCCACCTGGCGCCTCAGTTGGACCAGCGTTCGTGCTGGACGTGCAGACCGCGTGAGACGACGCTTCATCCAGTCCCAAACATGCTCAATGGGGGACAGATCCGGAGATCTTGCTGGCCAGGGTAGTTGACTTACACCTTCTAGAGCACGTTGGGTGGCACGGGATACATGCGGACGTGCATTGTCCTGTTGGAACAGCAAGTTCCCTTGCCGGTCTAGGAATGGTAGAACGATGGGTTCGATGACGGTTTGGATGTACCGTGCACTATTCAGTGTCCCCTCGACGATCACCAGTGGTGTACGGCCAGTGTAGGAGATCGCTCCCCACACCATGATGCCGGGTGTTGGCCCTGTGTGCCTCGGTCGTATGCAGTCCTGATTGTGGCGCTCACCTGCACGGCGCCAAACACGCATACGACCATCATTGGCACCAAGGCAGAAGCGACTCTCATCGCTGAAGACGACACGTCTCCATTCGTCCCTCCATTCACGCCTGTCGCGACACCACTGGAGGCGGGCTGCACGATGTTGGGGCGTGAGCGGAAGACGCCCTAACGGTGTGCGGGACCGTAGCCCAGCTTCATGGAGACGGTTGCGAATGGTCCTCGCCGATACCTCAGGAGCAACAGTGTCCCTAATTTGCTGGGAAGTGGCGGTGCGGTCCCCTACGGCACTGCGTAGGATCCTACGGTATTGGCGTGCATCCGTGCGTCGCTGCGGTGCGGTCCCAGGTCGACGGGCACGTGCACCTTCCGCCGACCACTGGCGACAACATCGATGTACTGTGGAGACCTCACGCCCCACGTGTTGAGCAATTCGGCGGTACGTCCACCCGGCCTCCCGCATGCCCACTATACGCCCTCGCTCAAAGTCCGTCAACTGCACATACGGTTCACGTCCACGCTGTCGCGGCATGCTACCAGTGTTAAAGAGTGCGATGGAGCTGCGTATGCCACGGCAAACTGGCTGACACTGACGGCGGCGGTGCACAAATGCTGTGCAGCTAGCGCCATTCGACGGCCAACACCGCGGTTCCTGGTGTGTCCGCTGTGCCGTGCGTGTGATCATTGCTTGTACAGCCCTCTCGCAGTGTCCGGAGCAAGTATGGTGTGTCTGACACACCGGTGTCAATGTGTTCTTTTTTCCATTTCCAGGAGTGTATGAAGATGGGTTATTTCTGACATGTCTGAAAGAACATATACCATCTTCATATATACTAATAATCGTGACTATGAGTCTCATCCAATTGTTCGTCACACTGTGACTGCAGTAGTAACAACGCTGGGCCTCCCCAAAGCATTGGAAGAAAGGGTCGTTGCCATATTCGCAGACGATAGTCATCTGCGTTACTGCAGAACCGTAATTCATGGCCGAATACAATGCATCGAAATTCATCGGCAGTTCATGCTTCCCGGTCACGGCACCATTGCAGACGCCGGCATTTGTGTGTTGTGGTGTAAACAGCAGCCCACGTATCGGACCGCAGCTCCCTAGTGCGTTGGCTGCTAGTCTCTCACCTGCGCTGCTGGATGACGCAGAATGTTGCAGGGGGCCCTGTACGTTTTCTCGAATGGCAGGCGAAGTTGTGAAGGAGTTTGTGAGTGGTGCGCAAGATAGCGATCCTCCCTTACGGTGGTCAGACGCGTTCGATCGGAATCAACGACGGGTAGGTTTGCCCTCATAGTCCTATGCAGTCCAGCATCCGGGAACTATCACATACCAGTACCCCACAAATTAGGACACCGCATGATTTGACCGTCCGGCCAAATTAGGACCCACAATGACGCCCTTTCTAATAGCTCTCAGGTGCTGATAACTATGTCTCACACGAGTACAGTCCATTTCAACATCTTGCGCATTTGACTTCCCTTATATACCGTACCAGGTCTGATAACCACATCAGACATGAACAACGCGAATGGTCTCTAGTGCTCATTATATCTGACACAAAAAAATAAAAAATTGCAGCTGTAGTCATTCAAACAGTCTCCGACAGTGCGTTATGGACGAAGTTGCATTGCCCCATGACCGTATCCTCTCTGTGATCGACCTCTTATGTCAGACAGCGTATGTTGCAGATCAAGCAGATTCACGGTCATCTTCGTTCCGATTCGAAAGAGATATGTTTGTGGCATCGCACTGTAGACAAATTAAATAACAGTTGGCCAAGTGCGAGTAGGACTCGCACACTGAGGGCTCCGTGCAAACTTAATTAGATCTGTACATAGAATTCATCCATCCTGAGAATCGAGAATCTCAATGGTTTCTGCTTCTTTTCGATTTAGATACATATCGGTTCCAGCAAATACGAA
The DNA here is from genome assembly GCF_023864345.2 of Schistocerca serialis cubense. Taxonomy (NCBI): domain Eukaryota; kingdom Metazoa; phylum Arthropoda; class Insecta; order Orthoptera; family Acrididae; genus Schistocerca; species Schistocerca serialis. The sequence continues at coordinate 149,849,267 of NC_064639.1, read as the reverse complement.
GACTTCTTGAAGGAAAAACAGCTCACAGTTGCCCTAATTATGTTTATTTTAAACCTTGACCATGGTTTCTACTATAATAATATGGCCTTCTTCAGAAGTCATAAGCTTTTAAAAATGAAAAATGTCTTAGCGAAGCGGCTGCGCCAAGATCAATAAAATAAAATAATGTCTGTTGAAGTTATTTTATTTTATTGATCTTGGCGCAGCCGCTTGACTAAGACATCTTTCATTTTTAAAAACTTAAGACTTCCGAAGAAAGCAGAAACCATGGTCAAGGTTTAAAATAAACATAATTAGTGCAACTGTGGGCTGTTATTATTTCGAGACCATTTCATAACGGTAATGAAAATAATGAAATACGAAGACCGTATCAAAATCTCTACAGTAGTTCTTCAGATATCAAACATACAGAAAGCAGTGAGCAGGAGACTTTAGTTTGTATATGACCTACTAAAACATAACTACATTTTATCTTTGATGTTAGTCTGTCATGCATTTGAGAGATGATGAATGCAATGTATTTTGTAATGGCAAAACGATACCTTTTATGTGATATAATTACAATTTAACAATTTTCATATTTTTATTCCTTTAGTTGTGCTCTGAAATCTTGAATGTTGCCGAATTTCGTAATTCTACGTCAACAGGAAGTAACCTACGGCTTTTGATAAGCGAGTTTGCCAATTTCAAAACACGTGACGTAAATGGCAAAACCTTTTGATGACACACATATGCTAAAAATGTTTTACACCGCCAAGGGACCATAAGTCCTAGTACGCGGCACAAATTTGATTTAGACACGCCAAACTGTTCAAGACAGAAAGGGGTCTTAACAGACGAACAGATACTCAAACACAGCCATGAAAAATGAGAAAAAATAATTTTTTATTGTTATATACTTACAAATTAGCAATTATAGGATTTTTTCTTTACTTGCTTCTTGATAAATTTTATGCTTCTAGGTCAACGGGAATTACGTTACACGTTTTGATGAATGAGTTTCCGAGTATCAAAACACATTACACAAATGGCTTTATCTTTTGATTAAATTTACTTAGAACCTTCAATCTTTTACACAACCAAGAAAACGTAGACCTTGACATGTGACATAAACCTGGACTTGGTACGTCCACCCATTCTTGAGAAAAAAGGTTCCTAACAGCTGGACGGACAGACAGGCAGACGGACGGAAAACAAATCAATGTTTTTACAGACTGAGACATGGAACCCTAAAAATCAGTATATGAAAACACGGTTCTGTTCCAGGTTTTCAACTTACACCCGTGCCGTTTGCACAGCTAAATAACACAGTGTTACAAACCAGTAATTCACCACACAGCTGCTCTAAGAAAATCAACCATGCACTTTAATTAGAGCCTTTCCACACCGAAGTGACGTCCACCGTGCACCCTATAATAGGAACCGAAGTGTTCACATTTGTGCAGTGAAACGCGATTTATAGAGCGCAAATTGGCCCTTTCAAAATTAATTCCGGCTTATAAGTACACGGTACGTCGTAGTGTCGAGCGTTCACCACAGTGGCAGAGGAGAAAAACGTGTCAATGAAATGTCGATTGCGTTAAACGAGAGGAATCGATATCACTGGGGACTTTTGGATGCATCTGGCAGGGCGATGAACAACAAGCGTAGGGGACCCGAAGTCCCCGCGGTCTGGCCAGCTGCTGGAGTCGGGGCTGAATTACCAGCCGCCAGCAAGTTGTTTGAGAGCTCTTTATCAAACAGAGAATCGCCGCAGCGTTGAGTGCCGGAAGCGAACTTCCGTGACGTGGCGTACTAATTGCTAATTTCTGCCGACCACAGTTGGATAAAGCAGCAGCGTGCGAACTTGGGAGCGACTATTGACAATGGCATCTGACAGCCACTGGACTCCATCTTGGGCGCTTCTCTTTACCAAGCTACGAGTGCTGAAACGCTAACTTCGCCAACATACAGGCCCTGTACTCGAAAATGAACAGGGTACATGCTGGAAAAAGCCACCGACACTTTCCATAAGCCGGCCGGAGTGGTCGTGCGGATCTAGGCGCTACAGTCTGGAGCCAAGCGACCGCTACGGTCGCAGGTTCGAATCCTGCCTCGGGCATGGATGTGTGTGATGTACTTAGGTTAGTTAGGTTTAATTAGTTCTGAGTTCTAGGCAACTGATGACCTCAGAAGTTAAGTCGCGTAGTGCTCAGAGCCATTTGAATCATTTTGAACTTTCCATAAAATACTTGTCGTGTTGTAAATAAAGTACACATCACCGGAGTAACGAAGACAAATATAAACAGTGATCAAAATATTGACTATTTTACATTACTTAGTCGCACACGTGCATCGCCACCAGTTCCTTTGCACGGACATGAATAGAGTACATGGAGACATTAATAAAATACTAGTCGTCATGTTGGTAAACACACATTGGCAGCGTAATGAAGATAATTTTAAAAAGTGCCCAGAATACTGGATATTTTGTAATGTTCTTTAAAAAACTAATAATCTTTACCATAACGTTGAATGGATGTCTGATCGGTGGAATGAGTACTGAAATCGAATTGCCGTGTTGCTTGTTGTAAGTGCAAGTGGTGCGCTTAATATATGTTATTGTTCGTAAAACTTTACACGAACTGCTTGGGCAATGCAACTCCCAATACCTGTAAAGAACTACAGTCTCTGAAAAATACATTCAGCCGCTTAGGAACTAAATCATCTGCCCCTGTTCAAAACTGTTAACTTTGGTCCCTGTGCACATAACAAATAAATTTAATTGTCTTACCTGTAGAGCAGCAGCGGTGGAACGCGATATATTACGGTCTCTCACAAAAATATAAATGTGCTAGCTACAGGCTCAGCAGTGTGCAGTGCTGGCCATAATACTTTGAAATGCGCATGGAATTTTATTGCAAGTTAAGTTTCTCTTTTCAAAAACATCTGGCAATTGAAGTTACATTACTCACAATTGAATCGCAAACAATGAGATATTAACAGCAAATATTATCTAACTACATTAATCCAAAATAAATGCAAATCATCAAATTACACATAGCACTGTTAACAAATTTTAGAAACATTACAAAGTGAAATATCTAACCAGCCTTTTTATCAAAACGGTTTACGTACATTATCGGGTTACTCAACAATTATATGATAACCATTCACACGTACACAGGCCGCACAACGGGTTGGCATACTCTGGATCAGGTGGTTGAGCAGCTGCTGGGGTATAGCCTCCCATTCTTGCACCATTGCCTGTCGGAGCTTCTGAAGTCTAGGGGTTTGAAGACATGCAGCGATACGCCGACCGAGAGCATTCCAGACATGCTCGATGGGTTTAGGTCTGGAGAACAGGCAGGCCACTCCATTCGCCTGATATTTTCTGTTTCAAGGCACTCCTCCACGATGGCAGCTCTGTGGGGCCGTGTATTATCATCCATCAAGAGGAAAGTGGGACCCACTGCACCATGAAAACGCAGACATATTGGTGCAAAATGACATCCCGATACATCTGACCTGATACAGATCCTCTGTCAAAGACATGCAGGGGTGTACGTGCACCAATCATAATCCCACCCCACACCATCAAACCACGACCTCCATACTGGTCCCTTTCAAGGACATTGAGGGGTTGGTGTCTGGTTCCTGGTTCACGCCAGATGGAAACCTGGCGAGAATCACTGTTCAGACTATACCTAGACTCGTCCGTGAACGCAACCTGGGACCACTGTTCCAATGACCATGTACTGTGTTCTTGACACCAGGCTTTACAGGCTCTCCTGTGACCAGGGGTCATTGTAATGCACCTTGCAGGTCACCGGGTGAATAAACCATGTCTGCTCAGTCGTCTGTAGACTGTGTGTCAGGAGACAACTGTTCCAGTGGTTGCAGTAAGGTCCCGAGCAAGGCTACCTGCAGTACTCCGTGGCCGTCTGCGGGCACTGATGGTGAGATATCGGTCTTATTGTGGTGTTGTACACTGTGGAAGTACCGTACTGTAGTGCCTGTACACGTTTCCTGTCTGCTGGAATCGTTGCCATTATCTTGAGATCACACTTTGTGGCACACGGAGGGCCAGTGCTACGACCTGCTGTGTTTGACCAGCCTCCAGTTGCCCTGGTATTCTACCCCTCATAACGTTATCAATATGTGTTCTTTGAGCCATTTTCAACACACAGTCACCATTAGCATGTCTGAAAACGTCTGCATACTTACTCGCTGCACCGTTCTCTGACAAGCACCAACACACCTCTGTGTATGTGGACTGCTGCCAGCGCCACCGTGCGACGACCGCAGGTCAAATGCACCGCATTATCATACCCCATGGTGATTTAAACCCGCAAACCTCCCACCTGAGCGTTGTTTCACCATGTATCAGCATTATCCTTAATTTATGAGCATGAGTGTAATATGTCTGGGTGTCCGATATAAAGGCTATCAAAGACATACATCGTTTATAACATCATATTCGGGTGCCACATACAAATGTGCCCCAGTATATTCCTTTCAGTTTTACAACTTTAATTGTTCATACAGGCTAATCTACAGAATAGCTTTAACAACTTAGCACTAATCAGCTTTCTACTTACATCAACCTATTTGGCGTTATGGTGAAAAATTGAGAACCAACTATTGAAACAAGCAAGGAAATTGATGACGGCAGTATATATAATCTCCTCACTTGGAAACATTACTTGGCATGAGTATTTAAACACTATTGAGGTCAAGTTATTGAAACACTCATGCCACGTTGAAGAAACTACGCAATGCTCTCAGAAGTGCAAACCAGAAATTCACTAAAGAGCATGCATCAGCTAATGTGTAGGCATGCTAGGTATGCGCAAAGTAGACGCAAATACTGTCACTCAGACATCTCATATAAGTGACAGACTCGCATAACGTTTGGATAATGTTAACTTATAGTCACCGAAAGTGCTACAGAAATAGTGTCGTACAAAATATTCCAAGAGGGAAGCGCTTGGACAGATAGGGGTAGTTGTATTAATCAGAAGGATACGCATCTATAAGCACAGTATAAATATCTGATGTTTCCGCAAGATTTCTAAGTAATTTTCGATGAATGGACGTATTCGTCCTTCAACAACGCGTTTGAGCAGGAAGACATAAGCAGACCAAGGTCATGGTAATGAGGGGCTACTTTTATGACTCATACTGCACCTCACACAGCGAATTCTTCCATGTTTCATGAGATATCTGACATCACATGTTTCCACAATTACTGAAATATGCAGTGTGATCAGACGAATTTGACGACGATAACATCAATGTGAAGTCCCCCAAAACCACTGCATCACAATTTGAACCTTACACAGCAGACGATTATAAGGTTGTATAAAGCACCCCACAACACAGTGAAGATGTATATTATTCAAAATGCAATGTTTATTAGTGTCAACCACTATAACAGCAATGTTTGTAGTAGGTAGCTGAAGGTGAAACTTAATTACGAACTGAAACATTTTACTTGCAGTCTGCGTCGGCGCCTAGTAGCTGAGACGTCTGTGTAGCGCCGTTGTAAAAGAAGTATATCCCAGGTCTTTAAGCAAGGATGACCGACGTGATGGTGATTATCTTCACTTATACACTTTTATAAGCAGTTCTACAGATACAGTTAACACCTAAAAAATCTGAAACATTTTCCACTAAAAATAGTGCTACAGATTGCATAGCAAACTCATGCGCAGTATGTCTTCGTTCACAGTCGTGATATAAAAAATTCACGAACACTCAGCAAGCTATGCCGCAATACTAGTGACGTCTTGGGCACCAAAACTAGCGGGTATATCAATTGTAGTCTGTTCTAGAACAGCTGATGGCTAAAATTAATAATTTATCAAATTGCGTTTTTCGTATTTCACGTGTTTCCAAAATATTGAAAGTTTATTATAAATAGAAAAACTTCGCAGTTATTTGCAATGTAAAAATTATTTATGAAAGTAACAAGATACGAGGGTTATTCCAAAAGTAAGGTCCGATTGATTGCCAAATTGAAGCCACAGTCAACATCAGAAATGTTTTACTTGTAACAATTAGCTACACCTTTCAGCTACTTCTCTACGTAGTCGCCGTTCTGACTTAGACTTTTGTCATAGCGTTGTACCAACTTTTCAATAGCCTCATCATAGAAGGCAGCCGCCAGTGCTTTCCGCCAATTCTCCACGCTGGCCTACACCTCGTTGTCTGTGTCAAAATGTTGTCTTCAAAGACAGCGGTTCATGTGACCAGAGATGAAACTCAGGGGGAGACAATTGCGGACTGTATTGTGGGTAATCTCACATTTCCATTTGAAAACGATGCAGGAGCATCTTCATTGCCCCTGCAGAATGCGGCTGAGAATTGTCGTGAAGACGAAACAGCACGACAGTTATGTAATGTTGGCTGCATAGCTTCAGGCGAAATTTCTCACCAGGCCCTCGTACTTGGCGGCAGACACTATTTTCTAGACATCTTTACGCACTCACTGCGAGCTCAGAAATGAGAAGAGCGACGTGATGCTAACTGGGGTTATACTAGAGACACTACCCAACACATCTGTGCAAAGCTTTATCGGGTTTTCATAGTCGTTTCCATTTCGCGACCGATCGGACCTTACTTTTGGAATAACCCTCGTAAATCACATAATCTTCAAAATTGCGAATTTTATGTTATGTCATTAGTTTGACACGATACCGATAATATCTATCGGTGAATTAATAAAAAAAGTAGTTGATATTTCTCATGAATGGTGTTAAAATGGTTTTACAAAACGAAAATAACGATGATTTGGTGTTTTACACGTTCCTATTGACTTTTATAGGAAAACTTAATTTCGTGGTGTAACTTGGTACCGTATGAAACTATCGATATGTAAACCAAAGCTTCGCCAGAGTGCAAATAAACTTTGTAAATGTCTAAGGATATGAATAAGGCACTTCAAAATCGAAAACAGATGTAAATATGGATAAAAAACAAGAGCTATTGTAGACTTCTCAAATCCGAAAAGACCCTGGCTTATTACAGTAACCCCCTCACAACATGTCGAACGTAGAACTTGTGCGAGATTGTGTAGCTTTCTAAAATACACATGGAAATTAGTTATCCCATAGAAATTTAGCTGACTGAGAACTTTTGGCTAACACTTGTATATAGGATATCGTCTCGTTTCGATATGTCTGTTAATGTCTGATAGCTTTCCTTCAAGGTTAACTGTGGCCTCTTTGTCCTCCAACCTGTTGTTTAGGTGAAAAGCCTTCTGTTTTAGCGACACTTGGTTCTGACTTCCTTTTTCGGATACATTCACCGTTAGTTATTAAATCATTAGTCAGTACAGACTCGGTAACTTCAAGATCTTTATGTCTCATAGCAATTGCCCAGTCGTCAGTATACCCAAACATTCTTGGTATAGTTTCAGGCATACCTGATTGTACAAACTGAACAGTGAGTACTTGTGGCAGTCCACTGTTTGGCTTCATTTGTGAACTGTGGTTGTCCCTTAGTACTTGAAACATTGGTTGCTGTGCATTTCATTGATTAGAGTGTCGTTTTGTAGGCTTGGAAAGAGTTGTAGAACATTGAGTATGATGCCTTGCCTCCAACAGTACATAGGCAGCGGTCAGATCAATTAGTGCGAGCAATGACTTCCCTTGATTCTGGAAGCCAGCCTCTATGGAGATTGTTAGGGACAGGACGTGACTGTTCACGTGCGTTTTGATCTGAATCCTACCTATTCAACCGGTTTATTTTCAATCTTGTGACGCATTTTATTGCACACCATTCTTTCCAGGAGGCTATACAGCATACTAATTTAAGGATACTGATCGATAATTTTCTAGCTTGTCATTTTGTTTCATTGTGGTTAGGACTTTTGCATCAGAGGGCCTGAGTTAAACACGACTCTAGTCCAGTTTCCATCTACTCCCCTAGAGTACAGTACGTTACAGGACTTGATTACCCGTCATGTAGAATTAATATGGCCCATTTCGTGGTGCCACTGCCACCTCATTAATATTTAAAACAAATGACTTCACCTTGGCAGTTTCATTCTCCTTTAACAATCCTACAAGTGGGATACGTTCCTCGTATAACGTTCATTTTACAGCCAATTCACAGGAACCATAGTCATTTACTTTACTTATTTAGAGTTGTTGTTATGTTGCTACTTGCTGTTCCATTAGTCCCACACTGTTATCCGTGATTAAGATCGGTAATTTCAAGCGGCGGTCGAGGTGCCATAAGATACCCGAGTAAGTGTCGAACGAGGAGCGCATGAGTGCAACCCTCTGAACACGGATGTTGTCATCTTGGAAGACGCCACTGTTCAGACCATACTCGAAGATGTAGAAGAAAGAAACACTCGGTGATCGAGAATGTTCAAATTAATGTCCTGTTTCATGTTTGCGGTAACCTAACTAAATGAGCCGGAGTGAAAGTGTAGAAGTTACCCCAAAACATCACCGAATCTCATCGGCCTGAACCAGACCGTTCACAAATTGCTGGTTAAACACCGCATTAGACTTTCACTGCAATGGACACGTTGCACCATTTGAGAAGTTGCAAAACCTCTACTCGTAGGATCACTAAACGTCTCCAGTCAACTGTTGTTCATATACTTTTTGGGTCATTGAGACTTGCAGGATCATGTGGGCTGTGAGCTATCACATATACTTGGAGATTGCGCTATTCCGTTTGACCATGAATGGCATCTGTGCAATGTGCTCAATACGTTGTAAATGTCAGTCGTATTACAGCGTTCTGTATAGTTGTGAGTGCATTTTGTCGTACCTCAGTGAATTCGAAGGTAGGTAAATTGTTCGTGCTCCTGCGGCGGGTGATCCCGTAACTATGGGAGCGGGAATGTTTGATGTTTCAAGACGCTCTTATCGAAGATTTATGCCGGGTACAGGGAAAGCGGAAAAACGTCACCCGTTAATTCATAACGCAGACGAAATTGTATGTTGAGTTACCTTGACACACGGTGACTGAAGAGGATTGTTATGCTTGTTGACGTTTCAAAGTTGGAGACAAGCGATTTGTCGTAATTTTTTATGTATTACGGATTTAATTTCCTCAAATTCAAGATTAAAAACGAATTTTTTTGTGATAACTAGTTTCAGCACCACGTGAGTAAGTTTGAAATAAAAACTGTCTTCATTAGAGTAATTCCCACAACGGTTTAACATATCGTCATAAAATTTTGATTACAGCATTCAGACAGAAAATTTGACATATCGTTCACGTAAAAACAATTCGAAAGAAGGTCATAAAACTAACGCATTATGTCGTTAGGCTTCAGGAACTGACACATGTAATCAGTATGATCTCTGCTATGAGACAACACAAATACTAGTTACATGTATCAGTTACTAATCTCTAACGAAATAATTCCTTGATTTCATGACCGTTCGTTCTAATTGATTATATATGAACGACAAGTCAAATTCCATCTCTACATTCTTTAAGAATGATGTCCCTCAGAATTTTATGACGATGTGTTAAGCTTTTAAGGTAATTAGTCTAACGAACACATTTTTTTAACTGAAGATGGTGCGTTTGTAGCTAAAATTAGTTATCCCAATAAAATTCGTTTGCGATCTTGACTTCGAGGATTTTTAATCTTTCGTATAAAAAAAAAAGAGATTGGGACGAAAAGTAAGAGGACGACAGCTCAGAAAGTCATTGCTGAAAAAAAATCTCATTCACAAATGCTTTCCATACTAGAACAACACGAAGACAGCTCCATTAGTAGGAATACGCAGGGTGAACTGGAATACCATAACAACTCATCAGCTATGCAAATGCCCATAAGAGAAATGTTTATTTAACACGACAATGGTGAAGCCAAAGTCACAGCACATGAATTTTTCTTTAAAAAAAAGGGATTCGGTCACTTTCAAATCTAAAACATCGTCTGGAAAATATATAATGGGATTGTGACCATACATCTGACAACAGTTACGATGGTCATAATTCCCATCACATATTCTCCAGTTGATGTTTTACATTTGAAAATCACGGCGTAGTTCGTTGAAAAGAAAAAAAAAATTAAGTTCAAAATTGTTCAAAATGTGTGTGAAATCTTATGGGACTTAACTGCTAATGTCATTAGTCACTAAGCTTACACACTACTTAGACTAAATTATCCTAAGGACAAACACACACAACCATGCCGGAGGGAGGACTCGAACCTCCACTGAGACCGGCCGCACAGTCCATGACTGCAGCGCCTGAGACCGCTCGGCTAATCCCGCGGGGCAAAAAATTAAGTACTGTGACTATGGCTTTAATTTTAGTGTCAAATAAATACCTAACTTACTTATATTACCGTCACACTCCTTTACGACAATTATGTGGGAATGTAGAAATGCCCATAACATGAAAACGTGGTGCCGAAGCCATAAACCACGACTATGAGGCAACGGAAGAAACTAATTTGGTCAGAAGAGTCTTTTTTCATACTGTTACGTCCCAAGAGTCAAACACAATGGGGATTCAGTGATGATTCGGGCAGCCATACCGTGGAATTACACGGGTCGTACGGTTACTCTGAAGGTCACATTACTGCCAAGGATTATGTGACGATTTGGGCTGATCAGGTCCATCCGAAGTACAATGCTTCTACCCCAATGGTGATGCCGATTTCGAAGACGGTAGGGTCCCAGTTCACACAATTCGCGTTCTCCAGGACTGGTTTTGTGAGCACGTGGATGAACGGTCGCCTCTCTCTTGGCCAGTGGATGAATTGTTGCATTACCCCTGACCACCAATCTCAATATTATTGAGCCTTTGTGGTCTGCTTTGGAGGGAAGAGTTCCGTGATCGCTGTCCACCTTCACCATCGTGACCTAAACTACTATTTTGCCTGAAGAATGGTACAATTTTTCTCTTGGAAACCGTACAAGACTCATATCTATCCATTTCGAACCGAATGGAAGCTGTTTTGAATTCGAACGGGTTTCTTACACCGTATTAGGCACGATAATGAGCTGTGTTTTTGATGTTTCCTTCTTCTTGTTGACCCCTTGATTGAAATCAGCAATTTGTACTGGATTTGAAACAGATCGCCATTGTTAATGAGTCACACTTGACTCCGATTTCTTTCGCTTTGGATCTTTACATCAATATTGTTCTTCCATCTGCTTGTGGTACACCACTACTTGGAGACACATTGAACAGTTCACCGCCGGCCAGAGTGGCCGAGCGGTTCTAGGCACTACAGTCTGGAACCGCGCGACCGCTACAGTCGCAGGTTCCAATCCTGCCTCGGGCATGGATGTGAGTGATGACCTTAGTTAGGTTTAAGTAGTTCTAAGTTCTAGGGGGCTGATGACCTGAGAAGTTGAGTCCCATAGTGCTCACAGCCATTTGAACCATTTGAACAATTCACCTTGCTGCTTTAAGAAACCCGGCTACTTTAATCACTGTGACATCATGTGCAAAGACTTAGTGCTGGAGATTCTTATCACCACCTGGTGATCCAAAGCGTCCACTGGGTTCTTTTGAAGTGCGACTAATATTTTTCAAGATGAGGTAACTTACAAATAATATTTGTCTTAAAATAGGCACTAAAATAATTCCATTAGATCCTCGAATTGTGATCCTATCACAGAAGTACGAGTGAGCTAAAGGTGAACGACCAATAGTGGTGAAGCGCGAAGCCTCAGTAGAGTCCTGCATCTCTGGTGTCTTCAGACAAATCGTTGTGGCCGTGGCCCTTTACTTGTGTAAGAGCTGTTATTTAGTTTTACCGGGAAAATGAGAAGTAAGATAATAAATAACGAACTGTCGTGAAGTTTCACATGAAATTTAGAAAAACTGATACTGAAACCTATCTTTTACGGAAAGTAGTATGTGGCGAAGACTATTTGTGAGTCGTTCAAGCTCTCCTAATATGACCAAGACGATGTTGAAGATGACACACGTACTTCATTATCCAACACGGATGAAAACACCGAAAAAATAGGTAACCCGATTCGATCTGATTGTCGGTTGAGTATTCGGTCGATTGCTACAATTTTAGGAGTTGAGAAAGAACGTGTAAGGCGTTTTAAAATGGAAAACGTTGTGCGAAATTGATGCCGAATATTCTCACGATCGAAAAAAAAGAAAGTCGTGAAATTTTTTGTACTGCAACACTTTGAATATCATTTGAAATGGTCTTCATTTCTTGGAAAGAGTGATAACGTGGAACGAATCTTGGTTTTTCACTTAAGATCCAGAAACTAAACACCAATCCATCTACTGGAAGGGATCAACTTCATCGAGAGCGAAAAATCTCCAATAAGAAAATCAAGATCCAAGCGATGGATTTCTTTTTCGATGGTCATGGAGCTGTGTGTCTGCTGTGGATTTCTGAAGGTCAAACTATTAATCAACATTACTACCTTGAGATTCTTGGCCAACTCCGTGAGAAAATTTATGAAAAAAACGACAAGTGTGGAAGAATAAGTCTTGGGCTGTGCATCAAGACAACGCACAGACTTATACTGCACGTCTGTTAAGAGGTTTCTGGTGAAGTACAGTATCCCAACGTTAGAGCACCCACCATAGTCACCTGACCTAGCACCATGTGACTTTTATCTATTCCACAAGGTCAAATCTGCATTAAAAGAACTAGATTCCAGTCTGCCGAACCAATGGAACAAAAAGTGGTACGTGTCACAAAGGAACTCACGGAGTACTTCCAGCACTGTTCCCACCAATGTAAAATACGCATGGAGCGTTGTAGGAAGAGGGGGGGGGGGTAGTATATTGAGGATGAAAGTAACTAAGTGCGTACGTCTTTGAAATAAATGTCTTACAGCAACTGTCCCATTATTTAATAGCCACACCTCGTAAATATGAAGCAATGGCCGAGGGCATCTAACTGGTCAAAGTCTGAGGACTCTACAAAACATGTGTGTAAATGTGGTGGGTGTATTTCGTGTAGTTTGTTTCCTGTGTATCGCCAATGTGGCGCATTGCCCCACTAGAATACCAAATGTGCGTTACCCGCTCGCGCCGCTTTCAAACAGACTATGAAAATCACTTTAACGTCGAAAACGAGCGCGGAACGCAGATCGCCTTGGGAACAACGTCGGCATATGCGGCGCGTAGGCCTCGGGCCGCGGAGCACGTCGGGACACGTGTCACCTGCGCTAATGCGTTTATGGAGATGAGGCGCTGCTTAGCATTCACAGACGCCGGCCCCTGCGATATTAAACTTAGGCGCACGCCGCGCTGGACGGTGAAGCCACGAATTAAAGTGGCTACCTAGCATTAAGAGCAGGAGCGGTTTCACCTTCGTCCGCACTCTGAAGCAGCCTGTGCCGTAGTGCTGGTAAGGAAATATCAGGAACCACTTTCTTTTGAGGATATTATGTAATGTAGAACATAAGATTGCGGTTGGTTCGGTATGCTAGTATGCTCATTGATTACATTGTATTAAATGTTCTCGGTGAATCTGTAGTCTTAATTCCCCATGTAAATCAGAGCTTTGGACAATATCCACATTTGTTTTCCTCAGAAAAACAATAATTAACTGACAAAAAAGTAACGGAATCATACACATGAAGTCCTACGACATGTAGCGGTTGCTTCCACGCATTTTTAAATGCGAGTCTTCTTTAAAATTGTGCACACACGTTGTAGTTTCCATAGCTGTTTTGATGATGAGTAACAGTAGTTACAAGTTCGGGGAATCATCCACTTCTGCTGAAACGAGACTTTATGCTTATTCATGAGACTGTGTACAGAGAGAGCGTTTGTTTTCTATCCATTATTGAGGATCATATTCATAATGAATATTTTAAATGATAAAACTGCCACCTTTGATTTCGTTTCGTGTAATTGTTTTCACTTTCGTGATATGTGCTTTTCAGCCATTATGAAGTGCACCTGGGAGAGTTATCTGTAAACGTATACAAATCTGCGTAACATGTCACCAAAATATTACACCTCATATCTGCACACAGGACGATTCAGGTGCCCCTACCGATGCTGTTTTATGCAACCCAAGCACGAGATTTTCATATTCTCTTGCTCGCTACACGCAAACTGCTAGACCTACAGAAAAAATAAACAAGATCCTTTTGTAGGAACTTCATTGTAGATACTGGGATACTTTTTCGTTGGAGGCCACAGTTTTCTAGTTTTTCAAGAAAAGCATACAAAAGTGACGTTGAAACGCATCTGCACCCCCACACTCGTCGCTCACCAGTTAGCATCTCCATTGTATTGTTCGTGGGACCAACTGTACAAAACTTTCCTACCACCCGAACTATTCCCTATACTCGACCTTTTCCGGTCTCTATTGATTAGGCTATTATGCCATCAGTATAGTCTGCTAATTTGTTAACATTGGTTCAAATGGTTCATATGGCTCTGAGCACTATGGGACTTAACTTCTGAGGTCATCAGTCCCCTAGAACTTAGAACTACTTAAACCAACTAACGTAAGGACATCATACACATCCATGCCCGAGGCAGGATTCAAACCTGCGAACGTGGCGGTCGCGCGGTTCTAGATAGTAGCGCCTAGAACCGCTCAGCCACCCCGGCTGCCTCAAATAAACAAAAGAAATTTGTGGAATATAAGAGTCTAACGGCTTCCTTTAAGTTTTCGCACGTTGACAGTGTGTCTCTTAGACCCTGGACTGAACTGTGATACGCAGTGACGGTTTAACTCTGTGTAGTGGTCTGAAGATGCAATTCACAATAACTTTCCATTTCACGGTCCGCAGTTTTCATCTGTCAGAAATGTTTAGTCTGTAATGTTCCATATTTCATATATTTTACCTAGTATGAACAAATAAACGTGAACTACATTAGAAATAAAACTGTAACTGCACTAAAGGCATGCACTGTATCACTGCATCGTGGTCTCATCATTCTCAATTAAAAGTCAGAGGATACGTTTCTTTCATGCTGCGCCACAGCAGCAGGTGTTTTAAATCAAGTGAATCTCCACATACAGCTCTTGTCCTTCAGTAATGGTCCACTTTGTCAGCCGTACGATACGGTATATTTTAGATGAAACAGAAAGTGGAATTTCAACACGTACTAATGCAGGAATTTCTTCCATGATCTTACCTCTGTAGTGAGAGGATTAAGACTATGGAATGAGTCTACTGGGACAGTTTCTTTTTCTACTTCTAATGTTTTTCTGTCGACAGTGGGTGCTGTTATAATAAGTAGATTTTATAGACATTTTATCTGCTCGTACAATCGGCCCTATATAATGAGTACGAAGTGCTGCACAAATAATTCGAGAGTTTTTCAGTAAAAAATTAGAAAACGCATCTTACAGTTTAATTTACACCATCATGTTAAAAGTAGTCACCTCGATGTGTGGAACGATTCTAGGAATTTCCCCATTGTTGTAAGCAGTTCTAGAGATCTGTTGGCTGAATCGTGTTCGAAACTGGTTCAAATTCCGCTTAAATCTCTTCTATGGAGCCAAAACGGAGCCCTTACTGTAGTTTCATTTTAGGGAAGAGGAAGAAATTGCAAAGCGTTAGATCAGGCGAGCAGGGCGGATTGTGGCCGGCTGTTAAGTAGTTTTTATGTCAGAATTTCCCTCACAATGAGAGAGGTGTGTGTAGGTGCACTATAGGGTAACAGAAAGCAGTTTTTTGTCTCCTATCTCTCAGGCAGTTCGCGTCTTCCCGCTATCTCCCCAAAACGTCGCAGTAAAACTCTCCCGTGACAATACTACCACGTAAAAGAAATTCCTTATAGTCAATTCCATTAACATGGAAAAGCTTCCCAAATACTGCTCTCCTTTCGCATCCTTTGACTCTCATGTAATCATTGTCTTCAGACAAAATGGCTATAGGACTGATTATATAAAAATTGAAGGTGGAGAAGGAAAGGGAAGGATAGGAAAAGGAGAAGATCACTGCTGTCAGCTGCATCGGGACATTACGCGGAATCAGCGGCGACGAGTGAAAATGTCTACCGGACTGGGATTCGAACACGGGATCTCCCGCTTGCTATGCAGGTGCTTTGACCACTGCGCAGCTGCCTATTAAGCAGGAGATTCCATGTTCAAGTCCCGGTCCGGTACACATTTTCACTCGTCGCCGCTGATTCCGCATAATGTCCCGATGCAGCTGACAGCAGTGATCTCTTCCCTTTCCTATCCTTTTCTTTCCTTCTCCACTTTCAATTTACATATAATGTATCACAGCTCCTGCTTCTGCGACCACGCATTCATGTTATCAAATTAATCCCCAGCTGTCCCCTCTAGACGTGGTGCGTAAAACGCACAATCAATATACCAAAATCTTACCGAGCGAGGTGTCGCTGTGGTTAGCATACTTTACTCGCATTCGGGAGGACGACGGTTCAATCCCGCGTCCGGCCATCCTGATTTAGGTTTTCCGTGATTTCTCTAAATCGCTTCAGGCAAACGCGTTGAGGGTTCCTCTGAAAGGGCACGGCCGACT
Source organism: Schistocerca serialis cubense (assembly GCF_023864345.2). Lineage (NCBI taxonomy): Eukaryota > Metazoa > Arthropoda > Insecta > Orthoptera > Acrididae > Schistocerca > Schistocerca serialis. The sequence continues at coordinate 149,832,852 of NC_064639.1, read as the reverse complement.
TCCTGCACCATCCTTCACTAATCTGATGAGACCGATGACCTCGCAGTTTGGTCTGCACCCCCAAATCAACCCAACCAACCAAAATCTTGTCAGGGAGAAACATCCAGGTGGGCTGGGCTAAACTGCATACAGGTTGCCCCTATGATTACACATTTATTTTCAAACATACAAATTACGTCAGAGACACATTTTAGTAATAATTTCTTTACACTGTTAAGCTCAGTCAATGTCGGCTGCCACACAAGCTCATTTAAACATACTATCAGTTGCCGTATTTAGTTTGGACCATCAGCCAAAAATTTAATGAACTGTAAAATGTCTTTTAAATATAGTCACTAGACACTTTAAAACCTGTCGTCCATGAAAACATTCCAAAAATGCGAAATGATCCGATATCTCTACTATGGCCTCCACATAAATAAATACAAATTTTGGCCATTGCCCTATATGGTGTATTGCCGTCAATATTTTCAAACACACAAATTACGTCAGAGACACATTTTATTAATAATTTCTTTACACTGTTAAGCTCAGTCAATGTCGGCTGCCACACAAGCTCATTTAAACATACTATCAGTTACCGTATTTAGTTTGGACCACAAATTGAATAAATACAAATTTTGGCCATTGCCCTATATGGTGTATTGCCGTCAATAGCATTCACTCTCCTTATTCATCTCTAATGCAAAGTAGATTAACATTTAAATAGAAATTTGGGAAGGAACTAGTATTACCATGCATTACCATTTAGACTAAGACTGCCGGCCGCTGTGTCTGAGTGGTTCTAGGAACTTCAGTTCGGAACCGCGCTGCTGCTACGGTCGCAGATTCGATCCTGCCTCGGGTTTGGATGTGTGTGTGTCCTTAGGTTAGTTAGGTTTAAGTAGTTCTAAGTCTAGGGGACTGATGACTTCAGATGTTAAGTCCCATAGTGCTTAGAGTCATTTTCCAGACCAAGACTTATCAGCCAAAACCCACGTAACCTGACAGCTTACAAAATACGATACAAAGCATATTTACTTAAAACTGCTCCAAGGAGCTACCCCCTTTTCTTTAAAAAAAAGTCTGTTTGATAAATAACCCGTGTGCCCACATTCCGTTAACGCCAAGAAGCTGCTCACAGCGTGGCCAATGGCGAATGCATTCGGTAAATAGAGAATGCATGATGATGGTCCAATCGGAACATGCTATGCACATAATAATGCGTAAATATCACTCCGCCGTAAGATATGTCCAGGAATGAAAGTTAAAGCTCCGAATAACACAGTGCAATGCACACCAAGTCTCTTGGATTTCTCTACCGTTAGCACGTACAGTACAAACCTAACTCGTGCCAACAGCAGTGAACATTCGTCATTCGGAGTGGAGTTCAAGATACCGAAATCAGTACAATCACATTTCAGTACCTTGTAATTAGTAGCCACAGAACATACAAGTACCGGCCTTCAAAATGTCTGGCTCAGTCTCCGCACCACATGAACCATCCAGTCAATCCAAAGGCCCCTAAACACGCACCAACAGATCGACCAACAGACCGACAAATTCACCTGTGTAGGCGCTTTGGCAACCGACCAACAACTCTTGTCAGGTGACTGGCTGAGTACGGCCACCCCACAGTCGGTCCTCCATCACACAACACACACATACCGCCACTTTGTTCAACATATAATAGTGGAGTGTGTAGTGCTGTGGTGCCAACCACCCGACAAGTATTCGTCTTTTGTCACTGTGGCGTGGTAACAACTGAGTGAACTCGGCCTGAACTTGTGCAGGCTGCACACAAAATTGGCCGGTCGGTCGACTAGTACGTGCGTAGCGCCGCTAATAGAACCTAAAGATCGGTTGGTTACTGCCGCACGAAGTTTCACTTGCTGATTTTATAACGAAGTTGCGTAGTTGCTTGCAGGAAAACCTCCTCTTTTAGAAAACGGATGTCCTCTGTATCCAGTCCACAAATCACTTTGCCGAGCCCTGCTAGACACACAAAAACACTGCACCGTCGTCTCGAGCGCGGCTCCTATCAAGCGGCAACCCGGCACACGAAGCTCAGCAGATTGGTGACTGACCGCTGTCCCTGGACCCGTGCCTGGAGGAGCAACCCTCTGCCGAGGCTCAGGCATAGAATTTCTGAAAGGCGGTCGTCAAGAAGGGGCTGCACTATCTTGTCAACACGACACCCTGATGCTGCGAAAGCTGGCTGGGAGTGACGAGCCTAGTACAACTAGCAAACCCGATAAAAATTAAACGTAATGATGTAAATAGGGGAATACTATGACCTCTGCAGTTATCTATATCCCAATTTGAATACGAAATTTTGCATCACTTTATCACGGAAAAGAAAAATGAATCTTTAAAATCTTGAACATGGCTGGAGGCAACACTGTAATGTTCTCTTTGCTTAGAAAAAGGCCAAAAACCAGCCAGATCTGTTTCAGTTTCAATAAACCTTATATTATTGCAACTGACCGGCTACATGAAAAACTGTTGTAGTTGCAGTATGATCGAGGAGGGAATACTAGCGATAAAAACGAAACGACTGAATGGCTCCAAATTGACGCATTTCACTTTTCAATTTAAATCTTACTGAGATAGATGATAATGTTTTCTTTTATTGATGTGCTTAATATTAAGCCTTAATGCTGTAAGTTGAATTCTCACTGTCACACTGAATTACTTCTTCAATATATGTCTCCGCTAATTCAACTCTTTCCTCTTCTAGAGAGCCTTTTATTGCTGGAAAGCAATCGAATTCACTGACGCGCGTACAAATTGTCCAGAATTCTTTTTCTGCAAAAAAAAGTTATAAATAACAATAATATTTCTGAGCAGTAAATACATTATCTTGTTCCCTTTGTATAATTAGACTATGCCCTTGGATCTGCAGTATTGCCCACTATCCAGTCGGCCACACTTTCAAATCCGCACGCCATCAGTTATTCCTCCACCTATCTACAGCCGCCACGGCAGCACGAGGGCACTGCCATGAACGATTACACCGCCGCCAATGAGATGCAAGCATCCCCTCTCCGAAACTTTAGTGGCAGGTGTACTGAATTTCGAACATTCACGCACTGATCCCAGTTGGATAACATCTACAGACTTTCATAGTGGCCAGAGCTCGACATCTTCTGAGCAGACACTGTATTCAAGAATGACAAATTTATAAACCTCTTGTATCTGTGTATAATTCAACATTCAACTCTAGCAACTGACGCCTTAACTAAAGCCTCAAAGTAACAACAATATATTTATAAAAATATTGCTTAAATAGGAAATTCGTAGCTGCCGAAATCTATTAAAAATTCTACATTTCATTTCGGCGTTACGTACTAAAGAGAACACAAATGTCATGTCTCGGCTTCATAATAGGGCTTAATACCTTCCCCTAAACAACAGGCTTTACTCGGTATGTAAATGAAGATATTTGCATACACTTAATGTCCTCATATAGTATTTGGGAATGAGCGGAGATTTTAAAGCTAATGAATTTGATGACCTCATCAAGAGCGCTCTGATAAGAGACTTATTTTGCATCAACAGCCTGCCTAAGAATTATACAGTGGCTAGTAGAACTACACTCATATTAAAAAAAAATAGACCATCTTCAACGACTAGAGATAGGACATACATATCCACAGGACACGTACATTAGAATGTTCTGCAGAAATGAATAGCATTTGAACCATGTCGACCCGCGGGTTCAATGTCAGCATCGATATCGCGGCGCAACACCACCTACCTGTAAAATGAGCCTGCACCTCTGGTTGTCGCTATAAACCGAAGGTAATGAACGGATAAGTGTGAACTGAGCAGACGTGCAGGGTGGCTATCAGAGGCATGCGCTAACTGTACCGTCAAATCAGTGGGTTTGAAAGAGGGCGCATTACTGACATGAGAGAATGTGATGCATCCATCCGGGAAGTTTCTGCTCGTTTGAGACGAAATGTTTCAGCAGTGCAACGGGTGTTTGCAGAATGATTCACGAAAGTGAAAAGAAAGTGAAAGAAAAAGTCTTAACATCCACCCTCCGAGAAGATCGACTCCTAATTCGAATGCCATTCCAGCACACGCGTCCTCCTCGGCTCTGATGCAACAATGGAACAGTGGAACACATAGTATACAGGGTTATTACAAATGATTGAAGCGATTTCACAGCTCTACAATAACTTTATTATTTGAGATATTTTCACAATGCTTTGCACACACATACAAAAACTCAAAAAGTTTTTTTAGGCATTCACAAGTGTTCGATTGTGCCCCTTTAGTGATTCGGCAGACATAAAGCGGATAATCAAGTTCCTCCCACACTCGGCGCAGCATGTCCCCATCAATGAGTTCGAAAGCATCGTTGATACGAGCTCGCAATTCTGGCACGTTTCTTGGTAGAGGAGGTTTAAACACTGAATCTTTCACATAACCCCCACAGAAAGAAATCGCATGGGGTTAAGTCGGTAGAGCGTGGAGGTCATGACATGAATTGCTGATCATGATCTCCACCACGACCGATCCATCGGTTTTCCAATCTCCTGTTTAAGAAATGCCGAACATCATGATGGAAGTGCGGTGGAGCACCATCCTGTTGAAAGATGAAGTCGGCGCTGTCGGTCTCCAGTTGTGGCATGAGCCAATTTTCCAGCATGTCCAGATACACGTGTCCTGTAACGTTTTTTTCGCAGAAGAAAAAGGGGCCGTAAACTTTAAACCGTGAGATTGCACAAAACACGTTAACTTTTGGTGAATTGCGAATTTGCTGCACGAATGCGCGAGGATTCTCTACCGCCCAGATTAGCACATTGTGTCTGTTCACTTCACCATTAAGAAAACATGTTGCTTCGTCACTGAAAACAAGTTTCGCACTGAACGCATCCTCTTCCATGAGCTGTTGCAACCGCGCCGAAAATTCAAAGCGTTTGACTTTGTCATCGGGTGTCAGGGCTTGTAGCAATTGTAAACGGTAAGGCTTCTGCTTTAGCCTTTTCCGTAATATTTTCCAAACCGTCGACTGTGGTACGTTTAGCTCCCTGCTTGCTTTATTCGTCGACTTCCGCGGGCTACGCGTCAAACTTGCCCGCACGCGTTCAACCGTTTCTTCGCTCACTGCAGGTCGACCCGTTGATTTCCCCTTACAGAGGCATCCAGAAGCTTTACACTGCGCTTACCATCGCCGAATGGAGTTAGCAGTTGGTGGATCTTTGTTGAACTTCGTCCTGAAGTGTTGTTGCACTGTTATGACTGACTGATGTGAGTGCATTTCAAGCACGACATACGCTTTCTCGGCTCCTGTCGCCATTTTGTCTCACTGCGCTCTCGAGCGCTCTGGCGGCAGAAACCTGAAGTGCGGCTTCAGCCGAACAAAACTTAATGAGTTTTTCTACGTATCTGTAGTGTGTCGTGACCATATGTCAATGAATGGAGCTATAGTGAATTTATGAAATCGCTTCAATCATTTGTAATAGCCCTGTACTTCTGGTGACAGGCCGTCCATTATTTTACAACATGGGTTATGTGCGTGTTGTCCACTTCTGGGCATACCTTTGACGAATGTGAGAAACATGCTAGACGGCAATGTTGTATGGAACGACGTCACTGAGAAAAGGAATGGCACCGACAGCGTTTTCGGACGAATCCGGATTCTGTTTGTTTGAAAATAATGATCGCATTTTGGTTCACCGCAGACAGGGAGACCGGCATTACAGTGACTGCATTCGCACAAGAAGTACAACGCCAACCCAAAGGCCATATGGTGTGGGGTGCTATTGGATACAATCACAAATCACAGTTGGCGTGTGTTCAGGGCACTGTGACCAGTGAGAGCTACGTGAATGATATCCTGCCACCTGTAGCCATACGCATTCCTCACAACACCCCAGACACCACTTTTTCAGCAAAACAATACATGACCACACGTTGCCGCACGGAAACGATCCTTCTTGGTGACGCAGGATAGCCTTCTGTCCTGGTCTACCAGATCAGCAGAATGGTCGCGAGTCGAGACTGTGTGGGATATGGTGCAACGACAGTTGCAGCACTGTGACCCAATGCCTGGCACCACAAATGAACTCTGGAACCTGGTGAAGGAAGTTTGGATGGCTATCCCACAGGACGCCACTCGCCGTTACACGCGACGATGCCATCACTCGTGGAACAAGGTAACAGAGCACATAGCGGACCCTGTGCCTATTAGCTAACACAACACATCCCGAACCGAGGTGACTCAAAAGCTAACCATTTCTGCAGAACATGCTAATGAACATATCCTTTGAATATGAACATCCTGTCTCTAGTCGTTCAGTGTGTTCTGTTTTTCTGAATATGGCAGTACACCTACCTGAGACCTGAATAGCTCTTTAGTCCTCCTCGAAGACGCTACCGAGCGAGGTGGCGCAGTGGATAGCACACTGGACTCGCATTCGGGAGGACGACGGTTCAATCCCGTCTCCGGCCATCCTGATTTAGGTTTTCCGTGATTTCCCTAAATCGCTTCAGGCAAATGCCGGGATGGTTCCTTTGAAAGGGCACGGCCGATTTCCTTCCCCATCCTTCCCTCACCCGAGCTTGCGCTCCGTCTCTAATGACCTCGTTGTCGACGGGACGTTAAACACTAATATCCTCCTCCTCGAAGACGCTGACTGCTTCAGCTGTCACAACTGCGGCAGAGCACTTCTCTGCTCGGCCCCTCATATACATTCGAGCGAGGGCACTGCTGTATTGAGACAGAGCGCGTGTCTTCCTTTGTCTCACCCATTCGTCGTTGCGCATTGCATAGAAACTTCTCCAGTGTTTCCGATGCACGTTACTGACTGTGGTGTACCACCGCGATTTTTCGACGTACCCCAGCAGAACTGCGAGCCAGTTTCGAATAATGTCGTTAATATATTCACTGCGGCCTCCACCGTGTCGTGTCATGCGTTAATGCTCGAATTGGATAATTGTAGAATTAGTTACCTACGAAGAAATTATTACTCTAACGAGATGCAAATATTGATATTTTAAGCATTTGAGTTTTATGTCTGAAACCTAATCCAAAGTTTTTGTTAGCACAACCACAGAAAAATTTATTTAATCTCTCAAGATGTAATTGTCCCCAGGTGTGGAACCACTGAACTAGGTAAAGACTGGACTGATACCGACGTCTCGCCTCGGGTACACGATGTGCAAACATTTAAAAAACGTTCTAACACCTGATCTTAGGTTTGCTTACCATAGACGCAGACAGACGAGGTAACAGATTTCGTACTGGAGGGAGTGGTGGACTCAGGACGTGCATCATAAACCACATAACACTACGGACCCCGTAATAGAAACGGGAAATGCCAATGGAATAACAATGATGCGTTCATGAGTGGCGGGTAACAAACGCGGAACATTAATTTTATGCTAATTATAACATCTTCAGTCGGTTATTTCCTTCGATATATCTTTTTCACTAAAATGGTCTTCGTAAGGATACACATCATTATTATAATATTTTTGTTATTTTATAACGAAATACAAGATCCAGCAAGTTAACGTTAAGTACGATATTTAGCCTTCCTCTAAACAAGGACATCTCTTTTTTTACAATTTTCTTTTTAAGAATTACAAAGATGTAACTGGAATATTACACTAATATTGAAAAGCCACTTTAATTGTTTTGAATGATATTCTAGGAAAATACATGGTGAGTCACTAACTGTTGCCACCAGAAATAACTCCAGAAGTATGACAGGAGCTGAAATATTTGTGGAACGAAAGTTGCACGGGACGAGGGGGGCCATGATATGACTGACGTTGGTCTTTTCTTGCTATGTGGGGTTACTTCCGAAATTTGAAGGTCGACTTTGTTGTTTTAAATGGGATGCTGTAGGTTGGTACTTATTTTCTGATAGCGGCTATCGAGACGAATCCAATGATGTGTAACAGTAAGGTGTTTGAAGGTCAACGAAGGTCAGAAAGGTGGCATGAACGTCCATTTACAGGTGCTCGAAGTGATGACCATTGGTATCAATGCAGTGCTGCAATCTTCTTATCATGGATTGAGTGCTATTCCTTATCACAACGACACTTACCGAAGCACATGCTCTGACAATTCTCTCTCGCATATCTTCAGGTGTAGTCTGAACGCCTTTATAAACAAAGTCTTTAACGAATCCCCGCAAGAAAAAATCCAGAGGTGTGAAGTCTGGCGAACGACAGAAAATAACGCTATCAGATGCGGGCAGCTTGACACCTCCAGAAAGATAGTTCACTGCCCCCTCTGAACGCTGACTTTACCAGCCGTCAATACTGGTCGGCTCCAGTTCGGTTGCGGACTTCGAAATTATCAGTACTGAGTAATAGTAAAACGATACATATCCCGCGTTCTGCGAGTGTTATTAGTGTGTAAAAGTAACTGTATGTGGGAGACACAGGATGCACATTAAGCCACTTCAGAAGGAGAAGTTACGTCTCTCATCTTTTCCAAACAAATAAAATGTTCTGGTAGCCTGCAACTGTTATATACAAATCATATCGGATTCCTGCCACCGGCCATAGCAACTTCTTCGTTGTTTGTGTCGACGTTACCTCCCATAATAGCCGACACGTCACTGAGCAATCCGAAGAAACCACCGTTTTGCTGGCGAGTGTATTTTCGTAAGACACAACAGTTTTAACAGTAACTCACACGTGGGATGGTAATAACCTAGAACGACTGCTACTAGTCTCCGATCGGTCATGCAGGAGGACACAGATTTTGATATGTGAAATGCGTCAGTCGATTGCTGGAGTGGTACGTTTCATATTTAATACGGTTTAACTGAATTAATCTCAGGATGAGTAACATTCTCGCCGATTACTAAATATTTAATGCTCATTATTTATAACTAAATGTTGCCTGTATTCTGATTGGAGGCCGCATGTTACATATTTCTGCCGGTGCACGTTTTTAGCGGTATCATGATGAGCCGAGAAGACATCAGAAGCCTAGGGCAGCGACTTGGGCCTTTTGTGGGGCTGCCAGGGGAGTGCCGTCTGGCTGTCTACAGAGAAAGTGCGACCGGTCACCGAAAGCTGCCATTCATCACACATTGTCGAGCTTACTGCCTGGCCGTCGGCGCCTGCACGTCTCTCCGCTAGCTGTGCCTTCTACAATACGGGAGTCAGACTTTTATCTACAGAATTTATGTAATCAACCTTGACGAGAACCAAGCCCTGTGTAGAATATTTCCATCTCATATGCCAGGTCATTGTGCAGATATCGGTTCCAAAGAATGTATTTTTCTCTGACTGACCGTTTCCAAGTAGGCAGCAGAGTGGGAGTTAGGTCGTAGATACAGATATCTGTTGTCTCATTCGTGGGAACGGACGCATTGGCGTTTCTCTTTCTAAGGGTTGTTGCTAGGTACCCCTTATTTTCGAACCACATTTTATTTCCCTTATTTTCAAGATTTACATTGTATGTCGAGTCTGGCAGATATAAGTGAGCTGAAGGAGTACTGCAGAACGCATTAGCTATACGTAAGACCTCAGTTACGCTAGCTCAAGTTACTACTGGACCATCTAGAGCTGCCAGTAGACTCCGGGATGAGGCGCAGTGGCTAGCTATGAGAAAAGAAACACGTCAGTGAACGCTACGTAAGGAAACCACAGATATTCTGGTGCGAAGCAAGTGATTTTGGCTCTGAGCACTATGGGACTCAACTGCTGAGGTCATTAGTCCCCTAGAACTTAGAACTAGTTAAACCTAACTAACCTAAGGACATCACAAACATCCATGCCCGAGGCAGGATTCGAACCTGCGACCGTAGCGGTCTTGCGGTTCCAGACTGCAGCGCCTTTAACCGCGCGGCCACATCGGCCGGCGCAAGTGATTTTGTTCAAAATGTATTTACTAATAAAAACAACTTTTTCCACTACAGGGATTGAGAGAAGCCTGTCAGTTATATATTACTACCGGTCATAAGCACTTTCTTTCACCAGTATTACTACGCAAGAAATGAGTAGTTTCAGTAGACATAGGATTAATGTTTAAGCAAACGTATGCAAGCAGCTACGATGTTTCACGATTGTAAGTACGAAGTCTGGACTGTGTGCCATACTCGAAAGTTACCGATAGGATGCCTTCCAAGCTAGTTCTGCCTCAGATCATACTCTTGAAATGAGGTACTTTATGAGTTAATGCTTTTGACTTCATTTCGTTACATCAATTTACGATGTTATCCAAATGAAACGCGTCGTAATGACGTCCATTGATTGATTTAAAGCTTTATAGCTACCCGCATCGTCAGTTACAACTTACGGGTGTAGAACTGTACTTTCCAAGGAATGAGATGGCACTGCTACTGCTTCTGCGAGACCACGAGCGCTTGGCGACAAAACAGGTAGGAAGAAATCCTATAGGACGACGGATTGTCTTAATCTCCGCAGAGCTTGAATGGAAAAGCAGACCAGTCATAATGTTCGCCTCAGATACTACCTTCTTCGGGCTAGCTAGCTAGACTGAGACACTTCAGGAGCTTTAATAAAGTGGAGGATCTTGCATGGTGTGCTGACAACTTGGCACTGTTCTACGTGGGGTGATCAGTCTCGTGACCAGAAATCAGTGACAAGAGGCTTCATGGGGTAATCTTAATGAAGTAACATGAAACGAAATGATCGTATGGCATTGTTGGCCGGGAGGCCCCATGCGGGGAAGTTCGGCCGCCGTATTGCAAGTCCTTTTTAGTTGACGCCACTTCGGCGACTTGCGAGTCAATGATGATGAAATGATGAGGAAGAACACACAACACCCAGTCATCACGACACAGAGCAAAGTCCCTGACCCAGTCGGGAATCGAACCCGGGACCCTGTGCGCGGGAAGCGAGAACGCTACCGCAAGACCACGAGCTGCGGACTAATGAAATAACAGAGAAAGGGAGACAGGTTGCCAAATACGAGAATTTCAGGTGCTGGAGGGCAGTGTATTGGCTGTAGTACTTAAGAATGGCAGATTTGCAATAAGCGATTTCGAAATGGTATACGCAGGAAGACAGCCGATTGGCTGATGTAAAACTTTTCGCAGTTGGGGAGATAGATAGTTTGTTAAGAATAATATCACTAGCCAACACTCATAAGAGCTTTTCGATTGGCGCAGGAGAATTATACGAACTTTTCAGGGAGCAAAGAGAAGGGAGTTTGGGGGTTTGTTTAGGACACATTGGAGTTTAAGACACCTTGACGTCTTTAGCAACAGCCATGTCACTCACCAAAGACTGCGAAGTGTTTGTGGAATCCGAGGTAAAAGCTTTGTCACTAGAATGTCACCTGCAGGGTATAGCGGAAAGGAACCGACAACCGAGGTTCTTATACAAAGTAAGAGGGCGAAATTTGCTCGGATGTTTCCAGGAACTTGGTGCCATATTTCATTATGATCCTGGTAATAAACATGGAACATTATAGATAATTCCAATGATGTGAAATTCTCCATTCGTTCTCGCGCAGGAATTTGAATTACGTACAACAACTAGCAGATTTGTTATTCTGGATGTTCATTGTTATTTCTACACATCATATGGACGTTATTCTGTATTGTTCTTCAGCGAATGTACAGTTAAATATCATTAATAAACGACGCATTAACAAAGCTGACAATAAACATTGCCCCTGCCTGCCGAACATTCTTTCGTAGATTCCTAGAAAAGGTCACAAAAAGCCGACAAATATTTTGCTGTGTGGAGTAAATTGCAATAGCGCGATGGCCGGCTCTGGGCAGAGGGAACGCAAAAGAGACAATGCGTCCATGCGTCGCACAATGGTTTTCAATCACGTTCTCATTAGCACAAAATCAGGCGGGGACGGACACAGCGTGGGAGCAGACAGAATGCAGCGCGCGTATGTATGTGTGTGCGCGCGTGACGGAGCTGAGTGCCGGCAGGCGGCGCTCTGCGGGCAGCCTATGTGGAGCGGCGGGCAGGGGCTGATGACGGCGGCAGACACCGGCGACGTGACGTCACGAGCGCGTCAGCTGTGTAAATATTAAACTATTGACACGCCCCCGCATCGCGCCGGCAGTGGCGCGCGTTCCCACCGTTTGCATTGAGCCGACCCACCGCTTACTGGCATACTGGCGCACAGGGCTTCTGCCCCTGCGCTTGCAGTGGTAGCAAGTTGCTCTGCGACGAAAATACAGGGACTTAAAGAAAGTATTTACGAGTGGCCGTGATACGGACTCTAACAAGAAAAAGTATCCAATAAACATTGGCTCTAAAATGCATCCCTAAGAGCTGTTGTGTTGGCACACACACGAAGGTGACGAAGGTCGTGGAAAACCTCCTATTATCTTGTAGCACCTTCATCCAGGGCAGCAACTCAACGTCGCACTGACTCAGTAAGTAGCTGGAAGTTCCCTGCTGAACTATTGGGCCATATTGCCTCTATATTCATCCATAATTGCGAAATTGGCTCGAACTGTCCAGAATGTTCTTCAAACCAATCGTAACCAATTGTGGCCCGGTGAAATGGCGCATTTTCATCCATGAAATTCCATCATTGTGTCGGAACATGAAGTCCATGAATGGCTGAGAATAGTCCCCAAGAACCCGAACATAACCATTTCCATCCAGTGGTCTATTCATTTGGATCGAGGACAAAGTCCATTACATGCAAACACAGCCCACACCATTACAGAGCCACCAGCAACTTGTACAGTACCTTCTTGACAACTAGTGCCCATGGCTTCGTGGGGTCTATGCCACACTCGAAGCCTACCATCAGCCCTTACCAGCTGTAAACGGGACTCAACTGATCAGGTCGTGCCGGCCGGGATGGCCGCGCGGTTCTAGGCCCCACAGTCTGGAACCGCGCGACCGCTATGGTCGCAGGTTCGAATCCTGCCTCGGGCATCGATGTGTGTGATGTCCTTAGGTTGGTTAGGTTTAAGTAGTTCTAGGGGACTGATGACCTCAGAAGTTAAGTCCCATAGTGCTCAGAGCCATTTGAACCATTTTTTTGATCAGGCCGTGGTTTTCCAGTCGTCTTGGCGATGTCGTGCTGTTAGCAAAGACACTCGCGTCGATCGTCTTCCGCCACAGCCCATTAACGCCAAACTTCGCCGCACTGTCCTAACGGATACGTTCGTAGTATGCCCCACATTGATTTCTGTGGCTATTTCACACAGTTGTAGAGGACAAGGGGTTATTTTTAGGAAATATGCTGAAAACTTGTGATTTAGTGTGTTTCAGTGCACAATGCACCAGCCTCATGGCAGACGGCGAATGAAGGCTGGCCGGTGCGTTATGCAGGTGACACAGTTCTGGAACGAGCGTCGGTATGTGTATACGTGAGCGCAGCCGTCAACAGCGAGAACGCAGCATTAGCAGAATTACGCAGGCGCAGGCCGCGTGTGGCGCGGTTGCGTTAGCCAACTCATCAGGAACATTCTAATAAACACAACGCCACACACCCGGCGGATTCAGCAGCGGTCTGTACTATTTAAGGGCATCAGAGGTGGGCGTTGGCATCGACCGATTGGGCGTTCGATCGCTGTTACGTCGTCGTCATCAGTGACGCTGTCCTCGAGGACCGGCCAGTGGAGGGCGTTTCCCACTGCTGTACCAGCAACTCCCAGCGTTGTCACGAGCCGCAGCGTCTCCAGGAGGCGAGATAGGCCGGGCCTCGTGCTGCTAACCTCCCACCGCCTGTGCAGCCACTGACCAAGCATGGCGTCACGTTCCCCGGACTGTGCGCATCAGCACGTCTGCACCACGACATGAGCGGTCGGGCTGAGCTACCGGAAAATGTATTGGAAGAACCAACAATAAAGAGGAAGACTGCTAAAAACAGCCACGTCCTTTTACCCAGCCACGCCCTACAACCCCGACCACGTCACCTGCTTTGGTCATCCTATTACACCGTGTTGCTTGTCTGTTAGCACTGGAAGCTCTACACAAACACCGCTGCTCTCGGTCGCAAGTGAATGCCATCCGCCAATGCCTTGTCCATGATGGAGAGGCTATGCTTCTTGACACTGTGGATTTCAGAATACTGTATTCTATATTCCCTAACGATCTCCAAAACGGAATGTCTTATACGTCCAGCTCTAACTACCATTTGCGTTCAAGGTCTGATAAATCCCGTAGTGTGGCCATAATCACGTCGGAAACCTTTCACATGGAAATGGAAATGTCGTGTGGGTGGTGCCTCCTGTTGGGTAGACCGGTCGCCTGGTACAAGTCTTTTGAGTTGACGCCACTTCGGCGACTTTCGTGTCGATGGGGATGAGTTGATTATGATGAAGACAATACAACACCCAGTCCCTGAGCGGAGAAAATCTCCGACCCAACCGGGAATCGAACCCAGACCCCTTGGCATGACAGGCCGTCTTACTGAGCACTCAGCTTTCACATGAATGACATGGCAACTCCGGCAGTACACTGGCCTTCTATACCTCGTGTACGCGATACTACCGCCATCTGTATATGTGCATATCACTATCCCACTACTTTTGTCACCTTAGTGTAAGTCCTGGCGTTTACTCTAACGGCTATGTTTCCACAAAATTAAACAGGAAATGAACAACAAATTAATAATGTTTTCTCCATTTTTGCCTTAAAACTTCTTCCCAACGTTAAAAGACGCGTTCAATGCCTCTGCGGTAGAAATCCTCTAGTTTCCACTGGAAGAAATCATCGAGCCGAGATCTCAATTCCACGTCCTTGAGTAAAATGCAACGCACTGCATTCGAGAGGGATCGGAGAATATGAATGTCAGTTGGGAGAATATCGACGATGCGGCAGCCCGTCTCAGTGAAACATTTTAATGGTTTCGTTGCTGATTGAGGGCGTTGTCGTATAGCAGAACAATACCATGTCGCCGATCAGGTCATTTTTGATGGATATCGTCGTCGAATCGTTGCATTTCTTGGACATTTCCGCATTCACAGTTTGGTTCCGATGAATCTTTCGAGGTGTATTACCCGTATCTTTGGGATCGAAATGAGCAGTCAGAGGCGTCGCTCCTCCACTATACACTTCACGAATCTCTCGAGTGGTTTCTGTGACTTTGGCATCCCAGTAAAACGCAAGAATCAGAAGCCCTCTAAAATGCTCGTTTTTGTTGACTTGACACACTATTTTTATTGACCTGAAAAGAACAGTACGTAGATCACAAAAAAATAAAAGAACCCTAAACACACTCTCTTTAAGAGCACATAATTCTCTATCGAATAACATAAAATGCATTACCAACATATTTTGTTTTTCATGTAAAATTTTCACTTAACAAGAATCTCGAGGTCTTACGTGGCAGTCCAATATAATTACTTGTTTATCTTCGCTAATGTGAAACAGTTCTCTTCTACTACCAGACCTTTGTTATCACCAATGATCGACAGCATGGGTAAGCACCACGTCGGTCACAATGCAATGGAACATCGCGAGTGCTTGGTTTGGAGGTCGCGTGAGCACTGAGTGCAAGCGAGAAATTGTTCAATGAAAATGACAATTACTTTTCGTAGCGTTGAAAATGCATGTTTGTTTTCTCTGATAACAAACGCGTAGAGCCGGAACCTGCCTCTGCCTTGTACCTCTAAATCTGCGTTGATTACATCTAATAACGTTTCTTGAATTAGTATAATTTGTCGCACCTGCGCGCCACTTCTTGCTACATAATTTCACTTATATTTGTACATTATTTATACGGCATTTGTCGGGAGAAGTCTGTGATTTCATGCCGTAACGGTGGTCTACCGACTATTACGATGTAACTACGTGAAACGTACTTGGGCGGATCTCTGTAAATAGATTGCTGTGATGTGAGCACTGAGCGTGCCTACATGTTGACGCATGTTGGGAGAAGCTCGTCACAATTAGCCACGACGAAGTGAATCTCAAGCTTCGGTCATCAGGAAGATTTTGGAACAAAAAATTTCATATGTAATCTTGTATCAAGAAAATAATACGCAGTGCAACTACCATACGAGCAATGAGTAGTATATGAAAAACACGTAAAATTTATCATTTTCATTCCGAACGGGAACATGAAGTTGTCGAACGAGAAGGAAGTGGCACTGCATGCTGAGCTGTTGTTGCATCTGTGAAAAACAAAAGTCGAGAGATGTTTCATAACTGTGCACCCTAGTGTGAATGAAAAGTTTCCTTTATAATGTGAACTGACAAAAGAAAAGAAAAGACTTAAAAGTCAGTCAATTCTTCCGCAAAATCTCACCACATGATCAGTAAACAAAAGTGTCGCTGCGATTCTTTCTTCTTATCTTGTTTCGAATGTATTGGTGAAAAAGTAGAAGCCTTAAGAAGCTAGTGAATTCGTAAAAGAAGCATTTCAAGAAACTGCTGATAAGTTGCTTTAGAATATCAAAAACGAGAATGAAATAGTAGTTACCGTCGAATCCTTCAATCATTTTTCGAGAACAGTCACGAGAAGAGTAGGAACAATGCCTAATGTTCTTTCCCAATTGAAAACAAATTTGAATGATTGTAGTGGAGAATTGGTTTCTCAAGATGGGACAGGATAAGATTACGATTGTGGAAGGGGCCGTAATCAGTCACTCTCTGTTGCACAACAAATACGTAAACTTTGTTTAAAGAAATTAAAATTTTAAAATAATCTCTTTAAAAAACACAGTTGACTGTAGGACGGCTGAAGGCCTAGTTATAGAAAAAAACTTCTACAATTTTAGGGCCGAAGGCCACCAACAATAACCTCAAACAACCAACGGCTGAATGCCTGAATGAGAAGCCAGAAGGACAATGTTTGTGAAACTATGAAAATTATTGCAACACTGCCAACAAATTTAGGTCTCACTTTCTTCAGATAAGAATTTTCAAGGTTTTGCAGATGAACTGGAAGTGCAATATGGAGATTTACTTTTCCATACTTGAAGAGCATTGTCAAAATAAGGAAAAAGTACTTCAACGTTTCCACAATATTTTGCCAGCTGTCGAACTGCCTTTCTTTCTTTGTTCCTTTTCTTTTTTTAATTTCAAAAACGAGAAGGGAATAGTCCGTTTGCTTATATTGAACATCCTCTCTGAATTACAAATTGTGCTTTCTTAATTAATTTAACAGAAAACTTAAAGGTCCTAATTTGCAGTTTCTAGATAATTACAAAGACATTGCTGATATGATATCCGAAGTAAATAATTTTAATGACAGATTGTGTTTGCGGGAGCGCTGCCTGGAAAGAGGTGAGTTAAGACACTTACCAACTGTGAAGAAGTAAATAGAAGAAAGTAGGATATCTCATGATAGTGAAGATGGTGAATCCCATACAACAGTGATCTCCAATTTGAGTATGATTTCAATGACCGGTTTCCAGATTTCAGAAAGGTTTTAATGAAAATTTAGTCTGTATTTTTTCCTTGAACTATCCTTGAACTAATGAATGTATCTTCTCCCAATGAAAATGTTTTTGAACATAGATAGGACAGCTATACTTAAAGTGATTTGTGCATTAAAAGTGTTACAGAATCCAAACACTGCTCCTCAGCTGAATTACCCTACATTAGTTAAGTTCCATTTAGGATAAAGGCTTTGTTTACGTCTACTTAGTTTTTTGAATAATTATTTTCAAATAAGAATTTAATTAAAAATAAGCACAGAACAAGAGTGAATGATAAAAACTTGGACTCCTGATTCAACTAAGTGAAGTAGCTTATATTTCAGAAATCAAGAGCATTGTTAACAGAACACCTACTCAAGTTTCACATTAAATGTAAGATAAATCTTATGATTATCATAATATATTTGTAGGCGATTATGAACTAAAATTCTCATGTTTTGAAGAAATAGTGAATTTGTAAAATCTTTTTGTTACATAATTGGGTTATCGTATCCAAAAACTGATATTTTTGAAGTTTTAAAAGAAATAGATCACTCTGTTACTCTGGTATGGATCAGTAAAGTCTTCGAGACTGCATAAGTCTGATCTATAGAATGCACTAAACAAATTACTAATCAAATGAGACGACATTATTCTGCTATTGTGAAACAGCAAAGCTTCTAACGTATTCTAATCACAGTTACGTACGACTTTCACTTGCGACCCTCGCTAAATGAGGTGCTCACTGTGGTGTCCATTCGTAGCAAGGCACACGTTTGGTCGACGTCTTAGCGAATCACACACACTCTGAAAAACTTCAGGGTGGCCGAGAATGCCCTGTAAGGCATTAATGAGACGTTTCTGTAGTGTTTTCACATCATTAATGCATGCATCAAAGATTTCAAGTGTCCCCACAACCAAAAATCCAGTCCATTACGACCGAGAGACTGAGCTGGTCAATATGTTTGATATTCCCGACCAATACGTTGTTCATCATACACTTGCGGAAAAATATGCAAACATCATCAAGAACAAGATCATTTTATAGGATGACGTTCGATCAGCCACTGGTGCATTCACATTGCACTGATCTTGAGGTGGGTGTGTACTACACGGACGTCCAGGACCCGGTTTACTGCTGTGGCAATGTTCCAAAGATCACTGTTGAAGGCAGGGACATACCATTGATACATTGTACGTAACATCTGCAGTAACCCATTAATACGTTCATCCAGCTTCTAGCAGGCCCATAATGCGACCCCGTTCAAGTGGCTGAAGTTCTTGAACAGGAGTACATACACGTCGGCGTGGTATGTTTATACCATGGAATGAGTGTTGCAAAGCTCAGCACAGTTACTGCCTGCAAAATAGACGGTGAACAACACTCCCGTTTCGTTGGCATGTACTAGAGAAAATGTATACGGTGAAGATACGCCAGTCCATCACATCACACTTTTGTGGATCTGAAATCCGTTGACCTACTTCTTTGAGATGTAGACCCATTTGCTGCTACGGAAGCGCGTAAAGAGTGTGCAACGATTTGAAAAGTGATGCCATCTGACTATCCAGTTACCCTGCAGTGTCGTCAAATATACTGCACCTTACTCTTCATTCGTCACATATTAATATTCCACTCTGCAGCTTTGGGGAGATTATATAGACGACATTTATTCTGAAAATATGCGACGTCACAATAATGGACTTGAAAGATGCAAATACAAACACTAAGGCTGACTGTAATTAACGAGACCCGTTTACAATCTGTTAATCACTGCGGCCAATGGTCCTGCTCTTAATACAAGAAACTCAACAGTTACGAGGGTCGTTCAGTAGGTAAATGGTTCAAAAGGATCTGAGCACTATGGGCCTCAACATCTGAGGGCATCAGCCCCTAGACTTAGAACTACTTAAACCTAACTAACCTAAGGACATCACACACATCCATGCCCGAGGAGGGATTCGAACCTGCTACCGAGCAGTAGCGCGGTTCTGGACTGAAGGCCTAGAACCGCTAGGCCACAACGGCCGGCCAGTAGTTAATGCCCCACATTTTTTATGCAAAAAAGGCGTTAATATACATAAACGAACGTCCTTGTTGGTGATTCACGTTTCATGTTTGTTCTGTGCGCCGGTGAAGTTACGAACCGTTCTGGCAGATGGCAGAGACGTAGTACAGCGTTAAAATGGCGTCTACATATACTCATGTTATAAGCAGCGTGCTGTTACTGAATTCAAGCAAACCGTGGTCAACATCCATAAACGTTTGTGTGCAGTGATAGAATTACAGTTGGGCGAGGGTAAAGAAAGTTACAGCCTCAGGAAATGCAGGAACAGAGCTCCATGATCAGCCACGTACGGGACGTCCTGTCACAGCCACTGCTCCAGTCATGCTGAATCGTGCGGAAGTCATTATTTGTGCCGACTGGTGCATCACAAATCGACAATTGGCTCTACAGTTGTCGGTCAGCATTGGAAGTGCGTCTGCAATGATCACAACTCGGAGGTGCTCGTGGTGGGTTCCACTAATACTCACAGCGGAAAATTAGATTCAAAGAAAGGCCATTTTATCTGAATTGTTGGAGCGTTTTGTGTCCGACGGGGAGGCCTTTCTGTCACACACTTTGAAGATGACGAGAGTGTCAGTCATGCAGTGAAAACATGGCTACGCGTACGGGACTAGAGCTTTTATCAGCAGGGAATATATGCTCTTCCACAACGTTGGCGTACGGCCATAGAACGCGATGGAGAATACGCAGAAAAATAGGACATGGACAAGACATGTTGATGTGTATAGTCAGAAAATTATGACTCTTAACAATAAATATGTTCTGCGAAAAAAACATGGAGCATTACCTATTGAACGACCCTCCGTGTTTAATGAGCACTAGGTTCAACCTGACATGTCATCTCCTCATTCCCTCACATTCGTGACTACCTTACCAAATTCTGACCTTCAACCTCGACACAAGGTAAGGATTACTGTCTTGTCTTTATGCCGGTCAGCGCCCCAAAATTTTGTTTAAGTATATTTATTGCCCCCTAGCTCAGCCAGGGGTGTTCTCTTACATGTCTGACGACAGGTCATGTTACCCAGGTACCACACTGGAAGTGCCATGTCGTCCGACGCCATCTTCCCTCTCTCTCTCTCTCTTATACTAGGTTGCCACTGTACTGTACAAAATAACGAGATAGTAAGTACTGTACACTTTATTTGATTGAAATCCTGCAGGCGCACTAACAGGCCTCTTTAGCGCTAACTGCTTGACGATGACTATGGCGAATGAATCACTAACAGTACAACACCTCAGTACGTACACATTACACCTTGATGCCTCTGCATACAAACCTTGAGTGTGTTGCATAATTTTTCCGGCAGCGTATGTGTGTGTGAGGTGTTCTCGGATATCTCGGAGAAACATGTGCGTGCTCCATCATACATGAATACACCTACAGCCGTTGTTGGAAAGCTAAACTTGTAGCAGGACGGGAAAGTCTTTTGACAGGAGCTGCAATAAGCCAACGTCTTTGATAAGATGTGCGGTCTTGTTATTCTGCCGCCATTAGTTCCTGTACATACATTATTTGAAAATCGTTTCTATTGCCTTGCTCCTTCAATTCCGTGAGAATCTGCATCAGCCTAGTCACAGTGTTTGTGAAAGTATTGATAATGTCACCCCACATGAAACCAGTCTCGTCTGTGAACTGTATGTTTGTTGTGAAAAGATCTTCACCACATTGTTGCAACAGCCATTGGCACAAATGCATTCTGGCAGTCTGATCTTGTGACTGAAAGATTTGGACATGCTGTACATGACATAGACATAGCAGAAGTACATGCAGGGTATCCCAGATATACGCTGAAGTTCTACGTATGCAATTTCCGGGATCTTCTTGCAGTCGCTGCATTATGTGCTCCACCACAACAGTGGTACCATTGGTGCGAAGTCTGCCACCATCCGCCGATGTTGGAGCTACGGATTCAGAGTTTGCTGGTCGCTGGAGAGGATGGCTGAATATTTATGCAGGTGGACACGCGTTCGGCGATTGCTTCCAGACAGTAACAGAAGATCGTTTCTGTCATCTCCCGTGTCATCAAAAGACAACATTAGAAGTAACGTATGTGCTGTAGTTATACAGAATGGTGAATATTGGTTTACAGTAACAACACTAACATATGTTAATTTATTTTAGTTACTTATTTCATTTAAACTGATCTAATTAGGTCCTTCAGGCTCTCTCTTACATTAGAAGTTTTTACATCATAACTTTCTAAGCTATAACTATTTTAACGTGACAGATAGTATTAAAATGAGCTGTGTGGCTGGAATGGGAATGTGAGTAAACAATAATGAATTTTTTTTTTTGTCATCAGTCTACTGACTGGTTTGATGCGGCCCGCAAAAAATTCCTTTCCATCTCAGAGTAGCACTTGCAACCTACGTCATCAGTTATTTGCTTGACGTATTCCAATGTCTGTCTCCCTCTACAGTTTTTGCCCTCTACAGCTCCCTGTAGTACCATGGAAGTCATTCCCTCATGTCTTAGCAGATGTCCTATCATCCTGTTCCTTCCCTTATCAGTGTTTTTCACATATTCCTTTCCGATTCTGCGTAGAACCTCCTCATTCCTTACCTTATCAGTTCACCTAATTTTCAACATTCGTCTATAGCACCACATCTCAAATGCTTCGATTCTCTTCTGTTCCGGTTTTCCCACAGTCCATGTACTCCAGACGTACATCCTCAGAAATTTCTTCCTCAAATTAAGGCCGGTATTTGATATTAGTAGACTTCTCTTGGCCAGAAATGTCTTTTTTGCCGTAGCGAGTCTGCTTTTTATGTCCTTCTTGCTCCGTCCGTCATTGGTTATTTTACTGCCTAGGTAGCAGAATTCCTTAACTTCATTGACTTCGTGACCATCAATCCTGATGTTAAGTTTCTCGCTGTTCTCATTTCCACTACTTCTCATTATCTTCGTCTTTCTCCGATTTACTCTCAAACCATACTGTGTACTCATTAGACTGTTCATTCCGTTCAGCAGATCATTTAATTCTTCGTGACTTTCACTCAGGATAGCAATGTCATCAGCGAATCGTATCATTGATATCCTTTCACCTTTTATTTTTATTCCAATCCTGAACCTTTCTTTTATTTCCACCACTGCTTCCTCGATGTACAGATTGAAGAGTAGGGGCGAAAGGCTACAACCTTGTCTTACACCCTTCTTAATACGAGCACTTCGTTCTTGATCGTCCACTCTTTTTATTCCCTCTTGGTTGTTGTACATATTGTATATGACCCGTCTCTCCCTATAGCTTACCCCTACTTTTTTCAGAATCTCTAACAGCTTGCACCATTTTATATTGTCGAACGCTTTTTCCAGATCGATAAATCCTATGAAAGTGTCTTAATTTTTCTGTAGCCTTGCTTCCATTATTAGCCGTAATGTCAGAATTGCCTTTCTCGTCCCTTTACTTTTCCTAAAGCCAAACTGATCGTCACCTAGCGCATTCTCAATTTTCTTTTTCCATTCTTCTGTATATTATTCTTGTAAGCAGCTTCGATGCATGAGCTGCTAAGCTGATTGTGCGATAATTCTCGCACTTGTCTGCTCTTGCCGACTTCGGAATTGTGTGGATGATGCTTTTCCGAAAGTCAGATGGTATGTCACCAGACTCATATATTCCACACACCAACGTGAATAGTCGTTTTTTTGCCATATCCCCCAATGATTTTAGAAATTCTGATGGAATGTTATCTATCCCTTCTGCCTTATTTGACCGTAAGTCCTCCAAAGCTCTTTTAAATTCCGATTCTAATACTGGATCCCCTATCTCTTCTAAATCGACTTTTGTTTCTTCTTCTATCACATGAGACAAATCTTCACCCTCATAGAGGCTTTCAATGTATTCTTTCCACCTATCTGCTCTCTCCTCTGTATTTAACAGTGGAATTCCGGTTGCACTCTTAATGTTACCACCGTTGCTTTTAATGTCACCAAAGGTTGTTTTGACCTTCCTGTATGCTGAGTCTGTCCTTCCGACAAACATATCTTTTTCGATGTCTTCACACTTTCCCTGCAGCCATTTCGTCTTAGCTTCCCAGCACTTCATATTTATTTCATTCCTCAGCCGCTTGTATTTCTGTATTCCTGATTTTCCCGGAACATCTTTGTACTTCCTCCTTTCATCAATCAACTGAAGTATTTCTTCTGTTACCCATGGTGTCTTCGCAGTTACCTTCTTTGTACCTATGTTTTCCTTCCCAACTTCTGTGATGGCCCTTTTTAGAGATGTCCATTCCTCTTCAACTGTACTGCCTACTGCGCTATTCCTTATTGCTGTATCTATAGCGTTAGAGAACTTCAAACGTATCTCGTCATTCCTTAGTACTTCCGTATCCCACTTCCTTGTGTATTGATTCTTCCTGAATAATGTCTTGAACTTCAGCCTACTCTTCATCACTACTATATTGTGATCTGAGTCTATATCTGCTCCTGGGTACGCCTTACAATCTAGTATCTGATTTCGGAATCTCTGTCTGACCATGACGTAATCTAATTGAAATCTTCCCGTATCTCCCGGCCTTCTCCAAGTATACCTCCTCCTCTTGTGATTGTTGAACAGGGTATTCGCTATTACTAGCTGAAACTTGTTACAGAACTCACTTAGTCTTTCTCCTCTTTCATTCCTTGTCCCAAGCCCATATTCTCCTGTAACCTTTTCTTCTACTACTTCCCTTACAACTGCATTCCAGTCGCCCATGACTATTAGATTTTCGTCCCCCTTTACATACTGCATTACCCTTTCAATATCCTCATACACTTTCTCTATCTGTTCATCTTCAGCTTGCGACGTCGGCATGTATACCTGAAATAACGTTGTCGATGTTGGTACGCTGTCGATTCTGATTAGAACAACCCGGTCACTGAACTGTTCACAGTAACACACCCTCTGCCCTACCTTCCTATTCATAACGAATCCTACACCTGTTATACCATTTTCTGCTGCTATTGATATTACCCGATACTCATCTGACCAGAAATCCTTTTCTTCCTTCCACTTCACTTCACTGACCCCTACTATATCTAGATTGAGCCTTTGCATTTCCCTTTTCAGATTTTCTAGTTTCCATACCACGTTCAAGCTTCTGACATTCCACGCCGCGACTCGTAGAACGTTATCCTTTCGTTGATTATTCAATCTTTTTCTCATGGTAACCTCCCTCTTGGCAGTCCCCTCCCGGAGATCCGAATGGGGGACTATTCCGGAATCTTTTGCCAATGGAGAGATCATCACGACACTTCTTCAATTACAGGCTACATGTCCTGTGGATACACGTTACGTGTCTTTAATGCAGTGGTTTGCCTTCTGCATCCTCATGTCGTTGATCATTGCTGATTCTTCCGCCTTTAGGGGCAATTTCCCACCCGTAGGACAAGAGAGTGCCCTGAACCTCTATCCGCTCCTCCGCCCTCTTTGACAAGGCCGTTGGCAGATTGAGGCTGACTTCTTATGCCGGAAGTCTTCGGCCGCCAATGCTGATTATTTATCAGAATTTAGGCAGTGGCGGGGATCGAACCCGGGACCGAAGACGGTTTGATTATGAATCAAAGACGCTACCCCTAGACCACGGGTACCCCTCGATAATGACTATGAACTCATAAAGTAAGTTCTGGCAGTAGTTGTACTACAGCCAATAAAAGTGATAATAGCAGTAATAAAAATAATAATAATAATAACAATAATAATAATAATAATAATAATAATGACAATAATACTAATGATAGTGGCAGATATAAAAAGAAATCATAGATGTTTTCTGACGTAGCAAGTTCTGGGGAAAGTAAATTCAAAGAGACAGTACCGGCCAAGAATACTGGGAAATGGGAAAGATCTGGTCGGATGGAAGGATTTACAAGGGTAACGAGTGCGTACAGGGACAATGGCCATCCTTATTTTTGTTTTAGTAGATACTTCACTAACGGTCTTCTGAGGCCGGAGATGTTATCCAGTTCTGTAATATAATGCTGGAGGTTACCACAGAATGTGGTTTGTGATATTGAGAAGGACTTCGAGAAAGTGGCCGAACGATGAAGTGAGACAAAAGGGATTTTGCTCCGATTGGATTGGGTGTTTCTGCCACGTTGTTCAGATAAAAGCGCTAAGGTCAAGAAGAGATATGAGGGAAAGTGTTCGTTGATAAGACAGTGCAGAAGACAATGTATCAAAATCTCTGCGCTTATGTGCACGCAGCCAGGATAGCTGTGCATATGATCTTTTGGAAATTAGGAAATTTGTGGTACGTTCTATGGGACCAAACTGCTGAGGTGATCGGACCCTAGGCTTACATAGTACTTACCCTAACTGAAACTAACTTACACTAAGGACAAAACAAACACACACACACACACACACACACACACACACACACACACACACACACACACACACACACACACACACACACAAAATGGCTCTGAGCACTATGGGACTCAACTGCTGTGGTCATAAGTCCCCTAGAACTTAGAACTACTTAAACCTAACTAACCTAAGGACAGCACACAACACCCAGCCATCACGAGGCAGAGAAAATCCCTGACCCCGCCGGGAATCGAACCCGGGAACCCGGGCGTGGGAAGCGAGAACGCTACCGCACGACCACGAGATGCGGGCACACACACACACACACTTACACACTCAAGCCCGAGGGAGGACTCGAACCTCCGACGGGGGGAGCCGCGCGAAACGTGGCAAGGTGCCTCAGAGCGCGCGGTTATGATCGTTTATTGCATGCTGTATCCACAGATAATAACAAAGGGATGTGTCCTCAACTTGTACTACATTCTGCAGGTCATTAGTAACAGTAAGCAGTTTGCAGTAGAAGAGAGGTGTTTCTCTGTAGACAAGATGAACAAGCGCTCGTAACTCTTTTCGTATGCATTTTAGGGCCCATGTTTAGTGGACGTTCTTGTCTTATTTTGGGCCATACTACCACCTCTCAAAATGTGGAATACTTTTTCTTTTTACGCCCAGTGTAGAGGTTCATAGACGTCACCCATCACAAGAAAAATAATTGATTACTTCTTTTTCTTGCAAGTTACATTAATCATTTGGGCGGTTGTACAGATGACACTCAGGGAACGCGGATAGTAGTCAACTAGAGTTAGAAACATAGAATTAATTTTTGTTTGTTCCCAGCTACATGTCAGCTGTTCTGACACACGTTGAAATCATTTAGCCACAGACCCGTACTACGGCGCTAGTAAAACCAAAACTAAACGCTACAGTTCATCTCCAGTTTACCAATGGGCCACCCCATTTTGATTTAGCTTCTCTACCGGCGTGCTACAGTAATGCGGAGCGGGGATTTCATTGTGTAATATGACAGCTGACATAACACACCTCTAAGCAACTAAACAAATTAATTACGAAATTTTATTTTTGCTGAGGTCATTATTGAACCTTCATGATTATCTCTCGTGTGTAAAGCTCTGAAATATGTCTAGTGAATAAAATATCAAATTAAAAAGTACATGCCTAATTCTTAAGTAAAAACAACAAGCAGTCTACATCTGCATCTACATTTACATATAAATTCCGCAAGCCACCGTACGGTGGCAAATAGAATGCGGCAAAAGCGACTATCTATATGCCTCCCTATAAGCCCTGATTTCTCGAATACTATCTTCGAGGTCCTTGAGCGCAATGTACGTTGGCGTCCGTTGAATAGTTTGGCAGTGAGCTTCTCTAAATCTTCTCAATAGTGTTTCTCGAAAAGAATGTCGCCTTACCTCCAGGGATTTCCATTTGAGTTCCCAGAGCTCCTCCCAAACACTTACGTGTTTCTCAACCCTACCGGTATCAAATCTAGCCTCCCACCTCTCAATTGCTTTCATATCTTCCTTTAATCCGATCTGGTAAGGATAACAAACTTTCGAGCAGTACTCAGTCAATAAAAACGGAATGCATACATGATCTCTTTGTTGTCTGTCTGTCTGTCTGTCGATACCCTTTTCCTCAGGAAGGGGTACATGAATAAAGTTGAAGCATACATCAAGATCTAAGGTCCCTTGGCGGTGTAAAATGTTTAAGCTTCTCAGTACAGTCAAATGATCCGACCATTTATGTTCCACACTTTGATGCTCGGAAAGTAAATCATCGGAACCTGTGGAGTACTGCTCATGTACCAAGAATCATAAAATTTAACGAGAATGAATGTTTCACAGTACAAGTTAGTCCTAAAGGAAAAACCCCAAAACTTATGAATTTGTAATGTACAAAGTGGTAGCCAGTCAAAGAATATTTAGAAATTAGTTTTAAAAAATTGTTTCAAACGCCTCAGTCAACTCCTTACAAGCTTCCTCCCCGGGTAACTTCGGCTGTGCCTACGTGACACAGGTTGCCTGCCTTCCAGAACCGAGGCAGTTCTGTCCAGTTAAAGCTGCTAACAATAGATCCCTTCAGCCCTCTGCAGAAGTTTGCTAGTAAATTCATGGAATCGGATTTAGCTAATAGCGTGCCTGGGAGGCAGGTCACGTGTGTGGGTGGAATCGGGATGGTTCTGCAGGGCAGAACACAGTTGCTCCTCTCCCTTTTGACGAAGGCCTAGAGTAGAACAGACGTCTCTTTTGGGAGGCAGACCCTCTCTTTGCTCTCCATGAGCGGCCACCCCTCCCGTTGTCACTTTTACTTTTTTTGACCTCCTAGACTGGCGTATACCTAATAACTTCCTGCCATAGGCTCTTCTCGGGCATGCCGTACACTGAACTAGATTCTCTTTATTTTACCTGATTTCCTGTTCTATCATTTAACGTCAACCTTCGACGCCCACTTTATAACGCCTGAGGGCTCGTCCGCGTGTACGTTTGCATTTGTCTGTGGGATGCAACAACCTCACACCTGCACTGCTATTGTATCACATAAAAGTATTCTCTTTTTTTTGTCATTTGTTGTCCGTAAGCCTGTCTGTGCATCTGTTAAGAACCGTTTTTCTCAGGAGCTGGTACAGGTATCAAAATTAAATTTAGTGTCAAATGACGAGGTACACGGTCCCTTGGCAGTGTAAAATACTTAAGTTTCTAAGTGAATGTAGTCAAAACATACGCCACTATATGTCACATACTTTGACACTCGCAAATTCCCTTCTCAAGCCTTATATATCTACAACCTGTTTACATAATTCTGTTTAACGGAACTCTCAGAGCACAGGTGCGTGCTTCTCGTAGTTGTTCGGCTTCTTAATTTACTTAATTTATTTTAAATTCATTGTTATCTGATGCAGTACATGCGATGTTGCCTGTCTTTCACTGTGGCGAAAGTTTATTGCGGTGGTGGTGGTGTCTCACAGCAGATAATGATGTAAGATTCCACTATAATTGGACGTAACAGAGATCTAAAACGACGTAAAGCACTTTTTTAATAATTGCGTGTTACTTGCATCGGAAACCTTGTGCCATTTTAAGGCTCTATTGACAACTTTAGATAGTGATGGCGATTTACAAATACGAAACATTGTTAAGAAATCCACCTGTTTTGGAAGTTAAAACGTGAAAAAAAATTTTGCAACAAAATTCTTCAATAGAATACACAAGTGACAAATGTCATGGGATAGTGATGCACATACAGATGGCGATAGTATGGCGCACACAAGGTATAAAAGTACAGTCCGTTGGCCCGGCTGTCATTTGTACTCGGATGATTCATGTGAAAGTATTTCCAACTTAATGATTACCACACAACTGGAATGAAACAGACTTTGAACGCGAAATGGTAGTTGGAGCTAGATGTATGGGACATTCCATTTATGTATTAGTTAGTGATTTCAATAGTCCGAGATCCACAGTGTCAAAAGCGTGTCGGGAATACAATATTTCGGGCATTGCCACTCACCAGGACAACGGAGTGGCCATCGGCCAATCACTTAATGACCGGAAGTAGCGGCGTTTCCGTAGAGTTGTCAGTACTAGGAGACAAAAAACACTGTGTGAAATAACTGCAGAAATCAATGTGAGACGTACGACGAACGTATCCGTTAGCTCACTGCGGTGAAATAAGGCGTTAATTGGCTATGGCAGCAGACGACCGACGTTAGAGCCTTTTGTTAACAGCACGGCATCGCTTGCAGCGCTGCCCCTGGGCTCGTGACCATATCACGACGAATATGAAACTGTGGCGTGGTCAGATGAGTCCATATTTCAGTTGATAAGGGATGGTTGTAGGGATCGGGTGTGATGCAGACCCCACGTAGCCATGGACCCATGTTGTTAACCAGATAATGTACAAGCTGTTCGTGGCTGCATGATGGTGTGGACTGTGTTCACATGCGATGGAGTGGGTGCTCTGGCCCAAATGAACCAATCATTGAGTGGAAATGTTTATGTCCGCCTACACTTCACAAAGAAGGGTGGTATCTTTATGGATGACATGTGCCATGTCATCCGGCCACAATTGTTGCTGTCACGCTTTCCTATGAATCAGCTGCACAACGATTGGAATTCACGATATCCAGTGTTATGGCGCTATGCGATAAGTTCGTTGATTTGAAAAAGGCGTATGGGGTCTGAAGATGACAAAATGAATTGCCGAAACTGGCTGCTTTCAGAATAAAATGAAATATATTAAAGTGTATGGCTGTTGGTAAAGTTTATTGAATTCAAAAGTGCGTACCAGGTGATGTCACCTGGCCATAATGGACCAACAGAGATTAAATATACCATACCAAGTGTTGGGACAAGCTTGTGAAGTCATCAGCAACAAAATTAAATTAACGGCAACAACAACTGCCGTTGACTTTATATGGAGATGTGTATCCGAGGGTGTCACTCCTGGGTTTGCACAAGTTAAGATAAAAAACGTGTCTGGGTCAGCTGTACCATTAAGACGAAGAGTGAAGAATTATGAATGAAACTAGAAATGAGAAAGTTGTACTCTAAATAATATGACCTCAGTAAAAGTCTGTACTTGAATCACCTAAGACTCAGCGAACTGTTAAGTTATTATGAATTAGACAATTCGTTGCTGTATGTTAAGTGGGTAGTAGAAAACAAAAGAGAAAATATTGTTGACAATCAGAATAAGAAAATTTGTATTCTAAAACGACGCCAGAAATTACGTGGTTAATTTTAGTAGTCACAGATTTTTCGATAGAGCAGTTAATTGGACTGACATTATCTTCAATAAGGGAGAACTTGAGCTGTTACGGAAAGGCGATAAGTGTGCAGTAAACAGATCAATACATAGTGAGGACATAAAGTCATTGATTGTAGAGATTAAAATAACTTTAAACTACTGTAAGGTCAGCACACCACATCAGGTTTTCTTGGGTAATAATGTCGCTTAAGCTATATCTTCGCTTCATAGTAGAAACAAAAATTGTAAAAGGAAGAAAAGTAAAAATGTAAATGGCGAATTACTTGTATGCAGAATCGTCGAGAAACTCAAAACCCATGAGGCAGCTGTCATTAAGGCAGGTAAAATTTTTGTAAATTTGTGATATGATGTTAAGGTGACCAAACTGCTGACGTCATCGGTCCCTAAGCTTACACACTACTTAATCTAAAACTAACGTACGCTGAGGACAACACACGCAGCCATGCCCGAGGGAGGACTCGAACCTCCGACTGGGGGAGCCGTGTGGACCGTGACAAGGCGCCGTAGACCGCTTTTCTTTTGTCGTTGTTGATCGTTGTGTTTGGTCCTTGCGGACGTCACATGACATCCTTTCATGTTCGTTTGTTGATCGTTCCACTCAGTTTTTTAGTACAGAAGCCAACCAGCACTCTGACCGAACACGCTGAGCTACCGTGCCGGCAAACCGCTCGGCTGCCCCGCGCAGCCGGCAGGTAAAGGGAATACCCTTGTTGTGTCATACGTAAGTGAATATATTAATATGGTAAAGGAATTCCTTGATAAAAATGGAATTTCCAAAGTTAATCACGATCCCACTAAATATTTTGCTAAAGAGATCAACCGCCTTCTAAAGAACATCTCCGTTTTATTTGATGACAGAGTTTCTAAGACTTTGCTGCATGCAAACTTACCGTTGTGCTGTTGATACATACGAAAACGTGACAGCAACTAAGCCATCCTACAATCCATGAACGTGATCAAAGATAGTCCCATCCAGTCAAAATATAAAAGAAGAAAGTCAACGGTAAGGATCAATACATCATAATATCGTAGACGTGTAGAATAAACAAACTCAACTTGAGACAGACTGTGGGAAGAACTAACACGCGCAGGTGCTATCCATACCATCTACTTTCTAGACACCAGACATCAATTCACAACAGCTTGTGAAATTTTCTAAAAAGGACTTAGTCTTTAATTCAGTTTGCTCATTTAAAAGATTTCTATGTCCTTTCTCCGGATGAACATAGATTTCCATTTCTACAAGAACATCCACAGTCCCACCTTTACCGGTTATGTGTAATATCTCTAGATCGTTATTAATACCCACTATCTCACGTTTTGTCGTTCGCAGGTGTTCCTTAAAAGTAGAATGCTTGATGGTAATGAGAGCTGTATGCTCTCGAAATCTTTTTTTAAGTGTTCTACCGGTTTTCCCAATATACATTACATCACTGTCACTGCATTTAATTATGTGTATCCAGGGCCTCAAAAAAGGATTGTGTCTCTCGATGGAATGAGTAAGTGCCTTGGCTGATGAATTTTTACAAGTAAAACCAACTTCATTGTTGATTTTACGGCATGTTTGTCCTACTCTATAAGAAATAGGACCAAAAACTCCATGCTTGAGTGCATTTTTTTACTGGTTTCAACCCGGGTGAGGTAATTTCATGCAGCAAATTAGAGTTCTTTCTGAAAGTTTTAATATGATGTAAGTCAATAATCTCAGGTTGGTAAAGATTGTTTACCGTGCAAGGTGTCAGGCAAATCCAACACCTTCCATGAAAACCCTGACATGATAAGCAAATCCAGCAGTATGTCACACAGCTCCAAATAAATCGTGACATTAAATTAACCAAAGTAATACGAGTAACTAGTGAGCAAATGGAATACCACAGACTAACACAAGAATGCCTAAATGCAAGTCATACCTTCCCACCGTGAGACAGACGCAGCTCCGAGGGGAGAAACGAGAACAGAAGAGCAGAACCGTGTTATGCTAAAAGACCCTACGATAAGGGACGGACACCCACGTCACCAACCAACCGCCAGAACCACCCCCAGCCCATGTTAAAAGATAGAGCCCTCCAGAAGAACAGTATAGACTTACGATAAACTTAAAGGGCCACACCAGCTGCAAGTTTTAGCATGAGACTTTTTCGCGTCTCTGTTACGTTGCAAACGTTAAAAACATTGCCCCACCACGAAAAGTATAACGTTTCTCATTGGATAGACAGAATTTTTGTAGGCGGAGCTTAAGGTTAACATTGAGACCCTGATTGGTCAGATGAAAACATAGCCAGATAGGTTTTTTTAAACCAACTTCGATAAAGTGTAGTAAGGATAAGTTAGGAGAGAGTTCTTTCCGAGACGGCGAGCTCTATGGAGCTGCGCCACCCGCCGCCCCCTGACACTGCGTAACCAACGACAAGGTAATGAACGCACGCGATGCCGCATAACAGTGCATAAGGCTTCACTCAGAACTGCAGAAGTCTCATCTGTTACACCCCCTTCTTGCGTAATACTAGTGTCGATCGTCAATTGAAGCTCATGGTGTTCACATTTGCCACTTGAAGTAAAAATCTGAAACGCAATCATTTTTCTGTTATATAGCTATTGAGAAGCCACATCAGCCACTGTAATTTACGACAAGTTAGATAAGTAATTGAGGGTCACTGTAGACCATTTTGATAGTTTTCTCTTTTGTGAAACTTAATTTAGATTTTAGATGTGATATGGCATAGGTCATCCTTCGATCCATTATAGAACTTGGAAACCCATTCAGGGAATATTCGTTCACATTTTTGTTGAATGCAGTTGGTTTTTATCATCCTGTATTAAAATATTTCCTTTTACCAATAGTGCAATTTATAAACAATGTTTTGTGAGTAGAATAAAATTTCCAATGGTAGACTTAACTGCTTTCTCGACATTATTTTACCAGCTAACTAAAACTAAGAAAGCCTTGAACCCCTTCCACTAAATTTAGTTAGTATTAAGATTCTTTTACAGAGAGTGCTGGTGAGCTGACGCTGAAATCATTAAGTATTTGATTATATCATCGCTAGTCTCACTGAACTCTTCTGAA
Source organism: Schistocerca serialis cubense (assembly GCF_023864345.2). Classification (NCBI taxonomy): domain Eukaryota; kingdom Metazoa; phylum Arthropoda; class Insecta; order Orthoptera; family Acrididae; genus Schistocerca; species Schistocerca serialis. The sequence goes on along the minus strand of NC_064639.1, from coordinate 149,799,359 downwards.
CTCTACATATCATGTGTGGTCTGGCGTCTCCCTACCAGCAACAGGTCCCAGATTCAAACTAGTAAGTTCCCTAAAAACACGCTCAGAGCGTCGTTGCGCAAAAGTGATAGGGAGACACGACTTAGAACAAACAGACACCACACTGAATGTTAGAACCGCTATATCCCTTAGTACATTCTTTTTCAATTTCTTTATCTTCTAAAGGGATTTTACTTAGTCGGCTCACAAGAGTATAGAAAATTGAGGTTTTGTACCTGTTGAAGTGCATGGAATCCGCTTGTGTAATAGCATCTGAAGTTGGGGGTTTTCTGAAAGTAGCAAAACTACGTCAACCACTCTTATTCCTCGCAGATATGTCGAGAAAATCAATTTTATCATTAAGCTGCTGCTCATATTTGAAATATATTTTTCAGTGAAGGTTATTGAAAATTCTTAAGACTTTATCAAGGTCACGGTACTTCTCTTTGTGTAACATAATGGTGTCACCCACATAACGGAAATAATAGAGAACGATGTCATGCAACTCAGGGTATTGTGCAAAGGCTGATACTTCGATATGATTAAGAAATATATAGGGCAATGTCACTGATAAACAACAACCCATAGCTAAACCACCCTGTTGTTGGAAGATTTCACCGTTGGAGTGAAAGTAACTATTGGAGAGGACTAATTGAAGCAATCGTAAACATTCTTAAATTTCTCCTACAGACAATCATTTGAATCTAAGGAAACTCTTCGCGACAAGGTCAATGATTTCCGTAGCAGGAACATTAGTGAACAAATTAGTCACATCTAGGAGTACCCATCTGTAGACACCTGGAATTTTTATGTCTTTTATTTTATCTACTAAACCGTAAGTATTTTTCGCAGAGAAACATCTCTGAAAAATGTAACTACGAACTAGAATTTCATTCAATTTGTCGCATTACTTATAGGCAGGAGTACCAATATAACTAACTATAGGCCTGACAGGAACATCAACTTTGTGTGCCTTAGGTTGTCTTCTTAACCTTGGGGCACATTTATAGAACATAATCGAGAGGTCAGTTCGTGCACTGGCTCAAATGAAATAGTTCAAATGGCTCTGAGCACTATGGGACTTAACTGCTGAGGTCATCAGTCCCCTAGAACTTAGAACTACTTAAACCCAATTAACCTAAGGACATCACACACGTCCATGCCCGAGGCAGGATTCGAACCTGCGACCGCAGCGGTCACGTGGTTCCATACTGTAGCGCCTAGAATCGCTCGGCCACTCCGACCGGCTTCGTGCACTGGCAACACTTTTGCAGTTGTGGACGGCTATAGAGGTAGCGTGGCTCGTTATTTTTGCAGGGGACTTCCAACGATTTGTTGAGTTCATGCCACGTCGAGTTGCAACACCATTGCGGGCAAAAGTCACCAGTCCGACCCAACACTAGGAGGAACCCCATGACTTTTGCCACCTCATTGTACGTGCTTCAATAAACGGAACAGGCCTGGAATGAACATTACTTACAAATTCGTATGGAAGTAGATATGGTAGGTGGGGTGGGACGTGCGGGTAAAGCACAAGTGGGGTGAAAACTAATACCGAGTTTTTGAACTGACCACCAGGCTTGTGGAGTTGACCAACAAGGACATGTATGTCCTAATTTATTGTTGCACCGAATTTCGTCCCGGCAGGTCGCTCCAGAGTCGATAAAAAGAGATAAATCTGTGTTTTACCACTTCAATGTAACTTTATTGCTGTTGTACTGGAACGGCGTATAATGGAGGATTTTAAAAGAAGACTCAACGAATTACTCATTAACACTACTGATTTTAAGCATCACTTTCACATAGAATAATGGTCCTCAAAATCAGCACGGCGAATTTTACAGAAAATGGCGAAATGAAGCAAGTCCGCCGGCCGCTGTGGCCGAGCGGTTCTAGGCGCTTCGGTCCGGAACCGCGTTGCTGCTACGCTCGCAGCTTCGAATCCTGCCTCGGTCATGGATGTGTGTGATGTCTTTGGGTTAGTTAGGTTTAAGTAGTTCTAAGTTCTAGGGGACTGATGACCTCAGATGTTAAATCCCATAGTGCTCAGAGCCATTTGAACCATTTTTATTATTTTTGTACGAGTGATTTTAAAAATAATGTTCAAATTTATGAGATGTTTCAGTTCAATACTGTACTGTGTAACTTGGCTGCGATATAAAAATGTTACAAAGGATCATTTCAAGCGTCTGTATTATGTAGTCATCCTTTTTATATCCGTGCTTATCTCAAATGGGGCAAAGACGTGCACTGGGGGGATTTACCCCATTTTGTAGTGTAAAGTCTCGTAATTTATTGTTTTGCTAAATCGCAAATTTCCCTGTAAATAATAATCAGATAGAGTTGGTATTTTTATGACCCGCCAGGATAGCCGAGGGAGCTAACGAGGTGCTTCCTGGGCTCGGGTAGGCGTGCCGGCCCCGGATCGAATCCGCCCGGCGGGTTAACGACGATGGCCGGTGTGCCGGCCAGCCTGGATGTGTTTTTAGGCGGTTTTCCACATCCTACTAGGTGAATACCGGGCTCGTCCCCACGTCCCGCCTCAGTTACATGACTCACACCATTTCACGATATACACTAGATGGAGACAGCTAGGGTACACTAATTCTGTCCTGGGGGGTACGGGGTGGCGGCTGGAAGGGCATCTGGCCACCCCTTACAATTAACATGCCAAGTCCGTTTAACCATGGCCGACCCTGCGTAACCGCGGGACAAGGCGCAAGCGATTGATAGAATAGAATACAGTTGGTATTTTTATGGGTTTCACTTAACAACCCAGTCAATTTGAAATCCTAGGAAACTTTACCTCTCATTGACAACAACGTTAGAAATACTGGATACTGCAGGGCTTTGCACCCCAGCTGCCGTTTATCACCTTGTTGAAAACTTCCATTATGCCAGTTTCTGTGTATTGTATAACATACAAGTTGTGGCTTACAAATTTACGTACGTAAATACTAGTATTATGACAGTGGATAGTGGGTAGTGGAAGAGCATAACCACCTCCACTACCAACAACTTCCGGTACAAGGAGAACAGCAGTATCGGACGTACAGCATTAAAACCACATACTACCCTTTTTCCCAGCACTATGGCCATCTATTCACTGCTTTGATTAGTGTTTCGTTAGTGGTCTTTTTAGCAATAAAAATCGATACACACTATCGGTCGGATAACTGTTACAACAGGCCTAACATTGTTGAGAAATTTCATTTCGGACATTCAGGCTTTCAGAAAATACCGCAAAAACCTTTCACTATTGCGCGTTTATCGTAAGGTATTTTCATATACCTTTAATCTCTGACCGTACCCTGATTGTGCCTTTCGCAGGCGTTTCGTTTGTCGTTGCAGTTTTGGGGTGTCCTTCGTGTGGATTACGATCAAAAGAAGAACAACAACGTTCTAGCCATTCATGTCCTGTCTTTAATAAACCATCGAAGACAAAGTAGGTACGACATTTCATTCCACCCAGTTGAACAAAACCTACTTAGACACCTTCAAAGAAAACAAATTCGCTGACGAAGTTGAAACTCTTCTTACAGTATTGTATAATATGCGTTATTGTTAACGAAAGAAATCAATTACGCGTTCGACAATCGAAAGACGAGGTGCAATGGGCGACTTCCGTATTCCACTGGGCAACGTTAATCGCTTAACCCCCGCTGCCAAGAAGTCCGAATGCCCGCGGCGTCGCATATTTACCGGCGTAAATCTTCACCCGCCTTCCGACTTTTTATTCGCATCGGCCGCGCCATCCCCAGCGTCTGCTCGAGTCGTACTTACAAGTACCGGCGTGGTGTTTCAACTTTAATTCTGTACCGCTTTCTCTCTGTCTGCCTCTCATACATACTTTCTCTTCTCCGTAGGACCGACAAAGCCTGCTTGAATGTAAATGTGGGACGTGAGTAAACAAGATGATAAACGCGGCTCAGTCCTTAATTGAGAGACGCTTCCCGTAGTGTGAATAAAAAAGAGAGAGGACAAAAGAGAGGCAGAGTAAAGGAGGCCCTTGTAAAGAGTAAATCCCCGGGATGGAAAAAGAGTGAGAGAAATAATCTGGCCGGAGAACCACCTTCCCTTCTAACTGAAACGTGACACCGGATTTAGGATATGGGAGGATTAAGGAACGAAATCCGGCTTCAGCAGATTCTAGCGCCTTCGTTCCTCGTGTGATTTCTTTCCCGCGACTACCGTATGTAACTTTGTCAGTAAGATGATCAAGACGGAGAAATGACTGTGCACAGAAGAATTTCAGTGTATCGTAAAAATTAACTATACTTTCGCACCAATAGAGTTATCTTTTGGTCCTTCTAGTAACAATTATTTACAAAACAGCTAGACGAGTCATGAAAACTGTTGTCAGTTCACTTGTCGCTTTAACTTTCGTTCTGAAGATCCAAGTTTTCGGCAGCAACCATCACTGTCTTCGTTAGGAACGCAGCTGATGAAGTAGCTGAATCACATGTACGTGATGTATGTAATAGTGTCCACTGTGGAGAGAGATTGCATTGGGTAAAACGGCGATATGTCATTCGCAGCTTCTTTGGTTGCATTACGCCGTATTAATAATTGTAAACATCATTCAGTATTCCCAGTGACTGCTCCTTTTGTTGCTTTCTTTTGTACGTCTCTTTTAGTACAGTGAAGTGATTGCAGCCGGCCGGAGTGGCCGTACGGTTCTAGGCACTACAGTCTGGAGCCAAGCGACCCCTACGGTCGCAGGTTCGAATCCTGCCTCGGGCATGGATGTGTGTGCTGTCCTTAGGTTAGTAAGGTTTAAGTAGCTCTGAGTTCTAGGGGACTGATGACCTCAGAAGTTAAGTCCCATAGTGCTCAGAGCCATTTGAACCATTTGAAGTGATTGCAGAGTGCGACGCCAGTCTTAGTGATACTGATGGTTAACTTCTGTTATTTCGTTAATCATTGTTAGACAATGTCGGTTTAACACACCTGGACACTAACTTATTATTTAAGTACAAGATATTTAGGCACTGCTGCCTTTCTTTCTCTCAACCATTATGTCTTACTAAGAACATGTAATTTGACACAATATACGTGCATGAATGGAATGGACAGTGTCTTGAGAGGAGTATATAAGATGAACATCAACAAAAGCAAAACGAGGATAATTGAATGTGGTAGGATTAAGTCGGGTGATGCTGAGGGAATTAGATTAGGAAATGAGACACTTAAAGAAGTAAAGGAGTTTTGCTATTTGGGGAGCAAAATAACTGATGATGGTGAAGTAGAGAGGATATAAAATATAGACTGGCAATGGCAAGGAAAGCGTTTCTGAAGAAGAGAAATTTGTTAACATCGAGTATAGATTTAAGTGTCAGGAAGTCGTTTCTGAAAGTATTTGTATGGAGTGTAGCCATGTATGGAAGTGAAACATGGATGATAAATAGTTTGGACAAGAAGAGAATAGAAGCTTTTGAAATGTGGTGCTACAGAAGAATGCTGAAGATTAGATGGGTAGATCACATAACTAATGAGGAAGTATTGAATAGGATTGGGGAGAAGAGAAGTTTGTGGCACAACTTGACCAGAAGAAGGGATCGGTTGGTAGGACATGTTCTGAGGCATCAAGGGATCACCAATTTAGTATTGGAGAGCAGCGTGGGGGGTAAAAATCGTAGAGGGAGGCCGAGAGATGATTACACTAAGCAGATTCAGAAGGATGTAGGTTGCAGTAGGTACTGGGAGATGAAGAACCTTGCACAGGATAGAGTAGCATGGAGAGCTGCATCAAACCAGTCTCAGGACTGAAGACCACAAGAACAACAACGTGCATGTACATTGTTCCATTGTATTTATGGCGTTATACGTCAAATTTTAGAAAAAGGTCCTACGAAACCTGACACTTAGGTTCATACTTTTTTTTAGTACCACGGCTAACGTGTTACATTATGTTAAGTTACTACCTGTATGTTCTGCCAGACCTACCCAGTTTCCAACTACCCTAGGCAATTTTTGTTAATGCTTCTTCATTACCGCTGCTAATGCTATGTTAATTCAAATTCATCTACTTTTAAGTTTTAGGCGCTGTGGCCTTTATTGATGCTTAGTCATACTGATGTACTCTGAACGATATTACAGATGATCCCTGTAAATAGCCACACATACTTTTATTAATTAACCAGATAAAGTTTAGGCAATGTATTCAAAACTGAGAAACAACTTTGGCGAGTAATAGGTAGTCTTTCTTACGGGCTCCGAATCTGTTATAGGGATATCGTTCTTCTCAGAAGTGAGTTCTTTTCATATTACGTCATTAAAGGTTTTAGTGGTTATATTAATCCAATTCCTAATGTACAGGTAGCTACTGTTATGTAGCTACATTTCCACGCGCGCATGCGCATTACCATCAGCGATGCTCGGTACACAGTTGCACGCCGCGTTTAGTTCCGGCGCAGCTCTCGCGGTCTACCGACCTCGTCCGCGCAGCGGGGCCTGCCTTTTCTCTCCAGCCCAAGTAATGTAGATTTATGACTGGGTACTACAGCACTACACTTTTATACTTGACGTGGCCAAACATTGGTATGCAATAGTTTAGTGCCACTGGCTTCTGAAGAAGGCAGAATTATTTTGACTGAAACCTGGGCAAAGATTGGTTTCTATTTGCAACTGAGGCTGACGTGTTACATGTTCATCTACATCTACATCTACATGATTACTCTGCAATTCACATTTAAGTGCTTGGCAGAGGGTTCGTCGAACCACAATCATACTATCTCTCTACCGTTCCACTCCCGAACAGCGCGCGGGAAAAACGAACACCTAAACCTTTCTGTTCGAGCTCTGATTTCTCTTATTTTATTTTGATGATCATTCCTACCTATGTAGGTTGGGCTCAACAAATAATTTCGCATTCGGAAGAGAAAGTTGGTGACTGAAATTTCGTAAATAGATCTCGCCGCGACGAAAAACGTCTTTGCTTTAATGACTTCCATCCCAACTCGCGTATCATACAGGGTGTTTCAAAAATGACCGGTATATTTGAAACGGCAATAAAAACTAAACGAGCAGCGATAGAAATACACCGTTTGTTGCAATATGCTTGAGACAACAGTACATTTTCAGGCGGACAAACTTTCGAAATTACAGTAGTTACAATTTTCAACAACAGATGGCGCTGCAAGTGATGTGAAAGATATAGAAGACAACGCAGTCTGTGGGTGCGCCATTCTCTACGTCGTCTTTCTGCTGTAAGCTTGTGCTGTTCACAACGTGCAAGTGTGCTGTAGACAACATGATTTATTCCTTAGAACAGAGGATTTTTCTGTTGTTGGAATTCCACCACCTAGAACACAGTGTTGTTGTAACAAGACGAAGTTTTCAACGGAGGTTTAATGTAACCAAAGGACCGAAAAGCGATACAATAAAGGATCTGTTTGAAAAATTTCAACGGACTGGGAACGTGACGGATGAACATGCTGGAAAGGTAGGGCGACCGCGTACGGCGACCACAGAGGGCAACGCGCAGCTAGTGCAGCAGGTGATCCAACAGCGGCCTCGGGTTTCTGTTCGCCGTGTTGCAGCTGCGGTCCAAATGACGCCAACGTCCACGTGTCGTCTCATGCGCCAGAGTTTACACCTCTATCCATACAAAATTCAAATGCGGCAACCCCTCAGCGCCACTACCATTGCTGCACGAGAAACATTCGCTAACGATATAGTGCACAGGATTGATGACGGCGATATGCATGTGGGCAGCATTTGGTTTACTGACAAAGCTTATTTTTACCTGGACGGCTTCGTCAATAAACAGAACTGGCGCATATGGGGAACCGAAAAGCCCCATTTTGCAGTCCCATCGTCCCTGCATCCTCAAAAAGTACTGCTCTGGGCCGCCATTTCTTCCAAAGGTATCATTGGCCCATTTTTCAGATCCGAAACGATTACTGCATCACGCTATCTGGACATTCTTCGTGAATTTGTGGCGGTACAAACTGCCTTAGACGACACTGCGAACACCTCGTGGTTTATGCAAGATGGTGCCCGGCCACATCGCACGGCCGACGTCTTTAATTTCCTGAATGAATATTTCGATGTTCGTGTGATTGCTTTGGGCTATCCGAAACATACAGGAGGCGGCGTGGATTGGCCTCCCTATTCGCCAGACATGAACCCCTGTGACTTCTTTCTGTGGGGACACTTGAAAGACCAGGTGTACCGCCAGAATCCAGAAACAATTGAACAGCTGAAGCAGTACATCTCATCTACATGTGAAGCCATTCCGTCAGACACGTTGTCAAAGGTTTCGGGTAATTTCATTCAGAGACTACGCCATATTATTGCTACGCATGGTGGATATGTGGAAAATATCGTACTATAGAGTTTCCCAGACCGCAGCGCCATCTGTTGTTGAAAATTGTAACTACCGTAATTTCGAAAGTTTGTCTGCCTGAAAATGTACTGTTGTCCCAAGCATATTGCAACAAACGGTGTATTTCTATCGCTGCTCGTTTAGATATTATTGCTGTTTCAAATATACCGGTCATTTTTGAAACACCCTGTATCTGCTACACTGTCTCCCCTATTACGTGATAATACAAAACGAGCTGCCCTTTTTTGCACCCTTTCGATGTCCTCCGTCAATCCCACCTGGTAAGGAGCCCACACCGCGCAGCAATATTCCAAGAGAGGACGAACGAATGTAGTGTAAGCTGTCTCTTTAGTGGACTTGTTGCATCTTCTAAGTGTCCTGCCAATGAAACGCAACCTTTGGCTCGCCTTCCCCACAATATTATCTATGTGGTCTTTCCAACTGAAGTTGTTCGTAATTTTAACACCCAGGTACTTAGTTGAATTGACAGCCTTGAGGATTGTACTATTTATCGAGTAATCGAATCCCAACGGATTTCTTTTGGAACTCATGTGGATCACTTCACACTTTTCGTTATTTAGCGTCAACTGCCACCTGCCACACCATACAGCAATCTTTTCTAAATCGCTTTGCAACTGATACTGGTCTTCGGATGACCTTACTAGACGGTAAATTACAGCATCGTCTGCAAACAACCTAAGAGAACTGCTCAGATTGCCACCCAGGTCATTTATATAGATCAGGAACAGCAGAGGTCCCAGGACGCTTCCCTGGGGAACACCTGATATCACTTCAGTTTTACATGTTCAATTATCACACTTGCTGATAGGGCTGCACAATGTTAAAAATTCTTAAATTTTAAGTATTGTCTGGGACAGTGAGAGGCAATGTCCTAGAATCAAATTAAAGTATTTCCAATTCTCGAGTTTCACCCAGGGATTTGAGAGGTTTTCCTTGATGGCCGCGTTCATACTGGAACAGTTATGCCCTTCTCATTCAATTTCCTCTGTTCAACTATCACCTCTCCAGTAAATTGGCCCAAAAGAACTGCCAATCTGTAATAAGCTGGTTATAAACTAGCCCATCGCACTCTTGTGTTCCTTATACTGGAACTAAAAGTGTAACACCCGTGTATATTATAAAAATGGATGTGTATATGTGCGAGTTATGTCAACGTCTTCTTCTATACCACACTTGGTACATATACCCCTTACTTTCAGGAAAGTTTTATTGTGTGCTTAAGACTTTCAGGCAAGTTTTATTGTGTGCGTAAGTACCACCTACCTGTCATAGTTCAGTATATTTGACGTAATAAACACTGAGATGCGTGAAAAACTGCCGCATCATGTATGATGTTTAAATTTATTACTTCTTCGCTACTAACTCTATTCGCAGCATGTTTCACAGAAAAATTACTGGAATCTGACGCTGAATGTATATACACGAATATATAATTGTACAGCACATAGTTCAGAAATATGTCATCATAAACCCTAAGACGAGTTAAATGATGCCACGTCATGCATGATGTGTTAATACACTTATTCTTTACCTCTAAGACACCCCTAGAGCTAAGTCAACTTATCTCTGACACCTAGCAGCACTCTAGACTGGATCAACTGCGACGCACAAACGGCTGTAGACGAAATTAACAGCTGTCTATAGAATTATGAAAAGGCGTTGACATAGAGACGTTTACAAAATCGCGTTGTAGACACTTATAGACTTGCACATCATGCATATTTCTTTGTACAACAGTTTCATAATGTTGAAGGTGTTTTCACGTATACATGGAAATATAATTTTTCGATATTACATTATTGCTATGATTCTCGTCGTCAGTTGTTACGATGACAGGTGGCCAATGCTAAATAGAAACATATATTGCAGGTTTGGCAGTGAAGTCGGTAAGGAGCTGGCTGCATAGTCTCTATCTGCAACGACTGAAATAATTAGTAGTCGTTGGTAAAAAATAATATGTATTGTACTTAACTTGCGTTACAGGCTTCTTCATATGCTGCATACATATAATTACAAACAGATATTTAGAGAGACATTACTTATGCCATACTTGACTAAGCGCCTTGTTAAAGGGTTGTTTCCTATCAGCTGAAGGCTATGCTACATTCCTAGTTGACGTCCCGACCGAGAGCGGACGAGAGCTCGCTAGATACTTGTCACAAGCCGCGGAGCGGCGCTAGCTGCGATAGTCGCTCGAGGGTCCATCGATATCTATTACGGACCGCGTTCGACATCTGCAACCCCTAACAAGTGTGGTGTCGAACGTTGATACCACATTTATAAACACAGGTAGTTTTATGTTTTCGTTTCTAACATGAAATTGGCAAAATGAATGCCCGGACAATGCCGACTTCATCAGCTAGTATATGAATAAACGCAGTGTCTCGGTGTCATCCTCTCGCTTTCTTAATGAGAATCCCATACCTCCAAAGACATTTTAACGCACTTTCGATCTACTCTAGCCTCGTTGATGTTTGAGTCCCAGTAGATTGATGATTAGGATAGAGTCCGTAATTGTTCAAACAAGAATTTTTTGGTGTTTTCGGGGACAGCAGTTTTTTCTAGATTCTGTACTTGATGTACTCCAGCATTGGCGGCACATGAATCACAGTAGTCTAGATAAATCTGCTGCTGCGGAACACGGAAAAGTACAAAATCGTTTATGAAGAGCCCAGAGTGTATCACCATCGTGCGGACGACGGCGATGAGAGCTTATGTACCGCAGCATTTCGTTGGTCTTATACCTGGAAGAGGAATTAAACGGAGTAAGTATTTGAATTGGAGGCATCCATGTCTCAACAACAGTAATGAAATAACTGCACAATATCAGTCGAATTCCATTCAAAACGGTCCCACAACTCAAAGAAATTGCTGTCCCTCTCACTCAGCTTTCAACAAATATTCACTCATCTTTCTCAAACCTTAATTCTTCGCATACAGTGTAACGCCCTCTTTCTTCTGATATGCCTAGGGAGTCAGTTGTTACATGCAACGGAATTTAAACACATCGTCCTACGTTTTCTAGGCAATGTCTGAATGAAGACTTTTTCCAATGTGGGAAATGTAGAAAATAAGAGTGACTAGAGAAATCACAAAGGGTGTGCCACAGGGTTATATTTTAGGTCCACTCCTGTGACGAGTGTTATAATAAATCTCATTAGAGAGATAGGAACAGAGAAGATTCGCGACGATATTTTACTAAGAATTATTAAGTGTGTCTCTGAAAACTGACTGACCTTAAATTTTGAAATATACACTACATTACGTTCAATTCAACAAAAAGAGCCATATCAACAATTGATGTATAACATGAACAGGGGTCAGTAAACAGGGTAGAATGGTTCAAATGGCTCTGAGCACTATGGGACTCAACTTCTGAGGTCATTAGTCCCCTAGAACTTAGAACTAGTTAAACCTAACTAACCTAAGGACATCACAAACATCAATGCCCGAGGCAGGATTCGAACCTGCGACCGTAGCGGTCTTGCGGTTCTAGACTGCAGCGCCTTTAACCGCACGGCCACTTCGGCCGGCAAACAGGGTAGAATCCTCCAAATTTTTGAAGCATTTTAACCAGCTTCTCAAAGAGTTTAGTTCGGGTACTTCTGCTCTTCGTACAAGTGCTTGTCTTGAAAACAAACGATCAGTCTCCTGCAATATTTTGCACATTTCCAGTAACTATTTCTTATGGAATAATTTTCTGAGTAACTCATCATTTAGAAAGAACGCATTGATTGCGCAGAAACTAGCAGTAAGTCCTAAAGTAGCTGAGCTTTTCAGCTGGACCATCACAGCACGTATATTCGGGAATGAAATTCGTCACAGATAGTCCATCACATTTTAAGAAGAACTCTGATATCTATACCCACAACGTTATCGGAAAAAATGACCTATTACCCACCAGGAAAACTGTCAGTGGTTCAGATCAGCTTTTTGATCAAACATCTGACATGTAGCAAAGCAAGTTTTAAATGTAATCTGAAACAATTTCTGCGGAACAACTCCTTCTACTGCACGGTCGAATTTCTGTTTAAAAATGCACAGTCTGAAAAAAAAGTTTTAATTGTAGTGATACGACAAGTGCTACTCTTGAAAACAAACGATCAGTCTCTTGACGTATTTTGCACATTTCCAGTAAGTAATGTCTTACGGAATAGAAAGAACGCATTGATGGCCCAAAATCTAGCAGCAAGTCCTGAAGGAGTTGAGGTTTTCAGCTGCACCATCACAATACGTATATTCGACAATGAAATTCGTCATAGATACTCCAGCACAGTTTAAGAAGAACACTGATATCTATACCCACAACGCTATCGGAAAAAATGACCTATTACCTATCAGGAAAACTGTCAGTGGTTCAGATCAGCTTTTTGATCAAACATCTGACATGTAGGAAGGCAAGTTTTAAATGTAATCTAGAACCATTTCTGCTGAAAAACTCCTTCTACATAGATACTCCAGCACAGTTTAAGAAGAACACTGATATCTATACCCACAACGCTATCGGAAAAAAATGACCTATTACCTATCAGGAAAACTTTCAGTGGTCCAGATCAGCTTTTTGATCAAACATCTGACATGTAGGAAGGCAAGTTTTAAATGTAATCTAGAACCATTTCTGCTGAAAAACTCTTTCTACATAGATACTCCAGCACAGTTTAAGAAGAACACTGATATCTATACCCACAACACTATCGGAAAAAATGACCTATTACCTATCAGGAAAACTGTCAGTGGTTCAGATCAGCTTTTTGATCAAACATCTGACATGTAGGAAAGCAAGTTTTAAATGTAATCTAGAACTATTTCTGCTGATAAAATCCTTCTACTGCAGGGTCGAATTTCTGTTGAAAAATTCACAGTCTGAAAAAAGATAAGTTTTAATTGTAGTGATATAACAAAGACTAAAAATATATTCATCAATGTTAACACTGATCGTGTATACCTGTAAACTGACTCGTACGACATAATTTCGATAAAAACAATTTTAAAATGATCTGCAAAACACATAACTAACAAACCACTTGGGAAAGAAGTGTTTCGGAGATTTGGCAGCTGTGTTACCACAAAAGGACAGTATCTTTACAAAGCCACAGTAGTGCCTGCATCGTTGTGCAGCGTCGTGTATTATCTATCGCCCGAATACGAGATCGCCCTGTGCCGTGCGGTCCGCTGCGTGGACCCGGTCGAACCAGGGGCAAGGCATTATTGCGCATGATAATGTCATTTCACAGTCGGCTAGCTAATGAGCAGGACGTATTACACGACCGCAGCAAAGCGTTAGCCGGCCGTGCCATTGGCCGGCTAGGGACCGGCTTTCCAAGCCGCAGCGCAGCTACCGCCGTTCTCGCTCAGAACACGCGTCTACCGCAGTGTCTGCCAGCTTGAGGTCTCTCGAAAACCTCTACAAAGCCACTGGCACAGTGTCTGGTCTCGACCGCCCGTCATTCCGTGCGGAGTGGGTTGGTGAATTCCGAGGAAGCATCTGATTCCAACCGTATCGAAATGTGGAAGGCTGTATCCTGAACAAGTTTGTGAGGCATTAGAAGAACATATAAGACGTATACCAGTGTCCAGTACTGAGGGTTCCACGCAGATAGAAGTATGTACACAACTGGCCATTAAAATTGCTACACCACGTAGATGGCGTGCTACAGACACTAAATTTAACCGACACGAAGAAGATGCTGTGGAATGCAAATGACTAGTTTTTCAGAGCATTCACACAAGGTTGGCGCCGGTGGCGAGACCTACAACGTGCTGTTATGAGGAAAGCTTCCAACCGATTTCTCATACACAAACAGCAGTTGACCGGCGTTGCCTGGTGAAACGACGTTGTGATGCCTCGTGTAAGGAGGAGAAATGCGTACCATCACGTTTCCGACTTTGATAAAGGTCGGATTGTAGCCTATCGCGATTGCGGTTTATCGTATAACGAAATTGCTGTTCGCGTTGGTCGAGATCCAATGACTGTTAGCAGAATATGAAATCGGTGGGTTCAGGAGGGTAATACGGAACGCCGTGCTGCATCCCAACGGCCTCGTATCACTAGCAGACGAGATGACAGGCATCTTATCCGTATGGCTGTAACGGATCGTGCAGCCTCGACTCGATCCCTCAGTCAACAGATGGGCACGTTTGCAAGACAACAACCATCTGCACGAACAATTGGACGACGTTTGCAGCAGCATGGAGACCATTGCTGCCGTTACCCTTGACACTGCATCACAGACAGGAGCGCCTGCGATGGTGTACTCAACGACGAACCTGGGTGCACGAATGGCAAAACGTCACTTTTTTTCGGAAGAATCAAGGTTCTATTTACACCATCATGATGGTCGCATCCGTGTTTGGCGACATCGCGGTGAACGCACATTAGAAACGTGTATTCGTCATCGCCATACTGGGGTATCGCCCGGCACGATTCTATGGGTGCCATTGGTTACACGTCTCGGTCACCTCTTGTTCGCATTGACGGCACTTTAACAGTGGACGGTACATCTGAGATGTGTTACGATCCGTGGCTCTACCCTTCATTCGATCCCTGCGAAACCCTACATTTCAGCAGGATAATGCACGACCGCATGTTGCAGGTCCTGTACGGGCCTTTCTAGATACAGAAAATGTTCGACTGCTGCCCTGGCCAGCACATTCTCCAGATCTCTCACTAACTGAAAACGTCTCGTCGATGGTGGCCGAGCAACTGGCTCGTCACAATACGCCAGTCACTACTCTTGATGAACTGCGGTATCGTGTTGAAGCTGCGTGGGCAGCTGTACCTGTACACGCCATCCAAGCTCTGTCTGACTCAATGGCCAGGCGTATCAAGGCCGTTGTTACGGCCAGAGGTGGTTGTTCTGGATAGTGATTTCTCAGGATCTATGCACCCAAATTGTGTGAAAATGTAATCACATGTCGGTTCTAGTATAACATATTTGTCCAATGAATACCCGTTTATCATCTGCATTTCTTCTTGGTGAAGCAATTTTTTCGGCCAGTAGCGTTTATCTCACGTTTCTACCTCTTGATGGTATTAAACGTTGCTTTTCTTCAAATAAGCGATCTTCTGATAATGCTTGGATGCTGCTTGCCATTTGTCCCCAGTGCCGGTCTGTTCATATCATCTTCATTAGTACAATACTTTCTTCCCCTTCAGTTTTGTGATCGCGCCATAAAGTCACGCAGGAAGAATGCGACAATATCGCAAATCACTAGGAGTACTACACAAGTGCTGGATTGGTCACTAAATAAGAAGCCACTAGCTACAAAAATCAATGATTTTATTTGACGCGTTTTGGGTAGGTCACATGATCAGATTGTCTGCATACGAGAAATACGTACAAAATAACAGAAAATGTAACTCTGCGAAGAATATAGGAGGGTTGTTTTTTAAGTAAGGGCCGTTTTTATTTTTAAAAAAAGATACAAATACTTTTGTAAAAAAACTTTTATTTTCTGATTCTACACACTTTTACTTACTTTTCTAAATAGTTGCCTTGTTTATTTAAGCACTTGTCATACCGTACATCTAAGTTTTTAATTCCCTCTTCAAAGAATTCGGCCGCCTGCTCCGACAGCCAAGAGTTCACGGCCGCTTTCACTTCATCGTCGTCATTGAAGCGCTGCCAGCCAAGATGGTGTTTCAGGTACCGGAAAAGGTGAAAATCGCTAGGAGCAAGGTCGGGGCTGTATGGTGCATGGTCCAAAACTTCCCAGCCAAAAGAATCAATCAAATCCCGAGTCTTTTGAGAGGTGTGAGGCCTAGCGTTATCGTGCAGGAGCAAAACTCCTTTTGTCAGCATGCCGCGCCTTTTGTTTTAAATTGCTCTGCGGAGGTTCTTTAGAGTTGCACAGTAGGCATCTGTGCTGATTGTCGTTCCTCGTGGCATAAAGTCCACTAGCAAAACATCGCGCCGGTTCCAGAACACAGTTGCCATAATCTTGCGCTTTGACAGCGTCTGTTTGGCTTTGACCTTGACGGGTGAGGTTGTGTGTCGCCATTCCATCGATTGTCGCTTGCTTTCGGGAGTGATATGGGATACCCATGTTTCATCTACAGTGAAAATTTGACTCAACATGTCATCCCCTTCTTCCTCGTAACGAATCAAAAAGTTCAATGAAGTGGCAAATCTCTTCCCTTTGTGGTCCTCTGTGAGGAGTCTGGGTACCCACCGAGAACACAGTTTCTTAAAGTTTAGGTTTTCAGACACAATTTTGTACAAAACCAATCTTGAAACTTGTGGAAATTCCAAAGAAAGAGTGGAAATTGTGAATCTTCTGTCCTCAAGAATCTTTGTTTCGACTGCAGCCACCAAATCATCAACGATCACAGAGGGCCGGCCTGAGCGTTCTTCGTCATGGACGTTTTCACGGCCATTTTTAAACTCTCTAACCCATTGACACACTTTACGTTCACTCATTGCATTCAAGCCATAGACTTCTGTTAAATGACGATGAATTTCTGCAGCTGATAGGCTTCTCGCGGTCAAAAAACGTATCACTGACCGTATCTCACACGCGGCGGGCGATTCAATAATCGTAAACATTATAAGGTAGCACAGCGATGCGTACACGTCAGCTACACAGCTGCAACTTGCATCAGTGTGCCGCTAAGTGGCGCGGTGGTTTGTTGCGGCGTCCGCGCGAACTACGGGACTATACGCGCGAACGGCCGTTACTTAAAAAACAACCCTCGTACAAGTATCGTCAAAACTAAATAACTGACATACACACCATGAACATGTTGGTGATAGACTAAATAAAGATAGTATGTAACAAAAAAAGTATCATGGCAGACTAACTGAACAGATACAATGCCTTAACCAGGAAGGCAATTTAAACTACAGGGTGGCGATGAAAAGAACAGCGGCGTGATGTAGCGACAAAAGTAAATAAAAACTGCTTTTTCATACGAAATGTAGAATACAAAATTAAGCATTTACAAAAGTTTATTGACGCCGAATAATAAAATGAAATATAAATTTACGTTTATATAAAAAACACTATCGACGAGAAGGATGTACTTGCAAACTTACCGATAAACAGAATAAAAATTCCAGAAAAATTAAATAAATTATACCCTCACACAATATTACATAAATAAAACAAGCGCAGTAAATCAATTTAAAAAGGCACAATAAAATAGAAATCCTAAAATCAGGCCTACGATACGGCAAGGACTGAAACCCTCACAAGGTTACGTGAAGGAAATAGTCCAAGTAAAACTCGTTAAAAGATAAAATACATAACGCAGTAATAGAAGACCACAGGAACGTAAAGGAAAATAGAGGGCGTAATACAACTTCCAAGAGCGTGGTAACAACAAACTAATCGGTAGATGAGCATTAATTGTTGTAATACTGGATGTCAAAGAGGGTAGGGACTCGAATCCTCCAGAAAAAACATGTAACGAAAGCGATAGGTATGGTGAACAGCTGCACGAAGCTAACGTGATAATAACATAAAACGTACGGCAATTCTTAGAATTCGAGGCCAGATATTTCACTGAATATTTTTAGAAAACCACTGTTCGCTCAAAATTAAAGATTAGTTTCGTGATTGCTGTATAAAGATTTATAATACCTTTAATATATCCAGCTCACTCTCTTTTGTCTCAACATGAAGTTTGTGCAGTCCCCATCTGTGGGTAACATAAAGTTCGCGTCCTATGATAAATGCAGAATTATTTTTGTAAGTGTGTCCACTTGCTACCAGTTTGACTACGAAAACTGAATGACAAATTAAAAATAATTCTCCACTTGGCTCCAACTTATCACGGGAGAAGCACCTTTAGTTACTCATAGAAGACTGTAGATAATCCATGCTGAAGCAAAACAGAGTGAGTTGGATATATTAGAGGAATTCGAAATCTTAAAACAGGAACAGAAGAGAAACGAAGCATTTGAGATGTGGTGCTACAGGCGAATGTTGAAAATTATCTGGACTGATAAGGTATGGTATCAGGAGGTTCGCGGCAGAATCGGAGAGGAAAGGAATGTGTAGGAAACACTGTCAAGGAGAAGCGACAGGATGACAGGACATCTGTTAAGACAGTGGGGAATGACTTCCACGGTATTAGCGGGAGCTGTATAGGACAAAGACTGTAGAGGAAGACAGAGATTGGAACACATCCAGCAAATAATTGACTACGTAGATTGCAAGTGCTACTATGAGATGAAGAGGTTAGCACAGGAGAGGAATTCGTGGCGGGCCGCATCAAACCAGTCAGAAGGCTGATGAAGCAAATTCTTCGTTAAAATATGGGGTGAAATACTTGACGTGTAATTCTAAGTCTTTCGGCATGACTTATCCTATTCTTTATATCTCCACGCCCATGCAGCTGTTTCCCATTCCTATCGTTATGTGTATTTCTTGAGGATTTGAATCCCCAGAAACCCTGACATCCAATATTATAATAATTAACGCTGATGTACAGAACAGATTGTTGTGACCGCTTTGCGTAATGCTCTTGGAAGTTGTAGCATTAGGCTCTCTGTTTTCCTATGAGGTCCTATGGTCCTTTATTATTACATTTTGTATTTTACCTTTTAACGAGTTGTAGTTGCACGATATCCGACATCCAATCTTGCGAGGATTTGAGTCCTCACCATATCCTACGACTCCTTTTATTATTTCTGTTTTATTGTACCATTTTAAACTGATTTCCTTCACTTGTTTTATCTATGTAATTTTGTACGAAGTTTTGAATTTATATAACTATTCTGGAATTTTTTTTCTGTTTATCTGTCAGTTTACACAATTGACATTTCTGTCGCTGGAGTTTTTTACGTAACTGTAAATTTGTATTCTTCATTCATTTCATTATTCACGCTATGTAAACTTTTGCAAATGTTTAATTTTGTATACTACATTTCGTATGAATAAGAAATCTTTTTATGCTTTTGTTGCTACATGGCGCTACTCTTATATTCATCGTTTCTGTCTGGTGGTTTGAATTGACGCCGACCGAAGTGGCCGTGAGGTTCTAGGCGCTGCAGTCTGGAACCGCGAGACCGCTGCGGTCGCAGGTCCGAATCCTGCCTCGGTCATGGATGTGTGTGACGTCCTTAGGTTAGTTAGGTTTAACTAGTTCTAAGTTCTAGGGGACTAATGACCTCAGAAGTTGAGTCCCATAGTGCTCAGAGCCATTTGAACCTTGTTTTTAAATTGACTTCCTAATTATTGCGTTGTAACTAGTCAGTTAGGCTGCCATGACAGTTTTGTTTCTTGCATACTGTCTTGACATATCTGATCACCAACATATTTGTGGTGTGGATTTCGCCTGTTTAATTTGACGATACTTGTAGCTACATTTTCTGTTATATGCTGCGTATTTCTGGTTCGCAGATAACTTGATGATTGGTTCTACAGCAAAAGCGTCAAATAAAGCCCTTCATTTTTCAGCTGGTGCCTTCTTCTTAGTGACCAATACAACGATTATGCAGGCTCCTGTTGATGCTCCTACAGTGTTTAACCTCTACAGCTCACTTTAGTATTGTAGAAGCTATTCCGTGATGTCTTACATGTGTTCTTTCGTTCTGTCCTTTCTTTTTTTTCTTTTTTTTACAAATTCTTTTTACTGGGAAGATCCAAATTTTTTACCTTATTAGTCGTTTAAGTCCATTCTCGCACAATTCTCGTACAGCAGCACGTATTTTTTTTCGTGTTGTACCATAGTCCATGAATCACTGCCATAAAGTGCCGTACCCATTCGTTCTCGGAAATTTATTCCTCAGATTGAAGCCAATGTTTCGTTAGCAGAGGAATCCTTTGTGCTCGAATGTTCTCGTTGTCAGTGCTAGTCTGCTTATTGAAAGTCCTTGATTTCATAGTAGCATAATTCGTTCACCTCGTCTATTTCATGGTTGCTAATTTTGATGTTAAATTTATCGCTAACCTCACGTCTGCTACTCCTCATGACTCCCGTCTTCCTGTTGTTTACTCTCAGTCATTCTTCCGTGCTCATCAGGCCGTTCATTCTATTCAGTAGATCCTCCAATTCTTTCTCACTTTCAGTAAGAATAGCAATATCAGCGAACCTTATCACTGATATTGTTCCACCCTGAATTAATCCCATTCCTTAACCATTCTATTTCCGTCATTGCTTTTTCGATGTCTTAAATAAATCTTTGTCATCATGTGTAAATGAACCGAATATCCTACAGTAGAATGCGGAGAATTCAATTTTCTGGAGCTGTAATTGTCTGGAACCTGTTGACGCGACAACGGTACGTCTTAACCGTAAATTTTCTTGAACAGTTAGATGTTTGTTAAGCAATTTCCCCACTTGAAGAGCTGTGCCTAGTACCAGAATTTTCACGTTGTCCATTTAACTTTGCGCACAGACATTCAGAGATTAGTTCTCAAATAGATAGCCTGCCGAGAACCAGTTTTAGAGGGTTACGGGAAATTTCACATCATGGGGTTTTGCAATGTAAACATGTTAAGCCCACTGATGAAGGCTGTCACCGTTCCAGTGATTACTCGTGTTGAGCTAAAAAGTAAGAAACACAGGACATATTTCTGTTCACCCAAAGAAACAATAATTACAAATTATCTTAGCAACAAGTAACGAAAATTCATCTCTTGAAGACCATCAATGTGGAGAACATATAACGCAAATTCAGAAATACAGTAGGTCACATACTACAGTCAGACGCATGCACACTGTAGGGCATTAAATGGCCACTAAGTTTCAGACATCTACACTACGTTGTAGATACCACCCAAATTCGGTCTGCCACGCCATGTAGCCCCGAGGTCTTGGGCGCCTTGCCACGGTTCGCGCGGTTCGAGTCCTCCCTCGGGCATGGGTGTGCGTGTGTTGTCCTGAGCATAAGTTAGTTTTAGATTAGATAGTGTGTAAGCCTAGGGACCGATGAACACAGCAGTTTGGTCCCATAGGCACTTACCGCCAATTACATTCAGTCCATCGCCAAATAACGCATTTGGATCCAGGGAAATCATGTTGTTAGTAAATCACGGATAATTGAAACCGACCTGCTCATGGTCCAAAGACTGCCAGCCGCTTGCCAACATGTAGGGTCCCACCGAATTCTTGGCTTATTAGTTACATCGACTGAACCCTGTCGATGTGCAGGTAGCTCCACACAGACTCACCTGTGAAATGAAAACCTGTCGCACAACGGAAACTTAGGAAAATTAATAGCCCTAATAAATGATTCCAGGTCGCCGTCCTTACCAAAATCACAGTAGGAAGGAGATATGGGGGATTCATCTGTCCAGCGGTCCAAACTACTCCAAATTTATTAAAAACATCAGATAATCTAGGACAAAAATCAAGATCTGATAATAGCATAGCATTAATTCTGGATAATCACAATTAAAAGGAAACTGAAACATAACATCTCTAAGTGCG
This sequence comes from Schistocerca serialis cubense, assembly GCF_023864345.2. NCBI lineage: Eukaryota > Metazoa > Arthropoda > Insecta > Orthoptera > Acrididae > Schistocerca > Schistocerca serialis. The sequence continues at coordinate 149,777,613 of NC_064639.1, read as the reverse complement.
ACTGTATTACGACAAAGACCGTGGTGGTTGCGTCAAGAAAAGGATAAGACCATTACTTCACAAATAATCGAAAAAAAAACAGGTAAATACACAGTTTCAATGAGAAGAAGATGAGGCTTCTATCTGACGATGGGTGTAAGGCATCAAATGGACGCCCCAGACTGCCTGAAACATTAGTCAGCTACCAAACACTCAGTGCAGTTCTGAAGCAAGATCCCGTACAGTTATAGAAATGCACTACATGTTCGTAACCGCTCTCATCTGTACTTCACTTGGCAGCAAGATCTTGGCATACTTCCTCTCTGGTGCAACATGGACTTCGTAAGTTGGCTTGCTACTCACGTCTGTGTTTAAGCTGATGAATGTGAGCCCCGTCTGAAGAATGCAGCCTCCGAAAGTGCATCTGTCCACCATCGCGTCACTTTTTCATCCAAAAGCTAAGACCTAAATGAAACTGAAATCTGTGTCAATCGTCTCGCTACTTTCTCTTCTAGAAGCCCCAACCAAAGGGTCATTATCAACTGTCCTGATACCTCCTCGTTTTCGTGTCCGAAAATTACTGTCTGCCACCCGTTGGAAACCCTGTCAGAAAACGCTCTCCATCCAATCACCAAGTTCGTTAGGCGTTCCTCCAACGAGAAACCTCAGAATATAACTCTCTTCCAAAAAAGATGTCCAGTCTCTTAGTTTTCCATGTTGGAAATGTACTAACAATTTACTAACAATCTCGCATGCTTAAGAAAAAGTTCCAGCGCTAACCAATGTGCGCAGCAGCTGCGTCGTCTTTCCTCACAGAATGGCGTCCGATTTCAAACTCAAGCTCTTATTTCTATCACTGTCCTATTACCTTTCTTTCCGTTATTTCCGGCAATGCTCAGGTCAGCATATTCCATGACCTGGCGAAGGACAGATGGCATACCGGCTATTTACACAGCAGCAGATATTCCACTCCCAAACAAATGATTTTGTCCTCTCACGATCAGATGAGACATGATCTACCTTCCTAACCTCTGGCAAATCGCTCCTTTACGACCGGCGTCTGGCCTTCAGCTAGAAAGCACTGTGTGACACCGATTTAGCTCAAAAGGGCACCACACTGTCCAAGCTTTCTCTTTAGTGCATATTGATAAGGATCAACAGCTGCTTGTGCGGTTTTTCCAAAGAGCCAATGTGCCTACCATTTCGGCACAAAACACATAATAGCATTCATTGGCCCGGTCACCACCTGCCTACATGAATGGCTGCTACGGGGAGTCGTCCGTTGCCCGCACCGTGCAGCAAAAGTCTTTAAATTTCAGGCTGAGTTATCCCCTGGGCGCATCTCCACAGCCATTGGCCAGCAAGTGGTTTTTAGGTGGATGGCTCCCGAACACTGAGCCAAATTCTCCAGACCAGTACTAATGAAAACGAAATGCTCACAAAGACCACCTAGAATGCGAAGTCGTGAAAGGCCAATTATGTTTATGACATTCAGCGCCCCACATATTGTTTACCATGCAACCACAACATTGGCTGCTAGTGGCAACAGGAGACGGGACTGGAGGTACCCAACGGTGAGCACAACATGAGGCTGCGAACCGTCGACGAGTAACTCAAAACAGTACTACAGTGCTGGTGGCGTAGATACAAAGCAGAACAATGGCAAAGACAACAAAGAAAACATTGCATCACGTCTACGAAAACAGTTGCAGAAGACGATATTTCGTCAGAAATGAACCCAAGGAGTTTCGTAGGATGAGAAAGAAGAGGTAGGTGAAATATTAGCATTTCTGCAAGATGAGTTACTGGAATTTGTGGTGTCGTATATGCTCGACTGTGCGGGCAATGTACATCAGGAGTACTATGAACACGATACGTGATAAATAAGTAAAAATGATATTGAAACAGATGTAGAGCCACGTAGTTCATCACCCTTTGTGGACGGTGAGCCAAAAATCCCGTCTCCAAAGGACAATCGTTGTCCTAGGAGAGGGCACTGAAGATTCTTACGTACATCGAAGATCATCTGCAGCGTAGTAGTTATGAACAGATTTTCAATAAGCCCGCAGCAATAGACCCTGTAGCGCACTACCGATATTCAAGGAAGGACAGCGCGTAGTTGTTACAAAAACTGGTGTTTACTCGTTTCAAGGATACTCGATACAATTTACAGGAAGCGCATGATAGTGATGTACTACGTCATTCTCATGAAATTGCATGCGACATAGATTACAGTGATTTCAAGGCAAGCAGTGGGTGGTTGCCTAACTTGAAACAGTGGTACAGAATTGGGAAGGGCAAGATAACGAGATTTGAAACAAAGTGTCAACTTGATGCACAGCAAGCTGCAGAATCGGCCCGAAAATTTGTAGATAAGATAAACAAACGTTTATTTCAGTAAGAAATTTGTTTTCAACTCTGAACAATCGAAATTTGAACAGGAAATTCATATGAAAGGAACGCTGGAAACTAGATGTACCAAGAGAGATGTATCAAGATCAACTAACGCCGATGCCTGAACGCATTCGTATACAATTACTCCGATTGTTAAATTGGTTGGTTAATGGGAAGGAAAGTTATTTGTTGCGCTGCGAGAAGTTGGAGGTGCTCTGTCCCCTACGCTTCTTCCTCGTGTGCGAGATCTTGCAAGGTCAGTAGGGAAGATTTGCAACATAGAAAACAACGGAGGGAAAATTGGCTAAGAGAACTGCAGCTATGGTATGAGCACTGCGTTCGTCCAATAGCTGCTAAAAATAACTTGCTTTTGCTTGATTCTTGGTTTGCGTATAAAAGTCATACTCCTTTACAGTAAACTACCCCTCTTGAGGCCGGCCGAAGTGGCCGTGCGGTTAAAGGCGCTGCAGTCTGGAACCGCAAGACCGCTACGGTCGCAGGTTCGAATCCTGTCTCGGGCATGGATGTTTGTGATGTCCTTAGGTTAGTTAGATTTAACTAGTTCTAAGTTCTAGGGGACTAATGACCTCAGCAGTTGAGTCCCATAGTGCTCAGAGCCATTTGAACCATTTGAACCCCTCTTGAAAAGGGTGTGGCACTGCAGCTCATACCCCTTGGAACCACCGGACAAATTCCGCCTCTGGATGTGTATTTTCGCCGTGTACACTACCTGCAACTACACTTTAAAGGATGGCCATTTCCACCATAAGTTCCACGACACACTGCTTCGCATTCGGTTGCATACCTTCAAATTTCATCAGTTCTCATCTCCCCGTTACACCAATATGATTCTGTATGCATTCTTTAAGAGTGGATACCTAGATGGACGTCCTGCACAGTTTTGTAACTTTCAAAGAGCTTGCATTCGATGATGCGAACCTTTGTGGTCACTGTGGTGCGCCATTTCTCATTTGGTGTTATAAAATAGTTCAAGTTAGTGGTCTGTTTTGAACATTTGTTGAATGTCGCTGATGTCCATTTTGTGAAGTGTAATACGTAAATGCCATACAAGGTTTATATTGTACCTCCCGGATGCTCTTCTTCTGTCGCCCATCTGATGTACACGGTGAGTCATTAACAGCTAATATTTTTCCTGTCGTAATTGTTAACGCAATACCTTGACACGAGCTTTAATAAATATTGAACTTACAACCTCGCACTCAAGAGGTTCCTTGACAGAGGTAATCAAATTTACTTCATAGGGTGACTGCTTTATCTCTACAGTCATATGCATCACAAAGTTTGATACAGAAGTTAGACTTTTTCGAGAAAAAGAGGAGAAAATTCTGTCATGTGACCGATGAATAGTTAATGATAATCAGAGTAAAATGGCAATGTGACACCAGCCTGTCGCGTTTCAAACTTAAATAAATGTTTCATGCATGAATAATTGAAAAGATATTATATCATTTGGCTATAATATCAGTATTCAGTCACTGGAATCAGGCTGCTCGTCGAGGAGGATATGTTCGGACTGCTTTGAAATGAATTTTCAATCCTGAACCATGGTGTGTGGACGAAAATGCGATATACTCACGATGATGGAACCGATCAGGTTTGTTTGATTGGCATATCAGGAAGATGATAAATGTAAATAAAGAAAGAAATATTGGATTTAAATGTAATAATTATAGACGAAGCACAAGCACCGATTGAAAAGGATGGGGAACCAAAATGGCAGTACTCTTCTCAAGCGCAACTTCTTCCAATATTGGTTTATTGACACCATGGAAAACGTAAGTGAAGGTGGCCGAACAAGTACATGAATCGTCGTCCTACCAAATGCAAATCAGGTGTCTTACCTTTGCAGCAGTCACTTTGTGGTAGTGAACAACTTCCAATGAACGGCTCTGTTAGAACGACTTTCTGTACCACAGAGATCCTTACTCTAAATTCCCGGAACCCACGTTCCAATGTAAGCCGGAAAAAATATTACCTCCATCTTAGATGACTCCTAAGTATCATAAGGTTATAATTGGTAAAATATGAGCTGATTCAATGGAGTACTGAGAGTCGTTCTTCTACATAATATACAATAATAGCATAGAAATATGGATAATTATTCCAGTTAAAACTGTGTGGCAGCTTATAAAATACAAATGTGTTAGTAGCACATAACAAGCTAAGAGTGAATATTTGTTGTGGGGATGTTCCCTATCGAATCGAGAGCACAGAAGTGATGAATGCTGTCTCATTCTTCACTAGTGATCTTACGTGACTGTTGTATGAAGAAGTAATTTACACTTGTTTGGGAATCCAGGACGTCTTATTTCGTAAATCACAATTATTCCTATGCAGGAGACTTGCGCCTGCTGTCTCGAGACTTCCAGACATGCGAAGTAAACTAAGTAGCGCAAAACATGCAACTGATGATGCAGGGTTCTGTACTAGTAGCAAAGAAATCAGTGAACTAAAAATCAACCAGCATGTAAAGGGAAAGTCGCCGACGATGGATGAGCCCCACAGAAAGTATGTTCAGTTATCGAATCATTTGTGTCGGACCATGTGGTCGGAATGAGGTCAATGTTTAGTACCGTATCAACATCGTTGAATACACCTCTTCGAAGTTAAGACTTTACTGGAAACCTTCTCTAGTTCAACGCATTCCCAGTATTCCCTGACCTCGAAAACTATAACGAAACGACAGTCAGAAGGGAATCAAAGTTACAGATCTTTTGTGAAAATTCGTTTTAATAGATGTCACTGCTTCGCAACCAGCCTCGGCAACTCATAATAATCTGCATATGCCTCATCAAAGAAGCAGCCGGCCGGTGTGGGCGTGCGGTTAAAGGCGCTGCAGTCTGGAACCGCGTGACCGCTACGGTCGCAGGTTCGAATCCTGCCTCGGTCATGGATGTGTGTGATGTCCTTAGGTTAGTTAGGTTTAATGAGTTCTAAGTTCTAGGCGACTGATGACCTCAGAAGTTGAGTCGCATAGTGCTCAGAGCCATTTGAACCATTTGAACCATCAAAGAAGCACATTAAATACAGGTAGTTTTGCGTTACAAAGCTGTATCTCGCGGGCAGTTGCAGGTATAACAGTGCTATCGAATGTTACAGAAACTTTGTTGATGAATATTTTATGTATAATTATTATGATTTGTTTATAATTTAGGTGGATAATTTCTACGAACCATAATCTCGGAGAACGATTCAGTTTACAAAATTTTTTACAAAACTGTTACTCTTTCCTCCGTCAGAACATAACTCGATATTGTTTCACAGTATGATGCAATTAAAATGCAGCGAAACCAATCGTGATTATAAGTAAAGTACTTACATCTGAAGCAGTCTTATCTTCAGAATGTTACACAGGATCTACCGTCTAATACTTGTTCTCATTTTATTTCGTGACCGTATCAAAGGACAGTGTTACTGTCGGTGCACATTGAGGACTCATGTGCTTATTTAGTGAATTCCGTAAATTTTTAGCTACAATGACAAATACACACATAAATTAGTGTTCTAGAGTTAAGAAGATACACAATCATTTATGCAAGGTCTGAGCTCAGCCTCAAGCAGAAAACATGCACAAGAAGTATGTCATTAGTGGAAAGGAACTCAGATTTCTCCCTCGTCGTTTCCGTTCAGAGAACGCGATTTCTATAAGAGGAAATCCGAGGCAGGCAGACTCAGCAGATCATGTTGTGACAGGGGTAACAGGCAGCCTAGTCATGTTCCGTTTTGGGAACACCGTTTATATGATGGAGACAGCATTACTGCAGGCAGACTGAGGAGGACAGAAGTAGGGAGCAGCTGTCAGCGCTAACAGTGAACAATCGCGTTCCTTGATGCACCTCCTAAATCTTTACACTTTTTACTAACCTCTACATAAGATATTTAAGATGTTCATTAACAATTCCGTTTTAAAAAGTCGTCTCTGGTAATTATTAGCCGTTGTAATAATTACCCAGCCATGTTATAGGTTTGTAGCAGCTGCGTAATTTTGCTTCTACTATGCCAAATAAGTGCAACCTTGGAGACCCAACTGTCATGTTGTTTTAACCAGAGACGTGAAGTATTTTCAGAAGTGTTTCTTGGCGTCACGTCATCAATTGCACTGCAATTGATAAGGCAAGTTTCGAACTTTTTAACTATGTTTAATGAAAAGGAGAATCAAAATTCATTGGACTCATTCTGTGATCAAGTGCGTTTTGTTTAATATAATGTCAGTTATATATGCACAATGTTACTGTTTGATTTCAAAAGCCACTTGTGTTTTCTTAAGTCTTGCGTAACGACGGTAATTGGAACAGCAGCTGCAGTAGCTGCATTGTTTTCTTACAGTTAAACAGACGTACGATTAAACTTTTTTGATAGGTCAATTTACTACATCATTTGAGTAAAATTCATCTGCATAAAGACAATTTTTTAATGTTTCATGAATGCATTTTCGTTATTTAAATGGCAAATATTAATACTAACTGAATTGTGGAAAGTTTTAAAGTACTGAAAGTAAGTTTGTACATATTTTGTCAGTTTCATTCTTGTCATTGTTCTCAAAAGCTATTTTTAACTTTATTAAAAAATCAACTTGAATAACTGTTCCAAGCGGAATGAAGAGATTTAACTTTCAAAGTTCCTTCAGAGTGTGGTCATCACACATTCTGAGCTGGTGAAAGTCATGGTATACCTCCTAGTATCGTGTCTGACCTTCTTTTGCCCGGCACAGTGCAGGAATTCGACGTGGCTTGCGCTCATCAAGTCGTTGGAAATCTGCAGCAGAAGTATGGAACCATGCTGCCTCTATAGACGTCCATAACTGCGAAACGGTCGCCGATGCAGGATTTTGTGCAAGAACAGACTTCTCGATTATGTCCTATAAATGTTCGATGAGACTGTTGTCAGGCGATCTGGGTGGCTAAATCATTCGCTCGAATTCTCAAGAATGTTCTTTGTATCTATTGCGAACAACTCTAGACCGGTGGAATGAGGCATTGTCATTCATACAAATTCCATCGTTGTTTGGGAACATTAAGTCAAAGAAAGGCTGCAAACGGTCTTCAAATAGCGGCACATAACCATTTCCAGTAATTGACCCATCTTCACGCAGCCCACATCATTATGGAGCCACTACTAGCTTGCACAGTTCCTTGTTGACGAAATGGGTCCATGGCTTCGTGCGCCACACTCTTCTGCTTGTCTGCTAGCACCGACAACTCTATCAAACGCCGCCGCTATCGGTCGTTAAGTGAAGGCCGTCAGTCACTACGTTGCCCGTGGTGAGAGGTAATTCCTGAAATTTGGTGTTTCGGCGCACTCTTGACACTGTGGATCTTGGAATACTGTGTCCCCTACCGATTTGCGACATGAAATATCCCATACGTTTAGCTCCAACTACCGTTCCGCGTTCAGAGTCTGTTAATTCCTGTCGTACGCCGATAATCAGGTCAGAAACATTCTCATATGAATCACACGAGCACAAATGACAGGTGCGCCAATTCAACTGCCTATTTATACCTTGTGTATACGATACTATCGCAGTCTGTATACGTGCATATCGCTACCCCATGAATTTTGTCACCTCAGTGTATAGCAAACAGAAGTATTAAACTCCTGCGGAAATTTCTCAAAGTGAGTTTAGTCACAGTTCCTGTTCCTGTGGCGGATGCAGTCAGTATGTTTAGTGGGAAACCCAAAATCATGGTGACCAGTGACTTGAGTGGAATACTTTGTTGCCGAATACGTCGACTCAGCGGTTTTTATCCAAATGCTTCAGATGCAGTTCAAGAGTCAAATTACAGAGATAGGTAAATATGCGGTCAAGATTAGTTAAACAGTGCATTGTAGTTACGCATAGTGTTCGAAGTGCGAATATTATTATTATTTGAGTTCGCGATTGCTCTTTCAGTCGCTACGTCACACGAAGTCACAGTAAGGTCTCGCTGCTTCACAGACCTCAGATCTCTTTCGAAAAAGCTTATGTAAATAGAATGCTGTGGCTGAGCGTAGGAAAGAGGGGTAATACGTCGATATACATGGTGACTGCGACAGGGCCTTTCACATTTGGTACATCCTAAATCATCAACAATTTATTAAATTTTTCTGGATCTAGTGACAACATGTGTGTGAATGTGGAAAAAGTTGTCGCAGTTGTAGTAAAGGGTGTTTTGTGAGGCTACATTAACCCATTGGTAAAACAAGATATGACCAATAATACCAAGATATAAGTAATAAGAATCAGAAGAAATCTGATGCTCAGGTGGCAGAAGTCGAGATAATGAGTTAGTGTGTCAGGCAGAGGGTGACAGAGGTTGGCACACCTGAGCGAACAGCCAAGCGGTGCCCCAGCAAGTTATTCACCAGCAGAATACCGTGGCTACCTGTTTACGACATTGTGACAAATCCGTTGGCCTGTTAAGTGAATGAAGGGCACAGAAACAAGAAACAGCCCCCGGGAGCAAAACAGGCAGTGTCTTTAAACCGATCTGGGTCCCAGGAATAATAAATAAATAATAAATAATGAAGAAATAATAATTAAGATCAAAACTGAGGTAAGAGATGACAAATACAAAAAAAAATGTTCAAATGTGTGTGAAATCTTATGGGACTTAACTGCTAAGGTCATCAGTCCCTAAGCTTACACACTACTTAACCTAAATTATCCTAAGGACAAACACACACACCCATGCCCGAGGGAGGACCCGAACCTCCGCCGGGACCAGCCGCACGGTTCATGACTGCAGCGCCCAAGACCGCTCGGCTAATCCCGCGCGGCGACAAATACAATTAGGGAGAAATTAACCAAGAGGTTATGAGTGATCACCCACCGTTCAGTGCAAAAATGATGTTAATATTGCATAATATTAACAACGCTTTTGTTCAGAAAACGTCCTTCACGGGGAAAAATTTCGCAGGTAATCTCACAACCAGGGAAAACTCTTTCTAGTGCAATGGAAAAGAACCAGAAGATATAAAAAGACCAAATTACAATGTGATATTACGAGTAAGATGGACGATAACCAACATAAAAAAACGCTATCTGTAGGGAAATAAGAAGGAACCGAAGAGAGAAATAAAGAAAATAAATGCCAAGTTAACAAGTAGAACTGAAAATCAAGACGAAGAGAAAAGTAAGATAGTGCTGTTGTGGTTACTGTTCAGAATGACGTACTAGAAGTACAGAATCAGGCTACGGAAATAAACGAAAGGTTTGATGCTGCTACTGTTCCTCTTTCCAGTAGGATTCTATTACAGGTGGCTCTCAACGACTCGTCAGTACCGAAAGTTCTGAGACAATGAAACCAACTACTGTCAGAACGCCATGGGGAGGTTCATTCCACGACATAGATTTCCTTTTCCAAATAAAGCCACCCAAGGTTGGCGGTCATCAGCTACACTAAGTGATCAAAAGTATCCGGACAAATCCAAAAACATACGTTTTTCATATTAGATGCATTGTGCTGCCACCTACTGCCAGTTACTCTACATCAGCGACCTCAGTAGTCATTAGTCATCGTGAGAGAGCAGAATGGGGCCCTCCGCGGGATTCACGGACTTCGAACATGGTCAGGTGATTGGGTCTCACTCGTGTCATACGTCTGTACGCGAGATTTCCCCACTCCTAAACGTCCCTAGGTCAACTGTTTCCGACGTGATAGTGAAGTGGAAACGTGAAGGGACACGTACGGCCCAGAAGCGTACAGGCCGACCTCATCTGTTGGCTGACAGAGACTGCAGAGAGTTGAAGAGGATAGTAATGTGTAATAGGCAGACATCTATCCAGAACCATCACACAGGAATTCCAGACTGCCTGACGATCCACTGCAAGTGCTATGACAGTTAGGCGAGAGGTGATAAAACTTGGGTTTTGTGGTGGAGCGGCTACTCATAAGCCACACATCACGCCGGTAAACGCCAAACGACGCCTCGCTTCGTGTAAGGAGCGTAAACATGGGACGATTTAATAGTGGAAAAACTTTATGTGGAGTGACGAATCACGGTACACAATGTGGATACCCGATGGCAGGGTGTGGGTATGGCGAATGCCCGGTGAATGTCATCTGCCAGCGTGTGTAGTGCCAACAGTAAAATTCGGAGGCGGTAGTGTTATGGTGTGGTCGAGCGGTGCACAGGTCTACATTGATATTTTAAACACCTTCTTTCTTCCCACTGTTGAGGAGGAATTCGGGGATGGCAATTGCATCTTTCAACATGATCGAGCACCTATTTATTGGGTTTTGGAAATTTGTGGTACTTTCTACGGTACCAAACTGCTGAGGTCATTGGTCCCCAGTCTTACACACTACTTAATCTAACTTAACCTAACTTACGCTGAGGGCAACACACACACTCAATGCCCGAGGGGGGAATAGAAACTCCGACGGAACCGTGGCAAGGCGCCCGAGGCGTCGCGGCTACAACACGCAGCACCACCTGTTCATAATGCACGGCCTGTGGCGGAGTGGTTACAGCACAATAACATCCTTGTAATGGACTGACCTGCACAGAGTCCTGACCGAGTCCTATAGAACACCTTTGGGATGTTTTGGAACGCCAACTTCGTGCCAGACCTCACCGACCGACATCGATAGCTCTCCTCAGAGCAGGTGTCCGTGGAGAATGGGCTGCCATTCCCCAAGAAACTGTCCAGGACCAGACTGAACGTAAGCCTGGGAGACTGGAAGCTGTCATCAAAACTAAGGGTGGGCCAACACCATATAGAATTCCAGCATTACCGATGGAGGGCTCCACGAACTTGTAAGTCATTTTCAGCCAGGTGTCCGGATACTTTTGATCACATAGTGTACATTCACAACCGTTGTACGCTCGGTTTACCGTAATCTCAACATTTTGCAGCTTTCTGTCACAGATTATCCGCATCAACTGCCGATCCCAGTCTTTATCCGCAGCTTATATCGGTATTGCTTTTGTTGAGCGACTGTCAGTGCGTAGATGACTTTAACGCTAGTGCTGTCAACGGCCTACTCAGAGAGCATACTTGAGCGACACCAAATCTCGAATATTTTTCCCATTTTCTGACATACACGACTGACTAAACTTTGGATCGCTATTTAACTAATACACCTTCACAAATTTTTGAATGGAATTATTGTGGCCGTTTTACTGTGAGTTCGTCACCTCCTATCCCCTGTTCGATACAATATTAAGACGTTATACATTTTTTTTTTTTGGAAAAAGTCAAATAATAATACAAATATCGCAAGAGAGCTTTCATGGTAATGGTTGCATGATGGAATATATCTACTACCAATACCGAGAGGTGATTATCGGGGCTTTAAGACTTTGTGGCATTACATTTAAATTACAGCTACAAATAACACATCTATGGGCTTGTGCACGCACGGTTTCCTGTCGGAAGCGTGGCGACGAAGATTTTCTGGAACGTGTGACATTCAGTGATGAATGGACATTTGACCCCTGTGGAATTGTGAATGTGATGTGCGCATCTGGGGTTCAGCAAATTCCCAAGAATGGTATAGCTGCAACGACACTCCTCTAAACTGAATGTCTTTCGTATCACTTGCCGACGGAAGGTTTATGGGCTTTTTCTTTTCGGTGAAGCAAATATAACTGGCGCTTCTTATCATGATGCTACAAAACTATGGGTTTTTCCTCAACCGGAAGAATCCGAACGACAGAATTTAATTCCGCAGCAAAAATGGTTCAAATGGCTCTGAGCGCTATGGGACTCAACTGCTGAGGTCATTAGTCCCCTAGAACGTAGAACTAGTTAAACCTAACTAACCTAAGGACATCACAAATATCCATGCCCGAGGCAGGATTCGAACCTGCGACCGTAGCGGTCTTGCGGTTCCAGACTGCAGCGCCTTTAACCGCACGGCCACTTCGGCCGGCAATTCCGCAGCAAGATGGGTGCTCGCCTCACAGGCGTAACTCAGTACCCGAACCTCTGGACTGGCCACATGGAGCCGAAAGACAGAGCTTGTTTCACATGGCCGCCACCTTCATCCCATCTGACGCTATGCGATTCTTACTTGTAGCGGTTCTTAAAGGATCATTTGTCTCTACCTCCACTAGCAACTGATGTATCCGACATAGGTCTGAAGTCACACTGATCAAGGTTAGGAAAGAGCTCGCCCTTCAATTCGATGTGTGCTGTGTGACGAACATTGCGCACTCTGAAAACTTCTAAGGAAACCTGTTTGAGTAGTTCGTTTCATGTATTATTTGTAATTAAGTAGAGTGTAATAAATTTACAAAGCCTAAACCCCGATATTCGTTTTCAAGTATTTTGAAGCAAGTGCGTCCATACGATAGTTAGTATGGCGAGTAGCCGGGGGAGTTTTGCTATTTAGGGAGCAAAATAACTGATGATGGTCGAAGTAGAGAGGATATAAAATGTAGACTGGCAATGGCAAGTAAAGCGCTTGTGAAGAACAGAAATTTGTTAACATCGAGTATAGATTTAAGTGTCAGGAAGTCGTTTCTGAGAGTATTTGTATGGAGTGTAGCCATGTATGGAAGTGAAACATGCACGATAAATAGTTTGGACAAGGAGAGAATAGAAGCTTTCAAAATGTGGTGCTACAGAAGAATGAAGATTAGATGTGTAGATCACATAACTAATGAGGAGGTACTGAATAGGACTGGGGTGAAGAGGAGCTTGTGGCACAACTTGACTAGAAGAAGGGACCGGTTGGTAGGACATGTTCTGAGGCATCAAGGGATCACAAATTTAGCATTGGAGGGCAGCGTGGAAGGTAAAAATCGTAGAGGGAGACCAAGAGATGAATACACTAGAGGCAGAAGGTTGTAGGTTGCAGTAGGTACTGGGAGACGAAGAGGCTTGGACGGGATAGAGTAGCATGGAGAGCTGCATCAAACCAGGACTGAAGACCACAACAACAACAACAGTAAGGCGAAGGTCCTGAGTTCGGGTATCGGTCCCCCAAAACAGTTTTAATCTGTGGGAAGTTTCAAATCAGCGCACACTCCGCTGCAAAGTGAAAATTTCGCTGTGGGCATTCAGACGTACATACGCGCAAATGTTTATAAATATTGCTTGAATCTCCCTAGTTTCTCGGCTGTATGAAGGCCATTGGTACATATCAATTATCTGAACAAACAGTTGCATACATTTCTTTAATGTTTATTTACTGCCACATTTACTTGTAGATAGACGTTGATATAAAGGAAAATCACTGAAGAGCATTTCTATTGTGGTTTTAACTGAAATACTTATTCCGTTGTTAGTGTTCGTCTGAGAGACGAGCCTCTCGAAACTTGGAACATAAAGTTACCACGTTTTCTAGTGATTACTAGCACCAGTTTTTTCTCGCTGTCCATCGTCCTCTGCTTCCTCTTCAACCACACTTTCGTTTTTCTCCAAATTCCCCGCCTCACTGCCTCTAATTGTCCCCCAGCCTCCCCGCCTACCTCACTGTGCCTAACCCTCTCTCACGCGCCGCTCCGCCTCTGTTGTCCAGACGCCCTCCGACGCGCACACAGAAGTTGGTCCCGTCCTCGCAAGCGCCGGAAGTGGCCGGCGGGCGGGTGGCTGTCCCCGGCGTGGCCCCGCGCCGTGATGGATATTTAATCCCGCGGCTTGCTGCCGCGCCGGGCCCGCCGTAACTGCGCGGCCCGCTTTATCAAGTTATGGTCTGCACAAATTAGCAATTAGCGCGAGGTCAGCCGCCGGCACACAGAGGCTGATTTAATCTGCGTCCGCCAAGGCGGCCTGCCGGACCACTTGCTGTCCGAGCGGCCGCTCCTTGGCGATGCCCGGCGCAACTCCGCGACACACGCGCCGCCGGCTTCGCATAACTTCGGACGACCCGTCTCGCATTTCATCAAAGTTTTGCCAGAAAGCGCTTACGGCATAGCTTTATTCTCCCCTACGATCAAAATTTTTGTTTTCTGTCGCTTTCGTTGGTATTAGTATACATGGCGAATCACCTAAAAGTTGCAACACGCGAATGGAAAATGCTACCGACGTGCAGATTTCACAGAATGGATTGGTAGTCAAGGGCTCTTATTGTTAGCCAGTCAACAGATGGTAATAATAACTACAAAGCGTATTTTTTGTGCAATGGATATTAACATTAACAGACTGAAAGAGGGGAAAGTTAGAATGCGAACGGCAATCGTTGCAAGATTCTACTGCGAGTAGTTTACGAGATACCGTGTTTCGAAAAGTTTCCACACTGACACTTGCTTGTGTCATTCAAGCGCCTAGTTACTAGTTACGATGTTATTATGTTTACTCTGTACTTTTGTATCCAAAAATGGTTCAAATGGCTCTGACCACTATGGGACTTAACATCTGTGGTCATCAGTCCCCTAGAACTTAGAACTACTTAAACCTAACTAACCTGACAGCACACACATCCATGCCCGATGCAGGATTCGAACCCGCGACCGTAGCGGTCACGCGGTTCCAGGCTTAATCGCCTAGAACCGCGCGGCCACACCGGCCGGCGCTTTTGTATTCCTTGAAGGCATTGCCAATTAACGGGGGTAGGACGTCAAAGGGGCCGACTTGGAGCAGGAGAGGCATCACAGGACATTTTAATTTCCACTGTCTATACTTTTACAAATAAATTCCTACAACTTTGTCAGCATCACCAGGGAGGATTCCCGTTTCACACTCATTGCAGTGAAAGTTCGAAAATATGACAAAATATATATATATTTTTTTACGTGTGAAGTTTCATCATTTTTTCACTTACTAATGGCTGCATTTGTTGCTATAGGAACACTTTTCTTCATAAGTTACAGAGATTCTTCAATGAATTTTGCACAGCATACATACCACACGTACAGGTGTACGAAACTCTAGAATTTATTTAATTTATGAAAAAGCGAATCATCTGTTGTAATTTAAACTTCATGTTTAGAAAAAACACTAATTTTGTAGTTAATTACCTCAATTTTTACCACAGTTTTTAATAGATTTGGAAAATTCTAGAGTTTCATACACCTTTAAGTATGGTTTGTATGCTGTGCAAAATTCATCGAACCATCTCTCTTACTTATGAAGAAAAGTGTACCTCTAGCAACAAATGCTGCCATTAGTAAGTGAAAAAATGATGAAATTTCACATGTAAAAAAAATTACTTTGTTATGTTTTCGAACTTTACTGCTATTAGTGTGAATTCTGAATCCTTCCTGGTCGTACTGACAAAGTTTTATGAATTTATTTGTAAAAGTATACACACTGGAAATTAAAATGTCCTGTGGTGCCTCTCCTGCTCCAAGTCGGCCCGTTTGACGTCCTACCCCCCGTTAATAGTCAGTCAGTGTGTGACAGTCCCAACAGTAGGTCGTGAGTGGACAATGAGATTTACAAATGCAGAGAAAACCGAAATGCCCATGGTGTAAGGAGAATGCTTGAAGAATGCAATGTGTCCTTGCATGCTTTATGCTACAAGATATTCCAATAGACGTCAACCATCTCGGCAATTATCAGCTTCTTTCAACCAGTTAAGCGAAAGTCATAGTGTAAAATCTAGACAACGCAACAGAAGGAAGCAAGTGACGACAGAAGAGGGGGAAATTAATGGCCTTGTTGCTCTTCCAATTACTCGCATGTTAGCTCCCACGTAATCGCACCATGATGTGGCATGGCTCAGGCAAGTGCCCTACGAATTCTCCATCGACATAGGTTACATCCATATCACATCCGTCTGTATCAAGAGCCGCATGGAAACGACTGTAAAAATCGTGTTAAATTCTGTACGTGAGCATTAAGAAAGGATACCCCAGATGTATCATATATCTTGTTTAGTGATGAAGCCACATTTACCAGTCATGTTCCGGTAAACCGTTGAAACATGCGCTATTGGTGTGCTGACAATCATCTTTGGTCTCGTCAGTTGGAACGCCAGCGTCCATGGAATGTAAACGTGTGATGTGAGATAATGAACCAACAGATGATATACCAGGTTTTCATACACGGAACACAGCACTGCAGCCTCCTAACATACCGTCTTCCACTGATTCTAGAAGACGTACCTCTGCAGACTGAGAGGAACATGTGGTACCAACATCATGGCTGTGTACCCATACCGCACGAAGTACGGATTGTTTTCAGATCGTTGGATTGGACGCAGAGAACGTGTACCTTGGCCGGCCTTACCCGAATTTGACCCCTTTACAACTTTTCTTGCCGGGAAGGCTGGAAGACGTTGACTAAAAGGACATACCAATTACACCCGATGATCACAACGACGTATTACTGCAGCCTATTCGGGTATCTCCGCTGAAATGCTAGCACCTCTTTCCATACTAGACTGGAAGCATGTATTGCTGCTGCCGGTGGTCATTTTGAACACAAGCTGTGATCCTCAGTTGTTCCGTATATGCAGCTGTGTTTATCTTTGGTGTGTGCTACAACAGGTATTGTACAAGTGTCGCCGGCCGGAGTGGCCGTGCGGTTCTAGGCGCTACAGACTGGAACCGAGCGACCGCTACGGTCCCAGGTTCGAATCCTGCCTCGGGCATGGATGTGTGTGATGTCCTTAGGTTAGTTAGGTTTAATTAGTTCTAAGTTCTAGGCGACTGATGACCTCAGAAGTTAAGTCGCATAGTGCTCAGAGCCATTTGAACCATTTTTGTACGAGTGTCGATGTGGGAGCTTTTCACAATACGATATCTCGTAAACGACTAGCACTACAACACCAATTACTTTCTAATGTACCCTACTTTTAGTTTGTTAATGTCCATAGGGATTGTCTATATGTTTGTTCAAAACCGTAAGAGCTTCTGACTACCAACCTATTCGGTACATCAACAGTACTTTCCATTTTCGCAGTATTGGCGGTGCTAATTTTAGGTGATTCATATCGTATACACGTGCATCAGGGCAGGTTATAGCTTCTAATCCCTAACAATTCAATGCACCTAACTTGACAGGTTTCTTTCTGTCCATTCGTTGCACTCTGGATTGGTAGGTACTAACTCAGCCGATGGAAAGCAACGTTGAAGAAACACCGACTACGGCGGCATAAGTCAAGCTTAGAGGCATCATCTGTACATTCGTAAAATTTCTGGCATTGGATGCTAAATAAATTGCTTGATAATATTTAAAACTGCTATTAATTAGGCTTATGGCCTTCAGAACAAGTTTTAAACGGGTATCAAGTCTGTATTTACTGTCAAAATTGTCACTGGTTGCCGTTTTTAGTAACATTTCTACACAAGAAAGCAGCTGAAGTTAACCATCCGAAGCGAATGATTTTAACGTTCTCTACAGTCACTGACCAACAGACATTCGCGAGTTGCTATGTCCAGTCGGGCAGTGGCTTCGTTCCGAGACTGTCACGAAAGGCGCCACGCGGAGTTTAAAGATGACACGAAAGTTCATTCGCCAATAACTCTCTAAGTTACTTAAATCTTTCAAACTTTCACCAAAATTCTCAAAACTGCAGTCGCTTCACAAACGCGATAAGACAACCTACGGAATGCAAGACGTTCTTCATCTTAACTAAAATACAGGTTGCGCGTTTCCACGTGGATCTACGCAGTGATGTGGTTCCCGAGCGTCTCTTAGACACACACACATACACTCACACACACACACAAAACTATGTCACAAAGCAATACACAAAATGTGAGGTAATGCTGAATTCCTATCAGCTGATGATTTAAATAGCCAATCCTCAAATGCTCACTGTAACACCTAAGTCATCCAGCAGAATCACACAGAGCAATTTATACAAGAAATTCTAACACTATGTACTCAATATTTAGTTTAAATAAAATAAAGTAATAATTTGCCTTAGAAATGAAGTATTAATTCAATCCTCGTCTGGCTGCGATTTTTACAGTGTCGTTATACTGTTGATAAAAATCTGTCCATGGAATAGTAAAAAGGTAGAATAAAATTTAATACTTGTTCTTAGCTTCACAAATACAGCAGAGTCAGTGGATCAGTATGATCAATGGCCTTCATGTCATCTGCACTCGATTCTCTCATTATAGCACTGTAACATCTTGTGTACAAAATCGTTCCAATAACAGTTATACTCCTCCTGCCTTACGAGATGACGACTGGTCTGTAGCCATGGACGACAGAAGCCAGCCTCCAGTACCAGCTGGGTAGTCCATAGGTCCACCAAAACCTCCCAGTCTGGGCCACAAACTGCTCTAAAGTCCATCTTCAAATGAGTCAGCCTACCGAACAGGTAGGCCAGGATCAGCATTCATTGTGACCTCCTGGCATCGAACATTGCGGTCCATCTGATGGGACGACGTCTGGGAGGCGCAGAGTAATCCTAGGATGACTTTAAGGCCACAGCACAAACGTGAGTAATTGGGGTAAAAGTAATGGAAAGGAAACGGGATGGGAAAGAGATGGAAAGAAAATAATGACTTCGAGCCACATAGGACACTGGAGCAATGCAACAGCGAGAATTGAAAATTTGTCTGGGGCTGCGACTCGAAACTAGATGCTCTACTTCTCTACAATAGTTGCCTTAACCGCCTCGGCCATCGGGACATCAGTCAGACCCAAATTCCCATCTTCCCAATCGCCGCACCGCAACGATCCCCGCCCATTAAATCCCCAACAGCAGATTTCTGGTTCAGGAGTTAGTTGTCCATCTGCACTGACACTTTTTCATCGAACAGCCGTCGCCCTGGTAGAATCGTAGATATGAGTTGGTGTCTGTTCTTTAGGACATGCCCGACAGAACAGATACCGTTAATATATACAACACACACACGCCGTGGTCGCTGCCACCTCCAAGCAGAGCTTCTGACAGGCCGCGACTTCCACACCACGGGCGGCAACCCGCTTACTTCGTCGCTTTGAGCCCACGTCTGACACAGTGAAATACGGCAGCCTTAGCCAGCCACTGGGTTTAGCAGATTCTTTGCTAGCCACCGGCGAAGATACGGCGACGAGAAGTATTAAGAGAAGTAAATGAAACAATATTTCATCCTGTCTGATTGCGTCTGGTGTGATGCCAGATAAGTTGTTCGGCCTCCATCCTGACAAATTGTAGGATTTTCCATCTCAGGAGTGGGAGACCCCATATAGCATGGAAATTGATCAGACAGCTGTAACGGAAAGACCGAGATACTGCGAATAAAAATATAATTCCTTCAGAAAACAGGATAAAATAAATGAAATTGTAGTGTAATCTGGGCGCTCAGGGCAAATGAAAGAGAAAGCAGAGGGATGGACAGACATAATTGATTTTAAACTGTAAAGGAACTGAAAAATAGAATAGCACCTCGATGAGAGGGAATTAACTCAGAAGTGATAATACAAAAGGCGTTCAAAAAGTTTTGCACACTCCTCTCTAATTTTTTTCATTTTTTGAAGGAAGAGAATGAAATTTTTGTGAACATACTTGGAACATTTAGCTATAAGTTGGTAGATAAATGTATTTTCTTCTATTTACAGGTGATTGATAATGGACCTTGAAGTAGATGTCAGGTTGCGACGACGGTCGGTGATGGAGTTCCTCTTCAAGTCCGGTGATGACTCTGCCACATCGAATGAGAGGAAGTTGCTCCCTGTTTATGTGGTGGACACAGTGGATCGCAGCAGTAACCAGCGGTGGTCGCAGGAAGAGGAGACCAAGACTTTCACGAACAGCAGGCCGAAAGGTGATGGCCCCCTTCTTCTGGGATCAGTGTGGTGTTATTTTCATTGACTTCTTGAACCTGGCTCCTTAACTAACCGCGGCCGTTACTGTTTATCATTGGACAAACTGTGACGTGCCATCAAGACCCACAGACCACAGCTTCAGGGTAAGCACATCAGACTACACCATGACAATGCCAAACCCCATATAGCCCATATGACGCAGGCGAAAATCAGGGAAATGGGTTGCAAAATTGTTCCTCATCCTCCCTACAGTCCAGACTTGACTCCGTCCGATTTTTACCTCTTCGGTCGTCTGAAGGCCCACCTATACGGTAAAACATTTGATACTGAAAAAGACCTTATTTCCTGTGTCAAGCTATGCTGTAAAATTGAATCCCCAGAATCTTACCAAAGTCCATTTACACTATGGAATGACCGTTGGGCCAGATGCGTCACAGCTGATGAAAGCTACATTGAGTAGGCTCAATATATAGCTAAATGACCCAAGTAAGTTCACAAAAAATTTCACTCTCCTCCTGCAAAAATAAAAGAAAATACAGAAGACTGTGCAAAACTTTTTGAACGCCCTTTGTATGTGGTGCAACATGTCTAGATATCAGAATTCTCCATTGATATAACACGCTTTGCAATACAGGTGAAATATCAGATGAATGGAGGTGCACTGAAGTTATTTCTCTGTTTAAAAAAGGAGACGGAAGTAACACAACTATTAGAGGTGAAACAGTCTTCTGAGTGCCTCTCGTAAAATCTACAGCAAAATAATTAATGAAGGGCTTCGGAACATCTCTGATTCAATTTTAGTACAACAGCAAGCAGGCTTCCGCAAAGGAAGATCTCGCAGTCGACGCTGTTTTCACTCTGCACTTCGCTGACGGTTCTTTTGTTTTTAGAGAGACATCCGGTGACGCTCTATTGTCGATACTAACGCACAGTGCTCTGTTTACATGACAGTTTTTTTCCATAATCCCTTCTGAACACGCGCTGCACTGTTATAGCAAACTAACATTTCACGTATTCACAAAACCTCTGTTCTTGCTTTGTCGCCATTTTATTCAAGGCGCTCGTAATACCATATGATAGGCACAATGCAGACTCTATCAGTTTTCGTTTCTGTTCATTGCATCAGTCACATATGTACCTGTAATATTTTCGAGGATGCACAACTTTGGAAACAACTGAATAGTTTATCGTAGTTTTCTTTACCATTTAATTTACAAGTGAGTTGAATAATAATTTAAATAATACTTTTTTAAAGAAACTAGCTCTTCAGACGAAATAGTTATCAGCATAAAGAATAAAGCAGGCACTAAGAATGTAGATTTTGAAGATGTAGAAGTGAGCCTGGAACCAGAATTTACCTCCATGATGTTAAAAATAGATACGGAAAGTGACAAATTATCTGTGGGATTTGAAGGTTACGACATTACAATCGTTAAAAGCTAGACCAAGAACAGAGAATTTAGAAGATCTGTCAATGAAATATCTCATTTAGATCCACTTCAAAGAAACGGATTGTTATAAACTCTCAAACAAAACTACAGACACTTTCCGGACGCACCTGGGACATTGAAGAACTTTGAGTATGATATGGAAACACTACCACACGAACCTTTCTTTTGGTATATCCACATTCAGTGTCGTTAGCGAAAAAACAAACCATTCATGGAGAAACTGGCAAAAACAAGTGAATGGGGAATCATACAACGTAGTAGCAATGAATACAATGATCCACAGGTTATTGTAAGCAAGAAGGACAGGGAAGTGAGAATAATTATTTAAGCCAGGACACTGAATGAAACTGCGAAAAGTGAAACAGCTAGGATTCGCTACACAAAATGTTGCACAGATTCTATAACGTTCAAAATTTAGCTAGTCTGGACCTGACAGCCAAATTGTGACAAATCATCCTTGATGCTGAATTTAGAAAATGTACCGCTTTTCTCTTTGCTGGATATAACCCGCAAAATGAATACTTTCGCAAGCCATACTTCAATGAAGCATGAACGTAATTACACAATTTCTGAAAAGGAAGCATTAGCCATAACTTGGGGACTGAAAAAAATTCGCAATTACTTGTGTTTTGGCAAGGTAAAATTACACGCAAATCATAAAGAACTTTCATGTTTGAAGAATTCTCCATTATTCAACCAAAGGTTTTTGGAGTTGGGCTTTATATCTCCAACAGTTTTTTTTTACAAAATACATTACGTACAAGGCACAGAGAATCAGGTTGCAGATGCACATCTTAGGCTCTCAGAAGCTAAAAATCAAATTGTCCAGGATCATCAAGAGGAACTAACTTTTAAAGTACCAGGTAGCTACAGAATAGAGAATATTTCTAGGAACATGAGATTTTAGAATGACGATGGTGTCTGGAAATCCTTTAAAGTTAAATTTGGTGGATCAGAGCGTCCTCGGACACCCAAGTATTATAAAATCCTTAAAATTGTGTTGTGTAGGAGGAATCAAAGTCGTAGTGAAGATTGAAACGTTTGCTGGCTGTTTCAGTTTGTACTGGATTACTGTCATCTAGCCTATGGACATAGTGAAACAAAAAAGTGCAATGAGAAAATAGCAAGTGTAATCAGGATGTGTAATAACGCTCTGAAGGAAGTAACTGAACGACTCAAATCTTGTAACAATTGACAAAGAGCTAAAGTAACTCACAACACTAACAGAGGCGCCATGCAGAGTTTAAGAGCAAATTTTAACTCTGAGTTGCTGTCAGTAGACTTATATGGATCCCTTCCCAAAACTTTGAGAAATTTCTCTTCTATATTAGTAATTTTGGACGTATTTTCGAAATTTTTGAGATTATGTCACATTAGAAAAGCTTCAGCTAAAACAGTTTGGTACAAAATGTTAGAATACTTTATTGAAATGTAAACACCAAAAACAGTAGGTCGACTGTCGGGCAATGGACTTCAATTGCTAAACTATGGTCAGACGCTGAGAAGAGAAGGATGAAACAAGTAAAACACATATGAGTGTACCACCCTTTTAGTAACCCTGTGGTACATTATATGAGAGAACTGCAAAGATTATGTAGAACTTAGTGCCATGAAAATCATAGAACTTGGGGAAATTTTATTTCAAATTTTGAAGTAAGCATGAATACATTACAACAGAAATCCATTGGTTTTGGACCTGGAGAAATAATGTTGGGCTGCAAAAGTAAAAGCATAATTGAAGAAATAATTGAATTTCATCCAGGAAATGAAATAAGTCTCGATAAGAAAAAGAAATTGGTAAGTGAAGTAATAAAAATGAAAGCAGAAACTACAGTTAAAAGACACAGTGAAAAATTAAAAACAGTAAAATTCACTATAGATGAATCAGTACTCATTAAAAAGCGTGAGAAATCCAGTGAGGTAATCAAGGAATTCCAGAATTTATGTATGTTTATTATGGACGTTTAGCACAGGGATTTCCACACCTAAATGCATATTTTCTGGTGTACCCTAGATCTAAAAAATCGTTGGGTGTCAGAAATATAATCGAACTGAATAGGAGTGTGTAATTTTTGAGGATCGTAATTGTATAATTATTGCATTATGTTATAATACCGAAATATATATTTACATGGAATGTATGAGGAATCTGAAAGCGTCACGTAGTGGACTGTTAAGCGACGTTTTTGAATCCAAAGTGGTGTTAAATTGAAGATGAAATCACATGGCCGAGAGTGGACTGTCCAATTTGTATAAATAATGGCCAGCAGCAAACCTGTTAAACGGAGTAAGAAAAAATGTGGCAAATGGACTGCCTATCTCTTATAAAGAGGTAGACAAGTGTTGTGCAACAAAAATGTTGATGTATATATCCCCAGTCTTCAAAAAAAGCAAAGGATGGACTGCCATCGTATCGCTATATGGGAGGGCATAAATTTCTGATTCTATGTGAAACGTGTGTATTTTATGTAAACAATTTTGTTTATTAAAACCAAATTTTTGTGTCATATTAAAATAAAATACCAGAAAATAGGTATTTTAGTATAAAAAGGAATGAAGAGAGTTGTTGATAAGAATCGATTATAAGTTTTTTTGCTTATCTGTGAAAAGTAAAAACTTTGAACAAAATTGCTATGAGGGATGTTTTTGTTTAACTTTTAACGAAGTAAAATTTTAAAAGATTTTTGTAAAACGATTTCTGAAAACAACTTGTCTCTAATAACATAAATGTATTTCAAGAAATATTGTCAACTTGGGCAGTTCTTTAGTTGAGAGCTTTTTAACTGTGTAGGTGAAATGTAAAAGTGGTAGAAGTTCCCCACTCAAACAGAACAGAAATTCGGGAAGGCGAAAAGGTGGAATGATTTGTCACGCTGCCTATAAGTAAAACCAAGAAGATCGAAGTTAGTCTGTATGCAGCAGGAATAGAGGTAAAATCTTAGCGTAAGAGTGGCTTATGCATCAGTCACTGCCCAAATAGCCTCGGATGGAGGCTGTTGTTTCATAATAGTACAGAATTTACCCGGTTGGCTACATTATATACACAAATCGACGCCAAGAAGAATTAGCAAGCTCAAGATCATCAGGAGTCATGGCTGCTAATGCATGGGTTGTGTAGCCACAACACTGAAACGCCACACCTGTCTCATACAGCAAAAGGTTAAGAAATTTATTTAGAGCTATAATAACAGCTTGAACCAGTAAATTTTCTGTCTGTGTCTTTGGAAATAATAAAATGTTGCTTTCGTACACTGGTTCAAACTACTTCATTTTCACAAAAAAATGTACCTTGACAGCGTTCTATCCCATTATATACGATCTCGAGTATCCTGAAATTATAAACAACAGTATTATAAACAAATGAGTAACAGTAAAAATAATAATAAAATTTATTTATTTATTTATTTTGTGTTCGATATGCTAGATGCTCACAGTAGTATAACATTGAGCGTGGGAAACATAATTAACGTGCAAATGTAACAAAACATTATGCATTATAAATTTAGTTATACATATTTTAGTACTTATAATCCTATAGTGCACACATGTTGTAATCTGTCAACAAAATTAACAATTAAAGAGGAACACTTAAATTACAAATCCAAGAGATGATACAGTCTGTAAAGCCGTCGGCACACGGACCGTGCTGGCGAATGTTAACGTTGAGCGTGCCTAGTTCAACGTGCTGCCGAACGATCAGGAACGATGCGACTTGTGCATACGGTACGTGGGCCCCAACGTGGTATAAGCGATCGCAACGCACTCCAGTGGCAGTTGAGGGATATTTCTAGTTCGTAAATCACACTGTTTACTCAACGCGCCTAAAATTCCCACGTTAGTTCTATTAAAACGCACATTTCCTCCATCGTCCACGAAACGGAAAGTACCATGTCCAATCAATAAGGACACAGGCTTATAGAACTTCCATTACAAACAGTGCGTTACAAATGTGAAATACTTCTCGGCATAAGATAAACATTATTTCATCATTTCCACATTTTAGCACAACCCCAAGGTCAGTCTTACTCGATCACTGTTCCTACCCAGTAGCAGAATCTCTGCATGTGAATTACGAAGCGTAAAAGAAAAAGGAGCAAAATATCTTTATACAAGTAGCGGAAGCTGTCCTGTAGATTAAGCCAATCGAACAGTTACCCCTCAAAAAAGGTGAACTTATATTTACATAACATCATGTATTATAGTATATACTTATATTAAACTAATAATAAAGCATCAGAACCTAATAAAAAAGCGAATGTTGGAGGTATCAAGATGCGAACTACCGCCCCACGTAACATGTCACTTTTGGACAGTGAGGCTACTCATTACGCTAAAGCAACATTACACTTCTTGAATCTATTCATATGGTTTCACTCCTTGCTGAAAACTTTAATCGTAGATATGTTATTGATTGAAATTTAATTATAACAAATTGTACCAAGAACAATGCGTTTAGGGTGGAACTTCAGTGTGTCGTTGCCTTCAAATAGCCTACTCTCATAATACGCAAGTTACAATAACTCTTTTGCCACGAATATGATGTTTCTCATTATTTTATTGGAACGAATCGCACCGGTAACAACGGGTTTTGCAGTGATTTTCAATTTGCTGGTGCTCAGAAACGGCATATATACATATAGGCTTGAAATGAATGCCAATATGGCGCCTCACAACTCTGTACTGAAGGGAGACGGCGAGCTCGTGACGTTGGTGGTGTTGTGTCATCTCATTGGTCAACGCTCAGACGCACGCTCAGAATATCTGACAGGCCAGATATTGCTCGGCACGTTCGGAAAGACTACCGAGCGTGCTATTCCACGCTATGACGTCAGAAACTCGGCACGCTGAACGCTCAACGTTCGGATGCACGGTCCGTGTGCCGACGGCTTAAGTCTATGTAGATCCTCTAGTGAACCGTCAGGTAAACGATGAGTTTCACACTCGATTATGTGCTGCATCATCTGTATTTCGCCGCAGTCACAGTGAGGACCGCCCACGTAGCCCCATTTGGCCATCAGCTCGTTGCACCGTCCAACACCAGTTCTCATTCTGTTTAGTGCCACCCAGGTTCTTCGACTGATGTTGAGGCCAGTAACACGGTCAACCGGTTTCTTAATGAGGTGTCCATTGGTAACATTTGCTTGTTGACATAGGTGTTTCCATTCTGCTATGGTGTCCAGATTGTTCGAAGAGCGGTTCCAGAAGGGATTTCTTGACTTTAATCGTGTCGGGACAAGCAGATCAGCGTGTATTAGGAGTGTGGTGTCAGCAGCAATTTTTTGCATTTCTCTTTGGGTTGCGTTTTGTCTGCGGAGTGAGGGAGGTTCAGTATTTGCCAGCACAAAGAGCCATTGTGTTGGGGTAGGTCTCACTGTTCCAGTTATTGTTAGCAAGGTGTAATTTAGGCGAACATCTTCTTTATTGACGTGCGAACTGTTGGCCCATACAGGCGCACAGTATTCTGTAACGCTGTAGACCAGAGCCAAGGAGGAAGTGCGAAGTGTCGTAGCATTACTTCGCCAGGTAGAGCCCACGAGTTTCTGGACGATATTGACTCCGATATTGAGTTTTTGTTTGACATCTTGCAGGTGTTCTTTAAATGTTACGCTGTGGTCCAGTTTAACACCTAGGTATTTTGGTGCTCCTATATTCTGGCCTGCTATATTCAAACGCTGCTTCCTGTCTGCTTGTTTGTTATGCAGATGCATCACTGTGCGTACTGTTTTCTGATTCATTAAGGTTGAGATGCCAGGTCCTGTAGTAGTTATGAAACTGCACAAAGTCAGAATTTAGGCCTGATTCCAATGTTCGAATGACTCGCCATGCAAAGCAATAGCCATATCATCGACATATGCGAACTTCCGTGATTTGAGTTCCTGTATATCAGAGATGTACAAATTAAACAGTGAAGGAGCTATCATTGAGCCATATGGCAGCCCATTATTGAGGATTCTGGCTTTGCTTGTTTTTCCGAACTTCAAGAAACACATACCGATGAATAGTAAAATAAATAATAGTAAAATATTTTGTATGTGTTTCTATATAATCAGAAAATGTTGTTTGTGGAGCATTAAATTTAAAGCTCTCTGTAAGTTACAATTTTTCTGAACTTATCGTGTTAGTTATGAAATGAAAAGAAAAATCTACTTATGAAAACAAGATTAGCAAAAACCTCATTTATTTAAAAAGAAATGACCTTGGCCATTTTGATAAATAACATCGGGTGTAGAGTATTCTGATAATATAAAGTAGTATACTGAAAATGGTTACAGTAAAAGATACGATACGGTTTAAGTCCAGTGCTGTAAGCAAAGTAGAACATAATCAGTTAAAATTTTCCTATTTTTGGAATAGTGTTTAGTAAAGATTTCATAAGAGTTGAAAGTTTTCAGCATTGTGAGACAAAGTGCAAACTAAGGGCCACCATTTGCTCAGTTACTGTGATGGTCCACAAATAATGATAATTCAGAGTAGGTGTTAATAGTTTGTTTGATGCTTAACTGACTTAGAATAATAACAACTGGTTCTTCAAATCTCAGTTGAACAGACCCCTCATGGCCGATTTTTCTTTGCCTACACTTGAATAATCTTATGTACACAAAGAACAGAGAAGGAGTTAATAGAGGTTAGTTCCTCTGTTAACGAAGTAAGAATGAAAGTTAGCTGTTGTGCTGTGCAAGGGAAACTGTTTCTGCTTTCCTAAGCACAGTAAGGTATATACAAAACAGTAAATCACGTTTTAGAGTAACTCAGTGAAGGTGGCTTCTTGGCTGATTACGCTGGAGACCTTTCATAAATAGTCTTGGCCACATAAAGGGCCTGGAACTAAAAGGTTACTGGTTCGATCCCTGTTTATCTGTAGTAGTGCTCTATATTGGTATCCTTTCAGGATACGAAATAGTAGTGTGATACTTGTATCTATTAAACTACATTCTCCGGCAGTTTTTTTTTTTTTCTTAAATTTCCTGCAGAAGGTGCCACGTTAATTTAGGGAATGTAATATTTAGAATCTCTTTTGGGAGCAACTTTTATAGGAGTTCTTTGAGATGGTACTGATTCGAACGTTCCAAGAGGAGGCCATGTTTAGAAGAGGCTACACATGCCTAGATACTTCTCCCTGTGGGAAAGAAGGTCTTCATTTAAAAGATGGTTTTTTTCCTGTGACAGTAGTGATAATATTTTTAAAAAATTAAGTGTTATAATGCACAAGGGAAATCATATCCAGGAACATCAAGGTAACGGTGGCCAGATACGTAGCCGGAACAGGCAACAGCTCCTAATCCATGGAGTGTAGAATAAGCTGAAATTAATGGCACTGTAAAATATTCAGGTTAATTTGTCAGTATCGATTGGTGTAGCAACGTTTAGCTCAACTCGAAAAAATTACATGTTGTTCTAGGCATAGAAACATAATGACGTCTGGAAGAAAACATTAGTAACAGGAGTAAAACCTTCCAGTACACAACAGAAGGCAAACAAAAAAGCACGTAATCTTGAATGTAAAATTTCAGTCATTAATTTCAACGGAACTAAGCTTCCACAAACTTCAGGAAGTCGAAATATACATAATGTAAACACTTGTATTTTTGTGTAATACCTGCATGTCCACGGTGCTTACTGTACGTACAGTGTGGGAACGTTAATATTGATGCTTACAGAGTATGCT
Source organism: Schistocerca serialis cubense (assembly GCF_023864345.2). NCBI lineage: Eukaryota > Metazoa > Arthropoda > Insecta > Orthoptera > Acrididae > Schistocerca > Schistocerca serialis. The sequence goes on along the minus strand of NC_064639.1, from coordinate 149,748,521 downwards.
TATGTAACCACTTTGTGGGAAGTCCGTAAAGCTATTAAAAGCGAAATTCAATTTTTTTCGGTTAGTTTAATTAGCCGGCCGCGCTGGCCGAGCGGTTCTGGGTGCTTCAGTCCAGAGCCGCGCGACAGCTACGGTCGCAGATTCGAATCCTGCCTCTGGCATGGATGTGTGTGACGTCCTTAGGTTAGTTAGGTTTGGGTAGTTCTTCGTTCTAGGGGACTGACGACCTCAGATGTTAAGTCCCATAGTGCTCAGAGCCATTTCAACCATTTTTTTAGTTTAATTAAAAATCAATTATTGAAATCCCGACGTAGGAGCTACAAAAAACTTACAATGTTCGCGCAACCGGCTGCATTAGACATACACTACGATACGAGAATCAAATTACGCTGAAATCTTATAGATATAAATTTTTTTAAAATTTTCAATATACATTTCATTCATTTAGTTGGTGTTTGATAGCTTAGACGACGAAACATTTTTCTAGCGTTTTCTTTCGTTTCCCTATTTCATCCACATGTTCCTAATGGCCCAGTAAACGTCTTAACGTTCACCGCAGGAGACGTGTCATGGGGCATAAGCGACAACGCTCATATCTGCGACCATTCTTTCGCTGTCACGTCTACGTTTCTTCCTGGAGTGTGTTTATGTTTCACGCGGAAACAAAGATACAGCAATACAGTATCGTACACTGCCATTCCTTTCAGGACATAAAGTACACAAAATCAGTTCATAAATAATTCTAACCCACATGCTCGTGCACTGAAAAAAATAACTCATTAACTCTCTTGGATAAAGATTCACAGTCGAAAGTAACGTGTCCACAACCATTTTTGGCCAGGGACCTCTTTGACTTCTATGTTTTTGCCAGGTCCACAAGTTCAAGAAAGATGAACTGAGTTAATCTACAAATGAATTTTAACCTAAACTTTTAACGTATTCGTTAAAGACAAAAGTAGCATGCATTAGCGATAGTGTTACAACAGACAACACAACATTTTTTTAGGAGGAAATTAAATTCGGTTTGCATCAATGTGATTTTTGATTTTGCGTCTTCTGAACATGTTCAGTAATCCTGGGGCTACTATTGTTGCTCAAAGCTGTGCGCCTATCATCACTTATTTTCATTCGATTCCTGGACTTATTTTTAAGCATAAAACCCTTATTCGGATAAATAAGTTGTGGAGAAAAGTATAAGATAGTGCAAAGTGGTATCTCGAATTTTTGTGCACGAAGATTCTTTTTTAGGCTAAAACCGCGCAACAAAATCAGATTCAAACGCGTCCTTACCATTTATACCATTTTGAAATTAATGACGTCTTCTTCGATTTATCTGCAACTTCTCCAGCATTAGCGCTAACAGAATTACGTTTCTGTTTTCAGTTAACATTTTGTTATGCTCTGGGAAGTAAAGACTTCATCAGTCGACGTTTTCAGAGGACTCATGATGTCATGATGTTTTCCTGTATGTTTGCCACAGTTGTGTCATATTTTTTCATATGAACGAGTTCTTTCATGGCCGTGAACGCAGAATAATTGTCATCGGAAATTTTGTTCGTACGTAACTGAAATTTCAAAGAAAGGCATGAAGTATATCTTAAAAAATTAATATATCTCCAACGCCTTCTAGTTATCTGTTTCCGGAACAGTTCATAATGTTATGTTTCTGAAAACACACGGTTACTATTTTTACGATGTCCACATCTTTTGATGTCGTTTCCAGTTTCCGCCTAGTCAAACATTGTTCTTCGATTATGTTGTCGTCGTCTAATAGCCGACAATCACGACTTATTGACAATAATTAGAAATATCAGTTGATACACCGCACCGTAAAGCGAAGCACGACGATTTTTTAACTCTTGCTCATCGATATCCTGTGACGTTAGTTCAATTCGAGATTTCACCGTGTTGTTCGACAGAGGTATTTCTTTTTTTCCTCCTTATTTTTCTTTTACATTATATTTTAAGTAACCACTTCTGGAATTTGTATACTGCCTTGAACCACATGAGTGTGACCTCCGAATTACGCCACACTATACACAGTTCGAACAAGCCATAGAATTATCAGATACAAAATAGCAAGCGGTGACGGGTATGGTGGAAACTAGTCATTTTTGACTTACAGTCCAATTTCACTAGCACTTTCCTGACCACGACCTTCAAATGACGGTTCTCTAAATTATCTCAATAAGCTTTCGCGATAAGATTGTAATCTTAGCTCCAGGGATTCCCATTTGAGTTCACAATGCATCTCCGAAATGCTAGGGTGTTGCTTGAACCTACCGGTGACAAATCTAGAAGTTGTATGAAGATTATATCACTTCTTCGGACATATGTCCGAAAGGACATGTCCGAAAGTATATATACCACTGGTGATCTTGCAGCTCTCGAATAATGAAATTACAATAAAATCCAGACATTTAGTTGCTTACAGGCGTTGATAAATATCAGTGAGGACAGTTGAAAATACACTCCTGGAAATGGAAAAAAGAACACATTGACACCGGTGTGTCAGACCTACCATACTTGCTCCGGACACTGCGAGAGGGCTGTACAAGCAATGATCACACGCACGGCACAGCGGACACACCAGGAACCGCGGTGTTGGCCGTCGAATGGCGCTAGCTGCGCAGCATTTGTGCACCGCCGCCGTCAGTGTCAGCCAGTTTGCCGTGGCATACGGAGCTCCATCGCAGTCTTTAACACTGGTAGCATGCCGCGACAGCGTGGACGTGAACCGTATGTGCAGTTGACGGACTTTGAGCGAGGGCGTATAGTGGGCATGCGGGAGGCCGGGAGGACGTACCGCCGAATTGCTCAACACGTGGGGCGTGAGGTCTCCACAGTACATCGATGTTGTCGCCAGTGGTCGGCGGAAGGTGCACGTGCCCGTCGACCTGGAACCGGACCGCAGCGACGCACGGATGCACGCCAAGACCGTAGGATCCTACGCAGTGCCGTAGGGGACCGCACCGCCACTTCCCAGCAAATTAGGGACACTGTTGCTCCTGGGGTATCGGCGAAGACCATTCGCAACCGTCTCCATGAAGCTGGGCTACGGTCCCGCACACCGTTAGGCCGTCTTCCGCTCACGCCCCAACATCGTGCAGCCCGCCTCCAGTGGTGTCGCGACAGGCGTGAATGGAGGGACGAATGGAGACGTGTCGTCTTCAGCGATGAGAGTCGCTTCTGCCTTGGTGCCAATGATGGTCGTATGCGTGTTTGGCGCCGTGAAGGTGAGCGCCACAATCAGGACTGCATACGACCGAGGCACACAGGGCCAACACCCGGCATCATGGTGTGGGGAGCGATCTCCTACACTGGCCGTACACCACTGGTGATCGTCGAGGGGACACTGAATAGTGCACGGTACATCCAAACCGTCATCGAACCCATCGTCCTACCGTTCCTAGACCGGCAAGGGAACTTGCTGTTCCAACAGGACAATGCACGTCCGCATGTATCCCGTGCCACCCAACGTGCTCTAGAAGGTGTAAGTCAACTACCCTGGCCAGCAAGATCTCCGGATCTGTCCCCCATTGAGCATGTTTGGGACTGGATGAAGCGTCGTCTCACGCGGTCTGCACGTCCAGCACGAACGCTGGTCCAACTGAGGCGCCAGGTGGAAATGGCATGGCAAGCCGTTCCACAGGACTACATCCAGCATCTCTACGATCGTCTCCATGGGAGAATAGCAGCCTGCATTGCTGCGAAAGGTGGATATACACTGTACTAGTGCCGACATTGTGCATGCTCTGTTGCCTGTGTCTATGTGCCTGTGGTTCTGTCAGTGTGATCATGTGATGTATCTGACCCCAGGAATGTGTCAATAAAGTTTCCCCTTCCTGGGACAATGAATTCACGGTGTTATTATTTCAATTTCCAGGAGTGTATGTGCCCCAACCGGGACTCTAACCCGGAATCTCCTCCGTATATGGCAAACGCTCCATCCGTCTTTTTTATGTTTTCTTCACTTTGTTCGGTATTGTTTGATTCCTTTACTCAGTTTTTTATTATAGAGGGCGAGCAGCCCTCTGACCGAACACGCTGAGCTACCGTGCCGGCGATCCGTCTGAGCCACCAAAGACACAGAGGATAGTGCGACTGCAAGGACTTATCTGTGGCACGTTTCCCGTGAGACCCACATTCTCAACTTACTGTCCACACACAACATTTGTAGTGCACCTGCCCCTGCACACATTACTCGCCGCAGTCAATCTACCGATTCACCTAAGAGTTCGGGTAATGTGAGTGCATCTGCACTGAAGAAGGCCATTGGCCGGTAAGCCTTATCTATATGAAGATAGTATCTGTTCTTTCTGACATGAGTAGAGTGGGCAGGACACTACAAATGTAGTGTGTGGACAGTAAGTTGAGAATGTGGGTCTCACGGGAAGCGTGCCAGAGATAAGTACCTGCAGTCGCACTATCCTCTGTGTCCTCGGTGGCTAAGACGGATAGAGAGTCTGCGATGTAAGCAGGAGATCCCGGGTTCGAGTTCCGGTCCTGGCACACATTTTCAGCTGTCCCCGTTGATATTTATCAAATCCTGTAAGCAGATAAGGGTCTGGATTTCATTGTAATTTCAATCTAGATGTTCGTCTCAGATCTGTTTCGATATCCCCCTTTAGTCCGACCTGGTGCGGATCCAAAACACTCGATCAGTACTCAAGAATAGGTTCCACTAGCTAGATATCCCCCACGAGGTCAGTCGGTCATGCCCTGTGGCCAATGGGCACGAAGTATCTGCCCATGCAAGCACTGGCATAATGCATGATCGGAGCGCGTCCGCAGACAGTGGCCACTCTCCAGACTGTTGTACAAACACAAAGGCGTCCGCTAACGGTAGTCTTTTGGCCGAGTCTGCTTGCTGCCGTGGTTTCTGCAACGAGTTGCGACCATCTCCAGACTGTGGGATTACAAAAATATTTACTTCGGATCTCTGTCGATGAGAAATGTTTCGTCAATCAAGAATTAAATTTCCAATCTCGATTCCGATATCAGCTGCAATATCCGATTTTAAGAGAAACGATGATTTTTGTGATATTTTATTCAGAAATCATAGAGCAGCATATGAAAATTCCCTGAACTGCATGCATCTTCACATGGTTTCCGGAATATCATAGCATTTACGCGACTGTTCTCAATATTAACGGAATGGCAGTATTCTACCGATCACCTGCACACTATAATTGAGAAGATAAAGAGAGGAAATTATTTCCTTAGAGAGGCGTAACTTTAACGACGTCATTAGCTGGAAAATCCTGCAATCCATTGAGTAACTAGAAACTGATCTTGTCTCTGATGATTTTTAGACGAAAACTCGAGAGTAGATGATACTGTTAGTTCCACTAGTATTTTTTATTGAATACCAATGTCAGTCATATAACAGATTATACATCATCGGCCCAACATCGGTGTGTTTTCAAACGTTTTGGATTTGCTGCTACTATCTGAAAGTAGTCCTCCGCAAGGTAAAATCAATCTCATGTAAGAAAAACATTATGCTAGTCAAAGCTACTCTTTGATGCTTCTCGCTACTGATTCCTCCCTCATTCCTACACCCGCTGGAAACTTTTAGCACTGAAATATGGCCTCCTATGCCTATCCACATTCGTCAGATTTAGTATTACGCGCTAAATAAGTGTTATTTCCTATTAAGATTTTTCCAGAACAAATCCTCTCAACCGCGACATCCCAGGGATATCCAGTGCTGCGACTATATACGGTGGATTTGTTTATGTTTTGGGGTTTGCGTGTTTTCGCGTAATATATAGGAGTGTCTGGTGGTCGATAATTACACTCCTGGAAATTGAAACAAGAACACCGTGAATTCATTGTCCCAGGAAGGGGAAACTTTATTGACACATTCCTGGGGTCAGATACATCACATGATCACACTGACAGAACCACAGGCACATAGACACAGGCAACAGAGCATGCACAATGTCGGCACTAGTACAGTGAATATCCACCTTTCGCAGCAATGCAGGCTGCTATTCTCCCATGGAGACGATCGTAGAGATGCTGGATGTAGTCCTGTGGAACGGCTTGCCATGCCATTTCCACCTGGCGCCTCAGTTGGACCAGCGTTCGTGCTGGACGTGCAGACCGCGTGAGACGACGCTTCATCCAGTCCCAAACATGCTCAATGGGGGACAGATCCGGAGATCTTGCTGGCCAGGGTAGCTGACTTAGACCTTCTAGAGCACGTTGGGTGGCACGGGATACATGCGGACGTGCATAGTCCTGTTGGAACAGCAAGTTCCCTTGCCGGTCTAGGAATGGTAGAACGATGGGTTCGATGACGGTTTGGATGTACCGTGCACCATTCAGTGTCCCCTCGACGATCACCAGTGGTGTACGGCCAGTGTAGGAGATCGCTCCCCACACCATGATGCCGGGTGTTGGCCCTGTGTGCCTCGGTCGTATGCAGTCCTGATTGTGGCGCTCACCTGCACGGCGCCAAACACGCATACGACCATCATTGGCACCAAGGCAGAAGCGACTCTCATCGCTGAAGACGACACGTCTCCATTCGTCCCTCCATTCACGCCTGTCGCGACACCACTGGAGGCGGGCTGCACGATGTTGGGGCGTGAGCGGAAGACGGCCTAACGGTGTGCAGGACCGTAGCCCAGCTTCATGGAGACGGTTGTGAATGGTCCTCGCCGCCCAGGAGCAACAGTGTCCCTAATTTGCTGGGAAGTGGCGGTGCGGTCCCCTACGGCACTGCGTAGGATCCTACGGTCTTGGCGTGCATCCGTGCGTCGCTGCGGTCCGGTCCCAGGTCGACGGGCACGTGCACCTTCCGCCGACCACTGGCGACAACATCGATGTACTGTGGAGACCTCACGCCCCACGTGTTGAGCAATTCGGCGGTACGTCCACCCGGCCTCCCGCATGCCCACTATACGCCCTCGCTCAAAGTCCGTCAACTGCACATACGGTTCACTTCCACGCTGTCGCGGCATGCTACCAGTGTTAAAGACTGCGATGGAGCTCCGTATGCCACGGCAAACTGGCTGACACTGACGGCGGCGGTGCACAAATGCTGCGCAGCTAGCGCCATTCGACGGCCAACACCGCGGTTCCTGGTGTGTCCGCTGTGCCGTGCGTGTGATCATTGCTTGTACAGCCCTCTCACAGTGTCCGGAGCAAGTATGGTGGGTCTGGCACACCGGTGTCAATGTGTTCTTTTTTCCATTTCCAGGAGTGTATATGCAGGGTGAGGAAGTGATGATTTTGTATGGTGCAGGATACGAATTATGTTTACTACAGTTACGTCGTGATATGACTTGATGATTCAGTCGTTTGTGGCAAGTAGCCTGGTTGGAGATCGGTTTCGCGATGAAAAATTCACATTTTCCTCAGCGTAGCAGAGCAGTGTAACTGAATAAGTGTCTTTGCCAACAGCTTCCATATTTCAATTTCTATAGACCACTTTTGCAGGCTTTAACTGACAGTGCAATATGAGTGCTATACGTTTTTTTTTTTTTCTTCGATCCACACAAAAATAGTTTACCGCTGAAATTCTCGTAATTTGTCCGTCTGTAGACAGCGGCGGCAATGCTCCCACACCAGCGGCAGCATTTTTGTGGACGTAGTCAGTAAGAACCAATCAAGATGCTCCGTTTACAGCAAGTTCCATGACGTCAGAGAATCACAAGACGTCCTCTGTGAAGGGCATAGGAGTCTCTACGGTTTGTTTAGTATAAGACAGGTTTCGTGATGTCAGAGAGTCACATAATCTTTGTTCGAGTGTTCAGAGATAAGTAAATGTAGAACAGCCTCCCCTTGTTCGGAAGGATGATGTACTCCCCTTCCCTACACACACAACTGCCATTGTGGTTTTGGAGCATAGAGCATCCACAGACAAGCAGTTGTAGGACATCGAAAATATGTCGAAAATTCTAGCCGTTTATTCCTCGTCTATGAGACAGTACTTCGACCTCTTTGACAATCCTTAAGATATCCGAACTGCTGCGCGTCTGTGATGTTTCTCACAATCTGCTGTGGCATTCGAAATATGTAATGTACTTTTAGATATGTAATTGTTCTGATTTTCCAGTCTGTGGTTAGACACAAGTGTATGTTACACATTCTAAAACTTCGAATAGCGATGAAAGTAAAAAATAAGTGCTTTAAGATCCCTGACACCATCAGCAAATATAAACTACACCCACTCAACGTTTCAGAAAAGCTATGAACGCCGCAATAGCTTCAGGACTCCTAAACTCGGTTATCTCTCACATTGCCTTCAAACAAGCAGCTGAAATTCGAAAAGTCGGGGTCGTGGGAAGAGGGGGGGGGGGGGGGCGGGGGCCGGAAAGTGAGGGGTGGCTGTAAGACAGTTTCGAGTGGTGGTATTGTGGACCAGGGCAGCCCGTCTTCAAACTTACAGGAGAACATACAAACGCGCGATCGGAAAAAGGGGGTGGGGGAGAGTGACAGAAAGTGGAGTCCGAGTATGTCAAAGAGGGAAGAACAATCTACGAACGTGATAACACCATCAAGGACACATTTCCCACCAAATTAAATAAAGAAATAGCTTACGTCCTTCTTCTCCTGCAACTCAGGACGGACGGACCGTTTCCCGCAATTTTCAGGAGTAGAGTGGTGGTGGGTGATGCGTCGGGAGAGGGGAGGTGCGAGTGGGGAGTCCAACAGGGCTCTCTGGTGAATATAGAGTGAACTACCTCTGTCGGTTCTTGCATGTCAAGGTGTACACACACATATACGAGTTAGGTTATGAGTGTCATAATATGAGTGTTGTGGTTTATGGGAAGGGCTGGTGGTGAAGGGGGAGGGGGATGTTAGGTTAGTGGAGGTAGCCCGGTTGTCCTGTTTACTGTTGCGCTACTGTCCTGATAATGTTCCAGTACTGGGCCTTGTGCATCACAAAAGACGGTAACATCAGTTATCCTGCGAATGGTTGCATTTTGCACATTTCCCTGCTGGGCGACCAAGGATGTTTCCACCGCACACTGTGTCGTTCCCTTCTCCGGCTCGTAGTGGTGGATCCATGTTTCGCAACCAGTAATGATTCTGTCTAGGACGCCGTCACATTCATCACCATAGCGTCCCAATTGTTTTTTTTTTTTTTAGATATCCAAGGCCATTTGTTTATGCAACAGTATTAGTTGTTTCGGGACCGTCTTGTACAGACTTTACGAAACCGAAGTCTGTTGTGGATTATTTCGTAGGCAGAACCATGATCAATTTGCAGACGGTATGCCACTTCATGAATAATCACTTTTCTGTCCGCCAGGACCATGTCACTTACATGCTTGGTAATGTCATCATTTGTGGCCGTGGATGGTCTTTCGTCTCCTTCCTCTTGCGTAACACTTGTGCGCCCAGTTTTGAGCTTTGCAATCATTTCGTCAACACTCCGTTGTGAAAAGATACTGTTCCTGTATTGTGCCAACAGTCTTCTACGGCCGATACACCTTCCGACCACATAAAGCGGATAACTGCTCGTTCTTCCTCCTTAGTGCAAACTTCTAATGTAGCACCCATGGTCTATCTGCAACAAAAAGAGACAAATAGAGAAATTAGGGCCAGCCGGTGTGGCCGTGCGGTTCTAGGCGCTTCAGTCTGGAACCGCGTGACCACTACGGTCGCAGGTTCGAATCCTGCCTCGGGCATGGATGTGTGTGATGTCCTTAGGGTTAGTTGGGTTTAAGTAGTTCTAAGTTCTAGGGGACTGATGACCACAGATGTTAAGTCCCATAGTGCTCAGAGCCATTTGAAACATTTGAGGAGAAATTAGGACCAAACTTTCATAGCATGGCCACAACAGCATAACAATGAAGTAAACGAGCAGAGGGATTAACATGAACAAAGTATGAAGAATCATGACAAGATTGCGGATAGTTCTTGACTTACCCTCGAATATCATTGTTTTACATGTATCTTAGGGGCTAGGACGTCTTTAAAATGACATATTCTTACTGACAGGCTAAAGCATGCAACTGGAAGCAAAAGCCGAGGTTTTGTCTTGTTGCACGACAATGCCCGTCCTCATACCGCTGCCCACACTGCTAAAACGCTCTGGAAACTCAAGTTTGAAGTGATGGCTGATCCTCCATATAGTCCTGATCTTGCCCCTGCCAACAACCACTTGTTTGGTCCACTCAAAGAAGCATTAAGGGGCCGTCGATTCATCTCGGGCCAGGAAGCGAAGAACGCCGTGAATGCGAGGCTCGGTACTCAGCTGAAAACGTCCTTTTCTGAGAACATCAGAAAGCTTTTGCAACGATGGATCACATCCGTCGAAAACGAATGGGACTATATTAAAAAACGATGTTAGCGTACGTATTGTATTTGTACTGCAATAAACAGTGTAGCTACATCGTAGATAATGTTCGACTTATTCCCGTAATTTTGCAGGTACGTTCCGCTCCTGAAAAATGTGTTGTGAATAGAGTTAATAGTAATTAAAATGTCATGCCGGATGCTCCAGGTCAGCTGCATGAATTTTTTGCGATGGTTGTCAAGAAGAGGAGGTTTCTAAATGGTCTGAAATTATGTTTAGATGTTTCTCAGAGTCGTTAACTGCTCTCCTGTAATACTGCACGAGCGTGTTCTGGATAATTTGCATGCCATGACTTACGCTACCTCAAATCGTGTGCAAGAGTTTCTATATTTAATATTTTGTTAGTGTGTGAAACATAGGATACTAACGCTTAATGAGTAGATTATGACAGCATTTCAATATTTTAAATTCGGTCAATAATCATCTGAAATACCAAGAATTAAGTTCTCATGGTCCCTGGATACCGTTAGGCAACCTAGAACTCGACTAGGTGACCGCGTTTCCTTAGTAACACAGATTTTTTTTTTTTTTTTTTTTTTTTTTTTTTTTTTTTTTTTTTTTTTTTTTTTTTTTTTTTTTGGACAGTTGAAGGCATCGACCGAATGTACCACACAAAGAGTATACAGAAGAGCTGAGATAGCCTAAACTATAAACTAAATTGGGTAGTGAACAATTAGGTTTCAATATCTCCGAAACTGAAAGCTTACATTTAGGGTGTATTACAAGTTCTGAGTTATAGCAGTGAGATATGGATTTCCGACGTCAAAAATGAAGAGTGATTGAAAAGGTGATGAGGAGATGCAAATTTAAAAGTACCAACTCAGACAGGAAATCAAATGTCTCGATCAGAGAAGAACTACAGTGGATCACACGATTCTCGCTGTATGAATCGAGTGGCGGTGGCCCAGACTTTTAGAATATGTCGCTAAATGGTGTTATAATGGCTGAATCACAAACGGTTGGTTAAAACGTGTACAAATAATATGCTTTAGCTACCTAGAAAACAACCCGTAAACAAGGGTTTCTTTAAAGAACGAACTCCCATGCACAAAACAGCTTCAAACGGCTGAGAACTTCACGAACGAGTTGATTTGTTAAATATTTAACGTTAAGCACATAAGCAGGAAAAAAAGTTTTAAAAGGTTTGAAAAATGCTCGGTGTCTATTGGAAGTCATTAACTGCTGTCATTATGAAATAATGGATGAATATAATCTGGGTAATTTGCGCTTTATTTTAAGGACAAGACAGTTTTTCTCGCATATCAATGCTTATGATCTCACATCTCCTGAACTGTGTTTCGTGGAATGATATACTCGTAGTTCTCAAGGTACGTACAGTGACGTATGTAGATAATGTGTGCAAAGTGCGTTGTAAATAGAGATGGTAGTAAATAAGTAATGAAGTAACACATCATGCTGACATTGAATTTTTACTGTGCGCCGTTTTAAACAGAAGCTACTACGTGATGGACTTGATAGCGTTCCGCGGCTGTCAGTTGCGGTCACACCGAGCGCAAGCTTCAACAATAAGGGCGCGCGACGGCCGCGCACTGTGGAGTCACCGCCAGACACCACACTTGCTAGGTGGTAGCTTAAATCGGCCGCGGACCATTTAGTACATGTCGGACCCGCGTGTCGCCACTGTGTGATCGCAGACCGAGCGCCACCACAAGGCAGGTCTCGAGATACGGACGAGCACTCGCCCCAGTTGTACGGACGACATTGCTAGCGACATTACGGACGAAGCCTTCCTCTCATTTGCCGAGAGACAGAATAGCCTTCTGCTAAGTCCATGGCTACGACCTAGCAAGGCGCCATTAACCGTATATGAAGATAGTCTTATTTGTATCAACAAGAAGAACGATGTATACAACAAAGAATAAAAGTTAAGTATTTGAGGAGCTGCATACTTTTCTTATTAGAATTCACTACTTATCCTGTTCCAGACTTGACGCCAGTCGGCGTGTGTGTACGCGTGCCTTTCGACTCCCTTCTTAGTGTGGCGTAGCTAGCTTGTTACGCCACAACACGCACTATGCAGCATCGTGGCGTTAGCAGGCAGTGCCGAGGTGTCTGTTCTTTCATAGGTGTCCGGAAGAACAGACACTACACGGAATTCACAGCTGTGATACATATTAAGGGGCTCCGGAACGCCCTATACTTGCAATGTTAAAATAACGCTTATAAATTACATCTTTCCTCACAAAGTATTTGAGGTAGGAAGTTGAACTTTTTACAGATTATTTATTGGAATATGGGCTACAACGTAACACAGGGATTTTACAAAATTTTAGTTCAGTTATTAAAGATGATTTTTTTAAAATTGTAATGAAAATTCACAACATTTTTTTGCAAGTTTTTATTTATATATTCAAAAATATACAGTTTTTTGGAAAAAGGCTATGTTAAATTATGCAGAAGGTACTGTGTAACATTTACTGAAAGTTTGAAACAAATATGTTTGGAAGATCCTTAGAAAACATGTAATTAGTATGAGAAAATAAAAGTTTTGGGAATCGAGCGACAAAGATTGGATTAACTTTTTAGTGCATTCCAGGTCCATAGGATGGATTATCTTCATCCTCTGCAAACTCCTCCTCCAGCTTCCTCTTGTTCCTCCTCCTGTTTACTCTCGCTTGTATTTCTAGACTCTTTACAGCCCTGTCTGCAGCCAGAAGGCGTTCCTTGTCTAAAGCAAGCATCGCTCGTACCATGTTAGAACCTATATTCATTCCCATATTTGTAAATACCTTGCACCTTACAATGTTGCCATCATTGAAAGTCGCAACAGCATCATACACACCAAAGTGAAGTGTTTCTATTCCAACAAATACAGTCTTGGGGATTCTCGACCATATAACACTATTTACACTTTCATTGGGGTTTTGAGTTTTTCCGTGAATACACTTTTTGAACAGTTCAGGTGCTGCTAAGTCTCTGAAAATAGGTTTTATCACCTCCATTATTGCATGAGGCAGACTAAAATGTACCTGATGAACACGGACGTTAATAATAACACCATTTGACAGCAGTTTAACAGCGCCACAGTGGGTCACGCCCATGTAGAACACATTTAAAAAAAAATTTAAAAATAGTTGTAGCCTTCAGAATTGAATAAATTATATATCTATTAAAAGGTAATAGTCTGCAGATTCAGAAGACGCAAAAAAGTAAAAGTTGAACTTTTCGTGATTTTGAGTCTGTGCCGGACAGGGATTCGAAACCTGGATGCCATGCTTAGAAGCAATTGCCGTACGCAACGATTATCGCAATCGCGCTGACCACCTCGGCACGCCTGCCAGCAGCCCCACACTCTCACCTAGCGCGTCCTATGCGCAGTATCCGCCCATGTCCTCCATCTCGCCGAGCTCGCTAGTTTGAGGTTCCCACAGGAGCTCGAACGTAACTTCCTATCCACATTGAAGGTGGTGGATGTGGTGTCGTTGTAAGACACCACTCAGAGGCTGGGCGTCAAAACTGTGAGTGCGAATGTCAGCATCTGGGGACCCGAGGGTGGCGCCAGTGTGGCTGTATACGCAAATCAGGCGCCGCACCTCCCCCCTTCCGGGGCGTCTACATGGTACCAGACCCATCTCCGCCGCTTGCTTAAGGGATGCCGACGACAGCGCTCGGGGCTAGTTCGCCAGCAGTTCCACAGCTCAGGTCCACGGGACAGCGGCTGCCGACGTAATAATTAGTTAGGTCTACGAGAAACAGAGCAGCTACAAAGATAGTTTACTGTTTGTGGTGTCACCGCCAGACACCACACTTGCTAGATGGTAGCCTTTAAATCAGCCGCGGTCCGTTAGTATACGTCGGACCCGCGTCTCGCCACTATCAGTGATTGCAGACCGAGCGCCGCCACACGGCAGGTCTAGTCCAGAGAGACTCCCTAGCACTGGCCCCAGTTGTACAGCCGACTTTGCTAGAGATGGTTCACTGACTGCATACGCTCTCATTTGCAGAGACGATACTTTAGCATAGCCTTCAGCTACGTCATTTCCTACGACCTAGCAAGGCGCAATATTCAGTTACTATTGATACTGATATTGTGAATCATGTACCTTCAAAAGCGACGTTCATCATTAATGGATTAAAGTTAAGTATCAAACTACTTACGTCAGATTTCTGAATTCTAATTCCTTGTCATGTTCCAGACATCACGTCAGTATAGTTCTTCCCTCCTCACGCCAGCCTGCGTGAGCTAAAACGCGTGCATTTCGGCCTCCTCTAGTAACATGGCGTTGGCTCTTCGGCCAACACAACACTGTTGAGTCGACAAGACTTTAATCAGAGATTGTAAATGCTTGTTTTGTTCTACATGACTGCTTCTCAAAAGGTAGCTAAACGCTTTTTTTGTTGTTCAGTTATAGCACTGTCTACTAATATTCTGTAGTGTGCCCGACTACCCCGGTGTTTCCCCTGCTTCCTAGTCTACGAATTACTATACTGGCTATCCGAGATACAACAGTGGAATCATTGCCCATCGAGGCGAATCAATTACGTGAATGAGTGGTTTTTGTGGGAATCTCGAAGTTGTGAGCACGGAGGACGTGGACTGGGAATACAGGTAGATGGTACAAGGTGAGAATGTTGGTCGACCTGGAGGGGCGGCAAGAGTGTCCATGCAATTGCGAGGAATACTGTATTAACGCAACTGCTTTGTAAATAGGATATCCCGGGGTCGTTCCCAGTCTAGTACACATTTTCACTCGTCGACGCACAAAGTCCCGATTCAGATTGTATCAATTTTCCTTCCCTTTCCTTTCTCCGCCTTTCACCTTCAATTTAGATAAGAACACTTCGTGCTCATCACTGAATAGATGACTGAGCGTGACCGGCTGGCAGAGAGCACGTGGAAGTAGTGTTCCTTGAATCTTAACCTGATTCACGTTTTGAACTTTTGTGCATGTTATAGTTTTGAAAGATATGGTAAAGAGGCGTTGGGCTTCTCCATTACCTGGTTATACATTTTAATACTTTAAGCGGCCCTTGGGCCTAATCATTATACAATACCTAAAATATTTGGGGAGGTGGTCACAGTGCCTATCTCCTGTACATGCGTTAAATGTGCCCAGTGGAGGGGATTAGTGTAGTTTTGGGTTATTGTTTTCATGAAAATAGTTCTTAAAAACAAAATCAACCAAACACTTAATGAACCAGCCCCCCACTCCACTATAACTCTATATTACAGAGCGTCTCAAATCTTTTGGGTCCGATTGAAACAGGTGACAGTAGGTTTACAACCGACTGTGTTGAGATACGAAAGGAGTGGTCGGGAATACATATTTATTGTGTTATAGGCGTGTAAAGTGTACACCACATAACTACAAGGTAGCTCCTAGTAATTGTTCAAAGCGACGACCGCCAGTCTCAATGCAGTTCTGCCATATTGTCGCAAAGATCCTGGGTGCTTGCAGTACAGTGGAACTGGCATCATGTCATAAACAGGACACACCACTGACTTCCAAACAGACATGTTGTACACAACTTAGCACAAAGCACATGTGTCATCTGCACGACCACATGAGCAACCTGTGTCGTATGCGCACCACAATCCCTGCTGACAAGTGTCCATTGCATCAGACTGTGGTGTATCCATAGTGAGGTGTGTGACCTTGTGCAATACACGATGAGTAGTAAAGATTGGAACGTTACTTATCACGAGAGTTGGCATTGTATCCATGCTTTGATCGCCTTAAGCCACTGTTTTAATAAAAAATAAAATTTAGTTAGTTTAACTGAAATATTTAAGTATTAATTATAGAAAAGCAATACAGGATAATCCTAAGAGTGTAAAAGAGTAAGAATACGCGAAATTAGAATTCGTTTGCTTGTATTAATTTATAAATAAAAGAGCCAATAGTGTCGCTCTCACTTCATTCAGATCATTGTGTTTGCTCATTTTGGTTCGATCAGTGAGTGTTCATTTTGGTTCTGTGCTAGCTGCTGTGAGCAATATGTATATTGATTTGTGAAAATATATGAGATCAAAAAGACTGACAAGCTTTAATTTCTGAAAAGTTACCTACCGATGTTACGAAGATGTAATAGGAGGAAAATCAAAGAATGGAAAACCCAGGATGGAATGTAACAGCATTATGAAGAGGATAGTTGCTACTCACCACATTGCAGAGACGTCTAATCAGAGACAGGCACAACAAAAAGACTGTCAGGAAGTGAGCTTTCAGCCAACAGGTCCACCAGAAATAGACAACATAAACATACACACTCGCACAAACCTAACTGACACTCACATGACCGCAATCTCTGGGTGCTGAAGCCAGATTGTGAGCAGCGGCGCGTGATGGGAGAAGCAACAGTGTGGTGAGGGTAAGGAGGGGACTGAGGTGGGGAGTGGGGAGAGAGAGGATAGCAGAGTTACTTCTCCCATCAAGCGCTGATGCTTGCAGTCTGGTCTCAGCAGCCAGATATTGTCGTCATGCATGTGTGAGCTGTGCTGGTGTTTTGTGTGTGTTAATGTCGTCTATTTCCAATGAAGGCACTGTTGGACGAAAGCTCATATTTTGTTGTGTATTTTTGCTATATGGTGATTATCAACTATCCTCTTCACAACATAGTAATATGATGAGTTTCAGTTTAAACTGCAGTTCAAGACTAGGTTAGTGAAAAATTAATTTAATTAACCTTGAATGGTTCATTCTGAAACTGTATTGAGAAAAGATAACTTTTAAACCGTTTCGTAGTGCAGCGTAGCGATAGTCTATTCTTCAATAATCGGCCAATGTTAGCTATCAGCCTAGCATCTCTGGTCGCTGTAGAAAGCATGGATTGAAATAATTTTATCTAGTAGTTTTAAAATAGAACCAAAGTAGTAATTTTTTAGAACATTTCTCTTGGAGAACAGCGGATTTTTAACTTTAAAATGATCGTAAACACTCACAGCTACAAAAAACGTTTTGAGGTTACCGGTTTTGGTCTATTATAGACCATCTTCAGATTCGATACTATGACAGTTAGGCGGTGGCGATGAACGGAGCAGGCGCTATACGACTTGACGATAGCTAACTGCTCACTGGATGCACAGAGAACGCTTTCCCAAGAGGCGTCATCATAAATGGGAGAAATTTATCTCCGTGGATACCGACTTATGAGATATGGGGTCGTTCACGCCCCAGAGGACCGGCCAAGGTTCCCGCCAGAGACATGTCCGAACACCAGACTTTAACGAGACAGTGTTGAGTCGTGTGGTCGACCTCCCAGCAATAAGTACCCGTCCACTTGCCTATGAACGCACATCTCGAAGGATACAGTGTAGAGAGTAGGTGGAACAGGTATTACACCCCTATCATATGGAAAGCATGCAAGCCATGTGCAAGCACTCGGACCAACGTATTTTCACGTCTGCATTCGCTTCTTTCAATAAATTATCCATCGTTATGCTGTAGTGCTCAAGTCGTATAGTTTTCATTCTTCACGGATGAGGTCTCATACTCTGTCGCTGAATACTGTTGTCCAACTTGGATGAACAGTGCTCACTGTAGCAAGATAGATGCGCAACTTAACCAGACAATGCGACTTATCACAGGCTGCATACGTAGCACTCAAACTGCATGGCTACCAGTTTTAAGTAACATCCAACCACCAGCTCCACGAAGATCAGATGCTCTCCTCAAGACCTGGAGAAACATTCAGAAGAACCACTAACTACCCGTAAACAGCTATGTATTAATAGCAGAACATCAGCGCCTGAAGTCAAGAAAACCACCTTGGTGAAGTGCACGACATCTTGAAGCCTCCGACTTTAACATCAACGAAGTATGGAGAAGTCAGTGGGAAGAATCGTCAGTGTTGAACGGTCATCTGGTTGAAAAGCTTTCCATGCGAGTCCCAGGTTTCACACTCCTCAGACGCCAGTGGAGAACCATCAACCGCATCCGAACAGGACAAGTGAACTGCAGATATCTAAAGCACAAATGGGGCTGGGCAACATCCCCAGATTGTGACTGTGGAGTTGCCATGCTAACAGTTAATCACATTTTTACAGAAGCTCTCCTGCGAACCTTGCAGAACTAGCACTCCTGAAAGAAAGGATATTACGGAGACATGGCTTAGCCACAGCCTGGGGGATGTTTCCAGAATGAGATTTTCACTCTGCAGCGGGAGAGCTTCTGTAAAGTTTGGAAGGTAGGAGACGAGGTACTGGCAGAAGTAAAGCTGTGAGTACCGGGTGTGAGTCGTGCTTCGTTAGCTCAGTTGGTAGAGCACTTGCCCGCGAAAGACAAAGGTCCCGAGTTCGAGTCTCGGTCGGGCACACAGTTTTAATCTGCCAGGAAGTTTCATATCAGCGCACACTCCGCTGCAGAGTGAAAATCTCATTCTGGAAACATCCCCCAGGCTGTGGCTAAGCCATGTATCCGCAATATCCTTTCTTTCAGGAGTTAATCACATTATTGGTGAATGCCCAAAAGGAGCCTTTGGGGATCAATAAGTGACATCCACCATGCATCACCTGAAGGGCTCAACTGGATCAACAGATTGGACTTAGAAATCTGATAATTTGTGTCACCTGTATATAATTTAACATAATTAACATTTGATTCTGTAAATGTATTTTGGTTGTCATTTCTTACACTGTATACTCTATAATTATGTATTTGATCCAAGCTCTGCATCATCACACGATAAAATAAATTGACCCATGATGGTGTTTTCAACAGCCGTAACAACTTGTCTAGAGGGAGGACAATCTCCACCTCACCCACATCCATGGCCATCAGCAACGATTCTCTGTCAACGTAACGCCGGCCATTGTGCAAGCTCATGTAACAGAACCTTATTTGCTGCCTCCCCTTCTGAATGCTCCACGTTACCTGGTGTTCCCACGAGACGTGCTGCTACAGCTCTTGGAGACTGTACCCCTTGTTCTCCACGAAAGGATAAGGTTTTAACACGACGGTGCACCAACCCACTTCAATGTTAATGTCTTGGAGCACCTGAACAATACGTATCCCCATCGTTGGACCGCAAGGGGAGGTCTTGTCCCATTGCCAGCGCGATCGCCGGATTTCGAACCTCTAGATTTTTTCCCCTGGGATTATGCCAAGAAGCGAATAAAGACCTACTTTCTAGAGTCCAAGCTGCCTGTCTCCTGGTACAACAGACACCCGGGATTGTTGAGAGAGTGCAGCAGAACTTTATGCGGTATTGCCATGAATACACTGAGGCTAGTGTCCGTCACTTTCAACAATTACTGTAAGCAACGTTGTTGTTATGCGGTGTACGCTGTGTATGTCCATAACACAATAAATATACATTTAAGACCTTTGGTTCCCGATCTCAATGTAATCGTTTTTGGACCCAGTACCACCTATTTCAGTTTGACCCAAAAGGTTACAGACACTCTGTATAAACGGCTATGACGTAGTATCGCCTGCAATATATGTCATATAATGATTTAATTTTGCAGGTACATTCAGAGGTGTTCATGGATACCGACTAAAAACTGTGTTCCGAATACAGCAGGTAGTAAAGAAATAAAAAATTAACACGTAATCTCTGTTGCTGAATTTTTGCTGCATGAACACCGAAAATGTAGGAATCGATAAACATTTTGTCTTCAGCGATAAAAAAACTTTGTACAGCTTTAAATTTATACGTAAAGTTTGTTGAAAGTATGCTCTCACTCTGAAATGCTGAATGAATAAAGTCCAGGGATATTCGTGCATGTTAGTTACGCTACCTCAAGACGAAAACACAGTTTCTAACCACAATATTAGTGTTATTGATTTAAAATTTGTAACATAAGATAGTATCTCTTAATGTGTAGACTATGACAGCATTTTAAATTTTTTTTAAATCGGGTAATAATTAAGTGAAATGTTTAAAATGAAATGTTTGTGGCCTCTGGAACGCTACCCGCTTCCACGATATAGTGGGCTAAAACAGCACATAAAATGCGCGTAAAATCCGATGTTATGCGAATCACACGTCCTGAGGAGATCAAAAGTGGTACAGACGATAGTAAAAAATTTGCTCTTACTGTTATCGTACAAAGAATTTTCTAAACCCTTTCATCATAGGGTGTTAAGTGTGAAAAGTCTCGTGTTCGTGCATTGTGTAGGCAACCTGCATCTCATACTGGGCTCCGGGTCGCAGGTTTCGGACCTCGGGCAAGTCGCTAAGTAATACAGATCGTAGAATGGGATGCCTAAGGGACTTTAAGTATGAATTTGTAGAGACGATCTTATAAAAAGTAAAAGGTGAAATATGGATCAGAAAGTGTGTCGTGCAATAGCCAATGCCAATTCCAGAATGTATCATTATTATACATAAAATGTTTCCGGCTAATAATTGAGCATCTTACCGTGTTATAATACTAGGAACGTTTCAACAGCTGTAGTACGTGCACTTTATCAAGATTAATTGTATATCGTTGGACGAGTACGTATGTATTCTGCACTGTACTTATTTTTATTGAGCCTCATGACAGCAATAAAACATTTCCAACATTTTCGATAGACACAAGGACCATGGTTCGAGTCCTGGAAAGAGTACTGCCAGTTTTAATTTCACAATAAATCCTGGGTGGGAGGGGGGGGGGGGGGGGGGGGGTATCTGGTGGAATGTAAGCACAGCCATGGAAAAGAAATTCCCTTCAAAATTCGAAATTACCGCAAAAATTCGAAATCCCGGCCAATAGTGGGAGTTTTAAACGTGTGAAAAATTCTCGCTACGTTTGGGTTTTACATGCAAAAAAACGCATTTATGTGCGAGGTTTTTGAAGCGCGCCTTTTCTATCCTTTAACCGTGTAGAAAATGGTTATAAGTTTTTTGAAGGTAGATAAATATATAAAGTCGAAACCGAACTTTTTTATCCGGTGATATTCATGTGTTGTCAAGATACAATGGTTTATAGTTGAGCTAAATGTAGCACGTAAAATTCGTTCTTACGTGAACTGAAAGCGAGGAAACGGTTGAAAGTGAATAAGATAAATAAAAAATAGACTCTTACGATGCACCTGAAAACTTGCTCTCAAGAATCTAGCTTCATTAAGGTCTTACATGCAGAATACACGTTTTTGTGAATGTTCGTTCCCACCCTCTTCTATGTTTCGAACTTGCCCGAACCGGTAGCAATTTTATAAGGAGGTAGAGAAATAGATGTAATTAGTATTCGTCTCATTTTGTGAAAGCTCTACCCGCTTCCACGATATAGTGGGCTAAAACAGCACATAAAATGCGCGTAAAATCCGATGTTATGCGAATCACACGTCCTGAGGAGATCAAAAGTGGTACAGACGATAATAAAAAATTTGCTCTTACTGTAATCGTACAAAGAATTTTCTAAACCCTTTCATCATAGGGTGTTAAGTGTGAAAAGTCTCGTGTTCCTTCAACAAAGTGTATTTCGGCTTTGCATTTCAAGTGCCGCATTTTGATATAATTTAAAAAACTATTATTACAGTTAATTATTATTTCGTTGCTTATACGTTAAATATTTTATCTACCAGTGGCTTAAAATCATCGAAAAAATTTTGGACGTACGAAACAATGCTTCTACCAAACCAGAATTATGTCCAGCCCTGCAAAAAAATAATAAAAAATATGAAAACCAGAAAACCTCCAGTGGTCCAAGGACCTTGATGTGGTGATGAGGTTTGTTTGCTCTGAAGGCACAAAAGGCTATACTGGACACATTCAAATATACCAGGCAAATAATCGCAGATGAGCCAGACTAACGATACCCAAGTCAAGCGACGTGGTTCGAAAGACACTAAAAAACTATCTGTACCGGGTCTGTCGTGGTCCGATTCAACCAAAACCTCCATCGGTTGCCAAGCAATGGCGGTCTGGTGCCAAAATTATGGCAGAGTAAAATTTGTGAATCAGAATGAAAAATTCTATCATAGCATAAAACGGCGAATATGCCCCGGGCAGAGTTAGAGATGTAAATGCATTGATCTACCTTTTAGGATTATCTGGTACCTTCAGAAACATTTACGAGGTTTGGAAATTAAATAGTGGCAACTATTTATTCACAACTGATACATAAGAGTTACATGTTTGCACCTGCTACTGTCCTTCAAAGTAGTCACCAGCGCTGTGTAGAACCCGCCGTCAGCGATGCGGAAGGCGTAGTATACTGGTAGCAGAGCCTATTCTGTTGATGGTGCGAATGGAGCGGTATACTGCCTGTCGAATCTCTGGAACAGTTCTGAAGCTAATGCCACGAAGTGGTTTCGTTCATCTTCGGAATCAAATCAAAGTCATAAAGACTTAAGTCCGGGGAATGTGGTGGATGGTACAGTACTTCCCAGTCCCATCGACCGAACAGAGCAGCCACAGCTTGCGCTGTATGCGTCTGCGCATTGTGGCGCAAAATGATGGGTGGGTTGCGCAGAAAGTGTCGACGCTTCTTTCACAAAGCTGGTCACAGGTGATGCTTCAGAAGCAAACTGTAATACAGTGGACTGATGTTCTGCCGTGGAGGAACTTAATGCGTTAGGATAACAACATCACAGTCGTACACAAGAATCACCTTAACTTTCACCATACTGGGGCTCTGACGCACTTTCGACTTTCGCTGCCACCCATAATGACGCCATTCGTTGGATTGGCGTTTCAGTTTTGGCTCGTAAGATTTGGTCCATCTCTCATCCAGTGTTACGACACGGCGTAAGAAAGCCTCTCCTTCGCGCTCATAGCGTTCCAAGTGTGTCTGAGCAGCGTCGTAACGCACCCATTTGTGCATTTCCTTCAAATCATGTGGAGCCCATCGTGTTGCAATATTTCGCATGCCCAGGCGTTCCTTCAGGAAGCGAAGCACAGTCATTTGCACTAATCCGGTTTCGTAGGCGAGCTCACGAATCGTATGGCGTCGATTACTGTACACTAACGCGGCTTCAGAGAAGCTAGGACACCTGCCCGATGCATGTCTGCCACAGCCAGCCGACTTTCGTTGAAGGCTTTTACCCAACCTCCCATTGTTCTGTACGGCGTTGCCGATTCCCCGCACACCTTTTGAAGACCTTGATGACACTGTCGTGCTGTACGACCTCTGGCGCATTCAATCTTGCTCCAACTCCGTTGTTCCTGTTTCGAAAACATAGTGACACCGTTACGTTAGAGTGCTCGCTCACAAGTGATTGTGTCTCCATAGATTGTGCGCACGCCGGTAACGTGGGACGGGCGAGACCATTTGCTCAGAGATAAAGTAGGTATGTCAACAACGTATGCTACCATTTACAATAGTAGATTCCATTCCATAGTGACTCCACCGCAGTGTTGCCACTATTTAAATTCAGACCTACCCAAATCAAAAAAATCTTCGCATTTCGCTCTTTTTCACGAGTTAATCCTAGTTCTCCAGCGCAGTGAGGTCTCTTAGCTGTAAGATGTGGCCACACCTACATCTTTAAATTTACAGGCTCAAATCCCTTGTCCTGTGGGAACTGCATGCATCCTAAACGTTAATGACACGATGTCATATTAGACGACATGACAAATGCCATGCTGGATGACATCATATACCATGTTCCTTTACTTGACCGAATGCAGTATATTACATGGCCTGGGTGCACTAAAGCTAATAATTTAAAAAATTCGTATACGTCAAGATGTTTTGATTTAAATGTCTTTGAAGATGCCAGCCACTTCCTTCTTTTACATCCCTCACTCTGTACATGACACATTCGTCTTTTTTGTTCTATGATAGTAGCATTTTTCTTTCTCTCTGACATTGGTTTTTCATCATGCAACTTACAAAATTAACAGTGGGGAGACGGGGGCTATATTCATGCCTATTTCCAACGACATCCTAAGTGATGACTGGCGAATTTAATTGGAAAAGTCACCTGAAACGTCAGTTACGCTCAATATTTTACTTACTAATTTCGTGATCACATTACCACAAGCGTTAGGAAGGCCTACAGCACAAAATGAATTATACTCAGAGTTAGAGAACGAAGGAATGACAGTAGAGGAAGAGAGAAACACAGCGCAACAGGTAGGGAGAGAGACACCCCCCCCCCCCCCCCCATACACACACAAAGAACCCCAAAGAGAGCAGTGGAATGCTCTAGCGCTAATGGGGCTGTGGTATCAGAAAGGGAAAGTGGCGCCAAGCGAGCGAGAACTATTTATGAGAATAACTGATGTGCACCGCGCTTGCTGACAAAATTAAAGGGATGAGTACACTAAAGTACGCAGCGTATTCCAAAGTAAACGACCTACAGTTTAGTAATAGAATTATCGGAGCTTGTTCTTAATAAAATAATTGTTTCACTTCTTTCGTCTCCAATGGTTGGAAATTCTTTTTAATAAGCGTACAACAGATCAACGCTTCAGTCAAGGAAGTCACCTAATTGCAACTCCATGCTGGATTTTCACATATCATGTCTTCAAATTGTTCTTTGTTTCTGTTTTTTATATCTCTCGATAACTCGCTTCCCTACATCAAACTAAGACAATAATATTTCTAAGTAGTTATGATCGATAACACAGGCCAACAATGGAAAAGCGTTTATGTTGAAAATACATTTTTCTTATGTCTTTTAGGGTGGGAAATCAAAATACGATACTTAAAAATCTGTATGGCCCACCATTTCTTCACATTTTACAGATAAATGTATCAAATTAAGAGATATTTTAAAGAATTCAACAGCTTTTGTTTATTTAAAATAATTCAAAAATGATGTGCAGTGAAAGTAGATAACATTAGTAGCACTGCTGAAAAGCATTTGCTGCCAAAAAAACGTCGATTCTATTTTTGTGTTAACAGATGGTGTTTTGTTTACTGTCAACCTAACCTCACTTTCCCGTTTCCCGTACATGTGCTCAGTACAATGTCTAATCGTAGTTGTAGAAACTCTGCTGACAGTTTTTGTTATATTTGCGGTGACTTTGTGATTAAAAAACACCAAAGAAACATCAAAGACTTTGTGAAAAAGGTTTATCTATCATACTTTTGATCTAAACTTAGTGATCAAGATAAATTTTTGGCGCCACATAAGGTATGTTATGTGTGTATTGAAGATCTGAAAAAATGGTCCAAAAGTGAGAAAAAAGCCTTTAGATTTGATGTTACTATGATATGGAGGGAGCAAAGAAATCATTCTGATGATTGCTGCTTTTGCAGTGTTGATATTACTGGTCATAATTCGAAAAACAAGAAGGTAATAAGCTACCCCATCCTTCCGTCCACCATCTGACCAGTAGCGCATGGTGTAGATTTGCCGGTTCCTGAACCACCAGATGATTTAAATGCTATTCCAACAGAAGTATTTTCTGAAGTAAAATGTGATTTAGGTGAACCAGATGATGAATTGTATTGTAATACAGAAAGTCTAGAGCCCAAATTGTTTACTCACACCGAGCTCAACAATTTGGTTTTTGATCTTGGCTTAACGAAAGAAAAAGCTGAATTGCTTCGTTATATATTATAAGAAAAGAATTTATTGGCAGTTGGAACAAGAATATACATGTATAGAAAGAAAGAGAAGCAATTTTCCAAGTTTTTTCAACAAGAAGGTGATTTAGTGTACTGCTCAGGCATTCCTTGTCTGATGAATGAGTTCGGTATTGAATACAAAAAGGAAGACTGGAGGCGGTTTATTTATTCATCGAAAACTGTTTTAAAGGCTGTTTTACTACACAATGGTAACATGTATACACCTATGCCTGTTGGACATTCTGTACGTATGGAAGAAAGCTATCAAAACCTAGAAATAGTGCTAAATAAAATAGACTATTCTGCTCATGGTTGGATGACATGTGTCGATCTAAAAGTAACATGCATGCTCCTTTTTCAGCAAGGTGGCTTTACCAAATTTCCATGTTTCTTGTGTGAATGGGACAGTAGGGCTAGGGATCAACACTGGTGCAGAAAGAACTGGCCTGTGACGGAATCTTTAACACCTAGTGAGAAGAACATTTTACGCAAAAACCTTGCAGATCCAAATCACGTACTCATATCACCTCTACATATAAGGTTAGGCGTAATGAAACAGTTTGTAAAGGCTTCGCCTAACGATGGACCATGTTTTAAGCATCCCTGCCAAAAGTTTCCCCACCTTTCAGAAGCTAAACTAAAAGAAGGCGTCTTTGTCGGACCTGACATTAGAAAATTGATGTTTGATGATAAATTTGAATCCACAGTGACATTAAATGAGAAAGAAGCATGTGTATCATTCAATCAAGTCGTTACAAAGTTCTTAGGACATGAAAAAGCTCCAGAATATGTTTATACTACAGCTACAATGCTAAAGAAGTTTAAAACTGTAGGATGTTTAATGAGCCTGAAAGTTCACTTTTCGAACAGTCACCTTGATTACTTCCCGGGCAATATAGGAGATGTTAGTGAGGAGCAAGGAGAGCGTTTTCATCAGGACATTAAAGTGATGGAAGAACGCTACCAAGACCACTGGAACACCAACATGATGGGGGACCACTGTTGGTCACTTCACCGAGAAGTTGAGCAAGCTACTCATCGTAGAAAAAGCTACACCAGAAGTTTTTATATTAAAAAAAATCAATTCCAGCTGACAAGAGAAACATCTGTTAACACATATCATTGTTTTAAATATCTTACTGTAAATAAAAACCATGCGTATGTAGTAACAAAGCGGTTCGTTAAATTCCCCATTTACGGGGCAGCATAGGATTGTTATTCTATGTAGCAAAAAGAATATTACTCCAAAACTATGGGTGATACAAAGAACTAAGGCTAGATTTGGATTCAGCTCATAAAAATCTATAAAGACCAGCTATCAAAGCAAAAAAAGTTTTAAAAAAAAATTTTCGTTGGCCTGTGTCATTAACGAAGGAATCATGCGGTAATGATTCCGAACAAAAACTTTTATCACCTACCACGTAATATCATTGTGTGCTGCAATCCATTGTTTTGCTTTCTTAACTTTTTTTTTCAAAGTGTGATACTTGCGAGAACAACCGTATTTTCTTGCATCGTGTTATATCTAGTGATAAGTATCGGAAACTTCAACTCCTTAAATAAAAGTTACATAAAACGGCCGCATGTCGTAAGAATAAACATGAAGTGATTAACTGTCTGTGTACCGTAATATTATTCCATGTAAATTAAATTTACGTTTATTTATTGAAGCATGTGGTAACAGATACAGAAGGAAACCACCATGCTCTAATAGTAAACATTAATATGTCGGTCTTGTTGCTTCAATGATGCTGGATATAAGGGACGTCAGGTTCGGTATTTTTTGAAGCACAAAGGTTATTAGGTAACAATTTCCCACTGAGCTATGTTAGTCGTTTACTTTATTGACAGTCTATTTTAGTCCTTTTACGGATTCATCCGGGTCTTAGACCATCGCTAATAAGCAGACGAATTTCGCACAACAGACGGCTTCATATTCAAGAAAACAGGCAAGGTTACGGAAATTGTGCACAGCAACTACACAGTAGCATTACTTGCGGGTGTACACCAATTAGATAATTGTGCTCAAGTGCCTGAAGATGAAGCCGTATGTAGTTGCGACACTCACTTGTCACCTGATAATGACCAAACGAGCAGAAAACCATTTAGTGCTCAAATAAATACACTCCTGGAAATGGAAAAAAGAACACATTGACACCGGTGTGTCAGACCCACCATACTTGCTCCGGACACTACGAGAGGGCTGTACAAGCAATGATCACACGCACGGCACAGCGGACACACCAGGAACCGCGGTGTTGGCCGTCGAATGGCGCTAGCTGCGCAGCATTTGTGCGCCGCCGCCGTCAGTGTCAGCCAGTTTGCCGTCGCATACGGAGCTCCGTCGCAGTCTTTAACACTGGTAGCATGCCGCGACAGCGTGCACGTGAACCGTATGTGCAGTTGACGGACTTTGAGCGAGGGCGTATAGTGGGCATGCGGGAGGCCGAGTGGACGTACCGCCGAATTGCTCAACACGTGGGGCGTGAGGTCTCCACAGTACATCGATGTTGTCGCCAGTGGTCGGCGGAAGGTGCACGTGCCCGTCGACCTGGGACCGGACCGCAGCGACGCACGGATGCACGCCAAGACCGTAGGATCCTACACAGTGCCGTAGGGGACCGCACCGCCACTTCCCAGCAAATTAGGGACACTGTTGCTCCTGGGGTATCGGCGAGGACCATTCGCAACCGTCTCCATGAAGCTGGGCTACGGTCCCGCACACCGTTAGGCCGTCTTCCGCTCACGCCCCAACATTGTGCAGCCCGCCTCCAGTGGTGTCGCGATAGGCGTGAATGGAGGGACGAATGGAGACGTGTCGTCTTCAGCGATGAGAGTCGCTTCTGCCTTGGTGCCAATGATGGTCGTATGCGTGTTTGGCGCCGTGCAGGTGAGCGGCACAATCAGGACTGCATACGACCGAGGCACACAGGGCCAACACCCGGCATCATGGTGTGGGGAGCGATCTCCTACACTGGCCGTACACTACTGGTGATCGTCGAGGGGACACTGAATAGTGCACGGTACATCCAAACCGTCATCGAACCCATCGTTCTACCATTCCTAGACCGGCAAGGGAACTTGCTGTTCCAACAGGACAATGCACGTCCGCATGTATCCCGTGCCACCCAACGTGCTCTAGAAGGTGTAAGTCAACTACCCTGGCCAGCAAGATCTCCGGATCTGTCCCCCATTGAGCATGTTTGGGACTGGATGAAGCGTCGTCTCACGCGGTCTGCACGTCCAGCACGAACGCTGGTCCAACTGAGGCGCCAGGTGGAAATGGCATGGCAAGCCGTTCCACAGGACTACATCCAGCATCTCTACGATCGTCTCCATGGGAGAATAGCAGTCTGTATTGCTGCGAAAGGTGGATATACACTGTACTAGTGCCGACATTGTGCATGCTCTGTTGCCTGTGTCTATGTGCCTGTGGTTCTGTCAGTGTGATCATGTGATGTATCTGATCCTAGGAATGTGTCAATAAAGTTTCCCCTTCCTGGGACAATGAATTCACGGTGTTCTTATTTCAATTTCCAGGAGTGTACTATGTTCTTTTGTATGGTCATCTTTCGCACCAGCTGCTATATACAGATTAATAGCTGTTACCTGCTGCTGCGCTTACATATCAGTAGTTTTCTTATGACGAGTGATGGTGAGTAAGTAAACTAATAATTTACAAATGACTTCGTATATGGTGATGTAGAGACGTATGTATAAAAATGTATGCAGTTTCGGTATGTAGGTACGGATTTTATTTTGTTGTTTGTCAGATTTGAAAGCATCCAGTACATTTTCTACTTATATGTAAAAGATGCCTAGATGTATTACATTCGTACAGAAGTAGAATTTTTAGGGGTTCCCCCAGCTCACTTAGTCCTGGACGTCAGATATTGGCACCAGAGTAATACATACCAACCGTATCTTTCTTCCATTTAATTATAGTACCTACATACTCGGTCCTTCATGCTAAGGTGACTAATTTACTATTAACGTAGTCAGTTAGCAGATCATAGTCCAATGCAGTATCATCAAAAGCCGTCTTTGTAACTCTTCATGTGCCCGGGAAGCTTTAGGAGACCCGTGACGCTCATGGTATAAAATGCGACCTTTCTGTGACTGTTCTAATGTCTCTGTATCTCCTAAGACCGCCTGACGTTCTGCAATCAAGTTAAGGCGGTTCTGAGATTGCTCCAAGGTTTTCTGAATTCGAGTAACTTTCACAACTCGATCTCTCTTAGAACCGTGCGCTTATTCAGAATACGTTTGAGAGGCTTATTATAATATTTTTAAATATGGAGCTCGGGGAAACCGTCGGATTTTATTGCTGCATCTCTGAAAAAGCTCTCTAGTTACGCCATGTCGTGTAGTAAATCAGTATTGCAAACAGCGTGCACAGGAACTTTGGATTTGCATTGTCTATAAACGTTAAGAGAGGCCGCCCATAGCACCAGTGTCGTCTCCATCGCACTCGCGTATACCGTGTTGAAAAATGTTAATAATACTCAAAAATACAATTTTCTAAAGTAGCCTAATGACTTCCTCAGGTTAAGCGGTTTAGTTGTGGAAACATAATATACAGAGTTACTCTCGCACTTGTGATACTAATAAGAAAGTATAGCATTTTAGTTGTGAAAACATAACATACAGAGTTACTCTCGCACTTGTAATATCAATAAGAAAGAATAGCATCACCTGGATTAAACACGTTGAGGTTAGTATAAGCATTGTATTCTAACTGTTAAATGTGCGTATGGCTTTATTGGCCGGGACATCCCGGTAGGGATGTCCAGAAGCTTGGTGTAAGTCTTTTTATTTGACGCTATTTCGACTACTCGTACGTCCATGATGATAAACTGAAGAGGAGGACAACAAACATATCCAGTCACGAGGGGAATATGCCCGAGACAGCCGGGAATCGAACTTTCAACCCCACGGTCAATACTTAGTAACTCTAATCACATGACATTCTCGTATGAATGGAAGGCACAGACACGGCCAACCGATTCGGCTCAGATTTGGCAGGTCGCTTGCGTACAACCTGAAATGAAGGACTTTAAGGTATTTTGGCTCAACGCCCTCCCGTTTTTGAGAAAATTGCTCCTAAAGGTTATGACAAGCAACCGACTCAAAATTGGCGGGATCGATAGGTAATTATAAATAGAGCATTTTTCATTGCCAGGTATGGGGTCCGCAAATGTATACTTTTCCAGAAATCGAGGAAAGACACTTTTACAATTGTCGCTTATGTATCCACATGGTAAACGCTTTCCGCCCACAGCTCCGATCTACATCTACATCTACATCCATACTCCGCAAGCCACCTGACGGTGTGTGGCGGAGGGTACCCTGAGTACCTCTATCGGTTCTCCCTTCTATTCCAGTCTCGTATTGTTCGTGGAAAGAAGGATTCTCGGTATGCTTCTGTGTGGGCTCTAATCTCTCTGATTTTATCCTCTTGGTCTCTTCGCGAGATATACGTAGGAGGGAGCAATATACTGCTTGACTCTTCAGTGAAGGTATGTTCTCGAAACCGCATCTCGTGGTCGTGCGGTAGCGTTCTCGCTTCCCACGCCCGGGTTCCCGGGTTCGATTCCCGGCGGGGTCAGGGATTTTCTCTGCCTCGTGATGGCTGGGTGTTGTGTGCTGTCCTTAGGTTAGTTAGGTTTAAGTAGTTCTAAGTTCTAGGGGACTGATGACCATAGATGTTAAGTCCCATAGTGCTCAGAGCCATTTGAGACATATGTTCTCGAAACTTTAACAAAATCCCGTACCGAGCTACTGAGCGTCTCTCCTGCAGAATCTTCCACTGGAGTTTATCTATCATCTCCGTAACGCTTTCGCGATTACTAAATGATCCTGTAACGAAGCGCGCTGCTCTCCGTTGGATCTTCTCTATCTCTTCCATCAACCCAACTGGTACGGATCCCACACTGCTGAGCAGTATTCAAGCAGTGGGCGAACAAGCGTACTGTAACCTTTTCTTTTCGGATTGCATTTCCTTAGGATTCTTCCAATGAATCGCAGTCTGGCATCTGCTTTACCGACGATCAACTTTATATGATCATTCCATTTTAAATCACTCCTAATGTGTACTCCCAGATAATTTATGGAATTAACTGGTTCCAGCTGCTGACCTGCTCTTCTGTAGCTAAATGATAAGGGATCTATCTTTCTATGTATTCGCAGCACATTACACTTGCCTACATTGAGATTCAATTGCCATTCCCTGCACCATGCATCAATTCGCTGCAGATCCTCCTGCATTTCAGTACAATTTTCCATTGTTACAACCTCTCGATACACCACAGCATCATCTGCAAAAAGCCTCAGTGAACTTCCGATGTCACCCACAAGGTCATTTATGTATATTGTGAATAGCAACGGTCCTATGACGCTCCCCTGCGGCCAAGGTAAATGGCTGGGAAGCCGATAATCCGGATTCGAATCTCGAGGAAAGCCAGCGTATGTTATTATTGACGTTTGTATTTTTCCATATCTCAATTGACAGGGATAGGAGGGCTAATAAGGTAGGTAAATCAATAAAGAATGATAAAAGGGTGCCGGCCGCGGTTGTCTAGCGGTTCTAGGCACTCAGTCCGTGAGACTACTACGGTCGCAGGTTCGAATCCTGCCTCGGGCATGGATGTGTGTGATGTCCTTAGGTTAGTTAGGTTTAAGTAGTTCTAAGTTCTAGGGGACTGATGACCACAGATGTTAAGTCCCATAGTGCTCAGAGCCATTTGTACCATTTTTTGATAAAAGGGTAGTCAAATAAATTTCTGAAACCTCTAGAGTTAGTAAACAACTAACATGTTACTCCTGGTCACTTTACAATAGCTCTTCCAGTCACTGTTACGTGTCCTCACTTTTCTTCGAACAACTAGGCGGATGGTACTTATCATGTAAACATTCGAAAGAAATATATTCGCAGCACCAGAACATCTAATAAATTCGACAGCTAATTCCGAAGAGTCGGCAGAAAACAAATTTGGTTTACATTTCTAGATATGTCTTTTTCGTGAATTAATTCTGATGCGTACCACGAATACGATGTCATTGCCTGAAGAATCTGTGCTGAAAGTTGGTAATGATTTATGCTGTGAATAGTTATTTCACCCGTGCGGTTGTGCAATTCCCGCTGGGTTTTCAGAAGCACACTGCAATTCTGAAGCCTCGGAATTAAGTTTTTAACATGGTGACAGAAATAAACATCACACGGCTGGCACACAGGTGTGCAGTTTGTCGGTATTAATTTTACCGTGTACGTCGGTTGACCTTCCTCATTTATAAACATGGTATCATACATTAAAGTATTAGTTTGTCCATCCCAGGAATCCAATATTAGACAAAAGTTTTTATCAACAACGTGTGGTTTTAAAACATTCTCAAGAAATGTTCTGTAAATCGCATTTGTCAATATCCTGGATCTGGAGCAAGTAATGTAAACATTTTTCATTGAGTCGGTTAAACGACTGACCACTTCTACAACCCGAAGAACCAAATGTAATATTTGTTTCTTGTAAACACTGGAAAACCTTAGGCAACACTTTTCCAGTGGCTATGATGGCATATTGCGCCGTGTACGGAGATGTTAATTTTTTTTACTACCAACTGCAACAAGGTCTCGTTTTTCTCCCTTATGAGATAACGTGCGTCGAATGTTCACCCGATACTCGCATCCTGTTTAATCGGTGTTGGTCACGTAATCAGGATTACAACCGGTCATAAGTGAGGCCGTTTGCGTGCTGAAAAGAGCCGCCAGTTTCTGTATACCTTCTATATTTTCTACCTGCTTCTGGGAGACGTATTTAGTGACGTGCCGTTGACGAATTTTGTATTCCGATTTGAAATTCCTTGCCCAAGACAATGATGCAGCAAACGTAAAATCCTTGTTGGTCGTATATTGAAGCGCTGCACCTGCAGCCCACTGCTGGAGTATTATCGTTGCTACATTCTTGTTACGACGACAAGATTCGACAAATCGGTCGTATGTCCACTTACTTATCGCCTGCTATTTGTAGTATCTTGTGCCTCCTTCAACGATATCATTTTCCCACAATTTTAGGCCCTTCTTTCTTGTCAGAGCTGTTGTTGCTTCATTCTTTTGCAGAGTTTGTAGGTTTCAATTCGGATGTTTCCTGGCTAGCGTTACCACCTTTACTTTTACTTCAAGGAGTATAACGCCGTACTTCAATCGCTTAGAAACCGCTTCGTAATACTCATCGGGAACAGCTAAAGCAAAGATTGACTGCGACGCGGACATTTCCAAAGTATTACGACCATTTTGCGATTCACTAATCGTGATATATTCCACTGAATCATCTTCTGCTTCACCTTCGTGGTGTAGTCCTCCAGTATCAACAAAAGTAATTTCATTCGTGAGCTCCAAAAATCGCTCGACGATAGTCGCTCCTATCAATCTGGAACGCCGGGAAACAGAACTACCTGCTTTTGATAGTTCCCGCTTGCCATCGTCTGTGACAGGTTCCCAACAATACATTTCAGCGCTGGTCGAAGGGTGTTCGTCCTCCATTATTCGGATTATGCAACTGAAAGATATGACACAACGAACAATAACTAGTTACTACGGCATAAACAGAAAATTTGATTATTACAAACTACATGCAGTACAAGTCACATTTTACTTAAGGAAAATCACTGTATTCTTTCAAAAAACATATTTTATTCGGCAAATTAACAATGAAAAATTATTACATGTCTCCTCGAGGTTTTCGGCAGCCTAATGACGGAAAACAATTCTTTCCGATTGACTCCTATAAGGTTCGTGCTGGGCACCCTCACGCTTCGAGGTTCACAACAATGATATAACGAAGTTGAAACAGGGACAACATAACTCTCCCCGCGTGCATTCTGCCCCTTGCCTCGCTGTAAACAAGCGTTGCGCGATTGGCTGTCTGTAGTCCATCGTGAGGAATTTGCAGCACTCTAACTCGGAGTTGTTTGCATGTGACAACGCTTAAAAGTTTAGTTCTTTACTAATTCACGTCATTTTGGAAATTAGTTTGCATACCTTTTACTATAAATATTGCATGCTGTGTTTTGTACCTTATTAACCCTCCTATTCCTATGAAATCTTATACTGACTAAACACGCTCCCATGTGGGTACATATACGACAGTTGTAAAAGTTTCTTTCCTCGATTTCTGGAAAAGTATGCGTTTGCGGACTCCATACCTGACGACGAAAAATTCCCTATTTACAGTTATCTATCGATAACACCAATTTTAAGTCGGTTGCTCGTTATAACCTTTAGAGGTAATTTTCTCAAAAACGGGAGGGTATTGAGCCAAAATATCTTAGAGTTCTTCGTTTTAGGTTGTACATAAGCGACCTGCCAAATCTGAGCCGAGTCGGTTGCCGTGTCTGAGGCCTTCTCCTTGTTAGAACATAATAAGCGACGCGTCATCGGGTAAAATGCGACGGATTTGTGAATGATATTAGTACGGAAGTAAGGATTAAACAGGTAGAGAATTGTATAAGAATTGTATTCCTTACGTTGAAACGTATTATGTAAAATATATCAAACAATAAAAGTGTTTTCACAAATATGATAGTGTTCAAAAGTCAAAGTCTTTACAAAGAATAATTATTGTTCCATGTCTCGTGTTATGTTCTTTAAATCGATACATGTGTTGTAACACATACTTTCTAAAGTAGCCTACGCTCTTCCTCGGCGTTCAAGATATTACCTATCATATTTCAAATTTCATCAAAATTGATTCAGCGGATTAGTCGCGAAAGCGTAACAGGCAGACTTACTTTTGCATTTATAGTATTAGTACGGATTATTTTTGAACGGAATAATCTTACTGTAATTTAAGAGAGTTTTCTCACCAGACGTGTTTCGTTTCAAATTGAAAGCATCGTCAGTGATCACTGACGTGTATTCTTCATTTTTACGTATTCTAAAGTCTACGCTTTTTCTATCGTTGGCAGCAGGGACTGAAGTCCAAAAATAGTAATAATAATAATAATAATAATAAAAGCTTGCACATTTATCTTTCGCGAAACTCAGAATATATGAGAACCTGAAAACCACGTGAAACAACAGACTGAATACCTATACTTGCTACTTCTGACTTTCAAGCCGTGGGAAGCTTAGTCAGCCCTGAAAACGTTGGCCTCGCGATAACAGTGGGCGGTATCGACCAGTCGGCAACACACTATACTGCTCCATCTGGACGAGCATCATACGAAGAAAATGTACGTAATTTTTGCTTCATCTGTGTTATAATAAATGTCGTCAACGAAGACATGAATTGGCTGGTGTGAATAAGTCCCCCAGTGCTGAATTTATCCCTCGATTTTGTTAAAGAAGACTATCTCTTGTCTCGATATGACGGCGAGTTGGGACCCAATTTTGGCAAAACTATTAATTACACATAATTATGTATTCAGGGTAGTCAGAGACAGTCTGGAAAGCTTATAATGGTGTTACAGGATAGACTGTGCTGAGAAATATTTGTTAAGAAAAAAATTCGACACCTTGCGCCGTTTCCGAGATAATTAGGAATGAAGTTAACCTATCAGGCCACTGTGCGCGCAGATTCAAACGGCATTCCAGATACAATTAATGTCAGAAATTAGTTCAAATGGCTCTGAGCACTATGGGACTTAACATCTGTGGTCATCAGTCCCCTAGAACTTAGAACTACTTATACCTAACTAACCTAAGGACATCACACACATCCATTCCCGAGGCAGGATTCGAACCTGCGACCGTAGCGGTCACGCGGTTCCAGACTGAAGCGCCTAGAACCGCACGGCCAAACCGGCCAGCCCAATTAATGCCAATCGTCCTCGTAACGTAGATGATATCACACAAGACTGCTCACCATCGACCCTCACTAACGTCCCACGCCCAGTTTTTGTATCGCTGTTTCGTTTTTGGAAAGCAAACGAAGAACGTGTGTCGCGATGCTGTCTCTGGCGGGCCGCTTGAAGCTTTACAAGTGTAATGCCGTCACGAGCTACATATTTACATAATGTATGTTCAATCTTTTTATTTTGTTTTTGCCTCTCAGACATGAATCATACAGCCAGCTTCCGATACATGACACTTAACAAATTATATAAAATTTAGTTACATAATTATATAAACTCACACACACACACACACACACACACACGCACACACACACACACACACACACACACACACACACACACACATACACAGATACACACTTATAACTGTGATACAAATAGAATATTTACATTGTAGTAAACTGGCTAATTAAATCATGTGATCCTGTAATTGCCACGAAATGTCACTTTAAATGCCAATTAAATATGGAGTAGATAACATGCGTGCATCCTGAGAACTTCCTGACGTGCGCTGCTTAAATCGTTTAAGTTACATGAAACTGATTGTACTCTGTTAACTAATGTTGTTCTCTGAAATTCATTCATAGCTCTACGCAGCGTTCTGTAAACAAAATAACCGCTACGGCAGGCAAGTCATCTTTCATACATACTTTGTGCTTTTCATGCAAAGCCAGGGTGGGTAGCTAGTTATTTTATATTAACAGTTGGACTGTTCTACTCTGTCACTTGTTTATTTTGCATTTCCTCAGCTTCATTTTCACTCTCATCATCATCACTTTGTGGAATAAAATAGCTATCGCTGCCATCTGCACGG
Source organism: Schistocerca serialis cubense (assembly GCF_023864345.2). Lineage (NCBI taxonomy): Eukaryota > Metazoa > Arthropoda > Insecta > Orthoptera > Acrididae > Schistocerca > Schistocerca serialis. The sequence continues at coordinate 149,711,123 of NC_064639.1, read as the reverse complement.
ATATCATCATTTTCAACATCATAGGCCTTCTGCTCACTACGTTTTTCATCCTAGAGCTCGTCTTCATTAATAAACAAGTTTTCGTAGCTCATCATCTGTGTATTTCTTCCCATTCATATTCATAAAACTAACTCCAAAATAATATTAAATTCTGAAGCAGATGAAACTCGGAAATACAAATTGAAACTTATGGTAACTTAGGTAATTTTTTATCGAGAAGTTTTCTGTACTGCAGCATCTGATACATATCTTCCAACAATGCCTAAACTTCTAGTAGTAAAACACAGCATACCAGTGTAACGATTCATGTTGAATGTAACTTATGGTTTCTTCGCCTGGTCTACTGATGAATGAATGCAAAATTTTCATACTTCACAAAATTTATTCACATTAATTGACATTCGAATTGCACACTCGTCATGTAAACAAAACACGGACAGACTCTGCTGATCTCTTTGACTTCCTAAAGTAACTTCAAAACTGACTTGTCGCAGCATCGCTGCATCGCTTTATATAGAATTTCAACAATAGCTACCAAAATAAGGCATTATTACTTTTGTACAATTTTCATATTACAATTAAAATTTACAAAACGTAAAGAAACTGATGTTACAGCCGAATAAAGTATTAAATTCAATATTGAATGACAATCTTTCATAGTAATATCTTTAGTTTTCCATAGGAAAATCATTCTGAACTTAAATTACAATAATGTCACTTGTATTATTTTAGTTACATAATTAATTACAGTTTGAATTTGGTTACTAACATTCAATGGTAGTACAGAGCACGTGCTTTATCCGATTACATACATAAAACGCACAAATAAGGCCTCAAATTCTGGAAATTGGAAAAATGTGAGAAGTAAACAATTGAAGAATTAATTAGCAATGTAATTACAAAGAATATTAATAACAGAAGGAGGCATAAAAATAAATAACAAATGAAAATATATCGTTTGGTAATAACTTTTAAGCTGTTTCTCAAAATAGTGAGGTTTAGCGTTACTGGAATTTTAGATTACCATTCTGTTAATTAGATGCATTGATTTTTCGTTATAACATCTCTGCAGTCTCTAGTTATTTATTGCTATGTACTTGTCACTTCAATTTCTTGAATACTTACTTAATTTAGTATATGTACATAATTTTATCAGTGACAACAGTCTACCGTTAATCATGACAACGCATGTCCTTCCAGAACATTCCATATGCTTTGGCAATGAATATCAAGGTTTTTTATCAAATAGGACAGAATGCTATATATAAAGACACACATACAATGCTATAGGAAGCACTGAATTGTCCGATAACTATCCGGAATCATATAAAAAAGATGGTATTTGACAATTCATATGAGTCCTGTGGAAGGCTGTACCGTTATACCAGTATTTCCAACAATGTAAGCAGGTTTTGCACTTCACAACACAGATATTAACCTTCCCTAAAATGGATTCTGACCCATATAATCACTAACCGCTTTTAAATGATTTATAGTTGCATCATCATGGCTTAACGTTAATAAGTGCCAAAAGCTAGGTGGGGCTTAATACTGATCAATGTAGTGGAGGCGCTAAAACCACAGTCGTCCAGCAGGTTGTACAAATTTGTGTTTTACCTATGTCCTATTGTTTAATATGGATAGTTAAATGGTTAGCGTGCGTCTTATTTGACGTTTATACATTGCTGGCAGTTACTCCTTCAGTTACTCTATTATCCATTACAATTATACCACGAGAGCGGCACGTCACATTTGAGAAATCGACATGAAGTCTACTACATTCTTGGAAATGCTAATGGTTACTACTTCACCGTAAGCCTCCGTAACCGCGTGGTCAGCGCAGCTGATTGAAGTGTACACGACCCGGTTTCGATTGCCGCCGCTGCCAGGGATTTTTTCTTGGTGGGACGTTTCGTCCGCAGCGTACACAGTATCGTGAGCCCAAGTGAGAAGTTACTCGACCAAATAGCAATGGTTTCAAGGTCAAGTAACCCGACAACGATCGGGACAGGTCGTGCGCTGACCACATGCCCCTAGATACAGCATCCCGTGATGCCATTGGCTGAGGAGTACTTGGCGGTCGGTCGGGCCTCATTGGCACGTTTAGGACCATGACGAGGAACTCTACTTCTTTTGCACCATTTCAACCTAACACCACGAAGTATGTCGGAATAACCCCATCTACATTCTACATACAAAGAAATTTGACATAGCGGATTTTCCAGTCAAAAGTCGCATTTGATTGTTGGTCGTTTGTGAGAAGATGCCTTTTGTAAGGAGGAGGAAAGTCTACTACTGCGGTAGGATCGTGGCATATCGACTCTGCTGTTCATATTCTCAAGGCTGGAATCTGCCTTTGCAGGACAGAGCGGATCAGGGTGTGGTTGTCGAAAAGGGCCAAAATCAGTTGCTGTTAGCTGCACAAAACACACAAACTTTATTCTCCTAAATACAATCACATATTCCCTTAAAAGGATTCAAAAACAATACGGCTGAAGGCCGAACACAAGTTATTAAAACTGCTTTAAGGGTACATACGGCTGGAGGCCTTAGTTAAAAAAAGAAAAAAAAATTACATAAAAGCTCGGCTTAAGGCCACATACTGAACATTGAAGAACTGAAGGCTTAAGGTTTGAATAAGAAAGATTTAAAACAGAGCAAAATCTCCTTTTTTAAATAAGTTTTAAACAATTCAATCTTGAAACCTTAATTTAGGTCGGCTAAAGGCCTTATTTTAAAATTGAAGCAACTAAACTAACAAACGGCTGAAGGCCTGGCTCAGTACTTGAGACTAAAAGAAAATCAAAATCTAAAAACAACAAAACAATGGAGCTAAGAAGTGCTCCACGGGTCGGCCTGAGGAGGTAACATAAGTTTAAGCGAGACAGGCAGCCAAAGTGTAATATTAAATAATCGAGTGGCAACCCGACCCAGGGACGGCTGAAGGATCGACCAACAACCTAACCGATCCCCTTCCGCCCTACCAAGGGCAAGACAACGGAAAATATCAGCGAGGACGAAGATAGCAGCAGCACTACGTCTTCAAAATTGGCGTCTAAATACAGCCAAGGCACAATAACCACTCAAAAGTATAAACAAACACCAAAGGCTGTCGAAATACACTGTGAGGAAACAGACACTCGCTGCTCTGTCCCAACCGACCGACTGCCTACTCCTGTACGCAGACAGCATTCATAACTGCTCAGTGCAAAACACAGAAGCTACACACAGTTCCACGTAAAAACTTGCACCAAGAACTCCGACAATCCTAAAACCAATCAATGTGGAACAACAAGGAGAAATCACAAGTCGACACACAGAGTTTCCATAAGCGGTCGCCGGCCGAAGTGGCCGTGCGGTTAAAGGAGCTGCAGTCTGGAACCGCAAGACCGTTACGGTCGCAGGTTCGAATCCTGCCTCGGGCATGGATGTTTGTGATGTCCTTAGGTTAGTTAGGTTTAACTAGTTCTCAGTTCTAGGGGACTAATGACCTCAGCAGTTGAGTCCCATAGTGCTCAGAGCCATTTGAACCATAAGCGGTCGGCAACCAAATACACGTCTTCGGATGAGGCGACCGACCGAAGGACCAACCAAGGTCGTTCCCACTCAAGTTATGTGTGTCGGCAGCGGTCGGGTGAGTCATGGCTTTCCTGAGCTCACTGCAGCTCCATCCCGACTCCCTTGATGTCCGTTCGGAACTCGGAAACATGGCGACGCGGGCACACTGGCTCGGACCGAACCATGCAGAGGTAACACTTGCTCACTGGCCACAACATATCTGCACAAGGATGGAACCTACCCACGTACGGCAAGATGACCAACTTACAAGGCCCAGAAACGGTTGAAAGACCAAATATACGTCGCCCTATGAGACGACCGGTCGGACAGTGCATGTGTGTCGCCAGCGGTCGGCGAGTACTGGCTGTCCGCACCTCACTGGCGCTCCGTACCCGACTGAACCCCTGACACACGACGAGTCATCACGCCAAGCAGCGAGTTCGCGATGCCGACGAGCGAGGACGATGCGCGCGCGGCCGGGGCAGCCGCCTCGGACGCGCCGGAGTGGGCCGCTGGTCGGTCGGTTGGGCCTGGCCCGCCGGACGCCCCAGCGGCCTCTCCACACAGGACGGATACCGAGTTGACGAACCAGGCTACGGCACCGGTTCGTGACAGGATAGGACGTCAAGAACGACGATCGACAGGCGCTGTTCGACCGCAGAAGACTACGCACCACACGACGAAACCGTATTCGGACGTCGGCCATACATCACGACGGACGCAGCAATGAAGACGACCGCCAGGACTACGCCAGAAGACTCGATATATGTCGGGAGGAGGACAAAGAAACGCTGAAGGACATACAACGCCTTATCCGCTATTCACGGGAAGCACAAGACCAGGATAACGATATCTATCTGGCACTTCCATCTATGGACTCAGATGTCGAATCACAGCACTCCCACCAAACCGTCGACGACGCGGAGATGGCAGCGGCCTTTCCAGCAGAAAACAACAACGACTCCCCACACGCAGAGGGGGACTTTACGCTCGTACACAACAAACGTCTCAGAAGCAACCCATTAGGCAAGGACTTAGCCAACCCGGCTAAGAGACGAACAGAGACCATCCCCACGACGAACCGATTCTCCCCTCTGACACCTCAAGCTGCGCCTCCATCAACCACCAACAAGCCACAGGCACAAACTTCCAATGTCGCAGAAGCCGTGGACAGAAACAAGAATGTGCTTCGCAAAGTGCCCCAAGTCACTATTTATTACACAAAGGATTACGTTCAACTCAATAAAACGCTCAACGGACTTCTAGAGGGCAACCTTAAAGCATCAAATACCACTTTGAGTCCTTCGAAGACCAAAGACGTGCAATAAAATTCTTCACGAACCACAGCTTCTCCTATTTTACGCATCAAGCACCAGACGACAGGGAACTGAAAGTAGTTCTCAAACGCCTTCCGGCGGAAGTTACCGAAGAACAACTTTACTATGCCCTCAAGGGAAAAGGCTTCAAGCTGCTACAGGTCTACCAATTTAAGGAACGCGACGAGAAGACGAAGCAACTGATACCGCAACCTGTGTACCGAGTCACCCTCCCATCCGGAAAAGACAGTGACAAGATATACGATGTCAAATACCTGCTCCACACACGAGTGATAATAGAAACCTATAATAGTAAAGAAGGTCTAGTCCAATGCCGACATTGGCAACGTTTCGAGCATACGGCGAACTACTGCAGCATGCCAGCCCGCTGCGTCCGTTGCGGTGGCTCCCACAAATCATCGAATTGTGCCCATCCTAGGACGGCGCCCCCAAAGTGCGCCAGTTGTGAACAAGAACATCCAGCGACCTTCCGTGGCTACCCCAAATTTCAAGAACTCCTACGGAAATATACTAGAAGCACACCAAAGAAGTCGACCTCACAACGGCCTATAATTGTTAAGAACTCGGCCATGGCAGCGATTCCGGCCACCCAACAACAAGCGGCACCTTTCCCTGTGGAAACAATGTCTTCTCGACCACAACCGGCACCCAGAGTGACTCTACAACAGACAAGACAACAGCGCTCTTACTCCGAAGCAATACATGCCCATCCACGAGACCAGCACCAGCGGAGACATCATCAGCCTGGTCGACCACCTTTACACCAGCGTTAATAGATATTCTTCAAGTACTCACCGCCCTCCAGCAGAAGCTGACGTCTATCCTCTCGCTTGTAGAAAGCGTACTGACAGCTTTTCAAACACCCTAAATGGATAGACGGGATCACACTAGGAATCTTAACTTCTGCATTTGGAATGCCAACGGCCTGAAACTGAGGAAAATAGAATTCACGGACTTCTTATATCGCCACAGGATAGACATAGCATTTGTCTCCGAAACACATCTCCCCGTGTCAACTGACCTCCGCTTGAGGAACATGCACATCTACCGGACGGACAGACGGGACCAACGGGGTTGAGGGACCGCAGTTCTAATCAAAAAATGCATTCGTCACCACCAAGAACATTTACCCCAACTCCAGACTTTAGAGGCCACGGCAGTAACAATCCACACGACGCTCGGAAACATTACCTGTATTGCGGCTTACCTTAGCCCAAAGAACCCTCTCCACCCAGAAGATCTTTATGCCGTTACAGAGGGTTACAACAGGATCCTCCTTGGAGGGTATCTTAATAGTAAACATGTTGCCTGCAATTCCCGTAAGACTAACCCAAAAGGACATATGTTGTTTGCACTGGCTGAGAATTTACATGTTTCCATGGCCCACGGGAACCGACGAGGATACCTTACGTCCAGACACAAGACCCTGATGTTCTAGACATCGCCATAATCAAGAACATCAACCCGAATCTCCATCTGCGGACGCTGGATGATCTTTCGTCAGACCACAGACCGGTGTTAGGACTCATAGAGAGGGCTACTTTGCAACTCCAACTGCCGATGACAAGAACTTACGACTGGCAGCAGTTCCAAACGTTCCTCAACAACAATGTGCGACCAACCTACGTTGTTACTACCAGAGAAGTGATTGATGTGGCAGTCGCAGTACTCACGAAGAAGATTAACAGTGCGAAACAACGAGCACTCACGGAGCGCCTGCAACCAGAAGTCAATTATGACGAGTTTCCACCACCACTGCAGGAACTTAAGGCGCAATCGATTTCGGAAACGATGGGTCCGTTACCGCCATCGTGATGATAGACGGGAGACTCACAGACTAACCCGAGAACTCCGGCGGAATGTTCAGGACTGGAAGCAACACACGTGGGAACTCCGAATGGGCAACTTTCTATTACGCAACAAAGATGAATGGCGAATAGTTAAAAATCTCAGACAGCAACAGCCCCCCAAAAGGGGAATTCGAGGACCCCATGGCCTCTTGTACGACTCACTGGCGCAGGCGGAGCTGTATGCGGATACATACCAACAACAGATGACTACGCCCCCCACGGAGGATGGAGATGGTGCACTCCACCGTGCAGAGGAGAACACGCTATTCGGGACGCCCCGACTAACACTATGCCCCGGCTGACAACGTCGGAGGAAATTCGGAGGATTATCAAGTATAGCAAACACACCTCACCTGGAACAGATAGAATCAGCAATACGGAATTGAAACACCTACCGAGAAAGCCTATTGTGCTTCTCACCCGGATAGTGAACTGCTGCCTCAGGACTGGATACTTCCCACAGGCTTGGAAGATTGCCAGAATAATGCCAGTACCAAAACCGGGCAATGATCTCCATGCTGGACATCCTTGTGGCACACATCATCATCCGACCGGAGCATTTTGGCTTCCAGGCGAAACTATCGGCTGAGTTACAACTAATATGCATCACGGAATCTATCCAAGACCATTTCAACAAGAAAAAACATACCATTGGAGTCTTTCTCCATATAGAGAAGGCTTACGGTAAAGTACGGCGACGCAACTTGATCGTCAAGCTCCGACGTACCACTCCCCTACCAGACTGCTATTTAAAACTTTTCAACAATTTTCTTCAGGATCGCAGATTATATATTTGCATTGATGACAAGAATTCAACAACACGGCCTGTCCTCGAAGGGCTTCCACAAGGATGGGTCATATCTCCACTGCTGTTTAATTTATACGTTAACGACCTCCCGACGGTGACACATGTTACTGCCAGTTTCTATGGCGACGACACAGCGCTCCTGACTGCAGGCACCAGAATGGACCACCTCATCACACGGATGCAGCGTCAACTAGATTTGGTGGACCACTGAACCCACAAGAACAAAATAACGGTCAATGCAGAGAAAACCAAAGTTATTGTCGTCACACGTCGGAGACCCATCGTCAATGAACGCCTACGGATATCAGACAAGCCACTCCCCTGGGCAACAACTGTAAAATACCTTGGAGTGCATCTGGACGCCAAACTGCTGTATAGTCATCACATTATGGAGAAGATGACGTTTGGCCTTAAAATGCTGGGAGCTCTCCTCCCATTTCTGAAGAGCTCGTACCTCAGCCAACGCACGAAACTCCAGTTGTACCACGCCACAGTCGAACGATCTATTTTGTACGGATTGACCTCTTGGGGTACTACGTGTGCCACTAACTACAAGAAGTTACAGGTTGTACAAAGCAGATGCCTACGATGGATCACTGAAGCCCAATGGTGGATCCGGAATCCTGACATTCATCGAGCCTTAAGCGAATCTTACCTATCAGACAAGGTCAAGGAGAAGGCACGAACCTTATTTCGGAAGTTGGACGTGATACGCGATAGTACACCACAACTCACCACTGTAGGTACGGTAGAACCCTTACGCAACCACAAATATAAAGTACCGAAGTCGATAGCATTTGAGCCTCCGTAAATGATATCCCTACGTAATTCTCCATAATTTAAGGACATAAAGTCCTTTAGTACTTTTACACGCATGTTTTCAAACACACACCAAAAGCAGCGAGTTAAAGGACCCTTCTGTGTGCCCAAACTAAAGCTGAAAGAAGAATAAACAAATAAAGCGAAAATTTTTGCCCTTTCCATTCCCTACAGAAGTAAAAATCAACGAAGCTGATCACACTCCTGCACCACACACACACACACACACACACACACACACACACACACACACACACACACACACAAAAAGAAAACCACGACGAGCCGGAAATACTAGCGGTCGCTTCAAAGATAAAACGGGAGTGCTCTTATCGATACGCGCTGCTGCTGCCACTCACGGGTAGGCAAGCGAGCAACTTAGTGACGCCAGTAAATCGAATAACAGACGAGGCGACAGTTCCGTAAAGACTAGCTGCGAAGCAAGAAACAGCATGAACACGAGCCGCGCGCGGCTCAAAGGCCCCAGGACTCCATTTGATTACGGAATCGACGGGTTCAGGAGAGCCAAACTAAATGGTACGCGATATCGCAATGATTCTATGCGAACACCAATCGAGACTTTTGTTCGCTTAATCACAGAGGAACTTTACAAGCAAGTCAATTAACTTGAGACTGTGGGTGGACCTGTTTGAAGCATTTCTAGTACCCACACTCACAGCGCGACACATGTGGAACACCACTGACTGTCACGGCAGAGAACAGTTTCGGGGCTTTCACTGATGTGACAGCTGAGACAGGTGGTCCGACAGTGGTGTTCCCTGGACACGCAGGCTTATCAGATGACATCAGATTCTGCGTATAAGAGCGCTATGGAATGGGGTCGAGGCTCCGAGATTCACAGCATCCATTCGTAATTGTTAAACAGGCGCAGCATCGAGCGTGATCTTATAGGCTGGCATTGGGCTCACAATGCGATCACCTGTGGTTCACGTAACAGGTAATCCTGACAGCAGGCATTACACACTTCTGATGTGTTAAGACCAGTAGCTGACATTTATTACGGAGATCTCCGTGACGTTATTAAACGGTTGGGAGCGAGGAAGTTGTAGTGGGAGTTTCCAGGCCCAGTAAATAATTAGTCCCCAACAGAAAATTATTTCCTTTCCTCACAACTTAATGAAATGCAGAAATTATTTGCCAAAAGGCACACAATAAGAAAATAACAGGGCAAACTTAATATCGAAGAGACAACAAATATTTATTTTACAATATGTTGAACACAGGCAATACAACCAGGAGCCAGGACGGATCTTGAGTCCTGCTGGGGTAAAAGATCTGTCGATTACTACCGTTATGGAGTGGTGCGCCAAGTTACGTGTGGTCGCTGTGGATATAAAACTCCGGTCAATCTGGGGACCAGGCTCGTCCATTAGGGACAAGTGGGACGCTCGAGCACCCGCACTGGAGTCCTGATCTCTCCCCGTGCGATTATAACGCCTTCGGCCCTTGAAAAAAGCATTTGAACGGTGGACGATTCCCATCGGACGAGTATGTCCAGCAAGCAGTTGTGGACTTCTCCTCACGGCAAGACACGTTGTTTTACTAGACTAATATATTTAACCTGGGGCGTCGAGGGGGTTAATGCCGCAGTACTGAAGTAAGTTTTGGCTGATTCGCATAACGATTCCGGATTGTACTGCCTTCGGAAGGAAACTTTCTGATCTCCCCTTATATTTCGATACACAAGTGGTCGACTTTTGTCGTGGCAAGCACGTTCTCCAAATGAAAACATTTGATCACGGTTCGCGCAGTCACTGACACGCTACCTCTCACCGCCCTATGTGATTGATGAATTATTTTCATAGATTTTAGAAGCATTATATTTCATCCACACTCAGTTCTACTCGATCCACAGACTTCTTAGAGCCGTTGTTTCCGCTAGAGGTGGAAGTTCGGTGTACAGAATTTAGCATCCTATGTAGCTAGAATCATCTGCAAATTGAATGAGGAATTTAGTCATGTAATGAAGAGATACGCTTGAATTTGTACGAGGTTATGGATACTGCGATAAGAAATAGCTCAGGAGACAGTTCTGTTGAAAAGGAATGGACAGCACTAAAAAGGGAAGTAACGGAGAGGAAAATGTAAGGACAAGGAAGCTAACAACGAAGAAACCATGGGTAACAGAGGTAATAAATACTTTAATTGATCGACGAAAGGAGGAAGTACAGAAATGTAGACGGAAATTCAGGAATAAAGAAATACAAATGACGTATTAATGAAATAAACAGGTAATGTAGGGAAGCTAAGGCGAAATGGCTGAATGAAAAATGTGAAGAAGTCGAAAAGAAATGATTGTCGGAAGGACTGACTCAGCATATAAAAAAGGCAAAACAACCTTCAGTGAAATTAAAACCAAGGACCTAACATTAAGAGTGCGATGGGAATTCTACTGTTAAACTCAGAGGATAAAGTGGACAAAGAGTACGTTGAGGGCCTCTATGAGGCGTAGGTCTTACCTGATCACTTGATAGAAGAAGAAACTGGAGTCCATAGGGTCGAGATATGGGATCTAGTATCGAAATCACAATTTAGAAGAATTTTGTGAGATTTAATATCAAATAACAGTCCATCGAAATTTCTAACATCATCGGGGGAAGTTGGTGTGTAGAACGTATGATATTGGCGATATAGCATCAGACTTTCAGAAAAACACTGTCCATACAATTCCAAAGATTGCAAGAACAGACAACTGCGATAATTATCTCACAGTTAGTTTAATAGCTCATGCATCCAAGTTGCTAACAAAAATAATATACAGAGGAATGGAAAGGAAAACTGAGGATTTGTTAGAGGAAGATCAGTTCGACTGTAGGAAAGGTAAAGGCACCAGAGATACAGTTGATAATGGAAGAGGCGGTTGTTAATGGAAGCAAGAAAAAAATCACTTTCATAGGATTTGTCGACCTGGAAAAAGCGTTAGACAGTGTCAAGTGGTGCAAGATGTTCGATATCCTGAGACCAATAGGGGTAAGCTATGGGAAAGACGGGTAATATATAATATGTCCAAGAACAAAAAGGGGACAGTAATAGTGGAAGACCAAGAAATACGTACACGGCTTGAAAAGAATGTAAGACAGGGATATAGTCATTGGGATCTGTTGCTCAATCTGTACGCTGAAGAAGCAATAACGGAGGCAAAAGAAGGGTTCAAGAGTGGCATTAACAGTCAATGTTAAGATTCGCTGACGAAATTGCTATCCTTAGTGAAAGTGGAGAAGAATTAGGGGGTCTTTTGAATGGAATGAAGTCTAATTGCAGAAAATGGATTGAGAGAAAATCGGATACAGACTGAAGCAATGAGAAGTAGCTGAAATGAGACCAGCAAGACATCGTAATTGGTGCCACGATACAGATGAAGTTGAGGAATTCTGCTACGTAGGCAGCAGAATGACTACTGATGGACGGAGCGAGGAGGACACAAAAAGCAGACCAGCAATGGGAAAAAGGACAATGCTGGCCAACAAAAGTCTGCTAGTGTCAAACATAGGTCTTAATTTGAGCAAGAAAGTTCTCAGAATGTACGTTTCGAGCACAAAATTCTATGGACTGTGGTAAAATGGGAACAGAAGATGAGACTTTGAGATGTAGTGCTACAGGAAAATGTTGAAAATAATGTGGAGTGATAAGGAATGAGGAGGTTCTCCACAGAGTCGGCCAGGAGAGGAATATATGGAAAATACTGATAAGAAGAAGGGTCGGTATGATAGGGCATCTATTAACGCATCAGGGAATAAAATTATACTACTGGAAAGAGCTGTAGATGGTGAAAAATGCAGAGGAAGACATTAGGGTACATCTAACAAATAGCGGAGAATGTAGGATGCAACGGTTACTCTCAGATGAAAAGTTTGGCACAGGAAAGAAATTCGTGGAGCGTCAAATCAAACCAATCAGAAGACTGATGACGGAAAAAAATTAATCTTGTAATCTTCCTGCCGTACTTACAGGCACAATAAATAAGTTTTCGCCGTTTGTATCCTTTTTGGTGCTAGAGTTTAAATGGCCAACAGCGTACATTTCAGAAAAGCATTATGCGTGCCAATGAAGCACTTACGATCTCGTTGCGCACTCCCTTCTAAACAGCACTGAATCGTCATACACATACATATCAGCAGAAGTGATGGATTGCACTGCATGTCGTGCATGTGTGTTACTATTTTGACTGTTTCTGTACTGACCGGAAGGGCACCCCTGACGTTACCTGTAAAAATAGACGTTATTGCCATGAGCGCTACCTGTGGGTTTAATGTCACATTCGAATGGACTACCACAGCATTTCCGTTGAGAGTGATGCATTTGAGACGTCTGTGTAACGATAGAGTCAATAGACACCAGACAACGAAGGACGCATAACAGACCTCCCTCGTTCGACAGGTGAACAGGATGATGGATATCAACTACTTTTGAGTCAAATTATCCGTGGTCTGCGTGCTCCAGATATGATTTCGGCGTTCGAAGAGCCATCTAATGCTAGGAGACGACTGCAGTATGCGAACCCCCATTTCCATCAGCATGGCGAGCGTCGTGCCTTAACCACAACACCATGGACTTCATTACAGATGGGTAAGAAATCATGCAGAATGATTGCCCCATGTTTGGCTTCGGGTGTTTTTTGCGGGGGAAACCCGCATTTGAATGTGTCCCGATTATCGCAGACAAAGCATTTGGAGACAACCTGATAATGTCGAGCGCCCTCAACACAGTTTCCTAAGTGTGCAATAGGGTGGTGGTGGGGTGATGTTCCAGGGTGTCGTAATATCGGGACATTGTATATTTCCCGTGATTGCTGAGGACAATCTTACTGCTCTGCAGCACATGCAACCAATAGTCAGACCGCATCGACAACATTTTTCTGACAATTTCATCTTGACGGACCAGAGTTCGCTTGCTCCACTTGTTGTTTTATTGAAAACGTTCCTTCAGCATGCTAGGATCACCAAAATGGAGTGACCTGCCTCTTTCCCGGACATTTACCTAATCGAACGTGGCCGGCCGCGGTGGCCGAGCGGTTCTAGGCGCTTCAGTCCGAAACCGCGCTACCACTACGGTCGCAGGTTCGAATCCTGCCTCGCGCATGGATGTGTGTGATGTCCTTAGGTTTAAGTAGTTCTAAGTCTATGGGACTGATGACCACAGATGTTAAGTCTCATAGTGCTCAGAGCCATTTTTTTTTTTAACCGAACGTGTGTGCGATTGATTGAGTTGTTTTTTAATGTCGTTAAGATCCACGTGCTCTGCGCTACCTCCAAAATCGCCATTAAAGTGTGGGACAATTTAGACCGCGGTTGGTTCGATGATCTCAAATGGTTCAAATGGCTCTGAGCACTACGGGACTTAACTTCTGAGGTCATTAGTCCCCTAGAACTTAGAACTACTTAAACCTAAGTAACCTAAGGACATCACACACATCCATGCCCGAGGCAGGATTCGAACCTGCGACCGTAGCGGTCGCGCGGTTCCAGATTGTAGCTCCTAGAACCTCCGCTACCCCGGCCGGCCCGATGATCTCATCGAGGGCATGCAACGACGGATTCAAGCCTGCATCCGAGAAAGAGGACGTTCCATCATGTACTGACATTGTTAAGCAATACCGTGCAAAATCCCCCATGGCAGACAAACGATTTTGTCGTTACACAAGTGTTTGGCCCTTTTTTATTTGGTGTCCTGGGCACATTGCAAAGCAATATTACAGGCATGCCTCAGAGGCAACTTTTGTTTTATGTACCATCAATTTCGAAATAAAGGGGTGATACAAAACTTTTGTTGATGTGTGTATTCACCAAGTGATTCTCCAGGTCTCTCCACATACCATTACAAAACCGAAATTTGTTCTGTCAAAATGGAGAGAGCAGAATAAATTTAAAGTTACAGTTCTGCGAAAGCGATAATTAACATGAGAGCGGAACCGAAAATACTGTTACAAATTTTGCTTCGGGAACTCGAAATATTCGGCCGGGAAAGACCTTTTAATGAGAAAAATTTTTCTGCCGGCGGAGAAAATTGTATTTCCAATTACGTGGCTCCTCCTCCTCGTCCTCCTACGCAGTTATTACCAGAGTCGTGTTACTGGGAATTACTGGCTCCCGCGACGGCGGCGATCTGGGCGCGATTTCCGCAGCCGAAACGCAGCGAGATCGCCGCGCCGCCTCCTTACTGCGGGCTCTCGAGTTACTGGCGGCCCGACGCGCCCCTTGGGCGGCGCCCGATCCCGCTCCTCGCCAGTAATTTAATTTGGAAGAGCGCCGCGGCTCGACCCCGCGGCAGCTGCCAACTTCGCGGCCCGCCACTGGCGCCAGGCCCGCTCCCCGCTGGCGCCAGCGTGTTCGTTGTCTGTTTGCTCGTACGTGGCTGGCGGCGCGAGGAGCGCTGCGCACCCGTATGCAAACATTTGACGGCCGCTTCCGAGCCAGCCGCCATCAGAGCCTCGCTCGCTCCATCCGCACATACATAGCCGCGAGCTGCTTCTAGTATGCTTAACAACGATTTGTTACCTGGTAACTCCTATCCTTATCCTGCTCGAATTCGAGCCCCTCTCGCAAGTTGAGCTTACTAACACATGACATGGTGGGTCTAATCTAAAATCGGACGACATTTAGCGCTACTGTTAGCTCTCGCGTCCGTCGACAGTCGTAATTTATTATATTATTATTATTTTTTTTGTTTTTGTTTGTTGCCGATTTACGTGGTCGGCCTTAATAAAAATGATATTTCATTCAATTTTGATTTACGATTAAATGCTTTTGTGAACTTCTCCTTTTTAACATTGTTGTTGTTGTTGTGGTCTTCAGTCCTGAGACTGGTTTGATGCAGCTCTCCCTGCTACTCTATCCTGTGCAAGCTTCTTTATCTCCCAGTACCTACTGCAGCCTACACCCTCCCGAATCTGCTTAGTGTATTCATCTCTTGGTCTCCCTCTACGATTTTTACCCTCCAAGCTGCCCTCCAATACTAAATTGGTAATTCCTCTATGTCTCAGACCATGTCCTACCAACCGATCCCTTCTTCTGGTCAAGTTGTGCGACAAATTTCTCTTCTCCCCAATTCTATTCAATACCTCCTCATTAGTTATTCTTCCGTAGCACCACATTTCGAAAGCTTCTATTCTCTTCTTGTCTAAACTATTTATCGTCCACGTTTCACTTCCATACATGGCTACACTCCATACAAATACTTTCAGAAACGACTTCCTGACATTTAAATCTGTACTCCATGTTAACAAATTTTTCTTCTTCAGAAACGCTTTCCTTGCATTGCCAGTCTACATTTTATACCCTCTCTACTTCGACCATCATCAGTTATTTTGCTCCCCAAATAGCAAAACTCCTTTACTACTTTAAGTGTCTCATTTCCTAATCTAATTCCCTCAGCATCACCCGACTTAATTCGACTACATCCCATTATCCTCGTTTTGCTTTTGTTGATGTTCATCTTATACCATCCTTCAAGACACTGTCCATTCCGTTCAACTGCTCTTCCAAGTCCTTTGCTGTCTCTGACAGAATTGCAATGTCATCGGCGATCCTCAAAGGTTTTATTTCTTCTTCATGGATTTTAATACCTACTCCGAACTTTTGCTTTGTTTCCTTTATTGCTTGCTCAGTATACAGATTGAATAACATCGGGGATAGGCTACAACCCCTGTCTCACTCCCTTCCCAACCACTGCTTCCTTTTCTTACCCCTCGACTCGTATGACTGCCATCTGGTTTCTGTACAAATTGTAAATAGCCTTTCGCTCCCTGTATTTTACCCCTGCCACCTTCGGAATTTGAAAGAGAGTTTTCCAATCAACATTGTCAAAAGCTTTCTCTAAGTCTACAAATGCTAGAAACGTAGGTTTGCCCTTCCTTAATCTTTCTTCTAAGATAAGTCGTAGGGTCAGTATTGCCTCACGTGTTCCAACATTTCTACGGAATCCAAGCTGATCTTCCTCGAGGTCGTCTTCTATCAGTTTTTCCATTCGTCTGTAAAGAATTCGCGTTAGTATTTTGCAGCTGTGACTTATTAAACTGATAGTTCGGTAATTTTCACATCTGTCAACAACTGCTTTCTGGGGGTTGGAATTATTATATTCTTCTTGAAGTCTGAGAGTATTTCGCCTGTCTCATACATTTTTAACAATATTAATCTTAAATTATTTGTTACGTTAATGAATGTTAGACTCGCTGAATCTTAGGATTTGAGCATATAAGTTGAACAATGGAATAAACTTTTCATATTAATTTCCTCGGCTAGTCAGTTCACTTTAAAGCAAAAAATCTTTAGTTATTAATTACTATTGCGGCCCACACACACACGCGAGAGTATTTTTTCTTACCTCCGTTAACCACTGCATTGTAGTCGGAGTTCTGGCTCTGGCTCTCCGCTGTGGTACTGAAAATAAGAATCTTAAAGCTACGTATTTTCTGCAACGTCGGGAGGCTGTGGAGAAAAATGTATATTATGTTAATAGCGGGTGAGTTTTTCGCTTCCGCTAAATTTTATAAGTTAATATCGCCACGTAATGGCGTCGATGGTTGCATCGGCCGCTGCGATTGTTGAACTGTAAATTACTCGAATGCAGGTTAATTCAAAGGAAGGCGGACATGAAATCTGGATCACCTCTTACAGATTAAAAGTGAACAACGATTGTAAACAATATATTATCTGCTTAATTAGCACAAATATGCTTACATTTGCCAGCACACGCAAGATGTCCGTCTACAGGCAATCAAGACAAGAGAAGAAGTGAAGACGACTAAAAAATTAACAAAAGAGCGTATCTTGTCGTCTCTTCAGATCATTTTGTTATATTTCTTTGCCCTCGAAACTTACACAGAGAAATTATTGTAATACGGAGAAAAATTTATGTTCGCCTGAGCGGCTAGTGTTCACTTATCATTCAAATTTTAAATGTCTCTTCTTTATAGATACTGTTTTGTAAGTCTATTCTTATTATTTCTCTGGGGACGCTATATAGCCTAACGCTGGTATTTAAGAAAATGGGTTCGCGAAATCACCAAAAGATCCATTAATGTGTATTCATTTATCGACAAACGGTTTCGATCGAGTCACCATCATTATTTGGCCTACATAATAACGAAAACGTGTATGAAACAACGATCGTGTGAGACCCAACTCGCTTTATTTGTTCAGGAGACCCAGAAAATATTAGATACAGGTTCCCAGGTAGATGCCATTTTCCTTGACTTCCGGAAGTCGTTCGATACAGTTCTGCCCTGTCACCTGATAAACAAAGTAAGAGCCTATGGAATATCAGACCAGCTGTGTGGCTGGAGTGAAGAGTTTTTAGCAAACAGAACACAGCATGTTGTTCTCAATGGAGGGACGTCTACAGAAGTTAAAGTAACCTCTGGCGTGTCACAGGGGAGTGTTATGGGACCATTGCGTTTCACAATATATATATAACCTGGTAGATAGTGTCGGAAGTTCCATGCAGCTTTTCGCGGATGATGCTGTAGTACACAGAGAAGTTTCAGCGTAAGAAAATTGCAGCGAAATGCAGGAAGATCTGCAGCGGATAGCCACTTGGTGCAGGGAGTGGCAACTGACCCTTAACATAGACAAATGTAATGTATTGCGAATACATAGAAAGAAGGATCCTTTATTGTATGATTATATGATAGCGGAACAAACACTGGTACAGTTACTTCTGTAAAATATCTGGGAGTATGCGTAGTGAACGATTTGAAGTGCTATGATCATATAAAATTAATTGTTGGTAAGGCGGGTGCCAGGTTGAGATTCATTGGGAGAGTCCTTAGAAAATATAGTCCATCAACAAAGGAGGTGGCTTACAAAACACTCGTTCGACCTATACTTGAGTATTGCTCATCAGTGTGGGATCCGTACCAGGTCGGGTTGACGGAGGAGATAGAGAAGATCCAAAGAAGAGCGGCGCGTTTCGTCTCAGGGTTATTTGGTAAGCGTGACAGCGTTACTGAGATGTTTAGCAAACTCGAGTGTCAGACTCTGCAAGAGAGGCGCTCTGCATCGCGGTGTAGCTTGCTGCCCAGGTTTCGAGAGGGTGCGTTTCTGGATGAGGTGTCGAATATATTGCTTCCCTCTACTTATATCTCCCGAAGAGATCACGAAGTAAAATTAGAGAGATTCGAGCGCGCACTGAGTCTTTCCGGCAGTCGTTCTTCCCGCAAACCATATGCGACTGGAGCAGGAAATGGAGGTAATGACAGTGACACGTAAAATGCCCTCCGCCACACACCGTTGGGTGGCTTGCGGAGTATAAATGTAGATGTAGATGTAGAAATATAATGCCTAAGAAAAGAAAATGAACCGCTCTGAAATCACAATGAAACTACACTGGTTGGGAGGGTATACATATAATGTTTTTTCAATTACAACAAAATCGAGTCACATTTACAAAGAAATCAATAAGTTTCCGTTCTAAAGCCGTACGGTCCACAATCAGTATGCCAATTAGGTAAAATCGCGATGAGCATTGACGCAATAACCCCATGGAGCATGGCGCACCGCGTTGAAGATACCCGTTTGGTAAAACACCTTGTCCTTCTGCGTGAAGAAATCGTCCAACAGAAATCGCCGATCATTCATGGCCTTTTTTAAAGGACCGAAGGTATCTTAATCGCACAGGGGGAGATCAAGACTACTAGGCAGGTGCCTAAGTGTCTCCTACTTTGGTGAGGCTGGCCTCCAAGTTATGCCGGCGTCTTGTGTCGAATCGCGACCAGCACAGAACTTGGTGCTCCATTCCACAAACGTAGTTTCCGACAGAGGTGCTGCGACATACAAATTCTTCATTCTTCGTTGATGTCTACCAGTGTTTGTCCTTCGGCAGCCCGTTGGTCCTGTTTCGACGCATTTGGTAGTAACCTCATCATAGTTTACACAGTCAAATTTAGGACATGTACGTCAAAAACAGACGAATATCACTCGGATCCCACGCCTGCTTGTCGGTACCCATATACCTGCATCGTAGTTCCGCAACGTTGCAAATTCGATACGGTAACTGCCTGAAATGGAAACTTTTTGATCTACCATTTTACTTGGCCCTTTTTTATGTCATATATCTGATGCTGCCTGCTCTCCTGTGCCAACTTCCTCATCTCAGAGTAGCACTTTGTCCTCAGTTAATTGCTGGATGTATTGCAGTCTGTCTTCTTCTACAGATTTTGCCCTCTACAGCACCCACTAATACAAAGCAAGTCATTCTTTGATGTCTTAACAGATGTCCTATCATCCTTTTCCTTCTCCTTGTCAGTGTTTTCACGTATTCCTTTCCTCTATAGTTCTGCTCACAACCTTCTCGCCCCTACCTTATCAGTTCACCTAATTTTCAACATTTACCTGTAGCACCATTTCTCAAATGCTTCGATTCTCTTCTATTCCGTTTTCCCCACAGTCCATGTTTTCACAGCCATACAATGCTGCGCTCCAGATGTCATTCTCAGAAAGTTCTTCTTCAGTTTATGGCCTATGGTTGATACTAGTAGACGTATCTTGACCAGATATTACCTTTTTGCTTTTGCTAGTCTGCCTTTAATGTCCTTCTTGCTGCGCCGGTCATTGGTTATTTTGCTGCCTAGATAGCAGAATTCCTTAACTTCATTTACTTCGTGGCTATCAATCCTGATGTTAAGTTTCTCGCTGTTCTCATTTCTGCTGCTTCTCTTTACTTTCGTCTTTCTCCAGTTTACTCTCAATCCATATCTTGTACTCATTAAATTGTTCATTCCGTTCAGCGTATCATGCAATTTGTCTTCACTTTCACTCAGGATAGCAATGTCATCAACGAATCGTGTCATTTGATAAAAAAAGTAGATCAAAAAGTTTCCATTTTAGGCCTCTGCTGCATCGAATTTGCAACGTTGCGGAACTCCGATGCAGGTATATGAGCACCGTCACGTAAGCGTGGGATCAGAATGACATTCGTGTTTTTTTGACGTGCATGTATTGAATTTTACTTCCTGAACCTTATTTCTATAATTGCTTCTTCGAAGTACAGATTGAACAGTAGGGGTGAAAGCCTACACCTTGTCTTACAGCCTTTTTAATCCGAGCACTTCGTCCTTGATCGTCCACTCTTATTATTCCCTCTTGGTTCTCTTGTACATATTGGATATTGCCCGTCTCTCCCTATGGCTTACCCCTATTTTTCCCAGAATTTCGGACACCTTGCTCCATTTTACGTTGTCGAACGCATTTTCCAGGTCGACAGATCCTACGAAGGTTTTATTTTTCTGTAGTGTTGTTTCCATTATCAACCGCAACGTCAGAATTGCCTCTCTGGTGCCTTTACCTTCTCTAAGCCCAAATTTATCGTCATCTAGGACATCCTCAATTTTCTTTTCCGTGTATTATTCTCGACAGCAATTTCGATGCATGAGCTGTTAATCTGATTGTGCGATAATTCTTGCAGTTGTTTGCTCTAGTTGTCTTCGGGCTTGTGTGGATTATAATTTCCCGAAACTCAGTTGGTATGTCACCAGGCTCATACATTCTACACACCAACGTCAAGTCTTTTGTTGCCACTTCCCCCAATGACTTTAGAAATTCTGATGGAATGTTGCCTATCCCTTCTGCCTTATTTGAATTCCTCCAACGCTCTCATAAATTCTGATTCTAATATTGGATCCCCTATCTCTTCTAAATCCACTGCTGTTTCTTCTTCTACATGAGACAGATCCTCCTCATAGACGCCTTCAATGTACTCTTTCCACCTATCCTCTCTCTCCTCTGCATTTAATAGTAGAATTTCCGTTGGTACTACGAGCTGAATTATCAATACAACGTTGCCCATCTCTGGCCTCTGTGCATGCACTGATTAGGTTGGGAAGGATGAGGCAAGGTGGCCAACAACTGTTGTGACTGATGCCTGATATCCTTCATTCTGACGTGGCACTAGTTGGTCCCACACACGTACTGCCGGAGACAGATCTGGGGATCCTGTGGGCCATCAGAGAACCTCAACATCCTGCAGTTCACTGAGGCACTTGTCATTTGTGGACCAGCATTGTCATGTTGAAAGATGCCGAATCATAGTGTCACCTGAGAAGTAACACAAGAGGTTGCAGGAAGTGCCGGGAACTGAGGTCATTCGTAATGGCTTCCCAAACCATGACGCCAGGAGTAACTCAGCTGTGCCTCTGCAAAACACTAGAAGGATAGGACCTCTCCTCATATTGCTGCCACACTCACCTATGATGGTCATCCGAGATAGTGTAGAACCAGGACTCATCGCTGAACACACTGCGACACCAATGGCCAGCAGTCCGTGCTTCTCGGTCACGTCTCCACTCCATTCACAGCCGGCTATACTGCGGTGTTTGTGGCATCCTACGTATAGGGTGATAGTCCACTAGGCCGCTTGCATCTGTTCTCTTACCAACGGTGCAGGACGATACAGTATGCTGCAGTAGTCCATTACTTGTTCTTGGGTGCAAGTCGCAGATGTGAAGGGGTTATGATGTATTTGGTGTTCCATATGAGGCCACTTCCTTCTGGTGTCAGATGTCGTCGACAAGAAACCTTGATCATTGGTGTAATTGTCCTCAAGGTTGCTCTCACGGGCCATTGCTGCATCTGAATGCCCTACGAGTGTCCCAACAAAACAACAGTGTGACCAGTTTCAATCTCTGTCACTTGCTGATAACGCTGTCTCACACAAATACGAGGCTTCTCCGTGTCCTTCAGTGAACACTCAACATCTGACGCTGCTCCCGCCCAACCAGGCCTGCTAGGAAGGTTAAATGCAGACAACACTAATGAAACCTGGAGCCATACCACCAGTCACAGACAACTGCAGTTCTGTAATCATTAGCATAACCAACAATGTTATGTACATGTACAAAGTTACATTCACATGATGAGATGTGAATGTAACTTCTGTTTGCTTCATTTTTTCTGTCATGCAGTGCAGTATATGTCAAAATAAATTAAAGTGAACTGTAGTATTAAACAGATACTCACGGATATCCTAACATCTCGTTAAAAATTCGTTGGAGCCAAGTACGCGTGCATAACTGTAAAGAGTTGTAGCTTGTAAATGAAGCAGCTAAAAATTGACTGTGGAACGTCACTGACTCATATGTATGCGCATGTAGACATGTTACATGTTTATAAGAACCTAACATCATGAAAAACGAAATGATCTCTTGGAAAATCTCCAACCTGGCTGGGAATCGAACCTGGGACCACTGTATGGGAGGCATGCTTGTTACCACCTGGCAAGCAGGCGGACTCTAACACCAGCCCTCTTAGGTACATGTGGTTAGTTACATGTGCGTCCATGTCTTATACATTTTTCTATTAGTGACTGAGTGCTGTGCCATCAACAGTTTCACCGAAGTCGTATCATAAAATGACGATGAGAACAGCTGATGTTTGTCTCCGCATAAGTGCAACGACATTGCTCATAAGTTTAAATAATCGTTCATAGGCTAATAAAAGATGCTTCACTGACAATATCTATGTTCTATGCCATGGACAAGGAATAAAATATATCAAACCACATGGGCTATTAAGCCAAAGCGTAGACTAGTACAATGAAGGATATACAACTGTGTTTAATTGATGAAAAACTGACGAAGTATTAGTAGTTTGCAGCAAATATTCTGCGAAAGTAGCGCACAGCAGTTTTTTTTTCAACAATTCTTTATTCAACATAATGAGAATTACACACAAGAAAGAATGGCGTTTTACCTACGCACCCTATTTTTCCACGTTATTTCCATTCCGTTCTATGGCCTTTCTCCAGGGCGAAATGAGGGCGTGTATGCTCTGTCGGTAGCAATCCTTGTCCTGGTAGCGGAACCAGTGTTTCACTGTGTGGATTACCTCCTCATCGTCCTCAAAATGTCTTCAACGAATGGCATCCTTTGATGACCAACATAAGTGGAAGTCCGGGGGGGAGGGGGGGCTGGGTCAGGGCGGTCAGTGTGACAGCCGTGGATGGTATCCCCGACCGCTGCAAATCATGGAGCTCGCCGAACCGCCTTGTGATTTCATCACCCTCCATGCCAAGCGACAACTCTACTTCTGTCGACAGCAGACGCTCCATAGACTTTGTACAAGCGTTTATGAATATTCCGCACAGTTTCTCTCTCTGCAGTGAGAAATTCAATGACGGCACGTTGCTTGTAATGTACATCAGCTACAGACGCCATTTTGAAACTGTCATGCAGCTACGCTATCTGTCAGAAGTGATGGAAACTTGGCACGCTCACAGAAGATACTTCAAATAATACATACGTAACGTTTCGCATTCGAAGCATAGTTTTCGGATGAGAAAAGAAAATGCCGTGCATTACTCTCTGGGCAACCCTCTACAGGGTGTTACAAAAAGGTACGGCCAAACTTTCAGGAAACATTCCGCACACACGAATAAATAAAAGATGTTATGTGGACATGTGTCCGGAAACGCTTAATTTCCATGTTAGAGCTCATTTTAGTTTTTCCACCTACGCTCAATGGAGCACGTTATCATGATTTCATACGGGATACTCTACCTGTGCTGCTAGAACATGTGCCTTTACAAGTACGACACAACATGTGGTTCATGTACGATGGAGCTCCTGCACATTTCAGTAGAAGTGTTCGTACGCTTCTCAACAACAGATTCGGCGACCGATGGATTGGTAGAGGCGGACCAATTCCATGGCCTCCACGCTCTCCTGACCACAACCCTCTTGACTTTCATTTATGGGGGCATTTGAAAGCTCTTGTCTACGCAACCCCGGTACCAAATGTAGAGACTCTTCGTGCTCTTATTGTGGACGGCTGTGATACAATACGCCATTCTCCAGGGCTGCATCAGCGCATCAGGGATTCCATGCGACTGAGGGTGGATGCATGCATCCTCGCTAACGGAGCACATTTTGAACATTTCCTGTAACAGAGTGTTTGAAGTCACGCTGGTACGTTCTGTTGCTGTGTGTTTCCATTCCATGATTAATATGATTTGAAGAGAAGTAATAAAATGAGCTCTAACATGGGAAGTAAGCGTTTCCGAACACATGTCGACATAACATATTTTCTTTCTTTGTGTATGAAGAATGTTTCCTGAAAGTTTGGCCGGACCTTTTTGTAACACCCTGTATAAAGACAGACTAGACTGAAAACACTTGACACATATTGGCAGTTGCGTTTTAATTCCCTTTCGTAATTTCTTATTGATTTCTTTCACTATTTGCTTAACGTACTATGTTGAATAACACCGGGAGAAACTACAAACCAGTCTCCACCGCTCCTCAACCCGCTTGCATTTCATGCCGTTGGACTTATAACTGCTGTCATGCTTTTGTACAAGTTGTACTATTCGCTTTCTGCATTTTATCCCAGTTGCCTTCATAATTTCAAAGCGTGTGTTAGAATCAACGTTCTCAAAAGTTTTTCTTCTGATTTCCGCAAATTCTATGAACAAAACTTTGCCTTCCTTCAGCATACACTGAAGAGCCAAAGAAACTGGTAAACCTGCCTAATATAGTATAGGGCCCCCGAGAGCACGCAGAAGTGCCGTAACACGACGTGGCATAGACTCCACTAAGACCGAAGTAGTGCTGGACGGAACGGACACGATGAATCTTGCAGGGCTGTCCATAAATCCGTAACAATACGGCAGGGTGGGGATCTCTTCAGAACAGCACGTTGCAACACATCCCATATATGCTCAATAAAGTTCATGTGGTGACTAGAGGAAGTTTTTAAACTCAGAAGAGTGCTCCTGGAACCACTCTGTAGCAATTCTAGACGTGTCGGTGTCGCATTTTCCTGTTGGAATTTCCCGTCTGACGGAATGCACAATGGTCATGAATAGATGGAGGTGATGAGACAGGATGCTTACTTACGTGTCGCCTGTCAGAGATGTATCTAGAAGTATCAGAGGTCCCATATCACTCCAGCTGCACATGTCCAACGACAGTACAGAGCCTGCACCAGCTTGAGTAGTCCCCTGCTTACATGCAGAGCCCATGGTTTCATGAGGTTATCTCTATGCCCGTACACGTCCATCCTCACGATACAATTAGAAATGAGACTCGCCTACCAGACAAAATGTTTCCAGTCATCAACAGGCCCATGTCGGTGTTGACAGGCAAGTTTTGTGTCGTGAAGTCATCAAGGGTACACGAGTGGGCCTTTGGCTCCGAAAGCCCATGTCGATGATGTATCGTTGAATGGTACGCATGCTGACACTTGCTGATGGCCCAGCAGTGAAATCTGCTGCAATTTGCTAAAAGGCTGCACTTCTGTCACGTTTAACGATCTCTTCCGTCGTCGTTAGTCCCGTTCTTGCAGGATCTTTTTTCGGTCGCGGCGATATGGGAGATTTGATGTTTTAGCAGATTCCTGATATTCAAGGTACACTCGTGATATGTTCGTACGGCAAAATCCCGACTTCATCGCTACCTCGGAAATGCTGTATTGCATCGCTTGTGCGCCGGCTATAACACCACGTTCAAACTCACTTAAATCTTGATCACCTTCCATTGTAGCAGCAGTAACCAATCTAAGAACTGAGTCAGACACTTGTCGTCTTATATAGGCGTTATCGACCGCAGTGCCTATTCTGCCTGTTTACATATCTGTGTATTTGAATACGCATGCCTGTACTAGTTACTTTGCCACTTCAATGCTTAAGACGCAGCCATAAGAAAACCGAACACTTACAACAACAAGACCGTGGAATGATTACATCCAAAAGTAGTCGCTGCAGGCTTTAAGAGTTTCATCCCACGGGAGACGAGACCATTAATTCCTGTTTCGTATAAAGCGGTCGGCCGCCGACGGCTCCACAAGAGCACATCAGTCTTGCGCTGAATCTGTCTGACTGAAACTGACTCCCACGCATGTATTTCTGCAAGTTGCCAAAGATATGGAAATCACACGGTGCAAGATCCGAGCTGTACGGGGGATGTTGCAATGTTTCCTGAGAAAACTGCTGAAGTATAGCCCTCGTCCTGTTGGCAATGCGGGAAGGGCGTTATCGTGCGACAGGATGATGCTGGCCGAGAGCACTCTACATCTACATCTACATTTATACTCTGCAAGCCACCTAATGGTGTGTTGCGGAGGGCACTCTACGTTCCACTGTCATTGTCTCCCTTTCCTGTTCCAGTCACGTATGGTTCGCGGAAAGAACGACTGCCGGAAACCCTCCGTGTGCGCTTGAATCTCTCTAATTTTACATTCGTCATCTCCTCGGGAGGTATTAGTAGGGGGAAGTAATATATTCGATACCTCATCCAGAAACGCACCCTCCCGAAACCTGGACAGCAAGCTACGCCGCGATGCAGAGCGCCTCTCTTGCCGAGTCTGCCACTTGAGTTTGCTAAACATCTCCGTGACGCTATCACTCTTACCAAATAACCCTGTGACGAAACGCGCCGCTCTTCTTTGGATCTTCTCTATCTCCTCCGTCAACCCTACCTGGTACGGATCCCACACTGATGAGCAATACTCAAGTATAGGTCGAACGAGTGTTTTGTAAGCTACCTCCTTTGTTGATGGACTACATTTTCTAAGGAATCTCCCAATGAATCTCAACCTGGCACCCGCCTTACCAACAATTAATTTTACATGTTCATTCCACTTGAAATCGTTCCGTACGCATACTCCCAGATATTTTACAGAAGTAACTGCTGCCAGTGTTTGTTCCGCTCTGGTATAATGATACAATAAAGCATCCTTCTGTCTATGTATTCGCAGTACATTACATTTGTCTATGTTAAGGGTCAGTTGCCACTCCCTGCACCAAGTGCCTATCCGCTGCAGATCTTCCTGCATTTCGCTGCAATTTTCTTATGCTGCAACTTCTCTGTATACTACAGCATCATCCGCGAAAAGCCGCATGAAACTTCCGACACTGTCTACTGGGTCATTTATATATATATTGTGAAAAGCAGTGGTCCCATAACACTCCCCTATGGCACGCCAGAGGTTACTTTAACGTCTGTAGACGTCTCTCTCCATTGAGAACAACATACTGTGTTCTGTTTGCTAAATCTCTTCAATCCAGCCACACAGCTGGTCTGATATTCCGTAGACTCTTACTTTGTTTATCAGGCGACAGTGCGGAACTGTATCTAACGCCTTACGGAAGTCAAAGAAAATGGTATCTACGTGGGAGCCTGTATATAATATTTTCTGGGTCTCCTGAACAAATAAAGCGAGTTGGGTCTCACACGATCGCTGTTTCCGGAATCCATGTTGATTTCTACAGAATAAATTCTGGGTTTCCAGAAATGACATGACACGCGAGCAAGAAACATGTTCCAAAATTCTACAACAGACCGCTGTCAGAGATATGGGCCTATAGTTTTGCGAATCTGCTCGAAGACCCTTCTTGAAAACTGGGACTACCTGTGCTCTTTTCCAATCATTTTGAACCTTCCTTTCCTCTAGAGACTTCCGGTACACGGCTGTTAGAAGTGTTCCTGCGCGCTCTCATTTTATGGCTCGTCGCAGTTTCTGCAAAGAGTCTGCATAGCATTGCACACTGGATGTGATTCCACGCTTGCAGAATTCGACGATCAGAGGGTCCCTGCAGGCGAAGAAGGTCAACGTGATGGTGATCACGAAGTAGACGAAATTAAGGAATTTTGTTATGTAGGCATGAAAAAAAGAACAATGACCGAGCAAGGTGGATATAAAAAAGGCATTCCAAAAGAAGTCTTCTAGTTTCAAACATAGGTCTTAATTTGAGGAAGAAATTTCAGAGAATGTACGTTAGGAGCATAGCATGGACATGGGAAAACCTTACAGAAGAGTAGCATTTGAGATGTGCTGCAACAGACAAATGACAAAGCTTGGGTATTTGAAGATGACGACGTAACAGTAGCTGTCAGAAAATCGCAATCGGTAAAGAAGAAAATGATAGCTGCTTTGTCAAATCGAGTACAATGTGGAGCGCGTTCTTTTGGACACATAGAAGACAGTCACAGCTAAGTGGTACAGTGAGCAGTGCCTGCCCAAAGTCGCTGAAGAACCAGCTACCTATACCCCTCCAGCTCACCGCGCAAAACCATTCACCGAATATTTGTGGGGTACAGGACTGAAATTTCTTGAGCAACCTCCTTACTTTCCAGACCATACTCCTTGTGACTTTGCATTGTTCCCATATGTGGAAATGAAGCTGAAAGAGTGTAGTTTTTTCAAGTGATGAGGGCCTTCTGAGGGCTTGGGACAATGAGTGTGTCTTACTCCCTATGGAAACTTGGAAGAATGGTTTAGGGGTTGGTTTGGGAGGATGAAGAGGTGTATTCAGTATGACGGAAATTATTCAGACAAAATTAAATAAAGAGAGTAGTATTTGCAAAATTGTGACACCTTCTCGGTGGGACGCGGAGACAGCGGCAAGCTGTGTGCGGCGGGTAGCAGCGGCACAGTGGCTAGGCGCGAGCTGTCGCCGGGTCTGGCCATCGATCGTCCGGGCGCTGCCGCTGCCGCTGCCGCCGCCGCCCCCGGCCACCGCCGCGGCTCCTTTGGGGCAGGCTGGCGGCCGGCGCCTCCCCAGGCCGCATAATCACCGCTTAATCGCTGCCCGACTCGGGCCCGCCGGGCAGCGCGCCGCAACACGCCACGAGCGCCGCTGCTCTGTCACCCGACGCCGCACCAATCTGCGCTCCGCAGGTGAAGCAGTATGCCGTCTCAGCACTACTCAATGGAACATTGCGGCTAACAGTTTACACTGCTCTCTCGGAAATCACTGCGCGAACTCAGATCAGCCTTGCCATAAAAAAAATCCTTCTCTCTGTAAGTCCACCTTTTCAGAGATGGTTGAGGGACTTGGCTTTTCACTACAGACTGTCAAATAAAACAACTTTCAGCCGTCTAATTTCCAAATTGTTATTTTATTGGGCTACCAGTTTCGGCGATATATTACGCCATCTTCAGGCACCTGACCTACGTGTAGGAAGATACCAACCTCGGTGGGAGCCAGCATTGAAACACTGGTATCCATCCGCGGTTGGAATCTTAGTACACGTAGGCCAGGGGCCTGAAGATGGCGTAATATACCGCCGAAACTGGAAGCCCAATATAATAACAATTTGCAAATTAGACGGCTGAAAGGTGTTTGATTTGACATGCTGTGAAAAATCCTTGGTTATATCTTTATTGTTATTTCATCTCCCTTCACCCCATGTGGGCGACGGGAGGGGCGCTTAACGGCTGTCAGTCAACTTGCTCTTCAGCGATTTGACACAAAAATCTAAATGAGCTGAAATAATAATAAACAATAAAGGTGAGACATTTACAATGAGTTTGAAGCTTTCTAAAGGTGAAAAATAAAAATTTCTATTTAATACAGACACGACTACCTCTGCTTTTAGATAAAAACAGTTTCAATAAAAGATAATAATCAGAAACACAATGAAATTACATTTAAAAACATTTTTAAAGACCTTGACACAGGACGAGCACTTCACCCTGGTACTAAAGCTGGAAGGACTTGCTCTGAAGCCGGCAGGAGTGTCCATGGGGTTCTAGGCGCAACAGTTTGGAACAGCGCAACCTCTACGGTCGCAGGTTCGAATCCTGCCTCGGGCATGGATGTGTGTGATGTCCTTAGTTAGATTTAAGTTGTTCTAAGTTCTAGGGGACTGATGACCTCAGATGTTAAGTCCCATCGTGCTCAGAGCCATTTGAAACATTTTGAACTTGCTCTAAAGTTGTTAGTCTGTCACTGAAGGGGAAAGGTTGGTCGTTGAGGAGGGTCCGCAGCTCGTGGTCGTGCGGTAACGTTCTCGCTTCCCACGCCCGGGTTCCCGGGTTCGATTCCCGGCGGGGTCAGGGAATTTCTCTGCCTCGTGATGACTGGGTGTTGTGTGATGTCCTTAGGTTAGTTAGGTTTAAGTAGTTCTAAGTTCTAGGGGACTGATGACCATAGATGTTAAGTCCCATAGTGCTCAGAGCCATTTGAACCATTTCGTTGAGGAGGGTAGAGTGAAACTGTTATACGGATGGAGGATTGGTCCAGACGCATCAATGGGGTAGGAGTGGCTGTTGGGGGCAAGAGAGGTTGGAATACAGGGGATATTAGTGAAGCTAAAGTTTGATGAGGAAAAGGTGATAAGAAAGAAGGGTGGAAGGTGGCAAAAAAGGGTGTAGGAAAAATATGGGGAACGGAGGGAGGAGGAGACCAGATGAGATGGAACGGGTGCGGTGGACTTGAAGTAAAAGGAGGGGTAAACGCCGGGACGCATTCATGATCTGGGAGAGGAAGACGGTTGAAGTTCCTTTTCGACAATATGTAGAGAGTGTGTAGGTGTAGGTTTGGTGAGATGTATTAGAAGAGGCGCAGCAGTGTACTTGATTTAGAAAGTAGAGCGGAAACTATAGCGTTATTGGAAACAAGTTTGCAGATGGAATAAAATCTATTTATATCTACACTAATGACAAAATTGCAAAACGGTTGTATCTATCAGTTTGACTAAACACGCTAATCTTCAAAACCAATAGACAAATTTTTAAGAAGTTTTCGGAGGTAACTTGAGCGTAGCTTAGGGCAACGTGTCGATTTTGTTTCATTAAAATCGGATCACAGAAAAAAATGCAACAATTTTACTTGGCTAGAATGTACAGATTTACTGATTATGTTTTGTGAGTTAAAAACTTAAAATGAGATAGTTGACACATGTGAAATTAAATAACGCAAAAATAATTTTGTGTGCAAAAGAATTTTGCGTGTGCATCGGTTCTACAACATGGAGTTCCTACATAATAAAGGAGACACTATATAGCCTATTTCTGCATTCTACGTCCTTTTATGAACTACGTTTTCACCTGACACCAGGTTTAACGTCTGTATTTCGTGTGTATAAGTGGGGTAACAGTGAACCTCTGTATCTCGCAAGCGCTGTATCTCGGAAGCGGATTAAGATATGAAGAAACTTTTCAAGTTTGTCGACACCGGGATCGTTAAAGTTACAATTCTTTGATGTGTGTAGCCTTCTCGGAATCTTTGGCTGTGTTTCGCTACTCAAGAAAAAAATTTTGGTGACTTTCTTAATAACAAATAAAAATATTTTAGAACGGCGAGATGGCTCTTCTAGATAAATGCCTAGAGAATATACCGTCAAAATTTGTGCAATTTCCTGAGGTTACATATTATTTAGATTTCTCCTCAGATTAGATTTTACAGGTTGAGCTAGGGTAACTTTGCACGCCTGTAACTCTAACGGATAAAGATATCAAGAAATGTTCAAAGTTATTCGTGATCGGAATTTTAGGAAAATATCGAAAAAATTTCAGCCATTTGCTATGCGTAGCCGTGTTGCCAACCTGGGCTGGGTTAGGTTAGTTAGGTTAGTGTTTTTTTTTAACGTCCCGTCGACAACGAGGTCATTAGAGACGGAGCACAAGCTCGGGTTAGGGAAGGATGGGGAAGGAAATCGGCCGTGCCCTTTCAAAGGAACCATCCCGGCATTTGCCTGAAACGATTTAGGGAAATCACGAAAAACCTAAATCAGGACGGCTGGAGACGGGATTGAACCGTCGTCCTCCCGAATGCGAGTCCAGTGTGCTAACCACTGTGCCACCTCGCTCGGTCCTGGGCTGGGTTTAGGTCCTCTGGTGACGGCGAAAATACAGTAAAAATTACTTTTTTGCTGTTTTCCGAAGAACTCCCATGAACTAACGGTGTCTCCAAAAGTTCCATCAAGCCCACCGTAGACCAGTTCAAATGTGAAAACCAACCGATTTGCTCCAGTTGCCTAAGCAGGACGAAGAGTGTGATATTCATACTTTGACCAGGTACTGAAGAATAGCTACACTGCGACGATCCTTCAGAATAGCTACACTAAGACGATCATTCTGTTGGGTACACATATAGTCCCTAGCACAAGGGATATCCAAAACACTTGAGCCTACCGTTTTATCACCAAAAGAACCCGAGGTACAGGGTGTTTCAAAAATGACCGGTATATTTGAAACGGTAATAAAAACTAAACGAGCAGCGATAGAAATACACCGTTTGTTGCAATATGCTTGCGACAACAGTACATTTTCAGGCGGACAAACTTTCTAAATTACAGTAGTTACAATTTTCAACAACAGATGGCGCTGCAAGTGATGTGAAAGATATAGAAGACAACGCAGTCTGTGGGTGCGCCATTCTCTATGTCGTCTTTCTGCTGTAAGCGTGTGCTGTTCACAACGTGCAAGTTTGCTGTAGACAACATGGTTTATTCCTTAGAACAGAGGATTTTTCTGGTGTTGGAATTCCACCGCCTAGAACACAGTATTGTTGCAACAGGACGAAGTTTTCAACGGAGGTTTAATGTAACCAAAGGACCGAAAAGCGATACAATAAAGGACCTGTTTGAAAAATTTCAACGGACTGGGAACGTGACGGATGAAAGTGCTGGAAAGGTAGGGCGACCGCGTACGGCAACCACAGAGGGCAACGCGCAGCTAGTGCAGCAGGTGATCCAACAGCGGCCTCGGGTTTCCGTTCGCCGTGTTGCAGCTGCGGTCCAAATGACGCCAACGTCCACGTATCGTCTCATGCGCCAGAGTTTACACCTCTATCCATACAAAATTCAAACGCGGCAAACCCTCAGCGCCGCTACCATTGCTGCGCGAGAGACATTCGCTAACGATATAGTGCACAGGATTGATGACGGCGATATGCATGTGGGCAGCATTTGGTTTACTGACGAAGCTTATTTTTACCTGGACGGCTTCGTCAATAAACAGAACTGGCGCATATGGGGAACCGAAAAGCCCCATGTTGCAGTCCCATCGTCCCTGCATCCTCAAAAAGTACTGGTCTGGGCCGCCATTTCTTCCAAAGGAATCATTGGCCCATTTTTCAGATACGAAACGATTACTGCATCACGCTATCTGGACATTCTTCGTGAATTTGTGGCGGTACAAACTGCCTTAGACGACACTGCGAACACCTCGTGGTTTATGCAAGATGGTGCCCGGCCACATCGCACGGCCGACGTCTTTAATTTCCTGAATGAATATTTCGATGATCGTGTGATTGCTTTGGGCTATTCGAAACATACAGGAGGCGGCGTGGATTGGCCTCCCTATTCGCCAGACATGAACCCCTGTGACTTCTTTCTGCGGGGACACTTGAAAGACCAGGTGTACCGCCAGAATCCAGAAACAATTGAACAGCTGAAGCAGTACATCTCATCTGCATGTGAAGCCATTCCGCCAGACACGTTGTCAAAGGCTTCGGGTAATTTCATTCAGAGACTACGCCATATTATTGCTACGCATGGTGGATATGTGGAAAATATCGTACTATAGAGTTTCCCAGACCACAGCGCCATCTGTTGTTGAAAATTGTAACTACTGTAATTTCGAAAGTTTGTCTGCCTGAAAATGTACTGTTGTCCCAAGCATATTGCAACAAACGGTGTATTTCTATCGCTGCTCGTTGAGTTTTTATTGCCGTTTCAAATATACCGGTCATTTTTGAAACACCCTGTATGAGCACCGGAAAATATTTTTTTTTTCACGTCGTTGGAACGTTTAGGTACGCATGCTGTTGCGAGCATACCGATATGTTCAAGAGACAAAAGGGAAAGATGATGATAGATAACCAAGAAAGATTTGCTCGGATATAAAAAGAGTGTAAAACAGGGATATAGTCCTTCCCCATTACTGTTTAATGTGTGCATCGAAGAAGCAATTACAGAAATAAAAGATAAATTCATGACTGTGGTTAGAATTCAGCGTGGAAGAATATCGATGGTGAGCCGTGTGTGGCTCATGTTCCCACCATTATGTATTTTACACCCTGTTTTTAACGTACTTCCACCTCACTGTGTTAATTTAAGTTACTACTGAGTTGCTGCTTTGCCTGACCGTGAGTGGTGTTACCAGTGTGTTTCGATATATCCCCTCTCGTAGTATCTTTGCTTGACTGCTATTACTTTCCGGTTGCCGTCTGTCGTGGAGTGAGTTGGTGTCAGTTCGACTGGGAGTTGGTGGCAGTTCGGGTTGCGAGTTCGGGTCTGCCAGTCAGTGGGAACGCGCCAGGAGCGCGGTCCGGACCTGCCAGTCGGGGAGTTGCAATGCGGCACTAGTGCAGTCGGGTTGGAGCAGCGAGGCCTGCGTCGACACGGCTCGCCCGACCATTGCCGCCACGCATCACTTGAGCCGGAACACGGTCTTGGTGGATCGTCGGTAGGTAGTCCATCCGGACGACGCGTTTTGGCTCGCCGATCGTTCATGAGTAGGCTGTGTGTGTGTGTGTGTGTGTGTGTGTGTGTGTGTGTGTGTGTGTGTGTGTGTGTGTGCATCGACTCCCGATTTGCGTTCGTTTGTGCTTAGTGACTGTTCGGTATCGTTCAGGTCTTCGTACACTTGTGTTTGTCAGGTTGTGATTGTAGTTCGCGTTATTTCCTTGTTATTTTAAATGTTGATGGCGTACTGCCTCTGAGAGGTCGGTCGTATCATCGGGCGACGTGTAATTGGTTCTCCGAGCGCTTCTGGGCCCCTTCATTTATCATCTTGTGGAACTTGGGTCGGTCCTTTCATGGTGCAGGGATGTCGTTTTGCCAGTGGGCGTGTTTCCTCTGCATGGTTGGGACCGGGCCAGTATTTCCGCCGTCGTGTGTCTGGAAGTGTGTGGGAGACGCACCAGCAGTGAGGTCGCAACGGAGCAGCAGTCGCGATTGGACCAGCAGGCAGTCGGTCCGTTGCCGCGGGTCAGGGAAGATGTTTCCTCGCGATGCAGTCGCCTGGTCCGTTGCCGGCCAATGCGCAGTCTCGGAGCATGTGTGTCCGATCGCTACGAGCTTCGCGGTTCACCGACCCAGGACTTCAAAGTTGAGTAGTAGTTTCAACTACCCAAGCCACGTCCACTCACGTTGTGGTGGTTCGTAACTTTTGCGTGTTTGAGTTCTCATATACCGATTGGTGGCAAGCAAGTCGTTGTGTCGGTCGGTCCGTGGCTGTCCCCTGGTTGGGTTCCGACGGATCAGGTATAGTTGGGCTCACCACCTTTCTCACCTAAGTGAACGATGGCAGACCGACTTCCCTGAAGGCCTTCTGAGTGTCACCGGTGTTCAATTATCTGCTGTCAGCTATTTTAAATTTTAGGCTTATGTTCATTGTTTGTTTCTTAAAATTTTGCAAATTAATTTTTAAATTTATCTTTCAAGCTTAAATACTGCGGCCTTCTGCCTTTAAAGATATATTTTGAAGTTTTGAAATTGTGGCCGTCAGTCATTCGTGTTGCACCTTGTATATGTTGCCTTTTGGGTTTTAAATTACTTTATTGATATCTTAATTGAATTTTTGATTTTTTAAGATTTCTTGTTGGCCTTCTGCCCATAAAGGTCTATGGAAACACATTCTAAAATTTTGGAAATTTTGGAAATTTGTGGCACTCAGTCATTTGTATTGTACCTTGCGTATGTTGGTTTTGAATTATTTTATTGCTATCTTGATTGGATTTTTATCTCATTGGAGGCTTTCAGCCGTGAAAGTGTTGCTAAATTACAATAAATGACAATGAGAAGCAGAAACTGACTTCAACCCTTGGCCCTTTCTACAACTCTATTACCTGTTCAGCCCAGTGGGATTAGCGGGCGTATCAAATGGTAAGATTCACTCATGAAATTGCTTTCTCAGAAAGCGAGAAAAAATTGCAGTATATATTTAATGGAAAGATCCACTGGCGCTGAATTTGGGTTGAGAGTAATTGCGAGTAGCAGAAATGGGATTAGTCGTAAACTTAACCTCAAAATAGCGGGCAACGAAGTAAACGAAGGGAAGAAATTCTGCTATGTGCAAAATGACTTATGACAGACGAAGCAATGAGGACATAAAAAGCAGAGCAGCATAGGCGAAGACGGCGTTCCTGGACAAAAGAAGTCTAGTAGTATCAAACATTGATCTTAAGTTGAGGAAGAAATTTCAGATAATGTACGTGCGAAGCACAAGATCGTATGCAAGTGATTCATTGACAAGCGATTGAGATCTGATGCAGTGGAAAAATGTTATAAATTCGGATGACTGATAAAATGTTAAATTTTGAGCTTCTCCGCTGACTTGGAGAGTAAGGATATATTAGCAGAACATTGACTAGAAGAATGATACGACATATTAAGGCATAGACGACTAGCTTCTGTGGTAGTAGACAGGAGTTGCAGAGGGTAACACCTGCAGGGGAAGACACAGAGTGGAATATATCCACGAAATAGCTGATACAGGAGAGGAATCAGTGGCGGGGATCGTGGTGAATCGAACTCCAGCCCCCACCACAGCCACCACCCCGTCACCCCTCGCCAAAAAAGAAAAAAAAAGTTTCTCAAACGTTAATACTATCTATTAAGCCTTATTTTACAGATAAATGCAGGGAAAAAAGCTGTAATGAAAATTAACCACAGTAAGCGGTGATTGGGGAATGGATGCAATAATTTTGATTAAGTGTTTAATACGTAAAACAATAGTTCATACGCATTGATAGGTTAGTTTCGTAGCAACTAAAATAATTAACACATAGAGTAGCCATAGCAGTATGCTCCTGGGGAACGAGAGAAATGTCTGTCGGCTTTTGTACTGTTATCATTTCACCTTCATAGGATTAACTAGGACTGGTTAGTGCAATAAAAATTAGAGTAATGGCTGGTAATACTGTTCAGAGTGTTTCAATTTAATGTCCGTGAAGTATATTTCGGTTTCTGTAGGCGAGAAAGCACCAAAATGACCGCTGAACGGAGTTATATTTTAATAGATTTCCCTTAACAAAGAAGGGGAGTGAGTCCCCTTGACGAATATGCCGTCGTGGCAGTTATATCTACTGTCTGTGTCTACCAACTTCAGAAAGAGCTAAGACGGTCATTTCTTGCTATTCGGCAAATGTTTTGGCGTGGGGATCCAATAGAGGAGTGGAGCGCCCACATCACTCCTGCAGAGTCTTATTATACTCGCTCTCCTATCACTCATTTTCACTCATCTTACTCATTTAGCACACACTTGCATTGTGCTTCGCTACGACGGTTCTTAATCGGATCGGAATATACGAGATCGTATAGAAAAGTAATGCAGCAGAATTTTGTTGTGTGAAAACACACAAGGCTTTTTAGATAAAACAAACGCTATTAACGTCCAACATCTTTATTCTTCATGTCTACATACACTACTGGCCATTAAAATTGCTAAGCCAATAAGAAATATAGATGATAAACGGGTATTCATTGGACAAATATAATATACTAGAACTGACATGTGATTCCATTTTCACGCAATTTGGGTGCGTAGATCCTGAGAAATCAGTACGCAGAACAACCACCTCTGGCCGTAATAACGGCCTTGATACGCGTGGGCATTGAGTCAAATAGAGTTTGGATGGCGTGTACCGGTACAGCTGCCCATGCAGCTTCAACACGATACTGCAGTTCATCAAGAGTAGCGGCTGGCGTATTGTGACGATCACCATTGGGCAGACGTTTTCAATTGGTGAGAGATCTGGAGAACGTGCTGGCTAGGGCAGCAGTCCAACATTTTCTGTATCCAAAAAGGCCCGTACAGGACCGGCAACATGCGGTCGTGCATCATCCTGCTGAAATGTACGGTTTCGCAGGGATCGAATGAAGGGTAGAGCCACGGGTCATCTCACATCTGAAATGTAACGTCCACTGTTCAAAGTGCCGTCAATGCGAACAAGAGGTGAACGAGTCATGTAACCAATGGCACCCCATACAATCACGGCGGGTGATACGCCAATATGGAGATGACGAATACACGCCTCCAATGTGCGTTCACTGCGATGTCGCCAAACATGGATGCGACCATCATGATGCTGTAAACAGAAGCTGGATTCATCCGAGAAAATGACGTTTTGCCATTCGTGCACCCAGGTTCGTCGTTGAGTACACCATCGTAGGCGCTCCTGTCTGTGATGCAGAGTCAAGGGTAACCGCAGCCATGGTCTCCGAGCTGATAGTCCAGGCTGCTGCAAACGTCGTCGAACTGTTCGTGCAGATGGTTGTTGTCTTGCAAACGTCCCCATCTGCTGACTCAGGGATCGAGACGTGCCTGCACGATCCGTTACAGCCATGCGGATAAAATGCCTGTCATCTGGATTGCTAGTGATGCGGGGCCGTTGGGATCGAGCACTGCGTCCCTGAACCCATCGATTCCATATTCTGCTAACAGTCATTGGATCTCGACCAACGCGAGCAACAACGTCATGATACGATAAACCGTAATCGCGACAGGCTACAATCCGACCTTTATCAAAGTCGGAAACGCGATGGTACGCATTTCTCCGCCTTACACGAGTTATCACAACAACGTTTCACCAGGCAACGCCGGTCAACTGCTGTTTGTGTATGAGAAATCGGTTGGAAACTTTCCTCATGTCAGCACGTTGTAGGTGTCACCACCGCCGCCAACCTTGTGTGAATGCTCTGAAAAGCTAATCATTTGGATATCACAGCATCTTCTTCCTGTCGGTTAAATTCCCCGTCTGTTGCACGTCATCTTCGTAGTGTAGCAATTTTAATGGCCAGTAGTGTATTTGCAACCCTCTGCCGTAGCGTGTGACGTGGCGGTGTGTAACGCAACTACGTCGGTGCGTGAGAAGCAGTATGCTGCAATCGAGTTTCGAATTCGGAGAGTTCCTCCACACATGGAGCACCCTCTCCTCCAGCGTGACAATGTCAGACCACGCACGAGCGCTGCGACGTCTTCTACAATCAGACGCAATGGGTTCACTGTCATCGATCGTACGTCCCTACTTGGTCCCACATGATTTTCATCCGTTTCCGAAACTTAAACGACGCTTCCAAAGACTTCACTTTGATACTGATGAAGCTGTGCAAGCAGAGGTGAGATTGTGGCTTCCTCAAGAAAATCAGACATTCTACAGTGACGGTGTTCACAGACTGGTCTCTCTTTGCGAGACATGTGTCAGTCTCGAGGGTGACTATGTAGAGATAAATATGTAGACGTGAAGAATAACGACGTTAAAGGTTAATAAAGTTTGTTTTATTTAAAAAGCTTTAAGAATTTTCACGTAAAAACTCGGAGGCATTACTTTTCAGCACGGCCTCGTTGGTTTAAAAGTGTGTTAATAAATTCAACTTGTTTATACCTCACGCCATCACTTACACCATATCAGCTGAAATTTATCTCTCTAATTACTAAATAACGTATGGGAGTGAACACTACTGCTCCTCCTGAAAGTTGAAAACGTACTGTGTCCATTCGCACTGCTCTTTCGTGTATTCTCTCGGTGCCTTGTGTTACCACTACTTGACTAGGACTCCACACTTGAGCAATAGAGAGTGTTTTAAAGAGTCTCATCAGGCTGCACAGAACTAAAATGTACCTGTTTTCACGGGGAACGCAAAACGCCTTTGCCTGCTATGTGCTGAGCAATGATTCAAGCTACTAACTTTTCGCCACCAGGGCAATGAATTTCTGAGACTACTTGCTTCTGAGTAGCATTCAGTTCTACAACGTGATCTTTCTGTCCTTTACTACGGAAAATATAGCATCGAACAAAGATAACTTCCAACAAAGAAAGACATAATTCATCAATTTGTAAATTTGAACAAAATATTAGAATATCGACGATTACCAACAGGATTTTGGTTAGGTAAAATTGCGCGCTATTACATTAGAATTTTCAAATTGCAAGAACTAGCCGATAAAAGGAGATCAGAGAGCTCATTATGAGTCATGGACACTGGCAAGGCTATCTCTTTTGCCCCCTCTTTTTGTAAGATATTGAAACGTCCCCTTAGAAAAATTAATGAATTACTGTGCTGGTAAACTCCTTACGTTATTTGATTTTCAAACAGCTGAGCAAAACTGAACGTACTCAGACATTTCTCTCTTGCCTTATTCTGATCAACACTAAAATGACACACAATATTTTTAGCGCAACGCAATCTGACTTTCAAAAATCCCTACAAAAGAATGGCCCTGATTAATAATAACCTATACCTTTCATGAATCACTTACCTCACAAAAATCTTCGTTACTCGAGCTACTGCAATACAGCGAGCGTCAATACTGTCAGCTAAATAAAAGATTCTAACTACTGAAGGCACTAACTACTGATAGGCATAAAATATCACAGTTTAAAAATGGCTCTTTCTCAGCAACCATATACAAGTTTCAACATGGGCTGTTCAGTTTCTAAGTTAATAGTAAAATACATTACTCAACTCTCATAACGCTGGTTACAGCAATTGTAGAATCCAGGTTCAGTTTGTCCTGCGTCGACTATAGTTCCATAAGCACAAACTAAATAATGTTCTCTGAACTGAAGTTGAAAGAAAACTAATCTATCTTTACGTACTATTCGAAAAACAGTTCCAGCTAACAGTACTCAGTTAAATCTCTAGGCAGGCGGTCTCTGTCCACACACGATAATTCTATTCACTGTTCAGTTTACTGCTGAAGACTAACCACAGCCTATCTATCGGTCACTGTTTCCATCTCGCTCGACGACTTGAAGATTTGGAGACACGACGAACGTTGTGCAGGAACTCGTTACCAGGACTCGGATTGACTTACAACTCACGACTGCTGCTCTTGCACGGTTACTTAAGCGGAAGTGTCTCTTCCTGGTGACTGTGCCGCTCCAGAGGGCGTGATTCTCGCGGGCAACAGATTGGTTCGTGCGCAGTGATGCCCTGCTGCGGACGGACGCATACCGTACTTCCGGTATCAACTGTCGCCAACTCAACTACGATACGTGCAATTTGCGTCAAATAATAAGCCAGGAAGCAGCAGGGCCATAATTATCAAACATACACAGCTTATGTTAAACAATGTTTATTATCTTGCACAATTTAATAGACTAAAACAGATAAATTTATCAACCGATGGGGTGCACAACAAAAATTGTTCTTAAACCCCTGTTAAAATCTGCATAACAAATACATCAGATATTAGTAAAATTTCTGTCGATTCAAATACTTATCAAAATCAAAACTTGCCAAACTCTGAATCCTCAAATGATCCTGTACAATGACTTCTCTCTTGCACTATAAATTCGTACCAAGGTATAACATTAAGGCATGACGTAAGGCCTGTAAGTAATAATAAAGGCAACTTCAACGCTCGGCTATGAAGATCCTGGGGCCACTAACTTCGGACTAAAGGATAATCCAGTTAATGCCGGTACAGATAGGCACAATTTAAAATAACAAACAAATAAAAAACAACGCCTCAGCATCTAAACGTTCCCTGAGAACGTACGTGCATGAAAGCCTCCTTCATAAAAACTAAGCTTCACAACCAACACACAAGGGAGCCGTGCGTGGCTCTTGTTCCCGCCATCATTTATTTTACACCCTGTTTCGTACGTATTTCCATCTCACTACGTTAATTTAAATTACTACTGTCACTGAGTTGCTGCTTTGCCTGACCGTGAGCGGCGTTTGCAGCGCGTATCGATATATCCTTTCTCGTAGTATCTCTGCTCCACTCCTATTACTTCCCGCTCGTTGTCTTAAGTGAGCTGGGATGGCCAGTTCGGGTTGCGAGTTCGGGTTTGCCAGTCGGTTGGAACGAGTCTGGAGCGCAGTCTGGACCTGCCAGTCGGGGAGTTGCAATGCGGCACTAAAGTGCGCGTCATTTATGTTGGCGGCCGAGTTTAGGTTCGTTCTGCGCATCTGACGTCACAAAACACAGTCAGCCAATGAACAGAGAACGACGTTGCCAGATCTCGACTGCAGTGCGTAGCATGGACGAGTGTCTTCAGTTTTAGAAACGTTCAGTCATAAATAAAGCAATAGAACAAAAGCAATGTCTTGATAGCAGACTTTCTTTTATAGAAAGTTTGGAAAAAGCGTTCTTTATACCAATTGTTTCATATTCTATTAATTAATTAAACCAAACAAGCAATAAGACTCCTAATTCAGGCAATAGCAAGGAAAGGTGTTTGTATCAAGCTCACGAACCGCTTTTTCGCACTAAAGAAGAGCAGTAATTGTTTATTTCCTATTGTACTTCGACAAAGCGTGAGTAATTCATAGTCATACCAAAAGTGTTTGTCAGTATTTTGCGTGACGTGTTAGAGTCCTCAATGCATTCTGTAGGCAGACGATCTGCGTTAGCTTAATGGTTAAGGTGTTGGACTTCTACGCGATAGGTTATGAGTCCAAACCTTGTGTGGTGCTCAATATTTTAATTATTTAAAAACAATATCGAAGTGCCTTACTTCATGAATTATATTCGTTTGAATGCAATTTTTTGAAATTTCTAGTGCTTAGTCTCTTCATTAACCCTTTCGCTGCTGCAGACACATGCTCCCCGCATTCCGTGCTGTGCGCAATTTTGTCATCACTGCACTGCTCGCCTGTGCAGACACATGATGTTCCCATTGCTTTGACACACTTATCATTCGATTTCACAAAAACTATTTGGCCCAAAAATTTAATTTTTCCACGTCTTCTTGACTGATACCTTGATTGCCGTCTCACATAGCTTGAGCCGGGCCACGGTCTTGGTGGATCGTCGGTCGGTCGTCCTACCGGAGGAAGCGTTTTGGCTCAGCCGATCGTTCATGAGTCGGCTGTGTGTGTACATCGACTCTCGATTTGTCTTCGTGTGTGCTTAGTTACTGTTGGGTTTCTATCTGGTCTTCGTGCAAGTGTTAGTCAGGCTGTGTGTGTTGTTGGCGTGATTTCCTTTGAGAAGTTATTTTAAATGTTGTCGGCATACTGGTTCTGAGAGGTCCGTCGTCTCATCGGGCGACGTGTAACTGAGCGCTTCTGGCCCCCTTCAATTACCATCTTGTGGAACTTGGGTCTGTCCTTTCATGGTGCAGGGATGTCGTTTTGCCAGTGGACGTGTTTCCTCTGCGTAGTTGGGACCGGGCCAGTATTTCCGCCGTCGTGTGGAAGTGAGTCGGATACGCATCAGCAGTGCAGTCGCGACGGAGCAGCAGTCGCCGTCGGATCACCAGGCAGTCGGTCGGTCGCTGCGGACCAGGGAGGACATCTCCGTTCGGTGCAGTCGCCTGCGTCCGCTGCCGGGCCCTGCGCAGTGTCGCAGCGTGTGTGTGGAGATGTCCGATCGCTACGAGCTTCGTGATTCCCCCACCCAGGATGTCGAAGTTGCGTGTAGTTTTGACAGCTAATAAGTATTTCATTGTGGATAATGACGTTCGTAACCTTTTGTGTTTGAGTTCTCACGTACCGATTGGTAACAAGCAAGTCGTTTTGTCGGTCGGTCCGTGTCTGTCCCCTGGTTGGGTTCCGACGGATCAAGTATAGTTGGGCTCACCACCTGCCTCGCGTAAGTGAACGAGGGCAGACCGACCTGACTGCAGGCTTCTGAGTGCCACCGGTGTTTAATTATCTGTTTTCAGCTACTTTAAATTTAAGGCTTATGGTTATTTATTTCTTTTTTCTTAAATATTTTGCAAAATTAA
The DNA here is from genome assembly GCF_023864345.2 of Schistocerca serialis cubense. Classification (NCBI taxonomy): domain Eukaryota; kingdom Metazoa; phylum Arthropoda; class Insecta; order Orthoptera; family Acrididae; genus Schistocerca; species Schistocerca serialis. The sequence continues at coordinate 149,667,387 of NC_064639.1, read as the reverse complement.
TTCTCAAATTTATCTGTCAAGCTTAAACATTGCGGCCTTCTGCCTTTAAAAGATTATGGTAATATGTTATAAAATTTTGAAACTTAATTGTGGCCTCCAGCCATTGATAGTGCACCTTGCATATGTTTGTTCTATCTACCTTGCTGTGATTTTTTAAATTATTTTATTGCTTTATTAGTTGGATTTTATCTTGTTGATTTGTTAATATTTCTTGTTTGGACACCTTCAGCCGTGAAAGAGTTGCATGCGGTAAAGGTCCGGCTATGTGCCGCTTTGGTTGTAAAAGTTACTAAATTAGAATAAATTACAATTAGAAGGCGAAACTGACCTCAACCTTTTTGGCCCTTTCCACAATCCTATTACCTGTTCTGCCCAGCGGGTTTAGTGGGCGTATCAACAAGGTATAAATATAATAAGCAAATGACTGCTAAGGGCATACAAATTAAAAAGGCGGAGCCTCCAGTAATCTTATCGGCCACTGATTACAGTGAAAACCAGTTTTGTAGGTTTAAATTCATATTTCGAGCGAATGGTGCATTCGTCAAAATGGCGGAGGAAGGAGCTACAAAGCTTAACGACCTGACAGCCAGGAACCAAGACAAGAACAATACTCAACTTAAGGACGAGATCGAGACAAAAGGCCAGGAACATGGAGCCCGGTGTAACGAATCGCAGTTCTACTGGCAATAGCCAAGTCGTGAACCCCCGGTGCCACGCCCCACCGTACCGGACGAAATACACTGCGCTCCGCACAACTGAAACATAAATCAACTGCAATAGCACACTAACAACTGCAAATTCATATTACATAAGTGAATAAAAGCTGGCAAAAGAATAATTTGAACTCAACACTTCAGAATTCATTTAAACAATACAGTACATAGGTAATTTCCTTGAAACGTGATAGTCAGAGATGAGTATTATTTCAAACGGGCAAGAGCTCGCCAGAGTTACACTTTCATGGAGTCTGATGTAGTTTTACGAGAGAGCATAGTATTTCATTACTCATAAACTAAGGGGCAAATTTTGGTAATCACCAAGGTCACAATAACTCAATAATGAGCAGCTCACCGAGCTTCCTTGCATACAGCTGCAGATCCTTCATCAAGCGGTTATAATGCCACGTGTGATATAACTTTGACATATCAAACTCGTCACCAAATTCACGGATATGCCCAGGCGAACGGTTAATGCCAGGCGACGCTCCGGCAAGCTCTTCTTCTCAACATCCACTGCGTGGCTAGAAAAGCCAAAAAAAAAAAAAATGGCTCTGAGCATTATGGGACTTAACATCTATGGTCATCAGTCCCCTAGAACTTAGAACTACAGATAACACCCAGTCATCACTAGGCAGAGAAAATCCCTGACCCCGCCGGGAATCGAACCCGGGAACCCGGGCGCGGGAAGCGAGAACGCTACCGCACGACCACGAGCTGCGGACAGAAAAGCCAAACACCACGCCTCGTACCGGAACCCAACCCTTTCAGCCATCTCTGGCTGCAGCACGCCAGTAATCCCACGTGCAATGAGCATGCGCACCAAGAAGGGCCAACCTCCCGACGCCTTTGTAATCCCAACTGAGAGACTACACAGAGAGGCCCTCTGCATCGACGCTGCAGACTTAAATAGCCGAACTCGCGATGAATAGCTGACTCGCGGCCAGCCAAAGCGAAATCGATGGCAAAGATGACACAACAAAGACGTATTGGCGCCAGCCTCGCGACGTATCAACCTTCCCACTCATGCTTAGACCGGATCCCGAGCAGGCAACCACTCTCAGCCAGGTTCACTCTTGCCCGGCTCCATGTTTAATCTGGCTAACACGGACGCGAAATACCTTGCCAGATGACATCTCCATAATTTCAAGATTAACGGAAGTAATTATCCTAATAAGCTTGCAGGGATCTCTATAAGGCGGTCTGATTTTCCCCTTAACATCTTGCCCGGTTCTAGCGGTATGATTCCTAATAAAAATGAGATCGCCGGTCTTACCCTTAAAGGGGCGACGTCCTTGATTATAGCTAACGGCCCGGCGATAATGATCCAAATTAATATTTCGCCTGGCTCGCTCCCAGTTTTCCCTTAGCGCCACCGGCGTAATGGTCACAGCCGAAAGGTCACTAATACTCCAGATATTAGATAATGGAGAACTGAGAGTGTAGGCAAACGTAAGTGACACAGGCGTTGCCCCAGTAGCTCCATGGCGGATCGAATTAAAAGCCTGGTTAAGGAGTGGCTGAGTCGCATCCCAGCAGGTTGGAGTCTTGGCATGGTAAATACTATAAACAGCCATAAAGCTCCCATTAACCCGTTCTGCTAAAGAGGGGCTGGGATAGTATGGTGTGGTGGTGACGTGTTTAATCCCATTGAGACGCCCTGCTAAACCCGCAGGACAGCACACGTAGTTTAAGTTGTGGAAAGGGGCCAAAACAAGCGGCTATCAGTTACACTCGAACATACAACCTTTTAGTTAATCAAACATTACAAGAGCCAAGAAATTAAAAAAAAAAAAAAAACAACACAACACAGCTTTAGTTTTGGAACTTAATTAGCGCCTAAATGCGTGGGAAAGACTACTTTAATTTAAAAACGGCTGAAAACCAATAACGTAAAACTCAACCAAAATCAGAAATTTAAAAGCCAAAACATTATCTTAAAACAGTTCCTTAATTAGTCTGAAGGCCCAAAGAATCTGACACTTTAAGAACAAACAACTTAAATTCAAAACCGGCTGAAGGCCCAACGCTTAAGACTCAATAGCATTAATTTTAAAAATGCTAAAGGCTTTATGTAAAACAGTTCTTAAATCAGGCTGCAGACCCAAACCATCTGACAGCTTAAGAGCAAGACAACTTAAATTCAAAATCAGTTAAAGGGTTCAACAATTAAAACTCAATAACATAAATTTTTAAAATTAAAAAGGCTTTACATAAAACAGTTCTTAATTTAGGCTGAAGGCCCAAACCATCTGACGCCTTAAGGGCAAAACAGCCTTAATCTAACAATCGGCTAAAAGCCATACAAGGACAAACAACAAGAACAGACAAGAAAAGGCAGTACACCCAAGGGAACTCAGAAGTTTTAAGGGTCGGGCTGGAATTCAAACACTAACGCTCGCTTAAGTGAGACAGGCAGTCGGCCCAACCATTGCCTATCCAACGATAATCCAACGCACAGACAGTCAACGGACCCACCGACAGGACAACCCCCGCTTCACGTGACCAGCACATAATAGGAAGCTCAATGGAACAATGCAGAAGGTATTGGCGCCCACAACCAATCACACATTGAGCTGTCAAACCACACACCGTGCTGGACAGCAACAACTCGATGAGGAAAATATACTGCCAGAACCTACGTCAACGGCAAGTTTTTATTACACTATTGTCAAGTGATATTATGGCTTTAAGCCATGTCAGTGTAATGTAAGCTGACACATTTGTATGTCGTTGTCAATACTGTTAAATACACGACATACAAATGTTTCACCTTATATTACGTTGGCATGGCTTAAAGCCATAATATCACTTGACAATAGTGTAATAAAAACTTATAACAGTCACTGGCGTAAAGATGATGTTCTTCCAAAAAAATTTTGTGACTGTGAATCCCAGCTACAACAAGTTTAACACTAACTATGTATGTGTGTGTGTATCCGTACGGACGCATATGTTTAACAGGACGTAGAGATTGCTCCACTGAACAATTTTAAGTAGGGAACCTGAGGTCGAAGAAGCCAGCTTAAGGAGATGATAGGAATAAAATTACATCACTGTGTACTTTTTAATTTACACGAATTAAAGTTAACTGCAAATTCCATCACGGGAGAAATGAACGTACCATTGTACTGTATCTTTAAAAGTGTGCTGAAACTGACAGCCATCAACCTTAATGCAAGCATGATACAGACGAATAAGATTTTGACGCACCCTAACAAATATCCCCGATGTGTTTCGAACCACAATTCTGGCAGCTAATTCCATCACTGTATCCACTGGGGTCTAACATGCAAGTGGCTTCAGATATTCACATAGGAAAAAATGAAGAGGATTTAGGTCAGGTGACCTCGCAGCCTGTTGCCGTGGTATAGGACCTCCCCTTCCAGTCCAACGACCAGTAAATACAGCATTTAGATGGTTGCAAACATCCGCAATGAAGTGAGGCGGTGCACAGTCGTGTTGTATCCACATCCTGTAACGAACAGCCAAGGCTACATTCTCCTACAAATAAAGCAGAACTCTTTGCACGAATCCCAAGTACAGGTGGCCATTCAGACGGCGAGGTAGATGATACGCTCCAATGAGCTTTTCGGCTACAGTGCCGGCCCAGACATTCACAGCAAAAATTTCTTGATGGTGTGACTCTACCACAGCCCACGCCCCGACGGCTATTCATGCTGCCCGAAATACCATCATGATTAAATTAGGCCTTGTCAGTAAACAGCACGATCTGGAGGAAATCTGGTCTATCAATCTACTGTTAGAGCAATCACTGACAAAATGTGACCCTTGGTGCAAAGTGCGACAAAAGCATTGCGTGGACTCGTTGTGATAAGTCCAAGGGCAACAGTTGATGGACATGTCTGAAGATTGCTTACAGTGGTTCGAGGAAAAGTAAATGGTAGAAGGCGAGAAACAGACGTTAAAATGAAACAAGAAGCAGTGCAGGAATGGGGTCTTTCAGTGTGAGTGGTTGTAACCACAAATGCTAACAGGAAAAAATGTATGTCGATTATATCATCAGCGTGCCATAGATAAGGACTGGAGTAAGTAAGTAACCATTGAAATATTTGCCGGAATTTTCAGTTTTTCCTGGTACACTGGGGTCGATGTATTTCTGCTCAGTGCTAATAGTCTCGTTAGAGACAGTAACAAACAGTTTACTCAGTAATAATTTATATTTACAATAACACTTGATTGAGATTCTGGAACCACAGAATGAACGGCAGAGATTGTACAGAATGGAACTTCCTGAACAGGGAATAATGTAATAAAAGTGGCCAGGGACGATTTTAAAGTAATAGATTTTTTTAAAAAAAGTAAAATAAAAAATGTGTAGGTGGCGCTGCAGCGCCCATGCAGTTGTCGAAGCCTAGTTCACACTTAAGGCTAAGCCCTAAAGCCACCTTGTTCCCCTGAGAAATTTGCTATATTCTGTTCAGTCTTCTACTTAACGATACTAGAAGTAAATCAGACACTGAATGAACTGCACTAATACCTCTGTAATTTGAGCAAGACATCTTGTCCCCATTTTCATAGATGTTACGAATAACGCTCATATTCCACTATCTAGGTACATTCTCCCAGCTTTCTATTTTGTTAAAAATTACACACAAATATTATACAATGTACTCTCCTCCTTATTTCATGAGTTACATTCTAACGTTTCCTGCTACTTTTTGCCCTTTTTAGAGTTTTCCTGTCGCCTTATCCTGTCTTCTCTCATTCTAAAACCATCTCCTTTGTCATCCCACCATTTTTGTGACAGTTCAGTGTAATGTGGTAACCACTGATCTGATTATATTACCTACACCGTACCTCTCTGTCATGTACTGATTTTGGTATTGATTAAGGTCTTCAATGCCAAGTGGATTCTTTTTGAAGCATATATACAAAAAAATAAACTTTTTCACCTTTGTTACCGTGTAACACGTAAACTTTGTCGTCGTATATAGGTTACATACTGTTACTTATGTGAGATGGTGAGAGAAAATATCTTGGAAGATACCTCTGTAGACAGACCTTAATCTAGAAAACGAGGAGGTGGATAGAGGAATATGGGGGAGTGATAACATGAAGTTATCACTCGCCATTTTATAATACAAGTATATTTTCACATATATAGGTCTGCATCAAACACGCCCATAAAATAATACAATATGATACCTAAAATATTTCAAAAGATCTTTGTGATAATGTGTAAAAATAAAAATTTAAACAAATAATTTAATTTAAATTTAAAAGAATTCAAATAAAAAGTAAGGCCACATATTCAAAATCATGTGGAATTAATGACTCTTTACATCTACTTTCGCCAACAATTTGAAGTTAACGAAATTATTTGGATAGTCTTACACAACAATATTTACTTCCTTAACAAAATGATCTGGACTAAAACACAAACCTTAAAAATTAAAAATAGTTTAAGGATATTTTGTGTGTATGGCCATTGGCAGCCTTACAAAACAAGAGAAATTTCATTACACATTCGCAGACATACTTTTTCTTTATTGATAAAGGGAAGTACAGCTGTATGAAAGTACAATGAAATTTCAAAAGAAGTTAATAGCTTTTCTTACTAATTTTCCGGTTAAAATAACTTTTCATTCATTGAGGTGTTACAGATTTGACTAGCGTTTGCATATTTCTGAATTTACATCAGAATGAAATTACTGGTAGATGCAGAACAGAAGGAAGATGAATTTGTATTCCTGACAAATATAATGACATGTGAGACAATATAGACCCTATGACTCATCGTAGAATATATGCTGGAGAGGGAAGACGTGCACTTATAATATTTGTAGATTTAGAAAAAAATGTATAATGTGTGTGAAATCTTATGGAACTTAACAGCTGAGGTCATCAGTCCCTAAACTCACACAGTATTTAACCTAAATTAACCTAAGGACAAACACACACACCCATGCCCTAGGGAGGACTCGAACCTCCGCCGGGACCAGCCGCACGTAGATTTAGCAGCAAGCGTTTGATGTCAATTGGGGTACACTCTTTGAGACTGTGAAGTTACCTGGTATAAAATACAATGAGCGAATGTTTATTTATAAACCACAAAGGAACTGCACTGTATTTATGGGTGTTGAAGAGCAAGAAAGAAAGACAATAGTTAAGACTGGAGTGAAGGCTGTAGCCATTACACAGATAAAACATGTAGTAAGGGCTTCTAACGGGGAAAAAATAAACCCTTCTGTTTCCGGAATTGTAATTCTGTCAGAGTTGATAGAGAGTTTGAAATATCGCACAGTGTCTGGAAAAAAGTTACAAACTGAACATCAGAAAAGTATACAAGAGTAACGGAATGTAGTCAAATTAAAACAGATGACGCTGACGGAATTTGATCAGAAAATATCATGCTAAAGATAACAGATGAGTTTTTCTACCTGGCAGTAAAATAATTGTCGATGGCAGAAGTCAGTACAGGGAATGCAGACTGACAATAGCAAGAAAAGCTTTTCTGAAAATGCATCAACAACTCATACACATTTGCAAATTAGAAAGTCATTCATAAAAGTATTTATATTGAATGTAGCCTTCTGTGCGAGTGAAACGTGAACGAGTGAGCATGCAGACAAGAAGACAATAATGGATTTTGATATGTGGTGCTACAGAAATGAGTGTATTGTAGATCGAGTAACTATTATACAGATACTGAATTGAACTGAGGAGACGTACATGGCACATATTGACTAAAAGGGGAGATAGAGTGATAACACATCCCGAGTCCTCGCGGCAAAGCTTAGCATTTGACGGAGGGAAATAGGGGAAGACCAAGCTTCGTCTACAGTAGTTCCACTGTATATAGGGTTGACTAGCTATATAGAAATGAAAGAGACTCATCTAGTCTATTCTACTGAAGTGACTAGAGTCGAAAGTCGCAGTAAATCAGCCTTAGAAGTGAAGACCAGAACAACGACAACAACAGTAACAACAACAAAAAGTAATTTACGGAAACCAAAGAAGAAACCAATAAAATATTTTAGGGTGTCATACCAAATGGACTTTTCTGGTGCATTTGCCCAGTTTGTTGGTAAATGCTCGGATGTAACAATGCCTCAGCCTCATGAAAAGTTAAACATAACTTCTCTAACAGGAAATTTGCTAATATAATACAGTCAGCTGAAAATAAATTTCAGCATGGAGGAAATTATCTAAATTAGTTGGTGAAAAGTATACTCTTCATCTTTCGGCTCTAGGATTCGCTACTCATTGCAGCGAACGAACAGTTTTGTTTACGCCCCACTGGGCGTATAAAGCGACATCAATACAATTGAGTATTACAACAACAGAAATCTGGAGCGAGACAGTCTGTAGCACCTATTTCCATATCATTGGTGGACTAGAACAAAGCATAGCGAGTATATGTATTTTAGTCGTGATAAAAGCCTCCGTGGTGTGACAAGCTGAGGAAAATAAATACATCAATTATTACTTCCTTTCTATCAAAGTTGCACATTTAGGAACGTACTGAAAGTCGCATGGATGTGAAACGCTGGCTTGTTCCAAGAATTTCTCAAAAACATGAACGTATACTAAACAAATGACAGTGTTAACACTCGTTAGATATCTGAAATGCTTTTTCCAATTTAAATCGAAGTGATACATGACTATTAGTGTTAGAAGTACAGTATGTATTTGAATTGCACTACACTGAAAACTAAAAGCTTCTTACTTTTTTATACAGTACCTTATGCAATCAGTAAACTCTTAACACTTTCTATATATCAGATAAGCTACTATCAACATACAGAAGATATACACCCTTTGTAATAGTTATAATGTAACTACCCCACGCATCAAAAGTAGAAAAAGAACATCGGAACTTATTTGAAATAATTTTTTTCACTTCTAAAGAATAGTAACAAATGACAGTCTTGGAAGAATAGTAACAAATGACAGTGTTGAAAGAATAGTAAGAAATGACAGTGTTGAATTGAAAACGTTTTTAAGTACGCTGTTAGGTCACAGGATGTAATTTTGATTCTTGCTAAAGACTACAAAACGGTTTCCACCCGTATTTAAGCCCCATAAAGGGTAGGAACAGACAGTTTAACAGAATCGATGCGTCAAACAACGCACAGAAGCTTCACAGATTTTTCGTAAAGGGGAGCAGGGGTTAGCCGATTCGCGGCTACGCTTTGTCCTAACAAGGTTTATCCGACACAGCTCATCGTTCAGCGGCCCGTTGCGGCATCGGAATTCAATAACGAAGTTTTCTGAATGGCGACAGCGCCATCGGATAAAGCCGATGTTGGACCAAGCGTTTGCGAGCACAGAGCCCTTGGAGAAGATACGAGTTTACGGCCGTCTGCATGCTTCCACACTGTTTCCGAAAAAAGGCTTTTCTTGTTCGTCAGCGACTGACGGATTCCATAGTGTGTGCTTTCTCTGCCCGTTTGGAAGTAATATGCTTCCTTCATTCATCTGAATACTTATTATAATGATATAGCAGTTCGACACTGCCAACGAAGATTCATCTGAAGCTTACCTGTATATAAATCTAAATTAAAAGCTTGCCCGGCGTTTCCCTATTATTTGAAGCCTAATCTCAGTAGATACTGTAGGGATTTTGGTTCGGAAGGAAGGAAGATTGAGTTCGACGTCCCGTCGACATCGAGGTCATTACAGGCGTAGAACAAGACCGGACGATGTCTAGGAGGAGGAAGAAAATCGTCCGTGCCTTTTCAAAGGAACCATCCCGGGATTTGCTTGGAATGGTTTAGGGAAATCACGGAAAATCTAAATCTAGATGGCCCGACGCGGGTTTGAACCGTCGTCCTCACAAATGCGAGTCCAGTGTGCTAAACACTGTGCCACCTCGCTCAGTTTCTGATACGGTTATCGCTAATAGGGAAACGATAGCCACGCCCAGTGCGGAAATAACGGCCGTTTGAAATTGCGAGTCCCTACAATAGTGTCATAGTACAGAAACTGCATAAATGTGTCACTCGAAAACCTCCCAGTTACTCATTGTCATTTGAAGGGGCCAGTCAGATTTTGTATGGTTTTGAGACCCGTTGTTATGAGGGAAGTTTTCGGTTCGTGTAATTATTGCTAACTTTTATTTTTCTGACGCTGTTATGTTGAAGGAGTGGTTACTTAACGACAGATTCCAATGTTGACGATTGCTCCATCAGAGGTTGTTGCCAACTGCAACAACTTTTTTGGAATGACAGTCGGACACAGTGACCAGTATACCCGCTATGAACTGAAAGTTTCTTCTTCCCTTTATACCGTTATTTGTGTGAACAAATACTGAATACTGACAACAAGAAGGAATTTAGACGTAATTTTTACCTCGAAACAAGAAAAAGAAATTTACAACCACCATCTGCTGTTGGAGCCAAAACTTTTCCGCATGACCTGCGACGAACAGCATATGATCTGTCCGGGAGGAAAAAAATCATAACGCATAATTTCAATAACAAGACTAATATGGCTGGAAAGTTAGTCTCTGGAAAAATTTTCCAAGATTGAGGTTGTTGTCAAGTGCACAGAGCATGCGACGTGGGCCCGCGAATAGTGCGTGGCTGTTGATGACGACGTAAGTGACTATTTGTGCGAAAACTCTACTCAGAACATTTTGAATCACTTTACTCCTCTCGACTGTAATAACGAACTTTTCTTGCAACAATAAATAATTATCTAACTACCGTTTTGCTCTAAACATGTAATTTGTACTGTAAACAAGTCGTTTCTCTCTCACTACGCTTGCTTAATGGGAAAAACTAGTTTTCTGAACTAACTGAACCGCTTTTACCCATGTGAGCATTATGTCCTATGGCGATGGGAACATTGGCCACTCGAGTATTTTCCAGATTATTGATTATTTAAGGTCTTTCATGTTTCCAACGAGAACGAGAAAAATCGAGCGAGTTGGAAAATAATCTGACTGTACAGACTGTGATTCTGGAGTTGCTAGATCGATTGCAAGCTAGCTAAATGAACCGCCAAGCCTTAGGGTGGGCGTTACACCCGCCCTTCCTCTAGATTAGTGGTCGCCAAACTTTTCTGCACAATAGCCAATCGTGTCATTGTGGGCGGCATTTCGGACTGCATGTTCCGATCTTATTATTAATTGGTAACCGACATAAATTATTTCGTTCTCAGAACAGAATAGAAGAGCTACTTTTGAGGCATGGTAAGTTGGCCACTTGACCCAGTTACTGATAGTTAAAAGTCAGTACCATTCCGAACAATCGTGACGACTGTTCTCCGTTTCACGAATGTTTACTAAATATTTTGAGTGTCATTCTTCTTCTACTCATTGCGTTGTATTACAGCTGCCTTAATTTAATTCCATAACCCTCGCTATAAATATATTCCGCATTAGAAGATGACCGGCTCTGTAACGCACATTCACGAATCAATGTTACTTCCGTATTAAAATGTATAACATAGCAGCTGGCCGGCCGAGGTGGCAGAGCTGTTCTAAGCTCTACAGTCTGGAACCGCGCGACCGCTTCGGTCGCAGGTTCGAATCCTGCCTCGGGCATGAATGTGTGTGATGTCCTCAGGTTAGTTAGGTTTACGTAGTTCTAAGTCATAGCGGACTGATGACCTCAGAAGTTGTCACATAGTGCTCAGAGCCATTTGAACCATAGCAGCTGGTAAAATTCCTTTACTCACCTTTATTAAAGTAGCAGCTAGTTGTTATTCCTCTCACCATCAGCTAGTAAGTTAGTTATAACTGTTTCACTCCCAGATTCCATAGACGTCTTTCTTCCTCTCCCTTTATTAGGTCTGTTTATCACATTCACCAGTTTGTCCATATGACATAGCTGCCTTGGATAGTTGCCTGAGCCGTTACTCAGTTGTGAACATTTCTGTTTTATACACTCATATAGTTTTAATATTTGAATATACCGTAATGTAAGATTTATTTGTTCATTGTCTCTCTTAGGTATTACATCATGCTTTTGTTTTGTGTCGACATAGTCATAAAATGTCACACATCTTTGTACAGCATTCTTTGTACAGCTATGAATCCTCGCTGAAGTTCTTTAGACTTCTGTTCAGCATGACGTCATCTGACGATGGCCTAAGAAGCCGAATGCTGGTTCATAATGAATTAAAAAATATTATTGTGGAACATTAATACGTTGTATTCCACTTATTAATATATCTGTGTCCCTCCAAGAACCGACGGACTACTCCATAAAAGTTTGCGCAATCATATAAATATCTGCTCAATAGCTTGAACTTAAAAAAACCATATAAAATGTAACATATTTGGCGAATAAGATATCAGCTTGCTAAATCTGAGCATTAACGAGCGAAGAACACGAACAAAAAGAAATTTGCCCCACACTAATAGTAACTGTGTATGACAACTACTCTGCTGTTCATTCGATAACAATGCTTAAGGAACCACAGAGTTCCAATATAGCATGTCAGTCCATGCACCAGAGGAATACATTACCTTCTGCTGCAGAAGAGATGCATAGAGAGGAGCTGTGCATACTTGTTACAATAAATTCATCAAAAAAAGCCATTTTCTGCTTCTATACATGGCTCCTTTTCTTCCTTTCACTAAATTTTAATGCTGCTACACTAGGCACCTAACTATACCACACACGAACGAAAGACAGCTTCACTCCTGAGCCGCTCGAACGCAATACACTAAAGCAGAACACCTCGCTTACCTTCGAAACGGGCAGGCCACGTGTGGTGTCTGCACTCTCGCTACACACTGGTCGAAGTCACATTCGTCTGAAAAACCTCAGACAGATATACTGCGTGGCCTAAACAGCCACCCGAAGAAACTATTACAGGTACGCGTGTTCAGATACTGATATATGTAAACAGGCAGAACACAGCGCTGCCGTCGGCAACGCCTGTATAAGCCAACTAATGTCTGGCGCAGTTGTTAGATCGGTTTCTGCTGCTACAATGGCCGGTTATCAAGATTTGAGTGAACCTGACCGTGGTGTTGTAGTCGGCGCACGAGCGGTGGGACATTGCATCCCGAGGCAACGATGAAGTGAGGATTTTCCCGTACGATCATTTCACGAGTGTACCGCGAATATCAGGAATCCGCTAAAACATCATCGCTGCGACATCGCTCCAACATCTCTACGACCGGAAAAAGATCCTGCAATAAAGGGACCAACGACGACTGAAGAGAATCGTTTAGCGAGACAGAAGTGCAACCCTTGCAGAAATTGCTGCAGATTTCAATGCTGGGACATCAACAAGTGTCAGCGTGCGAACTATTCAAAGAAACATCATCAATATGGGCTTTCGGAGTCGAAGACCCACTCGCGTACCATTAATGACTGCACGACACAAAGCTTTACACCTCGCCTGGACCTCTCAACACCGACATTGGACTCTTCTGGAAACATGTTGCATGGTCGGACGAGTCTCGTTTCAAATTGTATCGAGACAATGGGCGTGTACGGGTATGGAGACAACGTCATGATTCCATTGACCCTGCATGTTAGGTGGTGACTGTTCAAGATGTCGGAAGTTCTGTAATGGTGTGGGGCGTGTGTAGTTGGAGTGACATGGGACCCCTGATAAGTCTAGATACGACTCTGACAGGTGACACGTATGTAAGCATCCTGTCTGATCACCTGCATCAATTCATGTCCATTGTGCATTCCGAAAAACTTCGTCAATTCCAGGAGGACAATGCGACAACCCACACGTCCAGAATTGCTACACAGTGGCTCCAGGAACGCTTTTCTGCATTTAAACACTTCCGCTGGCTACCAAACTCCCCAGACGTGAACATTATTGACCATGTCTGGGATGCCTTGCAACGTGATGTTCAGAAGAGATCTCCCCACACCCTCGTGCTCTTACGGATTTATTGACAGCCCTGCAGAATTAATGGTGTTAATTCCCTCCAGCACTACTTCAGACATTACCCGAGCCCCTGCCACGCCGTGCTGCGGCACTTCTGCACACTCGTGGGGGCCCCTACACGATATTAGGGAGGTGTACAAGGTCTTTGACTCTTGAGCGTATATTAGCAATGATTTCATGCGACACAGAGGTACGTAAAACCAGAATATATGAAAGATGGCCGATTATAATGGACACGTATTTTTAATGTTACGTAATTTTAATATTAAAGTAATACCTCACGAGTTTGTCGAAACTGGCTGGAGGTTCTCGTTGTAGTTGCATCATTATTAATCCAGTAAAAGAAAGTCCAATTGAAAATGAAACAAATAAGGTCTTTGAAAAGTCATTAATTGGTTTTCTGCAAAAGGGATTGCTCTAAACTTTGAAAAAACACAGTACATCCAATTTTCTGCTGGAAAAAGTAGAGTTCCGTCAATAAATATAACACATCAACAGAAGTCAGTAGACAGGGTAGAGCATACTAAGTTCTTGGGTGTACATATAGATGAGAATCTTAATAGGAAAGTTCATATTTCGGATCTCCTAAAGCGACTAGGTTCAGCAACTTTTGCAATGTGAATAATTGTCAATTTTGAGGATATAGAAAATAGTAAGCTAACATGCTTCGCATACTTTCACTCTGTGATGTCATACGGAATAATATTTTGGGGTAACTCAACATTTAGACAAAAAGTATTCACTGCTCAAAAGAAAGTGGTTATAATAATGTGTGGGGTTCATAGTCGCACATCTTGTAGGAATCTTTTTAATAGATTGGGTATTCTTACAACAGCCTCACAGTACATCTACTCACTAATGAAATTTGTTCTAAACAACATAGACCAGTTTAAAAACAACAGTGACATTCATGATTATAATACCAAAGAAAAGAAAGATTACACTATCCTCTGCTCAACCTATCTTTGGCACAGAAAGGAGTAAAATATGCTGCTGTAAAAATTTGCGACAAATTACCATATGAAATAAGCTGTCTGACAGACAACAGTGATAACTTTAAAAATAAATTGAAATCATGTCTCCTTGACAACTCCTTCTGTACCATAGATGAATTCTTGAATAGGAATAAATAAATCTATAAATATAGTATATGCATTTTTTTGCCACTTAAGGGAATGGGGTAAGTAATAGAAATATTAATCTTTAACTGTGTATTAAAAAAATTGTTTCATTTGTGCATTTATTGTGCACTTGACACGCTCCACATCATAACGGCTACCGTACCGTGGGATTGATCAATGGAACATGCAACGAACTAACTAACTAACTTGCAGGAGAAACTCTGTTCAAGAGCTCGCCTCACTTTCTAGGGTCATATTTTATATCTGTCACAATTCTCCGTCTGAAAAGGAAGAAAAAGAACGTGTTAAGACTTTCCCACGGGCTATATACTTCCATCGTTCCCATATTCATGACAGCGCTAGACACGTCCATTCCTCCCCAGGTCGGTCACGTGACCACGTGCAGTCCCGCAGGCCTGGAAACGCAACGCGCAGATTCAATTACGGACAATTCCCGCTCTCCATTCTACACCGGACGCCGTGCGATGGCGCAGTTGCATGGGAGAGTGGGGGAGCGGACTAGGAGAGGGGTCAAGAGAGGGAAGGGGGGGGGGATTATAGGGGGGAATGCGAGCAGTGGTGCGTTAAGGGGGACAGCGCGCCCTCTTGGGAAATCGAACACGATTTGAATCTTCCAGGCGTCAACAGATGTCCATTATCTCAATATTTCGTTACATGAAAACGTGTTTAGTTTCGCGGAGGGAAAACGAAAAGAAGAAGTATATTAGTTACCAGTGAAACTCAATTCGAATTCCATTACCAACTTGGATGTTGGCTGTCATTAAGTTTGCCCCAGAGGTTCCACCCTGTCGACTCGAACGAATGAGCTAGCCGCCGTCAGTTCGTTGCGATGCACTGCGCCGCTCTTTTAGCAGAGCGTTGTTACAGTTTGCAACGAAACAAACTAATTACGAGTTTCGCAGCGCACAAGGTAGTGCAGATAACAGGGTCGCCATCAACTACTGAATTATTCGTCGCGCGGACTGTTTCCAGCAGCCACCCACTACTTTTAGTAGTCTATAATTAAGGTTTCCGACAGTCATACGACATTTGGAAGTGCTTTCCCAAAAGTTCCAGTAAAAATAAAAAAGAACAAGTTGGTTTAGCAAAACCTAATTTCCAGCTGCTAGTTTGGTGATGACGTATGTTTGTGAAGTTCCCTTGAATGCTGTTTCGTATTCAGAGCACTTATTTGATAGTTTGTGTTTTGTATTGATGCATTTTTTCTTGTATTCGTGCATAGTTTGCGTACTATCGGACTGCAAACTTTTTGGGAAATGTAATTTCTTCTGGAGGTTGTACTACGGTATCATTCACACTGGAAATTACTAAGCAGAATTATAATGTTATAGCAACATGCGTTCGTTGATGTTTTTGTATCAGTTCCGTCTTTTGTATTTTGGTAGTTTACATGTGGGACTGTTGTATCTGACAAGGATTTCAACAGGTAAAAAGTCATTTCTGTTACAAAAAATTTCAATTGGACCATAAATTGTTACACACACCAACCTACAGAAAATGAAAGAATCTTAGTTCAGTATTTTCATGTCGGGAGAAATTTGACTCAAATAAACAAAACTGGCAATGAAATTATGAATTAAATTTGTAAATAGAGGAGGACTAAATTGAAAAATTAGTTTAAGTTTGGTGACGTATTTGTCACACTTATAGAATATTAAAAGCTGTTCAGCTCTATATGGGCACAATTCTCAAGAGCCCAAACCTCAAAATATTCGCATTCAGTGTAGTCATCTACGAAGGTTTCATTGATCGTGCAGCATTGTTTCCTGTTCATCACTGGAAAAATATTGTTTTCTAAAAACGTGCCTCTTTGTTTTCCCGTAACGTTTAAGTCAATCACCGAATGTACTTCTTCTAACTAAACGTTTCACACTCGCTTCCCTGAGTGTCATTTCAAGAAGTCTGACTTGTTCTATGACTTCCTTCATGTCATTTTCACCCCATTTTAGTCGTGACTTCTTACAGTTGTCTGTTAAATTTAAATACCGTAAAAATTTAAGTATTCCTGGTAACTATCTCGTCCGGTACACCATGAAATATCTTGATCCCACGCAATCTCAATGTGCCACTGTATTATTTATTGTTTGGCCTGTAATACGAAGAGTAATGTCAATTGAATCTGAAGATAACATTAAACAGTAATATTCCTAACTTTCAAGGAAAACACAACACTACAAAGTGAAGTTAGTGCAACGAAAAAGCCTCTAGGAACAGATAACTTGTTGCCACTCCGAAGCGCATATTGCTTTGATTCAAAACCGTATGAGTGGCGCGATGGCTGCTCTTACCAGCGCTAGAAATTGCTACGTATTGTCCTATACTGTCTGCTATCCAGTACTACGTACAGTCCACTGAAGCAGTTTCAGAAGACTTTATTGGTAAAAAATAAGATTTATTTAGAAAAGAAATTTCAACTACAGGAAATATGTAAGAGGAAGGATGGTAAATTTATTTACAAAAAAAAAAAAATGGTTCAAATGGTTCTGAGCACTATGGGATTAAACATCTGAGGTCATCAGTCCCCTAGACTTAGAACTACGTAAACCTAACTAACCTAAGGACATCACACACATCCAAGCCCGAGGTAGGATTCGAACTTGCGACCGTAGCGGTCGCGCGGTTCTAGTCTGAAGCGCCTAAATGTATTTACAAAGAGAAACAACAGTTTTATTTTTTTTCAAACCATTCGTGATTGTTAACTGGGTACAGACGTTGTCGATAATGGGAATTTGTGGTTAATGACAATACCGGAGGAACGAAACGAATAAAATTTAATTGAATTAACTTGTATGAGAATGATATCCAGTGCAATTTATTCTTTTCAACATTTATACAAATAACATAATCCACAGATGGATGCTGTTTAATCACGCAGGTATTTAAATACCGAAAGAGCAATTTTAAACGAATTTAATAGTTAAAAAATTAGATGATAATTTAGAATGTACATACAATCATTTCAGCAACTTACATACGGAATCTGATGTCTAATTTGCTAACGCTAAAACATGAACAGCAGGAGATTTCCAACACACATAGTTCACTTAGTATAAACATAGTGCAAATGGGATAATAAAAGCTACCTAGTTACCACAGGGGTGAGACAAATAAAATGCGTTCGTGAAGGGCAATTTCAAATCCCCGTCTGGACAGTGAAATTAACGTTTTCAATCGACCCCCAAAACGTATCAAGGTAAATACCGATATGATTCCCTTGAACAGGACGCGGTCGATTTCCTTCCTGCTCCTTACGGTATCCGAACATGTGATCTGGCTCTAATGGTCTCGTCGGTGGGAAGTTTAACCCTAGTCCTGCTTCGCTCCTACCTTTAACGCTATGAAACTATCATACCTGAGTTTTCCGGGCTGTAATTCCTTGTTAACTACAGAATTCTGGATAACTAGCTGGAAGGTCTGTTATTATCATTTTGAAAATGAGGTACTGACATTGTTACACATTACCGAATTTTCGCGATTAAACCTGATATTCCTTGTGACATTGCCATAAAGGATCGTACATTTTAGCTACTACACTATGTGGTCAAAAATAACCGGACACCTGGCTGAAAAATACTTACAAGTTCGTGGCGCCCTCTATCGGTAATGCTGGAATTCAATATGGTGTTGGCCCACCCTTAGCCTTGATGAAAGCTTCCACTCTCGCAAAGCATACGTTCAGTCAGGCGTTGGAAGGTTTGTTGGGGAATGGCAGCCCATTCTTCACGGAGCGCTGCACTGAGGAGGGGTATCGATGTCGGTCGGTGAGGCCTGGCACGAATTCGGCGTTCCAAAACACCCGAAAAGTATTCTATAGGATTCAGATCAGGACTCTGTGCAGGCCAGTCCATTACAGGGATGTCATTGTCGTGTAAACACTCCGCCACAGGCAGTGCATTATGAACAGGTGCTCGATCGTGTTGGAAGATGCAATCGCCATCCCCGAATTGCTCTTCAACAGTGGAAAGCAAGAAGGTGCTTAAAACATCAGTTTAGGCCTGTGCTGTGATAGTGCCAAGCAAAACAACAAGGGGTGCAAGCCCACTCCATGAAAAACACGACCACACGTTAACGCCACCTCCTCGAAGTTTACTGTTGGCACTACACACGCTAGCAGATGACGTTCACCGGTCATTCACCATACCCCAATCTGGCATCCGGTCCCCACATTGTGTACCGAAATTCGTCACTCCACACAACGTTTTTCCACTGTTCGATAGTACGGTGTTTATGCTTCTTACACCAAGTGAGGCGTCCTTTGGCATTTACCGGCTTCATATGTGGCTTATGAGTAGTCGCTCGACCGTGAAAGCCAAGCTTTTTCACCTCCGGCCTGACTGCCGTAGTACTTACAGTGGATCCTGATGCAGTTCGGAATTCCTGTGTGATGGTCTGGATAGATGTCTGCCTATTACACATCACGACCCTCTTCAACTGGCGGCGGTCTCTGCCAGTCAACAGACGAGGACGTCCTCTACGCTTGTTTGCTATACGTGTCCCATCACGTTTCCACTTCACTGTCACATCGGAAACAGTGGACATAGGGATGTTTAGGAATGTGGAAATCTCCCGTACAGACGTATGACACAAGTGACACCCAACCACCTGACCATGTTCGAAGTCTGTGGGTTCCGCGGAGCGCCCTATTCTGCTCTCTCGCGATGTCTAGTGGCTACTGAGGTCGCTGATATGGAGTACCTGGCAGTAGCTGGCAGCACAAGGCTCCTAATATGAAAAACGTATGTTTTTGGGGTGTCCGGATACTTTTAATCACGTAGTATATATGGCCAAAATTGAAAGTCATTTACTGAAACTGTAGTCTGAAATTTTGGTAAGGAATAAGTTATTAATTTAAAAAAGCTAAACCCTGCACAGCAACTTTCCATGAGTTCCAGTGAGAGAGGGAGGGACAGAGAGAGCGAGAGAGAGAGAGAGAGAGACAGAGAGATGAAATACCACACATTATAACCTGTACTGCGAGGTCGACAGCTTGCGACCGGTGAGGTTGCAAGCGGTCGATTGCTTTAATGATTAATATATGTTAAAGTGATGCTAAATGTCATTATCTTTTCATAAAGAAAGTTTTTTCTTCTAAACAATCTACAAATCGTGAGCTACCCCCGTAATTTTTTATACATGAAGTTAGTAGATTTATTCATGACACTTTTGCTGCCTGTGTCTATGGTCACTTTCAGAACTCAATAATCAAATTAACTAATTTAATACGATTAAATTTTGAATTTCTGGTGTATCCATGTATCACCACAATAAAAATTGACTGTGAGTATTGGAGGAGTATGAATGAGAAGAGTGGCATACTAAAATAATGACATGTTCTTATTCATTCCTTTATAACTACAATCGAGCTGATAAATCTTGGAAAAAATGACGAACATGTATCAGAAAAGGGAGGTGCTTCACTGGCAAAGATTTTGTTCGGGTGGAAACAATACAAACGCTGAATTAATCCATTTTACAACGCAGTCAGATTTTGTTTACGTGAATCCACTGTGAGGCTGAATTCTATTCAAATCAGCTACGACCAAATACACGTGAAACTATGGTTCACAGAGAACAGGGAGCTGTGAATATCATATAACAACCCTACACCGTTCATCCATACTTACCCTGTCACCTTGTTTCAGGCAGCAGCAGAAAATAGTACGCTGTATTCGACGAGCAGAGAGCTGCAGCACCTGTAATATTCTGACGCCTCCACAAAAACTTTGCAAACTACACGGACTGGCGTTCTGGTTATTAGAACGTGGGAAACTTCCCTGTCAGAGCCCCGAAATCCTCGTACATTTCGGTGTGACACTTTCGCTGATCTGAACAGACCAATTTGACTCACAGGAACGACGGCGCTTTTGGAATTCTCAAATGTCAAATGGCTGACTCAAGACGAGTAAGTTCACCCTTGTGAAACACGTTATGTCCGAGCTGATATGCAGGTCCGCTGTTGGCAAAGTTGGAAACTGCCATTGCCTCTTGGTCCACCACAAGTCGCAGACCACATGTGTCACCCACTATGGAGAAACCTCAAGTTTTCCATCAGGGGAGAACCAGAAGACGAAGAAGGCTAATAATTGCAAACACTTTCCACCAATACTCGGTATGGGAGCCAAATTAGTGAAAAAAACTCGCCTTCACGTTGTACAAACAAATCGACCTAACTTCCACTCATTGAATCTCCCCTCTTGGCTGCTCTGCTGGATTGGTAGCCAATCCAGACTCAGCATTGGGATTCCCACTGTTGGGGGAGCAAGCCTCTGCTTTGCGTATCCTGAGAGGAGCCAATCAGCGACTCAGAATCTCTGTTGTCTGAGAAAAGAAGGTTTTAGATTACTGCGGTGTCATTCTGACTGTAAGCATGACCATGTTTTGGCAAAAAGGCTTACCTAGACGGTATAAGATACAAGTCTCATTACCCTCTTCTGTAAACTGTTTCATTTCAATAATATAATTTTTTTATTCGTATCTTGTTATTACGAGTATTAGCCATGCATAGATGGGTAAGAGTATACAAAAGGAAGTGAGGTGTCCTAGAAAGCATGGTACACTTATGCCATCTAGCGTTAAAAGTGAGAAACTGAGCTCACCTATCACTGTACGGTGATGCCACTGGACAGACAAATGAGAAATGTTGAATTTGGGTCTGACGAAAGTAACTTCGAATTTGTTAAAGTGCAGTATACAGTATTTCTTTATTTAATGAAAGTTTAATCACATCACTGTAGGTTTGTTTCGACTTGAAGTGTAATGTTTTAATAATAATACAGATCACATTTCGAAACAGAACGTTAAGATATTGTAATGTAATAAGAAAGTAATGATTAATATCTACATTACTAATAAAGCCACCACCACAGTAGCTCAGCATCTTCAATGCTTTGCAGTGTATATTTACTGATTATTTCACAGTACATTTGTTTGTAAGTGTAATTTTGGATTGTTTGGTGGTAGAGACCAAACAGCGAGGTCATCGGTCTCATCGGATGAGGGAGGGACGTGGAAGAAATCGGCCGTGCTCTTTCGAAGCAACCATCTCGGCATTTACCCGGAGAGATTTAGGGAAATCACCGAAAACCTAAATCTGGAAGGCCGGACGCGGGATTGAACCGTCTTCCTCCCGAATGTGAGTCCAGGTGTGCTAACCACTGCGCCACCTCGCTCGGTTTATCAGATTTACCATGGTAGGATAAATCTGGGTGGGGCACAGGAATGGGACCACAGTCCCTTAGTTACAGAGAGATCTAATCTTTCCAGGCCAACCATTTCCAATTTCTGAAACAATACTGCTAAGCTTTCCAGACAGTCATGCCCAAGAAATATGTTTTTTTCTGCTTGCTAAAAGTCCCTGGCGACTTCCTGTCTTCAGGAGAGTTACAGTCTTGCCTCCACTAAACACAAATGTCAGCACCAGCACTGTTCGTATCGTCCCAGCTTCTAACATGAGAGCGCTTGTAGTTTTAAGGCCATCCCACCACTTGTACAAAATTTCAGATTACAGCAGTCTCTCTTAAACGGCTTCCTCCACCCACTTTCCACCAACTGGCCACCTTTGAGATGGTCTATTGCCTGGCCCAGGTAAAATGTTTTGTGAGCCATCGCCCTTCTGCTCTGACCCTAAGTGGCAAGAGTGGAGTGCCATGGATAGAAGTGGTTCTGCAGGTGCAATTCACAGAACGCTGCTTCCCTGAATCACTCACACAGGCAGGTCACTGGACACAACATTTATGGCCCACAGTCAATCTCTCCCCCTGTTCTCTGTCGCCTCCACTATGGCCCTTGGGTGGAAGTTCCCTACAGTCTACACCCACAGTTATATGACCATTCTGCCCACAATTTCCTCATGTAAAAAAGTCATAAATCACACACACCGAATGTAGTACTGGAGAGCACGGAAATCATGACCAAAAATATGAATATTAATCTGACCAACAGTGTAGTTAAAATGAGAGTGTGTAGTGACACCTCTCAATGTGAACACATTCTTTGCTGATGTGAGGGTCTTTGGTCTATCTCTGCGGTGAGAAGGAAGGAATGGAGCGAGCGAGGTGGGTTGGTTGAAGCTGGTGGCGGTTGGTAGTGGCGTCCAGCAGAGCATATGTGCCTCCTGGGGAGCAATTGGACAATCCAGCTGGTGCACAGATTTCCTGGTGCAAGCATCAAGTATTGGTGAGGTTGTTCATGTGATGTACTTGGTGATGCTACCCCTGGTCTGACTGTGCCATTTGTATGGTTTCATGGTTCCTTCTCTGCAGTGTGATTTGGCTAGGCCGACGGATCATGCCACAATCTTGTGGCCTTCATTGTGGCATTTTGTTGGACACTGAGTCAATGCCTCCTTTGATTTTCCAGTTGAGGAAAGAACTATGTCCCACCTATATCTGACTATGGATGATCGCCATTTCCTATGTTTTTTGTTTTTTAAAAAAAATCTTTATTCTTCAATATATGTGATACATAACAACCCACCACCTTATATAATTAGTGGGTCCTAGTTGATACAATTTGATATTACTACTACAGCTTATTCTATGTTAGTTTTCCTTGTTCTCACTATGGGCACTACAATTATGTCTTTCTATGCTATTTTATTCTTCTTATGCTAATGTACATCTACCTGCAGCGTTTCAGGTGTGCCAGCGTTGTATAAACCTACTTAGTGGCCCTGTTCACCGAGCTAATCCCGGTGAACGTGCCCCTGGCACCGGGCTGGCCGGAGTTGTTGTTCGCTGCAGTACTATACTATTTTTGTTATCGTAGCTTATCCTACATTTAACCTAACTTAGCCTAGAGTCAAAATGGTGAGTGTCTAGATCGGTGGTTGGGCGCACCCTCCCCCTAATCCCAGACGTGGCGGATTCCAGTCGTGAGGCGGCTGGCCAATCCACGCCGCGGCGGGAACAGGACAGGTGCACGGGGTCAAATTTGGTGTATGATATCTAGTCGTTGTTCCTTAGATATTCCTTAATTACTTTAAGTGATATCTCATTCGCCAATTTATTTAGAGTTGAAAAATGGTTCTCGTGCCTGAGCAGGTGATACGTGTCAAAATTGGGTAGCTGTTGACGTAATTGCGCTGCTACGTCGTCAAAGAGGTGCACTCATACACCACGTCTTCTGGGGTGCCTGGTGTGGCCCCGCAGTCACACGCTGGTGTAGCCCGGGTAGGGTCCATGACCTGTGAGGAAGTGCAGAAGTCCTCGTGATGGTGTGAAATGTTTTAATTGCAGTCTTTCCCTGATGTTGGGCAGCAGTTCATATGTTCTGCGACCGGTTTCTTCGTTATCCCATTGTTGTTGCCAAAGTTCTTCCCCCCTACGTTTAATTTCCAATTTATTTCCCACATGTATCCCCATTAGATCGACTATTTTCTCCCTGTTTCCCTTCTTAACCCAGTACCATGTCGCTTGTTCTCTGATTTTAATGTCAAGCGGACAAAGCCCCATTAACACCGTTAGTGCTCCGCCCGGTGTTGTTCTATATGCCCCTACTGATCTAGAAGCATGTTCCGCTGCACTCTTCTCACAGCCATGGCAGGCATAACCCTCGTGAGCCTGTGGGCCCAGACTCCTGACCCATATCCTACAATAGATGTCAGTATACTATTGTGATTGATCAATTCTGGTGGCAGATGGAATCGCTTGTGACCGATTGATATTAAGTTGTTTAGTGTTTCTAATGATTTATGTGTGACAGTGTCAATATGTGATGCATAAGTCCACCTCTCATCGACGATTACTCCCAAGTATCGCACTTCATGGCGTCGGAGAACTGGCGAGCCATCTATTCTTACTGTTGGATTCCTGACTAGTTGCCCCTTCAAGAGTAGGTACGTGGACTTTGTTGGTGAGATTTTCATTTTGGTCGTATGGCACCATGTACTCAAGATGGAAATAGCCCTTTCAATTTTCGGCTCTAAGTCTTCGCGGCTACGGCCGTCAACCAGCAGGAGGAGGTCGTCCGCGTAGGCTATGCCCTCTAGCACATCGTCACTGTTCTGTAGATTGTCCAAGAGGGGTTCCATGTTAATGTCCCAAAAGAGTGGCCCCAGGACAGATCCCTGTGGACACCCCTTGGTAATCTTCTTACTTATTCTCCCGCTAGGGTACGATAGCCCGACCTCCCTATTCTCACAATAGCTCCTCAGACAACCATATAGCGACCTCGGGCACTCCTTCTCACGCAGGCGAGAGAAGAGGGAGGGCCACCACAGGTTGTCAAAGGCGCCACTGATGTCTACCATGATGCCGACCACGTATTTGTGCGGGGTAGCGGCACAGACCTCCGCAGCCAGGGCGATGGCGTCAGACGCCGATCTCCCAGCCCTGAAGCCGAACTGTCTGTCGCTCATCCCGCACAAAACTCTGTGTGCTGCCAGTCTGTCTGCCAGCAACCTCTCAAAAAGTTTCCCCAGTGTGTCTAATAAGCAAATAGGTCTATAAGACTTTGCTTCTTGTGGATCTTTATCCGGGCTTTTCTTAATTATCACTACTGTGGCTCTTTTCCAGATTTGGGGGTATTTCCCGAGCCTCAAGCACTCATTATATAACTTTGTGAGAGGAGCTACCAGCTGGGGGGCCAGGAATTGCACCACCTCCGCGGTGATGCCGTCCGGGCCAGGAGCCTTGCCTCTTTTGAGGGCATTTATCTGAGCGGCTACTTCTTCTTCAGAGAAGGGATATACCACATTGTTGTTCTGATATTCTTCTAGGTCTTGTCTCCGAATTTGTTGCTGTGCCTCGGAGTCATCGTTCTCGTCATCGTCAGGCAGCAGGACGCGGAGTAGGACCTCAGCAGTTTCCTGCCAGGTTTCCGTCATCCTGCCCTGATCCCTGACGGTGGACAGCACCATGGGTGACCTGATCTTTTCCCGTACTAACTTGTACGGTACGCCCCATGGGTCCGTGGCTAGCTGTGTTCGTACATATTTTTCCCAGCTCTGTAGCCTAACTGCCTTAAGCTCCTGTTGGAAGTGTTCCTTTTCTTCTCTATATCTTTGCAACCAGCGTTGCTTCTCCTCCCAGACGACACTCCGCTGGTAGTACCTCCTAGCCCTCCATACAGACTGGCGCATCTGTCCAAGTTCGGTAGACCATGGCGACGGGGGGGCCACTACGGCTCTCCTCCTGGTTGGTACGGCAGCTTTTACCGCCCTGACAACCGCTTGCACCAGTTCTTCAAAATATCCTTCGACATTTTCGTCACCATCTGGCAATATCGGTATTTAACACTCCCGTGACAGGCGGTCCCAGTCAGCTCTGTTGTAATTTAGCTGTGTCTCCCACCCCATGTCCCAGCGGCACTCCTCGTTCCCTAATGAAAACGTAATAAGGTTGTGGTCACTGGTTGTTACCTGATCCCAGACCATCCAATTGGTTACTCTGGTGGCGAGATTGGGCGTGACCAATGTGACGTCAATATTTGTGCCCTCGCCCCCACCTCCTACGTAGGTGGGTGGATTTCCTTGCTTGTTGGCGACAATCAATTGTAACGCCATGATGGTCTCCTCAGCCTTTTCTCCTCTATCGTCTCGCATGCCGCTGAACCACAGGGGGGATTTGGCATTTATGTCTGCAGTAATGACACATCGACGTCCCCGCAACGCCATGGCTATTTGCGTAAGTTTGTCTAGGAATTCGTCTATTCCCCGACCGTACTGGAAGTACATATTAATGATGTACAGTACTCCGGCTGGTGTTTGTAGTTCCACGACGTTGCAGTGATCGTCGCAGAACTGAGAGAGGACTGTGGCTCTTATCGCTCTGTTTATTATCATTATAGCTGCTTTGGGTTCCGCTTCGCTGTGAACGACTTGCCAGTTAGCTGCTGCAAAAGGGATTCGCCCAGCCAGGGAGTATGGTTCCTGTAGACAGAGCACATCCAGACTCCTCTCCTCCACGACCCTACGGAGTTCCTGCATGACTAATCTGCTATTATGAGAGTTAATCTGTCCTACGTTTAAATGGGTCACGTGCGTAATATGTTCTGATGTGCGAATCCGGCCAGTTCTTGCTCCAATCGTGAGCTAGTCTTCCATTTGTGATGACAGATTGACTGTAAATTTCATTAAGATCGAACTTCTCGTTTCTTCTTTCAAAAACTTTTTTGACTAGGTCACGCAGGGCTCCGAAGTCAGTGGGGAGGTTCATTGTCTTCAGCTGTATTCTGTCGACAGCCTCCATTACCGAGAAGGTGACGTCTCTGCCATATTCATGCCCGACACGTACCACATGCCTCAGTACTGTGGTGAGGACCGCCGGCTCCTCCAGTCGCGCAAGTTGTAATGCGTGTTCTAGGTTGGGGCATACCCTATTGGGATCTACGCCCGAACCTTTTTGTGTGAGAGGGTTTGTATCAGATGATGTACTGTTTATTGCGTTATCTTGTACTTTTTGCTTCTCTAAAGTTACCATTTGTTTTGCCACAGGTCGCCCTTTCGGTCGTTCTAGTTCTTCAAGCGACCTTAGTCCCCGGTTTCGGGGGAAGGGAGCACTAGTCTGCCCACATGGGTCCGTTTGTACACCAGCATCTTTTGTCTCTACCTTTCTGGTCTGGGTTTTAGTGGCTCCTTGTAGGAACTCCCTAAATCTGCTGCCCTAAGTGCATCCCTTACCCTTTTACTCGGAGACTTTCTTTTAGGCTTCCTGTTGCCTGATATGGACTCAGCCATAATCAGTCCTCGAGATAAGCCGTTGCTCTAGAGCCCTGTATGTGGGGCAGTTTCTTCCTGTGGCATTACAATTTCTTTTCCCTCTTCTTGCACAGGGGATACATATCCCTGTTTTGCCACAAGTTTTCCTGGTGTGATCTTCAGCGCCGCACCTGGAGCAAGCCGGCTTCCGCTCACAGTGATTGTGTATATGGTCGAGGTCTCCACAGTTGTGACAACGGGGAACTACGAGGTAGTCCCTTACGTTTATCGAGTGGAGCCCCATGTATATCCTACCCATAGTGGTGACCTTACGCCACATACTTCCCGAGACTTCTGTTACATGATGTACTACATCGCGCTCTCTGGGTCCAGTTTTGAACCACAGTTTGAATTCTTTTTTGAAGTTGTCTAGACTCATTTCCTCAAAATTTTGTTGACTCATTGTTTCATAAATCTCATTCTCATTCCTGGTGGTGGGCACGTCATACAAGACCACCAAGGGATTCCGCTTTTTGGGTGGTTCACACTCAACGACCTTTTTAAGTTTGTCATGGTTGAGTATCTTATCCCGGTCTTCTTCAGTGGCAACATGTACTATTACGACATTTTTTGTTGCCTTTACCTTATTTATTTTTATTTTGTCTGCTGCCGGGTTTACAGTGGTTGTGAAGAGTTGTTGTACTTTTTTAATGTCCTGGCCTGGCAGGGGTCTTAAGAAGACTGCCGTGTCAGGCCTTTTGGACACCTTTTCAATGGTCTCTTTTGTTGTTTGTGGTTTAGTTGCCGCTTGTGCGACCACTCCTGCCCATGTTTTGGTGGGCTGTTTCCGCAGTCGTTCATTTTCTTTCTCTAATTCCTCTAGTCGCCCCTCGAGCTTCGCACTAGCGATAGCCCAGGCGGCGAGTTCCTTCTTGATAGAGAGTACTGCTGTATTACTTATCTTGCCATTCTTAATACTAGAATCTAGCAGTTAGTTAATTCTAGTATGCCATTCAGTAACGTTTTCTGCATTCTGCCCCAGGCCCTCTTCAGGGGTGGGAACAGTAAGTGTCGAACACCTCGAGAGAACACTCGAATCACTCGTCTCTTGGTCAGCCATGATTCATTTGACGAGTGAAAAGGTTGGGAGCCCGTCTCTTGCCCCGGACCGGCTCCTCTGGCATGGGGGGGGGGGGGGACTAATGCAGCTCGCTCGCCCACCGGCCTCGCCCCAAGGCCAAGGGCATCCTCGGCCTGCTGGGTTCAGCGCGCCGTTGCCAGCGCACTGGTCCCCGTCGGTGGCTCCGTCATCGACGATTTCACGCGACGTCCCCGGCAAGAGCACCCCGCACTCCGGAGAGGCGGATGCACCTCTCGTCCTTCGCCGCCTACTAGCCCGAGCTTCCACCTCTCGGCCGAGGACCCACTCCTACTCAGGTGGTGGGTCGGTTACCCAGTCGTTCGGCGGTCTGGACCCATCTAACCTGGCCCAGGCGATGTCACCACCTCCTGGGTTTGGCAGAACACGCCCCGGTTACCCAGGGGCGCGGCGAAGCACCCTTGCCGACTCGCACCGCGATCCCACGCCGACAAACGAGGTCGCCGGCATGCGGAGCACCTGCTGGTCTGTACCCTGCGAACAGAGAGGGACAGATGTCCGGTCCCTTGACACAGCTCCCCCTGTGCCACGCACCCTTCGCTTTCGCATCGGGTTGGGTCGCAGCTCTCCCTTTTGTCGCAAGGCAGAAAGCCAAGCTTAATGTCTGGCACCACGGGAAGGCGGAAAGAGCTACTTGGGAAGGAGAGGCTATGAGAGACGCTTCACTTCCCCTGTGAGGACTTCCTGCGGCACACCCGACTGGGAAGCGATACGCCCCAGTGCGAGCCTCCGTGCCTTACGGCGCGCCGGCAACAGGCGGGCCCGCGCCGAAACGCGCCGTCAAGCGACTGATCTCACGCCAGACACTGTGTACCTATATTTGTCTATACTGCCTGCAGTTAGTCTGAAGCAACTTGGCACTTGCTGCCACTAGGTGTTTAACTTCAGCTGCCGTCCGCGGTGGTCTCGCGGTTCTAGGCGCGCAGTCCGGAACCGCGCGACTGCTACGGTCGCAGGTTCGAATCCTGCCTCGGCATGGATGTGTGTGGTGTCCTTAGGTTAGTTCGGTTTAAGTAGTTCTAAGTTCTAGGGGACTGATGACCACAGCTGTTAAGTCCCATAGTGCTCAGAGCCATTTGAACCATTTTTTTTAACTTCAGCTGTGCTGCATTCTCGCATTTTGCATAATTGGTGATTATTCTGTGGGGCCGCTGGCATGCACTCAACTTCCTCTCGTATGGCAATTGGCTTATTTGTTTGAAGTATGACCTTTTTTTTATTTTGGCCCTCTGATTTCAGAAAAAAGTTCAAACCGTTCTTTTTGTGATTTTGATTGTAAGGTCTTGCGGCTTGTGCTGAATTTTATCTTCGGATTTGATCTTTACACTGAGCTCAAGAAGGGTGACCCACTTTAAGGAATAGCAGTGACTTGGTTCTTGCAGCAAGTAGTATGTCTCCCTCTTGAATTAACACAACTACCCTTTAGCGGAACCAGTGGAGTATTTTATATGATACCCGAATGGTGTCCACATTTGTTAAATTATATATCAAACTGTACAGTGAGGAAACACTTGAAATAACCTGGAAGGATCAAGGAATGTTTTGAGTTGTGGATACTAGTTTCAAAGCGGCTTTTGCGTTTGTCAACATTGTGGTGCCATTTAAAGTATAACTAATGTTGGATTCTTGGTTACTCCAGGTTTGTACCTGCTCTGAGTGCGACATGTTTTTACCCTTTCACTGTTCAGGACAGTGTGTGCTGTACACGTTGTAGTGTTGAACTTACTCTTGCTCACCTTGTTGTCGCTGGGGCCAGTGTCTTAGATCTATGCCTGTGCTATGAAAAAATCTAAAAATTCTGTTTCCCTCTGTAAATAAATTTATCTTCTTTCCTCTTAAATTTTTTCTGTAGTTGACATTCGTTTTCTAAATAAATTTTATTTTATACCCTACTGTTACATATACACGTATGTACCATACCCATGATGTCGCACAACGGTCCCCCTTTGCATCACATGATCACGCCATGCCAATTTTCTTGGAAACGGATCAAGCAGAGAGCTTTTAAGAAAACACACTCATATTTGGATCTCTCAATGACATCCCTGTGTTTTAGTGACGAATCACATTCTCCCAAATCCATTTTAAGCGATGCACCTTAGCCAATCAGAGAGATTTTAAGAAAATCACTCAGTTATTTAGATCTCCCACGTACAATCCTTTATTAAAACGACCAATCAAATTTATCAACTTTATTTAAGCTCCACCACTTTTAAGAAAACGCACTCATACACATATCTTGCTCTGCTCCAATTGCAGCCCGTTATTTTATTCCTCAACCATTAAAACAAAACAGCCAATTTGACAGCTCCCAACTTCAAGGATGACATCATTCTCACAGACAATTACGCAATGGCTGCACGTGACTCACGAAAGTTGCGTCACGTGTAGGCGAGGAGACCGGTGACACGTTTTGTCAGCGGCTTTATCAGGTGTGGACTAGTCTGACTTGGCACTGCCTAGACGCAGGGGCGAGATGCAGGTGCCAGTAGTAACCTGACACAAAGTTTCATCAGCAAAAATTCTGCGTTGTCAGTAAATTTAATCTCTCTTCCACATACAAGTACACCTTTTGCCCAGTATTTATATTGGTCATTAAAAGGCAAATTCCATTATTTTACCGGCAATTGTGCCACACTTGGGGCTAAAATTAAATATTTCAGCATCTAAATTATCTGTATTATTTATGAAAACACAAGTAACATTACCGCTAATCGAAATTTTAGATTAAGCGACACTTGTCAATGAGCATTGTTCGATCATTGTATGTTGGCGTATGGCACATTGGATGCTAAAACAAAATTGAGAAACGCGCTTCGTTACAGGATCATTTAGTAATCGCGAAAGCGTTACGGAGATGATAGATAAACTCCAGTGGAAGACTCTGCAGGAGAGACGCTCAGTAGCCCGGTACGGGCTTTTGTTGAAGAACATACCTTCACCGAGGAGTCAAGCAGTATATTGCTCCATCCTACGTATATCTCATGAAGAGACCATGAGGATAAAATCAGAGGGATTAGAGCCCACACAGAGTCATACCGACAATCCTTCTTTTCACGAACAATACGAGACTGGAATAGAAGGGAGAACCGATAGAGGTACTCAAGGTACCCTCCGCCACACACCGTCGGGGGCTTGCGGAGTATGGATGTAGATGTAAATGTAGATGTAGATTTTTCCACATAAAAAATCTCTGTGTTGTTGTTCTGCAACTCTGCAAATCACATGTTCGTCCAAATACACGGCTATGACAAAAGTCATTGGATACTTCATAATATCGTGTCGGATATCCTTTTGCCAGTCGTTGTGCAGCAACGCGACGCGGCATGGACTCAACACGTCATTGGAAGCCCCTGCGGAAATATTGAGCCATGTTGCTTCTACATCCGTCTACAATTGAGTAAATGTTGCCAGTGCAAGATTTTATGCACGAAAAGACCTCTCGATTGTGACCCATAAATATGCGATGAGATTCATATCGGTGATTTGGGTGGCCAAAATTCTGACTCGAACTATCCACATGGTTCTTAATATCAACCATGCACAATTGCGACCTGGTGACATGGCGCAATGTCATCCATAAAAGTTTCATCATTGTTTGGGAACGTAAAGTCCATGAATGGTAGCAAATGGTGGCCACATACACGAACATAAGCATTTCCAGGCAATGATCGGTTCAGTTGGACCGGAGGACCCAGTCCATACCATTTAAACATACCCCACACCATTATTAAACACTGTAACCTCCCCGCAAGAAATTTGAATGTCAATGATTATAAAAAAAAATGTCCAAAATGTTGTCTTCCCACAAAATTGAAAAATAAAAATGAGCCATTAAACCCACAATAATATTAATTCAATAATGATCTATGAACTGAATGTAACATCTCAACAGCAACAATTAAACCTGATAAATCTGATAAGGGCAGCAACGTTGACCTTCGGCCCTGTGAAATAATTAAACCTGATAAATTCTTACCTCAGTAAAACTGCGTCTATATCTGCTCTTATTTCTCGGCACAGCTCCGTACAATGCTGGCCCATATTTAATTTTGATTCTTGGAGGGAATGCATAGGAAGTATTATTTAACTTGAAATGAATCTTTTTCTTTAAGACAGTTACTTTATAAGAAACTTATTATTGGGGCAATTCTTGAACAAATTAATTTACAATTAACATATGTTATTAGCTGAGCGCAATGCTCCTTCATTACCTTCGATAACAATATACCTCGTCCCGAACCGAGACCAGAGATGCAAGGAGAGCACGCCGCCGACGCATGCCGACGCTCGCTCAGTACAACCGTCCACTCGTTACAACTACTCCCGACCGACTACTACTGCAGACTGAGTGCAACTCGCAACTGAACACTCGCGCGGTCAAGCGCAGACTAGCAACGATAAATAACTCTCTGGTCAGAGATTCTGTCATGCCTCGCCATCGCTGGTAATGAATACATACGTGTTTCAACACGAACCAGCTCGCATAGGGTCTTGTTAACAACTTTGGTCCGTGGCTTCGGGGGATCTGCGCCACATCCAAACCCTACCGTCAGTTCTTTGCAACTGACCATGTCACGATTGTCCAGTTGTTCTAGGGTCCAACCAACATGGTCACGAGCCCTCGGTCGTTAAGAACATCGACCACTGCGTTGTCCGTGGTGAGAGGTAATGCCTGAAACATGTTATTCTCGGCAAACTCTTGACACTGTGAATCTGGGGATACTGATTTTCTTAACGACTTCCGAAATGAAATGCGTATAGCTGCAGCTACCTTTCCGCGTTCAAATCCTGTTAATTCGCGTTGTGCGGCGATAATCACGTCGGAAACCTTTCCACATGAACCACGTGAGTAAAAATGACAGCTCCGCCAATGCACTGCCGTTTTATACACTACTGGCCATTAAAATTGCTACACCACGAAGATGACGTGCTACAGAAGCGAAATTTAACCGACAGGAAGAAGATGCTGTGATATGCAAATGATTAGCTTTTCAGAGCATTCATACAAGGTTGGTGCCGGTGGCGACACCTACAACGTGGTGAGATGAGGAAAGTTTCCAACCGATTTCTCATACACAAACAGCAGTTGACCGGTGTTGCCTCGTGAAACGTTTCTGTGATACCTCGTTTAAGGAGGCGAAATGCGTACCATCACGTTTCCGACTTTGATAAACGTCGGATTGTAGACTATCGCGATTGCGGTTTATCGTATCGCGACATTGCTGCTCGCGTTGGTCGAGATCCAATGACTGTTAGCAGAATGTGGAATCGGTGAGTTCAGGAGGGTAATACGGAACTCCGTGCTGGATACCAACGGCCTCGTATCACTAGCAGTCGAGATGATAGGCATGTTATCCGCATGACTGTAACGGATCGTGCAGCCACGTCTCGATCCCTGGGTCAACAGATGGGGACGATTGCAAGACAACAACCATCTTCACGAACAGTTCGACGACGTTTGCAGCAGCATCAGCTCGAAGACCATGGCTGCGGTTACCCTTGACGCTGCATCACAGACAGGAGCGCCTGCGATGGTGTACTCAACGACGAACCTGGGTGCACGAATGGCAAAACGTCATTTTTTCGGATGAATCCAGGTTCTGTTTACAGCATCATGATGGTCGCATCCGTGTTTGGCGACATCGCGGTGAACGCACATTGGAAGCGTGTATTCGTCATCGCCATACTGGCGTATCACCCGGCGTCATGGTACGGGGTGCCATTGGTTACACGTCTCTGTCACCTCTTGTTCCCATTGACGGCACTTTGAACAGTGGACGTTACATTTCAGATGTGTTACGACCCGTGGCTCCACCCTTCATTCGATCCTGCGAAACCCTACATTTCAGCATGATAACGTACGACTGCATGTTGCTGGTCCTGTACGGTCCTTTCTGGACACTGAAACTGTTCGACTGCTGCCCTGGTCAGCACATTCTCCATATCTCTGACCAATTGAAAACGTCTGGTCAATGGTTGCCAACAACTGGCTCGTCACAATACGCCAGTCACTACTCTTCATAAACTGTGGTATCGTTTTTGCGGCTGCAGCTGTACCTGTACACGCCATCCAAGCTCTGTTTGACTCAATATGCAGGCGTATCAAGGCCGTTATTACGGCCAGAGGTGGTTGTTCTGGGTACTGATTTCTCAGGATCTATGCACCCAAATTGCGTGAAAATGTAATCACATGTCAGTTCTAGTATAAAATATTTGTCAAATGAATACCCGTTTGTCAGCTACATTTCTTCTTGGTGTAGCAATTTTAATGGCCAGTAGTGTACCTTTGTACGTGATACTACCACCATTTTTATATGTTCGTATCGCTATCCCTTGGCTTGTCAGCTCAGTATAATGTGGTTGCCAAGTGTAAGTATAATATTACCACATCTAAAATGTATGTATTATTGCTCTATTATTAGCTTGTAATTTGAAATAATGCGTCAGTTACTGGATGGCTGGTGGTCTTGTACAACTTCCACTTGACGCCATAAAATTATTGTGGCCTCTCAAATTAAGTTCTACAATGCTGCTTCCACATATAATAGTTTGTATTATTGTTCCATAACCTAAAAAACTTACCTAACGTAAAACGCTAAGCAAGTGATGCAGAATAATTGATACATCGTCTCAGGTGCTGTGCCGTGTAATAAACATCCCAGTAGATCGACCGTATCGCACCAAAATTGCGTGTGGCGGCATTTTCACACAGGCAGCCCACACAGAGGCCTCCCGTCCAGCGTGTCAGAGAGAAGACCAGACGACAATATGGAGCGCCAGCTGTAACATCTCCTCGGGTCAGAGACTAAGGCCGCTGGAAGCAGCGGCTGGAAAGTTGTCAGGAGCCATCGATGCCAGGTGCGGGATGTTGACGGCACTTTTTTTTTGTTGTGGCTGACCCAAGAAGTTGTCGTGGCCAGAGTCCGGTGGTACTGTGGAAGCGACCGCTCCAAAATGTGCCAGTGACAAGATCTCCCATGGACAACGGCGGCTAAGCAATGGGTTTGCCGCCAGGCTGGAAGGCAAATCAGCCGTGCTTGTTTCCTTCATATTCGTTGTGGGTGGCCATGACATAGCCGCAGTCGCTAGCCAATGACATCAGAGTCCTTTTTGATGTCAAGCAAGCAAGACAGATGGGAGTTTGCCGTAGTATCACATAACGGGACATTGCAGGAGTCTCAGCGGTCAACGTGGGGCGTGGTCAGCTGCACAATGGTCAACATGGGGCATGGTCAACTGGACATCAACGAACTGGTATGCGGACGGTGTCTGTTCGTCAGTATCCAGAAGATGACGGCATCTCGCAGCCAAAGAGGAGAAATTGTGGAGGAGTCAGTTAACACAAACCGTGCAGTTCACATGGTGATATAGGCTTTCGAGAGTCACATCTATTAGTACTGCACTTGTAGAGGAGAATGATTAGATAATTTTGAACAGGAATTGATGTCCTGAAACATAACGTTTCCAGTCTTCGACGATTTAAACACAGACGTGTAACGCATGTACGTCTGCTGAGGGAAACAAAAAAAAATGGTTCAAATGGTTCTGAGCACTATGTGACTTAACTTCTGAGGACATCAGTCCCCTAGAACTTAGAACTACTTAAACCTATCCAACCTAAGGTTATTACACACATCCATGCCGGAGGCAGGATTCGAACCTGCGACCGTAGTGGTAGCGCGGTTCCAGACTAGAACCGCTCGGCCACTCCGGCCGGCTGATGGAAACAGAAAAGTCTGAGAGTAGCTTGTCCTACCATGCAATAGAGAACACAGGATGACGTGTACTAGATGCACTATTCCTATGGACCACTTCTTGTGGGGCTGTATGCAGTTTTTATTTTAGGAGATTCCTCTAGAGACAGAGGAAGATCTGCTCGCGTGAGTTCTGGCCGCTGCAATATAAATTGAAAAGACACGAGGTGGGATGGAGAGAGTGTACCAGCACATGCTTTGTAGGTACAATTCCAGTTACAACGTTGGTAGTCGCCATATTGAGACGTAACTGCAATGCATCTACGCTATTCTGTCCGTACAGTATGCTAGTATGCTGTTTTTTTTCTTTCTTCTTCTTTTTTTTTTTTTTTTTTTTTTTTTTGAGTAATGCAAATAAATGGCTTAAGCTATAAACGGAAGTTTCTTTGCGGTTCCTTTCGAAACGTTATCTAATAACGGCAATGCGTCTCGCCTGATTCAATGAATTATACATCTGAACTGAAACCGTCTTAGAACAGAAACGGTACGCTTCCGGACATGGGTTCCTATTCAAAATATTATGTGCTCGCTTCCGTCTACTAGTCCTATAAATTTGTAACGGGAGTTTCCGAACACACTCAATTAGTAGCAGGCGTTGATACTTGCCGAGTAATTACAATGGTGCAGTGTCCACTGAAATGGATGAAGTCGGTCTGCAGCTGTTGTGGTGATACTGGTGCACATCTTCTCCTTTATCAGCTATGGCGTAAAAGACTGTTGTACATTATTGTGAATATATTGTACACAGAGAGACGCCAATCCATCAGCATATGCTTGTGTTAAACTATTGTGAATTGCAATTTCCTTACCTATGTACAGAGTGGACAAAGTAAAAGAGGTCCCATGTCTTACAAACAACATACAGACAATTCATTGTTTACTGCAAATGCAGAACGCAGAGTAGTAATCTGTTATTATGAAAAACAATGTACTGAATATTCAATAGCCGAATAGGACACAAGAGGTGCTGGAAATGTTCACTATAAACTTCGATAAATAACACAGCTCATCTCATCATGTTTCTGCAAAATTTTCCCAATTAGTTTGGTGTGATTTCCGCAATCGCACGGCGAATGTTTTTTATCAACTCTTCAGTTGTAGACTATACCCTTTAAATTACCTCACAAATAAGCTTCATGGGCGAATGGCATCGAAAACCGTGAAGTATGCGCCATAGCACCATCTTGCTGAATAACTCACACTCTCGTTCTTCCTTCGTTAGCTGAACTACGGATGGTTGCAACAATTCCGTTACATGCACTTGAGAGTTCACGGTGTTGTTAAAGAATATGATGCCTACAATCGACTGGCCTGCAACTACACACCAAACGCCTACTTCCAAAACAGTGAGTTCACTTACCCGTTTAGGTAAAAGCATGCTTCCTCCAGATAACCATCAGCGACACGCGTGAGTAACCATTAGCAGTGGTGTTGACGTTGTGCGTAATCTGTACATTTTAATGCTTGCATCACTCTTCCTTTGTATACCCATATACATAACAGCTTCAAAATATTTTAGCATGACGTTAGTCTGGTGTTTAGTTGGGAAGATAGCCGTCTAGTTGATTTCCATGGCTCTCTTACCGTAAGTCTAGTGAACACGTTCAATTCTTTCCGGGTAACAAACTTCGTGTGCACGCTTAAATTTGGCGTTAGTTGCTGAGCCTCTTGCTCTACATTTTGTGATCAATTTCTCAACATCTGTCTTTGGATAGTTTATTGTGAACCTTTCATTTAGCGTTTTAAACGATTTACAGCATATCCAAAAAAAGGTTTCTGCAATACACACTCTTGGTTTAATTGAAAAACGCATGCTGCAGAACTTTATTCACAGCAAGCTTCGAACTGACTGTTGACAACACAGCACTGATCACCAAATCGTCGCTCGACGTCA
Source organism: Schistocerca serialis cubense (assembly GCF_023864345.2). NCBI lineage: Eukaryota > Metazoa > Arthropoda > Insecta > Orthoptera > Acrididae > Schistocerca > Schistocerca serialis. The sequence goes on along the minus strand of NC_064639.1, from coordinate 149,629,248 downwards.
CGTGACCCCGCTAGAGCGCCTCCCTGTCATTAAGAAATAACAACACTCACATAACTTCAGACATCACGTTCAATATAACACGGAGCCCCTTTTATCTTGGCCATCTCGTGGTAGTTGGCTGTGTGGAGTTGTGTTGTTCTTTTGGATTAATTTGGTACAGGGCGAAGGGAGACAGTACAAGAGTGTAGATTTCTACAAAGGTGCCTGCCTGACATAGTTATTTAGTGTGATTCTGTTTGTTCGTTTGTAAGGTTATTGCGAGCTGAAACTGGTTGCCATCTTACCTGGTGCCCACTTGTAAATTCACGTGGGCTGAGCTATGTTTTCGGCTAACAGAAAGGTACGTATATCTTGAATATTCAGCTGTTGTACCAAAATAAAAATATTTATCAAAATAGATAAAGATTTCTTCTATAACTGTACGAAATACACGTGCACTACTGTTGTAACTTAATTGTTCTATAGCTGTAAATAAAAAACATACAAATGACTCACCATTGTCACCATTGATGTAACTTAAATGTTAAGCTGCATTTGGGAATTAACATAATTCCATTGTTTTAGTACATTTTAAACAAACGAGAAATCGTCTATACTTTTAGAAGATGGTGTCCTATATTGACGACATAATGACTTGAACGTTGTTACGCTTAAGGCTGTTGGGAGCCATCGAGGTACTCCAAGGTAGGATATCAGGGCAAGTTCTCAGTCAGATCGCTGGGGCGCCGACTCCGCGAATTATAACATTTGTGGATCTAGAAAATAGTGTGACAAAGCCGATCAAGATGTTCAAATTTCTCAGGAAAATAAGTGTTTCACGGAAAGACGGGTAATTTTAAAAATGGCTCTGAGCACTATGGGACTCAACTGCTGAGGTCATTAGTCCCCTAGAACTTAGAACTAGTGAAACCTAACTAACCTAAGGACATCACAAACATCCATGCCCGAGGCAGGATTCGAACCTGCGACCGTAGCGGTCTTGTGGTTCCAGACTGCAGCGCCTTTAACCGCACGGCCACTTCGGCCGGCGACGGGTAATTTATAATATCTACTTAACCCATGGGACACAGGGATATAGACTTCTGCTGCTACTATTAATTCTTTAATTCGAAGAAGCGTATATGAAATAAGAGAAAGGTTAAAGAGTGAAATTAAAATTTAGAGTGAACAGGGTAGTAACATTCGTTGATGACAATGCTATCGTGAGTGAAAATGGAATGAATTATCTGATAAGCACAGGATACAGACCGAGAGTAAACCGAAGTAAGATGAAGGTGACACGGTATAGCAGAAATGAGATTAGCGATAAACTTCAAAACTTGGGTCCACAAGGCAGACAAAGGGAGGAAATTACGCTACCTTGTCGTGGAAGCTAAATAACATGTGATAGACAAAACAAAGTGGACATATAAAGCAAACCATCACACGCAAAGAGGGCATTCTCGCTAGTATAAAACATCGATCTAAATTTGATGAAAAAATTCCTGAGACTCTGTGTTTGGAGCAGAGCTTTGTATAGAAGTGAATCATTGACAGTGAGAAAACCAGTAAGAAAGACAATCGAAGCGATTGACATGAGTTGTTTTAGAAAAATGCTGCAATTAGACATACTGATAACAAAAGAAATGAGAAGTGTCTTCCCAGGATTGGCAAGGATAGGAAACTTTGACAAAAAAAGGGGAAAGGATAACAGAACATGTATTACGATGCTAAGGAATAACATCTACGACCTTGAAGGAGTTATAGGAGATAAAACTTGTAAAGGTAGACAGAGATATGAATACATCCAACAAACAAAAATGTTGGGCATAAGCGTTCAGAAGGTTGGGACTGGATAGAAATTTCTGGCGGGACGCGTCAAATTAATAATATCGTTGAAAAATTAAAAGTAAATATACGTATGTGATGGTAAAATAAATTTATATATCGAATAAAATTTTAAACCTTCCCTATGTTACACGATTCACTGTCATCGTCATGATTAACCTAGATCAATCGTTGTATCAGTTCGCTCTTTGTTTCACACTTGTAACTTGGGTCGAGTACGACGGTTTCCACTTGTTAAAAGAGCTGTTGAGTAAGCTTTCGGAACCGCCAGAACTTCAACTGAAAGCCATTAACAAAATAGTCATTATTAGCGAGACACAAATTAATATCGCCACACTCATTCTGAATGCTTTAAAACCTAACACATTTTCGATCGACAGAATCGTCCTCAATCACTTTGCGTGCTTGTGATAATGAAAAGAAGTGGCTCGCTTTGTGATACGAATGGTGATGAACATCTTTCTTCGATGTGAACGCTCAATATTTTGCTGTGAACCAACGGCTGGAGGCATTATCAAATATTTTTCTCATATTAATAAGTGATCTGCATCCAGCGTCCTGAGCAGTGTATTACGGACAGAAGCTGCGAAGTATTAACTGTGCAGAGAAACCACCCCATCATCTTTATTGCATATCGCTGGAAGTCGACCAAGTATTTCATAAAACGTGCGCTTCCGGCGCGATCAGTTTTAATTTCGGGCCGGGAAGTTTATCGGGATCTGGGCCCGCATTCCAGCAAGAAAACTAGGCTCCGCATTTTCACGCGTTCCCTCTGGCAGCCGGGGAGGACAGGGCAAGCAACGCAAGCACGACCCAGCAAAACGTCTCCTCGTCGAATAAATAGGGCGTAGCCTTTGCTCGACGACTTGTCGCGTCGATGGGTGCAATAACATTTCTGCACACTTCCGAGGCGGATAAAAGAGTATCATTTGGAGGAAAGTCCCAAATGTGGCGTCTGTCTGGGCTTCTCCCCTCCAGCAAACGATTACTGGCACAATCTTCACAGTAGAAGCCGATTCCGAAAATGTGGCATTCTTGGAACAACACTCTCGGAAAGTGTGGCGTCATTGAAATTATCGCTTGGAGAAATGTTATTCTCAGTTGGTCCAACAAGAAGTGAAAGCCAACAGTCCCTCTTTTCTTTGTATCGCAAGTCGCCATTCTTGAAAGTGCATCCAAATTTTTCTGTATTCGGTGTGCGCAAGTCACTGATCATGCCGTATGGTGGGAATATATCTGTAGCACTCTACTTTCTTCGATTATTCGTTCTTTTGTGGATCACATTATCATATCATGTTCTTATGATGTGCCTCTACTCATAATTTGTCAAACTTTATTCGTCAACCGCATTTATGCTGATAATTCTAACAAAATTGATTTCTAGTTATAATTTTTATTCATTTTATGCAGCTAAGGATCGCGTTTAAACACATTTACAAAATTTTTATTCTTCTTCTTTCGTCCACGATATTATTCATGCATGAATACCGTTTAAATTCTGCTGTGCTATGGTAGTGCTTCTTTTAAAGTCCTCCTGTGGATCATAGAGCTCCGCGGGAAATTTTTACTAGCGAATTAGTGCTCTCAGTTTCATTACGCAACGAATTTTATATTCATCACTCATAATTTCTTATCTATAAAGAGAGGTATATATTTTGTTGCGCACGTTATCCATTCTAAATAAGCACCCGTGACATTGTACTTTCCTGAAGGGGTTTCTGATTCCTTTCTTGTAAGTCGATGGACTTCTTGTGATTTCATTTTCGTCCGGAAACTGTTTTTTCACCTTGATCCTAAAATATTTCGGCGAATTCTCGCACCTTGTTGTGCAACCTTCTTCGAACGTTTTAGGCAACAAAGTTGTTCTGCCTGTGTTTATAACGTCACTTTCTCTTTGTATCCGTTTAATGTGATTTTATATGCTGTTTTTAGTTTGGAATTTTTATTTCTTTATTAAGCTTACGATTTACATTTACCGGCTAAATCGTTTCGACCAGATAAATATGCCTTTTTATTTTTCAAAATACGTAATTAATCATCGAGTGTTGAATACTGATGCGATTTCTTTCATAACAGTGTTTTTTCAGATGAAAGTCAGTCACTTTTTCTGAATTACATGAAGTTTCACTGCTGTCTATTATTTCACCTGCTCGCAAGTCAACATCAAGTGCTAGACAATCACAGTAAATTACGTTGTTTCGATACGCTTTTCCTAAAGTTACAGCTTTGTTTCGTTTTGACGTTTGAACTACTTTAGTCATAAGTCAGCTGGTCATCCGTGGAGACTAGATATACCTATGTAGTAAACCTGCCTCATTCAGAATGGGTCAGCAATTTTTTACACGCCAAAAATAAATGTTATTACGTTTCCGTCTCACGTAATTACAAGTTAATCAACTAAGCAATTAAAGATGTGCAACATTTGAGGCCGGATGGGTGACCGAACGGTTCTAGGCGTTAGATTCTGGAACCGCACCACCGCTGAGGTCGCAGGTTCGAATCCTGCCTCGGGCATGGGTGTGTGTAATGTCAGCAGGTTACTTAGGTTTAAGTAGTTCTAAGTTCTAAGGGACTGATGACCACAGAAGTTAAGTCCCATTGTGCTCAGAGCCATTTGAACCAATTTTGAATATTTGAGTGGAAAAAGAAAGATCGAATGGTTATAAATAAAAGAGGGCGATATAATCATTATCTTATCAGTTAAATAACGTAGATGGTACTTCTCAGAGATCAAGTGAATGTTCGTGATAAATATGTAGCTATTGTGCAAAAACATTCCTTTATGTGTTTTCATGAAGAAATGTAGACTAATCGCGACATCAGAACATTTCCGCCATTAAACTGCAAAAGTGGTAAACAAGAAGCTTGGTGAAAATAGGCTGCAGTATGTTACGAGTTTTACCTTCAAGCGGCATATTACTAGTTTTAATATTGAAAATGCTTCTCTTATTGTCACAGTCTAGAATATTTAGTGACTATTACAGCATTAGAAGAAATAGTTTTGTGATCTGATTTTTTTCCAAAGCGGGAAAAGACTGTTCCATGTTCTTGAGGCAGGATACGGAGTAAACAGTGACCATTTGTGTTATTAAATTTCTTACTTTTTCCTTTGCCTTTTTCGACTCTAATCACATCCAAGAGCGGAAAATAAATGGAAAAGTTACATATAAATTAGAATCGTTAATTACACTGTTCTGTATTACATGCAAATGTGTCACGGACTTCGTAAAAAATTCACTTTTCATCAAATTGTGTGTAATTAAAACTATCTGCTGTTCTTGATCACTTACCAGCAGAAATGCACAACCTGAAGCGTTCTCAAATGCATACGTAACGCAAACGAAGTTGTCAGAATGCTAACAGATGCATTTTTCAGTTTGAATTTTTAGAGTTACTATAGACGCAAGAACCTAGCTTTCAAAGAACACTGGGTGGACGCTGACCCACGATATTGTGACACGATGATAGAATATCTCTGAAATGTCACTTCGCGTATTGTTTTTCAGTAGTTACACACTTTACCTGCTGACCACAATGAGGAGACAACTGAATATCATCGATTTTGTATTTTTTAAACCATCTCCTCGTTACCACGGCTAGGAAGTGACATCCAAATATGTAAGAAGTTGTGTAGTGCTGTGGAAAGCTCAGTCGAACCATGAACTCGACAGAAGCAGAATTATAAATGAAACTTCCTGGCAGATTGAAACTGTGTGCCGGACCGAGACTCGAACTCGGGACCTTTGCCTTTCGCGGGCAAGTGCTTTACCATGAAGAGCGTCTGTGAAGTTTGGAAGGTGGAAGACGAGGTAGGGCAGAATTGAAGTTGTGAGGACGGGTTGTGCGTCGTACTTGGGTACTTCTGTTAGTAAAGCACTTGCCCGCGAAAGGCAAAGGTCCCGAGTTGGAGTCGCGGTCCAGCACACAGTTTTAATCTACCAGGAAGTTCCATATCAGCGGACACTCCGCTGCAGAGTGAAAATCTCGTTCTAGAATTATATATGCGTGCTCAAATGGTTCAAATGGCTCTGAGCACTATGGGACTTAACTTCTGAGGTCATCAGTCCCCTAGAACTTAGAACTACTTAAACCTAACTAACCTAAGGACATCACACGCATCCATGCCCGAGGCAGGATTTGAACCTGCGACCGTAGTGGTCGCGCGGTTCCAGACTGTAGTGCCTAGAACCGCTCGGCCACCCCAGCCGGCCGTGCGCAAATACCTGCTCACTGATCTTCACTGGGAGTTAACAAACTATGGTTCCTATTGAGATCGTAATGCCGAGAAGATAGCTCTTGACACGAGTAATCGTGGGACGGAAATTCAGATAAAATCATTCAGCGGCTAAATGATGACTAGATCTGGTGGGAGACTTCTGAAATTCAATAGAATATGAGAAAGAACATAATCGGAACTTGTATGTTATCACAGGAGAAAATATCATGTGGCATCAAATAAGGGAAACGTGCACACCAGCTAACAACTGCACGTCCTGTCCACGGACCAGCAAAGAAAATGGTGAATGATTTCCAAGGTACAATCGAACTGTGATGCGGGCAATCACTTTACTAGTACCACAAACACCTGGTATCTCTAGTCGTAGTTCAGCTAGGATAGCCGGTAGTTGCACATTAAGAAACTGGGCGTGCCTTATTCGCTAATATTTCTTCAATGAAGTAAGCACCATTCACGTAGTCTCCAATAACCCTGCGCCGAGTGCTCTCACTCCACTGCCTATGATCCTGAACTTTTATCAGCCCTGTGCGGCTGGTCCCGGCGGAGGTTCGAGTCCTCCCTCGGGCATGGGTGTGTGTGTTTGTTCTTAGGATAATTTAAGTAGCTTAGGAACTGATGACCTTAGCAGTTAAGTCCCATAAGATTTCACACACATTCGAACTTTTTTTTTTATCAGCCAAAACGGATTTTTGAGTCCTCATTCTCTGTACGTTTGATGTAGACCGCCAAGAATTCCTTTGCAGTCCAAACCTTTTCATTTCACAATAGTAATAGCAACCTACGTCCTCAATTATTTGCTGAACGCGTTCCAGTCTTTGTCCCTCCCAACAGTTTTTTCCCTCTATAGCTCACTCTAGTAACGTGGAAGCTTTTCCCTGATGTCTTAACAGATGCCATCCTGTCCCTTCTCCCTTCTTATTGTCAGATTCTTCTATATATTCATTTACTCGCCGATTCTGCTTAGAACCTCCCCATTCCTTACCTTATCACTCCACATAATTTTCAAAATTCGCACCGCATCCCAAGTACTTCGATCCTCTTCTGTTCCTGTTTTCCCACATTCCATGTCTTACTAACATACTGTGCTGGAATGAAGTTGGAAGTTTGGAAAGTAGGAGACTAGGTACTATCGGAAGTAAAGCTGTGAGGAGGGGAAGTGAATCATGCTTGAGTAGCTCAGTTGGTAGAGCACTTGCCCGTGAAAGGCAAAGGTCCTGAGTTCGAGTCTTGGTCCAGCACACAGTTTTAATCTGCCAGGAAGTTTCATACGGTGCTGGGATTCAAATGTGTGTTCTCAGAAACGTATTCTTCAAATTATGACCTATATTTGACAATAGCACATTTCTCTTGTCCAGGAATGCCTTTTCTGCCAGTGCTAACCTGCTTTTCGCTCCTGCTATCATGGGTTATTTTGTTGCCTAGGTATCAAAATTCCTTAAATTCGCTTACTTCGTGATCATCAATCCTGATGTTAAGCTTCTCGCTGTTCTCAATCGGGTACTTTGTCTTTCTTCCATTTACTCTCAATCCATATTCCTTACTCACTACACTGTTCATTCCACTCTTTAGATCCTGTAATTCATCTTCACTTGCACTTACGATAGCAATGTCATTAGCGAATACTATCCACTCTGAATTTTATGCCCATTCTTGAACCCTTCTTTTATTTGAATCATTGGTTCCTCGATGTACAGATTGAACAGTAGAGGGCGAAAAATTACATCCCTGTCTTACACTCTTTATAATGGGAGCACTTCGTTCGTCTTCTACTCTTAAAATGGCTCTGAGCACTATGGGACTTAACATCTATGGTCATCAGTCCCCTAGAACTTAGAACTACTTAAACCTAACTAACCTAAGGACAGCACACAACACCCAGTCATCACGAGGCAGAGAACTTCTACTCTTATTGTTCCCTCTTGGTTCTTATACGTATTGTGTACTGCGGCTATTACTTATAGCTTACTCCTATTTATCTCATAATTTCGAACATTTTGCTCCATCGTGGAATGGTTTTTTCGGGTACTCAAATCCTATGAACGTGTTTTGATTTGTCTTCAGTCTTGCTACCATATCTACCACAAAGTCAGAACTGCGGCAATGGTGCCTTTACCTATTTTAAAGTCAAACTAATCATCATCTAACAGTTCCGCGATTTTGTTTTCCATTTTTCTGTGTATTATTATAGTCAGCAATTTGGACGGATAAACTGCTAAGCTGATTGTGCTACAAATCTCACACATGTCGGCTCTTGCAGTCTTCGGAATTGGTGGATGGCATCTTTCCGAAAGTCTGATGGTATGTCGCCAGTCTAAAACAGTCTAAAAACCAACGTGAATTGGCGTTTTGTTGCCACTTCCTCCAATAACTTCGGGAACTCCGATGAAACGTTATCTATCCTCTCTGCCTTATTACACCTAATGTCATCCAAAGCTGTTTTAAATTCTGATTCCAATACTGGATTCCCTGTCTGTTCCCTTTCGTCTCCTCTTTCTTCTTCTATCATATCATCAGAGATGCCCTCCTCCCTCTCGTAGAGGGCTTCAATGTACTCTTTCCACCCATCTCCTCTCTCCCCTGCATTTAACAGTGAAATTCTCATTCCACACTTAATGTTACCACACTTAATATTACCACACTTAATGTTACGGTCCTTGTTTTTTATTTTGCCGAAGATTGCTTTGAATTTTCTGTATACTGAGCCCGACCGTCCGACAATCATTTCATTTTAGATTTCTTCACATTTTTCAAGCAGCCTTTTGGCCTTAGCATCACTGCACTTACTATTTATTTCATTCCTAAGTGACTTGTAATTCTGTATTCCCGAGTTTCCCCGAAGATTTTTGTTTTTCCCTCTTAGATCGATCAACAGCAATATTTCTTCTGCTATACATGATTTCTTCTTTGTAGCCACGTTTTTGTTTCTAGTTTCTTTGGTTTCCGATCTAGAGACGTCCATTCCAATTCAACTGTACCACCTACTGAGCAATTCCTTATAGACTCAGAGTAATACAAGCCTATCTCTTCATTCCTTAGTATTTCTGCAACCCATTCTTCTACACAGTGGTTCTTCCTGACTAGTCTCTTGAACTTCAGTCTACCAAATTTTGATTTGAGACTGTAAATGCCCAAGTACTTCTCATCCTCTTGTAGTTCCTGGACTGAGTGCTCGCTATTACTGACTGATATTTATTGCAGAAGCCCATTCATCTTTGTCCTCTCTCGTTTCTACTACCAAACCCTTACTCTCTCGTGTCCCTTTCTTCCACTCATTCCCCTACAAACGCATTCCAATCCACCAAAACTGTTAAATTTTCATCTTCCCTTACGTACTCAATTACACGTTCAATATTCTCAAATACTTTCCGTCTCTTCGTCCTCTGCTTGCGACGTCGGACTGTGCGCTTGAACTATTGTTGTCGGAGTTGATTTGCTCTCGATTATGAAGAGAAAAAAGATATTAAAGAACTGTTCACAGTAACTAGTCTGTGCCCTACCTTCCTATTCATAGCAGATCATATTCCGTTATAATATTTTCTGCTGCTGCTGATATCACCTTACACTCCTCTGACCAGTAATCCTTGTTTTCTTTCTTTTTTCACTTCACTGGCAGCCATTGTATGTAGAATGAGACACTGCATCCCTCTTTTTAGATTTTCTATCTGCTCTATAACGTTCAGACTTGAGACATACCACGTAGACTCGTATAACGATACAGTTCTGTTGGTTATTCAGTCTTTTTCTCATGGTCACCTCTTCATTGGCAGTCCTGTTCCCGAATCCGAATGGGTGACTAGTCCAGAATTTTTTGCCAGTGGAGGGATTATCGTGGCACTTTTTTCAATTTCAGGCTATATGTCCTGTGGATACACATTATGTGTATTTAATACAGTTGTTTCCATTGCCTTCTGCATCCTCATGCCGTTTATCATTCCTGATTATTCCGCGTGTTAGGGTCAGTTTCCCACCCCAACGGCAACAGACTGCGCAGAACCTCTGTCCGCTCCTCCGCCATCTTTGGCAAGGCTTTTGCCACAACGAGTGTGATTTCTTATGCCGGAAGTCTTGGCAGCCATTGTTGATAATTTTTATTCAAAATTTAATCAGTGGCGTGGTTCGAACGTGAGTCCGGGTCGTTCTGATTACTAGTCAAAACACTACCGCTAGACCACAGGTTCTCAGCGAACCAATAACGCACATTTCTTTATATTTAGCTTGCCATGATTTGTTAAGATAGCTTCATCGGTAAAGAGAAAACCTTAAACAAAGAACAAGTTGATCTGATGTCGTATCAGAACCCAGCGACATAATTTCATGCGTTTTCTGCAATCCCGCTAGTTAACCTGCTGTTACAGATTTAATTTTTACAAGTGCAAAATTCGAACAGAGCTGGGCTAATTGATTCCAGAGACACTCGCAGCTTCCCTGGAGCTAGCGTGTGGATTGTTAGCTGCTGCAACATCTATTTCGTTTGCTAGGCTCGTCGGAGACTCACTCCTTACTGTTTGCGTAATATTCCAGTGTCCTTCCAATAAAAAAAATTTGGCGCATTCACTGAATTGTCACTCTTGTTGGACACCGTCTATCGACATGGCTTTGTGCGTACAACTCAGCTGTTGTCTTCATGTGGCTTTTCGCATTCCCAGTAAAGAAGTAGCATAATTAGTTTGATTTGTGTTTTGAAACACTTTTGTTAAGAACGAAATGTCGACACGTGTTAACAATACAGACGGAATGAAAGATACATGACTGCTGTGCAAACAGTTTGTATTCTCCTCAGCCAATGTGACGCATTCCTTTATTTGTGTATCAAATAACTAACTTCCGCGTAAGGACAGCAATCGGTTTCACTGTCGATTAAAACAAATCCCAAGTTCAAAATATCCTAATTATTCTGAAATTAGGAATCGGATTCTGAATCCATCATTTGAAAAGCAAACTTTCTACGAGTTGAAGTATGTGTGTGTTGTTTTTGTATGAGTTTTTCTTGTTTTGGATGTCTGAAAGCGCGCTGGTAAGATCTGAATTCGTTAGGCAAGTGTTGGCAGCCTCGACAGGGATGCTGCGCCATACAGAGATTAATCAGAGGTGATCTTTGCTCTGCGAAGATGCGCGCCAGATTTGTGTGTTAATCGTGAGGAGAGGAGACAGTCAGCTGAGCTTTGGTGTTAGATGTGAACAGTCGAATTTGGTTTTTGTAGCAGCAAGGGACAAAGAATGGAGATTTTTGTAATTATGCTATGAATCACTAGAGGACTTATTCCGGATTGGAAAAGAGCTGATTTTTGCATTCATACGATAATATTTGTGAAGAATGGATAACAAGTACTGATTTTATTTGCGGCAGCGGATTGATAATGCAGGACTATCGGTTCGTCAGACATCCAGATCACGAATGTTTTTGCTTTTTTTATAAAAGCCATTCAGCAGCCAAGATCGCATAAAATATCTCTTTAGCTAAGACAGCCGGTTTCAACAGACCATGCTGTAATCTTCAGGTCTTAAAATCTTTTGTGGATAGAAATCGGAACTTATGAAACGTTTATCATCGCTAAAATGTTTAAAAACACAAACATTTTAGTGATGACTGAAACGCCCGTTAAACCCGCTGGGCAGGACAGGTGATTAGGATTGTGGAAAGGGCCAAATAAGGTGGCGGACAGTTTCACTTCAAAATTCTAATTTATTGTAATTTAATAACACATTTAAACCAAAACGGCGCGTAGCCGAACCTTTAAAACTACGAGTTTCAAAATCCAATTCTTTCAACACTGAAGGCCTCCAAACAAAAAATCTTAAAAATCAACAGGATAAATTTCAAGTGACAGAAGACACGCAGTTAAAATTGCAAATAAAATTATATATATATATATATATATATATATATATATATATATATATATATATATATATATATATCACAGCTATGCTGAAACCCTCAACGCAAAAGTGAATAGAAAAAATGTATACAAGGTGCAATACAAACGGCTGAAGGCCACAATTAAGTTTCAAAATTTTAAAATATATTACCGTACGGTAATCTTTGAAGGCAGAAGCCTGCAATGTTTTCACTTAAGGGGGAATTTTGAGAATAAGGCTTTAAGTGGCTGAAGGCCCACAGTTGATTTCCCAGAAATTCCAAAAATACCTTAACCTTTAAGTTTTAAGTGGTGGAAAGCTCACTGAATGAAAAAGCAACGCAACGACAGTAACTAAATTTAAGAATAAAGTTTTAAGCGGCTGAAGGCCCACAATTGATTTTCCAAAAAACCTTTAAGTGGCTGACAGCGCACTAAATGAAAAAAATAGGACGACAACAGTAACTTTCAGCAAAATATCCACTTGTCACAATTCAAACTTACTTATACAGGCTGAAGGCCCTTGATTTACATAAAACAGAATCATTTTTTTCTCCTTTTAAAGCATTGGCTATAATAGATTACCAACAAACCATTAAACACCCATGAAAAATACAGTACAGACAAAGGCACTCAGATGTCTCCAGGGGGGGGGGGGGGGGGGGGCTGTCCTCGAAACATTAGCGTTGACTTAGATGAGACAGGTGGTGGGTCCAACTGCACTAGATTCGTCGGAAACCCAACCAAGAGATAGTTACGAACCGACCGACCAAACGACTTGCTAGCCACCAATCGGTACATGAACTCAAGGACCAAATTGTTACGGACGTGATTATCCACAATGAAATATGTATTAAGCTGTCAAAACTACCCACCGTGTTCGACAGCAACAACAGGTGGGGAAAGGACACTGCCTGAAATTACGTTGGTGGCCAGGGCAGGTAACCAGAACACTAACAGCCACAAGGCAGGAAATTCCGCTGGTGACCTTGAATTGTAGTGAAGCAATATAGTTAATTCCACCGCACGGTGGCTCGATTTCACCACTACAAACACTTGGTGTTGCTCACAGCTAAAGCCCCCCAACAGCGAACCACCGAAACGAACGACCCAACATGAACGGACGTGGCTTGGGTACTTAAGACACTACTCAACTTTGACGTCCTGGGCCGGTGAGCCACGAAGCTCGTAGCGATCGGACAACCCACACACTCTCCGGCACTGCGCAGGGACCGCCACTGGACCCAACCGACCACACCGCACGGAGATATCCTCCCTGGTCCGCACCAACCGACCGACAGCTCACACACACCCTAGCCGGAAACCATATGCACAAGACCAAAGATGGTACATGGTGCAAATATAGACGCACATCGCTGCTACCACACGTAGAAGGAGGAAGAACCACGGCATAACCGCAAAAATGGCGGGAACCAAATACAGATATACAGCCAAGTTCAAGTAAACGCATATTTTGGAGTGAGCACGGCTCAATGACAAAGTTTTATTGGTGCTGATTTTTATCCACTTAGCATCTTGTGCATAAGATTCAGCGTAGAATGAACATGTTTTAAAACAAAAGATTCCAAGACCTGAAGATGACAGCATAGTCTGTTGAAACTGGTTGTCTTAAATAAAGAAATATTTTACGCGAACTTGTCGTTGAACGGTTTTTTTACAGTTAAAACTGATCGCCCTTCAGTATTCTCTGAATGAGAAAATTCAGTTTTTGCTTTTTATTTTGTTGTTAGGATTTATCGACCATTGAGAGAGAAATTGACTTAAAAATTTGACTTTGGTGTTTCATTTAAGGAAATAGTGTACTGTACATGTGAAGTTCAATTTTTGTAAGTTCAGTTTTTAAAATTATTAAATTATTGTCATGTTATTTCACAAAAATCTTAACTATTGTTAAAGTTTCATATAATATCATTAAGTCTAAGGAAACGAAATTAGAATTTAGTTCATTTAAACCAGATTCATTGCCTAAATCCCCAGAACCAGTTAATTTTCAGCTATTTAAAAATCATTATCAAAAAGTTATGAACCAAAAATGATAGCAATATTTTAGAGTATACATTGCTCCTCTGCATGTCCCTGTGGTTATATTTCGTAGCCCACTTTAGCTTTGAGTGCGGTCTGCACCCAGATGAAACAAATCGTGCAGAGATCAGATATTGTGGATCTGAGATTAGAGTCTTCGTTAAATTACCTAGTGTATTTTGTGTTTGGTGTGTTCTGTTACGCAGTTCTATAAGTTGCAGAGGCAGGTTTGTAGATAAACCGCCATATACAAAAATTTTTGCAGATGTGGTCAGTTTCCTTTCTACATGAAAAAGAAAGTGCATCCAGGTTTCTACATCTCCTGCTAAAACCGATGTTCATTATACTAATTTCCAATAAAGCTTCAAAGTTAATTAGAACATGGCTATCAACATCTATAAATGTGATCATTGTGAAGTGCATACAAGAAAGTATTTATTGGTATAGCATATATTAAGATTTATCCCAGGATTGTGTGAAAAATGACTATTCCATCGCTTCTGTGCTAGCTGTTATTTTGTTAATTTTATCTTTACCATCTCTATGGGATCGAGAAGGATGAAGTGACGGGTTAAGAAAATGAAGAACTATAATAAACTTGGTATAAAATTTCTATTACCCACATACAAATTGTTGTTAGATGTCTCAATGAACTTTACTTCGATAACTGATTATGAAATTATACACTCCTGGAAATGGAAAAAAGAACACATTGACACCGGTGTGTCAGACCCACCATACTTGCTCCGGACACTGCGAGAGGGCTGTACAAGCAATGATCACACGCACGGCACAGTGGACACACCAGGAACCGCGGTGTTGGCCGTCGAATGGCGCTAGCTGCGCAGCATTTGTGCACCGCCGCCGTCAGTGTCAGCCAGTTTGCCGTGGCATACGGAGCTCCATCGCAGTCTTTAACACTGGTAGCATGCCGCGACAGCGTGGACGTGAACCGCATGTGCAGTTGACGGACTTTGAGCGAGGGCGTATAGTGGGCATGCGGGAGGCCGGATGGACGTACCGCCGAATTGCTCAACACGTGGGGCGTGAGGACTCCACAGTACATCGATGTTGTCGCCAGTGGTCGGCGGAAGGTGCACGTGCCCGTCGACCTGGGACCGGACCGCAGCGACGCACGGATGCACGCCAGGACCGTAGGATCCTACGCAGTGCCGTAGGGGACCGCACCGCCACTTCCCAGCAAATTAGGGACACTGTTGCTCCTGGGGTATCGGCGAGGACCATTCGCAACCGTCTCCATGAAGCTGGGCTACGGTCCCGCACACCGTTAGGCCGTCTTCCGCTCACGCCCCAACATCGTGCAGCCCGCCTCCAGTGGTGTCGCGACAGGCGTGAATGGAGGAACTAATGGAGACGTGTCGTCTTCAGCGATGAGAGTCGCTTCTGCCTTGGTGCCAATGATGGTCATATGCGTGTTTGGCAGGTGAGCGCCACAATCAGGACTGCATACGACCGAGGCACACAGGGCCAACACCCGGCATCATGGTGTGGGGAGCGATCTCCTACACTGGCCGTACACCACTGGTGATCGTCGAGGGGACACTGAATAGTGCACGGTACATCCAAACCGTCATCGAACCCATCGTTCTACCATTCCTAGACCGGCAAGGGAACTTGCTGTTCCAACTGGACAATGCACGTCCGCATGTATCCCGTGCCACCCAACGTGCTCTAGAAGGTGTAAGTCAACTACCCTGGCCAGCAAGATCTCCGGATCTGTCCCCCATTGAGCATGTTTGGGACTGGATGAAGCGTCGTCTCACGCGGTCTGCACGTCCAGCACGAACGCTGGTCCAACTGAGGCGCCAGGTGGAAATGGCATGGCAAGCCGTTCCACAGGACTACATCCAGCATCTCTACGATCGTCTCCATGGGAGAATAGCAGCCTGCATTGCTGCGAAAGGTGGATATACACTGTACTAGTGCCGACATTGTGCATGCTCTGTTGCCTGTGTCTATGTGCCTGTGGTTCTGTCAGTGTGATCATGTGATGTATCTGACCCCAGGAATGTGTCAATAAAGTTCCCCCTTCCTGGGACAATGAATTCACGGTGTTCTTATTTCAATTTCCAGGAGTGTATTATACGGCATTTTAATGTGTAAAACTCAAAATATTTACAAATGATGCACTAAACAAAATCCCATGTCTCACAGTAAAAAAATAGTAGAAAATACAGGGAACATCTTATGGCGGTCTATAGCGTGCATTCCTTCGTCTGATTCCAAAGTCGGTCAGTAGACTTAAATACTGCCCTGAAAACATCATGTGCGCATGATAAACTGTCCTCGGAGGACAACAGTTTCCTGTGCACTGTCTCACAAAATAATTAAGGCACCCAGATGGAAAAGAGGAAGCGAAAATGAACTTCAGTGGTTGAATAGGTGTGTGATATTACTACATTATTATCAAATCAAGTCAAATTTGTAGATCATTTGGCAGTATAAGCCCACGTATCAGTACGACGTTACATTCCGAATGGGCTGGACCCATGCACTGATTCTGTATCATTTATCGGAACACGACAACGGCTGGATCGGACCTACACAGACCACCGTTGTGCTGCTAGCGTTGGGCGGAATCTCAGTACTCTCATCTGACTGTGATCAGGGCTGCCATATTCAGCACTCTGTGAATCTGAGTGGCCCTAGCGACTAGCGCCCGAGAGGACATAAAAAGCTGACCCCTTGTTTTCGTTTGAACATATCGTCATGACACTTATGCTAACTCACGAAACTGGCTTGTGTGCAGCACGTAGAGATCCACCTGTATTGTGTGATGACTACCGAACATAGCACAGTGCAGCTACTAAATAAGCATCCCGCAGTGTAATCTTACTCTTGTGACGTTCCTACTGATCTGGACACTATTTTGTTCTAAATTTTACTCTTTATTAGGAATCTAGAGGTAACAGAAGTAATCCTCTGCCTTAAGCAGTGCTGTAGAATATGACGGCACCGAGTAAGAAGCTGGTTCTCACTATGGTATTAGTGACATGTGAACCATATGCCGCGGTAGTTAGTCATTGGAGTTGGGGAGCAGTATACTTGCTTTGAGAACGGATAAAGCTTGGCATTCGATACGTAGGGGAACCATAGGCGTTCTGGGGTGAGACTCAGAATTTTCTTTATTATTGGTTATGATAGTCCACGTTTGGCATAGGAAATAGTGTGAGGATTCTTCGGGTCATCAGGGTTTTAATAAAACAGTACCACAATTTGATCAACAGACACCGACGATGCACGAATTTCGACTGCGTGCCAGTCTCGCTAGACGGCGGTATGAGGGAACACGAGTCTCTCCTTCTGCCTTAGTCCATTTTACCATTCCCCAAACTTTCATTTAGCATTTGAAATTACCTCACCTACACCACATCCTACGGACTCGTGGCTAGAATGAGAAACTTTTATGGAGGTTTAATGCCACAAGGGGATCTTGCACCTATACACATGGTATAAATGACGCGGATGCTGTGGCATGTTCATCATTTCCATGTGCAAGCATGTAGCACATTTCATGCCAGCGTGATGTTCGTTTAAAGCCGTCTTTGCAATTTCAGTGGCCTGCAGTGTAGTAAATGATTGTGGTTTTAAGATGCACGTCATGTTCTTACACTACTGGCCATTAAAATTGCTACACCACGAAGGTGACGTGCTACAGACGCGAAATTTAACCGACAGGAAGAAGATGCTGTGAAATACAAATGATTAGCTTTTCAGAGCATTCACACAAGGTGGGAGCCGGTGGCAACACCTACAACGTGCTGACATGAGGAAGGTTTCCAACCGATTCCTCATACACAAACAACAGTTGACCGCCGTTGCCTGGTGAAACGTTGTTGTGATGCCTAGTGTAAGCAGGAGAAACGCGTACCATCACGTTTCCGACTTTGATAAAGGTCGGAGTGCAGCCTATCGCGGTGGCGGTGTCTCGTATCGCGACATTGCTGCTCGCGTTGGTTGAGATCCAATGACTGTTAGCAGAATATGGGATCTGTGGGTTCAGGAGGGTAATACGAAACGCCGTGCTGGATCCCAACGGCCTCGTATCACTAGGTAGTCGACATGACAGGCATCTTATCCGCATGCCTGTAACGGATCGTGTAGCCACATCTCGATCCCTGAGTCAACAGATGGGGACGTTTGCAAGACAACAACCATCTATACGAACAGTTCGACGACGTTTGCAGCGGCATGGACTATCAGCTCGGAGACCATGGCTGCGGTTACCCTTGACTCTGCATCACAGACAGGAGCGCCTGCGATGGTGTACTCAACGACGAACCTGCGTGCACGAATGGCAAAACGTCATTTTCTCGGATGAATCCAGCTTCTGTTTACAGCATCATGATGGTCGCATCCGTGTTTGGCGACATCGCAGTGAACGCACATTGGAAGCGTGTATTCGTCATCTCCATATTGGCGTATCACCCGCCGTGATTGTATGGGGTGCCATTGGTTACATGTCTCGTTCACCTCTTGTTCGCACTGACGGCACTTTGAACAGTGGAGGTTACATTTCAGATGTGTTACGACCCGTGGCTCTACCCTTCATTCGATCCCTGCGAAACCGTACATTTCAGCAGGATGATGCACGACCGCATGTTGCAGGTCCTGTACGGGCCTTTCTGGATACAGAAAATATTGGACTGCTGCCCTGCCCAGCACGTTCTCCAGATCTCTCACCAATTGAAAACGTCTGCCCAATGGTGGTCGTCACAATACGCCAGCCGCTACTCTTGATGAACTGCAGTATCGTGTTCAAGCTGCATGGGCAGCTGTACCGGTACACGCCATCAAAACTCTATTTGACTCAATGCCCAGGCGTATCAAGACCGTTCTTACGGCCAGAGATGGTTGTTGTGGGTACTGATTTCTCAGTATCTATGTACCCAAACTGCGTGAAAATGTAATCATATGTCACTTCTAGTATAATATATTTGTCTAATGAATACCTGTTTATCATCTGCATTTTTTCTTGGTGTAGCAATTTTAATGGCCAGTAGAGTATTACAAATATAGAGCGGGTTCTGTAATAATAATACGCCTGCCAGTACTGCAGTTTGACCGCCGAGTGCCTCAGTCCCGAACTCTTTCTAGGCTACACCTGTTCGCGTTATCGGCGCAAATCTGACAGGCGCCTCCGAGTTTCAATTGGGGAGTTTCCGGCGCTGGCTCGGCGTCCCTCCGCTGTGTGGAGGCAGCACAGAGGAAGGTGAGGCAGCGGCCGGCAGTCGATATTGGAGGCTTTATGGGGACCGCGGAGGGCCGGGAATCTTTTGACGAGCCGGTGAGCACAGAGGGAGGGATCCGAGGCGGCCAATGTGAGGAACACGCACGCACACAGCCCATAACGCACGCGCGCACCCACACACACACACACACACATACACACACATACACAGCCGGTGCCCAGTGCAAGAGGCGCTCTCCACCGCAGCCAACTTCCCCTTTGGGGAAGAAACCAATTTCCGTGCGATGTGGCCGTTGCGAAGTCTTTCTTACCGTTACCACTTGGTTTATTTCCACTTATAACTCCACCCCTCCTCTCTGTTGGTCACGTTTAAGGACACAGAAGGACGATGATCCTTGATGGGAAGAATGTCCCTTTGCTGTAACGGCAGTGAAAAGAACAGTCGTGACAAAGGAATGTCTCACGTGGCGTAGGCCATGACGTAGCTAATACACTCAGATTCTGCTTCTATATTTTTCTAGACTCACCTATACACTACGCTACTTCATGTGACGATTACGTCAGATATCTTTTGGTATAATTGAATTACAAAATGTTTCAAAAAATAAAAAAATAAAAACATCCGAGTTAACAGGACTACTCTTCGACATGAATGAAGA
The DNA here is from genome assembly GCF_023864345.2 of Schistocerca serialis cubense. Taxonomy (NCBI): domain Eukaryota; kingdom Metazoa; phylum Arthropoda; class Insecta; order Orthoptera; family Acrididae; genus Schistocerca; species Schistocerca serialis. The sequence continues at coordinate 149,609,412 of NC_064639.1, read as the reverse complement.
CAGAGACTTGGGGTCAGTTTTAATTCACGCATCGGAACTAAACGTTTACCTCGGTGCTGCTGTTAAGTTCATTTGTTTGACAACACGGGGCTCTTAGCTGCAGCTAGCTTACACGTTCGTTCGTTGCACAATTATTCAATGGGATGGAGCACCATCATAATGGCATCTGCTTGTGGGAGAATATATTAACGGTGCTCCACCTCAATGAACGATCGGTCGTTATTGGCGTACAGATTTGTGGTATGTTACTGTTTTCGGTTGAGAAGGAGTATGCAACGTCTCATAGTAACAGCAACGATTTCAGTCGCTCCACATATGTTCGCAGAAGTTTGAGGCCGTTCTGACTATGATCTTCATTTTGTTCGAGCGCCATGAGGAGGGTACAATGCATATACAGGGTGGTCCATTGACCGTGACCGGGCCAAATATCTCAGGAAATAAGCGTCAAACGAAAAAATTACAAAGAACGAAACTCGTCTAGCTTGAAGGGGGAAACCAGATGGGGTTATTGTTGGCCCGCTAGATGGCGCTGCCATAGGTCAAACGGATATCAACTGCTTTTTTTAAAGTGGATACCCACATTTTGTATTACATATTCGTGTAGTACGTAAAGAAATATGTGTGTTTTAGTTGGACCACTTTTTTCGCTTTGTGACAGATAGAACTGTAAGTCACAAACATTTGGCTCACAATTTTAGATGAACAGTTGGTAACAGGTAGGTTTTTTAAATTAAAATACAGAACGTAGGTACGTTTGAACATTTTATTTCGGTTGTTCCAATGTGATACATGTACCTTTGTGATCTTATCATTTCTGAGAACGCATTCCGTTACATCGTGATTACATGTAAATACCACATTAATGCAATAAATGCTCAAAATGATGTCCGTCAACCTAAATTCATTTGGCAATAGTGTAACGACATTCCTCTCAACAGCGAGTAGTTCGCCTTCCGTAATGCTCGCACATGAATTGACAATGCGCTGACGCATGTTGTCAGCGGATCACGATAGCAAATATCCTTCAACTTTCCCCACAGAAATAAATCCGGAACGTCAGATCCGGTGAACGTGCGGGCCATGGTATGGTGCTTCGACGACCAATCCACCTGTCATAAAATGTGCTATTCAACACCGTTTCAACCGCACGCGAGCTATGTGCCGGACATCCATCATGTTGGAAGTACATCGCCATTCTGTCATGCAGTGAAACATCTTGTAGTAACATTGGTAGAACATTACGTAGGAAATCAGCATACATTGCACCATTTAGATTGCCATCGATAAAATGGGGGCCAATTATCCTTCCTCCCATAATGCCGCAACATACATTAACCCTCCAAGGTCGCTGATGTTCCACTTGTCGCAACCATTGCAGATTTGCAGGTCGTGGATGACGTTTCACATGTGGCGGAACACTTCCTGTTTCCTTAAATAACGTAAATATCCGGCGAACGGGCCGGACACTTGGATGATGTCGTCCAGGATACCGAGCAGCACACATAGCACACGCCCGTTGGGCATTCTTATCAAAATAGACATACATCAATACGATATCGAACTTTTCCACATTTGGTAAACGGTCCATTTTAACACGGGTACTGTATCACGAAGCAAATACCGTCCGCAATGGCGGAATGTTACGTGATACAACGTACTTGTACGTTTGTGACTGTTACAGCGCCATCCATCACAAAGCGAAAAAAGTGGTCCAACTAAGACATTCATATTTCTGTACGTACCACACGAATATGTAATAAAAAATGGGGGTTGCTATCTAAAAATCGCAGTTGATATCCGTTTGACCTATGGTAGCGCCATCTAGCGGGCCAACCTTAGCGCCATCTGGTTTCCCTCTTCAAGCTAGACGACATTCGTTGTTTGTAGTTCTCTCGTTTGATGCTTACTCCGTGAGATCTTTTGCCCAGTCATTATCAATGGACCATCCTGTATATGTGAGGTAAATAAACTGCATGGTCCCAAACATAAATAAAAAAGTGTTGCAAGATTCTGCACATCTACACAAAATCGGATTGTCCTTTTGAAAATAAGAAACTGTGATCAGTTGTGTAAGTTACATTTCACCCCAAGTTTCTATATACATTATGAATGTATCTGCTTTCTGTCTTACAGCGTTTTGTAGTCAGATCTACTCAATAAACGTCACAGGCAGTAGAAATTACTGTACTCGTGTGAATACTGCCATTAGTCGCTTGAGTCGCGGGAAATGGTAACCGGTACTGATGGAAAGCAATACGTGTTGATATATGCCAATCGTGGGTCATTCAGATGGTTCAAATGGCTCTGAGAACTATGGGACTTAACTTCTGAGGTCATCAGTCCCCTAGACCTTAGAACTACTTAAACCTAACTAACCTAAGGACATCACACACATCCATGCCCGAGGCAGGATTCGAACCTGCGACCGTAGCGGTCGCGCGATTCCAGACTGTAGCTCCTAGAACCGCTCGGCCACCCCTGGCGGCAGTCGTGGGTCGTGAGTAAATCGAAAACCAAATGAGATGAACCAACTGAGGTGCCACGCCTGGTGAAGGCTTTCATGCGTCGGTGACATTTACATAGAATGAAACTACCCTCCTGATATGTTTACCAACAACACAATCTAATTCCAACATACGCGCATTCGTTTTTCACCCAGATGAATGCAGAGCCATCATCTTCCTTTAGACAGACAAACGTCGAAACACGTAACAATATTCCCAGTTTTGGGAGCCCAGTTTCAGCAAAATGTCATGCTGCCACTCACTACTATGTAAACAACTGAGGAGTGAAGCATTTTTAGTACTTTTAGTGAGAGAAGTTGAAAAGTGGCGACTATTTGGGCACGCCATCTTTCACCCCTTGTGAGTTACATAGTCCCTGCAGAGGCACTGCTGCCATCTCAGCTACGTAGCGATCCATCAGGTATGACAGTGAATCACAGATTTTTTTGCAGCTGGAAATAATAGTTGTGGCCCACATTTTTTTTCTGTGTCGGCGGAAGTGGCAGGAAGACATCGCCAAGGCAGCAGAAGTCAAAGAAATAGCTGTACACTCTTCCAGGAAAGCAACGGGGCCTCTAAAAACTGCTTTGAATGTGAGTGCGGTGGCCTCTTGCATAAAGTCGGCCCAGTCTTCAGCGCGACAGTGGCCAGTGCCCAGCATTCTGGAGTCGTACTATCTACTTCCGGTGTGCAATCAATAGACAGGTGCCGAGCTCTGGGAAGGCAGCAATGCCCGCTGCAGGCGTGCCATGCATGCTCAAAGTTCAGTTGTGGTGGTGGTGGGGGGGGGGGGGGGGGGATCGTAGATTTTGACATAAAAATGCTCTATCTAGGTGGGAGTTTTGGGGCAGTGTTATAAGTACGCCATTGGCACAATTTGTGTGAGCAGTTTGACCATTAGAGGGGATAATTTTCGGTCACTCCATGTGTATCTGGTGCCGAGAGAGAAGAGAGACTCGGCAGAGGCGAGCTGTACGCTCAGAAAATTGGCAGAGCCCCCACAGTCCTAGTTACTTCGGGGCGTCAGCACATCTGGGCGCGAGGTTATGCCGGCCGCCGCACCTGCAGTTGCGCACCTGCAACCAGTCTCCAGATCACTTGTTGTGCAGATGAGTGGTGAGCATATCAGTGCCCTGGGCCTATAAACAATCTTTGTGAACGTGGTCTTCACTGTAGCGAGTCCATCTGACCTGCAGCTCTGCATTTCAACCAACCTATGTCGTATTGACGTTGAGCTAGCAGTTCACAATTTTGGTCAATACCATTTCTAAGCAAAGAAGGGAGGACAGAGTATATCGAGTGACTATACAAGAACGATGTACTTGAGGGCAATATTATGGAAATGGAAGAGGACGTACATGAAGGTGAAATAGGAGATACGATACTGCTTGAAGAGTTTGACAGCGCACTCAAAAACCTAAGTCAAAAAAGGCCCTGGGAGTAGACACCAATCCATTAGAACTACTGTTAGTTTTGGAAGAGCCGGACATAACAAAAACTCTACCATCTGGTAAGCAAGATGTATGAGACAGGCGAAATACCCTCAGTATTCAAGAAGAATATAGTAAATGGTTCAAATGGCTCTGAGCACTATGGGACTTAACATCTATGGTCATCAGTCCCCTAGAACTTAGAACTACTTAAACCTAACTAACCTAAGGACAGCACACAACACCCAGCCATCACGAGGCAGAGAAAATCCCTGTCCCCGCCGGGAATCGAACCCGGGAACCCGGGCGTGGGAAGCGAGAACGCTACCACACGACCACGAGATGCGGGCGAAGAATATAGTAATTCCAGTCCCAAAGAAAGCAGATGTTGACAGGTGTGAAAATTATCGAGCTATCAGTTTAACAAATCACGGTTGCATTATACTAACACGAATTCTTTACAGGCGAATGGAGAAACCAATAGAAGCCGACCTCGGGGAATATCAGACTGGATTCCGTAGAAATCCTGGAACACGCGAGGCAATATTGACGCTACGACTTATCTTAGAAGATAGATTAAGGAAAGGTAAACCTACTTTTCTAGCATTTGTAGACTTACAGAAAGCTTTTGACCATGTTGACTGGAATACTCTCTTTCAAATTATGAAGGTGGTAGGGGTAAAACACAGGGAGCGAAACGCTATTTACAATTTGTTCAGAAACCAGATGGCAGTTATACGAGTCAAGGGGCACGAAATGGAAACAGTGCTTGAGAAGGGAGTAAGATATGTCTGACGTTATTCACTCTGCATACTGAACAAGCAGTAAAGGAAACAAAAGAAAAATGTGGAGTAGGAGTTAAAATCCATGGAGAAGAAATAAAAACTTTGAGGTTTGCCGACGACATTGCAATTCTGTCAGAGACAGCAAAGGACCTGGAAGAGCGGCTGAACGGAATGGACCGTATCTTGAAAGGAGGATATAAGATGAAAATGAACAAAAGCATAACGATGATAATGGAATGTAATTGAATTAAATCAGGTGATGCTGAGGGTATTAGGTTAGTAAATGAGACACTTAAAGTAGTAAATGAGTTTTGCTGTTTAGGAAGCAAAAAACTGATGACTGTCAAATTAGGGAGGTTATCAAATGTAGACTCGCTATTGCAACGAAAGCGTTTCTGTAGAAGAGAATTCTGTTAACATCGATTACAGATTCGGAAGGATTTTCTTAAAGTATTTGTATGGACTGTAGCCATGTGTGGGAGTGAAACATGGACGACAAATTGTTTAGACAGGAAGAGAATAGAAGCTTTTGAAGTACGGTGCTACTGAAGAATGCTGAAGATTAGATGGTTAGACCACGTAACTACTGAGGAGGTACCGAACAGAATTGGGAAGGAGAGTAATTTCTGGCACAACCTGATTAGGAGAAGGGACATGTTCTGAGGCACCAAGAAATCACCAATTTAGTACTGGAGGGAAGCGTGTAGGGTAAAAATCTTAGAGGAGACCAAGAGGTGACTACACTAAGCTGATTCTGAAGGATGTAGGTGGCAGTATTTATTCTGAGATGAAGAAGGTTTCACAGATAGAGTAGCATGGAGAGCTGCATCAAACCAGTCTCTGGACTGAAGACCACAACAACGAAAAACCCATATATCACCACCTTTTTTTTATTTTCACTGTATGCTAATTCTGTAAAGATCGATATTTCGTTTCAGTGCGGTGTTCACCTTGACCATTTGATTCATAATAAATTTTTCTGAGTTGATAATTACGTAATACTTTAAAAATTGGAGACGCCTGTCAAGATCTTACCAATAGAATCTAAAATGTAACCATTTACGTAGCGTTTGCGTTTTAATATTTTATGTCAGAATGTGACTGTGAACAAATTAGACTCTCGATAATCTTACATTGCTGGCGCGATATGCACTAATGTATGTAGTCTCTTTTCAGGTGTTTAACTTATTTTTTGTTTTGTATGTTTGTGTATTATAGTTTCTACCCCACGTGTGTTCTTTGATTATTGGATTTGACAATAGCGTTGGGAGTTTTTGCAGTTTTATTTTCCTGCTATATTTGTGCGTTTGAAGCTATTTGAAGGAATTGTGTTCACTGTAGGTTCACATGTTCAGCTACTTGTTAGACGGCTGAATAATAACTAGGAGCAGGGCGAGAGATGTTAATGCAAAGTGCGAAACAGCTGATTCTCTTAAAGTGGAGAACAAAGAGAGTTATGGATCGGAAAGAATCAGGAGACGAGATGCTTGTTTTTACCACGGATCTGTCAAATTCAGAGGAAGCCAATAGGCTTAGTTCCGAGTCACATTTAGAGGAGTCTGAAGCCGACGGTGATGTAAGGGAGGGCGAAGATATGGAAGGCGTATGTCATGTCGATGTAGTAGTTTACAGTAGAAATCCTTCAGTGACTGACGATCCCACCTCTGAGAGCAAATACCGAATGTACCAATGCGACGGACAGCATCATCGATTTTTTGAGAAGCAGAAGAAAGACGTAGAGAAGAGGAAGAACGGTGCAAAGAATCAGGAGAGACAAAAAGAGTAGTTGCAGAAGTAGAAGGTAGTTTAACACAAAGTAGCAAGATGTGTTAGGAGAGGTAGTCGTCGAGCTGACATCAAAGTATGTCACACTGACTGGTATAAAAAAAGGCAACGTCACTGACAGTGACAATTACGTTAAGAAAAAATTTCCTGCCCTAGGCAGAGCATGTGGAAAGGACATTTTCCGACAACGGGCCAGAATTTTGATACAAGACGTGGCAGGCGGTGCTTAAGAAACATCAGATCGACCTGATCTATATATCATCACATCACCTAAACTCAAGTCCGGTGAACGTGTGATGAAGAAACTCAGCAATCTATGTCGGATATATTCCGGAAAACAGCACATCATGTGGGCTATCTACCAGAGAGATTTCCAAAATATTAGGAACAAGGTACCCCGTGGGATAACAATGATGTCCCCTTACTTAAGAATCCTTAGCCAACGGACCTGATACGAGAAATCACTGACTTCCTACCAAGAACTTGAGAACAGCACAGGAAGGTAGCAGTGGATGCACTGCGCAAGATACAGACTGCAGGAAGCAGAGGGAAGGATCGATATGACAGGAAACCCCCAGAGCGATAATTTTTCAGTGGACAAAAAGTTTTGCTGAAAGCCTCTCGCCTCTCCAACAAATAAAGCAGCTGTGTCACAAATTCTTTACTGCCTACAGTGGATCAGTACGCATCAAAAGAACTGCCCACCACAAAGCTGTTAAAAACTGAAGCATTAAAATCCAGGAAGTTAATCAGTGTCCACCACGTCAGCCATATAAAACATTCCGTACAACATGGGAGATGAAGAATGATCGGACATTTTGCTTTTGCAGTGCACTGGATAGTTTTAAGGTATGTTGTAGTGTAGATTATTAACAATCTTGCAATCTTGGATTGGATAAAAATAATTGATGTGCCTCTTTACTTTAGAGTAATATGGGTGACAGTGTGTAATTGTATCATTAGCAAATTGTGTATTTGTCAAGTGCACTAGTTTCAGCACGGTAGTTGTGTTGCGGATAACAAGGTTGTCGTTTGTATATAGAGAATAGAAACAATTAGTTTGCAGAAATCAGTATCAGACGTCATTGTTGTCACTTTTCTGGAGAGATGATTCAAAAAAGTGAGCAGGGCCACTACATTCTACTCACATTGCTTGTTACGTGAGGTAAATTGTTGCTCTGATCCACATTCCGTGTTCCCAACGGTTTAGGTTCCATCACTTTGTCGCCTTTCCGCTGAGAGACAGTGTTGTGTTCCTTTTATGTTGATGCGTTTGACCACGCCACTGAGGCGTTGTGTTATAGATTTTCGTGAGTGTCTTTGATTACGTCTGCGCCAGGGATGCGCGTATTATTCGAGATGGGCCCAAAGGGCTTGACGTCATCGTTTCCCGCTGATAGCGTGGTTAGTACTCCGTTTTATGGCAATGCGTCTGGCGTTGCCACTGAGGCGCTGTGCCTTGGCCCCCTTTTTTTCTTTTTTTTTTCGTGGGTATTTTGACGTGTCCGCGCTATGGGAAGCACGTATTACTCGATTTGAGCCTAAAGGGGTTGGTACTCGCAAGAATAGCGGTCTGCCCCCGTTTTAGCTGATGCGCGAGAGATCTGTGAACTCCCCACGTCCCAGTATGTGCGCAAGGCGATCGTGCTGTCGCTCTCTCTCTCTCTTTTGCTATAGACGTCCTTTATAACACAGTGTGTGCATGGCGCCATTAGTTCGACCATGAGGAGGAATTCAACGGTTTGTTTCCCATGGAAGAAGCAACATTTACTCTATTGCAAAAAAGAACATCTTTATGCGTGTAACGTCTGATCACTGTACTTTTGTTGTTGTTGAATTAGAGATGTGAAGCATTTGGTTAACGTAGCTTGGTGAGTTGCAGAAACAGAAAAAAAGGTGGGGCGGGGGGAGCTGTGATGAGGAAATCGCCAATTTGTATACAAAAGGACACTACAGTGACGTAACTCATACTCCTTCCGGAAGATTTCCTGGAAGTTTCCATTTCCCCTGCTCCATCCTTAGCACTTCACCAATAAAGTAAACACATATCTGCTTTTCGGTGGGAAGCGTGCCCCAGCGTTCCTGTCAGAAGATTCCTAGGTCAGCTCTTGACCACTTTTTGTGACACTGCACATTCCTTCTCACTAAAAAGGATGTATTTTCGCCTAGTTCCACCCATGATGTTCTTTCACCAAGCATACTTTTATTATTTTTTTCTTTTCCCTCCAGACTGCAACCTCACACCCCCACTGTTAACATTATGGGGATTCTGTGGCCTTCAGCGTTGTAAGCCGCCACCTCCTCGCTCTGTTCTGTATATCTGCCCCCACAATTATCTTCTTAGCCCCTCTTTTGCCGATAGTGGTTTCTGAGGTATGGTTTGTCCATCTCGCCCTTTTTGTGAGCACTCAGCCGTAATTACCTCTCAGACATGCAGTACTATAGAAGTTGATAGTACTTGGTGCCAGTATCAGCAATGAAATGCTGAACAGTTCGATTGTTCATCATAAAGAGTGATATAACGTAACTATATAGAACTTATAGAATATTAAGTGTATGGTGGCAAAACCTTGCCACCTTACAGTGGAACACCTCTGGGACACGATCAGGTGCTGGCATCCGGAATGAACTGTGTGTAGACGTCTGGCCCCGCATACCTCCAGAAACAATCAGAGACTTCCTTAATTCAAGCTGTGCAGAATTGCTTAGTGATACATTGAAAATGTAGCCCAAGACACTAGTAAGCACATGGTCACAATGTTTCAGCTCATCAGTGTGTAACATGGCTTACCCATGACGTTGGTACAAACAGAAATAAACATTACTCAGAGGCTGTAAGTGGCGCCGTGTTTCCGTCTTTGGTCACGCGTCGCTAATGTGTGACGGACACTAGTGGAAGACTAGTGGTGCTGGAGTCGCTGAAACAGCATGGAGGCACCATCTGGAGGCTAGTTCGCATTACGCTATGACATTCAGAATCCCTACTGTGGCGACGGTGTTGTCATGCTGACACTCTTTTACACTGTTTGGCAATTATCGTACAAGTTGTTGAACTTCATGTGGTTCCTTGCAAGACATAAGAACTGTAATAAAATCACAGGAATTCCTATTCGCCGCGCGGGGTAGACGCGTGGTCTCAGGCGTCTTGTCACGGTCCGCACGACTCTCCCTGTCGGAAGTTCGAGTCCTCCCTCGGGCATGGGTGTGCCTGTCGTCCTTAGCGTTTAGTTAAAGTTAGATTAAATAGTGTGTAAGCTTAGGGACAGATGACCTCAGCAGTTTGGTCTCATTAGACCTTACAACAAATACCACAATTCTTATTCAGTTTTCTGAATGGAGTCTTACCACTTAAAAAGGGACATACCGTTTAACAGTAAAGCGAAAACGTTATCAAATAATGTTTCAATATCCAAGCTCTCTACCTGCAATGCGCACAATATTCTCACTGAAACGCTTGCAGTCTACTTCGATAGTAGTAAAAATTTGCCATTATTTCACGTAAAGAACTTTATGCACTAGAATGTTTTTAAATTAACTCGTGTGCATAAGGAGCGCAACGCAACGTTAGATAAAGTAAATCGTGCTATTCTACAATGAGTGATTAGCTTGCTGTTTCGTTGCACAGCAGTCGATCTTAATTCATAGTTTTTGGAGATGAGGTAGCTGTTACACTGGTATATCTGAAACCCAGAGGCATCGACCATTACCTGTACTGGGATTCAAACCACTGTTCATGGCAAAATCTTGATGCTATAAAACGCTACTATATATAGCGTGGAACATCTGGGAACTGTATCTGCACAACGCAGAATTGCTGTGTGTAAACAGTACGGTGCTGAATAATGAATATTCGTTCGCTGAAGTAAAAAGAGCAATCCTTAACTCACGAAGTTCTTTCCTGTGCCTTATACTATAAGGTGGGATCTCTGGAACCTCTATGTTTAACCGAAGAATTACAGCACAAATTATTTGAAATTTTTATAATAATTTAAGTGCTGCTTAAATAATCCTTGTTGATTTTATCGTACTAGATAACGCATCTAATATTTTACTTTTTATCGTACAAAATCAAATACTTTTGTGCGTTTCTTTAAACGGCACACAAAATTAGCAGTCAGAGAAATGAATTTCACATTCGAAACATTGTAGTATCTCTGTATCAAGTAAATGTTCACACAAAACTAGGTTTTCTGTTTTAACCTTTGCACATAAACCTGCACTCGGTAGGTACGCAAAGAAAGTCTGAAAAATTGACATTCCGTGCTGGTATCGACATTTTTCTTTAGCACCTGAATCACGGTCTTTTTTGCTAGTAAAACTGGCTGTTCTAAAATCGTCTTTTTCATCAATTTCGTTATCTATGCCACTGACAGCCTCCTCCATCCACTGATTGACAACTTCATTAAGGACTCGAGAATTGACGCTGACAGAGCCAAGTGTCTTATTCCCAGAGTACTAGTCTCTCCTAGAATTTGCGGTGTTCCAAACATACTTAAGGGAAGTTATCCTTTGAGGCCAATAGTGAATGGGATCAATTCGCCTACTTACAATCTGGCAAAGTATCTAGGCTGCAAATTAAGTCGCCTAGTTAGCAAGACGGACTCTTATGTAAAGAACTCGATGCGCTTTATAGAACGCCTAAAGGGAAAAACAATTTTACCTACGAACATCATGCTCGGCTTTGACGTGAAATCACTATTTACAAACGTGGCAGCAGACGAAACTATCCGCATCCTTCAGGAACATGTCGCGCCAGACATATGCGACCTGATTGGGTTGTGCCTGACTTAACGTACTTCAGATGGCAAGGAAAATACTACGAGCAGACAGACGGCGTACCAATGGGGTCTCCCCTATCTCCGCTGGCAGCCGACATATTCATGGAAGCATTTGAAGCTACGGGCCTTGGTTCAGCTCCTTTACGCCCACGTTGCTGGTTCAGATACGTGGTCGACACTTTCGCTGTGTGGCCTCATCGTGAAACGGAGCTACAAAAGTTTCACGAATATTTGAACAAAATGCACTGGAAGATACAGTTCACGCTTGAAGCAGAGAAGAATGTTGCAATTCCGTTTCTAGACGTCGAAGTACACAGGACAATGGAGGGCACACTGGGGCACAGAGTATATTGCAAGCCTACACATACAGACAGGTACCTGCACGTCCAGTCCTACTATCACCCAGCGCAGAACAATTCAGTCATCCGTTGTTTGGCAATCCGTGCGCAGCGCCTAAGTGATCCTCAAAACGTAACACTTGAGCTTAAAAAGCAAGGCACAACGTTTCTAGCTAATGGCTACAGCCATAAGTCGACCCACACAGCCTTGTCGACGAAACCAAGTAAAAGAGATAAGCAAGAAACAGAGAAACTGCAGCCAACTGTGGGCTTCCCTAATGTGAAAAATGTTACTGACCGAATAGGCAAACACCTTCGCCAAGTTTGGGTGCAGACTGTCTTCTATAGTGGTCGTAGGATCCAAGACGTGCTTGGCTCCACTAAGGACAAGGTGGATGCATTACTCACTGCAGGCGTGTACAAGGTGGAATGCGAATGTGGAGAGGAATACGTCGGCGAGACTGGCAGGCCAATAGCAACGCGCATTCTGGAACACGAGCGTTATATTCGTCTAGGGCAACACAACAAACCTGCAGTGGCAGAACATCAGCGAGACTGCGGAAAAGAAATAAAACTCAGCCAAGCCTGTATGTTGGCCAAGCAGCCGGTTATGACGAAACGTAAAAACAGAGAGGCCATAGAAATGCTTAAAAATCCTAATAACATGAAAAGAGAGGATGGACTCAGGTTTGCCCCATTTTGGCCGCCAGCAATCAGAGCCCAACAGACCGCACTGTCAACACGAGACACGAGCACTACTGACGAGTAACTGCCGCCTCGCGGGCGACGTCCAGCATTTGGTAAACAGCAGCCAACTTCTCATTCGAAGGTGACCACCAATGGTTCAAATGACACTCTGTTACTTAACATCAGAGGTCATCAGTACCCTAGATTTAGAACTACTTAATCCTAACTAACCTAAGGGGAGCACACACATCCATGCCCGAGGCAGGATTCGAACCTGCGACCGTAGCAGCAGCGCGGTTCCGGACTGAAGCGCCTAGAACCGCTCGGCTAACTACCAATGATGGCACATAACACAAGAGTCAATAGATAACAGAGGTTACGTTCTCCCTCCTCCGTAATAACCTATTAAAATAAAGTTGCCTCTCCTTCTTCCTCAAGTGACCCGTGGAACGAACTATCTTTTAAAATTATGACGCGAAGGCATGCGCAGTGTACAGTAACAACAAACTATAAGGGACACTGCATAGCTAGAACGCACCAGTAGACCCAGAAGAAGGCCGCTGCAAGCGTGGCCGAAACGTTGGTTATTCTCCAGCAGTTGTAGTTTTATACATTATGACGCGGTACCATAACCATAAAACTTTTACGTCGACTGACTCTGGCCGTAGAAGCCTACGGAATTAACTTCATCAAACTTAGGATCGTTGAAACTGACATGTTCCTTCGAACACATTTTGAGGTATATTTAAGGAAACAGACGCGTAATTCAAAAGGTGCAATCTAGAAGACTGCAGCTCGTGTCGGTGACACATATCAACAAAAAACAAAGAAGGAGATAATGCATCAGAAAGAGGAACGTATAGGATTGGCAATATAATGAGGGTAGTGGAAGTATGTAGCATTCCGCTAGAACTGACCTAGGACAGAGAGTTCGAAATTTTTTCGCGCTGTCTGAGAAACCCCACCTCGTGAGTTAATGGTTAAGACCGATACTTAATGATCACACTGGTGAAGTACAGGAGTCACCGGAATCCAAAGTTGTCCTGTCGTTCATTATCGATGTCACTCACGGCATAGTGAAGATCTTGATGAAACACGATACGCTCTAGTCCGGAACCGCGCTGCTGCTACGGTCGCAGGTTCGAATATTGCCTACGGCATGGCTCTGTGTGATATCCTTAGGTTTAGGTTTTTGGTTAGTGTTTAACGTCCCGTCGACAACGACGTCATTAGAGACGGAGCGCAAGCTCGGGGTAGGGAAGGATTGGGAAGGAAATCGGCCGTGCCCTTTCAAAGGAACCATCCCGGCATTTGCCTGAAACGATTTAGGGAAATCACGGAAAACCTAAATCAGGATGGCCGGAGACGGGATTGAACCGTCGTCCTCCCGAATGCGAGTCCAGTGTGCTACCACTGCGCCACCTCGCTCGGTATGTTTAGGTAGTTGTAAGTCAGATGTTAAGTCCAGTAGCGCTTAGAGCCATTTGAACCATTTTTTGAAACACGATATCGCCGTAGTCTACAAACCCGCACAATAACGCCTTAGGTCGGCCACGAGCACTGGCAATCTGCTGTAAAAAGCAGAAATTTACAGAATACCACGTACTTTTGGATGTGTGTTTGTAGATATCACTAAGAGAATTGCGAGAAAATGACTGAAAGAACTTAAGTGGAACTGTGGAGGGACAGAAACAGATAGACGACCTGTTGCGAAACACGTTTTGCAGCCAGGAGACCATCATATTTGATATGATCTCAGGACCTGCATGTCCCGAGCAGTACGAAAAGCTGTACAGAGAGACGATAGAGACCACAGAACTTGTCAATAGTTTCAGTGGAAAGGAAACAGTACGGTATTTTTATGCTGGTGCTAAAAAATACGAATTTGACACTTTGTGACGCTAGCAATAATAGCCGGACACAGACGCCGCTGATGGGGAGTCAGTAACCATGTCATACGAGTTTAATAATTTTAAAACGAATTGAAGATTTCGATAGCACACGTCAAAGGTAAGACCTTTAAAGAGTGCCTTTTCATTGACATTTCGCCATATTGATTTCCCCTGGGTTCTGCACGGAACCGAGAAGCCAGGAGTTATGGCTGACAAGCGACTAGTGTGACGTCATAAGTTCGTTGCAAGGCGCGTATTTGTCGAGGACCTCGTATGAAAACATTGACGTCTCTGAGCGGAAGCACGTGGAAACGAACTTTTGTTGCAGTCACTATCGAGGTAGGACCAATATCGGACATTCATAGTAGCTACAGCGACCCTCCAGGATAAGATATCCTCCGCAGACGGCAACGAAACGTTGAGATTGTCCAAGAAATTCATAGGACCACGGCAGAATACATCGTGTTATCGTAAATACGATATTTCCCGCCGTGTCACACTGAAAAAAATGTACGGTCTAATAAATGAAACAAAGTCTGGATCACTACTATATTTCTTACTATGACGACCGGTTAAGACCTGATTATCAGATTATTTTGATAATTTAATGTTACAAGGTACAGTTTGTCACTACTGACACCTTGCGTCTTGCATCACTAGATCTTAAGATGATCTGTTAGTCAGACCGATACTGATTCTCAGTAATTCAGAGAGGCGTTCAATGCGCAAAGTAAGACATTTCTTTTTCTCGTCCAATTTCTGTTGAAAAAAATGAAGAATTTGTTGTGGGACATCGCGGAATATACCCGCTTCAGCCCCTGCAGTTCCATGAAGTTTCGATCTGTGGCGGCACTATGTCTTCAAAATGGCGGCGCAGTGGTTAGACACTGGACTCGCATTCGGGAGGACGACGGTTCAATCCCGCGTCCGGCCATCCTGATTTAGGTTTTCCGTGATTTCCCTAAATCACTCCAGGCAAATGCTGGGATGGTTCCTCTGAAAGGGCACGGCCGACTTCCTTCCCCATCCTTCCCTAATCCGATGAGACCGATGACCACGCTGTCTGGTCTCCTTCCCCAAAAACAACCAACCAACAAAATGGCGACTGTGACGGAGGTGCATTCCAAGGAGAGGAGCTGTCGTTGAGTTTCTCTTGGCGGAAAACCAGAGCACCGCAAACATCCATAGGCACTCGGAGAATGTCTACGGTGACCTGGCAGTATATAAAGGATGATGAGTCGTAGGGCGAGGCATTTATCTTCATAGGAAGAAGGAAGCGCAAAACTGTCAGATATCCCACATACCGGCCGCTCGCACACATCTGTGACACCTGCAATGTTACGAGGGTTGTCCAGAAAGTAAGTTCCGATCGGCCGCGAAATGGAAACCACAGTGAAAACCAGAAACGTTTTATTTGCAACAGTTAGGTACACCTTCCACCTACTTCTCTACGTAGTCGCCGCTCCAACTTCGAGTGTTGTCGTAGTGTTGTATTAACTTCCCAATATCCTCGTCATAGAAAGCAGCCGCCTGTGCTTTCGCCCAGTTATCTGCACTGGTCTGTAGCGTGTTGTCTGTGGAAAAATTTTGTCTTCATAACCAGCGGTTCTTGAGAGCAGAGATGAGACTCAGGGGGAGCCAGTTACGGACTGCATTGTGTGTGATCAAACACTTCTCATCGGAAACGCTGCAGGAGCGTCTTCATTGCCCCTGCAGTGTGCGGCCGAGAATTGGCATGAAGAAGTAACTGCTCGACAGTTGTGTTATGTGGGCGGCGTGACACAGGCGAAATCTCTAACCAGACCCTCATACTTGGCGGGAGACGCTATTCCCTACGCATTTTTACGTGCTCACTGTTCTCTCAAAACTAAAAAGAGCGACGTGACACGATCGACGGACATACTAGAGACACTGGCCAACACATCTGTGCAAAGCTGTACCGGATTTTCCCAGTGGTTTCCATTTGGCGACCGATCGGAACTTACTTTGTGGACAACCCTCGTATAACGAGCGGACACTCTCGCTGTAGGTGATCGATGGCTCACAAACACCTCGCTGCTCACCTGGACGTCTGTGTTGGTACTGCTGGCACACTTGCCCACTTTTTGTGGTACTCAAAGGTGTATGCCTTCTGGGTTACTTGTTGCCTATCAGGAGACCATTAAGAGCAACGAAGGAATTGCTTGTGCGTTACGACACTGATTGTGACAATTTTTTGTCGAACATGGCCACAGCCGAAACATGGGGTTTATCATTTCTAATCGGAAACAAAGCCGCACTCCGTGGTAGCGCGACACCACCGAAGAAAAGTTCAAACTCGCACCCTCAGCCAGTAAATTTGTGGTGTCACCAGACACCACACTTGCTAGGTGGTAGCCTTTAAATCGGCCGCGGTCCGTTAGTATACGTCGGACCCGCGTGTCGCCACTATCAGTGATTGCAGACCGAGCCCCGCCACACGGCAGGTCTGGAGACACTTCCTAGCACTCGCCCCAGTTGTACAGACGACTTTGCTAGCGATGGTTCACTGACAAATTACGCTCTCATTTGCCGAGACGATAGTTAGCATAGCTTTCAGCTACGTCATTTGCTACGACCTAGCAAGGCACCATTACCTGTTACTATCGATGCTGTAAAATCTGTACCGTCAAGAGCGATGTTCACCAATTATTGATTAAAGTTAAGTATTCCAGCAGCTACGTACTTTATTTGCTAGTCTCAATTACTTTACCTGTTCCAGACCTCACGCCAGCCTGCGTGAGCTTAAACGCGTGCCTTTCGGCTATCTCATAGTGGCTTGGCTGTCTTGCCAAGTCACAACAAAATTCGCTTCGACGTTCTTCTGGGACTTTGAAGGAGTCATTGTCCCCACGGCATGGCGCAGCTGTCAACTCTGAAGTGTACTGCGTTGCCCTCAAGAAATTGGAGAAACGACTTCAGCATGTTTGTTGCCACAAAACTGCAAACGAACTTCAGTTTCTCCATGACAACGCAACGCTTTACACAAGTCCTTGCACCCGAGAGGAGCTCACAAGACATCGTTGAACTGCTCCTCTTCATCCGCACTACAGCCCCGATCCGCACTACAGCCCCGATCTCGCACGTTTCGACTTCCCTCTGTCTGACACAATGAAGGATGCTCTCTGTTGTGACTTGGCAAGACAGCCAAGCAACTATGAAATAGCCGAAAGGCACGCGTTTAAGCTCACGCAGGCTGGCGTGAGGTCTGGAACAGTTAGAGGAATAGAGACTAGCAAAAAAATAGGTACGTAGCAGCTGGAATACTTAACTTTAATCCATAATTGGTGAACATCGGTCTGACGGTACATGCATCACAAGATAAATAGCAAATGATAATGGCGCCTTGCTAGGTCGTAGCAAATGACGTAGCTGAAGGCTATGCTAACTAACGTCTCGGCAGAAGAGAGCGTAATTTGTCAGTGAACCATCGCTAGCAAAGTCGGCTGTACAACTGGGGCGAGTGCTAGGACGTCTCTCTAGACCTGCCGTGTGCCGGCGCTCGGTCTGCAATCACTGACACTTGGGTCCGACGTATACTAACGGACCGCGGCCCATTTAAAGGCTACCACCTAGCAAGTGTGGTGTCTGGCGGTGACACCACACACTCCAACTAAAGCATCACGTGGATGATAGGAAGGTTACTGATGCAGCAACACGTTGGTCCCGACGTCGACCAGTAGAGTGGTATCATACAGGTCCTTCCAGTAAGGTTGTTCAAATGGCTCTGAGCACTATGGGACTCAACTGCTGTGGTCATCAGTCCCCTAGAACTTAGAACTACTTAAACCTAACTAACCTAAGGACATCACACACATCCATGCCCGAGGCAGGATTCGAACCTGCGACCGTAGCAGTCGCACGATTCCTGACTGCGCGCCTAGAACCGCGAGACCACCGCGGCCGGCCCAGTAAGGTTGTGTAAGGCGTCTCACTGAATGGAGTTCATGTTGAAAAATAGGGTTTGCAGCCCAGAAAGGGAGGGAATAGTACGGTGCATTGGAATCCTCAATAAATCCAACTTGTTTTCAGGAAAAAAAGTGTTGCATTACTTATCGAAGGCCCCCCGAAGAAAGACTGCGATCCAGACGTCGTATTTCACTCAGTATACCAATGAAGATCACGGTTTTTTTGGACAAGCCGTACTGCTACATGTAATTCTTATCCCACTGGTGTATAAAGTCCTATTACATATACGAATTTTACTGTAGAACATGACCAGTGACCTAGCGTATGGAGTTACCATTACTTTTACTCTTTTTGCTTTTTTTTCGTACAGCGCGCAGGTGGCGGAAATCTCATGGCTGAGAACCCCCATGTGCAGCGGCCGGCGCCGCCGCCTAATGGAGACGCAAATGAGGAACCGGTATTGAATTAAGAGCGTGCCGCCCCCCCTGCCTGGGCGCAGCGGCCGCCGGGCACCCGCTGTTACCTGCAATTAGAGGCGAGGACCAACTCTAAACAAAAATTAATGGCCTCCACTACTTTCGCTAGCCGCGGGCCGCTCTCATTTATCTTACGCTCGCCGGTCGCGCTTCGCCCTTAAAAGGATTCGCTGGTATTACGCGTCAGGCCTCCCCATACTAACTCATATAACTGGCTGACTCGCCCCCTCACGGCGACGGACGTTGTAATCGCCATTATTTACCGTGATTTCAAGTCCCTCGTTGAATCAGACATTCAGGAACCTTACTTTCGGTTGTAGCGTAGGTAGATCTCTGGTACATTTCTAGCTTCAGAACTGTGGAGTCACATTGCTAAGATCGGCAGTTAAATGTGACATCTGCAGCGTTTAAAGAGTGACCTTAGTAAACGTATTATTCGATACGCCACTGTCGAACTCGGTACCATGTCAGCGCCAGTGCCATACAGATTATGTGCGAACGATTTTTCTACGTCAGTGTTTGTCCGCATTACACTAGTAAATGGCTTTATGTGCAATCAGGGGACCGAGCGACGTGGCACAGTGTTTAACACACTCGATTCGCATTCGGGAGGATGACGCTTCAAACCCGCGTCCGCCCATCGTGATTTAGGTTTCCCGTGAATCCCCTAAATCCCTTCAGGCAAATGCCGGGATGGTTCCTTTGAAAGGGCATGCCCGACTTCCTTCCCCATGCTACCTTAATCCGATGGGACCGACGACTTCGCTGTTTGGTCCCCTCCCTCGAATCATCCAAACAACCAACCAACCAGTCAGGGAAGCCTCAAAACAACTAAATGCTATCACAAGCAAGGCAAGAGTTTCTAAAATCTAATTCAACCTGACAGTAGTGCTTCTGTTATCTTCGATTTCCGACAACGTACCACACGCCTTCGTCATCAATTATCCATTGCTTCCCTGTACTTCACGTGACTCCACATTTATTTGCGTCTAGACACAAAAACAGAACTTTGCCTTGCAAATAGATTAATAGTTAACGCATTACATTTTGGACAAGTAGCCATGGACACTCTGATTCTTCCACAGATATTTCAGCTGAGTATGTACCATGTGAGGTGACAGAATAAATCAAGATCAATTTCGCACCTTACTTAAGAGTTTTATACATCGCAACAGGAAGGTGAATATGACACCCAACTTACTTCGGTGGTAATGAGCAGATTTGCCTATAAGTATCTAATGCAAAAGGGATGACACTCAATCGACGACATTAACACACCGCTCCTATATAATGCACGCCAATGAGCAGAAGGTGAAACAAGCAATGAGAGGAAACGTTTTGTGTGGAAGCAGGTATGGGCAGAAGCAGAGGCCACACCATGGGAGGCACCACGAAAACTTGTTAGAGGGCATCCCATGGCAGGAGTCAACGACTGGACAGGTGACGCATACTGGAGAGCAAGAAATGGGCCACCAGAAGTAGGACAAAAAGAGGCTTTAGAAACCTGCATTGCGGAATTCCAAATGGATATGAACAAAACCAGTGACGCAGTTGATCACGCGAACAGCGAGTGGTACACATGTGATGTATGCATGTAACTCTAAGGCGGCTGGAGTGGGCACAAAACGTCTGATTGGCGGAAGCGAAATAGGAAGGAGTCAAGTTCCAAGATTTCGACACAGTTTAATGGTACAGCCTTTGCGAATGGCAGAGAGAGTTTCATCAAAAATAAAAGGAACGCTCCTAGTGGTCGAAAAAAGCTGAGACGTGGAGAACGAAAGAGCCCAGGTGGGGAGACAGTTTGGCTACGAGAAAGCCAAGAGCGAAATTTTCAGGGACTCTTTTCTGAAATGGCGTCAACTGCAGAATGAGGCGCATAACGCTCTGGAAGATGCAGAGGAGAAATTTGTGTGTACACTGCGTCCACTGCGGCTGACATTCAGCTAGATATTAGCTGTAGCATCGTTGAGCTCCAACTGTGGAGAAACAAACCAGGCAGTTAGTACATTGTTCTTGCGATGACTGAGAGGGTATTTTAATATGCACACTGCTCCAGCCCATGTGCGTGCATATCGCCAAATTCCAAGACTATGGTTCAGTACATGTTTTCTCGCATAACGAGAAACATAGGGAGAGTTTCTGCTGGAAAAATCAGCAAAGGCTTAATTAGTTTTTATAGGAATTTCAGAGGACGAGAGCAGCCATGCAGACGGCAGCTCATCACAGCTGAAGTAAATACTGCGAGCAGAGGCGTAAACTTGTTGGTTCACCAGCTTGTGTCCACTGTAAACTCGAGCGACCTTGGGTAATCTTTTGCTCAACTTGTCACAAAACTAACCATCGTCCATAGACTTTATTGACATCATAAATAGTACCCAACTTGGAACGAGAGTCGGATGATTTATCGTCGTACTGGCCAATATTGTGATGTAGTCATAAGAATAGTTTTGTAAAGAAACATCTAGTTAAAATTTACTATTGTTGTGTTTTGGATTGTTTCGCTTTCTGAGGACGAGATGCGTTTGTTTGACAACTGTCGTAGCATTGTCACGTTGCAAACTGTGTAAATGAGTGTATTTATGTGATAAGATTGCAATATTAAACCAAAAATATTTACAGCTAACACAGTTGCTTTTCTGCCCCAAAACCTTACGACCGGATATCAACAGAGTGACCCGAGGAACTGATGACAGATATTTTCCCTTTACTGATATTGAGAGGTTAAAACCTCTTGTGGCCTGTGTCCTTCCATTTTTCGCAGTTTTTTATATTTGATATCATTTTATTAATGTTCTTTTCTGCAGATATGATGAGGAGTGGACAGTGGCGCATGGCTGCTCTTCAAGGTGGCCTACCTACTAAGGCGCTCGGCCTGTGTATTAGGCACGAAGCGATGACGAGCGCGACTTTCTGGAGCCAACATTAAACGTTTTATTGATGTCTGCCGTCTGGGCTTCGCTTAGCTGGGGCCTGTCATACAGGCGAAAATTTGTTTCTTTTCTGGCGGGAGTTATCGCGGCTACTGTTGCGCGTCTTGCGAAGTGCAGGGAGTTGACTGGACAACTCAAGAAGGCGCGATGTGACGACAGACAGTGCTATTGAAAATGGGCGGCAACGAGCACAAATGTTGCTGGCCAGCTTTTTGCGAGCTCAATGAACAAAGAGGTTTGGCGTATTTTGTCACGGCCTCCTACATCTACATCTACATCTACATCTATACTCCGCGAGCCACCTTACGGTGTGTGGCGGAGGGTACTTATTGTACCACTATCTGATCCCCCCTTCCCTGTTCCATTCACGAATTGTGCGTGGGAAGAACGACTGCTTGTAAGTCTCCGTATTTGCTTTAATTTCTCGGATCTTTTCGTTGTGATCATTACGCGAGATATATGTGGGCGGTAGTAATATGTTGCCCATCTCTTCCCGGAATGTGCTCTCTCGTAATTTCGATAATAAACCTCTCCGTATTGCGTAACGCCTTTCTTGAAGTGTCCGCCACTGGAGCTTGTTCAGCATCTCCGTAACGCTCTCGCGCTGACTAAATGTCCCCATGACGAATCGCGCTGCTTTTCGCTGGATCATGTCTATCTCTTCTATTAATCCAACCTGGTAAGGGTCCCATACTGATGAGCAATACTCAAGAATCGGACGAACAAGCGTTTTGTAAGCTACTTCTTTCGTCGATGAGTCACATTTTCTTAGAATTCTTCCTATGAATCTCAACCTGGCGCCTGCTTTTCCCACTATTTGTTTTATGTGATCATTCCACATCAGATCGCTCCGGATAGTAACTCCTAAGTATTTTACGGTCGCTACCGCTTCCAATGATTTACCACCTATGGCATAATCGTACTGGAATGGATTTCTGCCCCTATGTATGCGCATTATATTACATTTATCTACGTTTAGGGAAAGCTGCCAGCTGTCGCACCATGCATTAATCCTCTGCTGGTCCTCCTGGAGTACGTACGAGTCTTCTGATGTTGCTACTTTCTTGTAGACAACCGTATCATCTGCAAATAGCCTCACGGAGCTACCGACGTTGTCAACTAAGTCATGACTGGAAAATTCGAGCCTGGTGGCGTCGTGAAGAAGTAGTTTTCCGTGTCAGTGTGCTCTGCATGAAGGGAAGAGCAGCCTCTGGACCGCCAGGGAGAATAGGTGTAATGGGTAATGTCTCCTGCCAGTGATGCTCTTGCGTAGACGTAGGACTAAGACTGTCTCGGAGATCAGGACAGAAGTTTAGATTCTTTCTGGAATTTATACCATCAAGTTTAACCGTGCTCGTCGGTCATCAGAGAGCCCAGCAGTACAGAGGTGAGATGTTTGTTGGCTACTCGCTGCCTGAGATCTTGGTGGCAAAGTATGTGTAGCGCCGGCATGATAGAGAGCTGTAATTCTTATCACACGCCCTCAGCAGCGTAAGCTGTCGTTACGGCATTACGGTACCCACGATTTTGCATGTGGATTTTTCACAGCGTTCACATTTACGAAGGCCATTATCGCACAGTCGGGATTTATTAATATTCCGCTTAATTGAGCCACTCATAATAGGTTACTTTATACACTATTTCAGAGTAGATGTCACTTGAAAAAAAAACAAAAATTTACTTATTTTCAACACCATTATTTTGTACCTAGTTCTATTAAAGCACTATTCAGTTCATCGCGTATTTATATGTTTATTAGATAAAATAAATCCCTTTGTGATAGTTAATGTGTTTATAATTCAGTTGTCAGAAGGAAAATTTCATGTCTTGCCTATTTTTATAAGTATTGAGCATAGATATTGATTAGTAACTTTCTTAAACTACACCATCTGTGCATCTCTTTTCACTACTCATTTACAGGGCCATTTTATTAATTCTCTTTGTGTTCATCTCCTTTGTGTGGTAGTGAAAATGAGAGGGGGGGGGGGGGGGGAAGGTTGAGTGTATGAGCGGCTCTCATTCAAAATCACAATTACACGTTCCACCCTGCCACGTCCCAGTGTTTCAATAACCCTAGAAAGAGCGAATTGGAATCAAATAAAACCTCTTTGCACTAGTTCTAAAATACAATCAATGAATATAATTGAAATCCCCAGGAAGAGGACAAAGATTGGAGCTCTTCGTGGAGGGCAAAGCTCCGGTTGTGGTATCATTCATCATTTTTCATCATTTGAATTAATTTTTTTGAGCAGAGAATCACAACTGAAATAGGGCTAATTATCCCAAAAAATTCGAACAATTGTAATACAGTTAATGACATTACAAGTTCAAATACTGTGCTTCGAAACTCAATTCTTGTATTAAGCAAAGGGCGAGCATCATAAATTTAAAATCGTTAGTTGAGGCGGTGCTGAATGACAATTAGGACAACTGCAGGATTGACATACAAGGTGTTGGACAAATATTCGATATTAAATACCTCGTGAATTTAAGAAAACTTAAGAGTTAAAAAAATTTGCAATTGTGTTTAAAGCAATACCAAGTCAGCAGTGGGCCTCAAAACAATTTCAGAACAACAATCTTTAAGGTCACTTCTAAGAGAATGAATTAACTAGCAAAAATACAGTTGAATGTTTGAGTCAAGGGCAGTAAGTCCTTAATATCACAAGACTGCACCAGCACAAACGATTAAGGGGCTAGACAGAGTCTCACTATGTGAGGCATTGGGGAACAAGCGGCTAAGAGATGCAGAAGGAAAGGTAAACTCAACGTAGGATACTGACGAAGTTCAAAATGGCTCTGAGCACTATGGGACTCAACTGCTGAGGTCATTAGTCCCCTAGAACTTAGAACTAGTTAAACCTAAGGACATCACAAACATCCATGCCCGAGGCAGGATTCGAACCTGCGACCGTAGCGGTCTTGCGGTTCCAGACTGCAGCGCCTTTAACCGCACGGCCTGACGAAGTGGCATGAAGGTTGCCCGCAGAGGTAAATGAAGGTGTCAGATCTCGCGCTGCCCGACAGACAGCGGGCCTGAATCGCGCAGCGTAACTAACCAATTCCTACTTATTAACGGGATAACTTTGGTGACCTGACCACACCACTCATCTGAAACATAACTAAAACCAACACATATTAACCCTTCGTTTCCTGACATAATAAAAAATTTTCTTTTTAACATTTTCTTTGCAGAATTTATGCTATTGCCGCCTCAAATGACGGTAGGATTTTTTTGTAAACTTTAATTTTATTTTGCACATCTTTTATCTCTCCTGGTACTCAGAAGTACCGTCAGACTCCATGGACAGAATCACAACATGCGCAGAAAAATGCTCCAATTTTTATAACTTGTATTCTATTCCACATAAATATTTAATATTTTTACATTAGTAAATTAATTAACAGAAATATGATATTTCTGAATTTTTTTTTAAATTTCGCATAAATTTATTCTAGAGCAACTTCACAATGCATAGTAACTTAGCTATACATTTTTGACAGTGTATACATATCACATATTTAGTGATACCTCATGAAATTGTAGGAAACAGTTCTGTTTTTCATGCAGCACAAATACACTTTACATGTACTACATTGTGAATGTGGTCTCGACTGAATTTTATTTTTCGCACACATTTCGCATCGTCCTCTTTTACAACTGAACACTACAAAATGGTTTCCTCGGTTGCCAAGACGTACATCCTTCGGAACAGAAAAGTTATCCTTCGTTCTCTTTGGGAGAGTTATTTCATCTTTACCAGAGTTTCTCTTTTTGAGATTTGGCACTTGCTGTTCATTCATTAGCCCTAGTGCCACAGCACGCCTGAATTTCAGCAGTGGCAGTGCCCCATGTGGATCACAGAAAATGACGTAAGCATTGACAAAAGCAATTTCTATTGCTCCACAGAATAGACGGTGCCACCATTTCTTTCATCGCTTGTCAAAACCATAAGTTGAACATAATCTGTCTGCATGATCCACACCACCCATGTTTTTATTGTAATCACATACAATAACTGGACGTGGTATAGTCATCTTAGTTCCATCTTTCTGATTTTTTGTCACTAGGCTCTGTTCAGTGCCATGGAAGTTTGACGCAAAATACACTACTTTATTTTCCTTCCACTGAAATACTGTTAGGTCTAAAGATGACTCTCTGTGATTTGATTTAGACATTTTTCTTTAGGTAAATTCCCTGGCAAACCTTTCCTGTTTGTTCTAATTGTTCCAAAGGCAAATGTATTTACCGATTTCTGTGTGAGAAAATGTGGACAGAACAACTAGAGAGAGGTAATGCATTGTTGCTACAATAAAGTGTTCACACAACCTGACGGTACTAATAAGTCCGTCTTATATTTTCCACCTTATCTCATTCACATGTAACGTAATTCTTCAAACTATTATAAAAAAACAAAGAAGGTAAGTACGTACAATGGAAAACTCAACGGAAGTTTCAATAAATTGCGCACAAATTCAGGCAACACTATGGAAACAAGCACATACAATCTTATGCTTTCACAGCAGCGCGCGAAAAACAATTTCTAGCTCTGACCGCCAGAGAGGTCTATGTATTGCACAATAACATCTATGAAACAGTAGAGCTGAGTTACTGTTACGTACCGACAGGCTCTCAGATCACGAAACTGCACCAGGAGAAAATAATAAAAGTCAAAACTTACTGGTACGTTTAAGTACCGTCAGGCAACAAAGGGTTAAAACCTGAACATATCTTAAATGAATAACCAGGGTTAAGCACAAATGAGCAGGAACTCGTATGATACCAGCACCCCAGGAGGGCAGACTATTAAACAACAGTGACGTACCTCGAAACCTTTATCTCAGCATACTAACCTTAAACTATGAGCTTACTGTGAAGGGCACTTATCACGACTTGCCGAGAAACTTTTACAAATTACTTGGTTAGAGTGTCAAATATCTTAATAGGGGAAAATTACAAATGGGAAAACTTAAGGCTGTACAGAAGCAAATACACTCACGGTAACTTTAATAAAATGCCGGAGAGTAATGCGACGCAAGAGGAGGGCAGAGGCGGCCCGCTCCAAAACAACCCACGGCATCAGCAGCCATCCGATTCAGCGTCTTGCCAAATGACTGAGGAAATGGTAGATTCTCGCAGCAGGCGCGTGGCGTCCAAGGTAATACACCATAGTCCGCCAGGAATGCGGTGGGCTGATCCACGTAGCCCACGAATGGAATGCATCAGAAAGCCACCTTTCTAAATACCGACCCTTCTAGGTTTCCTATAGATCAAGCTTCCACCGTAACGGATCCAGCGTAGAAGGCAACACACCATTTCAACACGGACACCATCTCGTGCTCCAACCGTCGTCTTTTCTCCTCTACCCCTCTCCGAAGAGATCAGTCTTGCTCCCCATTCAGAGATCCCTGCAAAACTCGCAACGGAACGTAGCCTCGCCGCTTCATGGCGCGCCACAACAGCGAAGTCACGCCAGCAGGCTGGGAAGCAAATGTCGATACGAGCCAGCATGGCTCAACAATGTTAAGTTGTTATACTTCAATGGTGCTGCGGCTGTACAATGTACTTGGTGAGTCTGAACCGATGCGGATGGTTCAAATGGCTCTGAGCACTATGGGACTTAACTTCTGAGGTCATCAGTCCCCTAGAGCTTAGAAGTACTTAAACCTAACTAACCTAAGGACATCACACATATCCATGCCCGAGGCAGGATTCGAACCTCCGACCGTAGCGGTCGCGCGGTTCCAGACTGTAGCGCCTAGAACCGCTCGGCCACCGCGGCCGGCGATGCGGATGGAGTACTGTGTAACCACAGGAAGTGACTGAGAGGGGGAGGTAAGGTACAGGGAGGAAAATGGAGGGATGTCGTGGAGCGTTGTGACTATGCCTGGAAAGAAGGATGTATCTAGGGACGGATTCCATTCTTGGATAGTAGTAGTTGGTTGAAGTTCCGGCAGGAGATGAATGGAAGGGGACATATGGATGTAGTGGTGCAGCCAGGTACCTACTTTGGTGGTTCGTGAATATTACTTTGGATGCCGGGACTGAGTTTTGAGACTCGTGTATTGGGTCTGGAGGGACTTCAGGAAGAGAAGGTGAGGGAAGTGGATCAATTGGTACAGCGACGCGACTTGTGCCTCGGCAAGTGTAGGCGGATGTGTAAGGCGACATGGAGTGCATATTCTTCCATGTTTTCAAGGGAGCTGCAAAATTTAGGGGAGGCGGAAATCCAGTTATGATGGAGCGGGTGACGGATTTACGGGTGAGGATAGTGAAAGTATATAGACCCATACTAAAGTGTGGCCTGTTTTAGTTTCAGTAATTTCAATCGGTTTCGGGCTTTTTGTTCGACGGTAAAGAGGAGTGCACTCCATATCAAGTCCTAAATAATTTACTGCGTTAACTGGAAGGGTGGTTCAGTTGTAGATACACAAGTGGAATGGACGCCTGAAACTTCGAGTGGAGCAACCAAAGGTTGTGGCTTGGCGTTTCCGTGGGTTTACTTGAAGCTTCCCCGTATTACATTACCGACCAGGAAATTCAGTAGGCCTCAGAGGAAGGCATGAGACAGTTGGAAGGTACGTTGGGTAACACGATAGGGGTGTCACTAGCATTTTGCCACAGGTAGGTCATAATAAGGTCCCAAGAGCGATCATAAATCGTCGCTTCACATACTCATACGTGGTGGCAAAAAGGCACTTCCTTGCAGATCCCCGGCTCCTGTAGTACATGGAGAAAGCGAGTCCCTACGCGATGTATCTTCAGTGACAAACACACCGTCGAAAATTTGCTGCAATTCAGTATTACGAACTGTCAGATTCGCTGTTTTGACGAAATTAAAACCACCCATCAATAGCTAACAGAAAAGTGGTTATGTCGGCCATTGAAACACCCTAAAATCTTTAACCTGATACCTTAGACTGGTGCCTGGATAGTTCAGATAATTTTACAATGCGTACCACAATCTATTCGCCATCAAATAAAATAGAGAGCAGGTCCTCTCTTGCCAACGGTTTTGCCGCAGTGGTAACACCGGTTCCCGTCAGATCACCGAAGTTAAGCGGTATCGGGCTGGGCTACCATTTGGATGGGCGACTATCCGGTCTGCCGAGCGCTGTTGGCAAGCGGCGTGAACTCAGTCCG
The DNA here is from genome assembly GCF_023864345.2 of Schistocerca serialis cubense. Classification (NCBI taxonomy): domain Eukaryota; kingdom Metazoa; phylum Arthropoda; class Insecta; order Orthoptera; family Acrididae; genus Schistocerca; species Schistocerca serialis. The sequence continues at coordinate 149,580,736 of NC_064639.1, read as the reverse complement.
TGTGAGGCAAACTGAGGAGCTACTTGATTGAGAAGTAGCGGCTCCGGTTTCGTAAACTGACATACGGCCGGGACAGCGGTGTGCTGACCACATGCCCCTCCATAACAACATCCAATGACGCCTGTGGCCTGAGGATGACACGGCGGCTGGTCGGTGCCGTTGGGCCTTCCAAGGCCTGTGCAGGCGGAGTTAAGAGTTTTTTTTAGGTCCTCGCTTAAATGTACTACTGACTTTTTGCGAGAATATAACAGTTAAAATATGATGTCTAGAAATAAGTACCTCACAAGCTCCACAAACTAACGAGCCATCTCACCATATTACAAAGCCATAACCTATACAGAGAGTGGCCAATAACGCTCTGTCTTTGTAATATTTCGTAAGATCGCCAGAACCTAAAGGTGAATTTCATTCATTCTCTATATTGTGCAAGCAGCAAAAGAAACCAGGGTGAAATATTGAAAGGGCATTGACTTTGAGTGGAAGAAATAACTATCGGCTTTGGAACAACGAATACATTAGAATCATGTTATCGGCACGGAATTGGTCCCAAACGTGACATGTTTCTTAGTTCAGGAGTACATTAAGTTAAATGCAGTAGCTGTGACCAATATTATACTGGGCAGACAAATCGTTCGTTTGAAACACAAACGTTCTGAGAATAAAACTGTTTCGGTTTGCACATTTTTGCAAAGGGACATCTGGTGTGCAATGCTGGATATAACGTAACACGCCCGGGGGTACAGTTAGACGGGGTGGTACCTTATACTGGTTGACGTTTCTTGACCATGCGCCCTGTCCACACCACGTACCTGACAATCCCGTGGCGGTCGTACTGTTCTGCTCCACACTGCTGCTGGTTTGCCTGAAATTACCTGTCGAATTAGGCAAGCGGGTTTAGGGGAGCCACTCAACGTTAAAACACAACACTGTTCGACGTCTGGTATGAACAACTACATTCTGAGAAGCTAAAAGAAAGTCGCAGGTTGCACTGTTTACACTCTAAGTCTCAGTTAACAATCTTGATGATTATCTGCCCACAATATCACTTGGACGAGCGTACGCGTACCGAACACGGCGCGGATGATTGTTGATGATGCGAAAGCCGAGTAATCGAACGAAGGTTCTTACGCTCGCCACGCATACACAGATTTCTTTTGATACCAGTCCTCCTTGACACTAGTAATGATATAACACTGATTATAAAGTTAATGAATTCAGTTCTCAGTTCTCACTTCTCACTTCTACGAGCGTGCACGTAACCGTCGCGGCGCGGCTTATTGTTGACAATGCGGAAATGCGATGACCGAACTCAAAAAATGGCTCTGAGCACTATGCGACTTAACTTCGGAGGTCATCAGTCCCCTAGAACTTAGAACTAATTAAACCTAACTAACCTAAGGCCGTCACACACATCCATGCACGAGGCAGGATTCGAACCTGCGACCGTAGCGGTCGCTCGGCTCCAGACTGTAGCGTCTAGAACCGCACGGCCACTCCGGCCGGCTGACCGAACGCATGTTCTCACGCTCGCTACAAATCACTGCCACTTGATTGCACTCTTTTATTGTAACTAATTTCTACTGATTCACATCAGTTCATTATGGGAGACCGAACACGGCGCGGATGACTGATACTGTACAGTACGACACGCAACGAGAGGATACACATATACACTCCTGGAAATGGAAAAAAGAACACATTGACACCGGTGTGTCAGACCCACCATACTTGCTCCGGACACTGCGAGAGGGCTGTACAAGCAATGATCACACGCACGGCACAGCGGACACACCAGGAACCGCGGTGTTGGCCGTCGAATGGCGCTAGCTGCGCAGCATTTGTGCACCGCCGCCGTCAGTGTCAGCCAGTTTGCCGTGGCATTCGGAGCTCCATCGCAGTCTTTAACACTGGTAGCATGCCGCGACAGCGTGGACGTGAACCGTATGTGCAGTTGACGGACTTTGAGCGAGGGCGTATAGTGGGCATGCGGGAGGCCGGGTGGACGTACCGCCGAATTGCTCAACACGTGGGGCGTGAGGTCTCCACAGTACATCGATGTTGTCGCCAGTGGTCGGCGGAAGGTGCACGTGCCCGTCGACCTGGGACCGGACCGCAGCGACGCACGGATGCACGCCAAGACCGTAGGATCCTACGCAGTGCCGTAGGGGACTGCACCGCCACTTCCCAGCAAATTAGGGGCACTGTTGCTCCTGGGGTATCGGCGAGGACCATTCGCAACCGTCTCCATGAAGCTGGACTACGGTCCTGCACACCGTTAGGCCGTCTTCCGCTCACGCCCCAACATCGTGCAGCCCGCCTCCAGTGGTGTCGCGACAGGCGTGAATGGAGGGACGAATGGAGACGTGTCGTCTTCAGCGATGAGAGTCGCTTCTGCCTTGGTGCCAATGATGGTCGTATGCGTGTTTGGCGCCGTGCAGGTGAGCGCCACAATCAGGACTGCATACGACCGAGGCGCACAGGGCCAACACCCGGCATCATGGTATGGGGAGCGATCTCCTACACTGGCCGTACACCACTGGTGATCGTCGAGGGGACACTGAATAGTGCACGGTACATCCAAACCGTCATCGAAACCATCGTTCTACCATTCCTAGACCGGCAAGGGAACTTGCTGTTCCAACAGGACAATGCACGTCCGCATGTTTCCCGTGCCACCCAACGTGCTCTAGAAGGTGTAAGTCAACTACCCTGGCCAGCAAGATCTCCGGATCTGTCCCCCATTGAGCATGTTTGGGACTGGATGAAGCGTCGTCTCACGCGGTCTGCACGTCCAGCACGAACGCTGGTCCAACTGAGGCGCCAGGTGGAAATGGCATGGCAAGCCGTTCCACAGGACTACATCCAGCATCTCTACGATCGTCTCCATGGGAGAATAGCAGCCTGCATTGCTGCGAAAGGTGGATATACACTGTACTAGTGCCGACATTGTGCATGCTCTGTTGCCTGTGTCTATGTGCCTGTGGTTCTGTCAGTGTGATCATGTGATGTATCTGACCCCAGGAATGTGTCAATAAAGTTTCCCCTTCCTGGGATAATGAATTCACGGTGTTCTTATTTCAATTTCCAGGAGTGTACTTTATCAGCAGTACTGCTCATTTTTAAATTACTTCTTGACGCATTTTTCTCTGAACCATTTGCGTATTTTATCACTTTACTGTGATAGCACTTGTAGCAACACTTCAACTTCCATACTAACAATGCCTCTCACATGCAGAGCTACCCACTACACAACATATCAGTTCCGTGTCCCGCACTCGACTCTACAGACGCGGCTGCCCGCAAAGATACTCCACAACTAAGCCAGTGATATGACAATACGCTTACAATAGGGTAGTATGGAGGTACTGCACACTGTAGCTATGGAAGAATGCTCGATTTTTTTTAAGGAATTAGAAACTGATAGTAAAGAGAAAAATATCTTCTGAACTGTTACTAAATGAGAACTAGAAAATAATTAGAACTACTTTTTCAATATTTTCGATGACCTACTTTGAAAAATTGTGTTGCAGCGTTGGGGTATTGTAAACGCTGGTGCCGATGGACCCATCTTGGCGTGTTGTGCACGAAGGACTGCTGTCTTCTCCGTGGCCTACTGTGCTCGTTGACGTCGATGTCGACTGCGCTGCACGTGGACGCTGACAGGTGGCGCCTCAGTAGCTACGGCAGACCACCGACCTTTAACGACCATTTTAGTTACTACTTTACAGTACTTTTCATCCTGGCTCATTTGGTTTAAAATATGCGTATTATATTCAGTGGTTTTAACCCTGGTTTAAATGGTTACCTTGTGATACATGTGCTCTGATGTACACCTGACTCAGATTCTTTGAATGTCACATTTACATTGCGAATCGCTGTTATTAAGTATTTTTCTGTACTTACCCTATAAACACTAATTAGAATAGCTGTTACTGGCCAGTTTTCGTTGGCCCGACAAGAAGGCACGGTGGTTAGTGTTCTTATGGCTTGAAATAGTGACAAACATGCTTTGACAAACTTTTAACTTTTTGTATTTTCATTATTGACATATTACATTTCGTAACGAGAATATGTCAGCATGTATTCGGGCAGACTTCTCAATAAGCGTGGTGTGGTTTCATCATATTTTTCATTTTTCGTATTGTGATGCTTTTAAAAATAACGAGAATATGTCAGCATGTATTCGGGGAGACTTCTCAATAAGCGTGGTAGGGTTTAATCATATTTTTCATTTTTCGTATTTTGATGCCTTTAAAAACAATGTAAGTTTTAGCTGCTTTGATGTTTCATTTTGAATGAAAGGTAATTTTTCGTCTGTCTTCAAAGGTTCGAAATTGATCTTTGTAACGTAACTGGTATAACCAACAGCGTGCTGAAAGCTTGGCTGATTCGTGAGTACGGCATGATTTTAAACATTTTATTATTTTCATTTTTGCACACTAACAACTACAATATTTCAATGATGTGTTTTAAAAATGTTATTTGTTCGCGTTACCTGATAGCGATTTTCCATTTATTTACTTAGTGCCGAGATAAGCTTTTAGACATTGCCATTATAGCCTACTGTGTACGTAGATAAAGAACCTCGAATGAGTGATAGGTTTTCGTTATTTAACTTCTGAAATGATGTATGTTCATAAAGATGAGCTAAAGACACGTTTATGTTTTAATTTCAGAGATATGTATATCAGCCAAAAATGGTCATCAGTTGTAAACTAAGTAATCAGTTGTAAAACAATTCCCATGTAACCAGCGAGCCTCTAATTGTTTCTGAAATAAATAAAAACTTTGAGGTTTGCTGGTTGCATGGAATTCGGAGACATCAAAGGATTAGCGTCTTGGTAAGAAGTTATAATGTGAATATGAATAAATCTAAAACCAGGGTAAAGGATTATTGTAGATATAAAACAGGTCATCCTGAGGGAATTAGATAAAGAAATCAGACACTAAAAGTAACTCATGAGTCCTGCCCCTTGGGCAGAATAATCACTCACAATGGTGGAAGTTCACAGGATATGAAATGCAGATAAGTACAGCAAAAAATTATGTCTGAAGCAGACGAAATGGTTAGCATCTGATATAAATCTAAGTGTTAGGAAGCTTTTTCTCGAAGTACTTCCATTTCAACTTTGTATGGAAATTAAAAAGTGGTCGAAGTTGGTAAGATATAAAACGCAGAGCAACTACAGCGAAAAATTATGCCTCGAACAGGCAACATTGTTAACGTATGATATAATTGTAAGTATCTGGAATTCTTTTTTGAAAGTATTTGGGTTTTAGCCCTGCACAGAAGTAAAAAAGTGGACGACAAAGAATTCAGGTAAGAAGAGAATAGTAGCTTTCCGTTCTGTGGTGCTATAGAAGAATGCTGAACATTAGAGCGTAGTTCAAGTAATTAATGAGGAATAAAACTAGAGAAAAACGAAAAGTATGACAGTGTGTGACTAAATGAAGGAATCAGTTGATAGCACACATCCTGAGGTATCCAGGAATCGTCACTCTGGTGGGCTGCCGGTGTGGCCGAGCGGTTCTAGGCGCTACAGTGTGGAACCGCGTGACCGCTACGGTCACGGTTCGAATCATGCCTCGGGCATGGATGTGTGTGATGTCCTTAGGTTAGTTAGGTTTAAGTAGTTCTATGTTCTGGGGGACTGATGACCTCAGACGTTAAGTCCCATAGTGCTCAGAGCCATTTGAACCACTTTTTTTTGCTACTGGAAAGTAAAAATTGTAGAGGGAGATCAAGGGATGAACATCATTTTGATCCCGTATAATTATTTCAATCCCTTCGCCTCATATGGGCAGGAAGGTGGCTACAGCAGATACAAGTCGACGCTCTTCAGCTATATGATATCTAAAAATTTGAAAACGTATTCTTACATTGGATATGGTGGTTGACAAAAATGAACGTTTGACACCATAAAACACGTGTCGTCAGTAGCGTAAGTTAAAATGTAAAGGCTGATTTGTTGATTAAAAGAAATACTAACACACATGAGCCCCAGGAGACGAACTGATTGAGATGCAGCTGGAGAGATCGTTGGGATTTCTGGAAGGGATGAATACAGTGAGCATGTGTGGGTCCTTCGAAACTGTTGTGCTATTTATACGACTTGCTTCCCTTGAATTCTAATTAACTTACTTAATTGGCCACTTTAACCAATGTCGGTTGGTAGCCTAGTTGTTTAACCTATTCTATTGGTCACAGTCGCTGCCCACGCTATCGTAGGCTTCCAGGGTCTCCAGAACTTTCTTCAACCCAACCATCCTCATCAGTTCTGGTCTACCGAGAAGTCTCATCCCATGTGGCTCCTCTTGTAGCACTGCCTCCTGATGTCTGAAGTAGTAGAGAAGGGCTGGTTTTGGCAGAAAAGTGCTGATTTCAGCGTCAGCACTTTCTTATTTGTAGCGCAACATTACAGCTGAGACAATTGCACACGTCCTATTTTGCTAACTTTAGAATCAACGCTACCTTATCTCCAAGGTCATTCCAAGACTCATGACATCTTACCCTGTGTCATTGTTAAGGATGGGACGGCCAAGCAGCCCGCACTGCAATTCTGCAAATTTACCAAGAAATAGCCCCGCGCCTTGCCCCCATACTCTGCTCGGTCCAAAAAGTCGTTTAAGGACTGGCTCACCATCTTCACATTGATCTGAAGGTATATATCATTCGCCATGGCATAGTGAAACGAGTACCTGCATATTTCTCATAAGTAATTAAAAACCAACATTTGCTTACAAATATCAAAACTAGAACAGGAATTCTGATTTCTTACCATGAGCACTTTCCCATGAACTCTAACCAGTTTAGGAGGTAAATGAGTGTTATTCATTAGAAAAAATATAAACGAAAGTATTCCTTGGAACTTCTTGCTATTATTACAAATGACACAGACCTGCTAAAGGTTATTTAAATAGCCGCATTTTGCACTCAGAAGGCTCCTTAAATGCTTTATAAACTGTATTTGTCCGATGTCATTGCTCACAGTATTCTAAAGAAAACAGCAGCAGCGCAATTCACGTATACAAATACGCAATGTGACTATGTAATATGTGCAGCTGCATATCCGGAAAATATGGGTTGCGAAATTAAAAACCTGAAATCACCACAAACACACGTTTAATGCAATTGTCACATTAAGAAAGGAAGGAAAGAATAAGGTGATTTTAATGTACTAGTATTAGAGAACACAAGAACATGTACAACTTGTAAGCACGCGACTGATGAAGGTTTATATTAGGAGAGACGTCATGAGTGTCCTTTTCCTCTCTTCATATGTTGACTAGAATTACCACAGTCACTTTCCCTCCGGAACTGGATCCTTTCTCCGTTGATATACAGTTAGTTTTCCAGCCATCTACCCAGATGTACAAGCTTTCTCGTGACAGCGCACGCTCACCACACACACACACTCACCAATCGCGTGTGTAATCTGCATTGTTTACTTCCTCGCCTCCATAGAAACTACGTTGTGCAGCGCTATCCTTGACGATCGCGCTCTGTGTTGTCCGCTCACGTAATGACAGGAGTTGGGAAAATGGGCTATAATGTGCAGGAATTATGACTCTAGTGATTGTCCTGCCACCTATGGACATACTAAGGTACTACATACATTCAGCTTGATGCACCAAATGTCGAACGATGTATTATTAAATCATGTGTAAATCAGTATGGGATGCCACTCAAACATCCCCTTTTAACAATAAGATGCAGTTGCCAACATTGTTACGAGTAGATTCAATAAAATTATTGTAACTAAACCAACTCTTTGGCTTTTGCATTTCATTATAGCATAACACAACCTGATGCTGTAAAACTTCGCCTCTCCCTCAACGATGTGATTTGTTGAATTAATGAAAATAAGCGATGAGATCATATTAAAATCTCTGAAGAAATGCTTTTCTAAGTAACCTCCACCAATTACTGAATTTTGTAGTATTTGAATAGTGCCTAGAACAGATTTTCTGGACCAAAATACACTAAAGTAATCCTTTCTTGAAGATCATTGGTTTCTGGACCAACACTGAAGTGATCCTCTCTAGAAGATGAAATTAATTATTAAAATATATCTACGGACTGTAGTTTTACTCCTGTAATACTGTTTACGCGGCAGCTTCATCTCAGATCCACCCGTGGTCGAAGCTTCCTTAAAGGGCGCCGTCGTTCACGAATTTACCATCAATCTGAATAACCGCTGTCTAAAACTTTACGTTTATGAGTAATATCTTCTCCAAGCAGAAGCTATGCAACCTAGTTTACACTTCCATAAAACTGCTGAGGACTTTGCTGATAGCTGGCAAACTATGAAAACTTGCAACAGAGTCGGAGGTATAACGGCCGATGAGGGAGACGTTGCAGTCTGTCCTCGTTCAGCGTAGTCGCAGGGGAAGGGCTGCGATAAAAGTAGCGTAGTGCGCTCATTTGCAACGGGGAACACGGCTGGTACAAAACTTCAGCGAGTCTTCGCTAAGGGACTTCACCTATGGTCTCTACACCCGATAAACGGAGCACGGTGAAACAGTGAGTATGCTTCTCTCGTACAACTTTCAGAAGTATTTTACTATTCTACTGCTAGCATTAAAAAGTGTTATTTTGTACAAATTTATTGTCACTACAGCTCGCAGAAGTTTAAAGCAATTTTCTTTAGACAAATTAAGTACCTTAGTGGTAGATTCTGATATCTGAACCAAGACACTACTTTTGTTTCATTCCCACGCCTTTTAGACAAAAAGGTGTTTTGAGGATATGTAACAAATAACATCAAAATTTAAGTTTACTGAGAAAATTTGACACTTTTTATTTCATCCGTCTCAGTTGCATTGTTATAAAATTTTTGCCGCATTGGTTACTGGTTTCGGGCTGACACGCCCATTCTCGAGAAACACCCCTTATTACGAGGGCAGTTCAATAAGTAATGCAACACATTTTTTTTCTCGGCAAATTTTGGTTGAAAAAACCGAAAATTTCTTGTGGAATATTTTCAAACATTCCCGCTTCGTCTCGTATAGTTTCATTGACTTCCGACAGGTGGCAGCGCTGTACGGAGCTGTTAAAATGGCGTCTGTAACGGATGTGCGTTGCAAACAACGGGCAGTGATCGAGTTTCTTTAGGCGGAAAACCAGGGCATCTCAGATATTCATAGGTGCTTGCAGAATGTCTACGGTGATCTGGCAGTGGACAAAAGCACGGTGAGTCGTTGGGCAAAGCGTGTGTCATCATCGCCGCAAGGTCAAGCAAGACTGTCTGATCTCCCGCGTGCGGGCCGGCCGTGCACAGCTGTGACTCCTGCAATGGCGGAGCGTGCGAACACACTCGTTCGAGATGATCGACGGATCACCATCAAACAACTCAGTGCTGAACTTAACATCTCTGTTGGTAGTGCTGTCACAATTGTTCACCAGTTGAGATATTCAAAGGTTTGTTCCCGCTGGGTTTCTCGTTGTCTAACCGAACACCATAAAGAGCAAAGGAGAACCATCTGTGCGGAATTGCTTGCTCGTCATGTGGCTGAGGGTGACAATTTCTTGTCAAAGATTGTTACAGGCGATGAAACATGGGTTCATCACTTCGAACCTGAAACAAAACGGCAATCAATGGAGTGGCGCCACACCCACTCCCCTACCAAGAAAAAGTTTAAAGCCATACCCTCAGCCGGTAAAGTCATGGTTACAGTCTTCTGGGACGCTGAAGGGGTTATTCTGTTCGATGTCCTTCCCCATGGTCAAACGATCAACTCTGAAGTGTATTGTGCTACTCTTCAGAAATTGAAGAAACGACTTCAGCGTGTTCGTAGGCACAAAAATCTGAACGAACTTCTCCTTCTTCATGACAACGCAAGACCTCACACAAGTCTTCGCACCCGAGAGGAGCTCACAAAATTTCAGTGGACTGTTCTTCCTCATGCACCCTACAGCCCCGATCTCGCACCGTCGGATTTCCATATGTTTGGCCCAAAAAAAATGGTTCTGAGCACTATGGGACTTAACTGCTGTGGTCATCAGTCCCCCAGAACTTAGAACTACTTAAACCTAACTAACCTAAGGACATCACACACATCCATGCCCGAGGCAGGATTCGAACCTGCGACCGTAGCGGTCACGCGGTTCCAGACTGTAGCGCCTAGAACCGCACGTTTGGCCCAATGAAGGACGCAATCCGTGGGAGGCACTACGCGGATGATGAAGAAGTTATTGATGCAGTACGACGTTGGCTCCGACATCGACCAATGGAATGGTACCATGCAGGCATACAGGTCCTCATTTCAAGGTGGCGTAAGGTCGTAGCATTGAATGGAGATTACGTTGAAAAATAGTGTTGTGTAGCTAAAAGATTGGGGAATAACCTGGTGTATTTCAATGCTGAATAAAATAACCCCTGTTTCAGAAAAAAAATGTGTTGCATTACTTATTGAACTGCCCTCGTACTAATCGTAACTAGTCACACAATATGGTGTATATCAATGACCTTTCATCATAACATTACCAGATGCCAAGTTTGTTTTGCTTGCCGATGATAAAAACATTGCAATAAATAGTAAATCAAGTGTAGTCTTAGAAAGACCGGCTAATAAAATATTTGTGGACATTAATCACTGCTTCCTAGCCAATCCTTCGTCTCTAAACTTTGAATAAAGACACTACATGCAGTTCAGAACTTGTAAGGGGTGTCCCACGAGTATATGGCTATCATACGATGACAAGCAGATAGAACAAGTGGACACTATTAAATACTTGGGATTACAGCTTGATAATAAATTCAACTGGGAGGAGCACACCACAGCACTGCTGAAGCGTCTTAACAAATCTCTATTTGCAATGCGAATTGTGTCAGACACATTAGATATAAAAATGAAAAAGCTGGCGTACTATGCTTACTTTCATTCCATAATGTCATATGGGATTATTTTTTGAGGTAATTCATCAAGCCAAGCTACAGTTTTCCGGGAACAAAAGCGCCCAATAAAAGTTATATGTGGTGCGAACTCAAGAACATCCTGCAGAAACCTGTTTAGGAAACTAGGGATGCTAACTACTGCTTTCCCATATATTTATTCCTTAATGAAATTTGTCATTAAAAATATATCACTTTTTCAAACCAACAGTTCAATTCATGGAATCAATATTAGAAATAAGAATAATCTTCACAAGGATTTAAAGTCATTTACTCTTGTACAAAAGGGGTGTGCATTATTCAGGTAAACACATTTTCAACAACTTGCCAGCAGCCACAAAAAGCTTAACAACCAATGAAATTCAGTTTAAGAGAAGCCTAAAGGATTTGTGGATGGCCAACTCCTTCTACTCCATTGATGAATTTCTCAGTAGAACCAACTGAAGTCTGAAGTACAATCTAACTTCTGCATTCTGCCCCTTTTCATTGCAGTAATGAGTTCATTGTATATAAGTGTGTGTGTGTGTGTGTGTGTGTGTGTGTGTGTGTGTGTGTGTGAGTGTGTGTGTGTGTATGTGTGTGTGTGCAATCTAACTTCTACACCATTTCAGTGCAGTAATGTGTTCACTGTAAATAAGTATTGTAGTAGTTCTATTATATGTATTACCTTATAAACAAAAAAAACATTTTCTTAAATATCAAATTCGATGCATTAATGCGATCTTATAAACGAGTGTTTGTAAAATGATTCTTTCGTATAGTGTTCATTAAAAAAAATGACGATCATTCCACTTGTGACCTGTGGAAGTTACATTAGCTTATTTGTTTCAGTTGTAAATATTTGTTATGTGTTATTTTTTTCTGGCTTGTTCTACATCTTGGATGATCTCATCACTACGTATCAAGTGGAATGAAAGTAAATCTAATCTAATCTAATCTAATCTACCAAACGGCATGAATAGCTTCGATTCAAAAATTTTATATCAGTACATCTCAGACGGATGATATAATAGACTATCCAGTCTCCTCAGTAGTGAACAGTTACACATCTACCATCCCGTAGCAACATGCTTCAAATTAGCAAATTTACATTTACATTGTGCAAATGGTTGGCACTATTGCAATCGACAGCGGCTGTGTCAAAGATATCACAAGGTAGGGCGACCTCTTTGACATGTTATATGAACAGTGTGAAGTGCAGGACAGACAGCGGGTGGAGATGGACGTTCCGACTAGACAGACAGTGAAGTGTTTACGTGTCGCTTAGACGGTAAAGGTGCTGAGAGCAGGCTGTTAGCTTTTGAGCGAATGGCACGTGGTTGTTGCATAGTCGAACAGTAGCACGGTTAACTGCACTGTGGTAACGGACTCCAGGGTAATATCTACTGGTGTTGCAGTGATGTTCGAGTACTTCCTGGGCGGGACCAAGACTTTCCAGATAAATAAGAGTACTAGGGCATACGACTCACAAGGGGAGGATCTGAGATGGGCTTTACCTATTTTGATCAAGTTTTGCAATGACTTTCTGTACTGAAAATAGATACTTAATTCTGATTTGTGTAGGACACTTCCGAGCTTTTGAAAAAAATCGAGGTTTCAGCTGATGATGGAAAACTGTATTTTCAATTACGTAAATCGAAAAACCGTCTATAAAAAAGCAGTTTTTATTAATATAATATGGGGGTGCAAAGTTAATAACGATCGAGCTATTAACGTTTTTGTGTTTTTATGCTGTAGCTAGGGCACCCTTCATTCTAGTTGCTTAGCAGAGCGAGGTCGGCGGTCGAGCAGATAAGGCAGTAGACTGTCAACATATTGATCCGTGTTCGGCTCTTGGTCGTGGTGTTTTTCATGAGATGATTTTTGTCGGTGAATGTGATAATATCTTATAATCATAATACTGTGATCAATAATAAGATAAGTGTATATAATGCACTGAAAGTTGTTTTCATCGTCATACATAGAATAAAAATACACCCTAAGTATACTATTTCCTAATCCTAATTGCCGGCTGGTATGGCCGAGCGGATCTAGAAAAAATGGTTCAAATGGCTCTGAGCACTATGGGACTCAACTGCTATGGTCATAAGTCCCTTAGAACTTAGAACTACTTAAACCTAACTAACCTAAGGACATCACACACATCCATGCCCGAGGCAGGATTCGAACCTGCGACCGTAGCGGTCGCGCGGTTCCAGACTGTAGCGCGGTTCTAGAAGCTTCAGTCTCGAACCGCGCGACCGCTACGGTCGCGGGTTCGAATCCTGCCTCGGGCATGGCTGTGTTTGACGTCCTTAGGTTAGTTAGGTTTAAGTCGTTCTAAGTCTAGGGGACTGAAGACCTCAGATGTTAAGTCCCATAGTGCTTAGAACCATTTGAACCATTTTGAACCACACATCCTTTCAGATAAATAAAATCTTTCGAACCTACTGCTAGAAGCAACAGTGAAGTAGATATAAGCGATAAGAGTTGGATATTTATAGACACAAACATCTTGCAGTTTTAAGGAAAGAACTAAATCTTGTAATTCCTGACAGAAAGTAAAATTAGGAAACTGATCTACAGGACGCCACACACAGTTAAAATCACCATCTATCGAAATATTCTGCGGACTTTTCCGTAACAAATAAAGCTCCTTATCCTTATAAAATCGGGAAGGGTCCAAAGTGCGATCGGTATCGGACGGTGCGTGAAGGGAGATAAAGGTGAGGTGAAGAAAAGAAATGCGCTCCCTAAAAACAAAGCAGTCCCCATGGAACATTCTGGAGCCACATTAAACACAGTGCCCAAGCCAGGGAGACAAAAGAAATTAATTTGTACTTCTTGTACAAATGCAACATCTGCGCAGGAATCATTAGCTGACACAGTGAAGTGAGTCGCAGATCCGATTCCACCCTTTCAACATTTAAAGAAAGAAACTTATAAGCCTGCATACCTTAATAACAAGAAACGAAATTCGAGAGTACCGACCGACCGAATTACGTCATCAATGACCGTCAAGATCCATTGCCGTCACTGGAGTCGGAGGGTGGGGGGGAGGGGGGCTAGGGCGGTGGGCGGAGGGCGGAGGGCGGAGGGCGGAGGGCGGAGGGAGGAGGGCGGCGGGTGTCTCCCATCCCCGCCTATGGAATCATTGTTTCAGCTTTTTACGAGCCACTGCCCTTTCAAGTTGGATCCAATGTCTACGAGGCAGTACAGCATCGGCGGTCGGGACGTAGGCAGTTCTTGGACATAAACCAAAGTAGGTGACAAGCAAGGAGCCGCAGATTCCCTCTTCATTGGATGGGATCCTTGCAATTCAGACCGACAAACAAGAGAGGGTCAGGCATCACAGTATCTGGAGCAACAGGTAGGATTTGGTTGGTTGGTTGATTCGGGGGAGAGACCCAAACAGCGGGATTATCGGTCCCATCGGATTAGGGATGGATGGCGACGGAAGGGGGCGGTGCCTTTTCACAGGAACCATCCCGGCATTTATCTGAAGCGATTTAGAGAAATCACGGAAAAATTAAATCAGGTTTTAACTGTCGTCCTCCCGAATGCGAATCCAGTGTGCTCGGTGGGTAGGATTTTATGATCACTAATCGCTTCCACTGGCGTAGCAACAGCTGGTCGTTCCGGCGTCACCTGAATGGGTGACATAAAGGGAACAGGTTATTTCAGGGATACTTAAGTTTGCTATTGTTCAATCATTGGAACATCAGAAGTCTCAACGACATCCAGACCCTTGGGTAGTTTCGATTGAGTTACCTCAATCGTGGGATGATTACTAGGAGAAACACCAGATACCTCTGTAGCTGTTTCCGCGCTATCGACCCCGTCAGGAATGCAGGACTCAGCACCACAGGATACATCAACCGCCAGAGTTACTTCGTAGAGGGGGGGGGGGGGGGGCTGAGGAGTAGACATATCCCACTCCTCACCACCCTACACACCACGTTGCACTGTGGACACTGCGGCTTGGCAACAACAGTTTGAGGACCAAAGGCGGAAAATCGGGAGCAGTAAACCACACATTCCTCTGTAGTTCCATGGCATCCTGGGTAAGACGTGGCACCAACATCGTGAGCAGTAGAAGCGAGATCAGCTAACGTCAATTTTTGACACTGTTCAGATAAGGAATTCAATACAAATGCCTGCGCGGACAGTTAGATCTAAGGTGACCACTTTCATTCTAGAAAAACCATTTCCCCAGTTGCTCAACATACGTTATATGAATGCGGTAACGACAGACTTGTAGATGGGAAGGAATGTTACGTTTGACTGCCATCTCCACTGAACGGCTTCCGCTATAGCATTGCAACCGGTGTTGAGAGGAGCAGGGGTCGCGTAGAGTGCCACTCAGATCGCCAAAAGGGAGTAACACCTCCACAAGTAAATCGTCAACTTCCGGTGGGAGCCTGGACACTCGGACGTTGATATAATCCGGTTCCGCATTAGCAAGAAGAGCCGTACTACTGAACCATCACGTTGCTTAGAGCGAATTTGAGAGCCATGACGCAAAAGCAACCCACCTATTTGTAGTGGATCCAAAAACTTTATGGAAAAGACTTAGTTATCAGAATCAAAATAGAAACTATAAACTTGATCATATGTTACATGAATTGTGTCATCGAGCCAATCCTGAATCTCCCAAGATGCGGGTTCCGCGGAACACATTGATTTATAGAAACTAAAGCTGACTTTAACTTTCCTTGGAACTCTCTTGAAATCTGTGGCGGACTACGCCGCTACTAACCGACACACACAACAACTAACGCTACGGACTAAAGAATGATGCGACACACATGAAGACACAAATACTGAGGAAAAGCTGTCCAGTAGCGCTCGACGGTCCGGTGAGGCGTTAAACTAACAACTTCCCCGCTCGGCGCTCGAGGCGGAGGACAATCGTTCAATCGCCGATCTTGCTCTAAGAAGGTCTTAGAGTGATTGACCAACAACATGAAAATTCACAAACGTTAATAACTGGAAGATTATTAACTTTACACCGCATTTTATATTAATATAAAATGTTTGTCTTTAGACGATCTTTGGCTGTATAACATTGAAAATACTGGAGAGTGTTTATCAAATAGCCGAAACATGTCTCTGTTTATTTTCAATATAGAACGTCCTTGCTCAGTTTTTTTTTTTTTTTTTTTTTTTTTTTTTTTTTTTGAACAAACAACTGCACTGAATAGCTTGTTAATTGGATTTCGTTATGTGCCCTCAGCGTGCAGTGTTACATTTCCACACCTTCAAGGTAGTATTGTAAGGTTACTTCAGTGTAATCGTGCACTTTGCCACATACGGCTTTTGTGCCAAAACGGCATAATATCTTGCTACTTCGTGACGATTTGGGGACGATTGTGTGATGTGTTTTTTATTTTGTTGTGGTGGTGGTAAGTTCCTATGGGATCAAACTGCTGAGGTCATCGGTGCCTAGGCTTACACACTAGTTAATCTAACGTAAACTAACTTACGCTAAGGACAACACACACACACATCCATGACCGAAGGAGGACTCGACCCTCTGACGTGGGGAGCCACGCGAACCGTGGCAAGGCGCCTCACACCACGCGGCTACCCCACGCGGCTGTTTTATTGTAGATGCCTTTGCTGTATGTTGCAATTAATTTGTATTAGTACAGTGTACACCTTATAGCGCTTTTGCGTTAGGTTATTGGAAGAAGTTGATGATCAGCGACGTAATCACCCACATTGTCTAAAATTATCCAACTTGGGCTATACTCATTCACTTGTTTCATGTTTTTCACTGATTTTTGAGTACTGTTTCTCGGTCATTAAGAAATAATTCCTTGCACTGTTTGCTTTTCCGATTCAAAACTGTGTGTTATTTGCAGTTTATGAAATATTTTGTGGATGTTAGTGATCTGTAATCAGTGTTTATGTTCCCTTTTCATTTGTGTTATTTTACGTTAAAGATGGTGCCAATGACAGTTTTCTTAAGGGAGAATGTTGTATGTAATAATATTAAAAAAGAGTAAGTATTATTCTTAATGTTAACTGTATCAAGTTCGTAGCACACATAAGACATAAAAAACTAAAATGACTACAGCCGCTACTGAACAGTTGGACCCTCCAAATAATTATCCCTGGTCTTCATTTATGATGTTTGAATTTCAATCGATAAGTCTGTACATTATTTGTAACTTTGCTTTAGATCAAAATCATAGTTACAGAAATGCAAATAAAACTCGTTGGGCTACGCTTCACATATTTCGGCTCCAGTCAATGCGGTAGCAGCAGGCCTTGCAGCATTTTCGAAAGGAGAACTTCCAACTGCTTGCCAACTCGATACATTGGCTATCGCTAGTGTAATGGAGAATCAGCAACACTGTGGAATGCGTTTGGCAACTAGGTGACCATCGATTGATTTGCTGGTGTGGTTCATAACTGTCTTGCTAAATTAAACTGATATTCCCCTGTCATTTCCGATAAGTGACTCACTTACGGAGTAACATAAGATGTAATCGGAGTTTTGGCAACACTGGCTCCCTGTCTCAGTTGTAAAGTTGCCGCTTTCTGAAGATGAACACTGTGTTAGCTTTGCGGTTTACGTTTTATCTTACCGAGCTATAAGCTTCTAAATCGAAAACCATTAGCAAAATCTTAACTTTATATGCCGCGCGGTGCAGCCGCGCCGTCTTGGGCGTCTAGTCACGGTCCGCGTGGCTCTCCCCGTCGGAGGTTCGAGTCTTCCGCCTGGCATGGGTGTGTGTTGTCCTTAGCGTAAGTTAGTTTAAGATAGACTAAGTAGTGCGTAGGCTTAGGGACCGATGACCTCAGCAGTTTGGTCCCATAAGACTTTACCATAAATTTCTAAAAACAATTTTTCTTAACTTTATCATCTTAAGTCTTATCACAATTTTGATTTAGTACCCCATTCATATAAAACTGAAAAATTAAAGTAATTTTGACCTTCTATCGCTGTTAAAATTCACATTTTTTACTTACTCCGACACTCATCTTAGTTTTTGTGAATTCACGATTCTGCAGATTATGTGTGGCACTGAATAATTTTGTTTAACTGGATTGCTCTATGTTTACCCTCACTGGAGGCTTAAGCTCTTTCGTGGCAATCACGAAATGCTTCTTCGGTAAGACACAGAACTTCTTAGACACAGTCAGCATCAGACTCAAAAGCGCGTAAAGATCTTGCCAAGGCATGATAGTTTGGGCTGGCTCGTGTTACAGTTAGTTTTCTTCTATTGAATTAGAATTTTATCGTGAGTGTGTCCTGATGCAGTTTAATTCTTTTTAGAACACAGCATATTTATAGCTTTTCTCGTTGATTTACTGAATATAACAGAGAAACGTAAGAGGGAAATTAATCACCAGCTATCATGTTTTCAATTAGTTTTGTTGTCCATCTGCATGGTACATGTTGTAATAGTCTTCATATACGATAGGCAATGTCTCGACTTACAGACTGACTCTCTGATTCATCGTCGAACAACCCAAAACACGAAGGATAGAAAACAGGAAATTGCAGGGGGTGTTGATTATTATACGTTAGGTTTCGTTTAAGAAGGGATTTTTAGATACTTCGCACCTAAGCGGTTGAAATAGCGGACGAAATGCTTTTTCATAATATGTTGCTATTAAGGCAGTTTGGA
This sequence comes from Schistocerca serialis cubense, assembly GCF_023864345.2. Classification (NCBI taxonomy): domain Eukaryota; kingdom Metazoa; phylum Arthropoda; class Insecta; order Orthoptera; family Acrididae; genus Schistocerca; species Schistocerca serialis. The sequence goes on along the minus strand of NC_064639.1, from coordinate 149,562,219 downwards.
AGCTAGAACAACCAAAATTGCTATTTGGTTTCTCACTCAGAAATAGAAAAAACACATGTTCCAGGGTTATTGGAAATTTAACCCCTATGAGTGTGAAACAGAGGATAAAAATTTTTTTAAGATAAATCATTACTGAAAAACTACTGAAGCATTTTTAAAGCTACGTCTATGAAAATTTGTATTTGGCTTCTCTGTTAGAAATAAAAGTATATGTGTTTAACATATTTTGGACACTCTACCCCTAAGGAGGTGAAATTGGAGTTGAAAATTTTTAGAAACATTAAGTAATATTAAAAAGTTTTTAAAGCTAAATCTACGAAAACTGGTATTTCACTACAGTTCGATGTAAAGAAATGTGTGTTAGGGGATAAAAGTTTCTATGGAAATATCACCGCAAAATGCATGATTTAAAAAATCTTAGACACTTGCTACCAGAATCGCTTTTTTTTTCAGAAGTACATTCGGAAGAGACTATTGTTCTATGGCCTTTATTAGCATGAAAAGTTTGGAAAGTGTAATTTGTAGAGGACCTAAAAATTCGGATAAAAAAGAAAAAAAGTGTGTGCAGACCATACAGTTCACGTGATCGAAGCAGCAGAAGCTAAGCAACTAATTTATGAAGGAGTCCATACATCCAAACTGTGTCATATGATAGATCAACGAAAGCGTCTGATATTTTCTGCCTCATACGGTATCTTGCTTCAATATATGTTATTAAAGACAAGATCTGATCACCGTAGCTCAGTGCTAGTCGGAATTCAGCCTGCTTTAATAGGAAGGTTCTGAAAGATCACTAGACCAACTGTATAGAATTCTTTAAAGTAAAGTTCTTCAGGACTCACATTGTTCTTTAGTATTTGTGTCTGATATATATTGTATGAGTTATCCACTGGAGTCCTTGATGCAGAGAGTAAAAGTGATGCAAACTTATTAGCTGATCCGTACTTTAATTTCGTTTCCAACCAAATTCCTTAATAATGAGCATGCTTCCCTACTTGATGTTTGAAAGTTGAGTGACTCAACAGTCCCTATCCATCTAGTACGTCTGACAGTACTAAGGTAGTGAAGTAGGTCACTGCGTTTTAGAAATTCATCACACTGTTTCTCATTAGTTTCGTTCCAACTCGGAATATATTGTATCCGGTAGCCCCTAGGGATTGCCTTAAAAAGCTGTTAAAATTTAGGTGACACCTCTAAAATAGAAGATATTTTGTCTTTGATGTTTGATGATATATTCATAGAACTGTTGTGAAATAGACAGATGCTGAGCAGCACAGAACAAGATTGAAATACATCAGCAATATAGCTACAAATCCATTGATCTGTAGGAAATGAAAGAAGAACGGCAGTATCTGTCCTAACCAGAACAACAGGAACTCTGCACTGCACTTAGATATGTGAATTGCGATAGACCTGTATGCATATAATGTTCCAAGAAAATGTGTGTTAATTGCTTAATGGATTAGTTCACTAAAAATATTTGTGAATTTTAAGCTTATCCCTGACATAAACACAGTTCGTGTATTTTTGTAGAGTTCCATTATGCGAGTACTCACGAAAGTAATACTTATTGGAATCCTTACTTGATGGGGCTGTTTAGTAAATTTTTTTTAGACTGCTCATTATGTTAATGTATTAATATACCTCTTTGCCTAAAAAGCAACGTTTATTGGGTTTTTCTGCAAGTGTGTGTGCCAGACACATATTTCGTGTTAAGTTCCAAAAATCGTTGTCTCTATTGAGGGTTAAGTAAGGTACTGTGCGAATTTCGACTAGTTCGCAATGAAAAGTAGGGGTCGCTATGACTTTGAGTTTGGTGCATGTAAGATTACTTAGTGCTACGTACGAAATGGAGCTATCATACTGAATTTTTCTTGAAACTGGAGAGGAGAACTATATCTATCGCCTGTCTTGAAAAAACTGATTGTACGTAGTGCAATGATTTCTGATCGTCTCGGCAAATGATACAGTAGAGGTGAACATTCATAGCTTCCCGTATATCTCATACGCCTTTGATGATAACGAAACGAATTTTTGATGAATAGCATACAAAGCGTAGAATATAGCTAACCTGCGTGACATTCTTATCTAGTACGATACACGAAATGAAATAAGTGTTATCGGCAACGGATAAAATGAGAATTAGTATGACTTCGCAACAACTTAAGTGAGATAATCACACATTTTATTTTCTGATGAACTACTCAGCTTACTTGTCCGCAAGTTATAGATTAATAGAAGACTGTTTTAGGATTATGTCGCAATCTGAACTGTAGTACCATGTAAGTGAGCTGTAATTGTGTAAATTCCACTGCGTTTTGGGAAAAGAAGTTAATTTTAACATGCCAATAAGAGAAAGAAGAAAAGGTGTACAAGACAGACGAAAATAAATCTCTCACTCTCTGTTGCAATTTCGGTATAATCTTGTACCCATGTACTATATACTAACAGTAAATTTGTAAAATTGACGTACTGGCCTGTTATCGAGCAAGGTGGCGCGGTGACTAGCACAGAGGTCTCGCATTCAGAACGACGAGGTTTAAATCCCACTTCCGACCACCCTGACTTAGGTTTTTCGTGATTTCCCTAAATCGCTTAAGACAGATGCCAGGATGATTCTTTTGAAAGGTGGCGGCCGATTTCCTTCCGCATCCTTCCCTACCCTGAGCTTGTGCTCCGTCGCTAATGACCTCGTTATCGATGGGACTGATCTCCTCCTCCCCCTCCTCCTGTCCGTCAGAGCACTCTTCTCCAAAATGGCTACACAATCTTCGTCAGCTTTCCGCAGGTAGCATGAGTATCTCTTGAGGCACCGTACAGGCTTTATTTCATCAAAATCGGATCACGGAAAAGAAAGATTTTATCAAAACCCATAGCGTCTGTCTGTTTGTCTCTTTGAACACGTTAATCTCCAAAAACAATAGCGAACTTTCATGAGGTTTCACAGGTAACTTGTGCTACCGTGTAGGATTCATGAAACTGGATCACAGAAAAATAAGATATCGTAATTGGAAGTTTGATGCCTAGTAATATTACAAACGCGAAAGTAAAGCTGTTAAGTTCTCACGAATAACCCGCTGAACCAGTTTCGATTAATAGCTTAAATCCTGGGAAAGCACATAGGTCACTTTAGAAACCGTCTAGTATAAGGTACTTATTGATTCTTCTTTGAACAAGCTTCTTACTCTTTGACTTTTGATCTTTTTCATCATGCATTGGTGCAGCTTGGGAGCGGTAGAGCAGGGCGCACATCATTAGCTATGGTGACCTGAACAGGCAGCTGATGTTATTGCACATACAAGAGCTTACTTACCATTACTCATCATAACGAAACTACTGATACACAAGTGTTGCCTCAGGTAATAATGGTTAATAGACAGGGTCTGACTTGTCGCATTATTGGTCGAACTGGCATATACTGTTAATGCGACTGTTTGTAGAGTTGCTAGCTGTAGCTTGAAAGTTCTACGTGATAGGCGTCTGTGTGAAGGTCTCACCCACGGACACTTGAAAAGACAGTGGGGATAACGAGATGTATGCGCAGTAGCAGGCAGGGCCGCTGTCATCGGAGTGAACCCAACCAACGCTCAGTAGCCCAGACCTGCCATAATGTATTGTGTTGCAATTGCGGTTACGAGCAAAATCCAGGTTGCTTCCGGCAAATTGAATTTTTATTAGTGACTGGTCATTGAGTACAGAGTTACGCCATAATTATCGGGATATTTAGAGTAAATTTTTAAGTGAAAAGAAAGAACTATTTACTAACAAGGGAACCTCCCCATCGCATCCACCTCAGATTTAGTTATAAGCTGGCAGAGTGGATAGGCCTTGAAAAACTAAACACAGATCAATCGAGAAAACAGGAAGACGTTGTGTGGAACTATGAAAAAATAAGCAAAATATACAAACTGAGTAGTCCATGTGCAAGATAGGCAACATCAAGGATAGTGTGAGCTCAGGAGTGCCGTGGTCCGTGGTTAGCGTAAGCAGCTGCAGAATGAGAGGTCCTTCGTTCAAGTCTTCCCTCGGGTGAAAAATTTACTTTCTTCATTTTCGCAAAGTTATGATCTGTCCGTTCGTTCATTTACGTCTCTGTGCACTGTAATAAGTTTAGTGTCTGTGTTTTGCGACCGTACCGCAAAACCGTGCAATTAGTAGACGAAAGGACGTGCCTCTGCAATGGGAGCCGAAAACATTTGATCGCAAGGTCATAGGTCAACCGACTCCTCCACACGAAAACACGTCTGATACATTCTATACGACACTGGTGACGGCACGTGTGTCACACGACAGGAATATGCTGTTGACCCGCCTAACTTGTACACTTGGCGAATGGGCAAAATGATTCTTCCACCTTGCCCGATTTAGGTTTTCTTGTGGATGTGATAATCACTCCCAAAAAAGTGATGAAAACATAAGCGTTTGTCACATAAACTGAAAATAAAAAGGCAAACTTTTCACCAGAGGGAAGGCTTGAACCAAGGACCTCTCGTTCTGCGGCTGCTCACGCTAATCACGGGACCACGGCACTCAGGAGCTTGTTTATTCCTTGATGGTGCCTATCTTGCGCATGGACTACTCAGTTTGTATATTTTGCTTATTTTTTCATAGTTCCACACAACTTCTTCCTGTTTTCTCGATTGATCTGTGTTCAATTTTTCTAGGCCTATCCACTGTGCCAACTTATAACTAAATCTGAGGGAGGTGCGATGGGGAGGTTCCCTTGTAAGATCCTTAAAAATAGTGAGACGAACAGAAAATGGATAAATGCTTGCAAAACTGCAGATTCATTTATAGTTGAAAATGCACTTGTCTGTTCAGGATCATGAAAGAGATTTGAAAAGAACTACTGAATAGTCCTCTGAAAGGCGATTTGAAAACTGCTGCTGTTACAGTTCTAAATGTACTATCCTCTCGTGCTTATTTAGGGCGTAGCAATGAGAATAATAATGAGAGAAATATTGTACACAAAAGCTAAGCTGTTGTAAAGCAGTACAAAATATTTTACAGCAAAATAGGAGTATATTACTAACTAATAAAGAAATTACACGTTATGAAAACAAACACTGCTGTGAATCAGTCAATGCAGGCTTACTCCAACAATTAGAAATTATGGAAACAGAAACAAAGGACATAGGCAAAAAAATGCAGATTTACAGGACTGTCTCTCTTGACGTAATGCTGAGTTACTGAAACTAAAACATGTTCGGTAAGTGATTCAGAGTTATTGTTCTATTATCAACAAGAGATTGTGAAAGAAGGATGTGCTAACTGCTGATCTGAAGATATTGCATAGACTGCAAATTTATGTTGCCCATTTTATAAAGTGTTATCTTTTGTCGGACTTCGCTGTAATTTGTTGCATCGGACAAGCATTTACTTCAGAATTAAAGCTGTCAGCAAGAAAAAAATGCTGAGGTAGTAAGCGAACTGAGGAAAGACACACACGGAAAAAAAATGAATACAGTTGTAACATAGCTTCCCAGAACAGCAAAAGAAAACATTTTAAAATGACATTGTTGAGCGTTTCTTCGCACTACAGGTGTATGTGGTGTAAGCCTATTTGAGTCTCTTCCCCAGAAATAGAAAGCAGAGCCCTCGGAGATGCTGAAAGAAGTTTACATTCTTTGGATGCTTTACACTATCAGTTACCGACCTTAGAAAAAAGCCTACTACAAAGCTTAATAACAACGAAAAGGAGAATAACAATATAGACGCCCTTAGCGTCATTTTAAACTCTTCAACAGTGTTAACAAGTTTTCTTTTGCTGTTCTGGAAAATCTCGATTATATCCATACCTGCGTGTTAGTTATGCATGTGTGCGTCACGTGCTTAAAGCAAAGTGTGACGTAGCGAGAGGGTTCACGGTGACGTCACAGCTCACGGACCACCAGCGCGACCCCTCTACCGTCTATTATAGTGGTTTCACGTGTAGGACTACACCTCTCTTACCGCGCTGACCTGTCCGCAAGGGACACCTCCACCACTGTCGTCGTGGCCTCCCCTACCACTGCCTTCTGCGCTGCTAGGGGGACTGTGTAATACTGCATGCACTCTACCTTTTTGACGACCTCTGTTGTTATGCCTAGTTACAAGCGTGCGAGTGGTATAATATACACTGAAGACACGTTGGACAGTCCGTGATGGTATACCAACAACTCAGGCTACTCGTTCACACTTTGGTCACAGGCACATTAACACATAGTTGTTCCTTTCGACCGGCCGGTGTGGCCGAGAGGTTCGAATCCTGCCTCGGGCATGGATATGTGTGATGTCCTTACGTTCGTTAGGTTTAAGTAGTTCTAAGTTCAAGGGGACTAATGACCCAGATGTTAAGTACCATAGTGCTCAGAGCCATTTGAACCATTTAGTTCCTTTCGGGCATTCTCTCACGTCTCCACATCGACCCAACTACTACACTGGCTCATATCGGTGGTGACACCTGTCCTTCATCATGTACACTGATTAGCCAGAACATTAGGACCACCGACCTACTATCGATTTAAACCCGTCAAGGCGATAGCAGCATTACCTTGCGAGGAACGACTGCTAGTCAGACACGCCCGCGGTGCATGTAGTATCAGTGAGCGTGCTGTCCGTGCGTAGAATCGGGAAGCCTCGGTGATGGTTTGGCGGCTCGGAACGAATATTTCGGAAAGTGCACCACTTTTCGGGTGTTCAAGTAGTGCAGAAGTCGTGGGGTTGGGCGGTCATCCCTCGTTACAGTTGTCGAACGTCGCAGCTAGACAGACTGGTAAAACAGGACAGGCGGCGAATTGTGGCGGCACAATTTGATGCTGGCCAGAAGACACAATACACCGGCGGCCCACGCAGGTGCCAATGTTAACACCACGACATCGGCAAGTACGACTGAAATGGGTACGTGACCGTCGGCACTACACGTTGGTGCAGTGGCAGAGAGTAGCATACTCTTACGAATCGTGCCGATGGGACGGGGCGAATCCGTCGTCTACCAGGCGAACAACTCCTTGACGCCTGTACTGCGGGACGAAGACAAGCGTGTGGCAGCTCGCATTACGCTTTGGGGAACATTCATGTGGACATCCATGGCTCCAGTGGAGCTCGTGCAAGGCACCATGACGGCCAAGGAGTGTCGTACACTAATAGGCCACGTGCGCTCCTTCATTACGATCATATTTCCCGACGGCGGTGGCATTTTTCAGCAAGATAATGCGCCGTGTCACAAGGCCAGGAGTGTGACAGAGTGGTTTGAGGAACACAGTGGCGAGTTCCAATTGATGTTTCGCCCCTCCCCCCCCCCCAAAATCCCCAGATCTGAACTTGATGGAAAACATTTGGGCTGTGATTGTACATAGCGTCAGAGTTCATCGCTCCTTTTCCAGGATTTACGGTAATTAGGTGACTTGTGTGTGCAGATGTGGTACCAGCTCCCTCCAACGGCCTACTAAGGATACCTTGCTTTCATACCACGACACGTCGCTAGTGTTATCCGTGCCAAAGGTGGATTCATAGCTATTAGGTATGTGGTCAAAAGCGTTCTGGCTGATCGTTGTACAGTGCTTCAACGGGACTAGTGTACTCTGTTGTGACAAAGAGTAATATTTTGTCCGGTGAGCTTACGTGGAATGACTAGCCTCGGTATCTACGGTAATAAATCGTGAAATGACGGCTAGCGCTTAGAGGGGCCACTTAGCCACGTTCACTGCCTGCTGCTACTTGGCTTCCGTCGGCCGCCGCCGCGTTAATCACGGAAGCAGGCAGTAGCGTCGTCTCTGGAGTGTCCGGACGCGCACGCACCTGTCGTTAAACGCTGGACGCTACGCGCCGTAAAGGGGCCTTAACGCCGCCTCGGCGGCTGTTACTGCGCGCCCACACTGTGCGGGGATTCCCCGGTCTCCTTCGGGCTTCCGGCGGTCCTCTTCCCGCGTCTGTCCGCAGCTGCATTCGTTCAGAGTTTATGTCTCGTGAAAAAAGAAAAAGGATAGGAAAGAAGGAAAGAAAGTCGAGAAAAGTGAGAGGGAGCGGAGAACGGAAGGTAGTGCAGAAAGGAAACAGACAGGGACAGTGATATACCGGGAGAGACTGGGCTGCGGACACGGGCCACGGGAGCGCCGAGAGAGATTTCAGCGGAGGCAAAGTCGTAAAACAGATCTCCGATACTTGGCGGCGGCAGCGCCGGCTCCGGGCCTTACCCTTTTCGTTCCCACTTTATGTCCACTAAGTCTTACGTCAGGAGGCCTCAGAAATTCATGAGCCGCTCTCGTCCAATAAATTGTGTGCTGACACTGAGCCTAAACCAATTCGATTGAGCGCCGGATGCGTCCTGCGAGACTGCGCGTACTGAAGAAACTGAAATTCATTAATTTCTCAGGATCTCGGTAGCCGAAAGGAAAATACGCTAGCTGCTTTGCAACAACTTCTGAAGAAACTACTGTGAACTTCGTATGTCGCTGTTTCAATCAGTGCGTTGAAATAATACAGACTTCTACGGATGAATGGAAGACTTACAGAGCGAGAATCATTGATCTGCATGAAAAAAAAATCGTCATAAATTATGAGCGGTTTGCGTTAGGACGTTCAAACTGCACGGCTGGTCTCGAGGCATGATGGGACTCAGTATGCACGTTTACGGTTGGTTTAGTAACGATGCCAACTTTCATTTGGATGGGTTCGTTAACAAGCAAAATTGGCGCATTTGGGGGACTGAGAACTCGCATTTTGCGATCGAGTAGTCTCTTCACTCTCAGCGGGTGACTGTGTGCTGTGTAATGTCCAGTCACGGAATAATCGGTGCGATATTCCTTGATGTCACGGTGACTACCGAACGGTACACGAAGGTTTTTGAAGATTTCATCCCTATTATGCAAAGTGACCCTGATTACGTTAAGATACGGTTCATGCAAGATGGAGCTCACCCCATCGAAGCAGGAGAGTGTCTGATGTCCTTGAGGAGCACTTTGGTGACCGCATTCTGGCGTGACGCCGGTTTCCTGACATTCTCGGTGGTATTAACGACAAAAATAAATAAATAAATAAAAATAAAAAAAGAACGAAAAAAATAAATAAACGATGTTCATTGTAACTCTACTCCATGTTCCCTACGATTTCCTTGTTTCCTGGAGGGGGACATCATTGCCAGGCCTTGGGTTGAGACCCCTGCCCACTTTGCCCCCACACATCCCTTTGGGCGCCGGGAAGATTCCATAAAAAATATAAAAAATATCGCAGCGGTCGAGAATTTCAGGCATAACAAATTACCCTCATTCTGCCAACGGCCTTGTCGAAGAGGGCAGAGGAGCGCACAGAGGTTCACGCGACTCTCTTTTCCTTGTGGTGGGAAACTACCAATAAAGGAGGAAGAATCTTCAATGACCAACGGCAACAGGATGCAGAATGCAATGTAAACCACAGCCGTAAAGACACATAACGAGTATCCACGGGGTATGTGGCCTGCAGCTGAAAAAGTGTCATGGCGATTGGCAAAAGATTCCAGAATAGTCACCCATTCCGTTTCCTAAAGGGGACTGCCAAGGGGAAAGTGATAATGAGAAAAAGATTCAATAACCAACGAAAGGATAAAGTTCTACGAATCGGGGCATGGAATATCAGAAGCTTGAACATGGACGGGAAGCTAGAAAATCTGAAAACGGGAATGCTAAGGCTAAGTCTAGATATAGAGGAGATCAGTGGGATGAAATGGAAAAAAGACAAAGATTTCTGATCAGATGAGTACAGGGTAATATCAACAGCAGCAGAAAATCGTATAACGGGACTACGGTCCGGTATGAACAGGAAGGTTGGGCAGAGGGTGTATTACTGTGAACAGTTCAGTGATAGGGTTGTTCTTATCCGAATAGACAACAAACCAACATGGTCAACGATAATTCAGGTATACATGCCGATGTCGCAAGCTGAAAATGAAGAGATAGAGAAAGGATACGAGGATATTTAAAGGATAATACAGTACGTAAGGGGAGATGAAAATTTTATAATTATGTGGTACTGGGATGAAGTTGGGAAAGGAGTAGAAGATCACAGGAGAATGTGGGCTTTGGGCAAAAAATGAGAGAGGAAAAGGACTAATTGAGTTCTGTAATAGATTTCAGCTAGTAATAGTGAATACTCCGTTCAAGAATCACAAGAGGACGAGGTATACTTGGAAAAGGCCGGGTGATTCGGGAAGATTTCAGTTACGTTACGTCATGGTCAGACAGAGATTCCGAAATCAGATAATACATTGCAAGGTTTACACAGGATCAGATATACGTTGAGATCACAATATAGTGGTGATGAAGAGCAGGCTTAAGTTCATCAAGAGATTAGTCAGGAAAAATCAGTTCGCGAAGAAGTGGGATGCGGGAGTACTAAGGACCGACAACATACACTTGAATTTCACTAAGGCTACACATACTGCAAGAAGAAATAGCTCAGTAAGCCGAAAAGTTGAAAAGGAATGGATAACTCTAAAAAGGACAATATGTTCTCTTTGCTACTGGCTCTGTCACGTCGTTAAGCTTTGTAACTCGTTCCTCCACCGCCTTGTCGGATGCACCTTTCGCACGAAATATGAATTTAAACTTGTAACATTGGGTCACTCTGCAATTAGTGCCCGATCAGACTGCTGGAGGCTCCACCTTATTAATTCTGTATTCTCTACTCAGCCATATACCCTGTATAGAAAACCATAAGCACAATGAAGTTAAGAGCTAAGAATCCATGGGTAACAGAAGAAATACTGCAGCTCAGCGATGAAAAGAGGACGTTGAATAATGTTCAGGGAAATTCAGGAATACAGAAATACAAGCCACTGAGCTAGGAAATAAATAGGAAGTGCAGGGAAGCTAAGACGAAAATAAATGACTGTCGGAACGACTGGCTCAGCATATAGGAAAGTGAATACAGCCTTCGATGAAATTAAGAGCCAGGATGGTAACATTAAGATCGCAACGGGAATTCTACTGTTAAATGCAAGGGAGAGAGCGGAAATAACATACTGAAGGCCTCTATGAATGGGAAGATTTGTCTGATGTGATAGAAGAAGAAACAGGAGTCGATTTAGAAGAGATAGGGCATACACTATTAGAATCAGAACTTAAGACGGTTTTGAAGGACTTAAGGTGAAATAAGGCGGAAGGATACGTAACATTCCATCAGAATTTCTAAAATCATTGGGGGAAGAGGCAACAAAACGACAATTCACGTTGGTGTGTGGAAGAGAAAATATCATCCACACAGTTCCGAAGACTGTAAGAGCTGACAAGTGCGAGAATTATTGCACAATCAACTTAACAGCTCATACATCAAAGTTACTTGCAAGAGTAATTTGCCGGGGAATGAAAAAGAAACTTGACAATATTTTCGATGACGATAGTTTCGGCTTTAGAAAAAGTTAAGGCGCCAGAGAGGTAATTCTGACGTTGCGGTTGATAATGGAAGCGAGACTGAAGGATACGACCCGTGCTTAGAATTTGTCGATCTGGAAAAAGCGTTCAACAACGTAAAATGGTGCATGATGTTCAAAATTCTGAGAAATGTAGGGGGAGGCGGATAGTATACAACATGTACAAGAACCAAGAGGGAATAATAAAAGTGGACGACCAAGAACGATGTGCTCATATTAAAAAAGAGTCTAAGACGAGGATGCAGTCTTTCACCCGTATTGTTCAATCTGAACATCGAAGAATCAGTGATGGAAATAAAACAAAGGTTCAGGAGTGGAATTAAAATTCAAAGTGAAAGGATATCAGTGTTACTATTCGCTGATGACATTGCTTTCCTGAGTGAAAGTGAAGAAGAAGTAGATGGTCTGTTGAATGGAATGAACAGTTTAATGAGTTAATCGAAGAAAGACTAAAGTAATGAGAAGTATCAGAAATGAGAACAGCGAGAAACTTAACATCAGGGTTGATAGTCAAAAATAGATGAAGGTAAGGAATTCTATTACTCAGGCACCAAAATAACCAAGACGGACGGAGCAAAGAGGACATCAAAAGCAGTTTTATTCTTTTATGTAATTTGAATGTCCAATCGCAAGTGTGCTGTTGTAATTGGTTTATGTTTCAATTAGGCAGAGCGCAGTGCACCGTGGCACCGGGGCTTCACGGCCGTTGCTGCATTAGACTGGGCTCCATGTTGCTTGCCTTTTGTCTCGATCTCGATCTTAAAACGAGTATTGCTGTTCTCTTTGCTCCTGGCTCTGTCACGTCGTTAAGCTTTGTAACTCGTTCCTCCACCGCCTTGTCGGATGCACCTTTCGCACGAAATATGAATTTAAACTTGTAACATTGGGTCACTCTGTAATTAGTGCCCGATCAGACTGCTGGAGGCTCCACCTTATTAATTCTGTATTCTCTACTCAGCCATTTTTATCATATTTGTACCTTATATGCTGATTGTGAAGTTTAACTCTTATAAAGGAGGGTTTCATGTGCGTATGTTCTCAGGGAATGTTTAGATGCCGAGGCGCTGTTCGTATTCATTGTTTCTTATTTCATTAGTGCCCATCTGTACTGACATCAATCGGATTATCCCTTAGCCAGAAGCTCGCGTGCCCCGTGTCTCCATTGCCGAGCGTTCAAGTCTTGGAAGTTGTCTTATTGCTACTTGTGTGCCTTATGTTAGGCCTCAATGTTATACCTTGGAATGAATTTATACTGCAAAAGAGAAGTCATTGTGCAGGATAGCCTTGCGGGTTCTGAGTTTGGCAAGTTTTGATTGTATGAAGTATTTACATCAACAGAAATTTTCTTAATGTTTCATGCATTTGTTAGACAGATTTCAACAGGGGTTTGAGAAAAAAAAAATTTGTATTTGTTAAATTGATTGATTTTATTGTATTTAAATTGTACAAGTTAATAAACATTGTTTAATACAAGCTGTGTATACTTGGCCTTGATGCTTCCTGTCGTATTATTGGACGCAAACAGCACGTTCTAAGGATGATAGGACATCTGTTAAGAAACCAGGTATTGTCTTACATGGTACTATAGGGAGCCGTAGAGGGGAAACAAATAATTGAAATAATTGAGAAAGCAGGTTACAAGCGCTACTCTAAGAGAGGTTAGCACAGGAGAGGAATTCGTGGATGGCGGCATCAAACCGGTCATATGACTGACGATTCAAAAAAACTGGCGAGAGGGATGGGATATCACTCACAGGAACTGCAATTCATTAAAGAAGGTCTTCATTTGAAATCTGAAGTCGGCTAACAAATGAATAAAGATTTTTTTCTGTGATATAATTACAAATTGACAATTTTCTGGTTTCTTCCTTTACTTGAAAACTACATACTTGTGAAATTTCATGATTCTAAGTCAAGAGGAAGTAACATTTAAGTTTTAATGGGTGAATTTGCTATTATCAAAATATGTGACATAAATGACCGTGTTTTCCGCTTGCTTTGACGTAGAAGCCTTCGTTTATTACACCGCCAAGTGATTATAAATCTTAGTACGTGACATGAATTTTAACTTGATACGTCAACCCATTCCTGAGAAAAATGGGGCTTAACAGAGTAACGTACAGACAAACAGTGAGATAACAAAGGACAAAATTTTTTTTCGTATGATATTATTACAAATTAACAATTTTCGGTGTGTTTCCTTTGGTTGTACTGTGAAATTGTGCTTCTTGGTAAATTTCGCGATTCTAGGTCAACGGGAAGTACTCTTTAGGTCTTGATGAGTATGTTTGCGAGTACCAAAATTTGTGGCGTAAATGGCCGTAACATTTGACTAGATTGACATAGAAGCTGTACTTTTTTCAATGCTAAGAGACTGTAGCCCCTTAGACGTGAAATAAATTGCAACCTGAAAAATTGAAAAATGGCTACACGTTCGTGAGAAAATTGATTTAGAACAATTGGACAGACAGTCACACACACACACACACACACACACACACACACACACACACACACACACACGTGCGCGCGCGCGCGTGCGCGCTGACTGTCCTTTACCGACTGGGGAACGGAACATTAATTAGTAGATAAACTGTTAATAATTTCAAAAGTATTCGCTATAAGTGTTACTTCACTTATTCCTCTATGAGACAAGATGGCCAATGGTTTCATGGAAAAATGTTTGCGGTTGTCTGCGGAACCATGACTGTGCCTAGGCGTACACCTCTTCGTTCGAAGCGAATCGACGGCCACGAACGGTTTTCTACAGGTCTCAGGAATATGAAAATCATGTGGGAAGAGATCGAAACTCTATAGAGGAAGTGCAAGGGCTTCCCAGAAACTTATGCGGCGCACTCGGAACAATGATTGCAGTATCTGGGCCGGCATTGTGTTCCAACAGAATGATGCCACCTGCCGACATTCCTGGTCATTTCGACCAAATGGGGCGCTTCAATTTTTGGAAAGTGACCACGTACCGTTCTGCGTTAATTGTGTCACCGCGTTTAAAAAAAAAAAAAAAAAAAAAAAACAAGGAGCAAAGGTCTTTTACAATCAAAGAAAAAAAGTAGTCATGACTTTCCTGGAGCTGGTGTGCAGGGCTTGGCTTTTTTCGGTGGCACAATAAACGGTATTTTTCGTCGTGATACCTTCCCAAGTGCTGCAGTGTTGACATTCTGTCCATCTTGTACTGTCCTGTCGAGCTGTAGGCAATCCATTGCTCACAGGTCTTCTGGAACTTCCGATGCTTTGTCATGCTGGCTTTAGCCGAACAGTGACTCATGCCCAACATGAGCCGAATGTCCTGCACCGTCTGTCATCATCTGCCGTAGCAATGACAGAAGGGGTAACGTCGCGGTGAGCCTGTCCGGGCCCGCTGCTGTTTTTGAATGATATCGAGCTTCTTGGATCACTTTTTCCAAGGAAACACACGCACAGGTGTTCGCCACACACTACAGACATTTGAGCATGAGGTGAAATTCACCTCTTGACACTTCTTCCGCAGTCAAAAGTCGCGCTATACCTCGCTGTCCCTCTTCCCCGGCCTCCACAGTGAAACACACACGCGACTCACTGACATCATGTCGAGCACGACTGACACACAAATGGCAAAGCTGTGAATGTTCTTGCTGTCCCTCCATGAAACGTAATAGAGCTCGTTTCTACGGAGTGCCTCAGACCTTTCGGCTCAAACTGAAACAGGTGATAGTATGTCCACAACCGACTTATTGAGAGAGAGAACTATCTGTCGAAAACGCATATTTATCGTGTTATGGACATACACAGCATACACCGCATAACCACAACGAAGCTTAGAGTAATAGTTCAAAGCGACAACCACGATTCAACGCATGTGTTGAACGACACATCCAGTTCTGCCGCACTGGAAAGGGAGCGGGTGATAAACCGCGTACACCCCCGACCTCCAAAGAGATGTACACAACGTACCTCACTGCACGTGTGTTATGTGACGACCGCATTCATCGCATCTACGCATTAACCTATGCCGCACTTACACCATTACCTATGGTGTTAGTTGTTCATTGCTTCCGACAGCTTGTGATTTGTCCACTGTATACGGTGCATGATACGTAGTGAAAGATGGAGCGTTACTCGTCACGGAAGTTGGTAGACATGCGTTTAATGTACGGCGCGGCAGGACGTAGTGACCCTACAGAAGCACGAATGTACAGACAACACTTTCCCTACAGGCTTTATCATAATTGGAAAGGTTTATCCCCGTGGAGACCAGCGCACGAGAGACCCAGTCGTTTACGCCATACAGAGCCCACCAAGATTCCCGCCAAGGACACATCCGAATCCCAGACTTCATGCAATTGGCGTTGGATCGTATGGCCGACCACAGAGCAATAAGCTTCCGTCAAATTAACTGTGTAACGCACACTTCGAAGGATATAGAGTGAAGAATACTGGTGGGACAGGTGTTACACCCGTATCGTAAAGAACGTGTGCAATCACTCGGACCAACAGTTTTTGAGACCGCTGTTCACTTCCGTCAATGGATTGCTCACCACAGTGTTATAGTGCCGAACGTTGTACAATTTACGAGTGTATTGTTCGTGTATGAGAACTCATTCACCCGAGACGGTGTTCTCAACAACCGCAACAGCCATGTCTGGAGTGAGAACAATCTCCATGCCAACCACATCGGTGGCCACCAACAACGATTCTCTGCAAAACGTATCGGCTGGCATTGTCCAAGGTCACCGAATAAGACTTTATTTACTCTCTTCCCGTTTGGTTAGTCCACGTTGCCTGGTGTCCTTGAGAGATTAGCTCCCACAGTTCTTGGGAACTGTACTCCTTGTTGTACGCGAAGGGGTGAGGTTTCAACACGACGGTGCACCAGCCCACTTCGCTGTTAATAACCGCCAGCACCTGAACCACACGTACCCTCATCGTTGGAGTGGAAGGCCCGTGGCTTGTAAGACGCTTGCTCGCTCGATTCTTGAGTATAATTCATCTATCTGTGAGCAGTGTGCGGCTCGCTTTGATGCCGTTCATAGCTTGGCATCTTGTAATAGCGAGAGTGGCGTCTCGTTTTCTTAATGTGTTCACTGGCGCCACTACGTTTGCTCACCTTGTCTGTCCGTGAGTGGCAGCAGCTGCGCTTATCGATAGCGCGTATTGTGGTACCATCTTTGGAGCGGCCTCTAGTATTTCCGGATCGTCATGTGTCGAGCGAGCTGAGTTGGGACGGGGCAACAGTGAGGTCTGGACAGCCAGTACTCGCCCGACTGCTGGCGACACGCATGCACTGCCCGACGGAAGGGTGTGGTTGCGAGAGTGCACGACCAGGTCAAGGTGCCGATTCAGCGAATTTAGTTGAATGGATCGTGATATTAGAATACTGCAACTTTCACCTATATGTATGTGCCAACCCATTGAAGTGTCCTCATGGTAATAAGTTGTCAGTCGACGATTTATACTGGAATCCTGACTTCAGTTGGGACGAACATTGGTTGGTCGTTCGGTCGGTTGTCGCAGCGGACGACGTGCATTTGGTCTTCCGACCGCTTCTGGCTTCTCTGTGTTTGTGCCGACTTATAATTCGTCCGTGTTGTTTCAGAGTGACTGGTTTTAGAATTGTCAGTTGGTACTGTTTTCCCGGATCCGTGTGTATCTTGTGGATTTGAATGAGCAGTTATTTCAATGCTGTCTGTGTACTGGATTTGGTAAGGAGTTGCGAACGGACATCAGTTCGGTTGGGTCGCAACATCGAGCAGGTCCGTGCAGCGCGGGGGCAAGCTGGGGCCGCTGGCGGCGTGCTGCCGCTGCCGAGTCGAGGACAGGTAGCTGCGAGAGCGACGACTTCGTTGCACACCGAACCCTGGACGTTAAAGTTCAGTGAAAGTTAACTGCTAAGGCAACCCCGACTATTCTGTGATCTCGCCTTTGGTCGGCGGGTTGTTGGTGCCAAGGCCGCTGAGCCTGGCGGCAACGAGTGAAGTGTTTCGAGGGGGTGACGTATTGCAGCCGTCTTTCTCTATTTGTTATTCATCACTGAATTTAGTATTTTATTAGTGAAGTTCAACCAGCGGTATTTTCTGCCTTGTGACCGCTAACGCCCCCAGTTACCTGCCCTATAGGTTAGCGTACTTTTCCGGCAGTGTACATTTCCTCGTCGTGTTGATGCTGTCCGACACAGCGTGTAGTTCGACAGCCTCGTGTATTGTACTGTGCATATCTTTTGGGAGGTCTGCCTTGGTTCTAGTGTTTCCTTCGGCCTTGGGTGTTTTCTGAAGACGTAGTGCTCTCTGTCTCTTCGCCCTTGCCTAAAAATATTCCACCGTTGTGCCGGTGATCGGACGTTAGGCGGATTGGTTAGTCGGTCGGTCGGCGCTTAAGCTGCCCCTAGTTTGATTTACCATCCTGTTACATGAGTACAACTGTTAGCTGCCTGTCTCAACTTACCTTATGATTGAGTTACTTTGCCACTTGCTGAGAACCGCTCGTCCTGATTCCTTAGATTGTAATGTTTGTTTTAAGGATTTTTCAATTTTCTAATTATTGTTGATGTGGCCTTCAGCCGAGCAATAATTTCACTTCTTTGGTGATAAGGCCTTGAGACGTGTTACTGTAAGTTCATTTTTTAAGAAAACTTGTTTTAAAGGCAAGGGATTTATTTTAAATGTGCTATTTGGAATTGTTTTCCTGACTTCTAATTCAGGCCTTCAACCGTTTGTGATTTGAAGTTGTGTGTGGCCTTCAGCCGAGCATTAATTTCACGTCTTTCATAATAAGGCCTTCAAGGGTGTTACAATAACTTTTTTTTAAAAGCAAACTTGTTTTAAAATCAAAGTATTTGTTGAAATGTGTGCTATTTGGAATTGTTCTTCTGACATCTAATTCAGGCCTTCAGCCGTTTGTTATTTGACATTGTTTGTGGCCTTCAGCCGAATAATAATTTCACTTCTTTTATAATAAGGCCTTCAGCCGTGTTGCAGTTTGTTTGAAAACGAAGTATTTATCTTAATATGTGCTATTTGGAATTGTTCTTCTGACTTATAATCCAGGCCTTCAGCCGTTTTTTGTTTGAGGTTATTGTTGGTGGCCTTCTGCCCTAAAATTGTGGAATTTTTTTCTGTGATAAGGCCTTCAGCCGTCATACAGTCAATTGTGTTTCTTTAAGAGATTGTTTTAAAATTTTAATTTATTTAAATAAAGTTTACGTATTTGTTGTGCAACCGAGAGTAACTGATTACGGCCCATATCCTGAGAAGTCAGCTCTCAATCTGGGATCCCAATCAGATATGACTGATAGAGGAGATAGAGAAGATCCAACGAGCAGCGGCGCGTTTTCGTCACGGTATCGTTGAGCTGGCGAGAGAGCGGTACAGAGATGCTAAACAAACTCCACTGGCAGACGTTACAAGAGAGACGTGCCTCACGGAGAGATTTACTACTGAAATTTCGGGACAGCACTTTTCAGGAGGAGTCAGACAAAATATTACTTCCCATTACTTCCTCCCCCCATTCCCCCCACCCCCCATCCCCGCATACATGTCGCATATTGACTACGAGGAGAAAATTCGAGAAATTAGAGCCAATACAGAGGCTTACCGACAATCATTCTTCTCATGCACTATTCGAGAGTGGAAGAGAGTTGGAGGACTATGGAAGGGTTACTTCACGGAGGAAAAAAATTGTTTCGTGAATACTTTATGCTAAAATTGTGTGGATCTCACAGCAAAATTGATGCTTAACATTCACTTGTTGCTGCTTGTCACGGTTAACACTCCATGCACATGTTTTTCAGTTTTATTTATTTTGAGTTATGACATTTTCCTTATCTCTCCCTGGATCGAATAATAGTGGTCGGATATTTGATTAAATATATCAAATTATTACCACAGCTGCAGGCTTTTTATAATCATTTTTTTTTTGTTCTTAAGTTATGTGATAATTTAGGGAGTACCAACGCAGAACGTAGTTTCTGCGGTGCTTGATGCAATCTTGAGATGTGTTAAAGTGTGTAATTACGACCTGTCGTCGTTTGGTAGCGAGATTTAATCAAATTTCTTAGGTATTAACTTTATGGATCATCATTTTTAAAAGTGTTTCTTTCTCGTCGTATAGCTCTACATTGTCTGTTATCCTGATTAATTATTGTTACAACTTCGAGGCTTCAGTGGGCTGGTTATGTAGATGCCAGTGAATCAGAAGCACATAGTTAATTTTTTTGAAGTCAGAATTTTTTAATTATACCAGGTAGTGAGAGGCTTTTGTTGTTTATTGGCCATACAGATATTGTTTCATTCGTATGAAGTAAATGTTATGTGCATTTGTATTTGTGTGTGTGTGTGTGTGTGTGTGTGTGTGTGTGTGTGTGTGTGAGTGAGTGTGTGTGAGTTACGTTTGTATGAATGTTTGCATATGTTGTCTAATTCAGAAGAAGGCCATATGGCCGAAATCTTATTTGTTTAGCAGTCTTCTTGGTGTATTTCCCTGCGACGCAGTGTTTCCACTATCATTTTCATAATACTGTCATTATTCCATCCGTGACTTTCCAATCTTTAATGTACGAATTCACTGAAATGGCTTGCTGTGATACAGAAAACTCACCACACTGGGCATATTTGTGTAATCTTATAATGCAAAGCAGACTAAAGGAAAGTCCAGACGATGCTGCATGCCAAGGATTTTTTCTGTATCTGTAAAGTGCGTATTACTAGAGATGGACGGATATAGAATGTTGAGGTATGTGACACCATTCTTGGAATTGCATGGCACCACCTACAGGCGACTTACTAGCCTTAAAAATGCATTGCCTATACAGGGAAAGCACATATGGTGACCAGATAACAAAATAAATTTTGTCAAACTTCTGTATGTATCAGGAGAACTTAATATTCGAAAGTTA
Organism: Schistocerca serialis cubense; assembly: GCF_023864345.2. NCBI lineage: Eukaryota > Metazoa > Arthropoda > Insecta > Orthoptera > Acrididae > Schistocerca > Schistocerca serialis. Next base: position 149,541,952 of record NC_064639.1, on the reverse strand, counting down.
TACCTGCCACACGAACAATATCGACTGATTTTTGTGACTAACTGCGACGTATGTTTTGGGTACTCCATAATTGACATGCGATCAGTGTGTGACAAATCTACATCCGACTGTTCTAAATACGATTTATAGATGAACAACGAGAAATATGCAGCTCAGATAAAAACTTTAAATAAGCTGAAACAATATCTATCGACTTAAAATAAACAACACAAGAGGAAAGCAGGTAAGTTGTACGAGATTAAACGTTCGGAATGTTTGGAATCCAGAAAATACACAGCTAAGAGAGTAATCTGTGTGGATTAGCAGTTAAATCTCCCGCTCCCTGACATTTCAACCAATAAAGCATAATGCAGTCAACTATCATTTTATTAGTTCAGAATAAATGACGCAACCGTGCATTTTTTATCAAAACGTTTTCACGGCTCGAAACAGTCAAAACATCTGAGGTTAATGTTTTGCGACAACTAAGATGGCCGACATCTGCTTCCAGTTTTTGAAATCCAAGACAACTCCCCTTATTTTTACGTCTATGGGTGAGACAGAAAGACATCACAGTGATGCGTCTTTGGTGGTAGCCATTATTTCCAAAATCAGCTCACCACACCCAATCCTAAAGGTAGCCGGCCGTGGTGGCCGAGCGGTTCTAGCCGCTTCAGTCCGGAATCGCGCGACTGCTACGGTCGCAGGTTCGAATCCTGCCTCGTGCTTGGATGGGTGTGATGTCCTTAGGTTAGTTAGGTTTAAGTAGTTCTAAGTTCTAGGGGACTGATGACCTCCGATGTTAAGTCCCATAGTGCTCAGAGCCATTTGAACCATTTTTTGACCCTAAAGATAACCAACGCTCTCGACCGTTACAACAGATATTTGAAGCATCCTCATAGTGGCGCTACTCTTCCATGAAATCAGTTAATAGAATCGTAACGAACTGTTGAATCTATAACTTCCAGTGCAAGCTATGTTAACATATAATTTTAATTCACCTCCTCTTGACAATCAAACTAATTGATCTGAACCAGTAAAGAGGAAATTGATAAGTATTTATCTTTTCAAACTCATGATAATTTATGCGCGAGCAAGCAATGCAGCGACAACATTGCCCGAAAATATTCACACTTCCCAAGTCGATCTTTATAAAATCGTATTTACAAAGCAGCGGTGGTCTCGCGGTTCTAGGCGCGCAGTCCGGAACCGCGCGACTGCTACGGTCGCAGGTTCGAATACTGCCTCGGGCATGGATGTGTGTGATGTCCTTAGGTTAGTTAGGTTTAATTAGTTCTCAGTTCTAGGGAACTGATGACCACAGCTGTTAAGTCCCATAGTGCTCAGAGCCATTTTTTGTTATTGTTGTTGTGTTCTTCGGTCGAGAGACTGGTTTGATTCAGCTCTCCATGCTACTCTATCCTGTGCAAGCTTCTTCAAGTACCTACTGCAATCACGTATCTGCTTAGTGTATTCACCTCTTTCCGTGTGTATCTCTGAGCAAAAAGCGAATCTGGTACCTGGAGTCAAAAGTTTTTGTTCATCATGCTTTTTGCCCTCTTGTGGAGATATTTCCTCTTACAAATATTTCTTTATATCTAGCCGAGATGTGAAATACAAACTTTCATAAATTTAGCTTTACTTTTTTTTAATGTAGTGAAATATTTCCTTGAAAATTTTCATTAAATTGCACCCGCTTAAGAGTTGTATTTCCAGAAACAGTGAAACACGATTTTTTTTTTAATTTCTGGTCGAGAAGTCAAATACCAATTGTCAAAGACATAGTCTTAAAAGTCCTTTAGTAATTACTTATTTTCAAAAAACCTTTCACCCACTACTTTATCCCGTTAGTGGCTGAATTTCCGAAAATGCTGAAACACGTATTTCTTATTTTCTGACAGAGAAACCAAATACCAATTTTCGTAGTTCTATTTTCATAATTTCTTTAATACGACATACTTCCTAAAACTCGTCCATCCACCATTTCACCCCTTAGGAGTGGAATTTCGGACAATCCCTTCTTAAATAATGCCTGCAGTATAAGATGCTCACCCTGTCCAAATTTCAAGTTTCTATTCTTAGAGATATGGGCTGGGCGACGATGAGCCAGTGAATCAGTTTGACCATATTTCACCCCCTTACGGACTGAATTTCCAAAAACATTGAAAACATATTTTTCATCTCCAAATGAGAAACCAAACACCAACCTTCAAAGATTATCTTTAAAAATGCTTTCACAATAAAACATTTTCATAAAAAATCTCATCACCTATTACACTGCTTCGGCAACGGCTTTGCCACAGTGGATACAACTGTTCCCGTCAGATCACCGAAGTTAAGCGCTGTCGGGCGTGGCCGGCATTTGAATGGATGACCATCCGCGCCGCCATGCGCTGTTGCTATTTTTCAGCGTGCACATAGCCTCCATCCTCAGCTGAGAATGAGGCGGCGGTCGATGGTCCCATTTGTTGCCTGAAGACGGAGTGCTTTATTTCACTATTTCACCCCCTTAGGAAATCAGTTTCCAAACCACTAAAGCACATATTTTTTTATTTGCAACTAAGAAGTCAAGTTCTAGCGTTCATAGATATAGCTTTAAAAATCTTTAGTACTTAACTAATAATGATATATTTTCAAAAAAAGCTTTCATATACTATTTCACCCCAATATGTTTAAATTTCCAAAAATGCTGAAACAAGTATTTCTTTGTTTCTGGCCGAGAAACCAAATACCAATTTTCGTAGGTCTAACGTCAAAATTACCTTAATATCGACACATTTAAAAAAAATCCTTCATCCTCCCACCGTCTTAGAGCTGGAATTTCGAAATATCTCTTTTTAAAAGGCGCCCACAATATAAGATTGACACATTCCCCAAATTTTAAGTTTCTCTCCTTAGTGGCTTACGCTTGGCGATGATGAGTTACTCAGGACTTTGTCTTTCATGTATAGAGATGACACGTCGAATAAAAAGAGAGCTCACATCACTTTTATTGAATACCAAAAAGTAAGGCAGTAACCTTACGAAGAACTGCAGCATGCACGCAGATTTCAACCACCTGTGCGTTAGTAATGCTTTGTTATACACGAGCAGGACAGTTAGCTGGAGTAAACTGATACCTGCTCGTATAGCGTAGCGCACAGCGCGCTAGCTTGCGAACAGGGAGGTGAGCAGACCAGCATCGGGAACTCTGGGCTGGTAAACCGGCCAGACTGGATGTGGTTCTTAGGCGGTTTTCCACATTCTCTTAGGCAAATGATGAACTGGCCCCAAAACTCCGCTTCAGAGACTACGATACACAACGCAGTTACAATACGATAACCCACAGCACAAAGTTTACGTTATTCACAGACAGATGGGGCACCAGTCTTTCAGGTTATCTTGACAACTGTGGCGTCAGGAAGGGCAATGAAATAATATTGACCAAATCCCAAAAACCAGAATCCCTTATTAGATAGAACAAAAGCTATGAAGAAGACGACGAAGCTGATGTAAACTGTAGTTACAGACAGTGTAGTATTACTGTATTTCATATGCCTAATGATGAATAGAGCTGTCATAATACACTGCTTTGCAAGCAATAGTGTCTGGAGTTGTGGTTATTGTGCAGGACATCTAGCCAGTCTGTGTTACCTGGAGTATTTCGTTAATAGCAGTACTATTCTGAAAGTAAGGTCGAATGGGTCGCGAAATGGAAACCACTGTGAAAATTAAGAATGTTTTATTCGCAACAGCTAACTACACCTTCCAACTACTTCTCTACACAGTCGCCACTCCGACTTAGGCATTTGTCGTAGCATTGTACCAACTTTCCAATACCTTCGTCATAGAATACAGCCGCGTGTGCCTTCCGCCAGTTCTCTACACTGGTCTACAGCTCGATGTCTGTGCCAAAATGTTGTCTTCACTGCTAACGGTTACTGTGAGCAGAGATGAAACTCAGGGACACCCAGCTACGGGCTCTATTGTGGGTGATCAAAAACACGGCAGGAGGATCTCCATTGCCCCTGGAGAGTGCGGCCGAGAATATTGTCATGAAGAAGGAAACGCAGGACAGTTATGTCGGCTGTATGATATCAGGCGAAATTTCTTACCAGGCCATCATACCTGGCGGGAGACACTATTTTCTAGGCATCTTTACGTGCTCACTGTGCGCTCAGGACTGAAAAGAGGTACGTGACGCGATCGACAGGCATACTAGAGACACTGTCCAACACATCCGTGCAAAACTTCATCGAATTTTCACTATGGTTTCCAGGTCGCATCCGATCAGACCTTACTTTCCGAATAGCCTTATATGAGGTATACCAAAGTGTGAAGTACACCTTAGCTGTAGCAGCGTTCTGTGTAATCTCAGTGGGAGGATGTATTTGCCAAGAGAGGGAGCACTGGTATTCCCAGTTCCACAAGCGAAGTTAAAGTCTTCGCAGAAAATTACTCATTTCTGGGGAGTTGTTTCCGCAGTTCTTTGCAGACTGGATTCCTGAGGATCACCTCAAAGAGCTATTATCCAGTTATTTCGTGCAGAAGAGGAGCACGCTTCACAGATATACCGCAATGTAAAAGAGGTGAACGGAAAGCAGTGTCTCCCATATTGCAAAATTTTCTGTTGGTGTCAGCGAGCATTATGAGGCAGGATGTGTAAACATCAAGGATATGCCACGTTCAAGACAGGCGCACGTTGTCACGACCATTGCCATGATTTTGGCTGTAGAGGAGCTCATAATGACGAATCATCGGATTATCACACATGCCAGGTCGTTGTGCTGTCGACAAGCAAAGAAATTGTCCATCACTTAATTCAAGAGAATTTTCATTATGGCAAAGTTTGCGCACAGTGGGTAAGCAACCACGTTTCAGATAATCAGATGACGGCGAGAATGAGTGTTTGCCTGGCCCATCCGTTAAGATATTCGAAACAAGGAGAGGATTTCGTGGGATGTAGGAAAACGCGGTGTCACCACTTCGAGCCTGCCTCCAAATGGAGTGGTGGAGTCACGGCTCCTCTCATACAAATACAGCCCACTCCACCTCGAAGGACGAAAAAGTGATGCTCAGTTTCTTTTACAACGAAGAAGGACCTGTGCTCATCGTCTGGCTACCAAGGGGTGTAACAGTTAACGCTGAACAGTAATGTAACACGTTGCTGAGGCCCAAACATACCATCAAGAACAAGCGCAGGAGCATGCTCTTGAATGTGCTAGTGCTCCACCGGAAAACGCTATGCTACATGTGGCCATAAAGGCCCTTGAGCTCCTTCAAAAACCTCGATGGTAGCTCCATGAACATCTTACAGCCCCGATATTCCCCTATGTGACTCGCATGTCTTTAGCTCCTTAAAACAATCTTTCAAAGATCAGATATTCAACGGTGACAAGGAAGCGCAGGAAACCTGGATAAACATGCTTGGATCAGTGTATAAATGCCAAAAGCAATCATTTGTACTTTTTGTGTTCCACGTGAGCTGAAAATATAATATTGTTGTTAAAATTCCTTTATATACAACCATATACAACTGTAGTCTCCTTTCCATTTGGGCACACCTTATGCTTTGTGGACAATCCAAATTTCCTTTCACCGTTGAACCTGCGACCAAGTTGCCTGCGCAAGTTTTCACTGTGGTCTAAGTGACTGCAAGATTCATGGCATCAACACAACGTCACCGCGTTCTGTATTCTGCCTAGTAAACTTACTTCCCATTCTGTAGGCGACTAAGAGGAGGCGTGAGGAAGGAGTAGCGTGATTACGGCTGGCCACAGAGCCCAGACTACTGTGCGTACATCAGCCCTCAGACAGAGTAGACGGTTTAGGCCATACACTTCAGACTCTGAACTGCTCGACCGCCAACCAACACGTTCCAATAAGAACCACCTTCTGTCATTATTCCTTTAACCCACCAACCTGCTATACCTTATGTCATGTGAGTCACCCTTTTATCAGAACAATATGTTGGTTAAACCACTCACAAAAAGTGACCGGGTCATTTTTACATAGACAAATAGCGCAGCTAGTCGTTCTACTCCTTAACGCGTCAAATACAGTTTCAAGATGGATTATATAAACTTATTCTTCTCGCTTCACAAGTTGACGAAAGAGGTCACAATGATGTTATTTCGGTGTTACCGGGCGAATCCAGTACTCAGTGAAGAGTTACAACCTATAATTTACTTTGACATTGAAATAACTAACTGAATAACTAATAAATGGAAAAATTAATTCTCTAGGATTGTAACAAAAAATTGTCAACATTCCAACCATTACAAAGACATATAAGAAATAATAATAACAACAAATAAGAAGTCCGCAACGAGAAATCTATTACGTAAACCCCAACTAATATCACTTGTCAAGCAAAACAAATTCCACAACCCATCGAGCAAGCGAACAAGAACTGCAGAGCTATGGCAATGCAGAGGAGGAAAAAGTTTAAGAAAAAGACGACTAATAATCAGCCAAAAGATAAAAAAAAGGTCTCTTAAAAATTAATAAAAATACAAATGTTAGAATAAAGTACGACATAAAATCACCATCGGAGGTTAGAAGAATGAAAAGATTGCACTGATCCAACTCGAGTTACCGAAATATTAAATATATTTTCGTAAGTGACTTGCTAGCAGTTTCATAATCTATACACGAAGCAGATAACGGCCATATCCTCATCCGTAAACTTATCCCTACTGCTGTGTATGACGGTTAACGTACAACTAACGCTGCCGGGGAAACAGACAGAGACAGAATCATGAGGTACTGAATGTAGGCTTGATGTGAAGAGTAAAGTGGACAATAAAGCTGTGAACAGCAAGTACTATGAGTGAATGAAACAAATTTGTTTTCCGAACAAGACACACGGGATGGCGCATACCGTCGGTATTTCCGATGTTGCGGGGAGGATGAAGATACTCGTATTACAGAGAATGGGGTTTAAGATACAAAATTTCATTAAAGACGTCTTCAGAAAAATATATTTATAGCGACTCTCTGTAGCTGAAAACTCAGCTGAAGACCTCATAAAGTAAAGAAGGTAGGAAACAAGAAACCACTAGAGAAGCCTTGTAATGAAAGACGATCCTGAGTACAAAGCTGGGGCTTTGTGACATAAGAAAACAAACCAGTGGTTTGTGCTTTCAATTGCATTTCCCGATAATCGTGGTTTTTTAATTCTATGTACCTCTTTCTCAGAACCTATGAAGGCTAGAATTATGAAATTTTGTATACCTATATCTATAAACACAACAAATGTTGTCTCAAGAGCAAATTTTGAAATTCTGAGTGTAAGCTGAGATATGGGGCAAAGAGTTTGGAATTTTGTTGATTTTTATATTATCCTTACAAAATTATAATTAAAAACTATTAACCCCTTGCCTACCATCAGGTCTCCGAAACCCATCAGTGATGCTTAATATCTTCCCTGTTAGTAACTATTCATTTTATATTAATGAAATTTTATGACTTTTCTTAAACTGTCAATTTTGGCACAATTTTGGAAAAAATTTTAAAAGTTTACTTGTGACTTCGTGTTAAAGTCGTGGTGTACGTTTCCTCGCAGGCCCGTGCCGTTAGAAGATATTTTTCAACAACCAGATTTCTGTCTGCATAGCTTCTGTTATGTATTTTGCCATTGCTGACTCGCGCTGTTGTTCTTTCAGTGTTCCACAATGCTTCTTGTGATAAGCACATGATTATTTTGGTGCATATTTCATAACAGTTGTTTATTCTGCAAACTGAAAATGTTACGGAGGAGAGGACTATGAGATAAGGATTCTGGAAACCCACCTGGTGAATATGAATCTTCTAGTGATGATGATAATGAGGTTGATATCAATGAAAACTCGGAACTACACGGAGGTGATGATCATGAAGAAACCGTTTACGAAGATGGAGAAGAGCAAACTAGTGCAAATTGTGTTGAGGCTGGCTAACTGTTTTCTCTTAACGGGAACGAAAAATGGGTTACACCTCCTCAAGCTGTAATTTCTGGTAGGCGAAGCGGAAAGAATGTACTGAAAGAAACGTGGAACCTACCAGTTATTCTATTAGAAACTGTGATAACGAAGAATCTTGTTTTATGTTGTTCTTTCATATAGCCCTCAATGACAAATTGTGTACGTGGACCAACAAGAAAGGTCGAATCGTTTACGGGGACGGGGTGGTTATAGATATGCATGAAATGAAGACGTTTCTTGGTGTTCTCATCCTGACTGGAGTTTACAAGTCACGAGATGAAGATATCAGTCAGCTCTGGAGAGCTGAGAATGGCCGACCACTGTTGAATGAATTTATGTATCGCAACCGCTTCCTTGCTATTGTGAGGGTTTAGCGCTTTGACGATGCAGCAGCCCGACGTGAACATAGGTCAAGTTACAAATTGGAACCAGTCAGAGAAGTTTTTGAGATGTGTGGAAATTACCGTTAGTAATGCCTACATTTCAGGATAATGCGTGATCGTGGATGAATAGTTGGAGACATTTCGAGGTCGCTGTCCATTTCGACAATACATCCCATAAAAACCTGGTAGGTACGGAATAAAGTCCTGGGTAATTGGTGACAATGGAACAAGCTACTGCTGCATCATGAAAGTGTATTCGGGGAAGCAGGAAGAAACCAGAGCGGCTTGACTTCGGGAGAGTGCGAAAACACTGGTAACTGAACTTGAAAAGTGTGGACGCTATATCATCTGAGACAATTTTTTTAGATCCCTCGATTTAGCTCATTGTTTGTTGTCAAAAGATCTGACGTACTATCCCAAAACCAAAAGTGAACTGTCTGCCGATTTTATTATACCTAAAAGACGTCAAATATGTTCTACATTATTTGGTTTTCAAACAAGATGTGAAGCTAGCTTATTACGTTCCTTAAAAAAATGATTTCTACCCTCCTTAGCTGTTTTCGTGACCATCCAACGGTGTCATCATCACAAGTAAAAAAGTCTAAAGCTATAATGACATACAAGCCACAAACCGGGGCGTTAATACCTTGGACCAAAAGACGTGATGCTATAGTGTGAAGAGAAAAACAAGGCGCTGACCATTGATAGTCTTCTTCAATACAATCGATGTAAGTGTTTGCGTACATAATTTTAATGACGCTGGTTACCGATAAAAAAAAGAAACGTCGGACTTTCATCATCAATTTGACAAAGCAACTAGCAGTGGTAAAGAAGTCAATGAATTCATTAGTAGTGCCGGAACCAGAAATGGAAATGGAACCACCAGCTAAGAAAAAGAGAAGGTGTGCATATCGTGTAGATATGAAAGACAGAAAAAATCAAATTACATATTATATGAGCACCAAACCTGTGTTCTCGGAACATTCTGCTGTTGTCCGTAGACGGTGCGCAAATTTGCAGTAAGAATAAAAGCCACCAGTAACAAAATAAAAATTGTGTTTTTTAGAATGTAAACTTTAAATAAATAAAATTATTTTAGAAGTATGTATACCTAAAAAATCGATCACAGCATAAGTAATCAGAATAGTGTCAAGTTAAACAACATGGGCCTGAGAGGCGCGATTGGTAGACAACGCTATACAGATGTAACTTATGGGAGAAGCTTACTGTATGCAAAGAGATGAAATAGAGAACATTTTGTTGCAATAGTTTCTGAGGAAAAGGTAATATATTGTTTCATTGAAAATTTAATTTTTAAATTCCATAAAAATACTAAATATAGAGGCGACTTAAAAATAAATGTGTTAATTTCATGTGAAGCATGACAAAAAACTTCACCGTCGTATCTTCCAAATTGTGCATCTGGTGCATCTTTTAAGTAGTATGTGTTTTCCATGAACGTCCTCCCTTAATAGACATAGTTGCGAGGTAACAGCAGTAACGGCATGAAGTGGCTCCGTTGAAACTTGCAGCTGTAGGATTTGATCAGAGATGATAACAAGGTTTCTTCGCAGCTTTTACACTGCCTTCTGTCAAGGTACGTTAAAAGAACATAAAACCCTTATCACATGTGTACCCATCCAAGTCGTCAAGACATTATGGAAGTACAAGTGAGCGACCAATGTCGATTTTTATGTGACGGAGGAGCGAGCTGTCAAAATGATTACTGTTTTCCTGCCGGTTAAAAAGGCACCAGGAAGTTGGAAAAGAAGACGCGCGCGTCTCTCACCATTCTCTCCCCATGTTGCAACAGGAGGGCTTCTCCGCTCCTGCCAGGAGTAAACAAACATCTCCACAAGAGACTCTTCAGAGAAACCGACAAAATATCCCGAGGCCACTGCGTTCGCAACGTAAATGCTTTGCAAAATTCCTCCGCACGCCTCGAAAACATATAAATACACCGGCTGTCACACTTCGCCTTCCTTGCGAGAAGTCAGGATTCCTGAATTTCCCGTAGGTAATCTCCGTAAGCGAGCGACAGTTATACGGAGGCGCATCTGTTTAAACTTGCTAGAAGGGAGACAATGGTAAAGAGACGCAGAGAGGGAACAAACGTCAAAACAGAGCAATGCTTCACGTGTAATTAGCACTTTTCTGTGCTTGTAAAATGGGACTGCATACAACTTTTTATGTATTTCCTGTCCCTAAACATATTATAAATTGAAGTACCCCACTGATCTGTTATTTCGGCATTTCATGGCTAATCTCAGATACTACAGTAGGAATTTTGATACGGTTTAAGACTGACTCACAAATTGAGGTTAGTGTGTACAATTTAGTGTTCATAATAATTCTGAGTGTGTGATGTACATATTGTTATCTGTTTCATATTTAATTGGCTCTTGGAGAGACATCTCTTGGGAATGGTGTGAGCTACGAGCTCCTCAGATACAAAGGTGGCGGTGTCTGACGTTAAAAGCAGTAAACAGTAGCCGCCAACTACAGGGAGCAGCGAAGCTTGGCCAGAATCTGTTTATCCATACATATTACAAAAACGGATGCACGTCTGTGTGTACGTTGCATATCACCTCCTAAACCACTTTACCGATTTCAACCAAACTTGATACACATATCCCTTACAGAATGAGATTTTCACTCTGCAGCGGAGTGTGCGCTGATATGAAACTTCCTGGCAGATTAAAACTGTGTGCCCGACCGAGACTCGAACTCGGGACCTTTGCCTTTCGCGGGCAAGTGCTCTACCAACTGAGCTACCGAAGCACGACTCACGCCCGGTACCCACAGCTTTACTTCTGCCAGAATCTCGCCTCCTACTTTCCAAACTTTACAGAAGCTCTCCTGCGAACCTGCAGAACTAGCACTCCTGAAAGAAAGGATATAGCGGAGACATGGCCTAGCCACAGCCTGGGGGATGTTTCCAGAATGAGATTTTCACTCTGCAGCGGAGTGTGCGCTGATATGAAACTTCTTGGCAGATTAAAACTGTGTGCCCGACCGAGACTCGAACTCGGGACCTTTGCCTTTCGCGGGCAAGTGCTCTACCAACTGAGCTACCGAAGCACGACTCACGCCCGGTACCCACAGCTTTACTTCTGGCAGTATCTCGTCTCCTACCTTCCAAACTTTACAGAAGCTCTCCTGCGAACCTGCAGAACTAGCACTCCTGAAAGAAAGGATATAGCGGAGACATGGCCTAGCCACAGCCTGGGGGATGTTTCCAGAATGAGCACTTGCCCGCGAAAGGCAAAGGTCCAGAGTTCGAGTCTCGGTCGGGCACACAGTTTTAATCTGCCGGGAAGTTTCATATCCCTTACAGTCAGGTTACAATCGCTGTAGGGATAAGACCCACTTACCCATCATGCTACAGGAGATACGACAACGTAAGGGATGAGACGCGTGGAAAAGCGCTTCATCATGAATGACATTTAAAGTTTGGCTTCTGTACTACTGACTCTGCTCGCAACAGACAGCATCCAGATATGTTGCTTACTATACAAACAAAAATACACCATTAAACAATATACAGTTATAGAGACATGATTTGATCAACACTCAGACGCGTAAAAAAGTATTCGGGAGGTAAGTTAGAAAATTTATGTAGAGAAATGGTTAGGAGGAAGTTAGATATAGTGCGGATTAGTGAAGTTCGGTGGCAGGAGCAACAAGACTTCTAGTCAGGTGAATACAGTATTATAAACATAAAATCAAAAAGGGCTAATGCAGGATTGTGTTTAATAACGAACAAAAAAAAAAAAAAGGAACGCGCTTAAGCTACAATGATCAGCATAATGAACGCATTGTTGTAGCCAACATAGACACGAATCTCACAGCCACCACAGCAGTACAAGTTCATATGCCAACTAGCTCCGCAGATGTAAAAAAACTGAAGAAATGTATGAGGTGATAAAAGAAAATTTAATAGTCATGGGGGACTGGAATCCGATAGTATGAAACGGAAGACAAGGATGAGATGGGAAAAAAGCAGGTAGATGTGTACTGGGGGAAAGGAATGGAGGAGGAATCCGCCTGATAGAATTTTGCACAGAGCATAATTTAATCATAGCTAACACTCGGATTGTTGTTGTTGTTGTTGTTGTGGTCTTCAGTCCAGAGACTGGTTTGATGCAGCTCTCCATGGCCGGCCGGGGTGGCCGTGCTGTTCTGGGCGCAACAGTCTGGAACCGAGCGACCGCTACGGTCACAGGTTCGAATCCTGCCTCGGGCATGGATGTGTGTGATGTCCTTAGGTTAGTTGCCCGCATCTCGTGGTCGTGCGGTAGCGTTCTCGCTTCCCACGCCCGGGTTCCCGGGTTCGATTCCCGGCGGGGTCAGGGATTTTCTCTGCCTCGTGATGGCTGGGTGTTGTGTGCTGTCCTTAGGTTAGTTAGGTTTAAGTAGTTCTAAGTTCTAGGGGACTTATGACCACAGCAGTTGAGTCCCATAGTGCTCAGAGCCATTTGAACCTTAGGTTAGTTAAGTTTAATTAGTTCTAAGTTCTAGGCGACTGATGACCTCAGAAGTTAAGTCGCATAGTGCTCAGAGCCATTTGAACCAAGCCAGCTCTCAATGCTACTCCATCCTCTGCAAGCTTCTTCATCTCCCAGTACCTATTGCAACCTACATCCTTCTGAATCTGTTTAGTGTATTCATCTCTTGGTCTCCCTCTACGATTTTTACCCTCCATGCTGCCCTCCAATATCAAATTGGTGATCCCTTGATAGCTCAGAATATTCCCTACCAACCGATCCCTTCTTCTAGTCAAGTTCTGCCGAAAATTTCTCTTCTCTCCAATTCTATTCAATACCCAAAAATGGTTCAAATGGCTCTGAGCACTATGGGACTCAACTGCGGTGGTCATAAGTCCCCTAGAACTTAGAACTGCATAAACCTAACTAACCTAAGGACATCACACACATCCATGCCCGAGGCAGGATTCGAACCTGCGACCGTAGCAGTCGCACGGTTCCGGACTGCGCGCCTAGAACCGCGAGATATTCAATACCCCCTCATTAGTTATGTGGTCTACCCATCTAATCTTCAGCATTCTTGTGTAGCACCACATTTCGAAAGCTTCTATTCTCTTCTTGTCTAAACTATTTATCGTCCACGTCTCACTTCCATACGTGGCTATACTCCATACGAATACTTTCAGAAACGACTTCCTGACACTTAAATCTATACCCGATGTTAACAAATTTCTTTTCTTCAGAAACGCTTCCCTTGCCATTGCCAATCCACATTTTATATCCTCTCTACTTCGACTATAATCTGTTATTTTGCTCCCCAAATAGCAAAACTTATTTATTACTTTAAGCGTCTCATTTCCTAATCTAATTCCCGCAGCATCACCGGATTTAATTCGACCTAACACTTGGATTAAGAATCGTGATAGAAGGCTGTATACGCGAAAGAAAACTAGAGGTTCTGGAAGGTTTCAGATTGATTATATAATGGTAAGACAGACATTTCGGAAACAGATTTTAAATTGTAAGATATTTCCAGGGTCACGTTTGGACCTCTGACCACAATTTATTGGTAATGTACTGTAGATCAAAACTAAAGATACTGCAAAAAGGTAGGAATTTTAAGGAGATGGGACCCGCAAAAATTGAAAGAACCAGAGGTTGTAGAATGTTTCATAGGGAGCATTAGAGAACGATTGACAAGAACACGGGAAAGGAATTACAGTAGAAGAAGAATGGGTAGCTTTGAGAGATGAAATAGTGAAGGCAGCGGGTAAAAAGACAAGGGCTAGTAGAAACTGTTGGGTAACACAAGAAATACTGAATTTAGTCGAGGAAAGAAGAAAATATAAAACTGCAGTAAATGAAGCAGGAGAGAGGGAATACAAACGTCTAAAAACTGAGATTGGCAGGAGTCGCAAAATCGCTAAATAGGAATACCTAAAGGACAAATGTAAAGACTTAGAACAAAGCTTACCAACCTGCGGGTAATTACCCCCTTAGGGTTAAAATAAAATTTTCTGAGGGGTAAAAACTAAATGATTCAACTTCGTTACAGCCACCAAACTAAATAATTTTCAAAAAAACATTACCGTTGTCACAATATTGCAAGACACTTTTACTGATTATACAAGTTATCATTAATAACGTTTTCTAAATTAGTAGCATTAATGTGCCGGAGGTTACAGGTTCCAATACACACAAATGTTGTGCATTTTCTCATACATCGCTGATGATGAAAGTGAGAAATACACAAAACAAGTGCTAAGTATCTCAAGAATATACCTTCTCCAAACTGCAGATAATACACAGCACTAACCACATAAGGGTAACCACAGTGCTCTAAACAGTATTATTATTATTATCATTGTTAGTGGCTGTGGACATACACAAAGCACTAACAGCCTGAAGTGTTCCCATTTCTGCCAGTTCAGAAGTAATGAGTGCAGCAATGAAGTGATTTACGAACAGTAAGTATAGTACCTACATTTTAACTTGGCTGATTTTGAATGGGGTTGTAATGTGCAGGTGAAGCAAGTGCCGCAGCTGAGACGAGTAATGCGCGGGAAATATGTTTTGTAACAAGTGTCTACCCTCACTGTGAATAATTAACTTTCTTATCTGACAAGGAGTTGTGAGCAGCACCTGCGATGCACCACGAATTCCCTCGCCGTTCATTCTACCACCCAAGAAAATACAAACACACACACACACACACACAAACTAGATATCATTGATATTTCATTATTTTAAAAATAAAAGTGTCAAAAAAAATCTTTCATTTTACAGTTAAGTTATATTCTAAAGTTGGTGATAATGTAGAGGAGGGGGATGGCAACAGAGAGGGAAAAGGGAGCAGGGTGAGAGTACTAGCTGATGTCTAATGCTACTCAGGGGTAATGGTCTAAGAAAGATTGGGAACCACTGATTTTGAAGCAAAAATTACTAGGGGAAAGGTAGATGTCGCCTACAGGAAAATTAAAGACACCTTTGGAGATAAGAGATGCAGGTGTATGAATATCAAGAGCTCAGATGGAAAACAAGTCTTACTGAAAGAAGGGAAAGCAGAAAGGCGGAAGGAGTATACAGAGATTCTATACAAAGGCGATGTACGTCAGGGCTATATTATAGAAATGGAAGAGGATGTAGATGAAGATGAGTTGGGAGATATGAAACTGCGTGAAGAACATGACAGAGCACTGACAGATGCGAGTCGAAACAAGACACCGGGAGTATATACACTCCTGGAAATGGAAAAAAGAACACATTGACACCGGTGTGTCAGACCCACCATACTTGCTCCGGACACTGCAAGAGGGCTGTACAAGCAATGATCACACGCACGGCACAGCGGACACACCAGGAACCGCGGTGTTGGCCGTCGAATGGCGCTAGCTGCGCAGCATTTGTGCACCGCCGCCGTCAGTGTCAGCCAGTTTGCCGTGGCATACGGAGCTCCATCGCAGTCTTTAACACTGGTAGCATGCCGCGACAGCGTGGACGTGAACCGTATGTGCAGTTGACGGACTTTGAGCGAGGGCGTATAGTGGGCATGCGGGAGAACGGGTGGACGTACCGCCGAATTGCTCAACACGTGGGGCGTGAGGTCTCCACAGTACATCGATGTTGTCGCCAGTGGTCGGCGGAAGGTGCACGTGCCCGTCGACCTGGGACCGGACCGCAGCGACGCACGGATGCACGCCAAGACTGTAGGATTCTACGCAGTGCCGTAGGGGACCGCACCGCCACTTCCCAGCAAATTAGGGACACTGTTGCTCCTGGGGTATCGGCGAGGACCATTCGCAACCGTCTCCATGAAGCTGGGCTACGGTCCCACACACCGTTAGGCCGTCTTCCGCTCACGCCCCAACATCGTGCAGCCCGCCTCCAGTGGTGTCGCGACAGGTGTGAATGGAGGGACGAATGGAGACGTGTCGTCTTCAGCGATGAGAGTCGCTTCTGCCTTGGTGCCAATGATGGTCGTATGCGTGTTTGGCGCCGTGCAGGTGAACGCCACAATCAGGACTGCATACGACCGAGGCACACAGGGCCAACACCCGGAATCATGGTGTGGGGAGCGATCTCCTACACTGGCCGTGCACCACTGGTGATCGTCGAGGGGACACTGAATAGTGCACGGTACATCCAAACCGTCATCGAACCCATCGTTCTACCATTCCTAGACCGGCAAGGGAACTTGCTGTTCCAACAGGACAATGCACGTCCGCATGTATCCCGTGCCACCCAACGTGCTCTAGAAGGTGTAAGTCAACTACCCTGGCCAGCAAGATCTCCGGATCTGTCCCCCATTGAGCATGTTTGGGACTGGATGAAGCGTCGTCTCACGCGGTCTGCACGTCCAGCACGAACGCTGGTCCAACTGAGGCGCCAGGTGGAAATGGCATGGCAAGCCGTTGCACAGGACTACATCCAGCATCTCTACGATCGTCTCCATGGGAGAATAGCAGCCTGCATTGCTGCGAAAGGTGGATATACACTGTACTAGTGCCGACATTGTGCATGCTCTGTTGCCTGTGTCTATGTGCCTGTGGTTCTGTCAGTGTGATCATGTGATGTATCTGACCCCAGGAATGTGTCAATAAAGTTTCCCGTTCCTGGAACAATGAATTCACGGTGTTCTTATTTCAATTTCTAGGAGTGTAATACTCCTTTAGAACTACTATGCTTGGGAGACCCAGCCATGACAAGGCTCTTCCACTTGGTGAACAAAATGTATGAGACAGGCGAAATATCCATCAGACTATAAGAAGAATATAATGATTGCAGTTCAAAAGAAAGCAAGTGCTGACCGGTGCAAAAATTACCGAACTATCAGTTTACTAAGTTACGGCTGAAAAATACTGACACGAATTCTTTGCAGTACAATGGGAAGTCTATAGATGCCAAACTCGGGGAAGATCTGTTTGTGCCGCGCGTGATTAGCCCAGCAGTCTAGGGCGCTACAGTCATGGACTGTGCGGCTAGTCCCGGCGGAGGTTCGAGTCCTCCCTCGGGAATGGGTGTGTGTGTTTGTCCTTAGGATGATTTAGGTTAAGTAGTGTGTAAGCTTAGGGAGTGATGATCTTAGCAGTTAAGTACCGTAAGATTTCACACACATTTGAACAATTGAAGATCTGTTTGGATTCCCAAGATACGTCACGCGAAGATATACTAACTTCCCATAGAAGATAAGTTAAGGGAAGGCAAACCTACATTGATAGCATTTGTAGACTTAGGGAAAGCTTTTGACAAAATGGTTCAAATGGCTCTGAGCACTATGGGACTTAACTGCTGAGGTCATCAGTCCCCTATAACTTAAAACTACTTAAACCTATCTAATCTAAGGACATCACACACATCCATGCCCGAGGCAGGATTCTAACCTGCGACCGTAGCGGTCGCGCGGTTCCAGACTGTGCCGCCTAGAACCGCTCGGCAAAGCTTTTGACAGTGTTGGCTGGAATATTCTCTTTCAAATTCTAGAGGTGACAGACGTAAAACAGAGGTAATGAAAGGCTGTTTTCAATTTGTACAGAAATCACATGGCAGTTATAAGAGCCGAGGGGCACGAAAGGTTGCAGTGGTTGAGAAGGAAGTGAGACAGGGTAGTAGCCAATCCCCGATGTTATTCAATCTGTATATTGGGCAAGAAGTAAAGGAAAGAAAAGATAAATTTCAAGTAGGAATTTAATCTCAGGAGAAGAAATAAAAAAATTACTGTTTGCTGATACATTGTAATTGTGTCAGAGACATCAAAGGACTTGGAAGAGTAGTTTGACGGAATGGGCAACGTCTTGAAAGGAAGATATAAGATGAACATCAACAAAAGCAAAACAAAGGCAATGGAATGTAGCCGAATTAAATCAGGTGATACTGAGGGAATTAGCTGAAGAAATGAGAGTAGATGAGTTTTACTGTTTGGGCAGCAAAACAACTGATGATGGTCGAAGTAGAGATGATATAAAATGTAGACTAGTAATGAAAAGAAAAGCGTTTCTGAAGAAGAGAAGTTCGTTGACGTCGAGTATAGTTTTAAGGGGCAGGAAATCTTTTTTGGAAATATTTGTGTGGATTGCAGCCACTTATGGAAGCGAAACCTAGACGATAAACGCTCTAGGCAAGAAGAGAATAGAAGATTTTGAAATGTGGTGTTACAGACGAATGCTGAAGATTAGGTGGCAGGTCACGTAACTAATGAGGAGGTACTGAGTAGAACTGGAAAGAGGTGGAATTTGTGGCACAACCTGACTAGAAGAAGTGATCAGTTGGTAAGACACGTTCTGAGGCATCAAGGGAACACCAAATTAGTACTGGAGGGAAGCGTGGAGGGTAAAAATCTTAGAGGCAGACCAAGAGATGAGTACACTAAGCAGTTTCAGAAGGATGTAGGTTAAAGTAGTTACTCGGAGATGAAGAGGCTTGTACAGGATAGAGTAGCATGGAGAGTTGCATCAAACCGTTCTTCACTACCAAGACAGTGCTGAGCTACCTGGACATTTAAATAGAAGTATTGATTATAATCAAGTCCTGAGTTAAATAAACGTTACAGTTAATTGTATTTCGCATACTCAGTGTTAACCTTCAATGCTGTGGCGTGTAGTTCGTTTCAGTGTAAAGCTAAACTTGATCATTTAATTCAAATCATTTTCCTGCGTTGACAAGTTCTCTATCACTACTCTCACTACTCATTTCTCCCCCTTGCACTCTATGAAAGAGGCAAATACAATAACATAAGCCAAGAGTTGCATAAAGTAAAACAAGAAATAACAAAAATCAGTAATATATAAAAATACACTCCTGGAAATGGAAAAAAGAACACATTGACACCGGTGTGTCAGACCCACCATACTTGCTCCGGACACTGCGAGAGGGCTGTACAAGCAATGATCACACGCACGGCACAGCGGACACACCAGGAACCGCGGTGTTGGCCGTCGAATGGCGCTAGCTGCGCAGCATTTGTGCACCGCCGCCGTCAGTGTCAGCCAGTTTGCCGTGGCATACGGAGCTCCATCGCAGTCTTTAACACTGGTAGCATGCCGCGACAGCGTGGACGTGAACCGTATGTGCAGTTGACGGACTTTGAGCGAGGGCGTATAGTGGGCATGCGGGAGAACGGGTGGACGTACCGCCGAATTGCTCAACACGTGGGGCGTGAGGTCTCCACAGTACATCGATGTTGTCGCCAGTGGTCGGCGGAAGGTGCACGTGCCCGTCGACCTGGGACCGGACCGCAGCGACGCACGGATGCACGCCAAGACCGTAGGATTCTACGCAGTGCCGTAGGGGACCGCACCGCCACTTCCCAGCAAATTAGGGACACTGTTGCTCCTGGGGTATCGGCGAGGACCATTCGCAACCGTCCCCATGAAGCTGGGCTACGGTCCCGCACACCGTTAGGCCGTCTTCCGCTCACGCCCCAACATCGTGCAGCCCGCCTCCAGTGGTGTCGCGACAGGTGTGAATGGAGGGACGAATGGAGACGTGTCGTCTTCAGCGATGAGAGTCGCTTCTGCCTTGGTGCCAATGATGGTCGTATGCGTGTTTGGCGCCGTGCAGGTGAGCGCCACAATCAGGACTGCATACGACCGAGGCACACAGGGCCAACACCCGGAATCATGGTGTGGGGAGCGATCTCCTACACTGGCCGTGCACCACTGGTGATCGTCGAGGGGACACTGAATAGTGCACGGTACATCCAAACCGTCATCGAACCCATCGTTCTACCATTCCTAGACCGGCAAGGGAACTTGCTGTTCCAACAGGACAATGCACGTCCGCATGTATCCCGTGCCACCCAACGTGCTCTAGAAGGTGTAAGTCAACTACCCTGGCCAGCAAGATCTCCGGATCTGTCCCCCATTGAGCATGTTTGGGACTGGATGAAGCGTCGTCTCACGCGGTCTGCGCGTCCAGCACGAACGCTGGTCCAACTGAGGCGCCAGGTGGAAATGGCATGGCAAGCCGTTGCACAGGACTACATCCAGCATCTCTACGATCGTCTCCATGGGAGAATAGCAGCCTGCATTGCTGCGAAAGGTGGATATACACTGTACTAGTGCCGACATTGTGCATGCTCTGTTGCCTGTGTCTATGTGCCTGTGGTTCTGTCAGTGTGATCATGTGATGTATCTGACCCCAGGAATGTGTCAATAAAGTTTCCCGTTCCTGGGACAATGAATTCACGGTGTTCTTATTTCAATTTCCAGGAGTGTATAAATCTACTTAGGTGACATTAAAAGTAATCGCGCCTGCAAGCAATTATATTCCGCTGGGTTTCCTAATATGGGGTTCACAGAACCAAAAAAATTCTTACTAGCACGAATGTGAAGTCCAACTGTAAAGTGTAAAAGATGCAGTCCTCATTCAGGTGTTGTGACCCTACCAGGATACATAATACATTAAAATAGTATAACTACTGAATTGGAAACACCCATTACGTAGTAAATGTCTTGAACTCGTATACGGAGGCCGCCCAGAAAGTAATGAACCATGTTTTATTCTTCCTTTAGCAATTACACAATGAACACAATGAAAGGTACACACAAGAAAGAATGGTCTTACTTCTACTCTCCCTGCTTTTCCAAGTAATCTTCTTCTAGTTCTATGATCTATCTCCAAAGAGACACAAGGGCGTGTATACCCTCTCGCTACCACTCCCTGTTCGGTCACGAAGCCATTTTTTCAGTGTGCGAATCACTTATTCCGTGACTGGCATTCTTTAATGGCTAAATAAGTACAAGACTGAGGGAGCTAGATCTGGTCTGTGGGGTGGATGGTATAACACTGTCCAATCCTGTTTACTGATGTGTTCAAATGGTTCAAATGGCTCTGAGCGCTATGGGACCTAACTTCTGAGGTCATCAGTCCCCTAGAATCAGAACTACTTAAACCTAACTAACCTTAGGACATCACATACATCCATGCCCGAGGGAGGATTCGAACCTGCGACCATAGCGGTCGCGCCGTTCCAGACTGAAGCGCCTAGAACCGCTCGGCCACACCGGCCGGCACGGATGTGTTCCAAGTCCACAAACTAGCACGAGACAGAGAGATCTAGCGTTGAATCAAACAATCACCTTGGCTTTTATGGCGTCAAAGTCGCTGGAAACGCTTGTTGAGCTTTGGTAATGTGTTCGCATGTGCTTCAGAATTAGTGCCGCTTACTATTGGCACCAAGAATGAGCACTTCTGCATTCTGCATCTTGTCAGTTGTGAGAGCCATGGATGGCCTCCCCAAGAGCTATAAATCTCGGTCCTCAGCCGAAACGCTTTTTCGTTGTGGTCTCACCCTCTTTGCACAGTGGCTCTTGTTTTAATTATAATAATGTGATTTTCTAATTATGTTACAAATACAGAAGAGTGCTGGAGATTAGATGGTTCGATCATGTAAGTAATGAGAAAGTCTTGAATAGAGTTGGAGAGACAAGAAATTAGTGACGCAACTTTGACCAAAAGACGGGACGAGTTAATTGGACAATTCTGAGACATCAAGGAATCACCAATTCAGTACTGGACGGAAGTGTGTGTGTGTGTGTGTGTGTGTGTGTGTGTGTGTGTGAGGTGGGGGAGGGGGGCGGCGTAAAACGTCCAACGTCCATCCAACATCTCATAAAGCACTCCGTCTTCAGATTACAAGTGGCCCATCGAGGCCTTCTGACCGCCATGTCATCCCCAGTTGATGATGCAGATAGGAGGGATGTGTGCTCAGCACATCGTTATGCTGGTTTTCTTTGACCGGAGCCGCTACTAGTCGGTGGAGTAGCTCCTCAATTGGCAACACAAGGCTGAGCGCACCTCGAAAAATGGTAACAGCGCATGGCGGCCAAGATGGTCACCCATCCAAGTGCTGTGTCTACGCCTGACAGCGCTTAACTTCGGTGATTGACGGGAACCGGTGTATCCACCGTGGTAAGGCCGTTGCCCAACATCTCATAGGTCAGACATTTATTTACAGAATCAAATCGATCGTTTGCAAGGTTCTAATACAATATCGTACTACTCCTGTAAGGAACCCCCATAATCTTCTCAACTGGACATGTCCGAAAGAACCATTTCGATCTTGCAAATACAACACAATTAAAGACATTAGCTTCCACTGGGCACTGATTTATACCAGAGGGGAAAATTGAAGAGAACAAACACCAAGTATATAATCAAGGCAATGGCGGGCAATGATCCCTTCAGTGCAGATGCACACCAAGCTCGAACTCATACAGGAAACAGCGAGATGCCGCGAGTAATAAGGCCTAACGAGCAGGAACACTACATCAGTAATGTGTGGTATAAGTTCAGAATTTTGACCTGACAGGAGGCGTGCTACAATAGACCGTGTGGCTGTGGTGAACATTGTTTCTCAGTAGCTTAGTGGTCAGCGCGTCTGCCTAGTAAGCAGGAAACCTGGGTTCGGAGCCCGGTATGGCACAAAATTTTCACCTTGCCCGCTTATATAAACCAGTGGCCCCTGGCGGCTAACGTCTCTAATTCATACGCGTCTTAATAATCTTCAATCTCCTCCATCTCCGTTCATAACTATAAGACTAGTCCACGTGCAGGTTAAACCACCCATCCAGGTAAACACTGACATAGTCAAAATCCCAGTCCACTGCTTTTCTCCAGGCAATTGCCCTAAAAAGCCAGCACTTCTCATATACCGAGACAGTAGCGTGTTTCTGCACCGGCCTCCACCACTCCACTTCCACTGCCTGATCACTTCTCTTATTTAGGACTCACGATGCCCTTACCAGTGCCGGTCGAGGAGAGCATAATTCGCAGATGTGAAACTCATCGGCACACCGTGGAGCAATGGAAATGTGTCACCTGGACGGCTGAATCACGTTTCTTGCTTGACAAGATCGATGGTTGTATCCGGATATGCCTTCATCCGTGGGAACTGCTGCTCGAAACATGGCACAATTACGCGACGGGGTAAATGCGCCCTAGCTTCCTCGGGACCAGTGGTAGTAACACTGTGGACTATGTGAACATTATTCTGGACCACCTGCTTCTCTTCAAAGTTCATGTCTTCACCGACGGCGGCGCCGTCTTCCAGCAGGATAGCTGTCTGTGCCACAAGGCCAGAATCACGCCGCAGTCGTCTGGGAGGAGGAGGAGGAGGAGATTAGTGTTTAACGTCCCATCAACAACAAGGTCATTAGAGATGGAGCACAAGCTCGGATTTGGGGAGAATGGGGAAAGAAATCGGCTATTCCCTTCCAAGGAACTGAAATCCGGTTCCACAGGACAGAGCGGATCAGGTTATGGTTATGGAGGGGGCCATAATCGGTTACTGTTAGTTGCACAAAACACACAAACTTTTATTTTCCTAAGAACCACTTAATGACACATTGCCTCAAAAGGATCAAATTAAAACAATATGACTGAGGGCCTAGGAAGCAACAACTGGCAATGCACGAAGAGATATCACAGCAGTTGAGGTTAATTACAGGTTAACTGATCACTCAACTTCAGTGTCCAGGTTCGATGGACAATGAACTTTGTAGCTCTCGCAGCTAGCACCTCACAATCCGACCGCGCGTGTGCGCCGCCAGCGGTCCTGGTGGTGGTGGTGGTTAGTGTTTAACGTCCCGTCGCCAAGAGGTCCTTAGAGACGGAGCGCAAGCTCGGGTTAGGGAAGGATTGGGAAGGAAATCGGCCGTGCCCTTTCAAAGGGACCATCCCGGCATTTGCCTGAAACGATGTAGGGAAATCACGGAAAACCTAAATCAGGATGGCTGGAAACGGGATTGAACCGTCGTCCTCCCGAATGCGAGTTCAGTATGCTAACCACTGCGCCACCTGCCAGCGATCCTGGCCTGACCGCGCACAGCGGGGACTTCTTCACTGCTCTGTCCCAACCAACCAACTACATCCAGCACGCAGACAGCATTAAAATAACGTCTCAGGCAAAACCACGCAAGCTACACATGGTTGCACAAAAACACCCTACAAACAACTCGAACAATACTAAAAAGGTCACTGTGGAACAATAAGGTCGAATCACAAGTCGATACACACAGAGAACCCAGAAGCCGTCGGCGATCAAATACACGTCGTCGGACCGAACGACCAACCATAGTCGTCCCCTCTCAAATCATGTGTGTGTCAGCAATGGTTGGGCAAGTCATAGCTGTCCGGACCTCACTGCTGCACCGTCCCGACTCAGCTCCCGACACACGACGACCCAGAAATATTATCTCCTAAGATAGTACGACAGTGCTTTTATCGCTGCTACTGCCACTCACGGGCAGGCAAGCCAGTAACTTAGTGACGCCAGTAAATCGAATAGGAAACGGGGCGGCAGTACCGTAAAGACAAGATGTGAAGCAATAAATGCCACTAACACGAGCAGCACGCGGCTCGGGAACCATCCCGACATTCGCATGAAGTGATTTAGGGAAATCTGGGGAAACTTGAACCAGGATGGTCGGAAGTGGATTTGAACCGTCGTCTTCCCGAATCCGACTCCAGTGTGCTAAACACTGAGCCACCACGCTCGATAGTCGTTTGGGAAACACAATAGTGAACTTATATTGACGTCTACACCACCAAATGTGGTCCCAGCATGCGCATACCACACGCCAGTAATTCACGGTAATTGTGTGGCCTGTGCATCTGGTGCCAAAATCTCCGGAAATGATCCAAGGACTTGTGTCCACGCAGTAAGTGTATTCTCTCTTTTTTTTCTATCAACCCGACTGCTTTGATGCGATCCGGCACGTAAAGTGGGTATGACCCATGAAAGTAGTGAAATGGCAGATTCGCTGCAGTACTGTGCTCCAAAGGTGGGCCAACAGCAGAGCTTAATGTTTAGGGTCGTCAGAGTACTGCATTTCGCAAAATCATTTCTAACGTAAGAGATCAATAAGAAGCCTGCCAACCGTTACTATAGATCCCAGAGACGGCAGTAGCTTTGACATAAGAATTCTGTCACTCACTAGCTAAAGCATATTGAAATTTTTGTCTTCTATGTAATGATCCTTTTATTCCCTAGTTGCGAGATATGGAAGGCATCTAACAAGGGGAGGCCGCCAATTGCGAAATTCAGATTCGATTCATACTGCGCATAATAAAAGCTCATGTCCAGAGGTGTAATGTGGCAAAGCACCAAGATGCACTTCTCAGCCGTTGTAGAGAAAATCGACAGTTAAAAGAAACCGTTGCGGTGAAATACTCTCTATGATTAATAGTTTTATACAGCGTCGTGGCGCAGCGGTAAGCGCTCGGGTTTGTAATCGGAAGGTCGGTCGCCGGATCGAATCTCGCGCCATGCAACATTTTTTTTTTATTATTAGTTTTTTGTAATTCATATATATATATATATATATATATATATATATATAAACTATTTATGAATTGCTTATGCATTTTGGTGAAGGCGGATCGCTCTCCAATTGTACCGCCTCCATTTTTCCGTTTGTTTAACAGGGTGTACCAAAGCTCTCACGTCCCCACTGATTTTCGACGATGTTATAAGTTGCGCTAGGGACCGCATCTACCTTCTTTCGAAGTTAGCAGGCAACTACGCTTTAATGCGGCGGCTCGTTTCGGCCCATTCAACATCTGTCCTTCAAGTGTAACGAGCGAGTAACGGAGCTTATATTTCATACCTGCCGCAGCAAATTTGTGCTCGTGGGGTTTCTATTCAAATTCGAATGTTTGACTTACGCTATACGTTTTCGTTGTGGAATATCGTTTCTACGTCTTCCGTTAACTATACGTGGTTAACGTTACGAAGACAATTAATAACATTTGTGAAATACAACTTTGTTTGCGGAAAACATAATGATGTTCGAAATCGCCAGTTTTTCCACGACAAACGACCTTCAACAACTTATTATATGCATAATTGTTGCAACTGATTGCCGGGAATTATATATATATATATATATATATATATATATATATATATATATATATATATATGTATGTGTGTGTGTGTGTGTGTATATAGACACATTTGAATAACAAAAAACAAATACTAAAAAAAAAAATTTCATGGTGCGAGATTCGCTCCGGCGACCTTGGGATTACGAACCCGAGCGCTTACCGCTGCGCCACGACGCTGTCGATAATTATTAATCGTTGAGAGTATTTCACCGCAAAGGTTTATTTTAACTGTCGATTTTCTCGACAACGGCTGAGAAGTGCATCTTGGTGCTTTGCCACATCACACCTCTGGCCATGAGCTTTTATCATGCGCAGTATGAATTGAATCTGAATTTCGCAATTGGCGGCCTCCCCTTGTAAGACGTAGTGAAACTCTCGTATGGTATCCATCGCTGTGAGTCCCCACCTGGAAAGGTTCAGCAGGCGAGTTGCAAGTCTTCTCGGTCGCGTGCCGATCATGATGAAAATGCAGCACTCAGTCCCCGAGCGGTGAAAATCGCCGACAAGGCAGGGAACCGAACCTGGGTCCAGTGGGTGCCAATTAGAAGCACTGACCACGCAGCTAAGGGGGCGGACATGGAAAGCGACATGGTTTCGCTTCGAGAGGTTATTGCAACATTTTCCCCAAAGGCACTATTAGCGACTGGACACTAGTCAGCTGACTGTCGTAAAGTATTCGATCAATCGTTTTTGATAAAGTTCTCCAGTGTCATTACTTAACTGTATCCGACCACTGAAGTGGAAACATGAACCGCTACGCAAGTCCATAAACAATAGTCAGGCTCCCTGTAACGACCTTGACTGCCTTGGCAGATACAAATGACTGGAGGTAATACTTCAGAGTCAAAGGGGACTGTCCTATTTGCCATGTCGATTTTCAATAAGTTTTGGCCATAAATATAAAGTAAGTTGTGAACTTGATAAACGTGCTCAACTTCTGTAGTATCGATACAACCATATTCATTGTAAGCCTGCTCCTGAGAAAACAGATGCTGGTCAGAGAGGTTATTTTTTTGTCAGAGTAGCGGTTTGTCTGTATTTGACAGCGTAGCAATTTACTTGGTCTGAAGAGGATGGAATCCGGCATGCGGTGCAGAGGAGACAGCAGTATTTGGAAAGAATTTTGCAATAATATGTTTTGATGAAGTATGGTGAGTAAGTGGTATTATGTTAATGGAGGAAGTATGTAATCCAGCTTTTTTATAATTGTAATTGGGTAGTGCCTTATTGTTAGAACGTTGGGAATGATTGATGTTTGTTATAGAAATTTTATAACGCAGTGTATGGTATTGTCTTATAACTGAAACAGGTGCCAAGGAAAGTAACTGTGCACAGGAAAATTATTAAGAAATATTTTGCTAAACAGTCTAGTTGGGAGAACTTAAAGAAATGATGTATCGTTGTTGTGGCTGAATGAGGTATAGAGTCACTTGGAGTCTTGTTCTCGTTTATCAGTAATTAAGTTTAGTTCCTCATTTCTCATTATTTACCTTTATGAATGTGTTTTGTATACTCGCATTGCACATGTCTAGTTGTATGCTGCAGAAGCATTTTTATGAAAACTGATACCGTCTTGCCTTGCACATCGCAAGCAAGGTAAATAAAATTTGATTTTTGACAGTTTCCTCATTATCTTAATAGTAACAGGATGCAGAACAGACGAGCGTTCCGTGCGCACTGGTAGGCCAACATATATAATTATCATCAAAATTAATGTCCAATGTAAGGTACAGTAATCGTTGGAACGTGTCTATGAAAAGAACATATAATTTCAGATGTTTCAAATCAGTTAAAGATCTCAGTAACGTGCTGCCTTGTAAGTTTTCAAGCAGTTTTATCAGAAAGTCAGACGCGTTATATTTTAGGTTTATTTGCTGCGAAATTAAATTAACAGTTGTGATACAGTCATTGTTTGTAAGCCTAAAAATGAAGAAGTTAATATTCAGGACTAACATTTTAACCTGAGTCATTTGTTTCGCAAACAAATAGCAAACCTACAATTTCATTGAAAATTGATTGCTCTCTCGCAGACGAATTGTTTGACGTACTGATCAGCCTGGATTTCGCGTCGTGTAGCGTGTGCTTTAGATACTTCCGATCGAAATTATCACAGTTCTGTTGCCGTGTACTGAGATTTACGCATTTCGATAAAAAAATAAGTTTTACCAGTTTTTCTAGACACATGTAAACACGAGATAAGAAATAAAACACTCATGTCGCCACGGAACAAATCACAAGATCTATTTTAAAAAAGAGGACTTTGAGTATAAAATAAATTGCATTTGCCAGAAAAAGTTTTTGTTAGCGGTTTTAGTTTCCTACAACTTGACTTTACTTTTACACGTAATCACCGTTCACTTCGCTACAGCTTTTCTGCCTTCTTCAACCACTAAGCAGAGCAGTCCTTCCCCACTTTCAGAAGATTTGTCGACGTAGAAAAAGTGTTCGACAATGTAAAATGATAAAATACTTCACATTCTTAGAAAAATAAGTATAAGATGTAGGGAAAGACGATTAAAATAAGATATGTGCAGGAACTGAGAGGTCTTCAACCACTAAACAGAGCAGTCCTTCCCCAGTTTTAGAAGATTCGTCGATGTAGAAAAAGTGTTCGGCAATGTAAAATGATAAAATACTTCACATTCTTAGAAAAATAAGTATAAGAAGTATTGAAAGATGATTAAAATAAGATATGTGAAGGAACTGAGAGGTAACATTAAAAACGGAAGACGAACAATAAAGTGCTTAGATTAAAAAGGATGAAATACAGATCTTTATCGCTTACTTTGCAACCTTTATACCGAACAAGCAAAGACAGAAAAAAAGAGATATGACGAAATTAGGTTAAAATTCAAAGCGAAAGGATATCAGTTATAAGATTCGTTGATGAAAATACCATCCTCTGTAAGACAGCTATATTGATTATATCAATAATGAATTTTTTTTCAAATACTAACATTAGAAGACTTGTGAATAGTGTGAAACGTGCAATCAGCACAGAATGTTAAGTGAGAGTAAACAAAAGATGGTCACAAGTAATTCAGAGAAGCAAAAGTGACATTAGCGATAAACGTAACACCAAACTGGGGGAGCACCAAGTACAGCATGTAAAGGAATTCTTGTACCTTGAACGAAAAACACCACATGACGGATAAAGACAAAGTTAGAGGTATAGAAGAAGAAGCTATCACAGTCAAAGGGGACATTCCTCGCTAAAAGAAGCATATTAGTATGAAACATAGGCCTTAATTTGAGGAAAAAGTGTCTGGAAAAGGGCTTGGAGCGCAGCAGTAAATTTAAGAAAACTGGAAAAGAAGATAATCGAAGCGTTTGAATTATTTTGTTTCAGATGGATGTTAAAAATTAAATAGGCTAATAAGAAATAAGACGGTTCCCCCGTCAAATTGACGAGGATAGGAATGCGTGGAAAACACTGAGTAGAAAAATGTGTGGAAAGACAGGACGTGTATGAAGACAGAGAATAGCTTCCGTGGAAATAGACCAGTGATTCTCAACCAGCGGCTCATTTGCCCTTCAGGGGTAAAATTAACATGTCCAGAGGATGAAAACCAAAGGATACAGCTGTTTTTCGGTCACGAAACTAACTTATTTTTAAAATATTATTGCAGTTACAACTATTTTGTTATTTTGTTAAACAATAAACGAACAAATTGACAACGCATCGTAAAAGTAATTATTTAATGGCTACTGCACTGCAGCAGGCCTGCACTTATTGTCATTGTTATTACTGGTGGTTTCAGATTGTCAGATACAAAACCGAAACGCCTGCGCTAGCAGGACAGAGCGGATTAGGTTGTGAAAAGGGGCCAAAATGAGTTCTTGTCAGTTGCACTCAACATAAAAACTTTATCATCACACAATATTACAACGATGCAAAAGACTTAAAACTTTAATCGACTTCCCTTGATTAACTTTAGATCGGCTGTAGCCCGCATATTAAGCGATAAGTAGAGTTACAATCAAAAGGCAGAAGGCCTTATCTTAAAACATTTCATGAAAAAATGGCAAGACAAGAACATTCATTTAAGAAATATTAAAACTCGGCTGAAGGCCACACATCAAATGGTTCAAATGGCTCTGAGCACTATGGCACTTAACTTCTAAGGTTATCAGTCCCCTAGAACTTAGAACTACTTAAACCTAACTAACCTAAGGACATCACACACATCCATACCCGAGGTAGGATTCGAAACAGCGACTGCAGCGGTCACGCAGTTCCAGACTGTAGCGCTTAGAACCGCTCGGCCACCCAGGCTGGCTGCCACACATCAACACAATAATTTAACGGCTCAAGGCCTTAAAAGATTTAGTTTAAGAGATATTAAAACGGCTGAAGGCCGCACATCAACCAAATAACTAAAAACGAAACAGAGAAATTACTGTGTTAACACACAAGGAACGGCGCTCAGAAGCTTCCAAGAACCGGCCAGGGATTGTGAACACTAACGCCCGTTTATGTGAGACAGGCAGCCTGACCAACAATCTCTAAATCGGAAAGCAACCCAACCGACAGACAGCCGACCGACCAATCAAGCATATCAGTTCTGCTCGACGCAACCAGCAAAACGACCACAACGACACACAGAATATTGGCGCCCACAACAACCAACAACACCTCAGCTGTCGAATTACACGCCGCACTGAACAGCAACAACACGACGAGGAAACTACACTGCCGAAAATTACGTCAACGACCAGGTCAGGTAACCGGAACGTCAACGGCCACAACGCAGAAGATATCGCTGGTCAACAGGGAATAAATTAAATTAAACTCCACAGGAAAACGGCTGGAATCTTAGCCGACTTATAAACACACACGTTGTTGCTCGCGGGAATGTCCCAAAAGCGACAAGCAGGATCAAACGAAGAAATGTAAACAGCTGAGGCTCGATAGTAGGTTAAGTGAGGATTCAACTCTCATGTCCAAGATCGGTGGGCGACGAACATCGTGGCACTCCCAAGCAGCACCTCTCACTCCAGCCGCGCGTGCACGCCGCCAGCGGCTCCAGCCCTACTTCGAGCGACGGGGGCCTGCTTGGTGCTCCACTACAACCGACCGACTGGACTGCTGATCCGTCCGCAACTGCTGCTCCGTCGCGACTGCACTGCTGGTGCGTCTCCCACTCACTTCTGGTCCAACTGACTCCACTGCTGGTTCGTCCACAACTCGGACACACGGCGACCTGGGACACTGGCGCAGACCCAACCATGCAGAGGGAACACTCCGACATCTCTGCACAGGCAAGGAACCGACCCACGTCCGTCGAGATGACCAACTGAACGGGTGCAGAAGCGGTCAGAGAACCAGTTACACGTCGCCCAATGAGACGACCGACCGAACGACTAACCAACGGTCTTCCTCGCTCAAATCTCCTTCCGTCGGACCATGCATGTGCGTCGCCAGCGGTCGGACAAGTACTGGCTGTCCGCGCTTCACCGGCGCTCTGTCCGAGACTTCACTGCTGCTGCGTCCCGACTGCCAGCTGGTCTGTCTCCAAGTGACTCCCAACTGAAATCGAGACACACGACGACGGAAATACTGGCTCGGACCCAATCATGCGGAGGAAACACGCCCACTGGCTAACCGACGTCCATGCACCAGGAAAGGACCGACCCAAGTCCCGCAAGATGACCAATTGAAGGTGCCCAGAAGCTGTCAGAAGACCAAATACACTTTGCCCGATGAGGCGACCGACCGAACGACCAACCAACAGTCGTCCCCACTCAAATCTCCTTCCGTCGGACTGCATGTGTGTCGCCAGCGGTCGGGCGAGTACTGGCTGTCGGCGCCTCACCGACGCTCCGTTCTCCTACTTCACTGCTGGTGCGCCCCGACTGCACTCCTGGTCCGTTTCAAACTGATTGCCAGACACACGACGATCCGGAAATACTATCGGTCGCTCCACAGATGGTACGACAGTGCACTTATCGATACGCGGTGCTGCTGCCGCTCGCGGGCAAGTAAGGCAGGGTCCGCATCTCGTGGTCGTGCGGTAGCGTTCTCGCTCCCCACGCCCGGGTTCCCGGGTTCGATTCCCGGCTGGGTCAGGGATTTTCTCTGCCTCGTGATGACTGTGTGTTGTGTGCTGTCCTTAGGTTAGTTAGGTTTAAGTAGTTCTAAGTTCTAGGGGACTTATGACCATAGATGATAAGTCCCATAGTGCTCAGAGCCATTTGAACCATTTTGAAGTAAGGCAGGAAGTCACTGACGCCAGTAAATGGAATAAGAAAACGAGGCGGCAGTACCGTAATAGAGGATGACAAACAATAAATGTCATGAACACGAGCCGTGCACGGCTCAAAAACATTGGCAGTTTGAAGTCTTCTAACTTCCTTCACTTAATAAGTAGGGAAACAAGCAATCAAATGATGTGCGAACAATGAGTATAGTGCGCACATTTTAACTTGATTGATTTTAGATAGGGGTGCCAGGTATCGGTAAAGCAAACGTCGCTAGGCAGAGGAGTAGTGCAAAGAAAGCGTGTTTTGTGTCTTCCCCAAATGTGAATAGCTAGCCTTCTTTTCTGAGCGGGAACTGTAGATAGCACTCGTGATACGATACCTTTTCTAAACCTTAGGCGCTAATGATGACACTGGCGGGGGCAAAGGGAGACGCGGAGACTATGGGCGGGGTGGGGGGTGGGGGGTGGAGGAGAGGCGAGGGAGGAAGTAGGGGAAGTAAAGTACTAGCTAATATCTGATTGCAATGGTCCCAGAAAGGTTGGCAACCACTGTACTACAAGAAACCGTAGGCGACAAAGACTATTAAGGAAGACAGAGATTCGAGCATTCTAACAAATAGTCGATCATTCTGGTGTATTACTCTCAGACGTGTCTGTAATACAGCGTACATCGATGTACCATTCAGTCGTCTAGCCGCATTTATGATATACTGTAAGTTACGTTTGTCATTTACTTTGTGTTTTCTAATAAATTTATAGTAGTATCAATTTAATATGAAAAGTAACAAAAATTTTCGTGTGTTCCTCTGTTGCAGGAGCGGGAAGAAACCGAGTGGGCACCCAAAGTACTTTTCTTCGCTGCGCTAGGAGTTCTTCATCACGGGATGAAATATTCCCTGTGTCGACGGCCGTCTATCGCGAGAAAACGCCAGAAGTTTTACTCGATTACTTAGTTCATTCTTTTAACAATGTGAAAGAAATAAATGAAATGTTGTATGTCACAAAAATATTCTTCAGTCTGTGTTGAGCCTGTACGAGTTTGTATTCATGTTTGTCCAGCCGGCATATGACTATGTGTTATTACTGGACTGAACGTTTTTCGTGGTGTGTGTTAACGTTTGACGTGGTCTGTGGTATATCCTGCGACACGAATAAATCAGGCTGAAGTTATTTTTTGATGAATAAAATGTGCATGTATAATGACTTATTCTCAAGTAGCTAAATGGAGTCAAGTTACGCTAGTCCACTGAAAGAATATTTCAGTGAAGTGATATTACTGGACTGAAACGAATTGCAAATATGACGTCAAACTGCTAAGCTTCATTGAACTTTGCTGCTGATGTACACCGAAGAAGTAAGTTTAATACAGATTATTTAATATTCTTAAAAAGGAAGTAAAATATGATCTAAACTTTAAAAGTACAAGCCTATTATTATTGTAGGTGCACAGACAAATAATCTTTAAATTACAGTGTAAAAATACGTGTGAATACCTAATCTAACTTGTGACGCGAACGCTGGCAGTACGACAGTATTGTAGCAACTATGGCCTAAACTGCGCTAACGTTATACAGAATCTTAATTGATACACTACTGGCCATGAAAATTGCTACAACAAGAAGAAATGCAGATGATAAGCGGGTATTCATTGGACATATATATTATTCTAGAACTGACATCTGATTACATTTTCACGCAATTTGGGTGCATAGATCCTGAGAAATCAGTACCCAGAACAACCACCTCTGCCCGTAACAACGGCCTTGATGCGCCTGGGCATTGAGTCAAACAGAGATTGGATGGCGTGTACAGGTACAGCTGCCCATATAGCTTCAACACGATACCACAGTTCATCAAGAGTAGTGACTGACGTATTGTGACGAGCCAGTTGCTCGGTCACCATTGACCAGACGTTTTCAGTTGGTGAGATATCTGGAGAATGTGCTGGCCAGGGCAGCAGTCGAACATTTTCTGTATCCAGAAAGGCCCGTACAGGACCTGCAAAATGCCGTCGTGCATTATCTTGCTGAAATGTAGGGTTTCGCAGGGATCGAATGAAGGGTAGAGCCACGGGTCGTAACACATCTGAAATGTAACGTCCACTGTTCAAAGTGCCGTCAGTGTGAACAAGAGGTGACTGAGACGTGTAACCAATGGCACCCCATACCATCACGCCGGGTAATACGGCAGTATACGGATGTGACCATCATTATGCTGTAAACAGAACCTGGATTCATCCGAAAAAATGACTTTTTGCCATTCGTGCACCCAGGTTCGTCGTTGAGTACACCATCGCAGGCGCTCCTGTCTGTGATGCAACGTCTAGGGTCTCCAAGCTGATAGTTCCTGCTGCTGCAAACGTCGTCGAACTGTTCGTGCAGATGGTTGCTGTCTTGTAAACGTCCCCATCTGTTGACTCAGGGATCGAGACGTGGCTGCACGATCCGTTACATCCATGCGGATAAGACGCCTGTCATCTCGACTGCTAGTGATACGAGGCCGTTGGGATCCAGCACGGCGTTCCGTATTACCCTCCTAACCCCACCGATTCCATATTCCGCTAACAGTCATTGGATCTCGACCAACGTGAGCAGCAATGTCGCGATACAATAAACCGCAATCGCGGTAGGCTACAATCCGGCCTTTATTTAAGTCGGAAACGTGATGGTACGCATCTCTCCTCCTTACACGAGGCATCACAACAACGTTTCACCAGGCAACGCCGGTCAACTGCTGTTTGTGTGTGAGAAATCGGTTGGAAAATTTCCTCATGTCAGCACGTTGCAGGTGTCGCCACCGTTGTGTGAATACTCTGAAAAGCTAATTATTTGGATATCACAGCATCTTCTTCCTGTCGGTTAAATTTCGCGTCTGTAGCACGTCATCTTCGTGGTGTAGCAATTTTAATGGCTAGTAGTGTATTTTAGTTGGATGAAGGTAACAGAACTTGGGCGCATATTCCGTCGCATTAGCCATCAGAAAGAAGCAGCAGAATTAATAAATATCTTCGGACAAGAAGAAAATGAGCTACGATCTGAAGTGAGGTAAATTTTTTAGTTGTGGTGCGACGGAACTGAAATAACTTAGCTACGCGACTTCCCCACCTTCATAGGTCACAGTCACTTTACCTGGTGGATCGAATCAAAGCAGTCGGGTTGCTAGAAAAAGAGAGAACACACTTACTGCCTGCAGCTCATGCGCTACGTTGATTGAATGCGGTACGTACAATCGCGTGCCTGGCAGGCACTTGAACCGTGATGGCTGTCTTTCGCGAGCAGTGCGGTGACATATACGCCATCTGATCAACACTCCCATTGAGGCGTCTGGATTCTAATTCCGTTCTGGAACACAGTTTAAGCTTCTCGCAATCAGTTATCTGAGAAAGTATTGAAACGTCCCCTGAGGAAAATTGTACATGACTGTGGTTACAGACCGAGCGAGGTGGCGCAGTGGTTAGACACTGGACTCGCATTCGGGAGGACGACGGTTCAATCCCGTGTCCGGCCATCCTGATTTAGGTTTTCCGTGATTTCCCTAAATCGCTCCAGGCAAATGCCGGGATGGTTCCTTTCAAAGGGCACGGCCGACTTCCTTCCCCGTCCTTCCCTAATCCGATGAGACCGATGACCTCGCTGTCTGGTCTCCTTCCCCGAAACAACCAACCAACTGTGGTTAAACTGACACACAATATTTTTAGCGCAACGAAATCTGACTTTGAAAAATCCCTACAAAAGAATGGCCCCGACTAACAATAACCTATACTTTTCACAAATCACTTACCTCACAAAAATCTTCGTTACTCGAGCTACTGCAATACAGCGAGCGCCACTACTGCCAGCTAAATAAAAGATTCAAACTACGGAAGGCACTAACTACTGATAGGCATAGTTAGCAAATGAAAGATTTTGATAGAAAACAAACAACGTATTTACCTCAATAGTGTTCAAAAGTCATAATGTATACAGCAGTTCATGACATCCAGTCTTACCAATTTCAAAACTCCGCCATCTCTCTCCCCACATCCACCACTGCTGGCGGCTTACCTCCAACTGCGCAACGCTACGCGCTGTTAACAGCCAACTGCCCAACGCTAGAGTGGCGAGTATTACAACAATGCCAACCAGCCACAGACTGCACACAGCACAGCCAGTGATTTTCATACAGAGCGCTACGTGGCGTTACCAATAAGAAAACCTAAACAGCCTACTTACAGTATCGATGGTCAGATCTCAGTCTTACTGCTCAGTATCACTACTTGCATAGTCGACTCGTTCTGTTCTTGTACGTCAGATTTGAATTTCTCACATGGCCAACATCTTCGCTACCTTTTCCGTTTTAATTTTTATTTTTTTATCGAGCGTTAACAATATAAAATTCATTTTTTATCGGTTCACAGCCTCGAAAATGAGATTTTGTCCTCCCTCATGTTTCGTCCCCCAGTTTGTTTTAACCGTTCACAAATCTATTATTTTGTTTTACTCGTATAGGACGTATGGTTAGTGCTTAATAGTTTGTCACAGTTGTACATTTTATCCATGTTACGTCATAGGTAACTTCTGCTACTACGCATTGGATGAACGTCGCAGAAGCCTTCTCGTTTAGCTGTGGTAACATTCACTTATTTCTTCTTTTCTCAGTTTCCCCTTTTCAGCTCGATTTGGTGCCTTTCATATTTTGTAGCTCAGTTGTAGGTTTCACAGCTTTTTTTTTTTTTTTTTTACAGCTTTGTAATTTATGTAGCTCATGATAAAAATGAGTTTTTATAGTAGACTTTTTATTTGATACAGTACATAATACACAGGTGTTGACATAACTGTTATTAATCATCAAAGAAATTCGCCAACAGCCGTGTAATTGAGATGTTACTTTATTTTATTTTGATTACCAGTTTCTGCATTCCACTACGCCATCTTCAGATCCCTTCATAAGAAAAGAGTATACTTGTAGTGTATATCAGAGTGTACTAAGCAAGCTTTGGAGAAAGTGGTGTATAATCATAAAAGCATTTAAAGCTACTCAATGAAAGTAGTGGCGTTAAAACAAATCTGTCTACATTCAGCACAAGAGAATAGAGCATGTGCACATATTTGTAGTCATGAAAGTAGTTAACATCACGAATTTACAAGAGAACATGCGAAAACATTGTTGTTGTTGTTGTGGTCTTCAGTCCTGAGACTGGTTTGATGCAGCTCTCCATGCTACTCTATCCTGTGCAAGCTTTTTCATCTCCCAGTACCTACTGCAACCTACATCCTTCTGAATCTGCTTAGTGTATTCATCTCTTGGTCTCCCTCTACGATTTTTACCCTCCACGCTGCCCTCCAATACCAAATTGGTGATCCCTTGATGCCTCAGAACATGTCCAACCAACCGATTCCTTCTTCTGGTCAAGTTGTGCCACAAACTTCTCTTCTCCCCAATCCTATTCAATACTTCCTGATTAGTTATGTGGTCTACCCATCTAATCTTCAGCATTCTTCTGTAGCACCACATTTCGAAAGATTCTATTCTCTTCTTGTCCAAACTATTTATCGTCCATGTTTCACTTCCATACATGTCTACACTCCATACAAATACTTTCAGAAATGACTTCCTGACACTTAAATCTATACTCGATGTTAACAAATTTCTCTTCTTCAGAAATGCTTTATCCTCTCTACTTCGACCATCATCAGTTATTTTGCTCCCCAAATAGCAAAACTCCTTTACTACTTTAAGTGTCTCATTTCCTAATCTAATTCCCTCAGCATCACCCGACTTAATTAGACTACATTCCATTATCCTCGTTTTGCTTTTGTTGATGTTCATCTTATATCCTCTTTTCAAGACACTGTCCATTCCATTCAACTGCTCTTCCAAGTCCTTTGCTGTCTCTGACAGAATTATAATGTCATCGGCGAACCTCAAAGTTTTTATTTCTTCTCCATGAATTTTAATACCTACTCCGAATTTTTCTTTTGTTTCCTTTACTGCTTGCTCAATATACAGATTGAACAACATCGGGGAGAGGCTACAACCCTGTCTTACTCCCTTCCCAACCACTGCTTCCCTTTCATGTCCCTCGACTCTTATAACTGCCATCTGGTTTCTGTACAAATTGTAAATGGCCTTTCGCTCCCTGTATTTTACCCTTGCCACCTTTAGAATTTGAAAGAGAGTATTCCAGTTAACATTGGCAAAAGCTTTCTCTAAGTCTACAAATGCTAGAAACGTAGGTTTGCCTTTCCTTAATCTTTCCTCTAAGATAAGTCGTAAGGTGAGTATTGCCTCATGTGTTCCAGTGTTTCTACGGAATCCAAACTGATCTTCCCCGAGGTTGGCTTCTACTAGTTTTTCCATTCGTCTGTAAAGAATTCGTGTTAGTATTTTGCAGCTGTGACTTATTAAACTGATAGTTCGGTAATTTTCACATCTGTCAACACCTGCTTTCTTTGGGATTGGGCGAAAACATTAAAAAGATCAAAACTAGACAGTATACAATCAGGAGCACCGCCGAACAAACATGTCAATTTTTTTTTGTTTGTATTTTTAACATAAAACCCCACATAATTCTTATAGATGAGGAAACTCTAGTATACATGAGGACCTATTCTCATTTAAAGTAGAATGTCACACTGTAATCTATCAAGTACAAAATGTCCATATTTATGGCCTAGGTGATGTGGTGATAACCATATCACCAGTTGTCATAGTACCTAGGTCGTAAATCTGCAGATTATTGTACAGTCGTGGACAAAACGAGCGAGACCCCTCGCCTTTTCGTTATGCTGATCCGCACAGCTTTAAAGTCTGCTACATAGCATAACAGGCAAGGCGACGAAGTGCTACCAACATACTATGCACAGGAGTGAACTTGAAAAACTATCCGAACTATGTGAGACTGTTTTCAGTCATGTGTAAGACTATATTAATCCTGATTAGTGTGTTAAACACAACACGTAAATGTAAGATATAAATGAAAGAAGAAACGCTAATTAGTATGAACTGTACTGATAAAAATGAATTTAAGCTTATCGAGATTGCGTTGACACAGAAGCTCACTTCAAGGGACCATATACCGCAGGAATTGTGATGCATTTCCGCTTATTATGTCTACCCGTACTCGAGGTAAACAGTTTTTAAGGGTTGGGTAGACAGATAGACGGTCAAGATGAAACGTCCCTCTCCCCGCATCGGAGCGCGAGTGTCCTCTGAAATACGTAATTCTTGTATTACCTGTGTCAGCTGATCTTGTACTTTCCGGATTTCTCTTTTGTACTGTGTATTGATTTGATTTTGATTTTGTTTGAATTTTCTAATTTGTTCATACTCTTCAGTGTCCGTGAAGGCTACAGGTCTTGTGTCATTCAGATCATCATCTACCCTTGTAGATAAGTTAGTGAACTGATCTGAAAGTTCGGCTACTTTCTCTGATAATGAACTAATTTCTTCCATGTCTCTTTCTGCTGTGTCCTTTAAGTTTTCCTGAGTTTTTGCAAGTTGCGTAACCGAATCGGTAGATGCAACTGAGTCAATTTTAGCTTGCAAGGTCTCATGATTTTCATGAACAATAATTTGCAGTTCTTTTATGGCTGCTTCGTGATTCTGTAATGCATTTTCATGCCGCGAAAAAGTAGGTTGAAAATGCTCACAAATTTGTGTTTTTACGTCATTACAGACTTTTTGGCATTTCGATTCGATGTTATGTAACTCAGTAGTTAAATCTTCACGTGTTTGTTCAAGCGTGGTGTGAAGATTTTGTTCCATTGCGTCTAACTGTTGCTATGTTTGTCTCTGGTGTTGTTCCATTGTGTCTAACTTTTGAAGATTTAATTCCATTGT
Source organism: Schistocerca serialis cubense (assembly GCF_023864345.2). Taxonomy (NCBI): domain Eukaryota; kingdom Metazoa; phylum Arthropoda; class Insecta; order Orthoptera; family Acrididae; genus Schistocerca; species Schistocerca serialis. Next base: position 149,501,750 of record NC_064639.1, on the reverse strand, counting down.
GTCTAACTTTTGAAGCTTTTGCTGTGTTTGTCTCTGATTTTGTTCCGTTGTGTCTAACTTTTGAAGCTTTTGTCCCATTTGTTGCATTAATTGTAATAACAATGCACTGGTGTCTGAAACATGTTCCTCAGTGCTTTTCGGCAGTGAATTTGCACCGGCAACATTCACATTTTGACAAGCAGAAAATGTGTCTTGACTTATTTGAGAAAACGGTGAGGACCCAAAACCTGAATCTACAGTCTTTGCGAGATTGTGTCCTGTCATTTCGGATTCCTGAGGCGAGCTATTGCCGACCGATCGATCGATAATGCTTCCCTGTTCACTAATTGTTTCACTGTCTACGCCATTATTTGACGCCCGTTCCAAAGAAAGTGAGACTAGTAGGGTTCCATTTTTACCGATTTAAGTTACGAATATAGCTACGACAGTTACTGAAGATGAGGACCGCATAAATAATTACCCCTACTCTTTATTCGAAATGTTCTACACTCCTGGAAATGGAAAAAAGAACACATTGACACCGGTGTGTCAGACCCACCATACTTGCTCCGGACACTGCGAGAGCGCTGTACAAGCAATGATCACACGCACGGCACAGCGGACACACCAGGAACCGCGGTGTTGGCCGTCGAATGGCGCTAGCTGCGCAGCATTTGTGCACCGCCGCCGTCAGTGTCAGCCAGCTTGCCGTGGCATACGGAGCTCCATCGCAGTCTTTAACACTGGTAGCATGCCGCGACAGCGTGGACGTGAACCGTATGTGCAGTTGACGGACTTTGAGCGAGGGCGTATAGTGGGCATGCGGGAGGCCGGGTGGACGTACCGCCGAATTGCTCAACACGCGGGGCGTGAGGTCTCCACAGTACATCGATGTTGTCGCCAGTGGTCGGCGGAAGGTGCACGTGCCCGTCGACCTGGGACCGGACCGCAGCGACGCACGGATGCACGCCAAGACCGTAGGATCCTACGCAGTGCCGTAGGGGACCGCACCGCCACTACCCACCAAATTAGGGACACTGTTGCTCCTGGAGTATCGGCGAGGACCATTCGCAACCGTCTCCATGAAGCTGGGCTACGGTCCCGCACACCGTTAGGCCGTCTTCCGCTCACGCCCCAACATCGTGCAGCCCTCCTCCAGTGGTGTCGCGACAGGCGTGAATGGAGGGACGAATGGAGACGTGTCGTCTTCAGCGATGAGAGTCGCTTCTGCCTTGGTGCCAATGATGGTCGTATGCGTGTTTGGCGCCGTGCAGGTGAGCGCCACAATCAGGACTGCATACGACCGAGGCACACAGGGCCAACACCCGGCATCATGGTGTGGGGAGCGATCTCCTACACTGGCCGTACACCACTGGTGATCGTCGAGGGGACACTGAATAGTGCACGGTACATCCAAACCGTCATCGAACCCATCGTTCTACCATTCCTAGACCGGCAAGGGAACTTGCTGTTCCAACAGGACAATGCACGTCCGCATGTATCCCGTGCCACCCAACGTGCTCTAGAAGGTGTAAGTCAACTACCCTGGCCAGCAAGATCTCCGGATCTGTGCCCCATTGAGCATATTTGGGACTGGATGAAGCGTCGTCTCACGCGGTCTGCACGTCCAGCACGAACGCTGGTCCAACTGAGGCGCCAGGTGGAAATGGCATGGCAAGCCGTTCCACAGGACTACATCCAGCATCTCTACGATCGTCTCCATGGGAGAATAGCAGCCTGCATTGCTGCGAAAGGTGGATATACACTGTACTAGTGCCGACATTGTGCATGCTCTGTTGCCTGTGTCTATGTGCCTGTGGTTCTGTCAGTGTGATCATGTGATGTATCTGATCCCAGGAATGTGTCAATCAAGTTTCCCCTTCCTGGGACAATGAATTCTCGGTGTTCTTATTTCAATTTCCAGGAGTGTAGTTGCAGTCGATACATCAGCATATTACTCGTAGCTACGCTTTCGATCCAAATCACGTTTACAGGAATGCAAATAAAATCCATTTGCCTATACACGTGGTAATTCAGATCCCAATATTAATGCCACCGCGTTTTAGAAGTGCGAGAATTCCCATTGCTAGCTAGCTTAAGAAACACTTCGGCTAATGAACGTTTTCTGGCTGTGGCGAGTCTAATGGAGAATTCGAAACCTTGCATAACACGTTTGGCAGCTTTGTAGCCGTTTATTTCCTGGGGTGGTGCAGAATTATCCTACTAAATTTACTCGCTGATAACAGTATTTTGTTATTTCGATAAACATCCCGAATGATTGTCACAGAAGTGGTGATATAAAGGTAGAAAATTCATGTTTTTGAGTCCAGAAAGCTCTATGCAACAGAAACCGCAGATCATTTTGTCATTTTCATTGCGAAATTGCCGACTTATTCATGTCTGGGGTAATAATAGAGGGCTGTTTGCCCGGGTTGTCTACCAGCGTAGTGAAAGGTGTATGTTACTGCAAGGGAGGTCTGGTTTGTTTTCGGTTCTAATCTCGATGGAGGCAGATAGACTATCAGTAAAGCAATTTTAAGAAATTATCGGGCCCCTAAAATTTTATTGCTATCTTTATTCTGTACCGGCCCCCTGTGGATGTCAATATGAATTGACTTAAGTGTGGCACTGAATGATTTTTAACTGAATTTCGTTATGAATCTTCTCACATTGCTAAATTTGCACACTTTCATGGTAGGTCAGCAACGGTAATCCAGTATGACTGGTCTGAACGTTCACACAGACCGTTTCGCGGCCGAATGCGCGTATTATTTTGCTAATTCGTAACGATCTGAGGTACTTTGTATTATTAAAACGGTTATGTCATCTCGATAAGTTGAAATTCATTTTTATTAGTACAGTTCATACTAATTTGCGTTTCTTCTTTCATTTATATCTTATATTTACGTGTTGTGTTTAACACACTAATCAGGATTAATATAGTCTTACACATGACTGAAAACAGTCTCACATAGTTCGGATAGTTTTTCAAGTTCACTCCTGTGCATAGTATGTTGGTAGCACTTCGTCTCCTTGCCTGTTATGCTGTGTAGCAGACTTTAAAGCTGTGCGGATCAGCATAACGAAAAGGCGAGGGGTCTCGCTCGTTTTGCCCACGACTGTACATCATAGATTAGAGGGTGACATGTTGCTTTAAATGACGATAGATCCTCGGTTATACTACGGGTTTCCTCAACTATAACAATTATATATGATTTTATACTAAAAACACGAAAAACAAAAACAAAAAATTGGCAAGCTTTGTTTGGCGGTGCTCCTGATTATATTATGTCTAGTTCCGATCTTTTTAATGTTTTTGCGTGTTTTCTTGTAAATTCGTGATGTTAAATAGTTTAATGACTAACAAATATGTACACATGTTCTATTGTCTTGTGCTATAGGTACACAGATTTGTTTTAACGCCACTACTTTTATTTTGAAGCTTTAAATGCTTTTATGATTACCTGTCACTTTCTGCAAAGCTTACTTTGTACACTCTTATATACACTACAGGCATAGTCATCTATTCTGCAGAAGTTCTGAAGATGCCATAGTGGAATGCCGAAACTGGTAATCAAAGTAAAATAAAATAACATCACAATTACACGGCTGTTGGCGAATTTCATTGGTAATTACTGGACCAGTTTATGTCCCCTGTGCATGGTGGATCAATAGAGAGCAACTATTATTAAGTATAGTAACCAATGTTACCTGTGGTGTACAGGAGTTGAACAAAAATACGGGAACAACACGAGAAACGCATACTTGAATTTAAGTGCAGATGTTATCCAAGACTACAGGCTGAGCTGTTGTGTTTCACCACGAACGGAACTGTGGAATGTCCTCAGCACAGTGAAAGTGTAAGTCGTGGTAAGAACAGTGTTCAGTGTAATTGTGAGCGCATTAGGTCGGAAATAAGTGACTTCGAACGTGGGCAAATTGTTGCTGGTCGTATGGCGGATACTTTCGTAGCCAAAGTAGCCAAAGTATTTGATGTCTCAAGAGGCACCCTACCGAAGGTTTACACCACCTAGGGGAAGGTGGCTAAAGTGACCAGGATGGTAAAAACGGCCATTGTACACGTTTTGCCCTGAATATTACTTCTGGCTATCGAGAAGTGATCAGACCAGTTCTAATACACACCGTCACTGTTGTCAGTGTGTTTTACACAGGAAGTTTGTTTCGTCATATTTCTGGTTTTCCAGTCGTGTGATGTAATATAAGTAAGTTACACTAGTCTTGTTACCTCATTTACATTTGTTGTAATCTTTTTTACCATATCAATGTTTTAACCAAGTCCTTTGGACTACAAATGTCATTACTTGTCGTTTGTGTTTGATAGTTTCATCTGTGAGCCACCATGGTGTCCGATCGGGAAAAGTGGTTAACTTGTTCCCTTACGTTGTAAGGGTTAGTTACTTTCGACTATCAGTCGTAATAGTCCATGTCAGACTTACTTGCAACCCCTTTTACACAAAAAGCTATTGTCTCTCATTCTGTCTCCTGAAGTAATTTACAATATTTTTAACCGTTTCCGTTCTACTACGTGTGGCCTAAAACAAAACTCCGTTTGGAAACGTTCTGGCCAAGACGCTTTCAGATACTAGGATATCAAGATACCTGGAAAGTATGTCCAAAAATCAGAACAATAAAAGTGGAACCCTATTGCGATGGAACTAACCACTTCACCCCATAGGTAGGGAAAAGGTCGACACATCGTAAGCCTTCAGAAAAATGCATGCAGCTCCTATATATTATTTTCGACTTCACTTATAAACATCTGGTGTGATACCTCGTAGTACGCACATTCAAAAAATGTGGGTAGTAAGCTTCCATCGGTAACCATAGTTTGTCGAAAATTCAACTGCCATTAGAATGGCCACTTTACCCCATATTCCCCTTCAGGGGAAACGGAAAAGCAGCGTTCGCAAAGTCACAATGCGCGTTGAGTGATCGTTACAGACGGCCTTTGAAGAGAACTGTGGTGAAAGATAAGAGGGCGACAACTACAAAAGTCACGGCAGAACTAAGTGCCACAGACGAGAATTACACGAGCACCAAAACAACACGAAGGAAGTTTCATACCCAGGGAATTGCAGGGCAAGCTGGAATTCCAAACAACTCATCAGTGCTGTAAATGGCCGTAACAGGAGAACGCAGTGCCGAAGCTATAAAACCTAGGCTATGGTGCAATGTAAGATTGGTTGGATGAGTTTTTTCGCACTATTTCCAAATTCTCGCCGAGTTTACTTCCCAAGAATGAAACACGGCGGAGGTTCGAGCATTCATATCGGTTTATTCCATGTGCCCCATGGGTAGTCTGCAACGTCTCATTACTGCCAAGAATTGTGTAAAAGTTTTTGCTGATCAAGTTCATCCAATGGAACAGTGATTGTTCTCCATAGGTGATGCTGTGTTCCGAAAGAACAGAACCCCTACTCACACAGCTCGTATCGTTCAGGACTGGTTTTGTGAGCACGAAGATGAACTGTTGCATCTTTACTGGCGACTATAGTCTACTATGATGACCGCTATCCACCTCCATCATCGTTACCTGGACTTGCCACTATTTTTCAGAAGAATGATATAAGATTCCCTTAAAAACCAAGCTATTTATTCATACCTGTACTCATAAATGAAACATGTGCATATCCCCACTCCTTACTCCATGAACACAGTACTATGTTGTAGATTGCCGTTTGTGAGGTCTATATTATCGATAAAAATATGTTTTGTAATCAGATGTTGGATGTATCTATGCTGTACACTGGGACAGGTGTTTTGTTTTCAGAAAAAAGGAAGGAAGATGAGGGGGATTGGTTTTTGTCCTTCCGTTTGCATGTGGACGTATATTATTTCATTCTCAGTGGTTTGTTGTTCATAGATAAATAAGTTACAGTGTACAATCTTCTCCCACATGCATTATAAACATTCTGTCCCTGTTTGATATAGATCACTGGAGCGTCTGTAAGTAACACCACTTGTAAACTGGTGGATTGATTTGCATGCTACATGCTGAGCCATTCATTCTCATCCTTCCCGCTGGTGAAACAACTTTCTGCATTTTTTTCTACATAGATTTACCAAATTTTATAATTTTGTTAGTAGGTTTAATAAAAATTTGCATTATTGAAGGTTAACACTGTCGATAAAAATGTTTCACACAACAAAATAGATTGTTCGTCCTAGTAAAGAAGTTGCATATTGCCTAAACTTTCCGAAACTTTGGAAGTAAAATAAAGTCTATATCTTCTTTTTTATAGCAGTTGGAGTGCATTAGGTGTGTTTAACAGAGAAATGTTTAATTTTCTCCTCAGAAACTATTAATGCTGCTTAAATTATTAATGAGAAATAAAAGGTCTCTATAATTAAGAGCTGAGAAACATATGTTTCTAGGAACTGAATTTAATTATAACACAGAAGCAGCAAGAAAAATGTTGAACACGCACGAGATGTGTAGGCGACAGGCATTTTTTTTTTTTTTTTTTTTTTTTTTTTTTGTTTGAATCATCGGATTGGTTTGATGCGGCCCACCACGAATCTCTTTCCTGTGCGAACCTCTTCATCTCAGAGAAGCACTTTCAACCAACGTCCTCAATTATTTGCTCTGTGTATCCCAGTCTCTGACTTCTTCTATTGTTGTTATCCTTCATGTGTCTCTAAGCACCATGGCAGTTATTCCCTGGTATCTCAGCAGATGTTGTACCATGAGGAGGCGACGCCTGTGGTTCTGTCAGTGTGATCATGTCATGTATCCGACCCCAGGAATGTGTCAATAAAGTTTCCCCTTCCTGGGACAATGAATTCACGGTGTTCTTATTTCAATTTCCAGGAGTGTATATGAATGCGTGGTGTCTGTTCTTTCGGACATGTCCGATTTGAAGTTGTGAACCAAGGCAAAGTCTTCTTCTTTTATGCAGACGATACAACAAGAAGTGCAGGAGAACTGTCGTACATCTACCCCTATTAATTCTTAAACTTTCTTTGTTAATTTTTTCCCTCTTGTCCGGCCGCTGTGACCGAGCGCCAGTCCGTTTTGCTTGAACAGTGGACACGCGGCTACTTTAGTGCGTGTGTAGGGGCATGGCGTCCTCGTGAAGGCGTGCCCGCCAGATTGCTATTGCGTCTCCTCAGAGTGTAATTTCCACCTTACTAAAAACCCCTTGTTAAAAGGGAGGAAAAAAATTAGAAATACCTTCTATTTGCATTAACTATCTCACCTGTCGCTTAAGTAAAAATCTGCTCAGTGATTAAGCTAATGGGAGCACCCATCCTAAAAGCAACTAGCGCACTTCTGTTATGGTGGCCCTCGTGCCTATTTTGGTCCGAAAGATTGTATAAACAGGCTTACATGCTCCGTATCGAACTTCTGATGTCGTATTTTGAGTGATTGTGGATTATTAAAATTCATTATAATGTAAACGTTCGTATTTTACCAACCGTGTTTATAAGTTATTAATGTGATTGGCTGGAATGTAATACGAAAATTTTAGGACCATAGGTTGTCAAGGTAGAAATTTGAAGCCATGCTGTGTTGTGAATTCATGTATTTATGTTTTATATTGCAATGACAACTTAAATGTGGTAAAACCACGCTTTGTGATTAATGATCAAAGATTTAAGAGTGCGTTCACTTAGCGCTTACTTATGTGTTGTATTATGATTATTTTTAAAAAAATTACACTCCTGAAAATGGAAAAAAGAACACATTGACACCGGTGTGTCAGACCCACCATACTTGCTCCGGACGCTGCGAGAGGGCTGTACAAGCAATGATCACATGCACGGCACAGCGGACACACCAGGAATCGCGGTGTTGGCCGTCGAACGGCGCTAGCTGCGCAGCATTTGTGCACCGCCGCCGTCAGTGTCAGCCAGTTTGCCGTGGCATACGGAGCTCCATCGCAGTCTTTAACACTGGTAGCATGCCGCGACAGCGTGGACGTGAACCGTATGTGCAGTTGACGGACTTTGAGCGAGGGCGTATAGTGGGCATGCGGGAGGCCGGGTGGACGTACCGCCGAATTGCTCAACACGTGGGGCGTGAGGTCTCCACAGTACATCGATGTTGTCGCCAGTGGTCGGCGGAAGGTGCACGTGCCCGTCGACCAGGGACCGGACCGCAGCGACGCACGGATGCACGCCAAGACCGTAGGATCCTACGCAGTGCCGTAGGGGACTGCACCGCCACTTCCCAGCAAATTAGGGACACTGTTGCTCCTGGGGTATCGGCGAGGACCATTCGCAACCGTCTCCATGAAGCTGGGCTACGGTCCCGCACACCGTTAGGCCGTCTTCCGCTCACGCCCCAACATCGTGCAGCCCGCCTCCAGTGGTGTCGCGACAGGCGTGAATGGAGGGACGAATGGAGACGTGTCGTCTTCACCGATGAGAGTCGCTTCTGCCTTGGTGCCAATGATGGTCGTATGCGTGTTTGGCGCCGTGCAGGTCAGCGCCACAATCAGGACTGCATACGACCGAGGCACACAGGGCCAACACCCGGCATCATGGTGTGGGGAGCGATCTCCTACACTGGCCGTACACCACTGGTGATCGTCGAGGGGACACTGAATAGTGCACGGTACATCCAAACCGTCATCGAACCCATCGTTCTACCATTCCTAGACCGGCAAGGGAACTTGCTGTTCCAACAGGACAATGCACGTCCGCATGTATCCCGTGCCACCCAACGTGCTCTAGAAGGTGTAAGTCAACTACCCTGGCCAGCAAGATCTCCGGATCTGTCCCCCATTGAGCATGTTTGGGACTGGATGAAGCGTCGTCTCACGCGGTCTGCACGTCCAGCACGAACGCTGGTCCAACTGAGGCGCCAGGTGGAAATGGCATGGCAAGCCGTTCCACAGGACTACATCCAGCATCTCTACGATCGTCTCCATGGGAGAATAGCAGCCTGCATTGCTGCGAAAGGTGGATATACACTGTACTAGTGCCGACATTGTGCATGCTCTGTTGCCTGTGTCTATGTGCCTGTGGTTCTGTCAGTGTGATCATGTGATGTATCTGACCCCAGGAATGTGTCAATAAAGTTTCCCCTTCCTGGGACAATGAATTCACGGTGTTCTTATTTCAATTTCCAGGAGTGTGTATTAGTCGTTTTAATTTCTTAAATTAAAACCTTTCCAATTCGAAAGTGGTGACCCTCCCATTTTGGGCAATTGTAAGCACTGAAGCAGGATTTGCGTAGTTGGTGTTATGTATCAATTATTTTTGTGTTAAATCACGTCTGATATGTCAATTCCTTGGCCCCGTCCACACCGTGGTCGTAGTCTTTTAATATTAAATGATCAGACCACCGTCAGCCTGTCAACCATTCTGGAATATACAAACAAGTCCAAGAAACTCGATTCCAAAACTCCACTATACACAAACAAAATGACAACTCTATAACTAAACCAATTTATAAATCACGTCTGACAGTCACAGAATTAGACAATGATCACAGGCGCTTCAGTCCCGAACCACGTGGCTGCTACGGTCGCAGGTTCGAATCCTGCCTCGGGCATGGATGTGTGTGATCCCCTTAGGTTATTTAGGTTTACGTATTTCTAAGTCTACGGGACTGAAGACCTCAGATGTTAAGTCCCCTAGTGCTTAGAGCCTTTTTCACTTCTTTTTTTCTTGTGTCTGGTCAGTTTTTGCTTCCCCTATGTGCTTGTGTCCTGTGCGGGGGCGTGTGTCGCAACGCCCTCCGTACACCGCTGATGGTACCACTCTGCTTGCTGCCGGCGCGCTGCAGACGGACGATCGCTGTGGTTAGCCGGACAGACCGCAGAGAGCGCGGCGGCCCTTGAAATTACCAGAGGGCGCCACCGCAGAAGGCCCGAAGAAGCGCTCGTCGCCAGCTCTCCCTGGGGCAATCCCGCATCCGGGCCCCTCCGGCTGGAGCAGACCGCGGCGCCTCTAGCGTGGGTCGGTGCCGGTGCGTGGAAATTTGAAGATAGGCGGACGCGCGCCGGCAGACAAAGGGAATAAAGAAGGCCCGACTCCTAAATCCCCGCTAAAGCCCGGGATAGCAGCGGGAGGGGGTGGCGTGGAAGGGAGCGGCTGGAGGGGCAAGCCGGTGCCGCCGCGAAATACCGGCGGCGACCGGGAATCGGCGGATCGGAGGAGATTAAATCCCGAGTTTACGGAATGCTCGCTAGGTAGCTGCAGGGGAGAGCCTCCGAGAAGGCGAGGGGACGGGGAACCGGGTGGCTGGGGGTGGATTTGGGAATGTTGAAAGAGCGAGGGGCGAGGGTAAAGTTGGCGCCGGATAAGGGGTGTCTCGCGGTGACAGGGGATACATAGCCCGAAGGCAGGGAAAGGAATACTTAATATCCAGGTGCTCGAATAGTCGACATTCTTCTCGGAAGCACACGAGTTCCTGTTCAGTTCTCACGGCTAATGTAGTCCCCGTTGGACATTTTCTCGACCCAGTAACCTAAAAATGTGTTGCTATATTACACTGCAGCATGTTGCGTCCCGACACAGCCTCACTATACCAGAATGAAGTAAGTGCGAACTGCATAGCGCAGTCGGGACGTTAACGACAATGGGTTAGTTATAAATTGCTGTCAACCTTTATATCGGAGATGAGAGGGGGAGAATCTCCTTCATTTCAACTAAATAAGTTTCCTGAGAATAGGTTACAGAACTGCAATTGGTTAGTTTCTATCAAGTTTATTCTCACATAAAGTTATGTGAGGTGTTGGACCATAAACCCCTTAGTAAGATTCAGTCTATTTATTCAGACTTCCTACTTCAAAGCGAATTTCGAGATGGCCGAGATGGCAGAACTATACGAGCAACGCATCAGCATTAAATTTTGCGTGAAACTCAAGGAAACCTTTACAGAGACACTCCAAATGATGCAGTAATCCTACAGCGAAAGGTGCTTAATGCGTACTCTGTGTTATAAATGGTTCACACGGTTAAAAATTTGCTGGACAGAAATTAAAGATGATGCTCGATCACGACACCATTCGACTTCTGCCCACGACGCTCATGTCAGGGACGTCAACGAAATGGTGCTTGCCAGTCGAAGACTGACTGTGCGAGAGATTGCAGAAGAATGTAACATTTCAGATGGATCTTGCTGTTAAATCCTGAGACAGGATCTTGGAATGCATTGTGTTGCCGACACCCTTCGACTTCTACCCACGGCGCTCATGTCAGGGACGTCAACGAAATGGTGATTGCCAATCGAAGACTGACTGTGCGAGAGATTGCAGAAGAATGTAACATTTCAGATGGATCATGCTGTTAAATCCTGAGACAGCATCTTGGAATGCATTGTGTTGCCGACACCCTTCGACTTCTACCCACGGCGCTCATGTCAGGGACGTCAACGAAATGGTGATTGCCAATCGAAGACTGACTGTGCAAGAGATTTCAGAAGAATGTAACATTTCAGATGGGTCATGCTGTGAAATCCCGAGACAGCATCTTGGAATGCGTTGTGCTGCCGCCAAATTCGTCCCACATCTCATGAGTTATGCGTGACTATTGCACATAAAACTAAATCACTATGGCACCTCGTCCTTCGTACTGTCCAGATCTGGCCCCTGGGGACATTTTTTTTATTTCCAGAGTTGAAAATTCCATTAAGGGCCGAAGATGTGCAACAATAGACGAAAAAAAAAATCACAGACTGTGCTTCTCGCGATCCAGCAGGAGGCATGCCAAGACTGCTTCCGGAAATGGAAACGGCGTTGGGAGCAGTGTATCAATGGTGGAGGAGATTATTTCGAAGGAGACCATGCACAATAAGTAAAAGGTAAGCGTAGAAAAAATTTGTGAACGAAGTTCCGTAATTTTCTGAACAGACCTCGTACATCGAACCGCCATAGCGTGGTACTAAATACTGCAGCAGTGAGAAAGATGGAGATTTAACAAACTACCAGTTCAGTGGAAATGTTTGGACGTATAGAATTGAAGACTTAACAATTTGTTTGTGCAGCTACTGGACATTTGTGGCAGCCTTCTGATCACCTCAAGATGTTCTCGTAACTAGAACAGCATTTTCCTTTTGCTTGTTGTGAGCTTAGAAAATTTTAATTTTTATTCTTGCTTTTGTGACCATAATAAGAGTCTAGGCTCCATAGGCAATCAGCCAGCCGACGTTAAGAAATAGTCCACCAAGACATATGGACAAGATAAGTGACGGAGGCTGCCAAGTATGGCTTGTTGATCAAATAACTTAGTGTTTGACTTCCTGCCAGAGGAAGGAGCATGAATCAAACTTGGACACTGCAAGATGCAAACACCAGGGCGATAATACAGCAAGAGAGAGTGTCAGTCACGTGCGTAAAAGACTCACGTGGAACGAAATTAAGTTGTGTGCAGCTAGAAACGAAAGTGTCGTGTGGAACCGAAGGCATTCTTGCGCAAGCCGACCAGTACGAAATGAGAGTGTCGTGTGGAACCATAGGCATTCCTGTGCAATCCGATCACTTAGAAATGAAAGGGTCATGAGAAACAAATTACCGCGTTTGCACACAAGGACGTGAGAAACGAAATAAAAAGCCAGGCAGCGGAATAGCTAGAGGCAGAGATTCAGATGGAAATTCAGAGCCAGTGCCAGCAGTTTGGAGATTCTTCCGCGAGACGCCAGCGGGGCCGAGTTGGCCCATAGCAGCCGATACAGATGATAAAGACTTCACCTATGAGAAGACGGTGATAGATTCTGGTGGACACTCAGAAACTGCAGGTCAAGTAGGATTTTTAGAGTTTCATTGAAGTAGTTGTAAGGTGTCAGGCAAATCCAACACCTTCCATGAAAACCCTGACATGATAAGCAAATCCAGTAGTATGTCACATAGCTCCGAATAACTCGTGACAGTAAATTAACCAAAGTAATACGAGTAATGAGTGAGCAAATGGAATACCACAGACTAAGAAAAGAATGCCTAAATGCGTGTCATACCTTCCCACCGTGAGACAGACGCAGTTCCGAGGGGAGAAACGAGAACAGAAGCTGAGAGCAGAACCGTATTAAGCTAGAAGGTCCTACGATAAGGGACGGACACCCACGTCGCCAGCTAACCGCTAGGACCACCCTCCAGCCAATGTTAAAAGCTAGAGCCCTCCAGAAGAACAGTATAGATCTCACGATAACACAAAAAGGGCTACCCCAGCCGCAAGTTTTTTTAAACCAACTTCGGTAAATTGTGGTAAGAAGAAGTTAGGAGAGAGTTGCTTCCGAAACGGCGAGGTGAGCGGAGCTGTGCTGTCCGCCGCCCCCTGACGAACAGCGACAAAGTAATGAACGCACATGATGCCGCATAACAGCACATAAAGCTTAACTCAGAACTGGAGAAGTCTCATCTGTTACACCCCCTTTTTGGGTAATGCTAGTGTCGATCGTCAATTAAAGCTCATGGTGTTCACATTTGCCACTTGAAGTAAAAATATGAAAGGCGATGATTTTTCTGTTGTATAGTTATTGAGAAGCCACATCAGCCACTGTAATTTACGACAAGTTAGATAAGTAATTAAAGATAATTCAGGGTCACTAGATCATTTTGACACTTTTCTCTTTTGTGAAACTTAATGTAAACCTAGATTGTAGATGTGATATGGCATAGGTCATCCTTCGATCCATTGTAGAACTTGGAAACCTACTCCGGGAATATTCGTTCACATTTTTGTTGAACGCAGTTGGTTTTTACCTTCCTGTACTAAAACATTTACTTTTATCAACAGTGCAATTTTAAACGATGTTTTGTGAGTAGAATAAAATTTCCAATGGTAAACATAACTGCTTTTTCGACGTTATTTTACCAGCTAACTAAAAATAGGAAAGCCTTGAACCCCTTCCACTAAATTTAGTTAGTATTAAGATTCTTTTACAGGAAGTGCAGTGGAGCTGACGCTGAAATCATTAAGTATTTGGTTATATCATCGCTAGTCTCACTGAACTCTTCTGAACTCTACATGTCATGTGTGGTCTGGCTTCTCCTTACCAGCAAGAGGTCCCAGGTTTAAACTAGTCAATTCCTTAAAAAACACGCTCAGAGCGTCATTGCGCGGAAGTGGTAGGGAGACACGATATAGATCAAACAGACACCATGCAGAATGTTAGAAAATGGCGACCCTGCCAGGATGGTAAAATACCATGATTGAAGGTCTACCACATGCCTAACTAGGTCAGAAAAATATCCTGTTAAAAATTTTCGTAATAAAAAAAATTTTTTTTGAAAGGCATAAATAGTTGAAAACAGTACCTGCAGCGATAGATAGTGAGACATTCTTGCAGAGACAATAGCATAATTAAGTTATGAATTTTAAAAATTGTTAGAATTAAGATTTCTCCTCAATGCAAGCGCACAGTTGGCGGGTACATCGTTGACAAGTTGGTTATGACCCAACTAGTAAGTGAATGGATTGTCAGTCTTGGGTATAATAAGTGTCAAGTCGTGTGAACTAAAAGTTTATGAAACGCGTGAGATCGTATGAGCGCATGTTGACTCGAAGTAGGGTGCGTAAATTGCTTTTAAAACAGAAAATAATGGATTCTGAAAGATTAGCAATGTCAAATCGAGACCTTGACCGAATTGAGGTAGAGACTCAGCATGAAAATGGACAGAGAATAGAGGACAGTACAACAGACGATGCAGTATCGCGAGAAATAGGACCTATAACGCACCATAACGAGGATAATGTACGTCAAGGCATAGAAAACGTAAGTCAGCATACGACAGACGAGCAGGAAAGTAGAGAGACAGTCGACGAGGATTCTAACTTGCGTCTTGAATACGTAGAACCCATAGTACAAGTAATCAGAGCTCCCTCACCACAGAGTACAAGGAGTACCAGCAGAAACGTGTCACAGCACAGTTCAATGCAATCGGTTGCGAACCAACACTTGGGCGAAAACACTGTGCGTAGGATTGGTTCAAATGGTTCAAATGGCTCTGAGCACTATGGGACTTAACACCTACGGTCATCAGTCCCCTAGAACTTAGAACTACTTAAACCTAACTAACCTAAGGACATCACACAACACCCAGTCATCACGAGGCAGAGAAAATCCCTGACTCCGCCGGGAATCGAACCCGGGAAACCGGGCGTGGGAAGCGAGAACGCTACCGCACGACCACGAGCTGCGGACAGTGCGTAGGACGTCGGAAGAAAACGCAATAGGACCCACCAATCTGGCAGAATTATTACAACACATTAGGCAAACCATGACAACGCAAAATAAAGACATAGCGAACCAAATTAAAATTCAGAATGCAGAAACCACGAGACAAATGCATGAGATTAAAGAACAAAACAAAAAAAATCAGTTACACCTAAGTAATATCGAAGACGAGGCAAAAGAATCTCGAGAAGTGATAGGAAACTTAATAACAGGTCACAAAAAATTGAGAACAGACATTGACAAGGTACAAAAGGACGCACAAACATTGCGTAATGACATTCAGGACGAGATCAAAACATTACGTAACAACACCCAGGGAGAAGTCAAGAAACTAGAGAAACAAATAAACGAAATTACTAGACAAGCAGTAGGTACAGCGCGTGAAGTTGTTGAAAACAGTGTGTTACACAAACGTATCACAAAAGCAGCGCTGAAAAGATATGATAACCGCATAGTCAAAATAGAAGCGCAAACGAAGCGACAATTTCTGAAATTGCGAACAGAGTTGTTGCAAACCATTGAAGAGCGTAGTGAACAGGATCGAACAAGCACAGAGTCTGCAACCACATCCGTATCTGTAACAGCACCGGAAAAACAAGCAATTAATGAAAATATTACGCATTTGCGATTCCAATCACAGGCGGAAAGTAACATACGTGAAATCAGACAGCCTGCACAGCAACAAACACGTTTCGAAATTCTTGATGAACAAACGTCATCACAAACACATGAGGAACCACAAATGTATGTTTCAAGACAGTTTGGATCGTGCAATGAAGCAGCAAGGTTAGCCAGACAAGATACCGAACCAATACCTGGCAATGGAAAGCCAGGTCGCGAAGAGTACAGTGCAATGCATTCAGCTACACGTTCACAACCGATGGAAGAAAATTATTGCGTACCACTCCAACGATACTACGCAAGGGTAGGCGAAAGTTACAGTGGACAATATCCAATGGGTCTACCACAACCGGAAAGAACGACGGGAGAAATGATCACAAACAAAAGTGGCGAAGAATCGCGAATTTCATATGGAACTATGACAAAGTACGACAACGATCATTTCCTCACAGTCAGAAAATTTCAGCACTTTCGAGAAGGAAACTCATTACATCCACGAACTTTTATTGATCAATGCCGAGTATGATTACCAGAACACTGTACGCTAGCACACAAATTATACTTTATACGTGCACACATGTCAGGAACAGTCGCAGAAACCATGCAGAATGTTGCAGCGACATGCCGATCATACGAAGATTTCAGAGAGAAGTTTCTCTCACGATATTGGCCCAGCGAAGCACAGAAAAGAGTAAAGTACGAATTATTACAGAACCCATATTTTGAAAATTCAGGAGAGAAGAGTCCCGTGAAATTTTTCGAATTAATGGCAAAGAAAAATCAGTGCTTAGATGTACCATACAGTGACGGAGAGTTGATTAAATTTTGCGTGATGAAGCTACCATTGAAATACCAGCAATCATTAGTAGGTCGCGGAGGCAATGACGTCAAAGCATTTAAACGTATTCTAAGGGAACTAGAGTTCATATTTGCGGAAGATGACGCAAGAAAATGACGAAGCGCACGTCAAAGCGAAAGTAAAAAGCAGTGGAATCCATAAGACACAGTACGAAGAAACCCAGGAACGGCAACAACTATTACAGAGGGAATAACGACAACCGGAACGGGTACTGGATAACCAATAGGCCGACAAATTACCAACAAAGAATCCACTATCAACAAGCTGAACAAGAAAAGAGAATACAGATAGAAGAGGTGGAGGTAAGACCACCAAACCCCGATAAACGTTCGAATTGACAGCTAAGCGCCCATGCCGAAGAGAATGACGCACCGACCCAGGACAATTGCAGCACCTTGAACAGAGAAGTAAAAATCTTATCACGAGAAGAGAAGAAGGAAGAAACAAATCCGCAGGGACCAGATGAAAACGAAGACAAGAAAATAACAATATCGTGTTGGGATGAAATTAATTGGGAGAATACTGACTAGGAAGATGAATTACCAGAGCCATGCACAACGAATGTAGGAGGAAAGGACGAAGTAATGAGTATTGCAGAGCTATTTGAGATGGAAACCAGGGAAAGCGAATTCAATGAGAATAATGTGCAGTCGACAGAAGTTGAAAATAAGTTACGAGTTGTCACACAACCCAACGTATATAATGAAGGAAGTTATGAAGCGATAATTGGAGCATTTAGATGCGATTATGTGGAAGTAGCGACGAAGAAGGAGAAGACAGACGAGGATGAGGAAAAAGTAGAGGATGTTGAAGAAAGCGTAAATGACGGAAGAAATAGAGAAGAGGAAATAAAAGAGAGAGAAGTAGCAGTGGAAGCTTATCCTACAGAAAGTTCGAATTCACAAGGGAAATTCCTAAAAAGACTCATGTATGATTCAGTGGAGGATTCGTTGGTGCAAGAAGAAGAAGAACAGAACCAACCCTTTCAAATTCAACCAATTGTGAAGGCCATAGTAAAGCATATCCCAATCAATATTGTAATTGATAGCGGAAGTGAACTGACTGCGATCTCAGAAAATTTATTCATGCAGTGTAATGCCAATGAGAAATTGCCAGTTCTGAAAACACGTACGATTAAAATAAAAAATTTATTTGGATCGACTCTCTCGCAACACCACGCCTATGTGCATTGACTAGAAAAAACACGCCACAGGTATGGGATCAACAAGCCAATGAAGAATTTTTGAAAGTGAAAAACGCACTAACAACAGTACCGATTTTAGCACATCCTGATCTAACACAAAATTTTTGTATGGCCACTGATAGCGCGAAAACATGTTTAGGAGTTGTTTTGTTCCAAGAATACGAACAGGCAGGGCTAAGATCATATAGAACAATTGCATTTGCCAGTCGGGTACTCACAATAAGCGAGAAAAGCTATTCAGTCACGGAGCTGGAAGCATTGGCCATTGTATGGGGCTTCCAACGTTTTCGATACTTCCTATTCGGAGGAAAAACAAAAGTATACACTGACCACAAAGCATCAGAATTTCTGTTATCCGCCAAACTAACTCATGGAAGGTTAGCCACATGGATGTTAATACTACAAGAATTTGACTTCACTATTACACACCTACCAGGACCAGCGAATGTATTAGCAGATGCTTTATCATGATGTCCATAGGGTGCAATCCAATAACATAGGTTTGGAAGCAGCAGAAGACCAGTTTACAATGACTATATGAAACAAGTACCTTTCGAAAACTACATTACGACAGCATTGAAAAACATAGGCAAAGAACAGGACAAGGATCCCGAAATACTAGGAATCAAACACAAGTGGAGAAGTAAGGATTTTCCAGACATTCGACAGCACTATCTCGTAAAAAACGATGTTTTATTTTTTTAGACGAAAAGTTGCAACGAATGAATGGTTAATTTATATCCCAGATGAACTAATTAATAAGTACATATGGTATACACATTTAAGTAATGGCCACTTTGGACCAAACTAATGCTTTTTAAAAATAAAACAAACAAGCCATTTTCCTAATATGGAAAGACGAATTAGAACAGTATTAGTCAAATGCAAAAAATGTATGAGGGCTAAACACGTCACTTTCCAAACCAGACCACCTATGTTTCCAATAATCCCTAAGAAAAGTAAAACAAATAGCTGCAACAGATTTGATGGGGCCCCTCCCACGCACAAAAAATTGATGTATTTTCATATTTGTCGTTTTGGAACTTACTTCTAAATATGTTACCTTGACACCATTAAAACGGGCAACAGGTCTTACTGTAAGTAAAGCATTTAGACAAAATTTCCTCGGACAAGTAGGTCGAGTGGAACGAATAATTTCGGATAATGGCCCACAATGCAAATGAGTGCAATGGCAGAACACATTAAAACAACACAAAATAAAACCCATCTACATATCTAAGTAAAAACGTAGCGTAAATGCAGCAGAACGATCAATGAAGGACATAGGCACTTTATGCCGATTATATGCAGGCAAAAGACACAACACTTGGGATATATACCTTAAAGATTTTCAAGAAGTGATAAATGAAATGCCACATAGCGCTACTCTACTACCTCCAGTTACTGTACTTAAAAATATTAAACCCCCCAAACATAATCAGAGACAATGTTAGATTTCCTATTGCACCACATAGACACCACAAACAAGTCATAGCAACAGCACCCTCCAACATCAGAAATGCAGCCATTAAAAGAAAAGAAAGAGGAGATAGAACAGCAGTTAAAAGAACATTCTCAGCAGGCCAGAAAGTATTTGTAAAAACACACCATCTCTCCAGCAAATAGAAACACAAAATACATAAATTTTACCCTGCATACAAAGGACCTGTCGTAATTAGACGATTTGCTCATGATAATGCTGTGGATCTAATGAACCCAAAAACCGGCAAAACCTTAGGACATCACCATGTGAGCCATATCAAAAATTTTGAAGATTAATTTTATTACTGGTAAATAATCAGCACAATATTTCAAGATTATGTTGCAGATAAGATCATCAGAAGAAAGAAGAATGAAGAGCGATCAAGGTGGGTAAAAGAAAGTAGTTTCAATAAAAACAAAAACAAAAATAACACCAATAGTAACATAGATTAAGGTGAAGGGATAAAGCGTAGATAGTCTAACAGCATGAAATACTAAAACGTTATACACCATGACACTACACAAAAATAAAAAACGAATTTGAGGATTCTTGTAGACGTTAAGACTCAAAATATCTTAGAATTGTAACATGGAAAGGGTGTCGAAATTTGTAAAGCTTTTAAGAAGGCATAAAACAATGTATGTACTAGACGTATGTTAGATAATTATAAGTAAAACTTTTTGTAAGAAACACTGTAAAAACTTCAGCAAGGATGAGATGCAACGACCCACAAGTTGCAATGCGAGAAGTATCAAGAAAGGAAAGGACATAATTAGCAAGACACATTCCTACAAGGCAGAAGCGTCGAGAGAAGGGAAAGGACAGAGAGACCAACAGAAGGCCCTTGTAGCCGAAATGGGCAGTAAATAAATCTGCTTCCAAGCTGAACCACAGGGTAACGGAACCCTGCTGGGATGGAACATGGAACCACACAGTGGCAGAACCCTGCAGAGACACGACAGGACACCAAACGCCAGAAGGGTCTCCAAACGCCCCGACTCAGCGAGCCACCACTGGCAAAAAAAAAAAAAGAAAATTGTGTAAAAGTCACACTACTGCTATTAAACAGCACGCTGATGCACGAAACTGAAGCAAACTTCCACAAAGTAAAAATGACACGCACAAACAATTTATCAAACTGTTATAAGAGGAGAACTTCAAAGCGACTAGTTATCAATAAATATTTCCACATCCTGCCCAGAGAAGAACCAAGAAACAAGTAAGAAGCGGAGAAAAAGCCGGAAGAACAGAAATTGAAGATTCGCAAGATTGAGACCAAGAAAGAAGATGGGTGAAGAATAGACGACATACCTTCCCAAATCCCTACCCTATTGTAAACTAGTCGTCTGCGAAGTATTACAACGAAAAACGACAGCTTTCAGCGACACATAACGCATACAAAGCCAGTAAACCACGAGATTCTGCACTCAGAGCTCCATTCCATTATGGGACCTCCACAACAGCAACACACACTTGCAAAGCCAACAAGGAAAGACGAACAAAGCTGTACATCATATACTTGCCCACATCCATCTCGCTCAAGTATATCACCTTCAAGCAAAAAACATTCGCCAACCTCATGCTTAAACATTCATAGGATTGTGTGAATGTGTGAAATCAAATTATGTGATGTAGGAACTGTGCAAAAGAAACTTGTGAAAAACTAAATAATTTAAGCACACCAGACAGCTAATAAACTACAAATTGCCTATGGACTTAAGTAAAAAATAGACTATCCATAAAAATAAGTCATTAGTTCTGAAATGGACAGTATATAAAGAACAAAAGTAGGTATAATAAACACGAAAACTGTATGCCACTTATTTTCTCCTCATAAAAATAAAAGAATAACTATATTTTACTTATTTTCTCCATATGAAAACAAAGAACAAAAAAATTATTTGTTTTCCCTTTTTTTTAACATTTGTGCCATTTGTTACGATAATATCTCAATGCTTGTGTATGTATATTTCTTTGTCTAAGCAATTCTTGGAAATAATTCTTATTTGTTAGTGTAACAATGTTGAAATGAGTGTCTAGAAACAAAAACATTTTACTTGTACATGATATTTAGCAAATGTGTTAGGGATAGATTTTACTTAATTACTACATTTACAAAAACAATATTTCTAAGAAAATCGATGAGAAAGACCTCTCACTTCCGATAACAAACTTCTTAAAAAACAAACTTCACAATTAAATAAAGAAAGAGAATAATTAAAAAATAATAATTTTAATAGAATAAAAATATTCTTCCCTTGTCAATATAAACATATTTTTGATAATAATGTGGAAGAATATAAAAATATGAATTAGTAATACAAACAAGCATAGAAGAGAATAACGTGGCTGAACAGTAGGCAACAAAATTTAGATAATTTTTGACTGGCTTAGACAACGATTCAATCACTGCCTAACTTAAGTACAAAAATTAAGTTCGAAGGGTGATGATATGTAAGGTGTCAGGCAAATTCAACACCTTCCATGAAAACCCTGACATGATAAGCAAATCCAGTAGTATGTCACATAGCTCCGAATAACTCGTGACAGTAAATTAACCAAAGTAATACGAGTAACGAGTGAGCAAATGGAATATCACAGACTAACACAAGAATGCCTAAATGCATGTCATACCTTCCCACCGTGAAACAGACGCAGTTCCAAGGGGAGAAACGAGAACAGAAACTGAGAGCGGAACCGTGTTAAGCCAGAAAGGAGGCCCTACGATAAGGAACGGACACCCACGTCGCCAGCTAACCGCTAGGACCACCCCCCGGTCAATGTTAAAAGCTAGAGCCCTCCAGAAGAACAGTATAGATCTTACGATACCACAAAAAGGGCTACCCCAGCCGCAAGTTTTAGCGTGAGACTTTTTCGCGTCTCTGTTACGTCAGGACCACCCTCCCCCCCCCCCCCCCAGCCCATGTTAAAAGATAGAGCCCTCCAGAAGAACAGTATAGATCTTACGATAATGCTAAAAGGGCCACACGAGCTGCAAGTTTTAGCGTGAGACTTTTTCGCGTCTCTGTTACGTTGTAAACTTTAAAAACATTGCCCCACCACGAAAATTATAACATTTCTCATTGGATGGACAGAATTTTTGTAGGCGGAGCTTAAGGTTAACACTGAAACACTGATTGGACAGATGGAAACTCAGCCAGATAGTTTTTTAAACCAACTTCGGTAAATTGTGGTGAGGAGAAGTTAGGAGAGAGTTGCTTCCGAGACGGCGAGGTGAGCGGAGCTGTGCTTTCCGCCGACCCCAGACGAACACCGACAAGGTAATGACCGCACACGATGCTACATAACAGAGCATAAAGCTTCACTCAGAACTGCAGAAGTCTCATCTGTTACACCCCCTTTTTGCGTAATACTAGTGTCGATCGTCAATTAAAGCTCATGGTGTTCACATTTGCCACTTGAAGTAAAAATCTGAAACGCGATGATTTTTCTGTTGTATAGTAATTGATAAGCCACATCAGCCACTGTAATTTACGACAAGTTAGATAAGTAATTAAAGATAATTCAGGGTCACTGTAGACCATTTTGATTGTTTTTCTCTTTTGTGAAACTTAATTTAAACCTAGATTGTAGATGTGATATGGCATAGGTCATCCTTCGATGGGAATATTCGTTCACATTTTTGTTGAACGCAGTTGGTTTTTATCATCCTGTGTTAAAACATTTCCTTTTATCAATAGTGCAATTTATAAACAATGTTTTGTGAGTAGAATTAAATTTCCAATGGTAAACATAACTGCTTTTTCGACGTTATTTTACCAGCTAGCTAAAAATAGGAAAGTCTTGAACCCCTTCCACTAAATTTAGTTAGTATTAAGATTATTTTACAGGGAGTGCAGTAGAGCTGACGCTGAAATCATTAAGTATTTGGTTATATCATCGCTAGTCTCACTGAACTCTTCTGAACTCTACATGTCATGTGTGGTCTGGCGTCTCCTTACCAGCAACAGGTCCCAGGTTCAAACTAGTCAATTCCCTAAAAAACACGCTCAGAGCGTCATTGCGCGAAACTGGTAGGGAGACACGATGTAGAACAAACTGACACCGTGCAGAATGTTAGAAGATGGCGACCCTGCCAGGATGGTAAAATACCATGATTGAAGGTCTACCACATGCCTAACTAGGTCAGAAAAATATCCTGTTAGAAAATTATCGTAATAAAAAAAAATTTTTTTGAAAGGAATAAATAGTTGAAAACAGTAACTTCAGCGATAGATAGTGAGACATTCTTGCAGAGACAATTGCATAATTAAGTTATGAATTTTAAAAATTGTTAGAATTAAGTTTTCTCCTCAATGCAAGCGCACAGGTGGCGGATACATCGTTGACAAGTTGGTTCTGACCCAACAAGTAAGTGAATGGATTGTCAGTTTTGGGTATAATAAGTGTCAAGTCATGTGAACAAAAAGTTTATGAAACGCGTGAGATCGTATGAGCGCATGTTGACTCCAAGTAGGGCGCGTAAATTGCTTTTAAAACAGAAAATAACGGATTCGGAAAGATTAGCAATGTCAGATCGAGACCTTGACCGAATTGAGGTAGAGACCCAGCATGAAAATGGACAGAGAATAGAGGACAGTACAACAGACGATGCAGTATCGCGAGAAATAGGACATATAACGCACCATAACGAGGATATGTACGTCAAGGCATAGAAAACGTAAATCAGCATACGACAGAGGAGCAGGAAAGTAGAGAGACCGTCGATGAGGATTCTAACTTGCGTCTTGAATACGTAGAACCTATAGTACAAGTAATCAGAGCTCCCTCACCACAGAGTACAAGGAATGAGAGCAGAAACGTGTCACAGCACAGTTCAATGCAATCGGTTGCGAACTAACACTTGGGCGAAAACACAGTGCGTAGGATTGGTTCAAATGGCTCTGAGCACTATGGGACTTAACAACTATGGTCATCAGTCCCCTAGAACTTAGAACTACTTAAACCTATCTAACCTAAGGACAGCACACATCACCCAGTCATCACAAGGCAGAGAAAACCCCTGACCCCGCCGGGAATCGAACCCGGGAACCCGGGCGTGGGAAGCGAGATCGCTACCGCACGACCACGAGCTGCGGACAGTGCGTAGGACGTCGGAAGAAAACGCAATATGACCCACCAACCTGGCAGAATTATTACATCAAATTACGGATACCATGACAAAGCAAAATAAAGACATAGCGAACCAAATTAAAATTCAGAATGTAGAAACCACGAGACAAATGCGTGCGATTAAAGTACAAAACAAAAAAATTCAGTTACACCAAAGTCATATTGAAGACGAGGCAAAAGAATCTCGAGAACTGATAGGAAACTTAATAACAGGTCACAATCAATTGAGAACAGACATTGACAAGCTACAAATGGACGTAAAAACATTGCGTAATGACATTCAGGACGAGATCAAAACATTACGTAACAACACCCAGGGAGAAGTCAAGAAACTAGAGAAACAGATAAACGAAATTACTAGACAAGCAGCAGGTACAGCGCGTGAAGTTGTTGAAAACAGTGTGTTACACAAACGTATCACAAAAGCAGCGCTGAAAAGATGTGATAACCGCATATTCAAAATAGAAGCGCAAACGAAGCGACAATTTCAGAAATTGCGAACAGAGTTGTTGCAAACCATTGTAGAGCGTAGTGAACAGGATCGAAAAAGCACAGAATCTGCAACCACATCCGTATCTGTAACAGCACCGAAAAACAAGCAATTAACGAAGATATTACGCATTTGCGATTCCAATCACAGGCGGAAAGTAACATACGTGAAATCAGACAGCCTGCACAGCAACAAACACGTTTCGAAATTCTTGATGAACAAACGTCATCACAAACACATGCGGAACCACAAATGTATGTTTCAATACAGTTTGGATCGTGCAATGAAGCAGCAAGGTTAGCCAGACAAGATACCGCACCAATACCTGACAATGGAAAGCCAGGTCGCGAAGAGTACAGTGCAATGCATTCAGCTACACGTTCACAACCGATGGAAGAAAATTATTGCGTACCACTCCAACGATACTACGCAAGGGTAGGCGAAAGTTACAGTGGACAATATCCAATGGATCTACCACAACCGGACAGAACGACGGGAGAAATGATCAGAAACAAAAGTGGCGAAGAATCGCGAATTTCATATGGAACTATGACGAAGTACGACAACGATCATTTCCTCGCAGTCTGAAAACTTCAACACTTTCGAGAAGGAAACTCATTACATCCACGAACCTTTATTGATCAATTCCGAGTAGGATTACCAGAACACTGGACGCTAGCACACAAATTAGACTTTCTATGTGCACACATGTCAGGAACAGTCGCAGAAACCATGCAGAATGTTGCAGCGACATGCCGATCGTACGAAGATTTCAGAGAGAAGTTTCTCTCACGATATTGGTCCAGCGAAGCACAGAACAGAGTGAAGTACCAATTATTATAGAACCCATATTTTGAAAATTCAGGAGAGAAGAGTCCCGTGAAATTTTTCGAATTAATGGCGAAGAAAAATCAATGCTTAGATGTACCATACAGTGACGGAGAGTTGATTAAATTATGCGCGATGAAGCTACCATTGAAATACCAGCAATCATTAGTAGGTCGCGGAGGCAATGACGTCGAAGCGTTTAAAGGTATTCTAAGGAAACTAGAGTTCACATTTTCGGAAGATGACGCAAGAAAAAGACGAAGCGCACGTGAAAACGAAAGTAAAAAGCAGTGGAATCCACAAGACACAGTACGAAGAAACCCACGAACGGCAACAACTATTACAGAGGGAATAACGACAACCGGAACGGGTACTGGAGAACCAATAGGCCGACAAATTACCAACAAAGAATCCACTATCAACAAGCTGAACAAGAAAAGAGAATACAGATAGAAGAGATGGAGGTAAGACCACCAAACCCCGATGAACGTTCGAATTGACAGCTAAGCGCCCATGCCAAAGAGAATGACGCACCGACCCAGGACAATTGCAGCACCTTGAACAGAGAAGTAAAAATATTATCACGAGAAGAGATGAAGGAAGAAACAAATCCGCAAGGACCAGATGAAAACGAAGACAAGAAAATAACAATATCGTGTTGGGATGAAATTAATTGGGAGAATACTGACGAGGAAGATGAATTACCAGAGGCATGCACAACGAATGTAGGAGGAAAGGACGAAGTAATGAGTATTGCAGAGCTATTTGAATAGATACCAGGGAAAGCGAATTCAATGAGGATAATGCGCAATCGACGGATGTCGAAAATAAGTTACGAGTGGGCACACAACCCAACGTATATAGTGAAGGAAGTTATGAAGCGATAATTAGAGCATTTAGATGCGATTATGTGGAAGTAGCGACGAAGAAGGAGAAGATAGACGAGGATGAGGAACAAGTAGATGATGTTGAAGAAAGTGTATATGAAGGAAGAAATAGAGAAGAGGAAATAAAAGAGAGAGAAGTAGCAGTCGAAGCTTATTCTATGAGGGCTAAACACGTCACTTTCCAAACCAAGGAACCTATGTTTCCAATAATCCCTAAAAGATTAAAACAAATAGCTGCAACAGATTTGATGGGGGCCCTCCCACGCACAAAAAATTGATATATTTTCATATTTGTCGTTTTGGAACTTACTTCTAAATATGTTACCTTGACACCATTAAAACGGGCAACAGGTCTTACTATAAGTAAAGCACTTAGACAAGATTTTCTCAGACAAGTAGGCCGAGTGGAACGAATAATTTCGGATAATGGCCCACAATACAAATCAGTGCAATGGCAGAACATGTTAAAACAACACAAAATAAAACCCATCTACATATCTAATTACAAACGTAGCGTAAATGCAGCAGAACGATCTATGAAGGACATAGGCACTTCTTGCCGATTATATGCAGGCAAAAGACATAACACTTGGGATATATACCTTAAAGATATTCAAGAAGTAATAAATGAAATGGCACATAGCGCTACTCTACTACTCCCAGTTACTGTACTTAAAAATATTGAACCCCCAAACATAACCAGAGAAAATGTTAGATTACCTATTGTACCACGTAGACAGCACAAACAAGTCATAGCAACAGCACTCTCCAACATCAGAAAGGCAGCCATTAAAAGAAAAGAAAGAGGAGATAGAACAGCAATTAAAAGAACATTCTCAGCAGGCCAGAAAGTATTTGTAAAAACACACCATCTCTCCAGCAAACAGAAACACAAAATACATAAGTTTTACGCTGCATACAAAGGACCTGTCATAAATAGACAAATTGCTCATGACAATGCTGTGGATCTAATGAACCCAAAAACCGGCAAAATCTTAGGACATCACCATGTGAGCCATATCAAAAAGTTTGAAGATTAAATTTATTACTGGTAAATAATCAGCACAATATTTCAAGATTATGTTGCAGATAAGATCGTCAGGAGAAAGAATAATGAAGAGAGATCAAGCTGGGTAAAAGGAAGTAGTTTCAATAAAAACAAAAATAACACCAATAGTACCATAGATTAAGGGTGAAGGGATAAAGTGTAGATAGTCTAACAGTATGAAATACTAAAACGCTATACACCACGACACTACACAAAAATAAAAAACGAATTTGAGGATTCTTGTAGACGTTAAGACTCAAAATATCTTAGAATTGTAACATGGAAAGGGTGTCGAAATTTGTAAAGCTTTTAAGAAGGCATAAAACAATGTATGTACTAGACGTATGTTAGATAATTATAAGTAAAACTTTTTGTAAGAAACACTGTAAAAACTTCAGCAAGGACGAGATGCAACGACCCACAAGTTGCAACGCGAGAAGTATCAAGAAAGGAAAGGACATAATTAGCAAGACACGATTCCTACAAGGCAGAAGCGTCGTGAGAAGGGAAATGACAGTGAGACCAACAGAAGGGCCTTGTAGGTGAAGTGGGCAGTAAATATATCTGCTTCCAAGCTGAACCACAGCGTGACGGAACCCTGCTGGACAGAACCCTGCAGAGACACGGCAGGACACCGAACGCCAGAAGGGTCTCCAAACGCCCTGACTCAGCAAGCCACCACTGGCAAAAAAAAATAAAAAATAAAAAAAATGAAAAATTAAAAAAAATGTGTAAAAGTCACGCTACTGTTATTAAACAGCACGCTAATGCACAAAACTGAAGAAAACTTCCGCAAAGTAAAACTGACACGCACAAACAATTTATCAAACTGTTCCTAATACGAGAACTTCAAAGCGACTAGTTATCAATAAATATTTCCATATACTGCCCAGAGAAGAACCAAGAAGCATGTAAGAAGCAGAGAAAAAGCAGGAAGAACAGAAGTTGAAGATTCGCAAGATTGAGACCAAGAAAGAAGATGGGTGAAGAATAGACGACATACCTTCCCAAATCCCTATCCTATTGTAAACTAGTCGTCTGCGAAGTATTACGAGAAACGACCACTTTCAACGACACATAACGATGACTTTCACACATACAAAGCCAGTAAACCACGAGATTCTGCACTCACAGCTCCATTCCATTATGGGATCTTCACAACAGCAACACACACTTGCAAAGCCAACAAGGAATGACGAACGAAGCTGTACATCAAATACTTGCCCACAGCCATCTCGCTTAAGTTCATCACCTTTGTGCAAAAAACATTTGCCAACCTCATGCTTAAGCATTCATAGGATTGTGTGAATGTGTGAAATCAAATTACGTGATGTAGGAATTGTGCAAAAGAAACTTGTGAAAAACTAAATAATTTAAGCACACCAGACAGCTAATAAACTACAAAATAACAGTCATTGACTATGGACTTAAGTAAAAAATAGACTATCGATAAAAATAAGTCATTAGTTCTGAAATGGACAGTATATAAAGAACAAAAGTAGGCATAATAAACACTGAAACTATATGCGACTTATTTTCTCCTCATAAAAATAAAAGAATAACTATATTTTACTTATTTTCTCCTTATAAAAACAAAGAATAAAAAAATTGTCTTGTTGGATGTTTTCCTTTTTTTAACATTTGTACCATTTGTTAGGGTAA
This sequence comes from Schistocerca serialis cubense, assembly GCF_023864345.2. Lineage (NCBI taxonomy): Eukaryota > Metazoa > Arthropoda > Insecta > Orthoptera > Acrididae > Schistocerca > Schistocerca serialis. Next base: position 149,472,411 of record NC_064639.1, on the reverse strand, counting down.
TATCTCAATACTTGTGTATCTATATTTCTTTGTCAAAGCAATTCTTGGAAATAATTCTTATTTGTTGGTGTAACAATGTTGAAATGAGTGTCTAGAAACAAAAATATTTTACTTGTACATGATATTTAGAAAATGTGTTAGGAATAGATTTTACTTAATTACTACATTCACAAAAACTATATTTCTAAGAAAATCGATGAGAAAGACTCCTCATTTTCGATAACAAACTTCTTAAAAAACAAACTTCACAGTTAAATAAAGAAAGAAAATAATTAAAAAATAATAATTGTAATAGAATAAAAATATTGTTACCTTGTCAATATAAACATATTTTTGATAATAATGTGGAAGAATATAAAAATATAAATTAGTAATACAAACTAGCATGGAACAGAATAACGTGGCTGAACAGTAGGCAACAAAATTTAGATGACGGAATAATTTTTGACTGGCTTAGACAACGATTCAATCACTGCCTAACTTAAGTACAAAAATGAAGTTCGAAGTGTGGCGATATGTAAGGTGTCAGGCAAATTCAACACCTTAAATGAAAACCGAAACATGATAAGCAAATCCAGTAGTATGTCACATAGCTCCGAATAACTCGTGACATTAAATTAACCAAAGTAATACGAGTAACGAGTGAGCAAATGGAATACCACAGACTAACACAAGAATGCCAAAATGCATGTCATACCTTCCCACCGTGAGACAGACGCAGTTCCAAGGGGAGAAACGAGAACAGAAGCTGAGAGCAGAACCGTGTTAAGCTAGAAGGCCCTACGATAAGGGACGGACACCCACGTCGCCAGCTAACCGCTAGGACCAACCCCCAGCCAATGTTAAAAGCTAGAGCCATCCAGAAGAACAGAATAGATCTTACGATAACACAAAAAGGGCTACCCCAGCCGCAAGTTTTAGCGTGAGACTTTTTCGCGTCTCTGTTACGTCAAGACCACCCCCCAGCCCATGTTAAAAGATAGAGCCCACCAGAGGAACAGTATAGATCTTACGATAACGCTAAAAGGGCCACACCAGCTGCAAGTTTTAGCGTGAGACTTTTTCGCGTCTCTGTTACATTGCAAACTTTAAAAGCATTGCCCCACCACGAACATTATAACGTTTCTCATTGGATAGACAGAATTTAGGCGGAGCTTAAGGTTAACATTGAGACCCTGATTGGTCAGAGGAAAACACAGACAGATAGTTTTTTTATACCCACTTCGGTAAATTGTAGGAAGGAGAAGTTAGGAGAGAGTTGCTTCCGAGATGGCGAGGTGAGCGGAGCTGCACTGGCCGCCGCCCCCTGACGAACACCGACAAGGTAATGATCGCACGCGATGACGCATAACAGCGCATAAAGCTTCACTCAGAACTGCAGAAGTCTCATCTGTTACACCCCCTTTTTGAGTAATACTAGTGTCGATCGTCAATTAAAGCTCATGGTGTTCACATTTGCCACTTGAAGTAAAAATCTGAAACGCGATGATTTTTCTGTTATATAGTTATTGAGAAGCCACATCAGCCACTGTAATTTTCGACAAGATAGATAAGTAATTAAAGATAATTGAGGGTCACTGTAGACCAATTTGATAGTTTTCTCTTTTGTGAAACTTAATTTAAACCTAGATTATACATGTGATATGGCATAGGTCATCCTTCGATCCATTGTAGAACTTGGAAACCCACTCAGGGAATATTCGTTCACATTTTTGTTGAACGCAGTTGGTTTTTATCATCCTGCATTAAAACATTTCCTTTTATCAATAGTGCAATTTATAAACAATGTTTTGTGAGTAGAATAAAATTTCCAATGGTAAACATAACTGCTTTTTCGCCGTTATTTTACCATCTAGCTAAAAATAGGAAAGCCTTGAACCCCTTCCACTAAATTTAGTTAGTATTAAGATTATTTTACAGGGAGTGCAGTGGAGCTGACGCTGAAATCCTTAAGTATTTGGTTATATCATTGCTAGTCTCACTGAACTCTTCTGAACTCTACATGTCATGTGTGGTCTGGCGTCTCCTTTCCAGCAACGGGTCCCAGGTTCAAACTAGTCAATTCCCTAAAAAACACGCTCAGAGCATCGTTGCGCGAAAGTGGTAGGGAGACACGATATAGAACAGACAGACACCACGCAGAATGTTAGATAGTGTTGAACAGAGACTGTCAGTCTTTGTCTCAGTTAGTGAGAGAGATTTCAGTGCTAACCAAGAACAAGTGATTGTTTTGTACTTGTTTCTACTCAATACGGTACTGAACAATAAACTAGCACGTACAACAACCAAACCTCCGGCTGTTACACATGAAACACAAGCATGAGCAGGAATGCCAACCGCATTTCACTCCGACACTCCATTGGCGCGAAATTACCAATGTTCGGGCATTTTTTGAACAGATCTCGTTCAGGGATTATGGAAATACTGCGTGAATGGCACGATTGAACATAAATACACACGCTAGACACGTCTGCACGTTGCGCTGCTGTATTTTAAAATGAACGGCATCTGTGCGATGTCCACAATACGGTGCAACTGCCATTAGTGGTCAGAGTAATGTTCGGTGTGTAGTAATGAGTGCTTTATGTCGGAGCTAGATGAATTCGAAAGTGGGAAAATAATTTTCATTCGAGTGGTGCGTGCTTCGTCACAAAGAGGCACTATATTTAAAGTTAATACCGCGTACAGGGGAAGTTGAAATACATCATGCACTAAGTCAGAACGCTGATCAAATTGTGTTCTGATTGATCATGACAGACGGTCGTTGAAACGGATTGTGGTAAAAATAAGGTTACGACATCTGCGGAAGTTACTTCAGAACTGAATATCGCACTCGTGAATACCGTCAGCACCAAATCAACAAGCCGTGGTAAAAATTTGCTGTTTTGAAGATCGCGCCGCAGCGCGTAGTGTTAAGCAGTCGCCCTCCGTTTCTGGCGGTGGCGCCACTGTGGCAATCGAAGCTTTGGTGTCTCCCTCTGGTGGGAAAGGGGAAAAGTTGCCTGTTCACGCGCATTTAAGGGGCGCTATGAGCTCAGCAGGGGGGCAATCTGTCAGTCGGAAGGAGTCTGGGTCAGTTGCTGGTCTCTCTCTCGTTCGCATTTGTGCGGCAGTGTGTCTGTCTGTCGACCGGAGTGCTAGTATGTGTTGGGCCGACAGTCTGCTCGGGCAACGGTTATTGGCGGTTGGATCGATCGGTTGGTCGGTCGCGTACTGGGACACAAGACGCCTTGTCCGTCTTGAGCGTCGGCGCGTGTGAGGTCCCCACGTGAGTCCAGTGGGCCGCGCCGTATAGAGAGGGGTAGTGGCTTCGCGGTCGACACGAGAGCAACAGGAGTCAACCCACGACATCAGGTCGCCCGGTGCGAGCTGCGACGCGTTGAGACGGGAGATCGGCGCGCCTTCCTGCGTCCGTTGAAGCGGCTGGCAGCGGACGGTTCGAGAGAGCGATTTGGGGGTGCTGAGCCAGGTCTTCGCCATAAATCGCAGTTCATTAGATTCGTGATATATTGTTTCATTTACTTGATAAATTCTACTTGTTTTCTTGGTCAGTCTCTCGTCCCCAGCTTGCTCCTCTGTCTCCCGTCCGCATTTCTTAGGCAGTTAGTGTCTGTCTGTCGGTCTGCCGTACGTAATAGCTGCCTCTGGCATGTTTGTCGGATTCGGTGTAAACTAATTTATTGCTTAAGGCGTAAAGGCCGAATTCCTGAAATATGTTTTTATCTTGCCTATCATCTTGCGAGGATTAGCCGAGCGGTCTAAGGCGCTGCAGTCATGGACTGTACGGCTGGTCCCTGCGGAGGTTCGAGTCCTCCCTCGGGCATGGGTGTGTGTGTTTGTCCTTAGGATAATTTAGGTTAAGTAGTGTGTAAGCTTAGGGACTGATGACCTTAGCAGTTAAGTCCCATAAGATTTCACACACATCTTGCGAGGTGGTATATGTGTAATGTAGAGCATGTTGGTACATTTTATCTAAAACTTCATTTCATGGATTTTATTTAAATTGTCTTTTTAGTACATAAAGTTGCCATCCTTCCACCGTAAGAGTTCTTTTAAAAATAAGTTGCACTTTCGGTGGCAAATAGTTTTTGATGTGAGTGTTTTGTACCATTTCCATCTCTCTTACGGGGTGCATGGTTAATGTGTTTGCGTAAGTTGTTAAAATTTTTAGTTTAAAGTAATGTGGTGTGTTGCAGATTTGCACCAGTGTAGTCTTTCAGAGGTTGTTGTGAGCGGTCGTGACTACGGCCGTGTTAAAAGGGAGCGGCAAGGTTCTCAGCCCGAAAGCTCATACTATAAAAATTTTTTTTTTGTGTTTCTGCGTTTGAATAAATTGTAACTTGATATTTACAGGGCGCTTTCTGATTATAACTTTAAATTTGTTTCAAAAAGAAGGGCTTTTAGGAATAAAGTTTCCCTTTATTGAAAAAAAAATTGTCATCAGTTACCCATTGGCAACTACTTCCACGCTCACATAATGTGATTAAATGTGTTAATGTTCTTGATGAATCGCTAGTAAATAAAGCAAATTCTTAAGAAAAGGTTTTGAAAGTAAAATCCACAGTTCATTGGAGCTCCAGAAGAATGCAACTGCAGGGTGAGCTCGAATTCCAAAACCACGCATCAGTGATACACATTCCCAACATTGCCAGAATGGGGGCGATCTGTAGCGTAATGAACTCTGGTAAAACTTCAGACAGCTAAGATCGCTGGTACTTATTTTCATGACTGGTTTTGGAAAGACTATATTACCATCTTCGGAGCTTCAACTTTACAACTCAAACAATCTCTTCTATCTGCGCTTTGCATCTTGTCATATCACAAATGTTTGTGTGAGGACCGTGGAACACACTGGATGTCAGCATGTTATGCACCGAATGCCAGTGTTCATGTTCATACCACATCTCACTACAGACCTAATCTTATGTTTTGTACATACAGGTATTGTAATGATGACATGCCGGCATCCACTGCGCTCCACGGTCCTTACACACACGTTTGTGATACGACACGATGCAAAGCGCAGATGGAGGAGATTGTACGACTTGTAAGGTTGACGATCAGAAGATAGTAACATACTCTTACCGAAAGTAGTAATCTAAACACACACTTTACTAGTGATGTTGACTGTTGGGGCTTTTCTGGAGTTCATCACACATCAGTTACTCAAATGCCCGTAACAAGAAAACGTGGTATCGAAGCCACAAACCCTTGATTATGGAGCAATGGAAGAAAATCACTTGGTAGGATGAGTCTTGCTTCACACTGGTTGAACTTCTGGACAATTTACGTGCCAAGGGAGAAATATGGCATGCGTTTCGGCAGCCATGTGATAGTATTATATGAGCTACATGCTTATTCTGCAAGGACGTACTACTGCCTAATCCATCATATGGTACAATTTTTGCTCCCCAATGTTGATCTGGTGTTCCAACACGACAGCGCTCCTATGCACACAGCTTGCATCGTGCAGAACTGCCTTTGTGAACACGAGGATGAATTTGTTGCTTCTCCAGTGGCCTCTCCACCTCCAGATCTCAATTTTTGTGTGAACACTGCGTTCACTTTGGCTGACATTTAGCTAGAAGTCAGCTGAAGAGTCGTTGAGCTCCGATAGCGGAGAAACGAAACACCCACGTAGTTGAGTGTTCTTGCGAGAACTGAGAGGGCAGTGAAGCATACACGCTGCTCCAAATATGCACGTGTATATCGCCATAGTTTCCAGACTAGTGATGAGTACATGTTTTCTGCCTAACGAGAAACATAGGACAGTTTCAGCTGAAAAAATCAGTAATGATTTGATTAGCTTTTTACAGGATTTTCAGAGGGCCATGCAGCTGACTGCACGTCGTAGCTTAAGGTAAATGCCGCCGGCAGAGGCGTAAAGTTGTTGGATCTCCAGCTTGCGTCCACTGTGAACTCGAGCAACCTTGAGTAAACTTTTGCTCATGTTATCACAAAAACTAACCATCCTCGATAGACTTGATTGTCATCCTAAATAGTACCGAACTTAGAACGGTAATCGGACGATTTGCCGTAATATTGGCCAACTTCACTGTGTAGAAGTAAGAAAAATCTTGTAGAAAACCTTCTATTTAGATTTGAGATTGTTGTGTTAAGTGTTATTTCTGACAAACAGGACGTAATGCGTTATATTGACAACTACCCTGAAGTTGTCATATCACGAGCTATGTAAACCCGTATGCTTCTTTAACAACAAAATAGGAATAAAACCAAATTTACAGCTGAACACCAGTGTTCTTCGTCACAGAATAAGGGTCCACCTCTAACCCCTGTCTTTTATTCTAATGAAGCTAACGCACTCAGAGGGTGTTTTTGCTGATGTCTGACGAACATGAAAAGGAGTGGAGTGTCAGATTATCGCGTATGTGAAAGTATCGTGGTGCCATTATTCAACAGGACAATGCTCATTCACTCATCATGCGTGTCATCATGAACTGTGTGTGTGATGTAGAGGTTCTCATGTGGCCAACAAGATACCCATATCTGACCCCGAATGAACATGAGTGAGATCATCTCGGACCTCAATTCCGTTTCAGTATCAGTATGCAAGATATAAGGACCACTGTTAATAGTTGTGGACCAGCATTGCTCAGAAGAGGGCACAATGGTTATAACGACATCCTTCGTAACCAAATCGTACTCGCTTCCATGCTATAGGTGACGCAGCAGCATATGATAAGGTGTCATATTGCCAAGTTATTTATAAATATGATTCGATTTAGTAATCACCGCAGTAACATCACACACCCTCCCAAGGCGTGAAATGTCATTTCGTTTCCTCACAATCTCTGGATGCTCCCCCCTTTTTTCCTGGCAGTGTGTAGTCCACAAGCCAGACGATCCACATGTTGCTTGCAAATATTCTTTTAATCCACAACAAGCAATAAATAACTTTAAAGGCATTGCTCGCAGACCTGAATCAACTCACAATCATACTGCTGCTGGATGGAAACCAGCCCACATCACATTATGTTATCACATGAGGGCTACCATGCTGTGACTCACTGATACCGACAAAGAAGTTTACTCAAACCAACTGCCAGCGTGGGTCAAGTCCTCTGGCAGTAATATGAACTGTCCATTTCATTTCTTATTTTAATAATATTACTGCCAGATGAAGGCCTAATGCGTTCTTTGAAGATAGATTTTCTGACCTTTTGCAAATTCTTATGTGACATCCTTCTCAATTAATAGATAGTATTTAGGTCACAGGCTTCTGGGCACAAGCTGTACCCCAGTAGCCCATCGGGATGTGGCATGCTCTGCTGGTTACACTCAGCTAAAATCAGGAGCTCACCAAACTGTTGTGCAAACCGACACATGGCAGCTTTCCTTGGTCGGAAACACCGATCAGTACTTTTTTGTGCTGTTGACACATCCTGTTAACATAAGATGCTTTACATAACAAGAAAATAATTAAACTTCCTGGCAGATTAAAACTGTGTGCCCGACCGAGACTCGAACTCAGGACCTTTGCCTTTCGCGGGCAAGTGCTCTACCATCTGAGCTACCGAAGCACGACTCACGCCCGGTACTCACAGCTTTACTTCGGCCAGTATCTCGTCTCCTACCTTCCAAACTTTACAGAAGCTCTCCTGCAAACCTTGCAGAACTAGCACTCCTGAAAGAAAGGATATAGCGGAGACATGGCTTAGCCACAGCCTGGGGGATGTTTCCAGAATGAGATTTTCACTCTGCAGCGGAGTGTGCGGTGATATGAAACTTCCTGGCAGATTAAAACTGTGTGCCCGACCGAGACTCGAACTCAGGACCTTTGCCTTGCCCGCGAAAGAAGTAAAGCTGTGAGTACCGAGCGTGAGTCGTGCTTCGGTAACACAGTTTTAATCTGCCAGGAAGTTTCATATCAGCACACACTCCGCTGCAGAGTGAAAATCTCATTCAAGAAAATAATTACATATGTAATAGTAATAAAAGTTACAACGCCATCGAGAATGTGACTTCTGAGGAGAACCCTTTCTTTCCCTGCAGACTTCCTTCATTTACCAAATAAAGTTCAGCTTAATTTCTCCGAAATTTCACTTCTGGGCCTCCATAAATGCCTTTTATACCATCTACTCTCACTGAGCCGTGGCCGGCTCGCGTTGGTGCTGTTTGTTCGTTGGCATTTTATCGCAATCGAGTGGTATCTTATTTCTAACTGAGTTACTACCGTAAAGAGTTGCTGACTTGCCTCCATCAGTTGCAGCAGCAGCGCTTATCGATACTAGTACTGCTGTACCATTTTTCGTGTGACCACTATATTTCCATGTGGTGGTGTGAATGGCAGGCAGTCAGTTGGAACACAGCAGCGAGGAAGTCTCCGCAGTGCGAAGTCAGGCCAGGACCGCTGGCGGCATGCATTCGTGGTCAGATGGTAAGGAGCTAGCTGCGAGAGCTACAAAGTTTGTTGACCACTAACCTGGACACTGGAGTTGAGTGATCAGCTAACCTGTTAAGAAACAACTGCTGTGACATCTCTTCGTTCATTGGCAGTTGCTGCTTCCTGGGCTGTTCCAGCTAGCAGTAACGTATGGTGTGTTGGAGTTGGCGAAATTTTGCAGCTGTCTTCCTGTATGGTCTTTAAATATTAAATTGGTTGTTACTAATCAGTGAAGTGCACCAGCGGTATTTTCTGCCTTTTGGACGTTAACGCCCCACTTACCTGCACTGGTCGTGAGCATAGTTTTCTGGCAGCGTGCGTATCCCCGCCATGTTGGTGCTGTCTGGCATGGCGTGTAGTTCAACAGCCTTATACTTGTTTGTTCATTTTTTTTTCTTAGAGTGGTTATTGTGCCTTGTCTGTTTTTAGACACCAATTTTGAGGACGTATGGTGCTGGTATCTTCGTCCTCGGTTAATTCTTTCCATTGTCATGCCATTGAGTAGACAGAAGGGAATTGATTAGGTTGTTGGTCGCTCCTTCAGCCTTCCCTGGGTCGGGTTGCCATCAGGTTATTTAACTTTACTCTCGGCTTCCTGTCTCACTTCACCTTACATTAGAGCTACTTCCTCAGACTTACCCTTGGAACACTTCTGAGCACCACTGTCCTGTTGGTTTCAGATTGTGATTTTCATTTTAGTCTGAAGTTCTGTGCGAGGCCTTCAGCCGTCTACTAATTTAGTTTGTTTTAATTTTAAAATAAGCCCTTCAGCTGGCTTAAAATTTGAAGACTGATTTGTTTAAAAACTAAATTTTGAAAGTCTGTTCTGTCTTAAAGTCTTGTATCCAGGCCTTAAGCCCTGAGTTGTTCATTGTCCAGTGTGTGGCCTTCAGTTGTGTTTTTACGTGAAATATTTTTAAGATAAAGCATTCAGCCGACAGCATTCAGCATTCTTGTTATCCAGGCCCTAAGCTCTGAGTTTTTCAATGTCTTGCGTGCGTCCTTCAGCGGAGTATTTACGCGAAATATTTTTTAAGTAAGGCCTTCAGCCGTGTGTACTCTTTAAAGCAATTTTTTTATAACTTGTGTTCAGGCATTCAGCCGTTCTTGTTTTTGGTGTGGTTTTGGGCCTTCAGCCCAGGAAGTATCTCAACTTTTCTTAACTACGCCTTCAGCAATATTGTTTTATTTTTATCCTTTTAAGGAAATGTGTAATTAAGTGGTTCCTAGGAAAATAAAAGTTGGTGCGTTTTGTGCAACTGACAGTAACTGATAACGGACCCCTCCACAACCATAACCTGATCTGCTTTACCCTGCGAAAGCAGATTTCAGTCGCAGTTGTTATCATTGCTATTATAATAAAACAGGGTCTGACGGGATCTTCTCCGCAACTAGTGAAGTGTGTGATAGCACCTAAATTCTGACAAAATTTGGTCTTCATTTCGTTTATAAAGTACATAACGCATGTCACCTGGGTAGCCATGCTGTCTGAGGCGCATTGTCACGGTTCGCGCGGCTCCTTACCATCAGAGGTTCGAGTGCTCCCTCGGGCATGGGTGTATGTGTTGTCATTTGCGTAAGTTAGTTTAAGTTAGGTTAAGTGGTGTGTAAGCCTAGGGACCGATGACCTCAGTGGTTTGGTCCCACAGATCATTACCACAAATTTCCAAAAAGAGTTTACAAAATCTATTACCGTGGATGTTTACTGAACGTTTATATCTTTCAAGCGTAAATTTTGACATAAATATATTTTTTGTTTCAAATTCTGAAGGTGGCAGGGGTAAAATACAGGGAGCGAAAGGCTATTTACAATTAGTACAGAAACCAGATGGCAGTTATAAGAGTCGATGGACACGAAAGGAAACCAATGATTGGGAAGGGAGTGAGACAGGGTTGTAGCCTCTCCCCGATGTTATTCAATCTGTATAATGAGCAAGTAATAAAGGAAACAAAAGAAAAGTTCGGAGTAGGTATTAAAATCCATGGAGAAGAAGTAAAAACGTTGAGGTTTGCCGATGACATTGTAATTCTGTCAGAGACAGCAAAGGACTTGGAAGAGCAGTTGAACGGAATGAATAGTGTCTTGAAAGGAGGGTATAAGATGAACATCAACAAAAGCAAAACGAGGATAATGGAATGTAGTCGAATTAAGTCGGGTGATGCTGAGGAAATTAGGTTAGGAAATGAGACACTTAAAGTAGTAAAGGAGTTTTGCTATTTTGGGAGCAAAATAACTGATAATGGTCGAAGTAGAGAGGATATAAAATGTAGACTGACAATGGCAAGGAAAGCGTTTCTGAAGAAGAGAAATTTGTTAACATCGAATATAGGTTTAAGTGTCAGGAAGTCGTTTCTGAAAGTATTTGTATGGAGTGTAGCCATGTATGGAAGTGAAACATGGACGATAAATAGTTTGGACAAAAGGAGAATAGAAACTTTTGAAATGTGGTGCTACAGAAGAATGCTGAAGATTAGATGGGTTGATCACATAACTAATGAGGAGGTATTGAATAGCATTGGGGAGAAGAGGAGTTTGTGGCACAACTTGACTAGAAGAAGGGATCGGTTGGTAGGACATGTTCTGAGGCATCAAGGGATCACCAATTTAGTATTGGAGGGCAGCGTGGAGGGTAAAAATCGTAGAGGGAGATCAAGAGATGAATACACTAATCAGATTCAGAAGGATGTAGGTTGCAGTAGTTACTGGGAGATGAAGAAGCTTGCACAGGATAGAGTAGCATGGAGAGCTGCATCAAACCAGTCTCAAGACTGAAGACCACACACGTCAATATGTTCATTTTATGCAAAGATACACTTCCAAGGTTAGTTTATAAAAATTTAACAGTACATCGCGTTTAAACAAGACTCCATTATTTACTAATAATTTTAACACACTATTTCAGCTTCAGATAAAACTTACGTCACAATTAACATTTTTATATTTCTTATATCGGTATTTAATCTATGTTGTACGTAACAGGAAGTTTCCAGTTTTAATATCTGCAAATATTTTAACGTTTGATTCGAACTGTTATTACTAAAAATATTCTCATAAGTATATGTCCTCAAGAAACGTTCAATAAACTGAATTTGATGAATAAGCTATAAACGGAAATCACACTGTCATAGAGTTCACTCATCTAAAGTTCTCAAAGCTTCCAGAAAAACACACATTATTTTTCGGAGAGACTAACTGCGTCACATTGTTCCTGATGTGGATTAAGTTAATACCCGCAAAGATCTTTGCAACGTATGTGGCAGATAGATTATGAAATGAGTTCTGTGTTCTAAGTGTTTACATTTTAATGTGGAAATGTGTAACTACATGTGAACTTTTATATGTAATGAGAAGTAAACCTCATTTTCCGAGAGAAAGGCTGTTACCCCCATGCTGAGTCATTTGACACCCTGAAACTCAAATGTGATATCACGCAACATTTGGAAGGCTTTGGACACTGACACCATCTTAAAAAGCTAAGTGTCCTTTTTACAATTGTTTGATGTCATCTTTCTAGCACTTGAATATACGTTGCTTCCTAAACCAGTAAATGTCTTTATGTGACGTCAATGTGAACTATCAACACGAACTTCTTGCTAATGCACGGGAGGAGTGTTACATGCTGCTGCTATCTCTTAATGCTAATACCTTGTTAGAAATCGTTTTTAATTTTTGAGACATGATCTAATCCGAGCGAGGAATAGTAAAAAAGAGAAAAAGTCCTTGACACTCGCCGACATTTGGCCAAGTGAACACCCCTTCATTTTCAAGGCACAAATTAAACGACAGATTGCTAAGCATGACTACTCAAAAGTTACGTCAAACCAGGAAACAAGGGACCACTAACGGCAGCTACGTGAGATAATGAACGTCCTTATTGCCGAGTGAACTGCAGCGGGAGTAGACGCTTGCTATGTTCGTGTTCAGCCATATGAATGCAGGACATAACCAAGCAATTCCTGCTCCTAGTATCGTTTCCAAGATACATTTTTGGCAGACATACCTGATCGTTCCTGCACTTTGGAAATTAACTGATATGGGGTACCTGCTTCTGGCAGTGTACATTTGTAGCACAGCATTGTATGGTAGTGAATCATGTTGAAAATCTGTGGATCGATAAGTTAAGGAAAGGGGATGTGCTCTGCAAAATCGGAAACATATGGAAGACAACGATAAGAAGGAGACACTGGTTGATACACATGTGTTAAGACGTCTGAGAATAGGTTCCATGCTACTAGAGGCACCTGCAGAGGGTAAAGCTCTAGGGGAAGAGGTACTCGTCAGATGACTCAAAAACAAAAATCTCCATTCTGTGTGACAGTGGAGAAGCATGTAATTCTGACTGGTAGTCAAGTGTTCTTGGAATGACCAGCGCTATGCGTCATACGTCTTAATTCGCTAAGTTTTTTGTTCGAGACGAACCATAGCAATCAACTGTCCGGAAATAGTTGGTTTTTCTGGATGACGGAGGTGAACGTTCTTGGTTGATCATGAAATTGTAAGTTCAAGTTTTTTCACACATTATAAAACATTTTGAAAATTTGCTTCTCTGTACGCATTTCGTCATTCTATCGTTAACACGAATGAAAATCTTGTATTACATAGTTGTGAATGAAGCATTTTTATACAGGGTGTTAGGGATATAGATACAAAGATTGTTATTATTGATATCTCAATATTCACCAGCGTCAGTGTGCAAGTTGTTTTTTCTTTGCATCTAACAGTCTTGCCGGAGACACGTACCTTAATTCACTACCTGATATTTTCTGCACGGTCGTAACTGCACGTGCGAAGTAAATACAGATTATCTTTTTGGCTACACATATTTTACATTTCAATACCTGACCTGCTGCCGAGGGGAAAATAAAATTTAATGGCTTGATTGTGCTAAACGTGCTAATCGACCTAAAAACATACTACCAGTAATAGTTATAATTACTAAAGTGCAGATGAAGTAAATATGCTTTGACATTGTTCAATATACTATCCTCAGTCATTGCTAGAAATATGTTCACTTAGTACCCCTAACAGCCTGCATAAATGGAAGTCAGGAATTAAGTGAATAATTCATTTACGTGACTCATATCAACCTTATAACAGATACAAGTGAACAAACTGAGACAGACTTAAGTAGTCATCCGTCCCTATTTCCTTTTCTGGATGAGACATGTGAGAGGAATCCTCAGTCACAACAGTCGATGGATGGACGTTCGGTGTATCCCTAGAATGGTCAACAATGTGCAAGTTAATTATTAAATGCACCAAAATCTATTCTTATATTTTTGTCGGAGTATTCCTCTGTCCCGTACGTAGTGGCATTGACCTTAAGTGTTTTTACCTCTGCACAAATGCTGACGCAAGATCTGATGACATGACTAGTTTAAGAAACAGAGTAATGCAGATGGGGCAGATACTAGTATGACTCTACACTGAGATGGCAAAAGTCGTGGGGTACCTCCTAATATTGTATCGGACCTCCTCTTGCGTGGCAGCTACTCGACGTGGCATGGACTGCGCAAATCTCTGGAAGTCCGCTGCAGAAATACTGAGCCATGATACTGAGCCATGCTGCCTCTCTAGTTGTCCAGTTGAAATGGCGCATAGTCATCCACAAAAAGTCCATCGTCCCTTGAGAACATGAAGTCCATGGCTGCCTGTAAATGGCCCGCAAGTAGCCGAACATAATATTACCAGTCTCAATCACAGGTTCAGCTTGACCAGAGGACCGAGCCCATTCCAAGTAAACACAGTTCACGCCGTTCTGGAGTCACCACGAACTTGCACAGTCCCTTGACTCCTGTGTGTGGCTTCGTGGAGTCTGTGCCACACGCGAAACCTACCATCAGCTCTTACGAACTGAGATCCGAACTCATTTGACCAGGTCACGTTTTCCAATCGTTTGGCGTCCAACCGGTATGGTAACGTGCACAAGACAATCGCTGTAGTCGATGTCGTGCTGTTAGCAAAGACACTAGCGGCAGTCGTTTGCTGCCATAGCCCATTAACGCGAAATTAAGCCGCACCATCCTAACAGATAACTTCGTCGTACGTCCCACATGGATTTATGCGGTTATCTCACGCAGTGTTGCTTGTCTCTTAGCGCTGACAAATCTACGCAGTCGGCTGCTGCTTTTGGTCATTGACTGAAGACCGTCGGCTGCTGGGTTGTCTACGGTGAGCGGTTGTTGTGACTGAAAATTTGCAATTTTTCAAAAACAGAACTTTTATTTATGTGAGTTTACAACGTTGATGACTAAATAACAAAAGAAAGATAACAATAACGATGCTAGTAAAAGTCTCCTAATTGAGGCAAACAAAAGTTCACTTCTAATTTTCCACAAAGGTTCGTGGTAACACACACACACACACACACACACACACACACACTAGTTAAAGTCCAATTCAGAGACGAAGACGTAATCTCCAGTGGTCGAAGTCCACGAGGTCGGCATCCGGAATGAACTGAACTTCGGGGCGGGTTATAGCCCCTAAATAGCTGTCTCCAGCCAGTCAGGTTTTGGCTTGAGCTTCCCCTGCAGGAAGCAGTACTCGGAATGTCTGTTTCCATTATCTTGTATGTAAATAGCTGGTGTTCACCGTGGTGTTTTGGTACGCCTTGGACATAGACAACCCAGAACTGTGTGGTGTATTATGGGTTGCCGGCCCTCAGGGGCTACCTTGGCTCCGGCATAACAGAGGTAATGCCTGAAATGTGGTGTTCTTGGCAGTCTCTTGACACTGTGGATATCATAATTGTGGAACGGAATGTCCCACGCGTCTAGCTCCAACTACCATTCTGTGTTCAGAGTCTGTCAACATCCGTCTCACGGCCCTAATAACGTCGGATACCTTTTAGCATGAATCACATGAGCACAACTACGTTTTATACCTCGTATACGTAATACTACCGCAATTTTTAATATGTGTATAGTCATCCGATGATTTTTGTCACCTCAGTGTAAACCCATGAGCTGAACCTACATACGAGACGTGATTTTTAAGTAAGTACCGTTTTGAAATTAAAAATAGACGTGCTAAGATACCTCAATAACTTTATTTTTAGACGAAAGCCTTTAACTTAATCTACGTACTCAATCCATTACAGCCTGATTCTTTGTTTACGTTGTGTACTGAGTGTTTAAGATGCCTCCGATAATCGTGTGTCCCGCCGACTGTGAAGTATGGACTGTTATAAGATTTCTTAGTGCTAAAGGCCTAAAAGCGATCGATATTCATCGTGAGATCTCTGATGTTTACAGAGCAAACATTATGAGTGATGGAATGGTAAGAAAGCGGGTGAGAGCATTTAAAGATAGCCCCACAAATGTGCATGATGAACAACGGAGTAGGCGTCCTTCGGTCTGGAAGTCTGGTGCTGGAAGTGGACAATAAGGCGAGAGAAAACACGCTTTACGATTTCCTCCTTGCGTAATGACTTTCCTAATGTTTCTCGTAGTGTGTTGTATGGCATTAGCCGGCCACTGTGGTCGAGCGGTTCTAGGTACTTCAGTCTGGAACCGCGCTGTTGCTACGGTCGCAGGTTCGAATCCTGCCTCGGGCATGGATGTGTGTGTTGTCCTTAGGTTAGTTAGGTTTAAGTAGTTCTAGGTCTAGGGGACCGATGACCTCAGATGTTAAGTCCCATAGTGTTTAGAGCCATTTGAACCATTTTGTATGGCATTGTGACCGAGCACTTAAAATACCGAAAATTGTGCGCACCTTGGGTACCGAAAATGCTGACAGATGTACAGAAAATCAAACATGTAGACAGTGCATTGACTTTCCTTGAGCGGTACCACAACGACGGTGATGATTTCTTAAGCCGAATTGTTACGGGCGATGAAACATGGGTGGCCTACGTCACACCAGACTCAAAGCAGCAGTCGATGGAAGCTGAGCGAGGGCAACGTTTTGCTGCAAGACAATGCTCGTCCGCATGTAGCGAATCAGACCAAAGAAGTCATGACATCTTTTCGATGGGAAAGTCTAGATCATCCTCCGTACAGCCCCGATCTTGCCCCCAGAGACTACCATCTGTTCCTGCACTTGAAGAAACACCTCGGCGGTCAGCGGCTTCAAGACGATGACGAAGTCAAAAAATGTTCAGATGAGTGTGAAATCTTATGGGACTTAAACTGCTAAGGTCATCAGTCCCTAAGCTTACACACTATTTAACCTAAATTATCCTACGGACAAACACACACACCTATGCCCGACGGAGGACTCGAACCTCCGCCGGGACCAGCCGCACAGTCCATGACCGCAGCGCCCCACACCGCTCGGCTAATCCTGCGCGGCGATGACGAACTCAAAACAGTGGTGATGGAGTGGTTAACAAGTCAGGCGGCAGACTTCTATCAGGAGGGTATTCAAAAACTGGTACAACGTTATGACAAGTGCCTCAGTATGGTCGGAAATTGTGTAGAAAAATAGTTTAAGGTACAGGCTTTCATGTAAAAATAAAATTATTGAGATATCTTAGCACGCCTTTTTTTTAATTTCAAAACGGTACTTACTTAAAAAACACGCCTCGTATCTTACCACTCCGCATTCGTAAAGCTATTTTTAATTACGTATTAAAGATTTTAACCAGACCTCAAAAATTCTACCTGACAATAGTAAATGGCGTGCTCGTGTGCTACAGTTTGTACTGTACAGAATATTATGGCTCCAGTTTTCAGGCGTGGCCAGCCACAGACTGCCCATGATCATGACTGCAACCTAAAATATTTATAAGTAATTGATTAAATATTTTGCTTTAGAATGGCTACACAGCTGAAATATCGTAGTGAACAAAACAAAAATGGAATGAAAATAAATAACGGTTAATGCGGAAACATATATCTTTCAAACACGTGACAAAAGCAACAGGTCAATCTATCCTGTGCCTACATTAGTGGATAGATAGTTGGCACATTCCAGAAACGGGAGAGAGTCACCGATTTCCCCCATTTGTTGCGTCATTCATCTCCCTCTCTCTCTTCTACATATCACTCGGCTACGCGTCCCTGGCAGACATGCTTTGCAGCCCAGCCGTCAAACATAAAGATGAACACGACACGGGACGCTGGTGGCGGTTTGAGGACACGCCGTTCCCCGGGAGATAGGCGAGCTGGCAGCGTGGACTGCAGCGGCGGACACAGCGCAGCGGGGGCCACCGGTATCAGGAATTCGCCGTGTCATCCAATTATGAGGCGCGGCTTCCAGGCAATTCATCACCGGCGCCGGCTGCACTGAGAGCCGCGCCCGGCCAGTCAGCGTCTGATGATGCAGCGCTACAGTCGCCGAAACTAATTAGCGATGATTAAAACAAGTGCCACCGTCCTCTCTGTGGCGCGAATTCGGAGGTGTGTGTCGGCTGCTGCGTATCGTTCACGCATTCCGCGCTCAAGTTTGCACGTTGTGGACCGACTGTACGTGGTGTAAGTACTTCGTCTGTTGACTTTTTTTTAATTTTACGAGACTTGTTCGCACTACTGTCAACATTTGCACGTTCCATTCCGTATGTGCTGCGTTAGTTAGATCAAAGGACTCACAGAAACGGTTTCCGAAATGTTAACAACTTTGGTGGGGTATTCTCTTAAAATTTGGCGTTTGCATGATGTTAAAACTAACACCAATTCAGCTTGAGAAGAAATTTTTCTTTCAGTGTTTGTTTTGAAAGATTACCGCCAAACTTCCTTGCCTAGGGACGCCAGATGAAAGTTGATGTCGTCAAGCCGTGAATGAAAATTGCGCAACGGATAACTGGGGAGGGGAGCCTGAGAGCGCTACCTAGACCGCGTGCCTTTCTGGGCGATACTAGGCAAGGGGCTGGAGGGCTCACACGCTGATGTGTGGGTCCCTGCATTCTATATCTTTTATTTTAAATAAATTCCTTTAACTTAACTTCTTTGTGATTTTTAAGGTATGTTAAAGATTGATGACAGTTCATTACCTATTTATTTTAAACATTATCACTCGACTTTACACCGATTGCAGCAATTGTTTCAGTTTACAGATATTACAATTTTACAACTTATAGCTCGGGTATATTGCATACTAATCTGCACGCACATTTCTACGGGTAAGACGGAATTGCGTTGGCCAAATGTATACCACCAAAGTCTCCCAATATTTTACATAGGACATTCACTATGTGAGGAGGATAACGGGCAAACTGGGGACCAGATACATTAACACAGGGGGTCAAATTTCCGAAATTAAACGAGCACATTCATTTCCTTACACAATTCGAAGCTGTAAATATAATAATTAGTACAAATATTCAAATACATCTCTTCCATGCGTGAACATTGAGACAGACGCACTGAGGGCACGTCTGCTCACTTACCAGTCTTCTGTAACACTTCCTGGGCCCCGGTGGAGGGTATGGTCGAACCACTTGGCCATGACCAACCTCTCCACTCCAAATCTTGTGACATTGGAAAGCCTTTGACTTTTACCTGCCTGAGATGTCTCTCTGATCCCCTACCCAGGAGTAAGATTGGCACTACTATACTACAGAACAACTCCCCAACTAAGATTTGGCCACGCTTTATGGAAAGGTGTGAGGAGGATTAGGAAAGTTCATGTGCAGATTCACATTCACGTACAAAAAATTCATAATACACGACACATATAAATACGTATTATGTAGCCTGACAAATTTCTTTCCACCCGTCCACATGGGTTCTGTTGCACCCGCGGCCGGCCGTGTCGTGTAATAAAATTGGCGGCGGAGCCGCCTCTGTTTGTATTTTCCGGTGCGAGCGAGCAGCGAAACCTGCTGCTTATGGAGCGGAAACTACTGTAGTGTTTCAGTTTATATGAGTAAAATTTAAAGAAATTGAATGCAGCCCAAGAACTATTATGAACGCAATAGAAAGGACAAAATTTCGTTCAAATTCTGGAGTGTATATAACTGTAACCCAAAGCCTACAATTTTAAATTCGCAACATTTATTAAAATCTTTTACATTAAATAGATAGCTTTGTATTGTAGGCTTCTTTTAAAAACCAATTTTCTTGCCAAGATCGCAGTGTAAACACTATTACTGGATTACTAGTTTCGGCAATGTGTGCTGTAGCCTCAGATCTGTAAATCTGGGCAATGGTAGCTACTTCATAAAATGCTAACACCACTCTGCCACATGTGAACTATACAATATGCATAAAAAAGAATCGAGGTATTACAATGATATGCCTTTATGATAGAAAACATCGCATTTCAGTGTAATGCCTCGACTCTTTTATGCGTATAGTATACTCCTCATGTGACAGACTGGTACGATCATTGAATGATGCGCTACCACTGCCAGGTTTTATGGATCAGAGGATGGCAGCACATATTCCGGAAACTAGTACTGTAATCCAATCATTGTTTTGGCACACAGAATGGTTTTCAAAGGAAGATTGCGATACAGAATTATAGATAGGCTCTTACATTGACTGATCATATGAGGTAACCATAAAATAAATAGCTGTAATCAGAAACCGGCTTCAATTACTTTAATTACAAAGGCTGTTACAAAAGGGAACAACACTCTCCCAGGCCTCACGTTACGCCAACATCGGCCGCCTGCCATATAATGAACACTCTGATCACAGGTTGGTTCAGGAAATTTCTAAAACAGGAAACGAGCAGACAACGATTTCATTAATCCACAACAAGACAATGGCAGTAACAATGACTGCTAAATGTTTTCTAAATAAGAAAAGTTTAAAACCCAATTTTGAATAAAATATACGTGGCATCAGTTAATGGCATCGCAAAATTACTTAGCTGTTGAAACTGCAGGTTCGCAGGAGAGCTTGTGTGAAGTTTGGAAGGTAGGAGACGAGGTACTGGCAGAAGTAAAGCTGTGACGACGGGGCGTGACTCGTGCTTGGGTAGCTCAGTTGGTAGAGCACTTGCCCTCGAAACGAAAAGGTCCCGAGTTCGAGTCTCCGTCTGGCACACAGTTTTAATCTGCCAGAGAGTTTCATATCAGCGCACACTCCGCTGCAGAGTGAAAGTCTCATTCTCTTCTACTTAGCTGTTACTTTACTTGAAAAACCAACATACAGTCTAGCAATAATCATCCAATTAGTGAACGGTCGCTGTCATAAGCTAATGTGACAATGATTATTGCAAATTTAAGGTTATTAAACAAGAATACATTTTCGATAAGGTCGGTCCTGTTAAGATAACTCAAGAAAATGAAAATCACACAAAAGGTTTAAAAGGAACTTTATACGTACATCAAAATAAAACACCGTTTCTGGAAAGCAACCAGCACATTGCCATACAAAATTAACATAAGACTAATAAAGCTCAGTGAGGTTATAGCAGGGCAAAACACAACAGATAGTTTAAGCAAGGACAATGAACAACACTTTACTCCGTTCAACCACACAGAGCAACTTCCAATCAGCGCAGAACGCGTTCCCAACGTAATAAAAACTAAAGACGTTTAGCCTTGATCATGTTGCCTTACTTTAGACCAGCAGAGAAAGAGGGCTTCGTCCTAGAGTAGGTCACAGATGCCGGGTCAGAACTTATAACTCTGCCGACACTACAACCAACCCTGTGCTCATGAGGTTTGGAAGGGTCGTAGCCATAACCTGCACTTGCACAAGTCGCCGCAAGGAGAATGGAAAGTCGTTTGTTTTAAGTTAAAAAGTTCGTTTTTGCAAATTAGTTCATACAGACATCTAGTTAAAACCAAAATGCGCTTAGCAACAGAACTGGTGCTTACGCGTACTTTTCTGGGTCTGTTCTTTAATATGTTTACTAACCTATCATTAATTAAGCTATCATTTGCGGTTTATGTGAACATAGCTAATTCCATCATTTCCTCTTCAATTCTGTCCATCTGTGCCAAAGGATTCCAGCGTATCTTTTGTAATTCATGTCAACCTCGTGCATCTGTTTCGCCTGTCCGCCTGCTTAGCTGAGTGGTTATGTGTTTGCCTCCCATGCATAGGGCGCGGGTTCGGTTCCCGGCCGAATTGGAGATCTTCTCCGTTCGTGGACTGGGTGTTGTGTTGTCCTCATAATCGTTTCATCCTCATCACCGGCACGCAAGTCGCCCAATGTGGCGTCGACTGAAATAAGACTTGCACTCGGCGGCCGAATTTCCCCGAATGGGGCTCCCCGGCCAACAATGTCATACGCTCATTTCATTTCATTTGTTTTGACTACTCAGTTACTGGAATCATGCATCTTAGCAGTAAACAAAGTTTTAGTGTGATCTTGGGTTTCATTTCGTAGTTCAGTTACGTCGTTTGGTGACATGTTGCACGAGAGACACACAAAGTTATAGTAGAAGACGTGAAAATTATCATTAGTGTGGAAGTTGGTAAAGTTATAGTGGAGGATGTTAAGGATATCGTAAATGTGGACGGTGGTAAAGTTTTAGTAGATGACGTTAAAATTTTCAGCAGTGTGGGAAGTCGTTTAAAGTGAATGAACTCTGTTGGAGCTCGAGCGGGAAACATTCAAAAAAAAAAATAATACTACTAAGCATATGTAAAGAGCCATACTTAGAAAGGTTACGATTTGAGATGTCATTTACACAGGTTGTCCTGTGTAAGAGAGAATATATGCAATAGACAGTGTCACGGCATGGTAAATCCAATTCCTTGTCGCTCATAATCAATTTATCGAGTCCCCATCTGTGTAAATAAAAAACTCATTATGAAGTCTTACACCATTGTGTGTGTGCATTGAATAGCTATCCCAAAACAACTTGTCATAAACTTTTCTACACAGATTTTTTAATATTTCTTTTTTTTCTAAAAATTTTTAAACCTCTCTCACACCGGCCTGATTTAGCTTCACTGATGAGGATAGTAAAAACATGCGTACATTAAGGGAATTTTCATTCACAAAGCAGGCTTATCACATTCACACAGTTCAATAATGTTCTATCCTGATTAAATTGAGCTTAACTTAAATTCCATAAGGCAGTGAAGCAATTTCGAAGTCTCGGTGCGACGAAAATTGTCAGTCGATCTCCTGGAATCATTTGTAATAATTATTAACTTTCCGTGATCACATGGGGAAGACCGGAGATCTGCTGGTAAGACCGTGTTAGCCTATTTATTTGAAATAACTGGATATCTTGAGCATACAAAACGGTAGGTTCGTCCAGTGTAAAGCAGACGTTCCCCACTCATCCCATGCAACACAGAGTAGTAAGCAGACACTGTCAATAATAATCAGTTAAATAATACGCGAACACACTTACTTTAGTTTAGTTCATGTATTAAATTCCTACTCATACGCCGGCCGAAGTGGCCGTGCGGTTAAAGGCACTGCAGTCTGGAACCGCAAGACCGCTACGGTCGCAGGTTCGAATCCTGCCTCGGGCATGGATGTTTGTGATGTCCTTAGGTTAGTTAGGTTTAACTAGTTCTAAGTTCTAGGGGACTAATGACCTCAGCAGTTGAGTCCCATAGTGCTCAGAGCCAGCCAACCTTCTCATACAGAATCTCATCAAGATGGCGACTAGGGGTCAACAGAAGCGTCCGATCTTACCCGTCGGCTTTGACCCGTGACGTAAGCGTGTTGTGGTGTGTGACGTCATTACGGCGCGGAGTTTGATTTGCGATTGTGGCGTGTTTGTAGATGTCTTGTTTTTGTTTGTCGTGCTCTCTGGTGGTGTGTTCATGGTTTTCGTTTGTTTCGTTTGTTTCGTGTGGTGGGGTCAGTTTTCTGTTGCTCAGGTGTTGGATTTGAAGCGGAATTTCTATTAGTGAGTTAATGGTTAATTTAATGCTCATTGCTGTATCCGATCTCACGCGTCGGCTTTGACCCGTGACGTAAGGGACCTACACATTGATCTGTAGCGTAGCCCTGAATACGAGGTTAGGTTGGGAGTTTTTTTTTGGAATGCGGCCGCGGCAGCGGCCGCCTATGATTCGAAAATATTGATTTGACACTAATGAACATGTATACGTAATATGAAGCAATTTGATGAACATATTGATCTGTAGCGTAGCCCACTTGAGGTTAGGTTGGGAGTTTTTTTTTTGGAATGCGGCCGCGGCAGCGGCCGCCTATGATTCGAAAATATTGATTTGACACTAATGAAGCCTGTGGGGGGATGGGGGGGCACTGCAGACTCCCCCCACCGCATAACGACACATGATGATCAAATTTTGAAAAAAAATGAAAAATTTTTTCCGTACCTGCTAAACTGCATAAGTGCCGATGTATGTAGGTGTAAGGGAAGCTTTCGTTTCTTAGTTTTCTATTGGGGGATGTGATCGGTAGGTTCTGTTGAGCTATATAGGTTAAGGGAAGTGTCCGATTATGGATAGGAATGTGTTTTTTGGTATTTGGTCAGTTTTGTGATGTTGATTTATTTCGTTGTTTTGCGTGGTTTTGAATGGCGGTCGGTGGCTACATTTCTGTATATTTAGTTTCTCCGCACCCAAAAACCCCTAATTTCCCACGCTTGTCCCGTTACAGTCATTAGGCTTTTTGTGAAACTTGTGTATTTCAGTGTTTACAATACGTATGCGATGTTTTTATATCCGCCATATTGGAATTGTTTATAGTCGTTTCCGCGGTATTTGTGACGTCATGGGTCAAAGCCGACGGGTAAGATCGGACGCTTCTGTATTTCCGCGACTAGCCCAATAATACATACATATACATCCTCCTTCTTTCACGACTAATCGGCAAGAAGTTCCTCATTCTTTTCATAAGAGAAAACATAGATAGCAGAGAAGCTGTTCCATGGAGTAAATGGGCGCTCCAAGGAATAATTGGGCTTGAAACTACTTTGTATTGCTAATCGGTAAGATAAGAAGAGATATTTCGAGATATGTACTGAGTTATATAATTTATAAAATTTCTGAAAATATCGCGGAGAGACCGCTGCAAGAGACATTACAATTTGATTTCCGTAAACCGCTATGTTGTAACGACGAATCAGTCATCTAACCTCGTCAATGTTTTAGCGGGGAGATGTGTAACATTCGAAACGAAGAGTCGTCATATCGAAGACAGCGGTGCTGAAGCAGACATTGCAGGATCTCGAGCTCTCGATCGTTGCAGGATCTGGTCACTTTTGTTGGTACTGTCGCTACGACGTGTCAGAGTGTTACTTCTGTATTAAGGTTTTAAATTAAGGCTTTAAATCACAAACTAACCGTGTAACAGGAACTGCAGTATCTTACAGAGTGCAAGTCGTGTAAACACAGCCTTTAATAAACAAACAAATGATCAGAATCACGACTGAATCTGATCCTCGAGCCTTAGCTCGTCCCACCACCTAGTGAGGTCTCTTAGTACTATTTCCACAACGTGCCTTCCAGCTGTTGTTTACTCTGGCGATCACAATTACAGTCAGTTTAATATGACTTATTTCGTTTATTGAGCATTAAATTACCAATCAATTTTCTTCCCTGTTTCGTCTGAATGTTACATCTTGTTTTAAGGATGATTGAAACCTAGTACCTTTTAACAAACGTGCAGACTCTAACAACAAAATAAAACATTGTATTATGTTCACAGTTGAATACCATTTATGAAGGACAATATTTTTTGATTTAACGGTTATATGTACAAGGTATAGGAACTGTTATTGTAAATTAGTTACAAAAAACATGATTTTGTACGGTGGTATCATTCATTAACATTTCTATCCGAGTTTCACGAAGCTGTCATATTTCAAACACAGCTATAGAGCTTGGTCTTGCAATTTTTAAGTTTATCTCGATCATTAGCTCTCGCACCATGTAAACCAGATATCAAATGACTGATCGAGCAGCACTCGATACTGTAACGACCTCTGTGGCCAAAACGGAAATCCCGAGAGCGCTAGAGTGCGAGTGTCTTGTCATTTGAGGGTAGTCAGGTATTTGTTCATTATCAGTTTGCACTGCCACGCTTATCGAGTTTCATTAAGTATGTCTGGTATGTACCACAATAAGCTGAGCAATGGGTAGGACCATTTCTTACTCCACTGCAATTCTGAATAAATAAAATACGTAATTACTGTGAAGTGCTCGAACGCATTAACGTTTCTTTCGTCAGGTGTTCCTTCTATAAGGGAGATGTTTGTTTTCCTCATGGAAATGACACTTTGCTTTATTGTGACGATTATTAGGAATAAAAAAGGAATTGGTGTACTATTCCCCGCTACCTGTCTAGCGGCAAAATTCTCGAAGCTGATGTCCTTCCCAGAAGCAGTATCAGCACCATCGGATTTTATGGTCTGTGCAATTCTATTCCCTGTAATTTCCAAGTGATGAAAGCAGGAATCTGTGTTAGTTACAAATAATGTTCTATCGTGTCCTTGTTTCTACTTTCTGTAGCTCCTTCTAAGGCCATGCAAGTTAATCCCTGGTGTCTTAAAACGTGTCCTATAGTGCTATTCCTTCATCTTGCCGGAGTTTTCCTTATGTTCCTTCCTCCGATTCTGCGGAGAACCTCTTCATTTTTTACCTTATCAGTCCACCTAATTTTCAAAATTCGTATGTGGCACCACACTTGAAAGGCTTCGATTCTCTTCTGTTCCGGTTTTCCCACAGTCTATGTCTCACTACATACAATGCTGTGCTCCTAACGTACATTCTCACAAAATTTCTTCTTCAAGTTAAGACCTTAGTTTGATACTAGCAGACTTCTATTCCACAGAAATGGCCTTCTTGTCAGTGCTAGTCTGTTTTTATGTGCTCTTTGTTCCTACCATAAGGGGTTATATTGCAACCTAGGTAGCAGGATACCTTACCGTCATCTTCTTCATGATCAACAACCCTGATGTTAACTTTCTCTCTGTTTTCGTTTCTGCCACTTCTCGTTACTTCCTTCGATTTACTCTCATGCCATATTCGGCACTCATTAGACTGTTCATTCCATTCAGTACACTCTGTATTTCTATTTCACATTGACTGAGGATAGCAACGATTCTTATTCCCTCATTGCTTCTACGATATATAGATTGAACAGTGGGAGCCTACCTTACACCGTTCTCAATCCGAGTTCTTCGTTCTTGGTTTTCCACTCTTATTGTCCCCTCTTAGTTCATGTAGATGTTTTATTTAAATTACATTTCTTTCCCTATAACTTATACATATCATTCCCTTTAGCTTACCACTATTCTTCTCAGGATTTCTAGCATCTTGAACCACTTAACATTGTCTAACGCTTTTTCCAGGTCGACAAATCCTATGGACGTATCTTGATTTTTCTTTAATCGTGCTTCCATTGTCAGACCTGCCTCTCTGTCGCCTTCACCTTTCAAACTAATCGTCATCTAAGAGATCCTCAATTTCCTTTTCCGTTCTTCTGTATATTATTCCTGCCACTAACTTGGATGCATGAGCTGTTGAGCTGACTGTACAATAATTCTCGCACATGCCGGCTCTTGCTATCTTCGGAATTCTGTGGATAATGTTTCTCTGGTGGTATCCCGCCAGTCTAATACATTCTACACACCAACGTGAATAGCCGTTTTGTTGCCACTTCCCCCAATGATTTTAGGCATTCCTATACAACGTTATCTACCCGTTCTGTCTTATTTGATCTTAAGTTGTCCAAAGTTTCTTTTCCATTCTGAATCTCATCTGGATACCCTGTCATCTTCCCGTTGATTCCTGTTACTTCTTCTACCACGTCATCAGGGATGTCTTCGCCCCCGTAGAGGCCTTCGATGCACTCTTTCCATCTATCCTCTCTCTTATCTGCATTTAACACTGAAATTCCCATTGCGCTCTTAATGGTACGGCTCTTGCTTTTAATTTCAGCGAAGGTTGTCTTGACTTTTCTGTATGCTGAGTCAATCCTTCCGACAATCATTTTCGATTTCTTCACATTTTTCATGCAGCCATTTTGCCTCAGTTTCCCAGCACTTTCCATTTACTTCTCACCTAGGTGTGTTGTATTTCTGAATTCCTGAATTTGCCCGAACATTTTTGTACTTCTCTCTTGGTAGATCAACTGCAGTATTTCTTCTGGTAGTCATAGGTTCCTCGCAGTTACCCTCGTTGTACCTATGGTTTTCTTTCCAACTTCTGTGATTGTACTTTTTAGAGATGTCCAGTCCTCTTCAGCTGAACTGCCTACTACGTATTCGTTATCGCAGATAAATAGCCTCAGAGAACTTCACGCACCTCTCCTCATTTTTTAGAATTTTCGTATCTGACTTTGTTGCTCATTGATTGTTCCTTACTAGTATTTTAAACATCAGCCTACTTTAAATCATAACTAAGGTAAGGAACACCCCTTATAAAATATGACAATTATGGTGAAGAATTTACTTAAAATTTCTTCTTGTAATTTTAGAGTAACTTTGAGTACCAATGTTTTATTATAACTAGTGTCATGGCGCAGTCTGATTAAATAATAGGCACAGTTCGAGACTGGTGTGGTAACGAATGTAATGGTTGTTTGATGAAGACTAGCACTTGTTATTTTTTAGATAACCAAAGTTATTGTCTTACTTAATCTGTTATGATACCCATGAGGAAATCTGGTTCGCTGTGGACTCACCCCAAGCAGTTCTGGACGCCCATTTTCGTAGTACGGTAGGCCTATTGTACTATTGTCTATACTGCTTTGGTAGGGTCACTGGACCTGGTTGCTTAAGGGTGGATGTGTGCAAAATTGATCAAAAATGTTTTTTTTTTCTTTTTTGCCACCAGATATGCCTGTAGCATGTTAGAAATATTGTCTCCAACTTTCAGAATTTAATTGGTGCTGCAAGTGATGTAAAATTCATCTTGTTGCAACCAGTGCGCAGTGCCACGTCCGTGTTCACTCAACCCTCTCCTTGTTTGAAGCATTTTGCTATTTCTTTCCATCAAGTACAGAAGGCTGTGAGTCCATTTACGATCCGATTAATTGCATTTACATAAATGCACAGTATTTGACCTTAAACCCCGAGCGAAATCTTTTATAAACTAATTTAGAAGAGACGCCCAAAGACAACATTTTGCTCATCTACTGTTGTTAAGATTTTAGCGTTTGATGCTTGACTGGTGTTCACTGGAAGAATCAGGACCCTTATGGTCGCAGGATTTCATTCAGCTTTCTTCACTGAAACCTATCGAAATAGATCGATGATGTGCATGTTGCTAATTCTCAAATGTCAGTGAAGGATATTGCGAAAAGGGCACGCAAGAAGAACCAGACTAGAAGAAAAGAGCTTGTTAAGACCAAAAAGAACAAATGTATGGTCATGTCCCACATTAAAGTACCTGTTTCTGGCATAAATAGTAATAAAATCTTTTTTTCTGCATTTTCCACAACTTTCAGTCTTCATTATGTAAGGAACATTATATGCTGAAGCACTTCAGATAAAAAAGTGAATTTTGATGAATTCTTTCTATATAATAACTTAACTTCCTGTGGTGCAGAATTTTTCGAAGTGCAGTATATTTTTGTGGAATAAAAATTGCTATAGATCAGACACACCAATTTAAAAAATAAACTACGAGAGTTCAACGTCTGATATTAAGAAACTGGTACAGATTTGTTTATGTAATTACTATGAATAGCCTAGCACACTTTGAAAGTGATAAATGGAGTAACCACTGAGAAAATATTTCACGTGTCATGTAATGTGTTCTAAAAGTACCCAGCAACGTCCTGATCGAATTATTTGACAAAAAATTGAAAAAAAAGTCCAGGCTATAGCCAGTTACATAATGACAACATGCACAAAATTTAGTTAACTTATCCCTCAAACATTAAAAGTTACATTACCTTATATGTACCTATGTTCTTTCTCAAGTGTCCCCACTTAAGATGTTATTAACTACTGTATTTTCTTAAAAATCGAAACTGTAGCTTGTTCTTAAAATCACTTTTAAAAACCGTTTCTCATTCCGTTCTTAAAATCATTTTAACTAGTTGTATTGGTTTGTAATTGAACAAATTTCGTGCTGATTTCTGGCCAGACAAAATTCAGTTTCAAAATTTATTTCCTTTCATCAAATGTATGTTTTTAATTCATAAATGTATGAAATGGTAATCTGCACATTATGCGCCCAGACCTCGCTCCACGTACCCAGGTGGTTACATAGTTGCGACTGGCACACCATTCCATATAGACGTGTTGGTCATTTCGTGTTGATATACCGACAAAGAGCACAACTTCATTCATTGTGTGGTGGCCGGCACGTCCAAACGTGATAGCACATTGCCATTGTCACTGGTCACCGAAGGTCGGCCTACTATTTAGCGCCGATTCCATACAACCGACTGATTCATACATACCACATCGCTGCCAAGGCCTACCTCAGCTTTAGAGAGTCACGTGACCACTTGGTGCCAGTTCTACGTTAGCTAAACTGCTCCAAAGCGCCCAGTGTACTATTTACAGGAGTGACTAATTTTTGTCCGGGTAACTTATTTCATCCTTAACTGTTTGCCGTTCCAGAAACCTCTCTTTATAGAGTTTTATTCAGTGTGGGTTCATCAATACTGCAAATAAATCGAATTAACTCTGTGCGTAAGACGTTGTAAGGATAACCATGACCATTGCATCAATAATAGAATCGCAAAGTCTATTCAGCTGTTACCAGCTTTTGGGCTGGAAACATCCATATTTATGTATGACTGCACAGTCTCGCGGCTGTATGAGGTAATAAAATCTCGGGCTTCCAGCCACATGAGATGGTCAAAATCCCATGAGCTTTCTACTAAGCTCTCCTCGGCCATTGTCAAATGTAAATGTAATAAATTTCCGTTACTGCACGTCTATGGTCACAAATTTTAATGTCATCGGACTACAGGTTTCGGTCTATTATGACCATCTTCAGAGCTGGAGCAAAATGTGGGAAAAATACAGATTCAACTACCAGACTGTCAACAGCTGAAAGCAATAAAATGGAACCATGATGAACAAGAAAACACTAGAGTTATGCGCACAACGTAAGGAAACGAAGTAAATATGCCTCTTAAGGTTTCCTCTAACAATATAACTTTTGCAGTGTTTTATTTTATTGCTTTTTATTACTGTAACGCCTCTTACACCTTATAAGCCTGTTACAGTCTTAACCGATTATATCCCCTTTATTGTAGATCGTACAAGTATCATTTAACAATATGTGTAACCCTCCAGTAGCGACATCTGGTGAACTTGCAACACAACACATTTTGTAGCTACTGTACGACCATTTGTTTTGAAAAGTAGTGCTGCTGACAAGATGACTCTTGTGTATATTATTATTTATATATGTTTGATGTTGCTGACACTGATTTTGT
The DNA here is from genome assembly GCF_023864345.2 of Schistocerca serialis cubense. NCBI lineage: Eukaryota > Metazoa > Arthropoda > Insecta > Orthoptera > Acrididae > Schistocerca > Schistocerca serialis. The sequence goes on along the minus strand of NC_064639.1, from coordinate 149,441,824 downwards.
GTTTAGAATTTAACGATGCCACTATGGCTCCAGTACATTAGGACACGTTTTTATAAACAGGTACGTCTCATAATATTTATAGCGCACAAATGCACTTGTATGTCAGTAATACTTTTCATCGCGGTTGTGTTTTATTGTTTTAAGCTGTAGACCGTCTGCTAGTTGTATTGGTGTTTTTCCCATATCTTCCTGCAGTTCTGAAAACTGTCATTATAGACCGAAATCAGTAGTCTGATGACAGGGCTCAGAACGCGTGGAATGCAAAGGATAATATGTCAGAGTGACTGCTGCTATTCTAGCTAAACACTACTCACTGAGGAGCATCGCCGGCCGGAATTCGACACGTGCTTACGCCCACGATATCCTGAAAAACCAGCTGTGGCAGAATGTGCTTTATAATATCGACATAAGATTGCTTTAGACAAAATACACTACTGGGCACTAAAACTCCTACATCAAGAAGAAATGCAGATGATAAACGGGTATTCATTGGACAAATATATTATACTAGAACTGACACGTGATTACATTTTCACGCAATTTCGGTGCATAGATCCTGAGAAATCAGTACCCTGAACAACCACCTCTGGCCGTAATAACGGCCTTGATACGCCTGGGCATTGAGTCAAACAGGGCTTGGATGGCGTGTACAGGTACAGCTGCCCATGCAGCTTCAACACGATACCACAGTTCATCAAGAGTAGTGACTGGCGTATTGTGACGAGCCAGTTGCTCGGCCACCATTGACAGACGTTTTCAATTGGTGAGAGATCAGGAGAATGTGCTGGCCCGGCCAGCAGTCGAACATTTTCAGTATCCAGAAAGTCCCGTACAGGACCTGCAACATGCGGTCGTGCATTATCCTGCTGAAATGTAGGGTTTCGCAGGGATGTAATGAAGGGTAGAGCCACGGGTCGTAACACGTCTGAAATGTAACGTCCACTGTTCAAAGTGCCGTCAATGCGAACAAGAGGTGACCGAGACGTGTAACCAATGGCACCCCATACCATCACGTCGGGTGATACGCCAATATGGCGATGACGAATACACGCTTCCAATATGCATTCACCGTTATGTCGCCAAACACGGATGCGACCATCATGATGCTGTAAACAGAACCTGGATTCATCCGAAAAAATGACGTTTTGCCATTCGTGCACCCAGGTTCGTCGTTGAGTACATCATCGCAGGTTCTCCTGTCTGTGATGCAGCGTCAAGTGTAACCGCAGCCATGGTCTCCGAGCTGACAGTCCATGCTGCTACAAACGTTGTCGAACTGTTCGTGCAGATGGTTGTTGTCTTGCAAACGTCCCCATCTGTTGACTCAGGGATCGAGACCTGGCTGCACGATCCGTTACAGCCATGCGGATAAGATGCCTGTCATCTCGACTGCTAGTGATACGAGGCCGTTGGGATCCAGCACGGTGTTCCGTATTACCCTCCTGAACCCACCGATTCCATATACTGGTAACAGTCTTTGGATCTCGACCAACGCGAGCAGCAATGTCGCGATACGATAAACCGCAATCGCGATAGGCTACAATCCGACCTTTATCAAAGTCGGAAACGTGATGGTACGCATTTCTCCTCCTTACACGAGGCAATACAACAACGTTTCACCAGGCAACGCTGGTCAACTGCTGTTTGTGTATGAGAAATCGGTTGGAAACTTTCCTCATGTCAGCACGTTGTAGGTGTCGCCACCGGCGCCAACTTTGTGTGATTGCTCTCAAAAGCTAATAATTTGCATATCATAGGGTCTTCTTCCTGTCGGTTAAATTTCGCGTCTGTAGCACGTCATCTTCGTGGTGTAGCAATTTTAATGGCCAGTAGTGTATATGTCAAACTGAGGGCGAAGGGATTCTGGGATAGGCTCACAAAAAAGCTACAGATATAAAAAAATGTGGAAACGTCATCATTAAGGACAGCGGTTTGCAGCTTATCACAACATGGGATCCGCCCATCGCAAAGTTCAAGTGGGTGCAACGGAAGCGGGACAAAATGATTACCGCACGCGGTTTTTGGCGAAGAAGAGAGCACCAATGACGTCACAGCCAGAAGCACGGAAACACATAGATGTGATTAAAGTCATGGGATACCTCCCAGTATCGTGTCGGACCTCGTTTTGCCCGGCGTAGTGCAGCAACTTGACGTGACATGGACTCAACAAGTCGCTAAAAGTCCGCTGGGAAAATATTGAGCCATGCTGCCTCTACAGTCGTCCATAATTACAGAAGTGTTTTTGTGTGCGAACTGACCTCTCGATTATGTCCCATAAAGTTTCGCTGGACTTCATATCGGGTGATCTGGGTAGCAAAATCATTCACTCGAATTGTCCAGAATTTTCTTCAAACAAGTCACGAACAATATCATGACCCAGTGTCGTGGCGCACTGTCATCAATAAAAATTCCATCGTTGTCCAGGAACATCAAGTTCACGAATGGCTGCAGACGGTCTCCAAGTAGTCAAACAGAACCATTTCCAGCCAATGATCAGTTCAGTTGGACCATGTAAACATACACCACACCCTTATAGAGCCATTGCGAGTCTGCACAGTGTCTTGTTAACAACTTGGGTCCATGGAATCGTGGGGTGTGCGCCACACTCGAAACCTACTATCAGCTCTTACCAACTGAAATCGGGACTCATCTGACCAGACCGTGGTTTTCCAGCCATCTAGGGTCCAACGGATACGGTCACCAGCACAGGAGAGTCACTGCAGGCAGTGTCGTGCTATTAGCAAATGCACTCGCGTCGGTCGTCTGCTGCTATATCCCATTAACGCCAAATTTCGCAGCACGTTTCTCACAGATACGTCCGTCGTACTTCCCACGTTGTTTCTGCTGTTGTTTCATGAAGAACTGCTTGTGTGTTAGCACTGACAACTGAACAAACGGTGCTCTCGGTCGTTAAGTGAATGCCATCGACCACTGTGTTTTCCGTGGTGAGAGGTAATGACTGAAATGTAGTATTCTCGACACACTCTGGACATTATGGATCACCGAATATTGAATACCCAAACAATTTCCTAAATGGAATGTCCCAAGCGTCTGACTCCAATTACTGTTCCCTATTCAAATTCTGTTAATTTCACCGTGCAGCCATTAGCACATCGGAAACCTTTTCACATCAATCATCTGAGTACAAATGACAGCTCTTCCGATACACTGCCGTTTTATACTTTGTGCCCGCATTATTACCACCATCTGTATATACGCATTTCGTTATCCCATGACTTGCACCTTGGTGTATAAATCCGAGGCCATGGCGACACGGCAGTCATGTGCCAGTTGACAGAGGCCGAGGAGAGCTGGGTCGAAAGCTTATGCAAGTTAAACCACGTAATGTGAATGGAAGCATGACAAGATTTTATGAATGGATATTTATAATTATCAATTATCTCGCTACTTTAAGAGCTAAGCAACCATCACTAGTTCCTCTTACATTCTGAGCCAGTTTAGATAAAAAACTGGTGAAGGTGTAACAAAGATAAAGCAATTTTTCAACCGTCTTTGCAAGCAAAGATTGCTACATATAGATCTACAGAAAGTTTACAGATGAGGCTAAAAACAAAAAGATGGCCGCATTAAGAGCACAGGACCAATTCCGCTGATAAACGTAGAGAATAAAGCGGCTTGGCCGAAAACGTACGTTAAAGGGTAGGAGCTGTCTGCTGACGCTATAGAAATAAAAATGGAAGTCGATTTGGACGACATGGGTGATTCAGAAGTAGAATTACAGGTTGTATTGAATAAAATGAACAGTCAAATAACTACAGCATACGGACTGATAGTAAACTGGAAGACAGTAAAAGTCGTGAGAAATAGAAGAAATGAGGACAGCGAGAAACTAAACAACGAAACTGGTGGTCGCAAAGTAGGGGAACCTGAGGAATTGTGCTTCTTTGGAAGCAAAATAACCCATGACGGACGAAACAAGAAGGGGATAAAAACCAAACTAGTACAGGTAATGAGGTCTTAGCCAAGAGAAGTCTACCAGTATGAAATATATCCTTTAATTTATGAAAGACATTTTAACAATGTACGTTTGAAGCACAGTATTTCGCAGTAGTAACTCATGAATAGTGGGAAAACCGGAGTAGAAGAGAGTTGAAGTGTTTGAGATATCGTGCTACAGAAGAATGTTGAAAATGAGGTGGAATTGTAGGATAAAATCGAGTATATTTTTCGCAGAAGCGACGGAGAAAGGAACAAATGTAAAACACTGACAAGGAGGAATGTGTATTACGGCATCAGAAATTAATCTCCGTGGTATTAGAGATAATTGTGGAGGGAAATAAACTGTAGAGGAACACAGAGATTGGAATACAAATAATTGAGGACGTAGATCGTAAGTACTACTCTGAGATGAAGAGGTTGGCACAGGGGAAGAACGCATGGCAGACCGCATGAAACCAGTCGGAGTACTGATAACTCTAAAAAGGTAATACAGTAGTACAGTCAGACTGTGACACCGATTCTGAAGAACTGGAACAGAAGGCGTAGGTGTCATTCCTTCGGAGTTTCTTAAATCACGGCGAAAGTCGCAACCAAACGTCGGTTCGTATTAGTCTATAAAATCTTTGAAGCTGGTGACATCATGTGATATCATTCACACAATTCCAAAGACAGCAAGGGAAAATAAGTAGGAGAATTGTCACACATTCAGCCTAAGAGCAGAAGGATGCAAGACAATGACAAATTGAATACATTTTAAAGGAAGATATTTTTGATTTATGAATGATAAATATGCATCAGGGACGTAGTTCTGATGTAATGATTAATAATGGAAGCAAGACTTATGAAAAACCACGACATCTTCATAGCATCTGTCGACTTCGAAAAAACGTTCGACAATTTAAAATGCTGGTGATCGAAATTTCCAGAAAAATGCATGTAAGCTACAGTGAAAGAAAGGTTATATACACTGTCTGGTACCGCTCGCTGCGGAATTTGAATCCGCGCCAGACGGTATGAGCGTCGAAGACCCCTAAAGGTCTCTGCACCATCACACCGTAAGCCGTGGCGGCGCGCGCCTCCTGGCCCACATTTAGAGTGAGGGCGCCACAGTGGAACATGTGGCCCCAGCAGCCAATAGCATCACCCCCGATCACGTATTTAAGCGCGTGCCTCTCGCTCAGCCGGTTCCTCTGTTATGCCAGTCCCGCCTGGACGCCAAGATATCCTCCCCCCCCCCCCAAATTCTATAAGTCTCACCAGATCCTTGAGCGTCATGCAGTCCGCCTCGCGTTCCATATACGCCTCCCATCCCCGAGACGGATGCTCTATGACCTCATTCCTTTCCCCCATCTGCTCCTATTCCTCGAACATATCTGCATACTCTACACCTCCCACCACCTTGATCCCCCTCACCCCCTGGTGCTCCTCTCCTCTCCCATCCCCGCCCCTGCCACGCCTTCACTGTTGTGTCCCCCCAACCCTCCACCTCTACACCCTTCATCTCCTTTCCCAAGGTGGCTTCCATCAACTCCCCCTCCCAGATGATGCCCTCTCTCCTTCCATCTATCCCTCCTATCAACTCTGACCCTCACCTCCCTCCTTTCCTCTGTCCTTTCCCTGGGCTCCCTCTCCCCCCCTCCCTTCCATCCCGTTTTCTCCCTGCCAAACCTCTCTCTACCTCTCTTCTCCCCCCGAGTCCTTTTGTATTCCCCTCCTTTACCTTCCCCACTCCCTGTCGCGTCTGCCCAACACCCCCTACCCCTCTTACGGGTCCTTCTTTCCCCCCTCCCCCCTTCGCTTTTCCTCTCCTTCCCCCCTTTTTTACGTTTCCATCATCTGTCCATTTTCCCCCCACCTGCTCTCGGCTGTGGTATGTCACATTTCGAACTTTTTAGTGCAGTGTTCCAGTGAATGTTCAGTGTTGTTTCGTCTTTCTAGTGTTGCGAACAGAAACAATGCTGTCGCTGTGTGTGAATTTTATGTCTTCTGCGAACAGAAACCAGACTGTCGCCGTGTTCTTTTTAATTGTCTGTCTATTATTTTACCTGTCGGCTTTGTATGTATTTATTAGCATCATCACCCCTTTGTTCTATGTTTTAAGTTCCACAATTTTTTTATCCACGTTACTATTTAAGTCTCCAATTTTATCGCCTGTTTCTACTATTTATTATCTTCATCTTATTAAAACAAAGTCTGTAGGCTGAAGAGCGGCATAATAAGCTGCTGCCAGCCCGCCCCCCCCCCCCTTGGGGGAAATCGAATTGAATAAAGGAAAAAAAAAAAAATCTGCCAGTCAGTCTAATCTCTGTGTGCTTGTCGCCTCGACAACAGACAGCATGTTTACTGTTCTTGTTTTCGTTACTACTGGACGTCTTGGATTCGTTTGGTTGTCTCTGTCACCCCGTTGCTTCTTGCTTGTTGCCGTCGTAAGGTCTCGCTCGACCGTCCGTCGTTGTTTCGTGTCCGTCCTTTACGTTCGTTTCTTTGTTCGGGGGCCGCTCTCCGTTTGGTCCCGCCACGGTTTGTTCTCGGCCACCCGCGACCGTTCCGGTCGCGGTTACAACACACTGTTCAGTCATATTAAGGTAACACCTATCTAAATCCTGAATAGCCGTCTTTTACAGCGCGGGCCTCTGCGACGCCTGCAGGAAGAGGGTAAAAAAGGTTCTGCAAGGTACCGACAGGGACGTGGAGCCAAGATGACTCCTGTGCCATGGCCAGCTGGCCTGGGTTTCTCGGTTGAGTATCCATAGCGCTAACAACCTGATCGAGGCTGTCCCACAGCATTTCGTTTGGGGAGTTTGTTGGCCAAGGGTGTATGGTAAACTGATGCTGGTGCCCTTCGAACCACACACGTACACTACGAGCTTTGTGACACGTCGCATTGTCCTGCTGGCGGATGCCATCGTGACGAGGAGAAACAAACTGCATGCAGAGGTGGACATAGTTCCCAAGGATAGCTGCACACTGCGTTGCAGAATGACGTGATCACCACGGAATGCTATGGATACATTCTCCAGACCATAACTCTCCTCTGTCCAACCTGGAACTTTCCGTCATTGGTGCAGTGTGTCTGGTTTCAGACGTTTCACACCGATGGAGCGTAAAAGGTGCATTCATCTGAAAAGGAAACCTATCACCACTCAGTGAACGTCCGGTTCTGCAACTGATATGTAAACTGAGCCTTCGTCAGGTACCTGGTGCGGCTCATCCGCAGCAACGTTCGCTAAACAGGCGTTGAAGAGAGAAGTCACTTTGGCTGAACGGTCGTTGAAGAGACACTGATAGAAGCGCCTCGGTTCGTCTACTCTAGGCGGTCGGTTGCTCAACAGCTGCAAGTGTATTCGCCTGTACACATCTCCTCTGATGTCGTTCCCGCTGTCATTTATGACCGCTAAGGCACCACAGTTGTCTTGGAGCCGGTTCCGGATAGCGCCGTTTTCCCAAGCACAGAATATTTTAAGCACGACTTAACGCGAACAGTTTACAAACTTTGCCGTTTCAGAAATGCTTCCACCTTGCCCCGAAAGCTATTGATGATGTCCTTTTGGACATTAAATAAATGGTTCCACAATACTACACGACCGCCCAGTTTCCCGCGCACAAAAAAAAAAAAAAAAAAAAAGGAAAAGTATGGTTCAAATGGCTCTAAGCACTATGAGATTTAACATCTGTGGTCATCATTCCCCTAGACTTAGAACTACTTACACCTAACTAACCAAAGGACATCAGACACGTCCATGCCCGAGGCAAGATTCGAAACTGCGACCGTAGCAGCAGCGCGGTTCGAGACTGAAGCGCCTATAACCGCTCGGCCACAACGGCCGGCTTTCCACGCACACCTGACACGCTTTACACACCCTCCACTGCTAGTGCTGCCATGTGGCGTCTGTGAGTGGTTATATATATAAGAACGTAGAAGGAACAGTAAGAATCGATCTTGGATTACAAGGAGTGTAAGACAGGTATGTACGAGGATTGGAACTTCAATAATGGCAACTATTTATTTACAGCTCTTACAAAATAGATACATGTTTCAAAGTTTTACTGACCTTCAAATCAGTCACCAGTATTGTGTATAAACCGTTGCCAGCGATGTGGAAATCGTACGATACTCTTAGTAGATCCAGTTGTGTTGACAATTCGAGCGGCGCGGTCTATTGCCCGACGAATTTGTAGCAGTTCAGAAGCGACTGCCGTGAAGTGTTTCCTTCAGTTTATTGATCGAGTTGAACTCACCAGGTCTTACGTCAGGGGAGTGCAGTAGGTGGTATAGCACTTAGCAGCCTCATCAGTCAAACTAATAAGTAACAGCTTGCACTGTTCGTGCTTGAGCATTGTTCTACAAAATGATGGGCAGGTCCTGCAGCAAGTGTCATCACTTCTGCCTCTAAGGTGGTCGTAGGCTGTGTCCCAAAAATGAACAGCACAGAGACAGAAGTGACGACACTTTCTGCAGAATCTGACCATCATTTTGCAGGACAATGCTCCAGCACGTACAGTGCAAGCTGTTACTGATTTGTTTGACTGATGGGGCTGCTAAGTGCTACACCACCTACTGCACCCCCCTGACTTAAGCACTCGTAAGTTCAACTCAGCATTCGCTTCAGAACTGCTACAAATTCGTCGGGCAATAGACCGCGCCGCTCGAACTGTCAATACAACCGGCACTGCTAAGAGTATCCTATGACTTCCACGTCGCTGGCAACAGGTTATACACAATGCTCGTGACTACTTTGAAGGTCTGTAAAAGTTTGAAACACGTATCTATTTTGTACGAGCTGTAAATAAATAGTTTCCACTATTAAAGTTCCAAGCATCGTAGTCTTCTCTATCACTATCCAATATCCAAGTCAAAGACACAATGGCGGAAACAAAGGGTATATTCAGAAGTACGAGAGAGAGAGAGAGAGAATATCAGTTACAAGATTCGCTGATAACATTGTTACTCTCAGATAAATTGAGCAAGAACTGGGGAGCACTTTGAATGAAATGAACCGTCTGTTGAGCATAGATTATGGATTGAGATTTAATCGAAGGAAGGCGAAAGTAATGGCGACTACCGGAAACGAGAAGTAGTAGGCAAAAGTTACGGACCACGAAGTAGACAAAGAGAAGACTTTCTGCTACATTGGGAAAGAGATAACATGCGATGAACAAAGCAAGGATGTTGTAAAAAACAGACTAGCAATGGCAACGAGAACATTCCTCGCCAAACCAAGTCTACCAGCACCAAAAACCGATCTTAATCTCAGGAAGAAATTTCTGAGAATGTGCGCCTAGCGCCGAGTAAGGGGGTCCTTGATTTTCTCTGTGGTGGAGGAGAGGAAGTGGGGTTGTGCGAAAAGGAAGAGGGTAGTCGGAAGTGAGCGGTTATGGTGGATGGTGGTGCCCGGTCGAACGTAGGGGCTTCCTGGATGGCAATTGGTTAGCGCTGCCGGCGCACTGTTTCTCTGGTGTCAACGTTGGCGGTCGGCATTCTCCGTACGGAGCTGTGCTACTGTTGACGTACGGTACCGTGCGGGGCCAACCAAGTCCTGCTGTGGCTGCGCTTTGTTCGCGCAGTGGGAGAGAATGGGGGAATTTGGCACAGAGGGTAAAATGAGCCACGTCAATATGGCTTTAGCTGTGATAGCTAATCCTACTTGATCGGTGCTGCCACCTGATCCTCAGTTATACAAAGAAGAGTGAAGCCACGCAGCTCCTCTCGTTCATCGGCGAATGGTGCACCAACAATAACCTCACAATAGCAACTAGCAAAACTGTTTGTCCTAAGAGGCACACTAAAAAAACTTATAAAGTTACACAATACATCTATAAAAAGCAAAACTGTGACAAGATACCTTGGCATTTATATTGACGAACATTTACTCTTTAACGAACATGCTAGACCAACAATTAACAATAAACTTGCAAGCCTGAACACTATATGATACACACTACTCCTCAGACAATGAGAACATATTACGCAGCACAGACTTTACAATTCACCATAAAGCAGCAGCCTACTGGCTGGATTGCGGAAGACGTGACAAAATAAGAGAAATGACTGGAAAAGACACAACTGACAAACGGAAACTGAATAAGTGAAGAATGTGGCATGGCAGGCAGAATGGGACACAATTGATAAGGGAAGACGGGGCTAATCTCTCTTCCCCAATATCCGAGAGGGGATGAACCTGAAGTATATAAACCCAACAGTGGGCATGGTGCAGTTTTTCACGGGCCGCTGCCCGTATCCAATTCCAATGCATCTCCACAGGTTTGGGCTAAAACGGACTCACATTGTGCCTGTGGAGAGTGGTCATCTGCAATAAATATATATATACTTTTTATATGTTTTTATTTTATTCCTTTGCAAATTTCTCAAAAAAATATTCTAGGAAGTACACTGGATTTGTATGATACAAAATGTAAAATAAAAAAATGTACGACCTGCTATATAACAACAAGTACCAGGTCATTACTTGAGAAATAAATAAATAAATAAATATACAAATAAGCATAAAAAGCCCGGGAAGCGTCACTGACCTGTTGTTGGTACAAGAAGCCTGAGAGATAAGCCATTTCTTGTTATGTTAAACACAAGTTTTTGTTGTTACGTCTCTCCCTGTGCAATAACACTCACGATTATAAAAGTATTTTTGTCTTAAGCAAAGTGCGAGGGCGCAAATATAGTTTTAAATAAGCCTTGCTTGTCGAGGTAATTTGACGCACATCGGCCGAATGCGTCATTTCACCCCACTTCCGTTTCGCACTAATAACATTAGTTAGTTGCATCACTTCAGTTCAGATGCCGTAAACGGAAGGGAGCTTCTTGGACAGCAGAGGAATTAAGAAATGCTGTTAGTGCTGATTATAATGGGAGACAATGTTCTATGTGGAATATACGGTGAATTCGAGAACGATGGCGCAAATTGAAGCGGTGTCTAACATTCTGCGTGGTGTTTGTTTGTTCTATATCGTGTCTCCCTTACCACTTTCGCACAACGACGCTCTGAGCGTGTTTTTTAGGGAATTGCCTAGTTTGAACCTGGGACCTGTTGCTGGTAAGGAGACGCCAGACCACACATGACATGTAGAGTTCAGAAGAGTTCAGTGAGACTAGCGATGATATAACCAAATACTTAATGATTTCAGCGTCAGCTCCCCTGCACTCCCTGTAAAAGAATCTTAATACTAACTAAATTTAGTGGAAGGGGTTCAAGGCTTTCCTATTTTTAGTTAGCTGGTAAAATAACGTCGAAAAAGTAGTTCAGTTTACCATTGGAAATTTTATTCCGCTCACAAAACATTTTTTATAAATTGCACTATTGTTTTAATACAGGATGGTAAAAACCAACTGCGTTCAACAAAAATGTGAACGAATATTCCCTGAATGGGTTTCCAAGTTCTACAATGGATTGAAGGATGACCTAAACCATATCACATCTATAATCTAGGTTCAAATTAAGTTTCACAAAAGAGAAAACTATCGAAATGGTCTACAGTGACCCTCAATTATCTTTAATTACTTATCTAACTTGTCGTAAATTACAGTGGCTGATGTGGCTTCTCAATAACTATACAACAGAAAAATCATCGCGTTTCAGATTTTTACTTCGAGTGGCAAATGTGAACACCATGAGCTTTAATTGACGTTCGACACTAGTATTACGTAAAAAGGGGGGTGTAACGGATGAGACTTCTGCAGTTCTGAGTGAAGCTCTATGCGCTGTTATCTGGCATCGCGTGCATTCATTACCTTGTCGGTATTTGTCAGGGGGCGGAGGGCAGCGCAGCTCCGCTCACCTCGCCATCTCGGAAGCAACTCTCTCCTAACTTCTCCTTACTGCAATTTACCGAAGTTGGTTTAAAAAACTATCTGGCTGTGTTTTCATCTGACCAATCAGGGTCTCAATGTTAACCTTAAGCTCCGCCTACAAAAATTCTATCCAATGAGAAACGTTATACTTTTCATGGTGGGGCAATGTTTTTAAAGTTTGCAACGTAACAGAGACGCGAAAAAGTCTCACGCTAAAACTTGCGGCTGGAATGTCCCTTTTAGTGTTATCGTAAGATCTATACTGTTCTTCTGGAGGGCTCTAGCTTTTAATATGGGCTGGGGGGTGGTCCTAGCGGTTAGCTGGCGACGTGGGTGTCTGTCCCTTACCGTAGGGCCTTCTAGCTTAACACGGATCTGCTCTTGGCTTCTGATCTCGTTCCTCCCCTCGGAACTGCGTCTGTCTCACGGTGGGAAGGTATGACATGCATTTAGGCATTCTTGTGTTAGTCTGTGGTATTCCATTTGCTCACTCGTTACTCATATTACTTTGGTTAATTTAATGTCACGATTTATTCGGAGCTATGTGACGTACTACTGGATTTGCTTATCATGTCAGGGTTTTCATGGAAGGTGTTACATTTGCCTGACACCTTACATATCACCACCCTTTGAACTTAATTTTTGTACTGAGGTTAGGCAATGATTTAATCGTTGTCTAAGCCAGTCAAAAATTATTCCATTATGTAAATTTTGCTGCCCACTGTTCAGCCACATTATTCTGTTCTATGCTAGTTTGTATTACTAATTTATATTTTTATATTCTTCTACATTATTATCAAAAATATGTGTATATTGACAAGGGAAGAATATTTTTCTTCTATTACAATTATAATTTTTTAATTATTTTCTTTCTCTATAAATTGTGATGTTTGTTTTTTAAGAAGTTTGTTATCGAAAGTGAGAAGTCTTTCACATCAATTTTCTTAGAAATATTGTTTTTATAAATGTAGTAATTAAGTAAAATCTATTCCTAACACATTTTCTAAATATCATGTACAAATAAAATGTTTTTGTTTCTAGACACTCATTTCAACATTGTTATACTAACAAATAAGAATTACTTCCAAGAATTGCTTTGACAAAGAAATATACATACACAAGTATTGAGATATTATCCTAACAAATGGTACAAATGTTAAAAAAAAGGGAAAACATCCAACAAGATAATTTTTCATTCTTTGTTTTTATAAGGAGAAAATAAGTAAAATATAGTTATTCTTTTATTTTTATGAGGAGAAAATAAGTGGCATATAGTTTTAGTGTTTATTATGCCTTACTATTGTTCTTTACATGCTGTCCATTTCAGAACTAATGACTTATTTTTATCGATAGTCTATTTTTTACTTAAGTCCATAGTCGAAGACTGTTATTTTGTAATTTATTAGCTGTCTGGTGTGCCTAACTTATTTAGTTTTTTACACATTTCTTTTGCACAATTCCTACATCACATAATTTGATTTCACACAGTCACACAATCCTATGAATGTTTAAGCATCAGGTTGGCGAATGTTTTTTGCAGGAGGGTGATGGACTTGAGCGAGATCGATGTGGGCAAGTATTTGATGTGCAGCTTTGTTCATCATTCCTTGTTAGCTTTGCAAGTGTGTGTTGCTGTTGTGAAGGTCCCATAATGGAATGGAGCTGCGAGTGCAGAATCTCGTGGTTTACTGGCTTTGTATGCGTGAAAGTCATCGTTATGTGTCGCTGAAAGCGGTCGTTTTTCGTTGTAATACTACGCAGACGACTAGTTTACAAAAGGATAGGGATTTGGAAAGGTATGTCGGCTATTCTTCACCCATCTTCTTTCTTGGTCTCAATCTTGTGAATCTTCAACTTCTGTTCTTCCTGCTTTTTCTCTGCTTCTTACTTGCTTCTTGGTTTTTCTCTGGGCAGGATATGGGAATATTTATTGATAACTAGTCGCTTTGAAGTTCTACTCTTAATAACAGTTTGATAAATTGTTTGGGTGTGTCATTTTTACTTTGTGGAAGTTTTCTTCAGTTTCGTGCTTCAGCGTGCTGTTTAATAGCAGTAGTGTGACTTTTACTCTTTTTCTTGTTTTCCAGTGGTGGCTTGCCCAAGCGGTCTTCTTGTCGGGCCGTTTTTTGCTCACTACACTGTGTCAGGGCGTTCGGAGACCCTTCTGGCATTCGGTGTCCTGACGTGTCTCTGCAGGGTTCTGCCACTGTGTGGTTCTGTGTTCTGTCCCAGCAGGGTTTTGCCACACTGTGGTTCAGGTTGGCAGCAGATTTATTTACTGCCCACTTCGGCTACAAGGGCCTTCTGTTGGTCTCGCTGTCCTTTCCCTTCTCTCGACACTTCTGCCTTGTAGGAATCGTGTCTTGCTAATTACATGCTTTCCTTTCTTGATACTTCTCGCGTTGCAACTTGTGGGTCATTGCATCTCGTCCTTGCTGGAGTTTTTACAATGGTTCTTACAAAAAGTTTTACTTATAATCATCTAACATATGTCTAGTACCTACATTGTTTTAGGCCTTCTTAAAAGCTTTACAAATTTCGGCGCCCTTTCCATGTTACAATTCTAAGATATTATGAGTCTTAACGTCTACAAGAATCCTCAAACTCGTTTTTTATTTTTCTGTAGTGTCATGGTGTGTAGCATTTTAGTATTTCATGCTGTTAGACTATCTATGCTTTATCCCTTCACCTTAATCTATGGCACTATTGTTGTTATTTTTGTTGTTGTTTTTATTGAAACTACTTTCTTTTTCCCACCTTCCTCTCTCTTCTTCTTTCTCCTGACGATCTTATCTGCAATATAATCTTGAAATATTGTGCTGATTATTTACCAGTAATAAAATTAATCTTCAAACTTTTTGAAATGGCTCACATGGTGAAGTCCTAAGGTTTTGCCTGTTTTTGAGTTCATTAGTTACACAGCATTATCATGAGCAATTCGGCTAATTATGACAGGTCTTTTGGATGCTGCGTAAAACTTATGTATTTTGTGTTTCTGTTTGCTGGAGAGATGGTGTGTTTTTACAAATACTTTCTGGCCTGCTGAGAATGTTCTTTTAATTGCTGTTCTATCTCCTCTTTCTTTTCTTTTAATGGCTGCCTTTCTGATGTTGGAGAGTGCTGTTGCTATGACTTGTTTGTGCTGTCTACGTGGTGCAATAGGAAATCTAAAATTTTCTCAGGTTATGTTTGGAAGTTCAATATTTTTAAGTACAGTAACTGGAGGTAGTAGTGCTATGTGGCATTTCATTTATTACTTCTTGAAAAATTTTAAGGCATATATATCCCAAGTGTTGTGTCTTTTGCCTGCATATAATCGGCATAAAGTGCCTATGTCCTTCATAGATTGTTCTGCTGGATTTACGCTAGGTTTGTACTTAGGTATGTAGATGGGTTTTATTTTGTGTTGTTTTAACGTGTTCTGCCATTGCACTGATTTGTATTGTGGGCCATTATCCGAAATTATTCGTTCCACTCGACCTACTTGTCTGAGAAAATCTTGTCTAAATGCTTTACTTATAGTAAGACCTGTTGCCCGTTTTAATGGTGTCAAGGTAACATATTTAGAAGTAAGTTCCAAAACGACAAATATGAAAATATATCCATTTTTGTGCGTGGGAGGTGCCCCACCAAATCTGTTGCAGCTATTTGTTTTAATTTTTTAGGGATTATTGGAAACACAGGTGGTTTAGTTTGGAAAGTGGCGTGTTTAGCCCTCATACATTTTTTGCATTTGACTAATACTGTTCTAATTCGTCTTTCCATATTAGGAAAATGGCTTGTTTGTTTTATTTTTAAAAAGCATTTCTTTGGTCCAAAGAGGCCATTACTTAAATGTGTATGCCATATGTACTTATTAATTAGTTCATCTGGGATAAAAATTAACCATTCATTCGTTGCAACATTTCGTGTAAAAAAATAAAACATTGTTTTTTACGAGATAGTGCTGTCGAATGTCTGGAAAATCCTTACTTATCCACTTGCGTTTGATTCCTAGTATTTCGGGATCCTTGTCCTGTTCTTTGCTTATGTTTTTCAATGTTGTCGTAATGTAGTTTTCGAAAGGTACTTGTTTCATATAGCACATTGTAAACTGGTCTTCTGCTGCTTCCAAACCTATGTTATTGGATGCACCCTGTGGACATCATGATAAAGCATCTGCTAATACATGCGCTGGTACCGGTATATGTGTAATAGTGAAGTCAAATTCTTGTAGTATTAACATCCATCTGGCTAACCTTCCATGAGTTAGTTTGGCGGATAACAGAAATTCTAATGCTTTGTGGTCAGTGTATACTTTTGTTTTTCTTCTGAATGGGAAGTATCAAAAACGTTGCAAGCCCCATACAATGGCCAATGCTTCCAGCTTCGTGACTGAATAGTTTTTCTCGCTTTTTGTGAGTACGCGACTGGCAAATGCAATTGTTCTGTATGATCTTAGCCCTGCCTGTTCGTATTCTTGGAATAAAACAACTCCTAAACACTCAGTGGCCATACAAAAATTTTGTGTTAGATCAGGATGCGCTAAAATCGGTGCTGTTTTTAGTGCGTTTTTCACTTTTAAAAATTCTTCATTGGTTTGTTGATCCCATACCCATGGCGTGTTTTTACCAGTCAATGCACATAGGCGTGGTGTTGCGAGAGAGTCGATCCAAATAAATTTTTTATAGAATCCGGTGAGACTTAGAAATCGTCTGAGAGTTTTCTTATTATATGGAGTACAGAATTCATTGATTGCCATTAGTTTTTCTGGGTTGGGCATTACCCCTTTCTCGGAAATTATGTGTCCTAGAAATCTGACCTCTCGCCTTCCATATTTGGATTTTGTTATATTTACTGTGACCCCATGCTCTTTCATGATCTGTAAAAACTGATTTAATGTGTCGTTGTGATGTTCCCAAGAGGGTTCTGCTATAATCACATCATCAACATAACAAGTAATTTTTTGTAAAATTTCAGGACTGAGTATAGTATTAAATCCCCTAATAAACGCTGCTGATGATATGTTTAAACAAAATGGCAATCGTTTAAACTGGTAACATCTACCGAATACGATAAATGCTGTAAATTTCCTACATTCTGGGGCCAATTCCATTTGCCAGAAACTACTCCATAAATCAATTTATGAAAATATCTTAGCACCGTGGAAGTTTTGCATCAATTCCTCTAATTTTTCTGGGCGATCTGTCTCAGTGATTATGATTGTGTTGATCTGTCTGGAATCCAGCACTAACCTGATGCTCCCATCTCGTTTTTGTACAATATGGAGCGGGCTGTTATATGTGGAGGTAGCTGGTTCAATAATATCGTCATCTAACATTTTAGATATCTCCTGGAATACTTTATTCCTGTAGGTTAATGAGATTGTATAGGGTGGCATTCTAAATGGTTTGTGCTGTTTTACTTCAAACTTGTACTGAAAGTGTTTAATACTGCCAGTCTTAGGTAAAAATACCTCTGCTTTATCTCGTAAAATACCCTCTAATTCTCTTTCACTGTGTTCCGAAGTACCTTGAACTTCTTGCAATTTTTCGTCGATTTCTTTATGGATTTCTAACATGAGTTGAGGCAGTTCCCCCTTTTGTGCATACCATTCTAATTCTTCATCCTCTTTATATCGCGTCATTCTTAATTGTTTGTTTATAACTGGTATTTCTTCTAATTTTACCTTTTGCTCAAAGAGAAGTGTGCCATTCCCGAATGTTACGCTACCTTTCCCCATATCTATTATCGCTCTTCTCTCATTTAAAAAATCTCCACCTATAATCAAATCTACAGTTAGTTTAGGTATAATCACGAAGTTGGCTTCGATCTTTTGACCTTGACACGAAAGAGTTAACCTTGTTTGTCTCGTAACTTCCACAGCATTGTTTCTAATAGGACCTCTTACTTTAAACTTACATGTTTTCAGAACTGGCAATTTCTCATTGGCATTACACTGCATGAATAAATTTTCTGAGATCGCAGTCAGTTCACTTCCGCTATCAGTTACAATACTGACTGGGATATGCTTTACTATGGCCTTCACAATTGGTTGAATTTGAAAGGGTTGGTTCTGTTCTTCTTCCTCTTGCATCAACGAATCCTCCACTGAATCATACATGAGTCTTTTTAGGAATTTCCCTTGTGAATTCGAACTTTCTGTAGGATAAGCTTCCACTACTACTTCTCTCTCTTTTATTTCCTCTTCTCTATTTCTTCCTTCATTTGCGCTTTCTTCAACATCCTCTACTTTTTCCTCATCCTTGTCTATCTTCTCCTTCTTCGTCGCTGCTTCCACATAATCGCATCTAAATGCTCTAATTATCACTTCATAACTTCCTTCATTATATACGTATGGTTGTGTGCCCACTCGTAACTTATTTTCAACTTCTGTCGACTGCGCATTATCCTCATTGAATTCGCTTTCCCTGGTTTCCATCTCAAATAGCTCTGCAATACTCATTACTTCGTCCTTTCCTCCTACATTCGTTGTGCATGCCTCTGGTAATTCATCTTCCTCGTCAGTACTCTCCCAATTAATTTCGTCCCAACCCGATATTGTTATTTTCTTGTCTTCATTTTCATCTGGTCCCTGCGGATTTGTTTCTTCCTTCTTCTCTTCTCGTGATAAGATTTTTTCTTCTCTGTTCAAGGTGCTGCAATTGTCCTGGGACGGTGCGTCATTCTCTTTGGCATGGGCGCTTAGCTGTCAATTCGAACGTTTATCGGGGTTTGGTGGTCTTACCTCCACCTCTTCTATCTGTATTCTCTTTTCTTGTTCAGCTTGTTGATAGTGGTTTCTTTGTTGATAATTTGTCGGTCTATTGGTTCTCCAGTACCCGTTCCGGTTGTCGTTATTCCCTCTGTAATAGTTGTTGCCGTTCCTGGGTGAATTATAGTTATTGCCATATTCTCTTCTAAATCCATAACCGGTTCTTTGTTGAAATCTATTGTCGTTTCTTGGTGCGAAGTTATCACATGGTTCGTAATTATTGTTGTGTGTGTGTGTGTGGTTTGAGGTTTTCGGGCGCTAAACAGCATGGTCATCAGCGCCCAAACGCATAGAAACAGGAACACATGCAGTGAAGGGACGAAGACGGACAGCGAACAAGGAGAACGGCTAAAAGACACAGACCTGACGCAGTTACAAATTCTCACATACAGAGGCAAAACAAGAGGAGAAGAAACGCATCGTGCTTTGCGTCAATGGGAAGAGGAGTGGCTGGCAGTCGGTGAAAATAAGCTGCGTCTGATCAAGGTCACCACGCGGCCATGGCGTTCGTCCTACCAGTCATGCAGGCGGGATGAGGTTCTCCTCACTCGCCTCTGCATCGGGCACAGTCCCTTAACGCATGGTTTTTTACTCCGGCGGGAGGACCCCCCAATCTGCAGTGCTTGTGGCGTCCAGATTACCGTCCGCCACATTTTACTTGACTGTCCTTTATTCTCTGACCAGAGGGCGGTGGTTTCCTCGCCACCGGATTTGCCCTCTATTTTGCAAGACGACGCAACGACTGTGGTTAAGGTCTTACGGTTTTGTGTCCTGTCCAATTTGTTGCCTCGGATTTTAGGGAGAGGATTTTAATGTGCTACTGGGTGACTGGCTTACCCAGGCTTTAGGTAAGAGGTCCGCCAGTCATGGTTACCTACTTGTTTCACTTCGATTTGTGTTCTCTTTTCTTTGTGTAATTATTGTTTCTTCGGACTGTGTCTTGTGGATTCCACTGCTTTTTGCTTTCGTTTTCACGTGCGATTCGTCTTTTTCTTGCGTCATCTTCCGAAAATATGAACTCTAGTTCCCTTAGAATACCTTTAAATGCTTCGACGTCATTGCCTCCGCGACCTACTAATGATTGCTGGTATTTCAATGGTAGCTTCATCTCACATAATTTAATCAACTCTCCGTCACTGTATGGTACACCTAAGCATTGATTTTTATTTGCCATTAATTCGAAAAATTCACGGGACTCTTCTCTCCCGAATTTTCAAAATATGGGTTCTGTAATAATTCGTACTTCACTCTGTTCTGTGCTTCGCTGGACCAATATCGTGAGAGAAACTTCTCTCAGAAATCTTCGTACGATCGGCATGTCGCTCCAACATTCCGCATGGTTTCTGCGACTGTTCCTGACATGTGTGCACATATAAAGTCTAATTTGTGTGCTAGCGTCAAGTGTTCCGGTAATCCTACTCGGAATTGATCAATAAAAGTTCGTGGATGTAATGAGTTTCATTCTCGAAAGTGTTGAAATTTTCTGACTGTGAGGAAATGATCGTTGTCGTACTTCGTTATAGTTCCATATGAAATTCGCGATTCTTCGCCACTTTTGTTTGTGATCATTTCTCCCGTCGATCTTTCCGGTTGTGGTAGATCCATTGGATATTGTCCACTGTAACTTTCGCCTACCCTTGCGTAGTATCGTTGGAGTGGTACGCAATAATTTTCTTCCATCGGTTGTGAACGTGTAGCTGAATGCATTGCACTGTACTCTTCGCGACCTGGCTTTCCATTGTCAGATATTGGTTCGGTACCTTGTCTGGCTAACCTTGCTGCTTCATTGCACGATCCAAACTGTCTTGAAACATACATTTGTGGTTCCGCATGCGTTTGTGATGACGTTTGTTCATCAAGAATTTCGAAACGTGTTTGTTGCTGTGCGGGCTGTCTGATTTCACGTATGTTACTTTCCGCCTGTGATTGGAATCGCAAATGCGTAATATCTTCGTTAATTGCTTGTTTTTCCGGTGCTGTTACAGATACGGATGTGGTTGCAGACTCTGTGCTTGTTCGATCCTGTTCACTACGCTCTTCAATGGTTTGCAACAACTCTGTTCGCAATTTCTGAAATTGTTGCTTCGTTTGCGCTTCTATTTTGATTATGCGATTATCATATCTTTTCAGCGCTGCTTTTGTGATACGTTTGTGTAACACACTGTTTTGAACAACTTCACGCGCTGTACCTGCTGCTTGTCTAGTAATTTCGTTTATCTGTTTCTCTAGTTTCTTGACTTCTCCCTGGGTGTTGTTACGTAATGTTTTGATCTCGTCCTGAATGTCATTACGCAATGTTTGTACGCCCGCTTGTACCTTGTCAATGTCTGTTCTCAATTTATTGTGACCTGTTATTAAGTTTCCTATCACTTCTCGAGATTCTTTTGCCTCGTCTTCAATATGACTTAGGTGTAACTGAATTTTTTTGTTTTGTTCTTTAATCTCACGCATTTGTCTCGTGGTTTCTGCATTCTGAATTTTAATTTGGTTCGCTATGTCTTTATTTTGCCTTGTCATGGTTTCCGTAATATGTTGTAATAATTCTGCCAGATTGGTGGGTCATACCGCTTTTTCTTCCGACGTCCTACGCTCTGTGTTTTCGCCCAAGTGTTGGTTCGAAACAGATTGCATTGAACTGTGCCGTGACACGTTTCTGCTCGCATTCCTTGTACTCTGTGGTGACGGAGCTCTGATTACTTGTACTATGGGTTCTACGTATTCAAGACGCAGCTTAGAATGCTCATCGACTGTCTCTCTACTTTCCTGCTCCTCTGTCGTATGCTGACTTACGTTTTCTATGCCTTGACGTACATTATCCCCGTTATGGTGCGTTATATGTCCTATTTCTCGCGATACTGCATCGTCTGTTGTACTGTCCTCTATTCTCTGTTCATTTTCATGCTGGGTCTCTATCTCAATTCGGTCAAGGTCTCGATTTGCCAATGCTAATCTTTCCGAATCCCTTATTTTCTGTTTTAAAAGCAATTCACGCGCCCTACTTCGAGTCAACATGCGCTCATACGATCTCACGCGTTTCATAAACTTTTTGTTCACACGACTTGATTCTTATTATACCCAAGACTGACAATCCATTCACTTACTTGTTGGGTCAGAACCAACTTGTCAACGATGTATCCGCCACCTGTGCGCTTGCACTGAGGAGAAAACTTAATTCTAACAATTTTTAAAATTCATAGCTTGATTATGCTGTTGTCTCTGCTAGAATGTCTCACTATCTATCGCTGCAGCTACTATTTTCAACTTTAATGCCTTTCAAAAAAAATTTTTTTATTACGATAATTTTTTAACAGGATATGTTTCTGACCTAGTTAGGCATGTGGTCGCCCTTCAATCATGGTATTTTACCATCCTCGCAGGGTCGCCATTTTCTAACATTCTGTGCGGTGTCTGTTTGTTCTGTATCATTTCTCCCTACCACTTTCCCGCAACGATGCTCTGAGCGTGTTTTTTATGGAATTGCCTAGTTTGAACCTGGGACCTGTTGCTGGTAAGGAGACGCCAGACCACACATGACATGTAGAGTTCAGAAGAGTTCAGTGAGACTAGCGATGATATAACCAAATACTTAATGATTTCAGCGTCAGCTCCCCTGCACTCCCCGTAAAAGAATCTTAATACTAACTAAATTTAGTTGAAGGGGTTCAAGGCTATTCCCTGAATGGGTTTCCAAGTTCTACAATGGATTGAAGGATGACCTATGCCATATCACATCTATAATCTAGGTTTAAATTAAGTTTCACAAAAGAGAAAACTATCAAAATAGTCTACAGTGACCCTCAATTATCTTTAATGACTTTTCTAAGTTGTCATAAATTACAGTGGCTGATGTGGCTTCTCAGTAACTATATAACAGAAAAATCATCGCGTTTCAGATTTTTACTTCGAGTGGCAAATGTGAACACCATGAGCTTTAATTGACGATCGACACTAGTATTACGCAAAAAGGGGGTGTAACAGATGAGACTTCTGCAGTTCTGAGTGAAGTTTTATGCGCTGTTATGCAGCATCGCGTGCGTTCATTAACTTGTCGGTGTTCGTCAGGGGGCGGCAGGCAGCACAGCTCCGTTCACCTCGCCGTTTCGGAAGCAACTCTCTCCTAACTTCTCCTTACTACAATTTACCGAAGTTGGTTTAAAAAAACTATCTGGCTGTGTTTTCATCTGACCAATCAGGGTCTCAATGTTAACCTTAAGCTCCGCCTACAAAAATTCTGTCTATCCAATGAGAAACGTTATCCTTTTCGTGATGGGGCAATGTTTTTAAAGTTTCCAATGTAACAGAGACGCGAAAAAGTGTCACGCTAAAACTTGCAGCTGGTGTGGTCCTTTTAGTGTTATCGTAAGATCTATACTGTTCTTCTGGAGGGCTCTGTCATTTAACATGGGCTGGGGGGTGGTCCTGACGTAACAGAGCCGCGAAAACGTCTCACGGTAAAACTTGCGGCTGGGGTGGCCCTTTTAGTGTTATCGTAAGATCTATACTGTTCTTCTGGAGGGCTCTAGCTTTTAACATGGGCTGGGGGGTGGTCCTAGCGGTTAGCTGGCGACGTGAGTGTCTGTCCCTTATCGTAGGGCCTTCTAGCTTACTACGGTTCTGCTCTCGGCTTCTGTTCTCGTTCCTCCCCTCGGAACTGCGTCTGTCTCACGGTGGGAAGGTATGACATGCATTTAGGTATTCTTGTGTTAGTCTGTGGTATTCCATTTGCTCACTCGTTACTCGTATGACTTTGGTTAATTTAATGTCACGATTTATTCGGAGCTATGTGACATACTACTGGATTTGCTTATCATGTCAGGGTTTTTATGGAAGGTGTTGGATTTGCCTGACGCCTTACAGGTGTATTCCTTAAGCTTTTTTATGCTATTCTGAAAGCAGTGGGAGGGGCAATCCTGAAAACTATAATTGTGACTCCTATCTGAAGTAATGTTAGCTGTTTTACGGATATGCAAGAGACCAAATACTAAATACGCTTATACTCGAGTCTTCTTCATTTTTGTCACTATTTTATGTGAAAAGTATTATTATTGTTTTGTATATAGTCCATAGTTAATTAAGGTGATACTTTCGCAGTCTAATTTTGTAAACTTTGTTTTGTCTAATAAACATAATAATCGGTAGATATATTTTGTGTTTTAAGATGTACGGAATTAAATACTTAATACCATTCCTTGCATAAATTTATCGCACTTACCCAACATACCGGGTAAAATGACACAATACAATGACACAATAATTATCAGTTTCTTTCTAAAACGTGTTGCTAAGTATTTATGGTTTTTAGATATGTTGCAGCGAGCACATGCGGCTAATGCCACACGGAAAATGAATCCTCAAGGTATTATAGACTAAAGGTTCAATTGCTTTAGGTGCGCCAGATTCCCCCACTTTCTTCTACACGAGTTACTCCCGGAGAATTCATAGCGTTTCGGCGAAGCCAATGGCAGTATGGCGGTATGCCCTTCTGCAATAGACTTCTGGAACGCCATCACCATAGAATTTTGCCAGCTACCGAGTCCATGCCTCCTTCGGAGTCCTTGCTCAAGGAGAGAGCTCGCTTCCGCTTCCTTATGTTTATGGTGGGTGTAATTTGTATATTTTCCAGCGACTTCTCTCCGTTGCCTGCTGTTGATTGTGTCTGAAGCAGCTTGGCGCTGGCCTTCGCTTGGATTTCATTTTTCTTTATTGTGCTACACTTCCCCACTGTCATTTAATGTTATTTTAAAAGGTTAGGGACACGTGCTAAATTCTCTCCCGTGGGGACATTGGCTTGTGTTTAGGCAGATGTTTTTAAATTTTTTTTTAAATTTAAAAAAAAAATGAAGTGCAGACAGTTGGTTTGGTAATTTAATTTTAGGACCCTGAAGTCTGTGCAATTCGAAGTCCAATTTATCACTATATTAGTGTTTAGAAAATAGATCCTATTTATTTAGTGGCACTGACTTGTTTCTTGCGGGCAGTAAATTTTTTCTTTCCTCTTAGATACTACAACAAGCTCGAAGAAAAATAAGTGGAATATTTTTATTATTGTGCTTAAATAATGATTGCCTCTGTTGTATTATATTTAAAATATTCTAAAAACAATTCCAGGAGCACAACTGAAGTTCTTTAGAACATCTGATTGATCATTAAGTTAATAATTGGCCATTGGTATATCTTCGGTTGTGAATGCAGCTTGAAGGCTGCTTCTGCGTTTATTAAGGTTGTGGTGAATCTCGATCCTTGACTGGTAGCAATTTCAGCTTTAAGTGTGTATCTCGTTCGAAGTAATCTTAATATCTGTTATTGAATTTCTTTAAGAGCCAGGGCAAAGGCTTTGGTTTTATTTAACGTGTTCACTGCTTAAGAGATTTTTTATGTATATGTTGTACTGCATTGCCTAGTCTCTCTCGGCTTATTGTCGCCTGGAGGGCTGGGTCGCGATTTCTACGTCTGGAGTCTGCTGTATCGTCTGCTGGTGTGTGCCCTGACCTGAAATGGGGCCGCTCTATCACTTTACTGTAATTCTCAGGTTTATGTGATTCGGCACGACTTTCAGTGTATATTATTGATATTTGATATTTTGATGAACTGTATTTTTTTGTGAAGAAACACTTCTGATGTTTCAGATGTAATGCCTTTCTTAAGGAGAAACTTCAAGTTTAACACCTAATGTGCTCTTTTTTTAGTTGAGCCTTGTATTGTTGGTTAGTGGATTGTTTTAAAGAGTATTTGGTAACAAATGATGTTCAGTAGTTTTTCCCAGTCCTTCCTCTAGGACCTGCTGGTTGGTATCCTCCTCAGATTCAAGCTCTTGTTGACTGTGTCGTACTGCCTGCCTGGAACACAACATTGTCTGAAGTGAACCTTGGAATATTGGAAACCAGAAAGGAAAAGAATCGAAACGTTTGCGATATGGTGCTTTAGAAAACAAACAAACGCCATCCGAATAGCCTTGAAAGAACAGCAGTACCAACCAGCCACTGTGTCATCCTCAGCCCTTAGGCACCACCAATACAGATATAGTGGCAGATGGTCAGCACTTTGCTCTCTCACCCACTATCAGTTTTCATCAATGGTTTCGCTACTTCTCAACCAAGTAGCTCCTCAGTTGGTCTCACAAGGGTTGGGTGCACCCTGTTTGCTAAAAGCACTCGGCAGACCCGGGCAATGACCATCCAAGTGGTAGCAAAGTCGGTCAGCTATTAACTTTGATGATCTTACGAGAACAGGTGTTACCACTGCAGCAACGCTTTTGGTGATTCTGTAGAAAGATGTTGAAAATCATGTGTACTGATAAAGAAATGAATGAGGAGTTTCTCCCTAAAATCGACAAGGAAAAAGAAACTGTGTAATAAATTGGCAAAAAGAAGGGAGAGGGCAATACAAGATTTGTTAATACATCACGGATTCACTGCTGTGGTACTAGATGTCGCTTTAGGGGATGAAAACTGTGGGACAAGGTAGGTACTGGAATAGAGAAGGAGAAAAAAAAAACAAAGTAGCTGCCTCGGCTGTATCGTGTGTATCGCTGTTTCACTGTTTTTCCCGCACACATGAACCAAACAATGCTAGGGACTGCCACAGTGTGTTGGCCTCCCCTATATCGATAAATGGAAGACATCGCTACATCCGTCTGAAGAGGGTGATTAGTTGAGGATCATCGAGATAAGAAGCAGCAAGTGTGGACATAAGACCCCTCAGTCCATTTGTTTAAGGTTACTTTGTGTAAACGATAGCTGAACAAACGGAGCGGTGCCAAGCCGGCGAGTACAAGTGCGTCTTATTCTTCTCCGTCGCTAAAGGTACTGCCCCGCGCCGACCTCCGAGAGGAAACAAAAGCGTATCGCGGTAGGGAAGGCGAGGGGTCGGTCAAATGTAAATACAGGGGACTGGCGGGCTTTCTCCTCGTAGAGGGGACAGGAGGAGCTGAGACGGCGTTGGGGATTCAGAGAAGGCGCAAGACGCGTGCGGGCCTGGGTGACGAGCTGGACGTGTGGTCTTGACGATCAGTATCACACTTGCCTGTACCGACTCTGCGAGATGGTGTGCAACGATAATACCATCATTAATCCGTGGACGGAAGAACTTCGGCGATCTTTAACTCTGTAAGTACGGTCTCACAGACAGCTAGTGTTTATTGTTAGTCTGTCGCTAACGCATAATGTTAGGGTAGGAGGTTACAGTGTTGTTTAGTTGTTCTTTCCCGAAGCTGTCGTGGTTTCCTTTGTCAGTAGCCACTTGGATGTGACGTGGACTATACTACAAAGTATTACTGCTTGTTTCGTGCTGGCGCTACCTGAGACCGCACCTGTGACTTTGCGTTACGGATTCCGTAGCCAGATCTGCGTCTACTGTTCATGTCTAAAGGGCCACAACGTTGAGGAGACTGTCTTCAAATGGTTTGAGGGTAGGATGTTGGACGTAATTGGGTTGAATGCGTTTGTCCTTCACAATCCAGGTGAATCGCTTTTAATTTTTGCAGATGCTTGTAAACTCGTTGGTGACACCACAGATAAAAAGCGAGTCTACACGTATAACATACTCTTTGAACTTCTCGCGTCCTTCACCGTGTGTTTGGTGTAGCAGAACCAAGAGCAGAAGTCGTTGTTAGAACGACTGGAGAAACGCAAGACATGCTTCACCTATGACCCAAAAAAAGAAGAGAAAGACACCTTATATTTGTCATTGATGCAAGAAGCCAATCTGACTTGAAATCTCTTCAAAAATTCCCAGCCAGTGCAAAGAAAACCTCTGAGAAGGAAAGTAAACACCTAAAAAGTACTAGCGTAATTTTCATTTTTTTAATGTTTTGTGGAAGTTTTCTTACGTTTTTATCATTACATGTGTAATAAACAATAAAAATATGACAGAAAGCAAAATTTGGAGTGCAGGGTATTTGCGTTTTCATAGCATTAACGTTATCATGTAACATTATGTTCATTTTGAATAGTTTTGTTTAAATGCGTTAAAATTTATTTGAATACATATTTTTCTATGGTAATAATGAAACCTTTTACCTAAATTTTGAACTGCTCGAGTGAAACTGCTGAATGCAATTTTTATGTCTTTTTAAATATAGCGGTCATTCAGACCGCACCCGGGACAGCGTGTGACCAAAAACATGACGTGGGAAGCTACGCGTTAAAGGTGCAATGTTACCGATTACATACCTTCTTTAATCCAGTCCAAAGTTACTACTCATGTTCTACAGCAGTCGATGTCAGTATAAAGTCATGAATGTTTGGTTCAAATGGCTCTGAGCGCTATGGGACTTAACATCTGAGGTCATCAGTCCACTAGACTTAGAACTACTTAAACCTAACTAACCTAAGGACATCACATGAATGTTTGTAGGAAAATCAACGTTGTTGGTTGGAATAGTTGTTCATAGTGCATCTGCAGTAGAATGAGATCCAGTATACCGCGGAAAAACCGTCAAATGGCATCACATTTGATGTCAGTAGTACAGTATTTGAAGAGACGTCAACGATTCAGTTGGCGTAGGAGTCGGTATGAAGGAAGTAGTCTCTGTGTGGTGGTAATGTGTGTGTGTGTGTGTGTGCGTGTGTGTGTGTGTGTGTGTGTGTGTGTGTTCGTGCCTTTACTGCAGATAGGAAACACACACCATTGGTAACACTGCGTGTTGTGTAAGACCACGACTGTAACAATGCCACGTTGAAAACAGTTATCATGTAATGAAAAAAGCAGAACTCGCTGCGCATAAGGAAATGGGGTTCTCTAATCATCAAAACGTCAAGAAGTTGAACCATTCAAGTGCGGTGATTGATAAATTCTTAGGTTGGGCGCACGCTATGGACTGAACGGAAATATGAAAGTAGTAGGAAACTATCTGAGGCATCGCAACGGTTATTTTTGCGCAAATCAAGGCCCACAAACCGTTGTTCTTCACAATTTATTGCTGATTTACAGTTGCCAGTAACTGACAGACTTGTACGACAAAGTTCGTCACATTACATATATCTTAAGATCAAGAAACGACTTCAGAAATTTGCTCTAACACCCAGACATAAACAGGCTGGATTGGAGTTTGCTGATAAACGTATGAAATCGACTCCACAATGAGGTACAGTGATCTTCAGTGATGAGAAAAAGTTTAATTTATGTGGGCCGGATGGATTTCAATATTATTGGTATGATCTGAGAACAGAGCAGCACGTAAGAATCAGCATAAATTTACTTGGTGGGAATGTTATGATTTGGACAGCCTTCTGCGCTAAAGGTCACGCATTGTTGGGCTGAATAATGGAATGAACTTTAACATGTTAGACACAAAGTTCTGTCAATGTGATGACGTAACAATTTGTGGTGTAAATCACATCCCCTTTCAATGCAGGCTTGTTAGAGATGCTAGAGACAGAAATGCTTAGAATTCATGAGGATATCCGGAACGAAAGTATAATGTTTGAACAAGATAATGCATCCACGTATGTTTTTGCTAAATTAGTAGCGAACAACTTGTTTGGGTAAAACAGCCTTTAATTCGGTTCTTTGGTTCACATGGCTCTGAGCACTATGGGACTTAATGTCTGAGATCATCAGTCCCCTAGAACTTAGAACTACTTAAACCTAGCTACCCTAAGGACATCACACACATCCATGCCCGAGGCAGGGTTCGAACCTGCGACCGTAGCAGTCGCGCGGTTCCGGACTGAAGCGCCTAGAACCGCTTGTCCATCGCGGCCGGCTAATTCGGTTCTTTCCCTAATTTTAATGTTCATCGTTACCTCTACAAAACATGCCTTCTTCTGCTATAAATCTGTTTGTGTCATCACAGTTCCAAGAATTAGGCTAGTGCAAAGCGACAGGCATTAATTAAGTCTCGATCGCTCCTTAAAGCTGGCGTTGAAAGGGGATGTGATTTACACCATAAATTGTTACGCCATCACGTTGACAGAACTTTGTGTCTAATATGCTGATTCTATGTAAGTGGGTGGGGAAAGATTCACGATTGAGACGCATTCTGATCATGCACACTATTGTTTTCCGAGACTTTCTATACTTTGAAATCCGTAGCTTTCTTGATAAGAACGGCGATGAACTTGCATAGAATTTCCCTCTCGCTTTTGACTTTCATTCCATCCCTTCTGCCACCAGAAAAACACTTTCTTCCATGAAGTAATCTGTGTACTGGTATTTTACATACGTATGTCTTCGTCTCCTAATTGCATCTTTCGCTAGTCAACGTTCAAACATAGCAAATATTTTGGGCTCACCTTTCTTTCACTTAAGTTATTCAGGTCAAGCAGACGGACGCAATTAGATTACTTGCATCTAATTAGAAAGGAGCTGTTACCAATGTGATGCTTATCAAAGAGGGTTGACAGTGGCTGGGTATTGGATTCATTGCTATCTAACTGCACGAAGTGTTTTGACGTGACAGGGTTGAGTTGAGTTTTTTTTTTTTTTTTTTTTTTTTTGGTAGTACGTTTTGTTGGACAGTTTCGGCTGCAACTAGGCGAAGGGAAGATAGCCAGCCGTAGATGGCATAGAGGCCGCTTTAATAGTGTCTGTTCGGGGAACAAGGAACGGACGCAGACGCAGGTATATGGGGCGAGCCTGTCAGACTCGCTAACTGCTTTTACACAGACGGTAGCAATTTGACGGACATGGCCTGTACATCAGGCCACAACGTACTGTACTGCAGTACATTGTACCAGAAGTTTGGGGCAAGGTCTTTCACAAGTTTATTACTAGGACTCGCGACGGACGGGATCCCTGATAATGGAGCGCTGTCGAAGAGAGTGCAGTCAAAACTGTGTTCCCACCTACCTTCCTGCAAGATTCGTAGCTGTAAGGATCGCGAAAATATTTCACTTTGGAGGGTAAAATGGGCCATAACGCCCAACACATTGCCGTAGGGATAGCCACTGAAGTTTTTAGAAGTCACATAGGGTCCCACACCACGTGGTTTCTTGTGCGAGCAGAGAAAGAGCGTTTACATTGCGAATCCAACGGTGTCGTCAGAGGACTTGGCAAAAGGCGTTGTTCTCTTCCAAGTGAAGTGATAGAAATGGAGGAATGGAATTCGCCTGTCTTCTCTAGGAAGGCTGTATTGAGCGAGGAGAATCATGCAGTTGGCGTCAAGAAGTGCTGCCGCCTTTTTACTGACTATTTGAGTTTAGCGAAATTTCTCCATGTGGAACACTTTTTGGGATTGATAGTGAATAGAAACAAATTCGGGCTTTGATTGCGAGGCGAGTCCGATCGGATATTAGGGTGAGAGCCATGATTTGCATTAGATCGTAGATTCGGGTTTCATCTGGAGACACGATCACAGATGCTGGGAAGACCCACCATTCGAGTCGACACAGAAGCGCTCTGGTTGACTGTCTCATGTGCACGGTGAGAGTTTTGCAGGTCGGGCACATTAGGAACCATTCAGGTGAATTCTCAGCGTCTGCAGGATGCTCTTTCAAACAGCAGCAGTCGCTGTTCAGTTTATGCATATTGAGCTAGCTTGCAACAAGTAGTTCACAATCAGTGTTAAATATAGTAGATTCAGTCATTTTATTTTATTAAAGTGTGAGGGGTAGCGTAATTTGTTCCACCAATATCCCAAAGTTGTAAATGTTACACAGTTTCTAACATGTGTGAGACTGGTTCTGATCTATCTTCCTAGCACAGTTGCACAAGGATGCTCTGTAAGAGTTTTGGGAATTTGTATTGAACGTACGGCGTGCATGGTAGGAAGATACCATCTCACTCATGCAGAGTTCAGAAGAGTGTAGCAGTACTGACAGTGATGTAATCAGACAATGATCTCAATGTCGGTTCCATTATACTCCCTGTAAAGGAAACGTTATCGCTAACAGAAATTAGTGTACGGGTTTAGGCGTAACTATATGTTGGCAAAAATCAAAATCTTAGATTTTCGTTATTAAGATTTATTTTTATTCTAAGTATGACTTCGTAATCATAATTATAATATGTGCAGGATCATAAAATATTGATATTGGGTGTTCATAACTGTGATGCGAAGTTCCTACCTGATCTAAGGTTTGTAAGTAGGCTGTTTAGGTTTTTTTATTGGTAACGCCACCTCTGTATGAAAATCACTGGCTGTGCTGTGTGCAGTCTGTGGCTGCTTTGCGTTGTTGTAATACTCGCCATTGTAGTGTTAAGCAGCTGGCTGTGAACAGCGCGTAGCATTGCGCAGTTGGAGGTGAGCCGCCAGCAGTGGTGGATGTGGGGAGAGAGATGGCGGAGTTTTGTAATTTGTCGTGAACTGCTATATATATTATGACTTTTGATGATACTAAGGTAAATACATTGTTTGTTCTCTATTAATATCTTTCATTTGCTAACTATCGCTATCAGTAGTTAGTGGCTTCCGTAGTTTGAATCTTTTATTTAGCTGGCAGTAGTAGCGCTCGCTGTACTGCAGTAGTTCGAGTAATGAAGATTTTTGTGAGGTAAGTGATTTCTAAAAGGTATAGTTTATTGTTACTCAGGGCCATTCTTTTGCAGGAATTTTTGAAAGTCAGATTGCGTTGCGCTAAAAATATTGTATGTCAGTTTAAGCACAGTCTTGTATAAATTGTTCTAAGGGGACGTCGTTTCAGGTTCTTTAATACTAAGATGGTTGAAGACCATGTCTGCAGGTCAATAAAATGTAAACAACGTAAATACAGTTGGGTACAGAGACGCACAATTAAAGTAACCAAATAATGGATGGGGGTTGGTAAGGAGCAATCACAAAGAACTACACAATCAAAGCAATTTAATAACTTCGGACTATCAAGCTCTCTACAGAAGCTGATCAGTTACTTTCGTTAGTTCGGATATCTCGCGTTTCTGCTTCAATTAAGCCAAACAATCGTGAATATGTTCAATTACACGTCATGGTTGAAGGTACGAAAAAAGTAGGAGAAAAAGAGACGACCACAGTTCTGAGTGTCAATTGAATATCACTTGCTAGCTAAGTTAATTGGCGTGGTACACGCTATTTGGTTGGAATAGTGCATACGTCATTGCCCTCAAATCAATAGCAAGCGTTAACTGTCAGTGCTTGGTCAATTCTCCATACTAGGAGACTTCGCAGTTTAGCTCCTTACGAGTTAAGACGAGTCTGTGAACGAGTGTTCACATAATTACTTCGCAATCGTTTCAGTACTCTATTCAAAGAACCTTTAGACCGCTACAGACTTGATAATCGTAACAAATCAGCAGTAGCAACTCACATTAAAGATACAGTCCACCCTTTGAAAATCGAAGACAACCTCGAAATTTTACACAGAATAGGAAAAAGTAAAAGAATGGATATCATGGAAGAAATAGAAATTTTCATACATAATCCAAAACATGGAGATAAAATTCTTAATGACATAACCAAATTCAAAAACTCAAAGTTCTT
Organism: Schistocerca serialis cubense; assembly: GCF_023864345.2. NCBI lineage: Eukaryota > Metazoa > Arthropoda > Insecta > Orthoptera > Acrididae > Schistocerca > Schistocerca serialis. The sequence goes on along the minus strand of NC_064639.1, from coordinate 149,408,932 downwards.
CAATAGTCTTAAGCCAGTTCTAACTCAATAGGTTCACGATGTGTCAATGTAAATATGCGACTACAAATCTGTCAGTACCAAGAATATCGATACAAAACCTCGATAATCGATACTGACTCAAATGCTACAAGTTCTCCGTCTTGTACTAAGGGCGTAATGTTTTCATGCATGTCGAAACAATTTGTGCAGTGAATTACGTCTGTAAACAGTGACAAAGTGCAATAGTGTAATGTTACTCAACAATCTACATCTACATCTACATCTATACTCCGCCATTACACCAGTGATGCAAGTGTAGCTACAAGGCGATGAAATCGTAAGTGATCAACTGTCATATAAAAGCCTTTCACACGATTTTTGCAACACACAAGTGATGCAGAACTATCTGCATCCTATACGGGCTGTGATGTCATAAATAACCAACAACACGAAATAAATGGTTCAAATGGCTCTGAGCACTATGGGACTTAACATCTGCCATCAGTCCTCCAGAAATTAGAAATACTTTAACCTAACTAACCTAAGGACGTCACACACATTCATGCCCGAGGCAGGATTCGAACCTGCGACCGTAGTGATCGCTTGGTTCCAGACTGAAGCGCTTAGAACCGCTTGGCCACAACGGCCGGCAACAAGAAAAAACCAGCAGAAGACATCACTGACATCGACTTCTGGCCATCCACTGTGTAAGTAGGCTGTTTAGGTTTTCTTATTGGCAACTTTACGTAGCGCTCTGTATGAAAATCACTGGCTGTGCTGTGTGCAGTCTGTGGCTAGTTTGCATTGTTGTCTGCCATTGTAGTGTTGGGCAGCTGGATGTGAACAGCGCATAGTGTTGCGCAGTTGGAGGTGAGCCGCCAGCAGTGGTGGATGTGGGGAGAGAGATGGCGGAGTTTTGAAATTTGTAAGAGTGTATGTCATGAACTGCTATGTATATTATGACGTTTCGACACTATTAAGGTAAATACATTGTTTGTTCTCTATCAAAATCTTTCATTTGCTAACTATGCCTATCAGCAGTTAGTGCCTTCAGCAGTTTGAATCTTTTATTTAGCTGGCAGTAGTGGCGCTCGCTGAATTGCAGTAGTTCGAGTATCGAAGATTTTTGTGAGGTAAGTGATTTGTGAAACGTATAGGTTAATTGAGTCAGGGCCATTCCTTTGTAGGGATTTGTGAAAGTCAGATTGCGTTGCGCTAAAAATATTGTGTGTCACTTTAGTGAATGTTTGAGTACGTTCAGTTTTGCTCAGCTGTTTGAAAAGCAAATAATGTAAGAGGTTTATCAGCACAGTAATTCATAAATTTTTCTAAGGGGACGTTTCAACTGCCCCCCTCCCCAAATGCCACACCACCCATAGCAGTAACGAACAATGGACCAAAAGTTCTAGGTTAATCTAGTTTAAGACAATTTATTTTCAGGCAACATTTCTCTGCGTATATGTAAAGCCTAATGGTGAACAGAAAATGTTGGAAACGCGTTATATTACGTTAGATGAAACATAAAATACAAAAAAGTGACTGGTAGCAGAAATTACAAATAAATAATTATCCCATACAGTCATCGTTCACAAACGTAGCCGTTATGGGAGAAAGTAATGTGTATCGTAATTCGGACGTTTAATGGAGAAGTTACCATACAATTAAGAAAGCTATATCTAGTGTCGTAAAAGATATCGTAAATGTGTGATTATTTGAATAATAACCAAACAGGATACATTAATGAGAAGTGTCGCCTACCATCATTTTCAGGACTACAGATCTTGCCCTCTGCTGTACCTGGGCAACTGGCAGCCCACAGAAAGCTCAATTTCAGGTTCGAATTGACATCATAGCAGTCTCCACTGAAGTAGATTCCACGACTGACGAGCTGTCTTCTGTGCTGGGGAAAGAACGGTCAGAGACTCTTATTCAATCTCTCCAGATCTCTCCAGCTTCCAGAGCTGACTTCCAAAGGGACACCTAATTTGTAAAAATCATAGCGACCCCGACTTTTCATTGAAAAATTTTTCGCACAGTGTCTTACTTCCACGTAATTATCACAATAACTATGACCATTAAGGAAACGATGGATACATCATCATGAACCTGACATACTAAGTTACAGGTATCTGGAAAATGAATTTTTTTAATCTAATATTTTGTGTAAAATCGCTTAAGAAAGACTACAGGGCGTGATCCTCGATTGCGTCATCGCAGACCGGCCGAAAGGTGACAGACTGTGTCGGCCTCCCCTTCTGAACAGACAAATGAACTCGCCCAGTGCATAGGACCAAAACTGGTCACTGAACATCCGCCACCGTATCCTGTGCGGACTCTTTTAACTGCCAGCTTCAAGAAAAGGCAATACCAACGGCCAGATAGGTATCATAAAAATTATTAAGAAGTGACTTACAACGAATATTTGTGTCTTTATGACCATTTGTTTGACAGTGTGTGCAGTGCATGCATTGCATTCAAAGGACAATACTCCCTTGCTGTAAAATAGAAATTAGTTTATCTCTCGCGAGCTGGAAGCAAAATTTTCAGTCTTCCAGATGTTTTGTGCTATTGAAAGGGAAACCGCTGTACCGCGGCACGTACAGACAAGAATCCATTTGGATAATCGTTTGCACGTATAATGACGGAAGCGACGACTGTGTTAATGCTTCGTGGCACAAGCAAATCGGCGCGAAACAATGATTTGCATGGTGCGTATGTGAATGCTGGTTAATATCCTTAGTAATCCGCGCGCAAGACCGCCTGTGACGCAGTGAGTTTATAGCCCGGCTTAGGCACCTTTGTTCCTCTCTCGTCGCCGCGTACCGTCAGCTGTTTAGTCCACATATCCGTTGCTTCCTCGCTTAATGGCCGCTGTTAATGAATCACGCTGCCTGGCCGCCCGCGACCGCACTCAAGCAATAATTACCGTATTTACACCCCTCTAGCGGCAGACGTGCGGACCAAACGCTACGAGAGTGAAATGGTTTTTTTTTTCCATGGACGTAGACGCAGTGCTGTGCCTGAGGTAAATCAGTAGGTTTAGGAGCTGTTATCGCCAACGGGGCGTAGGGGAAAATTTTAAAAATGCCATCGGTGGAGCTACGAATTTACAGCAGACTGTATCTACACTGCTGTGGGGAACTTAAGGACGCATCACGTGTCACTGCCAAGTACCGTATATCGATGGATGACAACACGCGACCGAATCGACTTGAGATCAGGACGGTGGTGAAGAAGTTTGGTTTCCATTTTTCTACCCCTACTTTCGAAATCATAGGCCGAAAATTTGTGCCAGCACCTCTTTTTAATGAGTGAGATGTTGACGTTAGAGAGAAGATACGCTACTTGTAATATAGACTGTAATTTACACTGTGGGATAGCGACATGCTCAAATACAGATGGCAGTAGTATCGCGTAAACAAGGTATAAGAGGGCAGTGCTTTGGCGGAGCTGTGAATTGCACTCAGGTGATTCGTGGGAAAAGGTTTTCGAGGTGATTATGGCTGCACTATGGGAATTAACAGACTCTGAACGAGGGCTGGTAGTTGGAGCTAGAAGCGTGGGACACTATTTCGGAAATCGTTAAGGAATTCACTCACCATGGACAACGCAGTGGCCAACAGCCTTCACTTAAAGACCGAGCGCAGCAGTCAGTGCTAACAGACCAGCGACATTGCGTGAAATAACCGTGGCTTGGTCAGATGAGTCCAGATTTCAGTTCATAAGAGATGACGCTGGGTTTCCACTGTAGCGCAGACCCCATGAAGTCTTGGGCCCAGGTTGTCAACAAGGTACTATGCAATCTGATGGTGGCTCCATAACAGAACAGTCTGGCTCCTCTGGTGCAACTTAACCGATCAATGACTGAAAATAATTACGTTCGGCCACTTGGATACCATTTGTAGCCATTCAAGCATGGAAATTTTATGGATGACAATGCACTATGTCATCTAACCACAACTGTTCACGATTAGTTTAAAGAACATTCTGGATAATACGAGCGAATGACTTGGCCAAGGAGATAGCCCGACATGAATCCCATCCCACATTTGTGGGACATAATCGGGACGTCAGTTCTTGCACAAAATCCTGCACTGGAAACACTTTCGCAGTTATGAATGGCTGTAGAGGAAGCATACCTCAGTGTTTCTGCAGGGGACTTGTATGACTTATTGAATCCATGCCACGTCGAATTGCTGCATTACACCAAGTAAAAGAAAGTCTGAGCTGATATTAGGAGTTATCCCATGAATTTTGAGACCCAACAGGTTAGCCGAGAGTGCTAATGCGCTGCTTCATGGACTGGGGTAGGCGCGCCGCCCCGAGATCGAATTCACCTGGTGGATTAACGACGAGGGCAGGTTTGCTGGACAGCGTGGATGTGGTTTTTAGGCAGTTTTCCACATCCCACTGGGTGAATACTGGGATGGTCCCCATGTCAAGCCTCAGTTACATGCCTCACAGAAAAATGTTCACACTATTTCATGGCGTACACTAGATGCAGAGAGTTGGAGTACAACAATTCCGTTCCGGGGATATGGGTGGCGACAGGAAGGGCATCTGGCCACCCTCCGACACTAACATGGCCAAATCCATAGTAACAAGTCCAACCTGGCGTTTCCATGGGACAAAGGCCCAAAGGAAATGATGATCCCATTACTTCTGTCACCTCGATGTACATTGGCGACCTTCAGTAGTAAGGTTTTCTAGGGGAAAAAATATTGTAAAACTGTTATGTGAAGTAATAGATGTTTTGTTACACCATTATTTACATGTGTTTCACTTTTTTACCAAGAAACCTACTATTTCTTACCTAAGAAATCTTCAGTTTATACAGTTTATTACTTAACAGGTACTTTTTAATTGCCTTTTTAAATAAGTTCGTTTTAGGCATTTCTTTATTCTTCTTGTGCAATTTATTGTACAATTTTATTCCTCAGCACAAAATTCTGTTTTGAAAATTGATGTTTATTTCTTCCTGGTAACTTTAAGTTCAGTTTAGATGTTCTCCAATGGTGATGGACAGATCTGTTTGTGCAGTAATTATCAATGTCATTTTGTATGTACATAACTTATTAGTAAATGTACTCAGATGGTGAGATTAAAACCCCTGTTGCTTTAGACAGATATTTACAATGACTTTGATAACTTTTTTTTGTTATTCACGTGGCCCTTTTCTGTGATATGAAAAGTGTGTTGATTTGTTGTGGATGTGCTCCCAGGAAAGAATTCCACTGCCACAAACTGATTGTGCATATGAATACAGTAGTAGCTAACAGAGAGACATTGGCTGTTATGCACTCATCACTGGGCTCTAAGCCATTACGTGCTGATGATAATCTGTTTGCGTGGATCTTTATGAGAAACCAGTTTTGTGATTGAGGACCACAAAATAGCATATATTCATCTGTGCTTTATTAGAAACAGAATTCATTTGTCAGAAACACATGCCATTTTCTGAACAAATTGCAATGTTAAATTCCTGCCAAATTCGAAAATGTATCACTTCAGCAGTTCGATCCTTTTTTTCTTTCCTGACGCCGTGTCAACACTGCTCGACATACATATATAGTGTTACAAACTCTGCAGCTCCCTAATACGGCTGTAGAATAATGTGTCAGTCCAGAGACGAAGGCTGTCTGAAAACGTCTCTAGCAGATGATTTAAGTGTGGATTGAGAGATTTTAGACGAGAAGAGAAGAGAGGAGACGAGAATTAGGTCAAAAACCCATTAACACGACTGTAAGGAAATGACACAAAAATTCACAAAATTTCTTATGTAACTAGTGGGATACTTGGGTACTGGAGTAGTGATATATATATATATATATATATATATATATATATATATATATATATATATATGCGTCAGTGAAAAAGACCAATGAAAAGGTGTTAGCATGTGGACATAATGTGCTGTTCCAGTCTCTTCTGTACCTAAGCTCCATCACCGTTCCCTTTCGATCCCTACGTAATTCGGTGCTCTCCGATACACACAATCGAACAGCAGAGTGGTACTCAAGCGTCAACTTTAGGTTACAATATCTCCGGATGTAATTAACATTTTACAATGCAACAAACGGCACTGACTACGTATTTGTTTATATGTTCATATGTGCTAACAAAACTAACGGGGCTGCATTTAAAAAACGTAGGTTTGCGTTAAAAAACATACTTCTGTTCATTTTTTTATGGTTTATATTAACCAATTACACTAGCCCCTCTCCTCACGTTCGGTCTGTGGAATCGATTCGTCAGTATTTGATGTGGTTTACGAAATATATCCAGTGGTAATGTTAGGTGACTCACCCTATATATATATATATATATATATATATATATATATATATATATATATATATATATACACGCTGATAATTTTGTCAGCTATGTACTGGATTTGATCATCTGACAATGAAAGTTTAAATAATGTGTCATACACAGTTTATTTATATTATATATACAAATATGTGGTTTGTATTTATTAATGAAACCATGGTTCTGTGGTGAATGTGTGGGTGCTATTCTGTCATTCTGAGGAACGAATTAATCTGAGATGTACCCTTTACCCTGTGGCTCTTGCAAGATGCAAATTCCACCCCCACACCACTACAGAAGTCAGACAGATGCTCCTAACGTTCTAAAGAGAAATGCCTGAAAAACTTTCAGCAATAAATATCTTTTGGAGTCATCTGCTGTAAGGAAATGACACAAAAATTCACAAAATTTCTTACGTAACTAGTGGGATACTTGGGTACTGGAGTAGTGCTAGTTAGTGTAAGAAAAACAAGAAACTAACGAAAATTATTATTTATTATTTTTTTTTTTTTTGCAAAAATTCTGAGAAATCACAATGGCACTTTTAGTTATGAACTGAACAAGTTATTTCGGGTTCTTTTCGGAAATTGAAGTTACCTCTTAAGGATAGGATTCGCTAATGAAATTTCTACACAAAGTTTAAGATTGTTATTGACTTGGCTGAATGGCTGAGAGCCACGCCTACTCAACTTGAATAATTAGCCGTTTGAATGTTGCTAGGTACGGTCAAGGCTGTCACATGTGAAATACACTGAAGTGTACTGTTGTGGAGGAAGAGCTGTAGCGCACAATACCGTAAGCTGCTATGACTCCCTCTGCGCCGCTCGCTGCTAACAAATAAGGTAACTCTCGTTCTATCTGGATTGACCTTCGCCAATCAAACTCTCCCTATGCCTTGATGAAGTCAAGGATTCCTACTCGCCCCTAGTCCGCTGTGGAGTGGTACACCGGTCAGATAACCAGTCCACCGCGATCCACTCAAAAATTCGCTCACAGGCATTTAACTATAACTCTGTCCGTTCACACCGCAGAATAAGTGTGGCAGCCAACACAGCTTAATCGCAAGGACTCAATATAGAGTCGCACTCCGATTCGCTCTCGACAGAGGTGCTCTCCCAGTGAAGTACTGAGGAGAGACTTGTTCCTCGCTCTTTGAGTACACATCCGAGCGCGCACGCTCTCGTTATGTGTTCTCGCTCGAAGAGCGACAACGGAATGGCCCCTCTCCATGCCAGACATGAAGGGGTATAACTTTCAGTCTCTTCCATTACTCCTTCAGCTCAAGGTGTCAGGAATATCGTCTGCCAATTAGCATTACTCTTATAAAACGGGAGAATGACGTTTTGTTTAAGGTGAACAATCCAGAAATCTGTAGCATCGGCGTTTGGCGTTTGCTGTCTCCCTGTGAAAACCTCTGAAACTGTGTGCTATGTTTGTAAAGAATGCGTAGGCTGGGCGTTCTCACACAATTTGCTTCTCACAGAATTTGCTTTTAAGCCGAACACGGGGCGTTCTCCCTTTCACTCGGGCAAATGCTGTCTGCTCTATGGATGGTTGCTAGGCGATGCAGATTGGCTGACCTGTCCTCTGAAGGGACCGGACTCCTGGCATGCGGTTTGCCTCTCCTGAACTAAAAGCTTTTGTGACCTTCATGTCTTGAATGTGTGTGTGTACACCAGCCTCTAATATTTCAACCTCGGTGCGCATTTGCGATTTCCTTGTTATTTGTGTGTCGTTTACATGAATTCATACAACATTGACTTTATCTTATGGAGTTTGAGTTCGAATGAAGCGTCTTGATGTGCGGAATACGATTGTGAGGGCGGAATATGTAAGCAATGACGACGTCTTACATGGTTAAAATTTACTTATCAGAATAAAGTACCAACAAAAATATATATTCGTGAAGAATTTCACATCCTACGACATTTAATAAGATATGTTTCTCTCCATTTTAATTTGGTTCTTTTACAGTTACAACACAGTAGCAATTTTAGAATTCTGATTTCCCCCATGAACAAGTTTCGGTGTGATCTGTGAAACACGCGACATGGCTGTAGAGAACTAAACAGTGGGTCTCTGGCGAGCAAATATTCAAAACTAAATACCGACATCAAAATATATGTAATACATAGGAATTGATCACTTATTTGCTCTCTGAAAACAGGATGAGATAATCTAAACATTACAAAGCAAGGAATACTTTGAGTAACACTGCAGCTCAGGGGTATAGTAGAGGGTTTATTTGGGCTCCTGTTCTTAATAAATTCCTGTGGAAATTATTCGACATTGAGTAACTTAGAAAGCTTATTCTGTTTTATGTCAGAAAAGATTCAGTGTAAACTTTTACAAACTTTTAGACATTCCTTACTCTTCTTCAACAACATTTTGTGTGTTTTCTACGAGGCAAGAAGTCAGTATTATATAGAGTTAAGTCATTTCTATTCACTCTGAAGAACACATGTGCACGAAATTTTTTAAAATCGAAAATTCTAACAGAGACTTACGATGTATATTCAAGTGAGTTTGACGGAAAAGGAGGAGGAGGAGCAGCGGAGGGGGGCAAAGTGCACATGTAGGTATGAGTATGTACATTGCTGTGGGTATATACGTAATCCATCGGTACAACAGCTTACTAATCTAGGAAGAAAATGCAGGATAGTAAAATCGTATTTAAGAATAGGTCTTATGGTAAACTGAATATGCACCACTTGGAACTCTGTGCTTCTCTCAACAATAAAATGCTTCACCATGATTATAGATATTCGAATAATTATACATTGCCCTCCTGAAAATTTGAATTAAGTACAGTAGAATCAGTGTTCCCGTTGATCAGGTGTATCGGGATGTAAGCCGATATGCATTTTCATTTTTGATGTGTTATTATTGTGTAAATTTCTTTTTTGAAGCGAAAGATCCGCTTCCTCGAAAAATGACCCATGACTAATTACAAATATTAACTCACACTTGCAAGTATAGAGAGCAAAATCCGTTATTACTTATTATTCGTATATTATCGACCTAAGTACTAAACACAGAGTAAACCCCCCACAGAAGTAGATATCCTTGGTGTAGTGAAGTAACTTAAGTAACTTAAAAAAAGGCAAATCTTTCCGTCCATATTGTGCGTCTACTACGTCCTTTCCGGAGTATATTAAAAATTCGTAAGTAATGACTGGAAAATTGTACAGGTATGGTGGCTGCTCTGATTAGAAATGGTTGTACTAATGCAAAGTAAAGCTAACGTGCCTTGATATGACAAAACTATGCCATGTAACTGCCCCAGTGACGATTAAGTAACACATCGATGAATACAGTCTGACTAACGACGTAAATGATGTTGACTTAACAGAAAACAGTTACAAAATCAGCACAATGTAATATACAGCAGGCACTGAATAGAGTGAACATCAAACATCAGTCAAGATATACTAACAAGTAAAGTGTTGTAGTGAGTAGCTTATAGTTGATCACTGAAAGATCTGGAAACGCATTATGTCCTGCGACAATTCTGAAACACATAAATTTCTGTTTTTTTTTTTCCCCTCCTTGAGCTATTCATTCGGCATCTGGAAATACTTTTCGGGAAACAAAAACACGCTTGTAAAAGTTTTCTTATATGTGTGTACTTGTAAATGTCATAAATTCGAGATGCAGTATGCTATGTTCGAGAACTGCCTCCAATTCACAGAAGCTACCGTCTTCTCTCTGATAATGTGTCAGACGCTCGTCATTAACAACATTAAAACTATTTAACGAGCCAGTGGCGCTATATATTTGCCCACATTAATGGTTTGAGTTACTTTTAAAGTAGTCCAGATGGGCAGTACCACTTTAGCCGATCTAACATTCTTTACGAGTTTTTTAAAGAGATAGTCTTGGTACAAATCGTTGTCGGGAACGAGCTATTGGCTATGGTAAGTCACAGTAGGAAGACACACCTGACGATATTATCGCTTCGCACATCCTCTCATGATAAATTGTTGGACGAATAGTTTCTATTTTCGTGATTAACAGAGTTATGATAAACCTACCGATTCCGAAGGCAAAAGTAGATCTTCTGAAACGAGTTAATAGTTAATGGGCTGAGTAATTATTTATTGTTATGTATGTTTAAAGGCTGAAAGGAACAAATGTGAGTGACTGCGATTGTGAGTTGTTGATTTGTGACAGCGGGCTGGTATTTGTATTCTTCCGTATCGCATTGCTAGAGGTTCTGGTAGCACACCCTAACCTAACTGAGTTGTCGTTATTTTGTGGCTGTGTATAGATGGAATTTTGGCCTTGAGCGAAGTAATGTGACAGGTGCACTGAATTGAAGGTAACTCACCCCAGCATTAGATACCGGAACCTCATCTTGCTCTAAGAATGAAAATTCACCCTTGTCTAATAACTTCCTAAACGAATGTAAAATAGGGTGGCTCTATTATTTTACCTGTGCCAAGTGTTTAATGTTTTGTTGGTCAAATACCAAACCAAAGGAATGAAAGAATTATGAACGAATGAGTTTTCGTGTCTTTTGGACACGTAACTTTTAGTTTGTAAGAAATAATTGAAAAGGATTTCGAAAAATTTTATCAGAGTGAACTGGGTAAATTTTGTTGTATTCCAAAGATGTAGGGAAAGTAGTGAGTATGTGGTCTTCAAGTATCTGCAGGAGATATCGTTTAACAATATTACGAAGAGTTGAGCTTTATGGTTAGCTGAGAAGCAATGTATTGTGAAAGGGCAGGTGAGTGTAATGGCCCATGTATTCTGTAACTTTTAGATGAGTATCTGAAATCTTCACCATAACCCTATGCGAAAGTGCTTGGTTTATGAAAGTAAAATGTTTCACTGGTATTTTATACTCAGTGGAAACGAAAGTTACCCAGAAATTTGAGTACCGTTGGAAAGTGGGAGAGGCTGAGTTAAGTATCAGCGGAGAAAGGTATTTAAAGTTACGCAAGAAGCTCTAATCCTTGAAACAGGTAGGGCTTTATGGAGTATAAAAATTAACAAACATTAGTTCACTTTTCAAGGAGAAATTTTTATCTCCTCACACTATAGTTTACAAGTTTTAATTGAAATAGAGAAAAAGAAATAAAAATAGTTATGTATTTATAAGAGGTGTAGCGTTTAATTGTTAGGTCTTATACCTTAGAAGTTGGTTCACTCATCGCTTTCGGCAAGTTTAGTCGAGAAGGTGGCTAAGTGCTGTGCCAGGTCGCAAACACAAAATTGTTTTTTATTTATTCATCAGCTGGAACTTTGTTCCCTATGCAAGGAAACGAAAGAAATACTTTCAAAAGTTTTCCTACAGACTGAAGAGCCAAAGGAACTGGTATACCTATCTCTAATATCGTGTAGAGCCACCGCGAGCACACAGAAGTGCCGCAACGCGAGGTAGCATGGGCTCGACTAATGTCTGAAGCAGTACTGGAGGGAACTGACACCATGAAACCTGCAGGGCAGTGCATAAATCCGTAAGAGTGCGAGGGGGTGGAGGTCTCATCTGAACAGCACGTTGCAAGGCATCCCATGTATGCGCAACAATGTTCATGTCTGGGAAGTTTGGTGGCCAGCGAAGTGTTTAGGCTCAGAAGAGTGTTCCCGGAGCCAATCTTTAGCAATTCTGGGCGTGTGGGGTATCACATTGTCCTGCTGGAATTTCCCAAGTCCGTCGGAATGCGAAACGGACATGAACGGATGCAGGTGACAGACAGGAAACTTTCGTACGTGTCACCTGTCAGAGTCGTATCTAGACGTATCAGGGGCCCTGTATCACTCTAAATGCACACGCCCCTCATCATTACAGAGCTTACACCAGCTTGAACAGTCCCATGCTGACATGCGGGGCCCATGGATTCATGAAGTTGCCTCCATATCCGTACACGTACATCCGCTCGATACAATCTCAACCGGCCGGAGTGGCCGAGCGGTTCTAGGGGCTTCAGTCTGGAACCGCGCGACAGCTACGGTCGCAGGTTCGAAACCTGCCTCGGGCATGGATGTCCGTGATATCCTTAGGTTAGTTCGGTTTAAGTAGTTCTAAGTTCTAGGGGACTGATGACCTCAGATGTTAAGTCCCATAGTGCTCAAAGCCATTTGAACCATACAATCTGAAACGAAACTCCCCCGACCAGACAATATGTTACCAGTAATCAACAGTCCAATGTCGGTGCTGACGGGCTCAGCCGCGGCGTAAAGCTGTGTATCGTGCAGTCATCAAGTGTACACGAGTGGTTCTTCGGCTCCGAAAACCCAAATCGATGATGTTTCGTTGAATGGTTCGCACGCTGAAACTTGTTGATGGCCATCATTGAAATCTGCATCAACTTGCGGAAGATTGCACTTCTGTCACGTTGATCGATTCTCTTCAGTCGTCATTGGCCCCGTTCTTGCAGGAACTTTTCCTCGCCGCAGCGATGTCAGAGATTTGATGTTTTACCGGATTCTTGATATTCGCGGTACACTTCTGAAATAGTCGTACGGGAAAATTCCCACTTCATCGCTACCTCGGAGATGCTGTGTCCCATCGCTCTTGAGCCACGTTAAAACTCTCTTAAATCGTGATAACCTGCCATTGTAGCTACAGTAACCGATCTAACAACTGCGCCAGACACTTCTTGTCTTACATAGACGTTGCCGACCGTAGCGTCGTATTCTGCCTGTTTACATATCTCTGAATCTGAATAGCAAACAGCGAAAATTGAGAAATTTAATTCGTTTTATTTAATTGATGACCGTTTTCGGGTAAGGTGGTTTAATGATATCACGGCGGCACCAAATTGTACCACAATTCCGCCCAATGGTAATGTGGACGCGTCACGTGATGGGATGGCCGTCTCACTCCCTGTTATTCTATTTCACTCCTTTTTTTGACTTCTCTCAGATGGGGGAGACAGAATAGTGATGCCCAGCGTTAAAATCGCGGAATTTGCTGGTTGGCAGCCGAGAAATACATTTGAACGTGATTATAAGCAGCGATTAGACTTGGCCACTGTCTCTATGTTTCGATACAGTGTATCGATACCTGGAACTGTTTCAGTGTTTCGGAACGACTACGGTTCACTGTTTCGAAACAGTGGTGTTCATTCCGCCCCTGTCTCGGATCTCCAGCCAGGCACAGAAACTGTATCGTTGTTTCAAAATAAGATTGTTTCAGTCCACTTGTGCCTGGAACGGACTAATTGTATCGAAACAGTGATGTTTCATTCCGCTCTGTGTCGGACGAGATTCGGGCTCGGCACAGGTACTGGTTCAAATGGCTCTGAGCACTATGGGACTCAACTGCTGTGGTCATCAGTCCCCTAGAACTTAGAACTACTTAAACCTAACTAACCTAAGGACATCACACACATCCATGTCCGAGGCAGGATTCGAACCTGCGACCGTAGCGGTCGTGCGGTTCCAGACTGTAGCGCCTTTAACCGCTCGGCCACTCTGGCCGGCGGCACAGGTACTGAAACACAACATACCACTTCATGAAACACTTTCAAGAGTGTCGAAATCTTTTGACAAGCAATAGCATGAAGCTTAAGATATCCGAAAATAAAGCTTCGTTTCTAGCTGACTGTCCTATTCCGAAATGGCGTAACATCTGCTTTATAAACACTAACCAAACAATAAAACAACACATACTATTCACATTCAAAATAATAAATATGTGAAAATCATTCAGTTAAATCACACTTTTTTTATAACATACGCTTCTCTGTTCATGTACAGAAATCATATTAAGAAACGCAAGTAAGACTACAACATTTTAAATAAAAAAGGCGTAGAGTGACAGTTATTAGACATGTACATAAATTTGATGTAGGTGTAATTGCAAGCAATCTGTTTGACATATCACTGATAGTGTAATGGTGAACGGGAAGCATCGTAAATTTATAGTAACGGTTCGAAACACGTTGAAACACAAAACTTTTTTCTGTTATATTTTGTTATTTATTCGAATTATTTGGTGTTATTTGTGAGTCTATAGTCACTGTGTCTTTTATACACAATTTGTGTGCATGGAAATTAGTAGGATGGGTATATTAGCCATACTAATGGAATGTGGGAATCCCAGTAGCATATCCGTTGTTTCTGCGGTTTGCTCCCACCTCCAGTTCCGTTCGTGGTGGTTCTTCTGTCTTCAGCTATGGCTGTGGGAATCCCAGTAGCATATCCGTTGTTTCTGCGGTTTGCTCCCACCTCCAGTTCCGTTCGTGGTGGTTCTTCTGTCTTCAGCTATGGCTGTCCCCAGCCAATTTAAAAGTATGAAAGTCACACGACACGAAAGCAGCGCATTTGCTGAAGAAAATACTGCCAATACGCCTAAGTGATAGTTTCATACTTTCTACGATATGATTAGCTCTCTCGCACCTCATTTATGTTTATGTGGACATACTTATACAGTAGACATTCAAGATGATAAAATGTGTAGATTTATTAGATAACAAAACACAAACTGTTTCGAAACAGTTTATCGAAACATTACATCATACTGTTTCATTAGTTTCGAAACAGTTACATGTTTCAGTTTGCCCATCTTTAGCAGCGATGAATACTTGAGCTTTTCTAACCCTCCCCTGTTTCGCGCCTTTCTGAGGTACGACCACCGAGCGGTACGCCAGTGATACAAGCATGATGAAAGTTACACATATGGCAGTTACAGTGGATATTTAGTGGTAAAACACACCAACTAATGTGCGGCGAATTATTAATGCCAAGCGTAGTATAAAATGCCTGCGAGAATTGGACGTTCCCTGCTACGGACGCATCTCTCTAGAATCAGTAACCAAAGATGTATATTTGAGGACTTGTGTGAAGTGATTACGGAGATCGGACGTGTTTTATGTTCGAGAGATTTTGCTATTGTTGTGTGACGCTATCAAGCTCCATTGTGAATGTTTAGTCAGTCGATGGAACAATAAACAAATTCAAGAAAATAATACGCATTTAGGGCGTGTATTTATCAATTTATAAAAGGATTGACAAACATTCTTCAGATACCACTTGACGTAGATCGATCGAAAGTGGAGTGTGGAATGATAGAGCGAGCTTACATCTTTTCACGGTCAATATTCTTCCAGAGAACATCTCAGAAGCAATAAACTTTTCATTGATAAAAAAGTTGGACACATCAATCCATACGCATCATACAACATAGCACCTAGTTGTGCTGGACGATCTTCGTAGCGAAATAAGCATTTCAGAGATTTCAGGTGGAGCAGTTCCAACGAGGAGTACCAGCGAGATCGACGATGCGGGAAATAATCTAGCTCTCCTGTGGTATTTAAAACCAAAGATTTACATTCTTTATTTTTGAAAAGACTGAAGCTAAAACCTAAATAAAGTCCCGTGAAATCAATATTTTCTATACATCTAATGTAAGCTATGATGTTCATTGTCCATAGGTTACCTTCTGAAGAAGACAAATTTATATTTGTCGAAACCTAGGTAAAGAATTTCTTTATCCACTGCAACTGGTCGGCTGTTTATAATTATAATCCCTGGAAAAATATTAAAAAAATATCAAAAATAAATAAGAAACAGAGAATTTCTTTAACAAATTTCTTAAGTAAATAAATGAATTAAATAAAAATATAATAAACTGTTAAGACCTTGTAGTGTGCCAGCGTACTCGCTGCCATCTACCAGCTTTTGTTGAGCACTGAAGAGAGAATGTCCCGACGTTATAGGCGCTTGCAGACAGCAACCCCTTCGACACTCCTCCGGCTCCTGCTGCAGGCACAAGAACAGTAGCGTAGCCTGCCTGCAGACGCGTAGGACTCTCCTCACAGTTTGGTTCTGTACAGGTATATTTTTAAAGTGCTCAACGAAGGTAGGCGGGCGGCACTAAGGTTGGTACTGGACTACGTGGTCTTAGAGGGACAATTTTCCGTTCTTTTCACGCAAGTGTCAATGTCGCACCCCTCTATGAACACCCCAGGGGAAGGCACGAAACAGAGGGTCTGGAAAAGCATAAACACTCTTTGCTGATTCGGATCACGTTCAGATGTCGTCGAATGGTTTTAAACGCACCTTAGAGGTTCCACCCTGTACAGCACAGTAAAAATGGCAGCCGCAAAGTGCAATGAAGTTCTGTATGGACTACTTATTATTAAAAAGAGATCAAGACATGACAATCAAATATAAAGTCAGGGACAAAACGTGACAGCATTCACTAGAGTCTAGTTCAGCTTCCACACAACAGTGTAATGTCAGATTAAAAAATTCTCCCTTAAAAATGCTAAAAAAAGGCAACAGCAGTTACGTAGATGTGTTCACATGTTATTAATGGATACAATAAAATTTGACAGAAATCAATTCCCTTTTAACAAACCTCCAAACTCGATAAAAATTTCGAAGCAAATAATACACCAGTCTTGTGCTTTCATTACTGAACGTTCTAGTTAAATCATTCGGTGCTATGGAAACTGGTTGACAATATTCCATACAATCTCACTTCCTAATGTGAAATTTTATATAGAACACTTTTGTCACATAGCAATAAAAGGCGCAATAACATCTTATTATCTTATTAACCTGCAAAATACTAACACGAATTCTTTACAGACGAATGGAAAAACTAGTAGAAGCCGAACTCGGGGAAGATCAGTTTGGATTCCGTAGAAACACTGGAACACGTGAGGCAATACTCACCTTACGACTAATCTTAGAAGAAAGATTAAGGAAAGGCAAACCTACGTTTCTAGCATTTGTAGACTTAGAGAAAGCTTCTGACAATGTTGACTGAAATACTCTCTTTCAAATTCTAAAGGTGGCAGGGGTAAAATACAGGGAGCGATAGGCTATTTACAATTTGTACACAAACCAGATGGCAGTTATAAGAGTCGAGGGGCATGAAAGGGAAGCAGTGGTTGGGAAGGGAGTAAAACAGGGTTGTAGCGTATCCCCGTTGTTGTTCAATCTGTACATTGAGCAAGCAGTAAAGGAAACAAAAGAAAAATTTGGAGTAGGTATTAAAATTCATGGAGAAGAAATTAAAACTTTGAGGTTCGCCGATGACATTGTAATTCTGTCAGAGACAGCAAAGGACTTGCAAGAGCAGTTGAATGGAATGGACAGTGTCTCGAAAGGAGGATATAAGATGAACATTAACAAAAGCAAAACAAGGATAATGGAATGTAATCTAATTAAGTCGGGTGATGCTGAGGGAATTAGATTAGGAAATGAGACACTTAAAGTAGTAAAGGAGTTTTGCTATTTGGGGAGCAAAATAACTGATGATGGTCGAAGTAGAGAGGATATAAAATGTAGGCTGGCAATGGCAAGGAAAGCGTTTCTCAAGAAGAGAAATTTGTTAACATCGAGTATAGATTTAAGTGTCAGGAAGTAATTTCTGAAAGTATTTGTATGGAGTGTAGCCATGTATGGAAGTGAAACATGGACGATAAATAGTTTGGACAAGAAGAGAATAGAAGCTTTCGAAATGTGGTGCTACAGAAGAATGCTGAAGATTAGATGGGTAGATCACATAACTAATGAGGAAGTATTGAATAGGATTGGGGAGAAGAGAAGTTTGTGGCACAACTTGACCAGAAGAAGGGATCGGTTGGTAGGACATGTTCTGAGGCATCAAGGAATCACCAATTTAGTATTGGAGGGCAGCGTGGAGGGTAAAAATCGTAGAGGGAGACCAAGAGATGAATACACCAAGCAGATTCAGAAGGATGTAGGTTGCAGTAGGTACTGGGAGATGAAAAAGCTTGCACAGGATAGAGTAGCATGGAGAGCTGCATCAAACCAGTCTCAGGACTGAAGACCACAACAACAACATCTTAGTAACATTACAAAGCACTTTCAGTGGCAAGAAACAACACCATTCAAAGCAGTTCTACATACCGGTGCTCATTTTGTGATAAGATTAATAAGGTTGAACATCGATGATGTCAAAAGTTCTAACGTGGAACTCTCCATTACATAAGAGAGAGTATGAAAAATGGATGTAAACAAAAGTAAAGTAGAATCGGGCTACATAAGTTATTGTGTCTCCATGCTCGTCTTCAAATATATGGAGTCTAGGAATCCTACGTACTCGCTTCGGTAGACAAGCAATTCAAACAAATGGTATTAATGAGTTTTATTACAAAATGAAAAGATACAATACTTAACTTTGCAGTTACACACGTGTCACAAGCAAAGGGCGACATACAAAATAAGGAATCTCATCAGTATAACAATTCCCAAGACTGTGTTACATAGAGTGTACAAGCGAAGTAACTGGGGCGTCGCCATTCGGTCGCGGCACTTACGTCCTCTCCACATAGGGGCCGCTGCTGCCGCGTTGTCGTCCTGGACAGGGGCCGGTCAGCGTGCTATTGGCTGACGGCTTTTCACAGCCATCTCTTCTCTATCGTTCCCGACTGACATGCCGGCGCTTGACTTTACGCCATAACATACATGACAAAACAATCGAGTCGAGCGGTAGACACACGGATTTCTAAGCAGGAACAAACATACATGAGTGCCGGCCGAAGTGGCCGTGCGGTTAAAGGCGCTGCAGTCTGGAACCGCAAAACCGCTACGGTCGCAGGTTCGAATCCTGCCTCGGGCATGGATGTGTGTGATGTCCTTAGGTTAGTTAGGTTTAACTAGTTCTAAGTTCTAGGGGACTAATGACCTCAGCAGTTGAGCCCCATAGTGCTCAGAGCCATTTGAACCATTTTTGAACCAAACATACATGAGTCCACAGAACGCCATGCTGTGAGCTCAGGTTCTGTTTTGTGTCAAAGAAAAAATAAATGTGGAATGATTTACGCTTTAAATAATGAAAACTGCACCAGTTACTTATTTTTTGTTGCTTATCACAACGCTTTTCCAGAACTAATTAATTATCGAAACGCGTTGTGCCAAGCAGCAAAAAATATGTAGCTGCAGGCCTTCCCGTAACTTCTAATATGATGAACGAAATTAAGGAATCATTTACACCACCCAACATTACAGATGTGAGCAAAAATCAAGCATAATACGAGCTAAATACTGACATTGAAATTCAAAGGGTTCAGTACACTTGCGGATTCCTAATCAGGAACACAACGATGTGAAACCGGCTTCTGTTTTGAACGAAGCAATTTCAAATACGAAAGACTAAATCATCCGATAAGAAAACGGAATGGTTAAGGTTTCTGCTGTCTAGCTGGCCGGTAACGAACCAAGTTTGTGTTATCGGAAATCCACATACAAGTTTCCGTCCCTTACTAACTACTATACATTGTTTCAAAATCAACCCGCCGATGTGCACAAAACCTGCCCGAACGCTGGTTGGTCAATAAGCCGGGAACTCATGTCCATAAGATTCCGCCCAACATCTCGGAGAGACGCCTTAAATATATATACGGTATATATAGATACTGATCAGAGAAATATCTTTGCAAAGTGTCAGTCCATTAGTTTGCAAGAAAACGAAAGAATATTATAGAAAAACTGAAATCGGTTGTTTGACAGGAAACTTCCAGCGCCATATACAAGAAAGGAAACAGAAGTAATCGACCAGTTTGCAGTAGGAAACGAAATACGTCGAAGAAAATTATCTGTTGACACATAGCCAGCAGGGTTTCAGAAAATATCGACCTTGTAAAGTCAACTGGGTTTTCATTCGTACAAGTTAATGAGTGCTAACGACAGGGGATCTCAAGCTGATTCAATATTTCTGCATTGACAGAAGGCTTTTGCCACCTTTCCTCACAAGCGGCATTTAATCAGTTGTGTCACTGCAATCGTGAATCCTACCGGAAAGATGATAGTTCGTGGAAATTGTTGCGAAGTCACTGAGCGAGATCGAAGCGATATGTGGGATTTCTCTAGGTAGTATAGTTTGTCCTCCGTCTTTCTTCATTTAGAAAACTTCGCCGACTATCTGAGCCCCAGACACGATATCTAAATGGTGTGAAATGTGGTAGTTGATCCTAAGCAATAAAATGCATGAGGTCCCCCACGTAAGTACAAAAAACTGTAAAATTTCAGTCAAACGATAATTCATCTAAATACCTTTGGATTACAAATGCAAATACCTTAAATTGGAAACATCACAAAGAAAATTCTGTTGGGGGAAGCGAACCAAAGATGGAGTTTTACTGGTAGAATATTTGGAAGGTACAACACATCTGCTAAAGAGACAGCCTACACTGCGCTTGTGATACTCTTCTGGAGTATTGTTGCGCAGTTCGGCATCGTTACATGTTATTATTGACGGAGGACATGGAAAAAGTTAGAAGAAGGGTAACTAGTTTTGCATTATCCCGAAACTGGGAAGAGGGTGTCCGGGAATGATAAATAAAGGTGTTTCCCTCTCTGTAGATATCTTTTTACGAGAATTCAACCACAAACTTTCTCCTCTGAGTACCAAAATATAGGAAGACAAGACCATCGTAATAAAATAAGAGAAACCAGAGCTCGCACGGCACAATTCAGTCATTCATTTTTCACACGTGCCATTCGACAGTGGACCTATCGACAAATAGTCTGGCACACACTTAAGCGAGAACTGTAGAGTAATCCTGTGCATGTAGATGTGGATTTACGACACGAATATCTGCATCAACTGAAATCTGTTTCATCCTTGCGATGAAGTGTTATTCTCTGCAGCTGATGCAGAGACGAAATCCATGGAAAATTAAACACTGGACCATTAAAGCGGATGACGGCGAAAAACAAGCGAAAAGCATTAATTACGCTGCTTGGTACAATCGGTGCGCTTCGTTAATTACAAGCTAGGCATGCCGATGTGAGGTGGGGATGGAGTGAGGGGGCGGCTGCGGGGACAGGATGGAGGGGATGGACGTGCAGGGGGGGGGGGGGGGTTAGTGGAGGAGAGAGGGGGTGGCCTGGCACTACCGCTGGGGAGGCAACGCTAAACGCGGAGAGCGCAACTTGTTACGACCAAATTTTAATGACTGCCCCGCCTGCGCCTCATGGCTGATAAATATTTGAGGTGCTGCATAAACGGCGGCTGCAGCCGGCGCTTTTATACGTCGCGGCCCATCAGTCAGCAGTTCTCGCAGAGGCGGTCTGATCGGAACAGATTTATACGCCTGTCGAGTGTCAGCTTCAGGTGCCACTCGAAATGCGCGCGAGCCGCCATCGTTATGTAAACAAACTCGTGAATGCAATCAAGAGGAGCAGAGTGTAGTGAAATCGCGTGGGTGCCTGGAGTGTTTCTCCAGCGGCCTGCGCTGCAGAGAAGAAGCGTTTCGATAACAAATCTCCGCAGGAGCCGGAACACGTTTGTTACTGGGACTGGATTAATAATGTATTGTGAAAGATAAAGAGTTCAGACAGACCCGACACAACCATTACGACGAATCGCAGTACTTGTTACGGCGACAATAATCGGTAAAATTTCACAAAGAGTCGTCCGATTATACAGGACCATACCTTCTAACAGTATGAAGATGGAGGCAAAGGCTCTTCAAAAAGTTTTGCACAGTCGTCTCTAATTTTTTTTATTTTTTGCAGGAGGAGAATGAAATTTTTTGTGAACATACTTGGAACATTTAGCTATAAGTTGGTATATAAAAGTTTTTTTTATTTTTTATTTACAGGTGAGCCATAATGGGCCGTGAAGTTTGGTTGCAGAGGTTTAAAGAAGGTGATTTCTCTCTGCTGGACAATACGGTAGACCATCGACGTCAGTGAGTGATGTAAATAAGGAGACCATTGAACAAATAACTCAAAATGATAGATGTGTGACGATACGGCAGCTTGCTGAAATGACTTATTTGTCATTGGGTAGCGTGGTATCACTGGCACAGTCACTAGGATACAGAAAAATGTGTGCACGTTGGGTGCCTAGATTATTGAGAAGAGAAAGGAATACGATGAGGAAGAATGTGTGCGAGTGTCTGATGAAGACCTTTACTGAAGAGTGGAAACAGTGTTTTGACAGCTTCATTACAAAGGATGAAACATGGTTGTTCTGTCCGAACCTGAGAGCAAAACCCAATCCATTGGGCGGCGTCATCCAGGATCGCCTCGGAAGAAGAAACCAAGACTTTTATGAACAGCAGGCCGAAAGATCATGACCTCCTTCTTCTGGAATCAGTGTGGTGTCATTTTCATTGGCCGTTTTGGAACCTGGCTCCTCAATTAACCAGGACCATTACTTTTTGTCATTGGACAAGCTGGGACGTGCCATCAAGACCCACATAACACAGCCTCAGGGTCAGCTCATCAGACTACACCATGGCAATGCCAAACCCCACACAGACCTTATGACCCAGGAGAAAGTCGGGAAAATGGGTTGGAAAATTGTTCCTCATCCTCCCTACAGTCCGGACTTGGGGCCGTCTGATTTTTACCTCTTTGGTCGTCTGAAAGCCCACTTGTGCGGTAAAATGTTTGATAGTGAGAAAGACCTTATTTCCTGTGTCAAGCGATGGTGTAAAAGTCAATCCCCAGAATTTTACCAAAGTGCATTTACATCATGGAAAGAGCGTTGGACCAGATGCCGTCACAGGTGATGGAGGCTACATTGAGTAGGCTCAATGTATAGCTAAATATTCCAAGTATGTTCACAAAAAATTTCATTCTCCTCCTGCTAAAAATAAAAAAATTAGTGACGACTGTACAAAACATTTGAACGCCCTTCGTAATTGTAACTTACACTTACGATTACGGAGTTCTTATTTTCAAAAATCCTGTCTCATTTAACGAGAGTATATCTTTTACATGCATCAAACTCCTACCCTGAGATACTTTTTGCACACGGTTTATGGTAATTAGATGGCAACGGCTTGCAAGAAAACTGCAATATCGCCCTGTTATTTGAGGGTATAAAGTCGGCCATGGCACCTGGTATGCGGGGAGAGGGCTGGAGGCGACTGGCCGGTCAGAGAAAACTACACAATCTAGGCACACACATTCCAGTTACGATGAGATGATTTTTTTTCCGCGAAGGAGCCGTTGCAAAATGAGTGTCGCTCTTCCTCCCGACCCCCATCCTCCCTATCTTCGTGGAGAACGAGACTGAATGAAAAGAGCAAGTTTGGTAACAGAATATAGTGGGAAATAGCAAGACCTAAATTAAGAATTACTAACCGACCAGCGTGAAGAATTCCAACCCTATCCTGATCAGTCACCGATTGCCAATGTAGTAATGGAAAAATAAGTGAATACAAATATTTATTAATAAAAGGAATTACATTTTGAACAGTAGTAAGATCAGTATAAAAAATCGACATTATTATGTACAATATGGTTAATTTCAAGACGTATAAAAGTAGATATTGTATTTGTCAGATTAACTACATTTTCAAAAATATCTTTGAGAAGACTGCAGTTATAACATGATCATCGTTTACTTGTTGGCTGTATATGTCTTTAGCACAAACGTAAAGATCACTGAATATGCAAACTCGTGAAAAAACTACGTGTAATTTATCATGTGAAAAAAGAGGTTGTGGTTGATACAATCCCGCCTTTTAAAACGTTTTCCCTTATGCTTTATTAATGGTCATAGCGAAAGCTAGGTTTATTGGGAGCTGTTGTCTTATCATTTGCAAAGGCATGTTCAAATGTTCAAATGTGTGTGAAATCCTATGGGACTTAACTGCTAAGGTCATCAGTCCCTAAGCTTACACACTATTTAACCTAAATTTTCCTAAGGACAGACACACACATACCCATGCCCGAGGGAGGGCTCGAACCTCCGCCGGGACCAGCTGCACACTCCATGACTGCAAAGGCATGGTAGGGTCATAAGGCGTGAGGTGTGAGTTTAATGCTGGGTATGAGCACAGTATTATTGGCGTCAATCAATTTAGCAGTGATGATGTAAGCCTGCTCGCCTAGCTGAGTAACACTGATCTTACAATACTAATTAACCCCAGATTGGCGTTAGATTTCAAAGTAACATAATACAGCATCATCCTATATATAATATTTCTAAATGGTCTATTTCCGTCGGCACGCCATATCTCCCGAGTTTCTTCGTCCAGATTGATGATTGAGACATCATTTACAAGATTTCATTTACTACTAATGACGAAAAACACACAATAAATTTAATGTTATTGTTTTCGTTAAAAAAAATTATTTTGAGAACATTTTTATGAAGCCAATGTAGAAGATGCCCTATATTGACAATCTGTTTAGCTTACGTGCACGACAGCTGTTTTACGTCAGTCGTACATGACGATGTAACGAATTAAGCAGGCGCGGTCTATGAATAACCATATCTTACTGTTATGCACAACAGTGGTTGGAGTTTTTTACTTTCGTTAAGTAAGCATTGTGTACTGAGGGAATAAACTCAATTACGTCCACGTTCATAATCACAGGAAAGTACCATTTACTTTTAAAACTTAATTTATAGCTTGACTTCCGTAACTTTCAATTAGTGATTACTTTACTTCCTTTGTAAGTTTGGAAGACTAAGTTACGCTTCTCCTAATCTCAGAACCATTAATCTGCGTCAAAATTCCTAAACATTTTTTATTGTAGCTACCACAGTTTCGTTACCACCACATCCAGTGCCGCAGGAAGCAGAAAGAAAGATGTCGACACATCCGAGAAAAAATAGCCACTGCTCAGAAGTGGATTAATGGTGTCACACTGGCTCCAAAAGTTCGTCACAATTCAGCCTAACGCCGTAGTGGACGTGTCACAAGCTGTTAGCCACCTAAGATGTGTGGAATGAGTTGCCTGCGCTCAGGCGCCAGGGCAGCCACAAGGAATCACGCAGCTCAGTGGGTATCGAGGTCTGACAGGTAGATTTCTAGCGTGTTCAACAAAGGTGTGTGAGTGACACCGAGGATGTTGCCGAACTGGGGTTCCTAGAGGGACTCTTTGCCGTTGTAGACCGTTTGCAGTTTTATTCACGCACATATCAATATTGCACCCCTCTGTGATCACGCCGCGAAACACGAGGGCTGAGAAAGCGTAAGCACCCATTGATGATTCGGATCACATTCGTATTTTGTCGAATCATTTTGAACGGACCCTGTTGGTTCCACCCTGTATACCAGAGCTAGAACTGCGGTCGCACTACACTCCAAAGGGATCAAATCACGTTCTGTGGGATTGCACTCCCCTCCCCCCCCCCCCTCCTCATTCCCCCCCTCCCCCAATGTAATTAGTAGGGTTGAATCGACCAGGGGGTTTCAGCAGTATCGAACGTTATCAACAACTGACAATTTCTATTTTGGCTCAAGCCACAGTCTAGGTAAACTTTTTTAATGATGCTGCTGCAATTTCACTGTAATACCTTTTGTTTTATTCTTACACAATCCATATTTCTTTCTTAGGCCATTTTTAAGTACAAAAACTTATACGTCAAAAGACATCAGACTGATATGAAATATGAGTCGTTGTTAAAATCGGATATCTGGTCATATAGTCCTGATCAATCACTGGTAAAAGTGAGAATATTTCCGAAACACTTGAGTAGGTTGCAGACTTTCATTTCTGGACCCTATAGCGCAGCTATTAAATGAAACTCCTAACCAATAAACAAGTACTTGCCACACTATTGTGTCTCGGCAACTATATAAATGAGTTTTTGTACTTTAAATGGCCAAAGGCCGAAATCTGGACTGCATAACAATAAAATAAAAATTATCACAGTTAAATGGCGCCCATAACCTTTAAAAATGTTGTCAAGAAGGTCGGCCTGTTGCTCATCGCACTGCGAACTGACCGCGAAATGTCTGGGAATCAAAGATCCAAGGAAAGGTGTGGTGTCGTTGACACTCTTTATGAAACCTCCTGTGCGTTTTCGCGACCATTCTGAACGGTGATGTATTTGAAACGTTTTTCTAGACTCTCCCCGCCCCCCCCCCCCTAAGAAAACCTTGTAATTTCAACGCTGGGTGTCACGTATCTGACCTCCATAGCAGAGGTGTCAAAAGAAAGAGTGAATTGTGCGTAATAATGGATGTGCCGACCCTCCCATCGTGTGACGCATCTACGATGGCGTAGAGTAGAATTTTGGTGAAATATGGCGCCAATCTGACATCATTAACCCACTGTACACCTCGCAAGGCTGAATGTACCATGCGCCAGTTCTCTCACAAGGAAAAATTCTTGGCAGCGGCAGGAATCGAACCCAGAGGCATCGAAGTCAGGTGCTCCGCATGGAAGCCACCTACACTGACGTCTCAGCTACTACCCGTCTACTCTTCGCCCCATACCAAAATCCTCCTCCTCCTCCCTGTTCATCTGCTCCGCCCCCTCCTCTCTCCACTTTATCACCACACCACAGTAGGAAGCTCGTGGTTCTCACCGCCACAGTATTTCTTTTCAGATACGTGTACCAAATTTCAGTGAAATCGTAACTAATATGTGTACCAAATTCGACTGAAGTCGTTCCATGCATTTAGGATGGAATTATTACCTGGTCTTTCCCCCCGCAAGCTCATTTGAAACATATTTCACATAAATTTGAAATATTTCACACGTGTCTGTACACATATTTCACATATATCTATAGTTAATTTCATCCTGGAGACCTACTTTCTCCCAGCCCAATGTTTATGACGACGTATCTCCTGAAATATGTATCGTACAATGATATAATTTTGCAGGTACATCCAGTGGTAGATGTATCTACTGACTGCGAAATTTGTTGCGAATACAGTTAGCAGTACAGAAGTAATAAATTAAAATGGCACACATGATGCGGCAGTTTTTCAGGCGTCTCAGTATTTGACATCATATCTGCTGAAATATTAGTCACACATTGATATATTTTTGTTGGTACATTCGGATGTATATGTGGATCCTGTCTGAGAAATGTGCTACGAATACAATTAGTGGTAAGGAAGCAATAAATTTATGCGTCATGCATGATGAGGCAACTTGTCACGCTTCTCAGTGTTCATGACGTCATTTCTCTTGAATTATGAGTCGTTGTTGTTTTTGTTGTTATGGTCTTCAGTCCAGAGACTGGTTTGATGCAGCCCTCCATGCTACTCTATCCTGTGCAAGTTTCTTCATTTCCAAGTAGCTACTGCACCTTACATCCTACTGAATCTGCTTAGTGTATTCATCTCTTGGTCTCCCTCTATGATTTTTACCCTCCACACTTCCCTCCACTACTAAACTGGTGCCTCAGAACATGTCTTACCAACCGATCCCTTCTTCTAAACAAGCTGTGACACAAATTCCTTTTCCCCCTAATTCGTGTCAGTACCTCCTAATTAGTTACGTGATCTACCCATTTAACGTTCAGTATTCTTCTGTAGCACTGTAATTCGAAAGCTTCTATTTTCTTCTTGTCTAAATTATTTATCGTCCAAGTTTCACTTCCATACATAGCTACACTACACACAAATGCTTTATAAGAACAGACTTCCTAACACATATATCTATACTCGATGTTAACAAATTTCTCTTCTTCAGAAACGATTTTTTTGCCATTGCCAATCTATCTTTTATATCCTCCCTACTTCGACCATCATCAGTGATTTTGCTCTGCAAATAGCAGAACTCATCTGCTACTTTATAAGTGCCCCATTTCCCAATCTAATTCCCTCAGCCTCACTTGATTTAATTAGACTACATTCCATTATCCTCGTTTTGCTTTTGTTGATATTCATATTATAGCCTCCCTTCAAGACACTGTCTATTCCGTTCAACTGCTTTTCCAGGTCCTTTGCTGTCTCTGACAGAATTACAATGTCATCGGCTAACATCAAAGATTTTATTTCTTCTCCATGCCCTCCCAAGGCTATTAGTAGTTCTAATGGAATATTGTCTACTCCCGGGGTCTTGTTTGGAGTTAGGTCTTCCAGTGCTCTGTCAAAATCTTCAAGCAGTATCATATCTCCTATTTCATCTTCACTTACTTCCTCTTCCATTTCCATAATATTGCCCTCAAGTACATCGCCGTTGTATAGATCATCTATGTACTTCTTCCACCTTTCTGCTTTCTCTTCTATGCTTAGAACTGGTTTTTCATCTGAGCTGTTGATGTTCATACAATTGGTTCTCTTTTCTCCAACGGTATCTTTAATTTTCCTGTAGGCAGTATCTATCTTACCCCAGGTGATATATCCCTGCATACTTACATTTGTCCTCTAGCCATCCGTGCTGAGCCATTTTGCACTTCCTGTCGATCTCATTTTTGAGATGTTTATATTCCTTTTTGCCTGCTTCATTTACTGCATTTTTATATTTTCTCCTTTCATCAATTAAATTCAATATGTCTTCTGTTACCCAAGGATTTCTACTAGCCCTCGTCTTTATACCTACTTGGTCCTCTGCTGCCGTCACTATTTCATCTCTCAAAGCTACCCATTCTTCCTCTACTGTATTTCTTTCTCCCATTCTTGCCAATCGTTCCCTAATGCTCTCCCTGAAAGTCTCTACAACCTCTGGTTCTATCAGTTTATCCAGGTCCCATCTCCTTAATTTTCACCTTTGTGCAGTTTCTTCAGTTTTAATATACAGTTCATAACCAATAGATTGTGGTCAGAGTCCATATCTGCCCCTGAAAATATCTTACAGTTTAAATCCCGGCTCCTAAATCTCTGTGTTACCAGTATATGGCCTTCCTGACACCTTCCAGTATCTCCAGGTTTCTAGTCCTGAAAGACAACATGTGACGCCAATGCCTCACCATAACTCCGGACATGCTTTACAGTGCTGTTCACAACATTATTCCTCGACTACAGCTATTGTTAAGGAATGATGGTGGACATATTGAGCATTTCCTGTAAAGAACATCATATTTCCTTTGTCTTACTTTGTTATGATAATTATTGCTATTCTGATCAGATGAAGCGCCAACTGTCGGACATTTTTTGAACGTTTGTATGTTTTTGGTTCTATAAAACCCCATGTCATTCCAAGCATGTGTGCCAATTTGTACTTCTTTATCTACATTATTCCGTGATTTATTCAGTTTTCAAATTTATACTGACTTTTTGATCACCCGGTACATAGGTACCTCCATCCATTTTTATACTGTGTATGGACTTCTCGAAGCTTCTCGAAATTTATCATGTTTGCAATGTTTACATATTCTGGAATATTCGCTGTTTATACAAACAGCTGCACTGTCTGCTCATAAGGTGTCGATAATAAACGTGCTTGCAGTACTGAGTTTTGCACTTCACTGATGAACCTCAGTTCGTGTTGGGACTTCATTGTGCTTACGATGTGACGACGTATCTGTCGTCTTCGGCTCTGGTCCCATGGAGCCTTGAGATATTACATGGCAGTGAGTGTGCACCTCGTAAACTCTTTAATTTAATAACTGGATGATAATCATGGGATTCCGACGAACGAAACCATCAATGTCGCCGAACGAGAGGTAAGCTCTACTTACATTAGTCCACGGATTCCTGCATTTTCAAATGTTAACAGACTTTTCTTTCGTCCTGTATATTACGCGCGTAAGGAAAGGAAAGATCATGGAATGGTTTCTCACTCAGAGATCGAATTGGAATGTTGTTTCCTCTTGAGTGTGTGGAGTTATGTCTCGTGTAAGAAGGAGCTAAGGGAGTGCTGTTTATCGTTCGGCGACATTGATGGTTTCGTTGGTCGGAATCCCATGATTTTCATCCAGTTATTAAATTAAAGAGTTTACGAGGTGCACACTCACTGCCATGTAATATCTCAAG
Organism: Schistocerca serialis cubense; assembly: GCF_023864345.2. Taxonomy (NCBI): domain Eukaryota; kingdom Metazoa; phylum Arthropoda; class Insecta; order Orthoptera; family Acrididae; genus Schistocerca; species Schistocerca serialis. Next base: position 149,379,077 of record NC_064639.1, on the reverse strand, counting down.
GCCCCATGGGACCAGAGCCGAAGACGACAGATACGTCGTCACATCGTAAGCACAATGAAGTCCCAACACGAACTGAGGTTCATCAGTCAAATTGGCACACATACCTGTAACGGATTGGCATTTTCCTAAAACCAACGACGCGTGCAGAAAACTGGCCAACAGATGGGGATAGACAGCAACACGTCAGCGACGCCACCTGAGAATCGTGTAGAAAATGAGCTGTAAGAGAGAGGGAGTAGGATGCGTCAACAGTCGCAGCATGTTGACTTTAACGGAAAAGTCTCTGTTGCTGAAGTTTTGTTACAGAATGGAGAATCCGCTACTGCAGCTTTACGATCGCCCAGTTGAAATATCGCTGTGAAGGAAATCATCTCGAAGCTCGAAGCACCGGTTTGTGTAGACGATACGCCCCGTAGTGGGCGACCAGACACAAGTGCTACGGTTGCTCGGACCCTTCAGGACGAAATGGAGACTGTAATCACCCCATTCCTTCCTACTTCCATCTATTGTCCACATTAAATAATGTCCACTCCAAGTAGTTAATAAACAAAGTCTTTTATGAATCTCTCACATCAGGTCCTCACGTTTGGTTTAATCAAAATAAATCTGAAGATTGTTGTTGCAGCATTTTTTTTACAAAAATGTATTTTCTCACATTTCAGCATATCGTACAGTATTATGATTTTTCACGTTAACAGAGCGGAAATTAAATTGTCCGCACAAAAATACAAAAATATGTCCGATCGCATCAGTGGCGAGCTTATGAAATGGTTCAAATGGCTCTAAGCCCTATGGGACTTAACTTCTGAGGCCATCAGTCCCCTAGAACTTAGAACTACTTAAACCTAACTAACCTAAGGACATCACACACATCTATGCCCGAGGCAGGATTCGAACCTGCGACCGTAGCGGTCGCGCAGCTCCAGACTGTAGCGCCTAGAACCGCTCGGCCACTCCGGCCGGCGGTGAGCTTATGACTCCCATACTTCGCGGAAATAAACATATTCCAAAGCGTCTACAGTTTTTTCTTAACTGCCGCGCGGGATTAGCCGAGCGGTCTAGGGCGCTGTACTCATGGACTGTGCGGCTGGTCCCGGCGAGGTTCGAGTCCTCCCTCGGGCATGGGTGTATGTGTTTCTCCTTCGGATAATTTACGTTAAGTAGTGTGTAAGCTTAGGGACTGATGACCTTAGCAGTTAAGTCCCATAAGATTTCATACACATTTGAACTTTTTTTTTTCTTAACAAATTTCTACTAAGTTTCTGTTGCATTATTAATTTCGATTATTATTTTGAATCCAGAATTATACAGAAATAAATATAGTAACCAGTACAGGATTGCGTAGTTACTAATACACACATCAAAAAAATTTTTGTATCACCCTGGTTCCCAGAACTTTTGAAGATAAACGTTGACTGTGGATATTGTATCACAGACACAGTCCTTTTGACTGTTCAGAGATGTCACTAAACCCGCCCACAGATGTAAATAACCATACATGAGCAGCGACTATTAGACGGAGGGGTCCGACAGACGATCAATTCCAGTCATTCCACCAGGAAGGAGGTACACGGCTCGTGTTGTCTGTAGTTCAACCACGCCTGGACGGTCGATACCGTGGTTCGATCGCGTCCACTCTGTTACTTTGTGCCAGGAGGGACTATCAACAAGGCAAGTGTCCAGGCGTCTCGGAGTGAACCAAAGCGATGTTGTTCGGACATGGAGGAGATATAGAGAGACAGGAACTGTCGATGACATGCCTCGCTCAGACCACCCAAGGGCTACTACTGCAGTGGGTGACCGCTACCTACGGATTATGGGTCGGAGTAACCCTGACAGCAACGCCACCATGTTGAATAATGCTTTTTGTGCAGCCACAGGACGTTCCGTTACGACTCAAACTATGTGCAGTAGGCTGCCTGTCGCGCAGCTTCACTCCAGACGTACATGGTGAGATCCATCTTTGCGACACTATGCAGCGTGGTACAGAAGGGACCAACAACATGCCGAAAGGAACCGCTCAGTATTGGCGTCACGTTCTCTTCATCAATGAGTGTCGCGTATGCCTTCAACCAGACAATCGTCGGAGACGTGCTTGGAGGCAACTGGGATAGGCTGAATGCCTTAGACCTTAGACACACTGTCCATCGAGTGCAGCAAGGTTTAGGTTCCCTGCTGTTTCAGGGTGGCATTATGTGGGGCCGACGCACGCCGCTGGTGGTCATAGAAGGCCCAGTAACGGCTGTAGGTTACGTGAATGCCATCCTCCGACATATAGTGCAACTGTATTAGCAGCATATTGGCAAGGCATTCGTCTTCATGGAGGACAATTCCACCCACATTGTGCACATCTTGTGAATGACTTCCTTCAGGATAACGACATCACTCGACAGAAGTGGTCAGCATGTTCTTCAGACGAGAACCTTATCGAATATGAATGGGATGGATTGAAAAGGGTTGTTTATGGACGACGTGGCCCACCAGCCAATCTGAGGGATCTAAGCTGAATCGCTGTTGAGGAGTGGGACAATCTGGACCAACAGTGCCTTGTTGAACTTTTATATGGTAAGCCACGACGAGTGCAGGTATGCATCAATGCAAGAGAACGTGCTAATGGGTATTAGAGTTACCGGTGTGAACAGCAATCTCTACCACCACCGCTGAAGGTCACGTTGTATGGTGGTACATCATGCAAAGTGTGGTTTTCATGAGCGATAAAAAGGGCGGACATGATGTTTATGTTGATCTCTATTTCAATTTTCTCGGAACCGAGGTGACGCAATTTTTTTTAACAATTGTAGAAATTTCAAGTGTGCCAGTAACTTGTAATTTCAAATGTTTAAAAAAAAAAATAATTTTAAGTGTACATTCAGATCATGTTCTGGTCGAAACTAAAATATTATATAATGTAAGACTTTTTAATCAATTTTAGCTTGAAATATACTGTGTATGGAAGTATATGATAGTTTTCAGAAAACCATCTGAGATAATACTGACCTCTCCAGATTTCTATAAATAACACTGGTATTGATAACTAATTTTGAGGAAAATTATTCCTAGAGGAGGATGTGCCGTTACAAGACATCAGCGAGATCGTCTCTGCATAGTGAAGTCAGCGCTCGTGAAGTCGCACGTCACACTGGCATTCCATACACTACTGTTAGGAGTGCACAAAGGCGTACCCCCAATTCTATTACTACAAAATCCTGGGTCATTGCAAACTGATAGCCACCGATTTTGTGACGAGGAGAGCATTTGCAGTGTGGGCACTTCAAAAAATCAGGGTAGATGACCATCAGTTAACGTATTGTGCACCGTCGAAGCCCATTTCATACTCCAAGGGCCCGTAAGCACACAGAACTGCAGAATTGGACTACCGAAAATCCATAACGGTCATGGAAACTCCACTGTATGACGCGATAGTCACGGTGTGTTGTGGAAGTATTGATCGGACCCTTTTTCTCCAAGGAAATGAGAGGAGCTGCTTTTCAAATTGTCAGCGCAATGGGTGCGAAGTACGCCGATATTTTCCAGAATCACGTCATACCTAGCGTAGCTAATAAACACCTGGCAGCTAAGGAGGGGAAGAAATCCATTGTGCACTCCGTGTGCATTCCGGGTGGAGTCATTCCTGATGTGGAAAGGGTCCTTCCAGATGCCATGAAGAGCACAGGGTGCAGCCAGCTGCAGGTGGTGGCACATGTCGGCACTAATGACGTGTGTCGCTTTGGATCTGAGGAAATTCTCTCTGCATTCCAGCGGCTGTCTGATTTGGTGAAGGCTGCCGGTCTTGCTTACGAGATGAAGGCAGAGCTCACCATCTGCAGCATCGTTGACAGAACCGACTGCGGACCTTTGGTGCAGAGCCGGGTGGAGGGTCTGAATCAGAGGCTCAGACGGTTTTGCGACCGTGTTGGCTGCAGATTCCTTGACTTGCGCCATAGGGTGGTGGGGTTTCGGTCAGGAGTTCACTACGCTCAGCTGACGGCTGGACTGGGTGGTTTTTTAGGTTAGAAGGCCTCGGGAAAGTGCGGGGTGGACTGCAATCTCAAACGGTGCATGGCAAATACAGGACGTGCTTGGATCAAGGAACAGTCGGAATTGTAAATTGTTGTAGTTGTGCTGGGAAAGTCCCTGAGCTACAAGCGCTAATAGAAAGCACAGAAGCTGAAATCGTTATAGGTACAGAAAGCTGGCTAAAGCCTGAAATAAATTCTGCAGAAATTTTTACGAAGTCTCAGACGGTGTTCAGGAAAGATAGATTAGGCAGAATTGGTTGAGGAGTGTTTGTGTCTGTCAGTAATGGTTTATCTTGTAGTGAAGTCTAAGTAGATACTCCGTGCGAATTGGTATGGGTGGAGGTTATACTTAACAGCCGAACTAAGTTAATAACTGACTCCTTCTGCCGATCCCCAGACTCCGATGATATAGTTGCTGAACAGTTCAGAGAAAATTTGGGTCTCGTAACAAATAAATACCCCACTCAAACGGTTATAGTTGGTGGGGACTTCAACCTTTCCTCGATATGTTGGCAAAAATACTTGTTCAAAACCGGTGGTAGGCAGAAAACATCTTCCGAGATTATCCTAAATGCTTTCTCTGAAAATTATTTCGAGCAGTTAGTCCACGAACCCACGATAATTGTAAATGTTTGCGAAAACACACTTGACCTCTTAGCCACAAACAATCCAGAGCTAATAGAGAGCATCATGACTGATACAGGGATTAGTGATCACAAGGTCGTTGTAGTTAGGCTCAATACCGTTTCTTCCAAATCCACCAGTAACAAACGCAAAATAATTTTATTTAAAAAAAGCGGATAAAGTGTCACTAGAAGCCTTCCTAAGAGACAATCTCCATTCCTTCCGAACTGACTATGCAAATGTAGACGAGATGTGGCTCAAATTAAAAGATATAGTAGCAACAGCAATTGAGAGATTCATACCTCATAAATTGGTAAGAGATGGAACTGATCCCTCATGGTACACAAAACAGGTCCGAACGCTGTTGCAGAGGCAACGGAAACAGCATGCGAAGTTCAGAAGAACGCGAAATCCCGAAGATTGGCTAAAATTTACGGACGCGCGAAATTTGGCACGGACTTCAATGCGAGATGCCTTTAATAGGTTCCACAAGGAAACATTGTCTCGAAATTTGGTAGAAAATCCGAAGAAATTCTGGTCGTATGTAAAGTACACAAGCGGCAAGACGCAGTCAATACCTTCGCTGCGCAGTGCCGATGGTACTGTTACCAACGACTGTGCCGCTAAAGCGTAGTAATTGAACGCAATTTTCCGAAATTCCTTCACCAGGGAAGACGAATGGAATATTCCAGAATTTGAAACACGAACAGCTGCTAGCATGAGTTTTTTAGAAGTAGATGTCTTAGGGGTTGCGAAGCAACTCAAATCGCTTGATACGGGCAAGACTTCAGGTCCAGATTGTATACCGATTAGGTTCCTTTCAGATTACGCTGATACAATAGCTCCCACTTAGCAATCATATACAACCGCTCGCTCACAGATAGGTCTGTACCTACAGAGTGGAAAATTGTAGTAGGGTTTTGGAGCATATACTGTATTCAAACATTATGAATCACCTCGAAGGGAACGATCTATTGATACGTAATCAGCATGGTTTCAGAAAACATCGTTCTTGTGCAACGCAGCTAGCTCTTTATTCGCGCGAAGTAATGGCCGCTATCGACAGGGGATCTCAGGTCGATTCCGTATTTCTGGATTTCCGGAAAGATTTTGACACCGTTCCTCACAAGCGACTTCTAATCAAGCTGCGGGCATAGGGGGTATCGTCTCAGTTGTGCGACTGGATTCGTGATTTCCTGTCAGGAAGGTCGCAGTTCGTAGTAATAGACGGCAAATCATCGAGTAAAACTGAAGTGATATCAGGTGTTCCCCAGGGAAGCGTCCTGGGACCTCTGCTGTTCCTGATCTATATAAATGACCTGGGGACAATCTGAGCAGTTCTCTTAGTTTGTTCGCAGATGAAACTGTAATTTACCGTCTAGTAAGGTCATCCGAAGACCAGTATCAGTTGCAAAGCGATTTAGAAAAGATTGCTGTATGGTGTGGCAGGTGGCAGTTGACGCTAAATAACGAAAAGTGTGAGTTGATCCACATGAGTTCCAAAAGAAATCCGTTGGAATTCGATTACTCGATAAATAGTACAATTCTCAAGGCTGTCAATTCAACTAAGTACCTGGGTGTTAAAACCACGAACAACTTCAGTTGGAAAGACCACATAGATAATATTGTGGGGAAGGCGAGCCAAAGGTTGCGTTTCATTGACAGGACACTTAGAAGATGCAACAAGTCCACAAAAGAGACAGCTTACACTACACTCGTTCGTCCTCTGTTAGAACATTGCTGCGCGGTGTGGGATCCTTACCAGGTGGGATTGACGGAGGACATCGAAAGGGTGCAAAAAAGGGCAGCTCGTTTTGTGTTATCACGTAATAGGGGAGAGAGTGTGGCAGATATGATACGCGAATTGGGATGGAAGTCATTAAAGCAAAGACGTTTTTCGTCGCGGCGAGATCTATTTACGAAATTTCAGTCACCACCTTTCTCTTCCGAATGCGAAAATATTTTGTTGAGCCCAACCTACATAGGTAGGAATGATCATCAAAATAAAATAAGATAAATCAGAGCTCGAACAGAAAGGTTTAAGTGTTCGCTTTTTCCCGCGCGCTGTTCGGGAGTGGAATGGTAGAGAGATAGTATGATTGTGGTTCGATGAACCCTCTGCCAAGCACTTAAATGTGAATTGCAGAGTAGTCATGTAGATGTAGACGTAGATGCTGGAAGGTACCATTTTAATGCAGGATGGCGCTCCATCCCACATTGTTACGTGTGTGCAGCATATCGTATGGTGGGGATCGTGTGATGAGCCGCCACTTCCGTCACGTCAGTTTGGCCTCTAAGGTCCGCAGACCTCAGTCCGTGTGATTATATGTTGCGGGGTTACCTGAGGTTGCAAGTCTACCGCGATCGTCCGACCTCGTTAGGGATGCTAAAAGACAACATCTGACGGCACTTTCTCACCATACCTATTGGAATTATGTCTACTACAGTCCCCACCATTGCCCCTTGACTACGATGAATGACAGCCAAAATGTTGAGAGTTTGTTATAACGAACATTGCCTTTGCTAAAAATTAACTGGAATCATTCTATGCACTTTTTTGGGTTTTAACAAAATCCCACGTAATTTCAACCAAGTGTATCAATTTTTATCTCTCTGTGTACATTAATCTGTGAAACATATAATTTTAAAATGTTATAGGACTTTTGGATCACGCTGGAAATGACATTACTTGTACGTACAGAATTTGTGAATATGCGCTGGAATGCTAATCATTTGTGTATCAAAGTATTAGCCCATTTTACGTTAATTTGACGGTTGTTGTACGCTGTCTTCATAAAACTGCAGTTTTAGTGGTAAGCAATGTACTTTCACTAACCTCCACATTCTATGTAAGATTTCATGGGCTTTCTGCCACTGTTAGTATTTCGCCCTTATTGTACCGGACACAGATGCATGAGCGCGCTGCACAAGTATTGGATAAGATCATTGACTCTGCTTTTAATGTAATCTCTGATGCACTTGGTTCCTAGTACGTTAAGCAGTGCTAGGGAATTCTTATTAGAGCCGTAGTCGCGAGCAGCTGACTTTCAGAGAAGGAAATCTGATATTTGTGAACCTGGGGGAGTTTATCTAGAGTACTTTATTATAGAGATGAAAACTTGTTTGCAAAAATATTTTGAAGATTGTATGATTGAGGAGGTTAGTGGAGGAATATTTCAAGGTAAAAAACGGATGCGATAGAATGAAATGTTTATGTGTCAGAATTATCAATTGAAGGAAATCTTTGCCCCTTAGATAACTATGAATATTCATGTTTAGGGTTGATTTGATCTCTTTCTTTTTATTACGTCACAACTAATGCACTGGTTTAAATGCCTGTAATTTTTGTAATCTGTAATAGAGCTTTCTTATATTATAAAGTATTGTTTGACACTAATAAGAGATTAATCTTCAAAAATGGTTCAAATGGCTCTAAGCACTATGGGACTTAAAATCTGAGGTCATGATTCCTCTAGACTTAGAACTACTTAAACCTAACTAACCTAAGGAAATCACATACATGCATGCCCGAGGCAGGAACAGCAGTGCGGTTCCGGACTGAAGCGCCCAGAACCGCTCAGCCACAGTGGCCGGCGCTTAATTTTTCGAAAACGCTTTTCTTTGAAGATTCCTCCATCATTCCGAGTAAAGTTTAAAATACACTCCTGGAAATGGAAAAAAGAACACATTGACACCGGTGTGTCAGACCCACCATACTTGCTCCGGACACTGCGAGAGGGCTGTACAAGCAATGATCACACGCACGGCACAGCGGACACACCAGGAACCGCGGTGTTGGCCGTTGAATGGCGCTAGCTGCGCAGCATTTGTGCACCGCCGCCGTCAGTGTCAGCCAGTTTGCCGTGGCATACGGAGCTCCATCGCAGTCTTTAACACTGGTAGCATGCCGCGACAGCGTGGACGTGAACCGTATGTGCAGTTGACGGACTTTGAGCGAGGGCGTATAGTGGGCATGCGGGAGGCCGGGTGGACGTACCGCCGAATTGCTCAACACGTGGGGCGTGAGGTCTCCACAGTACATCGATGTTGTCGCCAGTGGTCGGCGGAAGGTGCACGTGCCCGTCGACCTCGGACCGGACCGCAGCGACGCACGGATGCACGCCAAGACCGTAGGATCCTACGCAGTGCCGTAGGGGACCGCACCGCCACTTCCCAGCAAATTGGGGACACTGTTGCTCCTGGGGTATCGGCGAGGACCATTCGCAACCGTCTCCATGAAGCTGGGCTACGGTCCCGCACACCGTTAGGCCGTCTTCCGCTCACGCCCCAACATCGTGCAGCCCGCCTCCAGTGGTGTCGCGACAGGCGTGAATGGAGGGACGAATGGAGACGTGTCGTCTTCAGCGATGAGAGTCGCTTCTGCCTTGGTGCCAATGATGGTCGTATGCGTGTTTGGCGCCGTGCAGGTGAGCGCCACAATCAGGACTGCATACGACCGAGGCACACAGGGCCAACACCCGGCATCATGGTGTGGGGAGCGATCTCCTACACTGGCCGTACACCACTGGTGATCGTCGAGGGGACACTGAATAGTTCACGGTACATCCAAACCGTCATCGAACCCATCGTTCTACCATTCCTAGACCGGCAAGGGAACTTGCTGTTCCAACAGGACAATGCACGTCCGCATGCATCCCGTGCCACCCAACGCGCTCTAGAAGGTGTAAGTCAACTACCCTGGCCAGCAAGATCTCCGATCTGTCCCCCATTGAGCATGTTTGGGACTGGATGAAGCGTCGTCTCACGCGGTCTGCACGTCCAGCACGAACGCTGGTCCAACTGAGGCGCCAGGTGGAAATGGCATGGCAAGCCGTTCCACAGGACTACATCCAGCATCTCTACGATCGTCTCCATGGGAGAATAGCAGCCTGCATTGCTGCGAAAGGTGGATATACACTGCACTAGTGCCGACATTGTGCATGCTCTGTTGCCTGTGTCTATGTGCCTGTGGTTCTGTCAGTGTGATCATGTGATGTATCTGACCCCAGGAATGTGTCAATAAAGTTTCCCCTTCCTGGGACAATGAATTCACGGTGTTCTTATTTCTATTTCCAGGAGTGTAATTTGTCTTGTGTGCATTGCACCTTATGCCACACCCAACCACGGATTGTTTCTGATAAAGAAAGGAGAATTTAGTAGTGAGTAGATTATTTTTCTTTAGCTGCTGCATTTGCTGATTTCAATTTGCTTTCGAGAACATCAGTACACCAGACACATAACTATAATTCGATGAAGAGGTAAGTTACTTTTCTTTAGAGGTAGATCTCACTTTGCATTTTACTCAGCAAGCAGTATGTAGTCAGAATTTCCAGATGTTGTGCTAAGTGAATAGATTAATTTATGTTGCACAATGAAAGTAATCTTAAACAATTATTTTCTTCCGCTTTGAGAAATATTTTATTTTGAGAATATTTCAAGTCAGACATTGCACTTCACCTTCACAACGTACTTCAGTATTGGTTTCAGTCAAATAGTTTCCACCGATATGCAATCAGTTTCTTTTGAGGTTTACTTAGATTCATTTTAATTAATTTATAATTCAGCATTTCTCTAAGGTTAAAGTTTTGTTTCGCGACACGGGTCACAAGCTCATTGTAGGGCTTTCCGTCAGTCAGTATTGCTTAGTAGTTGAATGCAATATCTTAAGGACAATTTACACGAGGAGAAATACTGTAGGGTGTATCACAAAGAATAATCCGATTTGCCACGTGTATATTTCTCAAACTAATACACATATCTAATGAACTTTGTTTTTTGACGAACGGGAAACTGAAAATTTTTTTCACACGTTTTCATAGGTCTTCAATATCCTCCATTGAGAAACACAGCATATGTTAATGCGGTATTCAAATTGTTCCCACATTACGGCGAGCATGTCTTTAGTTACAACTTCCACAGCTGCTGTTATGCGATGTCTAAGTTCATTCCCTGTTGTTGGTAACGAAGGCATATAAACGCAATCTTTTATAAATCCCCCACAAGAAATAATCACATACAGTCAGGTCCGGTGACGTTGGAGGCCAGTAATCTAAGGCTTAATCATTTGATCCAGTGCGACCGCTCCATCGTTGAGTAATTCTACGACTTAAACATTCCTGGGCTTCCAGATGCCCCATCCTGTTGGTAAATATAGTCGTTCGAATCAGTCTCCAACTGTGGGAAAAGAAAGGCCTCGAGCAGATCGAGATATGTGCTTCCTGTAACAATGTTCTCGGCAAAGAAAAATAGACCATAGACATTTTCCCGTGAAACTGCACAAGACACATTATATTTTAGACAGTCCCTCTCCTGTTGCACAACTTCATGTGGTTGTTGTGTACCCCACGCTCACATATTATGACGGTTCACCTTTCCATTTAAATGGAATGTTGCCTCGTCACTAAACACTAAGTGTGGAAGAAAACTGTCATCCTCCATCTTGCCAAGAACGAAATTACGGAACTCCACATGTTGTTATCTTCTCGAAGAGCCTGCAGTAGCTTCGTTTTGTATGGTTTCATGTGCAAACGTCGACGCAACACGCGCCAGATGGACTTCGGGGGCATGTTGAGCTGTCGAGCTGCTCAGCTATCGGATTTCCTTGGACTCCTTGTGAAACTGTGGCGGATGCGATCGACATCTGTTCAGACACTCGGGGACGGCCCGGTATTTTTCCTTTACGCAACACAACCTGTTTCTCGGAATTGTTCATGGCATCGTCTAATGCTTTATGTTGCAAGAGGATCCACACCATACCTAGCACGAAAATCTCGCTAAACAGTTATTACTGACTCGCATTGCGTAAAAGGTAGAACACAAAACGCTTTCTGTTGTCCCGACGCCATTTTTACTAGAACAGAAGTGAGCGTACACTGCTGCTATCTAGCGGGAACCATATAAAAAGCGAGAGTTTGCTCTTTCTAACAGTACGTTGTTCACGCACATATCTCTAATAACACAATAGTTATAATTTTTTTAAATCGGATGATTCTTCTTGGTACACCCTCTATTTTGAAAAGGAATATTCACTATTTCGCATATATAGGTAAATCACATGCAAAGCTTACATCTGATAGAAACTCACACATACAGTATGCTGCCAAAACTTCGTCAGGCACCTCCATTCGACGTTACGGCGCAGAATTCCATTATTCTTGCTGCAGCCTCACCGATGCAGGTCACGGAAGGCAAAAGTGCGAAGTGGATGCGCTGGACGAGAAATTTTAAGGACACCTAATCTCTTGTGCAGCCTGGCCGAAATCTATCAATTTAAGGGTGAAATGCAACCGCCTATGAAAATCTGAGCTGCATAATACGCCACGCTGAAGTAGTGGTAATCCAAATTGAATTGACTCCGGCGGAGCACAAAATTGCGTGTCTAATTGGTTATCGGACGACGAATTATAATGAAACAACTTCTTCCTTTCTTCAGGAATCTGTCAATCTAAATTATTTCGCTCTGGTGTACACCCCTCGTTTTAATCCGCTTGCCTCTGCGCTATGACTAAGCGTCCCCTTTTTCTGATAAATGTATAGTGCAGCAAGATGTTTCAACACGCATGGTGTCGGTCGTGCGAAACGATGCAAACGCAAAGACGCGGATCGGTTCTGAACGGGCGATATTACTTTATATGTTTAGACATTTATTTTGGAAACGGCCAACTACCGACAGCAAGCAATATTCCGATGCCCATTAAATTTATGACCCCTTTCTGAAAGGGATAAACAAATCATTCAGCGAATTCTTCTTAATTTAAATCGTTATCCAATTTGGCAAAAAAAAGGTTTCTCTTTGTTACTCTCCGTACGAAAATGAATATTTCACTCTTTACGCTTGTGCGTTGCGCTGGTGCTCTGATTTACCGCGAGTGTAACTTGACCTTTGTGACGCCGTCATACATATTTTTTGTATTGAAATGTACTGGCGGAGGCGTGACCGCGCCGAGAGGTATAAGCACATTAAATCAGCATCGGAAGCGCGCCGTATATCACTAGCTACAACAATATAACTTTACGAGGTATTTTATGGCGTGTGGACATGGCCTCCTATAAAAATACGACATCGCCTCTTACAAATTTGGTCTGCTGTTCGCACCTACCGACACCGCCAACGCGGGCTTTGCATAAACCACTGCCACAGCAATACTGACACATAGCCCCCTCAGACCTGATATGTCGGCTTTTACTATTCCATGAAACGTGTTCGTCTCGTAACTGAAGTATATATTCTGTTTTACAGTAGGATTGGAGGGGAAATTACGCAGTGAATTTTGTGGATATTAGAGAGGTTACGCAGATTTAATTTTCCTGCTTCTTTCCATTTTGGGCATCTAGACCACTTGTAACAGTGACTCATTGCATTTATTTTCGTCTGTTTGGATCGTCTTTTCTCTCTTCCGGACTGCTCTTATTCTTTCCATTTCTTCTATCCTCCATTCGCCAGTTCTTTTGCATTATTCTTCTCCAACTGGAAACCACTGATATTTTCTATCGTATTTCTTTAGGTAAATTCATTTTATGTCACGTCTTCTACTCTATTTCTTTCTACCGAGATTTTATTTTATTCCTGCTCTCCACTAATTGCTTTTACACTTGGTTCAGTGAGTCTTCGGTTGTCCATCCTTACTACACGACCAGTCTTATAGTATCAATCACCTTTCTATAATTCTCATTCTTGTTAAGATCTTCATATCTTCTGTGTATGAACTCTCTTTTTAATGTTCTTGGTACCGTAGGACTTTCTCAAATCTTTTTTTTCCATCGTCCTCAAATATAGTATTTCTTCTGACGTAATTGAGAACACACAACCTAGAGCACTATGATTTTCTGATTTGACTGATGTATGGGTGATTCTGATGATTCTTCCGACATTTTTTTTAAAAGTATAGGTATCTTTGAAACCATTTCCAGTTTCTCTATTCTTGCTTTTTATCGTGTTTATTTAAATCTTTCATATGCATGGAGCCATCAACATATTCAAACTGAAACATCCGTCAGTGATTTTCATACACAGCGCTACGTGGCGTTACCAACATAAAAACCTAAACAGCCTACTTACATAACCCCCATGCTCCCCACAAAAAATTTTACAAGTTGTTTTGGGCGGTGGCCAATAATAATTTGATAAAATTTTTCGTAATTACAATAACGAAGATATCAAATGCACACACTTATTGACCCAATGTTGGTCAAATGCAAAAATTGTTCTCATAAAGACAGTCCTGATCATTCATCACAATAATAATTACAGTTATTTTTCCTCAAATTCTGAGCGGTAAAAGAAAATTCACTCGGAATTAGTGGATTTCCATGCAGTCTTGAAGAAGTAGTGTTGTCATTCCAACGGAAAGACAGTGCTGACTCTTGACATGCAAACAGGTAATGGGCCACAACAGAGCAAACCCATAGCACAATCAGTCGAAGTTTTGAAGAATATTGGTAGGTAGGTCATCACAGAACAGACCCACTGTAGTCCTGGTAGAGATTATTCTATTGGTGGGCCATCAAAAGTGCAGACCCACTATAGTGCTTGTAGAGATGGCTAGCAGCCATCTGTTGCGACTGTGCCAGTGCACAATCACCATCGAAGAGTCTTGCGGATGATATAGCAAGTCCATGAACCACCACTTGTGCACTGACAAAAAAAGTTTTGAAATGTCCTTAGAACCAGCAATTCTGTTAACCAGTCCCTTGCTGAATTATCAACACATGTGCAAGCACTAACAGTCGCTTTTTTTACCTCACATATTGTGAACATACTATGACCAACAGAAATGTGTGCAGTGAAATGAAAATACTTAATTTGAAGAACTGGTGTCTATACAATTACAAATTTACAACATGAGAATACAATTACAAGGGTACAAAACACCTCATTAAAGAACATAATAGTACAGATAACATTTGATGTAATGCAGGCTTTACAAAAGAATAGAAATAAACATATACATCAGTTTTACAGGAATTATGACAAAAGTAAATAAATAAAATAATGAGAATAGTTTTCGAAACATTAATTTCACGCATGAGCATTAAAACAAAACATAATAAATAATCTCTAAACATCTTTACAAAGTAAACAACACAGTATTAGAAAAATTCTACAACATAACTCTTACCAGGTGAACACATAAAGACAGGAAGAACACAAATACACAAGGGTACACAAACACATAGTGGGATAACACAAAAGGAGAGGACAGGGTTTGTTTTACTGCAGTATTTATAGTATTTGATTTGCAAACAAAACATTCTTTACTTCTTGGACATCTCCCTTCGTTCATCATTATTCTCAAAAAGTTCTATCTATACCTGTTGTCCCTAAACCCTACTGTTTTGTTCATATCCTCTTTCAAAATAATTATTTCTCATTGTACAATACTCATTTTGGCCCAAATCTTTTTCATATAACTTGTCAATGCATTCTTTTCCTATTCTTCATAACTCATTCTCTTATATAGCCTACCGCCTCTTAAGCTAACTTTAATCTACTGAGCTCAGATATATGTACTAAGGGACGAGGCAATGCAGCAGCACAAAACAATCAACACAAACAGCAATGACAAAAAATGCAAAGTGGCAAAGCAAGCAGCAGTATATCTAAACTAGTAAAGCAAATGCAACATTACAACTAACATGACCCAATGTGCAGCAAAAATAAATAAACAAATAAATAAATAAAATAAAATAAAATAAAATCAGTAGAAAAACTGGCTTAGTAGAGTAATACAAAGCGACAAATGCAATAACTTATACCTAAACATGACAAAGCTCAAGCAGAAAAAATGTTACAGTAAAGATATGAAATGTCTAATACCTATGTCAGATCTTAACACTAGAGTGATGCATCACAAAAACTTACTCTGATACAAAAGTTACCAAATCGTTGAAAAAGTTATGTATGCAATCCCTGTGAAGGCAAATGTCTATTTGTGCTCCCTTTTCTAAGAAAGTAGATCATAAAATTATTCTTTACAGGGTCTGTAGACATAAAACTTTTCTATTAGTACAACTATTAAATTTTATTTTAACCAATGCTCCAGTGCAGCTAGAAACTATATATTGAACAAAATGAGCAAATATATACATAAGACAATGCATGAAACGTCATTCACTAGCCATATGGCATTTAATAAGGCAGTAAAATGTCTCTAAATTAGAAAGACTATAGATGTAAAATGTTTCTCATCATTTCATTAGGCTTTTCAGTAAATATCAGAAATTATGAGCACCAAAGTGTAATCATATGAGCGTGTCGTATTTGCGATACTTTCTACAAAGAAATGTCAATACTGAGGTTAATGGGCACGTTTTTCTCCACCTGTCCCTCTGAAAGGTACACACTAATGGATTTTTTTTTTTTTCCAGGCGACTGTCGCCCCGCTGGGCACTCACAGCGTGTTACGTCAAGGTTGCTTACCTTCCTTACCGACATGTTTACAACAGCAGTTTCTACTACAGTGAGAGTTTGATACAAATAATATTTCACAGGTCGAGAAATTACAGTAGAAATGTGTAGAAACGAAATCTCATGAATAACAGTGTTGCAATACATTCACACATGTACACACATTTCATAACTCTTTAAAGTATGGTTCTTGGTTTCCATCATCATTTTTCACAAATCAGAGTCCCTAACTTCTATTCATTATTCATATACATATAAACACGTAATCACATTCCTCATATAGCATCAGCTTATTGATCATAAACACACCTCAACACCATAATACACATCTTCGTCATAATAATACCATCATAACACCTCAGTCAAATCTCAAAAACGTCATAGCTTTCTGAAATAATCTCAAAACCTAAAAACAATTCTCTGCTCATTTCCATAGTCTCATCTAACTCAAATGTACTTTAAAAATCATGACCCCATACCAAATACATCATTCAAAGCTCTCATAATATCACAGTGGTTCTGAAAAAATATGAAGAGTTCAGAAAGTACAGACAAAATACAGTTTCTTAAGTGTGAAGTTATCCAACTGTGTAATTGTGTAAGCTTGTGTCACTGACATAGTAAAAAAAAAATGTTTGTCTCTCTCAGTTGAATGATCCAATAGCTGTGTAATTCTGTATTAGAGAAATACGGTATCGATGTGTAAAGTTGTATGAGCAAATACCATATTAGCTAGGGCTCCTAGCGCTTGCCACATGCTTAGTACACAAAGTAGGCATGTACCACCTGAGGATTCATGTAATTATACCCTCATGTGTTACAGATTACAGCAATGGAATGAAATCTATCATGGAAAACCTTTGTATCTTTGTAATTCAAAAATCTTTAAAAGTAAATGACTCAAATACGTGTACTGTAGCACTAAACTGTGCATCTTGTTGTAAGATAATCTCTGTCATTACTTAAGGGTAAAAATGTGCCAAGTGTCGTAATTATCGTCGTCCATAAGCAAAGTTCTGTAGAAGTCAATGTACTTACCTCATAATAAACAAAGTGAAATGCTATGCCTATAGCCATCATAGTATTACGTACATTACCATGATCAAGAAAGTACTGTGGTGTATCATATCGTTGTGCTACAGAAAAGGCTGTCTCATTTTAACTGTACCATAAAAGCTACTACTAAAACTTGTTTTACTTTCCAGAAGAATTCAGAAAAACTGTGTAGATATAAAACAGATCCAGCGCAAAAGCAATAATATAAATTCTGTCACTCATTAGTAGCAACGTGATATAATCGTGTAGCTGTCAAACAAACCAAATACTAAGTCATCTGTAATCTCTCAGAAAGTACTTTAAATAAATAATGTTTTTTCAAGTACAACTAAAATGTTGCATTAAAATCTCATTAGCAGTATATGTTCCAATTATGTCATTACGTAATCATGCAACAAACAAGCAAAACTGTCGTCTGTCCATCACAAAAATGCATTCTTAATTACTGTCTAAACATGTTCCCTAAGTTCTAGACTGGATAGTTAACTTCAAAACATTGTTGCCTGTTAACAGTTTCTAAGCATGACAAAGCGTACTAGTAACGTGAAGTGAAAAATTTTATGGCAAAGACTAAGTTAAAAAGCACATTGCCTCTCTTTAAATGGTTTTACATGTGAAATATGGTGCAATCCTTTACTCTTCCTAGTACGCAAAGCTTCAGCTTCAACGCAATTATCATGTAGTATACATCGGTAAAGAATGCTTAGATTTTTATTAAGGTTAGCGGCTATGTTACTTTTATCTGAGCCAGCCGGCACACGTGGCTGCCTGCAGAGCGAGTCATTGTCTGCTACCTTTGTTCTCACGTGTCATTATGGGGATTTGGAGATCTAACTTCTACAAATTCACCCTGTCAAGAGGGCCTTGCCCTGTTTGAATCCTGGTCTGGTCTGTTGTTAAGATTATATCGTCTGTCTTCATGTCGGTAGTTTCTGTAATTTTTTTCTTGTCGGTCACGTGGTGGATAACTTCTCCCAGAGTCGTAACTGCGCATTGGGCTGTTGCGTATGAAGTTGTTCTGTCTCTCATGAATATAATTGTTCTGGTTCCCATATTGTCTGTTTCTATGATTTTGTCTGTCATAGTCATTACCGTGGAGAGGTGATCTTTCCCTGTAATTATCACTACTCTGGCAACAGTTGTCATATGGGTGGTGCCTGTGTTGGTCACGATTTACGTTGTAAGGATAGCCTTGTCGTGTCCAGTTATTATATCTGTCATCGTGGAATTGTGACGGACGTGACCTGTAATTGTTGTGTTCCTGTTTTCTCGTCCCTCGAATGTCAGTGTCGATTTCCAATTCTTGTAACACTTCCTGAAAAGCTTCGATGTTGTCTTTGCAACGTCCTGCCAAAATAATACGTCGTAAATGTTCAAGTAGTTTGATTAAGCAAATGCGGATGAGTTCTGAGGGGCTGTATGGGTTTGACAGATACTGATTCTTATGCAAATATTTCACAAGACTGGAAAATTCAGATTGTTCGAAGTGTGTCATCATTATGATGCTATGTTTTACTTGGTTTTGAGTAGCTTGAGACCAATATGCTGAGAGGAAGTCATGATAAATTTCTCCTTCACTGTAACAATCGTGAATGACCGATCGCATTCTTACAGCTGGTTCATTCTCTAAGTAGCCACACATAAATTCTAATCTGGGCTCCAGTGACCAGTTGGGATGAAAACAATGAGAGAACTGATGAAGCCATGCTTGTGGATGAATATCGTTGCCGGAGTTCCTAAATGTTTTGAGTTTAAGTGTAGTAATAAACAGCTTATAGTCAAAATCATCATGTCGGCGAGTCACATATCGGTCATTGTTACGTCGTTTCAGCGGTTCCATCTCAAAATTCGGTGTACCTTGCTAATTCCTTTCATAATTTCCGAAATCCCCTGTGTTATTGTTTTGTGGCTGTTCCTTATTTCTATGTCTCTCTTCCCGTATTGGAGCGCGAGTATCCTCTGAAATACGTAATTCTTGTATTACTTGTATCAGCTGATCTTGTACCTCCCGAATTTCGCTTTTGTGTTGCGTATTAATTTGATTTTGATTTTGTTTGAGTTTCCTAATTTGTTCGTACTCTTTTGTGTCATTAAACACTATCGGTCTTGTGTCATTCAGATTATCATCTACCTTCGTAGGTAAATTATTTAGCTGATCCAAAAGTTCGACTACTTTCTTTGATAATGAACTAAGTTTTCCTGAGTTTTTGCAAGCTGCGTAACCGAATCGATAGATGAAACTGAGTCAGTTTTAGTCGCAATGTCTCATGATTTTCATGAACAGTAGTTTGCAGTTATTCTATGGCTGCTTCGTGATTCTGTACTGCATTTTCATGCCGCGAAAAATATGTTGAAAATATGTTTTTACGTCATTACAGACTTTTTGGCATTTAGATTCGATGTTATGTGACTCAGTAGTTAAATCTTCAAGTGTTTGTTGAAGTGTTTCTTTAATTTGTTTCTGATTTTGTTCTGTTTGTTGCTGTGACTGTTTTTGATTTTGTTCCATTGTGTCTAACTGTTGCTGTGTTTGTCTCTGCTGTAGTTCCATTGTGTCTAACTTTTGAAGCTGTTGATGTGTTTGTCTCTGATTTTGTTTGATTTGTTGCACTAATTACAATAATAATGTATTAGTGCCTGGAATGTGTTCCTCTATGCTTTTCGGCGGTGCATTTGCACCGGCAACATTCGCATGTTGAAAAGCAAAAGATGTATCTTGACTTCATTGAGAAAAAGGTGAGGACGCAAAACCTGAATCTACAGTATTTGCAAATTTTTTTTCCTTTCATTTCGGAATCCTGAGGCGAGCTGTTGCCGACCGATCAATCGACAATGCTTCCCTGTTCACTAATTGTTGCACTGTCTACACCATTATTTGTCGCCTAGTCCATTTCCCTATGCACAATTACCAAATTACTATGTTGAACATTAATTAATTAATTACACGGTGGCACTAACACACTACTCTCGTCTTCACTGTCCTTTCTCAGTTTACTTTGGTGCCTAGTATTACGTTTTTCACACGCCATAATTGTCACAATATTTCACACGATGACACAGAAAAGCACAATTTGAAGAGTAAAATAAGAAAACACATTAAAATAGCACTGAAAATAATATCTAATTAATTGCAAGCATAGCTGCAAAATATTTGGTGCAAATCTACATGCATGCCACAACTATTTTACTGTACACCAATGAAAAACTACAACTACAAAAGAGATTCTCTCTACAATTACATGCTAGCAATAAACAATAGCTACACTAATTACGCAAACTACAAGAAAAAATCAGAAGATTCCAGTGAGGTATCCTCGGCTATGGGTCGACATATGAAACATCCCCTTAGAAAAATTGAGAATGACAATGCTGGTAAACCTCTCACGTTATTTGATTTTCAAACAGCTGAGCAAAACTGAATGTACTCAGACATATTTCTCTTTACTTATTCTGATCAAACCTTAACTGACACACAATATTTTTAGCGCAACGCAATCTGACTTTCAATAATCCCTACAAAAGAATTGCCCTGACTAACAATAACCTATACCTTACATGAATCACTTACCTCACAAAAATCTTCGTTACTCGTACTGCAATACAGCGAGCGCCAATACTGCCAGCTAAATTAAAGATTCTAATTACTTAAGACACTAACTACTGATAGGCATAGTTAGCAAATGAGAGATTTTGATGGAGAACAAACAATAAAATAAAATTAAATTAAATTAATATGACACCAAAAAACACTCACACACACACACACACACACACACACACACACACACACACACACACATACACAAGCGCACACACAAATGCATACACGAACAGACCACAGATACTTCGATAGTTACACTCATAAGTTTGGCAGTAATATTCGATCTTTGGCAAAAACATTTGACAGTCGGCAACAGAAACCAAAACATTGCACTAAAACAAGCGTTCAGTGCATAGTGCTGTGGAATGCGGAAAAAACAGCAAATTGGCGCTCATAGGAAGAAGAACAAGACCAAAAATGCAACAGGGGCGTAATATGTGAGAAACTGTCTACGCAACCTGTAAGAACAGTTCAAAACATTACTACTTAATAGGAAATACCAACCACCAGAACTGTTTATAACCTATAGGCACAGTGACAAAAATGTAAATAAAATAGCTAACATATGTACATATTACAGGCCACTGATGATGCCTTGCAGAAAATAAAGGCGAAACGCGTATGACACTAAAATTGTGTTTTATTCAGTTGCTGTCAGACGGTCCATAAGTGAAAATCATCAACATACCGTAGTAACAAACAATGTATTTACCTTAATAGTGTTCAAAAGACATATATATATATATATATATATATATATATATATATATATATATATATATATATACCAGCTCATGACATTTGGTCTTACAAATTTCGTTTTTCTGACGGACACCCGTCCAGATCGTCCCCTTCAGGACTCCGCCATCTCTCTCCCCACATCCACCACTGCTGGCGACTCACCTCCCACTGCGCAACGCTACCTGCTTTTCACATCCAACTGCCCAACACTACAATAGCGAATATTCCAACAGTGCTAACCAGCCACAGACTGCACACAGCACAGTCAGTGATTTTCATACAGAGCGCTACGTGGCGTTTCCAACATAAAAACCTGATCAGCCTACTTACAAAACCTATAAGGATGTTCAATTATTCATGTTGTTCCCAACCATTTTCATGAGTTTCCTGATGATAAATTCGGTTTTTTGAAAAAATTTTGGAAGTACATACTTAGCCACCATTCCTTTTTTTCGGAAGATATGCTTTCCCAGCTGCTGTCGCTAATTTTTCAAAAACATAACGATATTAGCAATGAAGACTAAATAAATTACAACTATCGATTTGACTTTTGTTCTCGGTCTAAAGTAAGAATATTCCTTATCCTCTGTGTTTCTTTTCCCAGACTGTTATTTCCTTTCCTGATGCACATGCTAACCACACGTTCTATTAAGATCACTTGTAAACCACATTTTTAATTTTACCTCAGTGGGATTTTTTTAGATCTCATCAAAGGTTTTTAAATTAAGTACATGTTATTTTATGATGTTACTAAAGAAAAAGAATAATCATTCCCAAAAAGCTAAAGCACCAATAGTTCAAAGGGGATCATAAAATGCTACTTCCCAGCACTTTTTCACTTTTTAGTAAAAGTCCTGACACCATACAAGAAATATGGGTAAGTGTAAGTGCATTGTTCGAAGACAGCGATGAATGCCTTACTAATTCATTGTCTCCAATTCTTATATCATATTACTTTACACAAATTACGCTTTATACACCTTGTAGAGAGGGATCTTTACAGTGCGCAAAGATGAGAAGGATTAACACTTTATATAAGTACAATATATATTGTACTGTGGGGCTAATGTTATTGATATTTTAACATGTTACATTAATTTTGAGAGTCTTGTGCTTATGTGAAATCTTTGTTGTCTTTAAGGAGGCTGTTTTCACTTATGACGGTCATGTGTGCCTACTTATTTAAAAAGCGGAAATATTGGTAAAGGTCATTAATAAACAAATATATTGTGAAACAAATGTCTAAACGCCAAACTTTTGAAACGGTATGAATAGCATATTCTAGAAATCAAACGATATTACTGGGTGATTCAGTTGCCCCTATCACTGGGTTTTGCCGGCCGAAGTGGCCGTGCGGTTAAAGGCGCTGCAGTCTGGAACCGCAAGACCGCTACGGTCGCAGGTTCGAATCCTGCCTCGGGCATGGATGTTTGTGATGTCCTTAGGTTAGTTAGGTTTAACTAGTTCTAAGTTCTAGGGGACTAACGACCTCAGCAGTTGAGTCCCATAGTGCTCAGAGCCATTTGAACCATTTGAACCATCACTGGGTTTTATGCAATCTGCTACGCCTTCAACTGACATATGCAAGCTTTTCATACTGTCCCGCTCGCTACACACAAACTCAAAAAAAAAAAAAAAAAAAGTGAATCTTCTTGTAGGAAATTTGGTCTAGTTAAATTATGTACTGGGATACATATTCGACAGACTCCGCAGTTTTCGAATTATTAAAAAAAGCCGAGAGAGTACAAAAGTGACCTTCAAATGCATTTTTTCTCGAATAATTCGAAAACCATGTCCTCCAATGGAAACGTATTCCAGTACAAAATTTGACGACATGAAGTTCATGTAGGATCAGTGGTTTGCACGTAGTGACCGAGAGAATATGAAAGAAAATCTTGCGTGTGGTGTTTGAAGGATTGCGAGTGGCAGAAAACACAGTGGCAGGGGCAGCTGGATCATCCTGTATTATTCTGATAGGAATTTCCGTAATCCGAAAATACTGTATCTGTACGTTGAGTGTTATCAGAAAATGTTTCTGCGGTTCATAAATGAATGGAAATGTGTATAAAAAGTAGTATCCTCAGTTTTAAATCCACTGTAACTGTTTTCATACTAACTGAAAACACATTTCAACTACACCACTGCACTTAGTCTAGGAAATCACGCAGAAAAAAAAGTGTTCACAACAAATCTACAGCAGAAGTTAACTCCCATTGAAAGAAAGGTTGATTTTTATGTAATGACTTAATGTACATTGATAAAACTGCTCTTAGTCGGGACTCAATTTCGGACGAAACGCGCCAGAGCTAGCCGGAGGGGTGTTCTGGGACCTTCCAGGGATTTGTTTTTTATCTCACTGGAACAAGTCGGCACTGAAGACGTAAAATAGTACACGTGTATTAAATCGCAAAGTAATTATATTTCGCCACTGCGCTGTCATCAGTGAAAGTGACAATGGGTGACCAACGACAGGGATGTGTGGCGAGGTACTGTGAGTGTGTGTGTGTGTGTGTGTGTGTGTGTGTGTGTGTGTGTTTGTGTGTGTGCATGTACAGTATACCCTAGTTAAACTGAGCTAAGTTCAGAAGCTATGATCGGTACATGTCGCCTTTTCTCTATGACTGCCAGCAACCTCTACAATCTAGTAGCATGGTGTCGTCAATGTTATGTGTGCCAATGATAAATAAATAACGTTAGGAACGTTTGAACACAAGCCTCTATACAGAGTACTTTGTCGAAATCTTGAAGTTTTATTGTATCTATAGTAACGAATTACGTTTTAAAAACCTGAACTTCAGGACAGGATTTTGTAAAACATGATTGCTCATTGTACGTTTTATCACAAGCTGTCAAGAATGGAAACTTTTGTTTTTTACAGCTGGGAGGGACGAAGGTGGGCAGCGGGGGAGAGGGGGCGCGGTGTATTGCGGAAGAGGCGTGTTCCAGCACCTAAAACTTTGGAAATTAAGTAGTGCCCTGAGTCAAATATTACTTGAGAATTAAGTCAACACCGAACATGAAGTAAACAAAAGTTAATAACAGTTCTAAATGTACAATACGCTGCAGAACAATAGATCTTTTTTAGTGGACGATAGTATCAAAAACACACATTTAAAGACGTGAACATCCAGAGTATAAAAAAAAAGTTGAAAGAGTAAAATCGCAATGTCCCTTCTGGAGAGGAAACTCCTGCGTTCCCATGCAAACAACTGCAGCTTTAAACGCAAATTATAGCGCCGTATTGCTATTAAGCAATAGAGGGCACAATAACATCTCGTATTTAAAAATTTCGGTAACAGTTGCGTAAGCTTCTTGCTGTTATTTAGAAAGTTCCTACGATAAGTAGAGACTTGCAGTAGTCTTTGATATCTCTGTGGATTGTTAAGGTGATTTAAAATTAACCTTTCCACTCGTAATTACTTTTCGTGACTTGTCACTTCTCAGGTGAGCAAATGTACTCTAAGTAATAGATTTGCAAGAGGCGTCTATTGGGGGGTGGGGGGGGGGGGGGAGAGGGGTGAGTACAGTTTGTTCTATCTCGGCAGCACTCTCCTCCCAGTTCGTTCCTCAGGATGATGGTAGTGGCCTGTGATCGACGGTAGGCGCAATGAAAGAAGATTCAGAATTATTTATTTGTTTCCTATATCTGTTTCCGTAAAAAAAAAAAAAAAAAAAAAAAACCAGATAGCATCTTCACACGTGGCTGGCATCGTCTGTCAGTGTCAGCTGAGGGATCAAGTCTTAAGTTGCTTTCACCCTACTCACGGCAGCTGTCAGTGCACACTTTGTTCCGGCCAGCTGGTCACTAGCTGTCTGTTGCAGTAACAGCTGTTGTTGTCCGTAGTGTGTAGCAAACCTACAGCAGACTTGTGCCGGACATCACTTCGCTGCAGTCGGGGAACCTAGTGTGAGCGTCATGTACACTGGCGATCCGTTTGACCGACTTACTTACAAACTAACCTGCTGTGGTATGTAAGGAAAGAAGTAGTGGCTAATGTTTACTCGACGTCATTCGTCATGACGACATAGGGCTTGCTATTACGAAGTTATCAGTGGTTTCCCTCCTGTTGTGATTTTTTAACGAGTTTGTTATACTAGGCCTATTTGGAAAGTAAGGAACGATAGGTTAAGAAATGAAAACCACAGTGAAAATCAAAACTGTTTTATTTGCAACAGTTAGCTACAACTTCCAGCCACTTACGTCCATAGTCGGCGATCCGACTTAGACGTTTTTCGTAGCGTTGTACCAACTACATAGAAGGTAGAAGGCAGCCGCCAGTGAATTCCGTCAATCCTCTACGCTGGCCTACAGTTCATTGTCTGTACCAAAATGTTGTCTTCATAGCCAGCAGTTGATGTGAGCAGAGATCAAACTCAGAGGCTCTGGCCCACTAGATTCTGCTGTAGTCTGCTGCCTGGCTCGCCAGGAATGCTGATGTTGTGTTTTGCCTGACTGAATCTCAGTGGCGAAATATTTTCATTGTGGCTGTCTCGTTTCAACATTGCCATAATATAGCGAGATAACTTCGCTCTGGGTATTTGAAAATTTTTCCCGTTTTACTCCCCTGTACAAGGTAGGCATGCAACATACCACTCTTCTCTAAGAAAATTAGTCCAAAATTTTCAGGAAAAACAAATAAATCCTATCTTTTAATACAATAATCTAAATCCAACTATAAAATTCTTTATTAACTTCGTCTGTATTACAATTACTCCAGTACAACTCATCAGAGGGATCTCCTGTGTGGGTTTCAGCTCTGCTTTCATTATTTTACTCGTTACGAATAGGTAAATGGCACCAATTGTTGCTAGTACGAGGTGCATTCAAGTTCTAAGGCCTCCGATTTTTTTTCTAATTAACTACTCACCCGAAATCGATGAAACTGGCGTTACTTCTCGACGTAATCGTCCTGCAGACGTACACATTTTTCACAACGCTGACGCCATGATTACATGGCAGCGGCGAAGGCTTCTTTAGGAGTCTGTTTTAACCACTGGAAAATCGCTGAGGCAATAGCAGCACGGCTGGTGAATGTGCGGCCACGGAGAGTGTCTTTCATTGTTGGAAAAAGCCAAAAGTCACTAGGAGCCAGTTCAGGTGAGTAGGGAGCATGAGGAATCACTTCAAAGTTGTTATCACGAAGAAACTGTTGCGTAACGTTAGCTCGATGTGCGGGTGCATTGTCTTGGTGAAACAGCACACGCACAGCCCTTCCCGGACGTTTTTGTTGCAGTGCAGGAAGGAATTTGTTCTTCAAAACATTTTCGTAGGATGCACCTCTTACCGTAGTGCCCTTTGGAATGCAATGGGTAAAGATTACGCCCTCGCTGTCCCAGAACATGGGCACCATCATTTTTTCAGCACTGGCGGTTACCCGAAATTTTTTTGGTGGCGGTGAATCTGTGTGCTTCCATTGAGCTGGCTGGCGCTTTGTTTCTGGATTGAAAAATGGCATCAACGTCTCATCCATTGTCACAACCGACGAAAAGAAAGTCCCATTCATGCTGTCGTTGCGCGTCAACATTGCTTGGCAACAAGTCACACGGGCAGCCATATTGTCGTCCGTCAGCGTTCGTGGCACCCACCTGGATGACACTTTTTGCATTTTCAGGTCGTCATGCTGGATTGTGTGCACAGAACCCACAGAAATTCCAACTCTGGAGGCGATCTGTTCAACAGTCATTCGGCGATCCCCCAAAACTATTCTCTCCACTTTCTCGATCATGCCGTCAGACCGGCTTGTGCGAGCCCAAGGTTGTTTCAGTTTGTTGTCACACGATGTTCTGCCTTCATTAAACTGTCGCACCCACAAACGCACTTTCGACACATCCATAACTCCATCACCACATGTCTCCTTCAACTGTCGATGAATTTCAATTGGTTTCACATCATGCAAATTCAGAAAACGAATGACTGCACGCTGTTCAAGTAAGGAAAACGTCGCCATTTTAAGTATTTAAAACAGTTCTCATTCTCGCCGCTGGCGGTCAAATTCCATCTGCCGTACGGTGCTGCCATCTCTGGGACGTATTGACAATGAACAAGGCCTCATTTTAAAACAGTGCGCATATTTCTATCTCTTTCCAGTCTGGAGAAAAAAAATCGGAGGCCTTAGAACTTGACTGCATCTCGTACTGCAATGTTGCTAGTGGTTACTACACTGATGGTAATTGAGTTCTGCTTTCGCCCACAATGATATTCTTGAACATGTCTTAACATTTGATCTACAGCAGTTTGCCACTTTTCTGCGTCAGTCAGATTATCTATGCTGTGGAATACTGTAGCATCTAGCGTTTAATTTAGAAAGGAAATATTCTGAATAGCTAAAATGCTCAAAGTATTTTCTGGCCAATACAACGCTGGTTGTACACTAGTACTTACTGTAGTATCCATGATGGCTGCTGGTAGATGAAAGTCTACTCCCACTACATCACATTCAGTTCTGTTGATTAATATACTGCTAAGCTGAAATTCTACTCCTTATCGTTGCTGTAAATGTCTAATAACGTTTTACTATTACCGTTTGTGACGTGTATACACAAGTAATCTTACTCTTTGGAGCATTCATATTTCCCAAGAACAGTTGTACTTCATACGATCAGTTATCTGTTTGAACTACTCCTGCAAGGGAAAATAGTAATAATTTCATAAATACAATTACCAAGATTTTCTACTGATGGAATGACGTGCATTTCGCCTCGTTTGCATACAAGTAAAATTTCATTAACCAAAAATTTAATATATCTGTTAACAAGACTCCATCCAACTGGATAAGCAGCAATCATGTAACACTCACCATATTCCACCAAGGCGTCATTCCCACCGTCACCTAAAGAAAAAATTTGTGTGTGCTCCCTTCCTCCTTAGAAAAAAAGTGGAAGTACAACAAAAATACCTATATTCCTGAGTACATTACTTTATCCAATCAAAACTAAGGAAAAAATCCTACCGTACCCATGTATCCCTACATACACAACTACAAATTCCTTGGTCTCAACACACGTGGCCTATTCTGTGGTATTTCTTCACTCTTTTGCTTCCTAACTGGCGTATGTGGCATCTCCGCTGGTACTAGAGGAAAGGAATCTATGGCCTCTTGAAACGGTTTAATTCTACTGATACGGACTACTGAAGTTCGTCCTAGTAGTTGTAACTCTACATTTAAAGGTGACTTTACCTCGACCACCTGGTAAAGACCCAGAAACTTTGTCAAAAACTTTTTTGTCTTGTTCTTCTTCTTCTTCCATGTCCAGATGCACCAATTATATCTTCCCTTCCCAGTAATTAGCAACGTAGATTGCTTTGTCATTGACTTTCAAAATATCATCTTTAGTGCATGTCATAGACATGTCTGGGCAGATCAGTAGGTGGTCCAAGTCCTGTATTGCTCCGCATTCACACCTATCGCTATCACTGTAACCCCATTTAAATAGGTTTTTGTCTTGTAAGGGTCTGCAGGTAATACCCACTGACCTATCCAATACTGTGGTATAATCTTCTTACTTAATCCCAGATGTTCTTGACGTTCTAGCGCTTTTGTGTTAGTCCATTTTAACTTTTGCCAGACTTCCTTTAGAGTTTTTGAGAATACCTTAACGTGTTCACCTACTTTTCCAGACTTTGGTTGAATCACATCAAATGGAGAAGGCATTTTGCGTCCATGTACAATTGCATATGGTGATAACCCTGTTCCTGTATGAGTTTCTAAATTGTATACACAAGTTCCAAAATCTAAATATATGTCCCAATCTAGATGTTGAGAATTCACATAATGGCTTAAAATTTTAGATATAGATCTCTTTCTGTACAACTGTTTGCCTCTGCATGGAATGGACTTGTATATAATTTCTTAACTTTCAGTAAGCAACATAACTGCTTAGTGAGATCGGATATGAAATTTCCGCCCAGGTCCATAATAATCGTTTTTGGCACCCCAAATTTAAGTATCTGATGATTGACCATAGAGTAAGCTACTGTGCTTGCTTTCTGATCTTCCTTTGCTACCATTACCAGATTCCTTGAGAAGTGATGGATAACTGTTAACACTTACTTGTTACCCAATTGACTCCTGTGAAACGGTCCAAAAATATCTGCTCCAACCATTTGGAATAGGCAGACTCTCGTAGTCTTTGTAATTGTATTTTTGATGACATAAATCAGTATGTTATACACATGGAATACAGTTCTTGATGTACTGTTGAACATCAGTGCGTCTTGTTCTCCACCAGAACCTTTATGCTACTCTTCTATCTGTTGTTCTCTTTTGCCTGTGACCTGATAACATATGATCATGAGCTTGCAATACTATTTGTGTCTGCAAAGTTGCTGGAACTACACAAGCGGTCCACACTTGGTTGAGCTAGACAAAATCCCATCATGTATGACAAACTGGCTGTCTGTAGTACACTGACACTCTTTATCATTTGCTTGTGCTTTCTTCAGATCTTTTAGATCAAATCTATGGTGTTGCAACGCCCCAATCTTTATGCTCAGTGGGTCTGTTCAACAACTGGTTTGTGAATCATATCATACTGAACTTCTCTTAGTTTTAAAGCCCATCGCATTTCATTTCTTGAAGGACCTTTGAGCCCTAGCAGCCATTTTAAAGCTGCATGGCCAGTAATCACTGTGACTTACACTCATGTAAATAACATCTAAAATAAGAAATACCATATGTTAATGCTAACATTTTCTTCTCAGTGGTAGAATGATTTGCCCTGAAATCACTCCCAAAGTTGTATCACTCGCATCACATGACAACATGAATTATTTTGTGAAATCAGGAAAAATCAAAACTAGATTTTAACTTAATATATCTTCTAACTTTCGAAATGCTGTCTGAAACTCAGGTGTCCAGCAAACCATAATACCTTTCTGCAGTAATTTTGTTAGTGGTTGTGCCACTTCAGCAAACCCCTTTGCGAATTTTCTGTACTAATATGTTAATCTGAGGAAAGATTGTAATTGTTTAACTGTCTAAGGATTCAGAACGTCAAGTACTGCTGATGTAAGACATAGCTCTGTCCTTACTCCATCTAGGCTGATTATTATTCCCAAATAGTTTACTTGTGTGTGCGCAAAGTAACACTTATCAATGTTAAGCGTAAGTCGAGCTTTCTGAACCTGACAAATACCATTTCCAAACGCTGAACATGCTCTGCCAGGTATTTTGCGAATGTAATTATATTGCCGACATAACCAAGCATTTGTTTGGTTTTAAACCTTTGAGAACTACATCTCAGAACCGCAGAAATGTAGCTGGTGCGTTTTTCAGCCCAAAAGGCATCGTAAAATATTGGTAGTGACCAGAAGTTCGGTAAATGTTATTTTAGGTCTATCCTCAGCATGTAACTCAATATGATAATATCCACTTCTTAAATCTAGAGTTGAAAGGAACTTGCACTGAATAAATTATGTAATGTGTCAGTAACATTTGGGATCAGGTATGCATCTTTTACCGTTTTTTGGTTAAGAATCCGTAGTCACAAAGAAAACGATATTTCTTTGTTCCATCTGGTGACTTCTTGTCAACAATCACGATACTCTCTGACCATGGACTGTCACTATGTTCTGTAATGGCATCTGATAACTGCTGGTTCGCCATTTTGTCTACTAAAGGCTGTAAATGCTTAGGTAGCCGATGCTGTTTCCTAAATATGGCAGATGGTTGCCTGTTTTCTGATTTGTGATTGGTGTAGCAGATACTCTTTGGAAGCTAAACAAATCCTTATACCATATTAACATTGATTCCATTAATGCCCTATCTTTACCCTGAAGGTGTTTTTCCCACAACGCAGGTATGTCACTGGTTCGCTTTGTTCTACCTTGTGCCCTAGAATCCTCATTATCTTGATCTTCGAGAATCTCTGACATCTCTATCAGTACTCCCTTTGTGAGACTCACTTCATCTCTCACAAAATTATCCAAGTCTATTGGCACTACAACCTGACCGTTAACATTCCCTGTGAAACTACCTGGCAGATTAAAACTGTGTGCTGGACCGAGACTCGAACTCGGGACCTTTGCCTTTCCTGGGCAAGAGCTCCACCAACTGAGCTACCCAAGCACGACTCACGTCCCGTCCTCACGGCTTCACTTCTGCCAGTATCTCGTCTCCTACCTCCCGAGTTCGAGTCTCGGTCCGGCACACAGTTTTAATCTGCCAGGAAGTTTCATATCAGCGCACACTACGCTGCAGAGTGAGTATCTCATTCTGGAAACATTCTCTGTATTTTTTATACACCTGTGTACAAAACAGTCTTGCTCATTCAACATGTCATTACTTGTTAGTGGTTCTACCAACACATTATACCGTGTGGAATGTTATTGTCTGCTGGTAACTAGATTAGTTTTCCTGTACCTGCTGGTACTTTGTCACGCAAAACGACTTTTAATGCACTTATACACAGTTTATGCGATGCCATATTTGCATTGGCAGCATCATGTGACACAGAAACATTTAGAACTGTTGTACCCAATGGAAATAAATTAACATCGAGTTCAGTTGTTCAGTGCCAAAGGTTGATTCTAGCAAAATGCCTAAACAGAAAATATAACCCAGGTATCGCAGCGACACCTTGTCCCGCAACTGGCAACACTTCCATTTCCTCATGGAAGCTTATGTTTCCTATTTTAAACCAGAGCCTTGTTGTCCCGACTGAATCAACTGCATTTCCGCCTGTTGCGCGCAACCTATACCTTGGCTCTTGAAGTCTGCTCTTATACACGAAGTGCAGACTGACAACCGATACGTGTACCCTGTATCCAACAAAAATTCATATTGTTTCCCTGTCAAAGAAGTCATCAACAAACAATCCATCTCTGCATGAACATTGAACCCATTTCTGTTTAATGAGAAAGGTTTCGATGGACAGAAAGTTCTCGTTGTCGTTTAACGACTAGTTTTCCCATTATAGTTACTCTGTTACTCTGACCTACACTCCTGTACCTTATGACCAACCCGTTCGCAATTAAAACATTGCGGTTGGCGACACTGTGCTTTAATGACCCTTTCTTCCAAAGCTATAACATTCTTTGTTCCGACACAAACAATTTCTGATCAATCCGAGACATAGTAGTATCATCTGCCTTTTGCAGATAATTGGTTACCTGCAGCAGTGCTGCTACACCTTGTGGATCTACCATTCTCACTCTGCTAGAACAGTCTGGAGAAATCTCCCTTAGGAACATAACCAGCTTTCTGCCCTCAAGCTCTCTCAATAAAACTGCATCAGCATCTGGTTTCTTAGTCAACTCCTAAGTCTGGACATCCAACTTGTCTGTCCTGTCCGAAAATGCTTCGACAGTCTCATTTGGCAACTGTTGCAAATTACTTAACTTTTCTCGAAAGAAACGAGCACTATTTTATTTTCTTTGCCGTTGCTTTAAGCCATTTGCCAACTCTGTAAATATGGTCACTTTACTTAAAACCTCATGGTGCATAATGTAAGCGATGTTTCCATCCATGACCTTCAGCAGCTGCACATGGCCTGCATATAAAATTGTCTGAGCATTTTAAACATAGCTGCACAACAGCAACGGTTCCACGTAATAAAATTAAAAACAGCCGACCAGTTGCAATGGATAAAGAATTCTTTACCTAGGTTTCAACAAATTTAAATAAACATCATAGCTTACATTAGAAAGGTATGAAACGTAAGTCAAGAATAGATTTTAACATAAATTAGAGAGCTCTTGCATTACAGAAATATGAGAACGACGACTGGTACTTACAATTTTACATTAGTAAGGACTAATGTACCATCGCCGTTTTTACAAATGTCGGCATAGATCCATTTGTCAAAATTAAAATATAGCCCTAGAAATAGGGTTTGTCACGTAAATATAAATTAGTACATGGATCTTGCAGAGCTCACAACCGACTGAGTGTAATCGGCCAGCGTAGTTACTCTGTGACCAGGGCAGGTGGCGCTCATGGCGCGAAAACCATGTGCCAATTGGCGTACAAAAGCAACGTGTAAGTTATCAGTATTAATAACGTTCTTAGGTAAAGTAACAATAAAAAGAAGGAATGCGTTATACACTCCCGTTATAACAGTATGGGAGTCTTGGTACAATTAATGTAGTTATACATCAAAAAGGCAGGTGGCGCTTACGCCGAGAGAGTTACGCACAGTGGCATCTACAGCCAAAATATAAAAATTACATGACTATATTAGTGAAGCCCACAAACGGTATATATGTCAGAACTTTAAAATTGACAATAATGGCTCTTAAGACAGAATTACGAACCCTGGTCCACAATCCAGTTAATACACATTCGCAGGGAACCAACGTTTTAGAGCCAGACAAAATCACATAAGGGCCAATGTAGTGGCAGCCATACCGGACGTGGGGTCTGCATCCTTCCACCATCCTTCACACCTACACATCCATGATCCACCCCATCCTTTGTTATGCCAGCATCGCTTGGATTTCCGCCCCTCACCGGTTCTATAAAGCCCTCCAAATCCTCGAACGCCATGCACTCCGCCTCGCCTTCCGCATCCGCCTTCCGTCCCCCACGCGCATCCTCTATGACCTCATCCCCTTCCCCCACCTTCTCCTTTTCCATGAACACATCCGCACACTATATATTGTCCGTCGCCTTGATCCCCCTCACCCCCTAGTGTCTCCCTTCCTCTCCACTCCCAACCAGTTGCCGCGCCTTTACCGTTGTGTCCCTCCCTCTCTCCATCTCCACACCCTCCATCTCCTTTCCCAACACAACTTCCACCGTCTACCACTCCCGGATGATGAGCTTCGCCCTGACATCTACCCTTCCTACCAACTCTAACTCCCTCTTCCTGCCTCCTCCTCAGGGCTCCCTCTCCTCTCCCTCCCTCCTTCTGAGCGGATTTCCCCTCCTACTCCCCGTCCATCTCTTGTGCCTTCTTTCAGTGTCTCTGCGCTCCCTCCTGCCCTGTCTTCCCTTTTCCTCTCCCACCCCATGTGTCTCCTGCCTCTTCGTGAACCCACGGTTGCCCCTCCTCCCTTCATCCCGCCGCTTCCCCAGCTGCCCCATGCTCTCCCCTCCTTTTCCATACTCTCTGACCTTTCCCTCGGCAGGTCCCGCCTGGTAGTTTTATTCTTCGTCGTGTGTGCTCCAAGTGGGTTTTAAGTGTGTTGTTTCGGAGTGTTTTTAATACTGTGGCCAACTTTTAACCTGTGCATGCGCATCCAGTGTCTTCTCTGTGTTTTAAGAATCGCCAACTGTGTTTTTTAACTTTCTGGTGACTTTTTTAACTGTCCCCAATGAACTTCTACATGTCAGTGTATTTTTACCTCCATTTTCTCCCCTTACTCTGTTTTATGTTCCCCTTTTTTACCTCCTTATGTATGTATTATTTTATTCTTGTTTTAGTTGTCATGTCACTCGGCTGAAGAGCGGCGGATTGTGCTGCTAACAGCCCTCCCCTGCCCATATGGGGCAGGGGCATGAAATCACAATAAAGAAAAAAAAAAACAAAAGGCAGCCATACATCGTGAGAAAACCACATTACATAAAGGGTAGTGAGCTTAAAGCATTGAAAGGGCATCATAGCTTCCTGAGAAAATAGACCACTAAGGTTACCAGCATTAATGTTATACCATAAACAGTACAGGTTTAAAGCCTTCGAAAAATTGTCTACAAGCAAGGTTCAACTGGTCGTTCAGTATATTACCGTCCTTGAGCTCTAGATGTTTAAAAATTTGTAACTCTCCCCACAGACCTAGTCTACGCCCTTTGACTTCTCTGTGTAGGATAACAGTGTCTTCTAACTGTTTAGGCGTAT
Source organism: Schistocerca serialis cubense (assembly GCF_023864345.2). Classification (NCBI taxonomy): domain Eukaryota; kingdom Metazoa; phylum Arthropoda; class Insecta; order Orthoptera; family Acrididae; genus Schistocerca; species Schistocerca serialis. The sequence continues at coordinate 149,343,853 of NC_064639.1, read as the reverse complement.
GGCCGGCTATCAAGAGGTGTTCAGCAAAAGTAGAGCTGTGTATATTCGCTCCTTTTTTACCTAATAGGTGTTCTTTATATCTTGTTTTCACAGCTCTGCCTGTTTGACCAATATAATATGAAGGACAGTTATTACAGGTTAGTTTGTAAACACCTGAATTGGAAAACCAATCGCTGGCAATCTCTACTGAATGTACAAGATTTCTTTTTAAACTGTTATCTGTAGAGAAAGAGACGTTACAGTTATATTTTTTCCTTAGAGGACGTTTAATCCTATACGATATATTACCCAAGAAATGAACGGAAATAAATTTTTTAGCTTCTTTGCTATCAGTGGGGAGGTTGTTGCTCAAAGTCGAACAGTTTTGGGAAGCTTTCTTACTGAACAAGTAATCAATCACATTGTGATTGTACCCATTATTAGCCGCAGTCGCTTTGATCACCTGCCGACCAACAAAAGGAATTGAATGTCATTAAATTTGTTGAAACCTAGGTAATGAATTCTTTATCCATTGCAACTGGTCGGCTGTTTATAATTTTATTACAATTGTCTGAAATATCATCCATTTCTCAGTGGTTTCCAGAGTATGTACGAAGATGTGCACTATCTGACTAAAAGTAGCCAGAAAGCTATTAGTGGACATTAATATGGGGTGGTACTACTCTTCGCGTTTATGATGGCTTGATCTCTGTTGAATACAATTTCATTGGGTTGTCAGAATGTCTGTAGAGGAATGGCAGTCTAATCTTCCCAAAGAAGGTTGTGATGTTGGACGCTGGAATCTGGAGCTTCGTCGACGTTGTAACACATCCTAGAGGTTCTGGACCTGTTGCAGGTCGGCACTCTGGACAAGCCAAACCATTTGAAGAACGTTCGTGTGCACAAACCCATTAAGCCCAATTTGGTCAGCGGCACTGATGTTTGCTGAGACCAGTTGCGCAAGATGGCAACGGAAAACACGCCCTGACTATAAATAGTGACATCCTCCGATATTTTTCCAGAAAAAGGGAAATAACACTAGCGACTACTGGATCCACAGATAGAGAAGGTACTGCCAGTGTTGATTTAACTCCGCTAGGACCTAACTGTGAAGAATCTCCCATTTGACTACAGAACTTCTATGCCATTTGCTCGCTCCGTTCTCTTAAAAATTTAAGCTGTTCTGTCAGAGCTGATATCGCGTCTGCTGTACTAGCTGCTCGGATTTGTACCATATTTATAGTTTCCATTTCTATCACAGTAAGTCTTATATGTCACATACAATATGCACTACAATGAATATCAAAATCTACTTATTACTTCCTCTCATCGACATCCAGTGACACTTAACGAAGCTCTCTTTTGCATGTCCATACTGCAAGTGGAATATATTACAAGAATAAACCTATGACAAGGTGATCTGTACCTAGACAAATTACAAAATTTACAATCTCTCTCTCTCTCTCTCTCTCTCTCTCTCTCTCTCTCTTCTCTCTTTGCCGGCCGGTGTGGCCGTGCGGTTCTAGGCGCTTGAGTCAGAAACCGCGTGACCGCTACGGTCGCAGGTTCGAAGCCTGCCTCGGGCATGGATGTGTGTGATGTCCTTAGGTTAGTTAGGTTTAAGTAGTTCTAAGTTCTAGGGGACTGATGACCACAGATGTTAAGTCCCATAGCGCTCAGAGCTATTTGAACCATTCTGTCTCTCTCTCTTCTCAGAGATCACAGGCCCTGTAGACCACACGCTGCATCAACGATGTGCTTCCACCGCCTTCTATTTCTCGCAACCTCTCTCCACCCTGCGGAAATTCCTAATGCTGCGATGTCCTTCTCTATGTCATCTTTCCACATTGTTCGAGGTCAGCCCAATGTTCTTGTTGCCTGGAGAGTTCCTTCAAATGCTTTCTTGGTGATTCTGTTGTTTCGCATTCTGGCCGCATGTCCATCCCATTGTAGTCTCCTAATTTTTAATATACATTGCTATAATTCCCCTTAAACTGAGATACTAGGTTTTGGAAAAAGTAACTCAGAACTCACTGTATCTTATTCAGGACAAAATCACCACCAAAACGTACTTGTGTAAGAAATAAAGCTTTTCAGTGACTCACCCCACAATTGTTGTAACTTCTGGTGTGGCTCTATGTGAAACCATCCGTACAGCCTTATGATGTAGATGCTGCGAGCGTCAGAAGCAGGTCCACTTTCTCACATCGATTTTTGCAACACATGCCTATTGGGAGGGCGCGAGCAGAGTTGATTCTGTGTCAGAAGGCACTCTCCCAGCCGCTCCTTGCCAGTTTTCCTCAGAAAGATCGTGGTGGCCTGGGTCGCCAGTAGACACACTGAAAGGAGATTCAGAATTATTTGTTTATTTCCAGAAAAACACAATTAGCATCTTGACTCGTGGTTGGCATCGCCTGTCAATGTCCGCTGAGGCTCACGGCAGCTAACACCGCACACTCCGTTCCGATCAGCTGCTGCACTGGCAGTTCGCTGCTTGCATTGGATCCGGGTCCAACTTAAACACGCCAACTTTTGAGGTGTTCTGCCCCCATCCACTCAGCTCTTTTCTTCGCTATCCATCGTACAGCAATGATGGTTGCCACGTAGGCATGCAGTACGACGATACTGGCCTGGAATCCAGTTACGCCCTACTCAGTCCACCGGAATGTCAGGAACGCCGTTGGCTTGATACTGGTGGAACAGAAAGACTTACAGGACCTTCAATTAGCGACAGAAGCAGACTGCAGTGATGAACTCTGCGACTGGTGATTATGGTGAGGTAGCCATCTGTTGCAGTAGCAGCTGTTGTTGTCCAAAATGTGCAGCAAATCTGCAGCATACTTGTGCCAGACATCACCTCGCTGCAATCAGGGAACCGAGCGTGATCGTCATGGACTCCACCGATCCGTCTGACCGACTAACTTGTCCGCCCCCAGTAGCTGATTGGTTAGTGACGGATTGTCAATCCTCTGGGCCCGGATTCGATTCCGGGCTGAGTCGGGGGAATTTCTCCGCCCAGGGATTGGGTTTTGTGTTGTCATCATCATCCTGTCATCCTCATCGGCTGCAGGTCGCCGAAGTGGCGTCAAATTGTAAGACCGGCACCTTGTGGTACGGTCTGCCCGACGGGGAGGCCCTACCCTTACGATTAAATAAATAAATCAACCGACTGACTTACAAGCTAAACTGCTGTGGTATTTATGGAGTAACACGACGTCATTCGTCATGACCACATAGGGCTTGCTATTACGAAGGTATTAGTGATTTCCCTTCTCTTTGCTTGCTTAACGAGTTTGTTGTAGCACAGATTTGGTTCATAAGAGCTCTTAGTACCGCTTGTTGCATTCCTCTTAGCCTTTCTTTCGTCACATAATGAAGGTGACGCGACCCTGTTTACCTGCTCTGATCCATTACCTTCTACTGGAGTCTGCCGTCTGGTTCGCCAGACACACCGATGTGTTTTTTCCCTGACCCAGTCTCGGTGACGAAATGTTTTCATTGCGGCCGCCTCGTTTTGACATTGCTCTAATGTAGCGCTCTGAGACTTTGAAAATTTTAACCGTTTCACTGCCCTGAACAAGGTTGGCATGCAGATCTTTTCTATCACAAATCGTCAAAATCTGCTGCAGTAAATCAAAGTCGCCATAAATTTGTAAGATCAAAGATAGCTTTATCGTTATAAATTTGCCATAATATGTATAATATTTTTTATCTCAATATCAGTACTGCATTTCTGACTTATGCTTCCATTGGGTAAACATTAAACATTTAAGATAAAACGGTCTTCAATAAAAATTTATCCTTAAACTACAGATTATAGTTCAACACTTCATAAGAATTTATTGGACTTTCGCAATATACAGTGTGTTCCCATATCTGTAAGTGTTACAGTATTTAATAAAGGTGTGCACTCAAACATGGCGCGAAATTAATTGCTATGAGACTATTACAAGATTTGTCTCATTTTTTTTTTTTTTAACAATGGACCAGCGGCATCTTGACACAACTAACACAGTTATCATGAAGAATGATGCTGGGTCGAAATTGACTTGGATCCAGCACATTGAAGTCTGCATCCGTGCATGAAGATACATTCTCTGCTGTCTACGCTCTGTGTGGAATGTAAAACATATAGTAAAAACACCAAAATTTAGTAATATTTTGCGAAGAACATATAATACAACAACGTTAATCGTCATGTGTTGATAAAAATTCCTGACTTACGTCAACAAATACCCCGTAGCCGTACAGCTTCAGATGTTGAAACGCAACATAGACCTTCCCCAGTCCCAAGAAATATGACTCATAAGAAAATTCCTTACTAACCATGACTCATAAGTTTAAACTCGGCTTAGAACTTGGTGATATTTTAAATATTTTCTCCATTCCTAGATTAAGAACTTCTCTTTGCAGTTGATGTATATGGCCAGAGCTCATTTATAATTAAATGTTGTTGCTACATAGTATGTACTTTGAACATCGCATTCAAATGCACTTTGGAAAAAAAAAAAACAAAGAAGGAAAGGGAAAAAACTCCCTTTTCCTTGTAATTGAATCTTCGGTCAAAATTCCTCCAGCCACATCTATTTATACAGTGAATGTCTTGTAGTACTGTACTTTGTATCTATTCACAGTATAGTATCTAGTGCTAATACATGTCGTTCATCTCTCGTTCCAACAGCTCCTCCAGTGGATAGTTCCAAGCGGTCGCACTGTGTCATCCACAGAACTGAAGTTAAGACTGAGTGCACTGCTGAAAAGACACACATGGGCAGGTAGTATATTGCCGCAATAACATTGGACGCTGAGCGCACCGAGTTCAAAGATTTGGAGCTCCATACGCCCACGCAATCCTATGCATCATCACAATGCCTGGACTATCAAAACGGTCATATCAGACAGTTCTCTTGCGAACATTAAGTACTTTCATATGGCTAGACAAAAAACTTCCCATGGAAGCCTCCACGACCAATGCCATGTAATAAAAGTTAAAGCCATTGACATGCAAGCAATCTTCGCTGACACGTCAAATGATGAATAATGGACATTTAACTCTCATATCGTGATAGTTCAATTTAGAGATGGATGAACTCGAGTTAGAAAACTGGGTTAAATCGGTTTGACGGAATTTCAAATCAGTCGCTATAGATACGTCACACAGTCACATCTACGGAATGAAGTGATAACGGTTGATGTGCATGCCGATTTTACTGTTGCCCATATTCTGCAGTTCTGCTGGCAGGTTAGCAGGAAGCAGCTCCTGAACATCGGCGATTTTGTATGCGTCGCAATGGAGGATGTTTCGTGGAATTTTGAGCACCGTCCTTGCAGCCATGTCCAAACGTTCGAGCAGTTCCCCGCTCATTGCATGTTTGCACACCACAGCTCCACCCCTCACTGCTGTTGTCACATCTTCGACAGATGTCGGATGAACTGTTTTCCTCCCTCTGCCGCATTGTACTTCAAAATGACCTTTTCTTCTTTTAGAATTTTGTAATCATTTTCTCCAGACCCTTAGCAGTCACCGGACCAATGCCTGTTTTCATATCCTTGAGTGTCCAGAACTTCTCCAGGTCTACTGACGCACAGTCACCGATCTTGTAAAACAACTTTACCAACAGCGTGCGATCCTTCATGAAGACTAATGTTCCTTATTGGTTTCTATACATACTGTATATTACCATTCCTTCCCTTCAGCTTACACCAATTTCTCTGGGAGCTTTTAACATTTTGCACAATTATATTGTGGAACGCTTCTTCTATGTCGACAGATCCTATGAACGTGTCTCTGTTTTTCTTGAGTGGATGGGACCTTAATAAGTTGTTAAGAGTTTCAAAGGGAGCATTGGGCAAGAGCTGAAGGAAACAGGCTAAGAAACACAATAAAATTCGCTGGACGATTTTGCGGCTTTCTATTCCTCCTCCAGTATTGCGACAACTCGACAGTTGCAACTTACAATAAAGAGGCTTGAGAAGTGGGCTTCAAGGACTGATTTTACTTTTTCTTCTGGGAAACGTGTGTGTTTATTTTAAATTTAACCTTCCTCCTTGCATTTTTAATTTACCTAAATTTCCATTTTACTTTCTGCAATTTTTGGGCCCCATTTTTAACTCCAAACTGTCTTCGTTACTCCGCGTGGAGGACCCAGAGGCGAGGTCCCAGAAGTGTCTTTGCCACAGGTCTTGGGGATTAAAGAGGATGCATCTGCTCCAGCTTTACACAGCTTTCGTGCGATCGTGGATGGACTATGAACGCACAATGTGCACGTTATCGAGGCCTTTGTACCTGAAGATCAGTGACGCTGTACACAATGAGGAGATCAGTCTGTCCACGGGCGACATCAGGACCAGCCTCAAAGTAGACCCTTTGCTGAGACTGGTGAACCGTCACCTACCATACGGCGGCAGCTTCTCATTCTGCGTCGGGCGTGTCCGTTCCTCGCTACTCCCACTCCACCAGCACACCATACCGCTGCTCGTCCGGCTATGGGACGCCTCTTTACCAATCGTCCCCAGGCAATGAGATCTTTTGCGATCTGTACGAAGTGTGCGCTGGAGTCAGATCGTATGGGGCATATACAGGCTCAAATCCAGGGTTTCAACCTACTGCCACCGTGGTTACTGAAGAGGCCCCGAGTTATATTAGATTTAGTGCAGTGCAGGAGACACTGAACTCCAGCGTCTTCCACAATACGTTATTTTCCGACGGTTTAAATGAGCACCACGACTACCTAGCTGTATTCACGAATGGGTCTAAGCAGGGGTCTCTGTTGGTTGGTTACTCTGCTGTGTCCTCAAAATATAGTTGTCTCCAGAGTTAACCTTTTCCGATGCCGAACTATACGCGTTCATCTTTCGTATGTGACGTGCCATTCCTCGTCTGTTCTGATCCCCAGAATGCCCTTCCGTCTCTACAACGCTTGTATCCAGCTTATAAAGTAGTTCAGGGTATACAGGACGCCACAAAGGGTGGGGAAGGAGATGGCTTTCTGCTGGTTGCGAGGGCACTTGGTTGACTCATGGGTATATGGGTATTGCGTGGAACGAAATGGTGTATGTAGCAGCCAAGGAGGTGTGTTGTGTTCCTCGGTCAGTGCAGAGTGCCGTCCTGTTGCATATTATCATCCCGCTGTTGAGGTACAGAGGCATCCGTCCATGGGAGTGTGAGTGGTTGGAAGTGACAGACAACAAGCTCCGTCTCGTAAAGCCCACAACGCAGCCGCTCCCAGCCGCGTGGATAGGACGAGGTACTCCTTACTCGTCTTCGCATAGACCACAACCCTAAGACGCACACATTTTATTAGACTGTGTTTTAATTTCCAACCAGAGGGTAGCCGCAGCTTTGCCGACAGATCTGCCCTCCATTTAAAGTAACGTTCAAACGAAAGTGGTGTGAATTTTAGGGCTTTGTGACTTGTCCCATTTGTTTCCTCAAATTTTAGGAAGATGTTCTTAGTGTGTCAACAAGGCGACTGGCTCAGCCATGTGTTTTGGAAGTGGTCAGCTAGTCACGTTCACCAATGCCTTTCCTTCAGTTCCTTAACGGGCTTGCTTCTGTTTTCATCGTAGGTACAGCACCTTTCACCCTTCCTCCACTCCCTTAAGGAGTTTTACGTAGAGTGATTTTGTGTCTCAACACGAGGGGGGGGGGGGGGGGGTGCGAGTGAGTGCACGATCGGCACTTTATAGGATTCCTCCTCACTGTGTAACAACTAGGGGGTAATTTTATCCACATTCGTTTCCTTTAGCGTGTAAAACGACCCTGGAAACCTCGGCGTCGCGAGTCGTAAGGCCCAAATATACTCAAATGCAAACGTGAGAAAGAGATGGACAGAGAGAAGGGTGAAGAGCATATGAATAGAGAAACAGAGGAGAGGAGGAGATAGACAGAGAGAGGGGGAGGAGGAGGTCGCCACAGAGAAATGAGGAGGAGGTGATGGATAGAAAGACGGGGGCAGGAGGAGATGCTCGGAATACGTGTAACATATTCAAACGTGGGCGAAGCTGTCAGTAAAAAGTAAGTCACCATTCTACATTGAAGCGCCAAAACAACTGGTATAGCTATGTGTATTCAAATACTGAGATATGTAAAGAGGCAGAATACAGCGCTGCGGACGGCAACGCCTATATAAGACAACAAGTGACTAGCACAGTTGTTAGATCGGTTACTGCTGCTACAATGCCACGTTATCAAGACATAACTGAGTTTGGATGTGGTGTTACAGTCGGCACACGAGCGATGGGACACAGCGTCTCCGAGGTAGCGATGAAGTGGGGATTTTCCCATACGACAGTTTCACGAATGTACCGCGAATATTAGGAATGCAGTGAAACATTAAATCTCCGACATCGCTGCGACCGGAAAAACATCCTGCAAGAACGGAACCAATGACAACTGCAGACAACTGCAGAGAATCGTTCAACGTGACAGAAGTTCAACCCTTCCAAAAATTTCTGCACAGTGCTGGGCTGTCAACAAGTCTCAGCGTGCGGACCTTTCAACGAAATATCGTCGATGTAGGCTTTCGGAGCCGAAAGCCCACTCGTGTATCCTTGATGACTGCTCGATACAAGGCTTTACCCCTCGCCTGGGACCGTCAACACGACTTTGGACCATTGATGGCGGGAAACATGTTGCCTGTTCGGACAGGTCTCGTTTCAAATTGTATCGAGCATATGGCTGGTTACGGGTATGGACACAACCTCGTGAATCTATGGACCTTATGTGTCAGCAGGAGACTGTTCAAGCTGGTAGAGACTCTGTAATGGGCATGTGCAGTTGAAGTGACATGGTACACCTGATACGTCTAGATACGACTCTGACAGGTGACACGTACGTAAACATCCTGTCTGGTGACCTGCATCCATTTTATGTCCATTGTCCGTTCTGACGGACATGGGAAATTCCAGCAGGACACTGCGATAGCCCACATATCCAGATTGGCTACAGAGTGGCTCCAGGAACACTCTTCTGTGTTCAGAAACTTCCGCTGGCCACCAACTCCCCACACATCAACATTATTGAGCATGTCTGCGATGCTTTGGGACGGGCTATTCAGAAGAAATCTCCACCCCGTCGTTTTCTTTTTGGTCATCAGTCTTCTGACTGGTGTGATGCGGTCCGCCACGAATTTCTCTCCTGCGCTAACATCTTCATCTCAGAGTAGCACTTGCAACCTACTTTCTCAATTATTTCCTGGATGTATTCCAATATCTGTCTTCCTGTACAGTATTTGCCCTCTATAGTGCCATAGAAGTCATTTCCTCATGTCTTAACAGATGTCCTATTATCCTGTCCCTTCTATCTATCAGTTCCTTTCCTCTCCTATTCTGCGCAGAACCTCCATATCAGTCCACCTAATTTTCAACACTCGTCAGCAGCACCACATATCAGATGCTTCCATACTCTTCCGGCCGGCCGGAGTGGCCGAGCGGTTAAAGGCGCTACAGTCTGGAACCGCACGACCGCTACGGTCGCAGGTTCGAATCCTGCCTCGGGCATGGATGTGTGTGATGTCCTTAGGTTAGTTAGGTTTAAGTAGTTCTAAGTTCTAGGAGACTGACGACCTCCGATGTTAAGTCCCATAGTGCTCAGAGCCATTTGAACCATACTCTTCCGTTCCGGTTTTCCCACAGTCCATGTTCCACTACCATACAATGTTATTCTCCAGACGTACATTCTCAGAAATTTCTTTCTCAAATTAAAGCTGATATTTGATATTAGTAGAATTCTCTAGGCCAGGAATTCTCTTTTTGCCATTGCTAGTCTGCTTTTGATGTCCTCCTCGCTCCGTCCGTCATTGGTTATTTTACTGCCTAGATAGTAGAATTCCTCAACTTCATCTACTTCGTGATCATCAGTCCTGATGTTAAGTTTCTCGCTGTTCTTATTTCTACTACTTCTCATTACTTTTGTCTTTCTTCGATTCACTTTCAATCCATACTCTGTTCTCAGATCACGTAATTCTTCTTCACTTTCACTCAGGATAGCGATGTCATCAGCGAAACATATCATTGAGATCCTTTTACCTTGAATTTTAATTCCACTCCTGAACCTTCCTTTTGTTTCCATCATTGCTTCCTCGATGTACAGACTGAACAGTATGGGCGAAAGGCTACACCCTTGTTTTACACTATTCACAATATGAACACTTCGTTCTTGGTCGTCCACTCTTATTATTCTCTCTTGGCTGTTTTACATATTGTATATGACCCGTCTCTCCCTGCAGCTTACCCCTACTTTTTTCAGAATCTCGAACAGCTTGCACCATTTTATATTGTCGAACGCTTTTTCCAGGTCGACAAATCCTATGAAAGTGTCTTCATTTTTCTTTAGTCTTGCTTCCATTTTTAACCGCAACATCAGAGTTGCCTCACTCGTGCCTTCACCTTTCCTAAAACCAAACTGGTCGTCATCTAGCGCATCCTCAATTTTCTTTTCCATTCTTCTGTATGTTATTCTTGTAAGCAACTTGGATGCATGAGCTGTTAAACTGATTGTGTGATAATTCTCGCACTTGTCAGCCGTTGCCGTTGATAATTGCTGATTCTTCCTGATGTGTCGACAGAAGTGCCGGCACAGTGTGGTTTGAGGGGACCGCAATGCACGCTATAAGCTCACGAAGGATGGCGTGAGGTCTGAAACAGGATACGTAATGAATGCTATAAAGAAAAGTACGTAGCTTCTGGAATACTTAACTTTAATCCATCATTGTTTACATCTGGAGATTGTGGCGATACAAGTGAGACTCTTTAGATACAAGCTATGTAAGGCTAATGGCGCCTTGCTAGGTCGTAGCCATTGACTTAGCTGAAGGCTATTCTAACTATCTGCTCTGCAAATGAGCGAGGCTTCGTCAGTGTGCATCGCTAACTACGTCGTCCGTACAACTGGGGCGAGTGCTAGTACGTCTCTCTAGACCTGCCGTGTGGTGGCGCTCGGTCTGCTATCACTGAAAGTGGCGACACGCGGGTCCGACATGTACCAATGGACCGCGGCTGATTTAAAGCTACCACCTAGCAAGTGTGGTGTCTGGCGGTGACACCACACTTCCGCCTTTAGGGGCAGATTCTCACCCCTAGCACAAGAGAGTGCCCTGAACCTCCGTCCCTCCTCCTCCCACTTTGACAAGGCCTTTGGCAGAATGAAAGTGACTTCTTATGGCTGAAGTCATTGGCCACCAGTGCTGATTATTAATTAAAATTTAAGCAGCGGACGGATTCGAGCACGGGACCGAAGACGTTTTCATTTTCAATCAAAGATGCTACCCCTATTTATTAAAAAAATGATAAAGAAAAGGATTCAACACTTTATTATGCGGTATTTTATTTGTTGTTCATTTTGTTCTTATGTATTTATTTGCAATCCTTTTTTGTTCCTTTTTTTTTCTCGGGGGGTGTCCACAGCAGCCAAACGGTGGGATGTCCTGGTCGTCTTTTCGTTCAGCGAGGGTGAAACACCCTACAATTACCGTTGAAGTCTCTCATCAGTCCATCATGTGAATCTCTCAGTCTCTTCTCACACCTGGTACACTCAAATGGTATGGAGGGCGCGTAAACAACGACCCCAAATAATTCGCCAGGAGCGTACCGTACGACGCATTGTGCCGTAAAATCGTGTAGTTACTCGTCAAATAATGCCAGAAATCTAACAAATCCTGCAACGCTCTCATTAAAAAAGTATGGCAATGCCATACCCTTAACACATTGTAATGGGACGCGAAGTTAAAGCGTCACTCATCCACAATGATCACCTCAGTTAGCAGGTAAATATAAGTTAAATTTAGGGTTTTGTTTATGTATTTTTTTTTAAATTCTTTATTTCATTTCATAATAATTATACAATAATGACCCACCACCTTAGTGATTAGTGGGTCGTATATTTCTAAATTTACAATAGCAGCTTTAATATTTTTCTTAACTACAGACAGTTCTACGATTTCTACTAGGCAGACTACTTCCAGTTTACTAGCTAACATAATTTCTAGTTACTACGATTGGTTAATACTAACTGCCTGCAGCGTTACAAGTGTGCCAGTTTTAATAATATAAACCTACTTAGATGCCTTGCTCATAGAGCTAATCCCTATGAGCAAGCCCCTGGCACAGGGCAGACAAGGGTTAACTTATCGCTGCAGGTTCCTAACTTACTATCCTATTCTAATTAACTAAATCTAATTCTTATTCTATGTCATAATCGGTGCGTTTTCTTCATTCGGGATCGCCCCAGTCCCCCTGGTCCCGGTCGTGGCGGATTCCAACTGTAAAGTCGACCTATCCACGAACAGGCGGTATTTTGTAATATTTTGTTATTTTTGTAAAATGTTTAAAGTTTTGTATTTTTCTTTTGTATATTTCATGTTTGGAGAGAGCAGCGCAGCTCGCGGAAACAGTATCTTCACTGCCGGAACCAGAAAGAAAATTGCTGGCCACTAGACGTCGCGGGTCAACGGCCAAAGAGCAGCAGAAGATCCTGTGACCGGGTTGTTGCGTCGAACCTCCAACATTCAAATAAATAAAAATTTGTAATTTTCCATTGTAATGACGTCACAGAATGTTTAGTTCATACTGTATTTTGTTCATTTCTGTTTTGTCGAGTATGATGTTCACATCTGTATGTAGCATATACGAAGACAATAGAACAGTGTATGCTCTAAAGCTTAAATACGTGTTCGATAATTATTTATGAAGAGTTATATTATGAAACAATTATTACTGAATTTTTCCAAGGTATTAGTTTTCAGAAGAGTTTGATTTCGATTTTTGAATCATAAGGGTTTTACAGTTTGATTTTAATATGGGAAAAATAAGATAACTTGCAAGAATATGGTTTCCAAGAACAAACAAACGACATCTAAATTTCAAAAGTTTGCGAAAACCAGTTGGACTGAGTGACGTAATTTTGCACAAACGACTCAACTGAAGGTGTTTTAATTACAGTTTCGTTCAAGAATCGTTTAAAGAGAACTTTAAAAGAATTTAAATAATTTTTTGAAGTGTTTTGTAAACGACGTAGGTGACGAAGTCTGCACATGGTCATATTTCAAACAAAAATCAATGAGTCGTACGCGTCGTTACACTACACCATACCGTGGCGTTGTGACGAGTAGCACTGAAGCAAGTGACGTCGGGATGGATCAGCTCAGTGGGTTCTACGGACGTCGCAGCAGCGATGCAAACATGCGCCGTGTGAGGAGCCAGCAGTCGGTAGCCGTACCACAAATGAAAAGGTGCATGTCGGTGCTGACAGCGTCGCATCTGGTGCAGAGAGGATTCTCCACAAGATGTATCGTGTGTAAACGTCGTTGGGTGCGAAATTTTTCAGTCGTTATCCCATCCCACAACGCTCTGACCGGTGGGAAAGAAAGGGGATTGTATGTTACTACACACCCGTCTCCAGCCAACCGCCGAATGTCGGTGTTCAACCACAATAGTAGACAGCGTCCGTTCAAAGTAGGGGTAGAAGTCCTTGGTTCTAGGATCCCGAGTGGTCGGCAAGACATCCAACAGATAACTCATATCGACCAGATAGGTGCGAGTGTGACACAGTGCTGGCGTGATATGTCCAACAGGAATCGGCGGAGAGAGGGACTGAGGCATCATCTACTGAATAAGTATACCAGGGAAGGTGTCCTTGTCCGAAGTACGTAGGCGATGCATCGTCCGCAGGAAGAGAGCGCGCGATGACCGAAGGCCGCCTGGAACTTGACAGCTACCGTAGCTGCCATCGGGAGAATGTGTGTGTAATGAGTAATTTTCGGAGCGAGGTAGACGTTGACAAAATGTACCCGCATGATCAAGTCAGGTGTTCGAAAGTTCGCTGCACGTGCCCTTGGAAGGTCACTCCCAAACATTTCATCGCCGGAACTTTGGTAATGGGCACTGGCGTACTCATTTGCAATCCTCTGCACATATCCATGTAGTGCAACTTTCGCAGGTTGATACGGCTCCCGGCCACCTCGCCGTATTGCTGAAGCCACGCGATCTCCGTACGTATATCTTCTGCCGACCTCGCCAAGAATATTAAATCGTCCGCATAGGCACAACATTTAAAATGCACATCGCGGAGGCGGATGCCCTCCAAACGCTGTCGTAGACCATAAAATCCCAGGCTCGAGGGCGACGGCGAAGAGAAAGGCTGACAGGGGACATCCTTGCACTGAGCGCTCAATAGTGAACGGTGGCGAGCGGAAGCCATTGACCAGAACAGTGGAAAGGGCTCCGTGGATGAGACGGAGAACCACACCTGCCGATACTGCGAACAGTCCCATCTTCTCTAAGACAGCCTGCATGTAATGGTGGTCAACTCGATCAAATGCGTGATCTAGGTTAACCGCCACGACGGCGCCTTCTTAGTGGCATGCTGACATGAGCGCCACCACATCTCTATAACAGCGTAACGCTGTGTGTATATTACTGCCACCTCCCAGACATGTTTGGTCGGCGTGTATGGTTTCTTTGACAACAGCGAGGAGGCGAGCACGAAGAATGCAGGCGAACAGCTTGTAATCCGAATTTAATAACGTCAACGGTCGGAAGTCTTGCGGTCTCCACGCCCCGTTTGGTTTTGGCACAGGTATGATCATGCCTTCCGGAAAATTCTGGGGGGGGGGGGGGAGGGGGCGGGGGGGGGGGGGGGACGCGGGAGTTCGGATCCAGGAGTTCGCAGCACATCTGCCACCAATCGTCCCCCATCAGGTCATAAAAGGTGCTATAAAATTCAAGCGGAAGACCGTCAGGCCAAGGTGATTTGTTTCTCGCACCCTGCGAGAGGGCCGTGCGCATGTCTTCTCACGTGACGGCCTCCAAGAATGTGGCGTCGCCTGGCGCCCAGCTGGGGTTCTGGGCGCTGCAGTCTGGAACCGAGCGACCGCTACGGTCGCAGGTTCGAATCCTGCCTCGGGCATGGATGTGTGTGATGTCCTTAGGTTAGGTAGGTTTAATTAGTTCTAAATTCTAGGCCTTAACTTCTAAGGTCAAAGTCGTATAGTTCTCAGAGCCATTTGAACCATTTTTGAACCTTGCGCCCAGCTGAAGGTGGCAGGTTGTGCAGGACGTAGTCAATGTCATTGTCACGCCATTGATCTGCTAGATAGAGAGTGCGGTAATAATCTGTGAGAGCACGGGACATGGTGTTGTGTGTCTTTGCGAGTTGCCCGTCTGCAGAAATAACTGCCGTGATGAGCCGTCTCTTACGGTGCCTCCGTTCTCTGACGATGTGATAAAGGGAGGCACGTTCCTCTGGGATGGAATCACACAGTCTCGATCGAACCCGCGTGCCGTCCAATCTGTCAGCCGTGATCTGCAGAAGCCGTCCCTGTGTCCGGTGGGCAACCATTTGGCGTTCTGGCGAAGGTGGTTGTGACGCTAGTTCCCGCAAGGCCGTGTAGTAAAACTCAGAGGTGGACCGGAGCCAATGCGCCCTGTCTCGTCCATATGGCATGCGCGTGCGGCGAAGAACTGGTTTGGCGCAGTTATGTCCACCATCGTGTCGTGGAATCATAGGTACGACGCCGTCGGTCACATTTGTGCCCGGTGTCAGTGACGGCTACACGGCAAGCCTCTTCCCGGAGAATGTTAACGTTAAGAGTCCAAGGTCCTCTGCTATGGCTCGTTTGTTGTCGTCGCAAAGTCACGGCGCAGATGAAGGCCTGATAGTCTGTAATTCTGTCCAACCTGCTGGCCGAGAGGCTGGTGAACTGTGTATATGCGAGTCGGTTACCGTGGATTAGCGTCCATGCATCATGCAAAGCGAGATCTCTGACCATAGCATGTAGGCTGGACATGGGACATGGATCTGATCCTCAGGGCGTAAGGCGCTGTTAAGTCCCCGCCCACCACCAGGTGCTCTGTAGCGCTCTGAAAAAATGAAGCTACCTCAGTGGAGTAATAGAGTGTTCGCACTCGACGCTTCGCGGTACCAGACGGGGCATACAGATTAACAAGACGGACTGCGCCGATGGTGGGCGCAATGCCCTTCGCTGATGGCAAAAACTGAATATCTGTTGGTTCGATGCCATCGCGTAGTAGTATGGCCTTACCGCCACCACCGTCGGAAGTTGGGTTGACGTAAGAATCGTATCCATAAACATCCCGTCGCAGATCAGGCCGTACCTCTTGAAGAAACACGATATCGATGTCCGCCGCTCGAATCATATCCTTAACAATTGAGTTTTGATCGTGGAGCTAATGCCGTTGACATTGACTGTACCTATCCGATACAACTGGGTCATTTGATAGGACGACGACGTATCCTGATGTCGTTTAAGCCAGTATGCCCCACATCGTCCGTCCGACCATCCCTGTCACCCGCACCGTATATACACTCCTGGAAATTGAATTAAGAACACCGTGAATTCATTGTCCCAGGAAGGGGAAACTTTATTGACACATTCCTGGGGTCAGATACATCACATGATCACACTGACAGAACCACAGGCACATAGAGACAGGCAACAGAGCATGCACAATGCCGGCACTAGTACAGTGTATATCCACCTTTCGCAGCAATGCAGGCTGCTATTCTCCCATGGAGACGATCGTAGAGATGCTGGATGTAGTCCTGTGGAACGGCTTGCCATGCCATTTCCACCTGGCGCCTCAGTTGGACCAGCGTTCGTGCTGGACGTGCAGACCGCGTGAAACGACGCTTCATCCAGTCCCAAACATGCTCAATGGGGGACAGATCCGGAGATCTTGCTGGCCAGGGTAGTTGACTTACACCTTCTAGAGCACGTTGGGTGGCACGGGATACATGCGGATGTGCATTGTCCTGTTGGAACAGCAAGTTCCCTTCCCGGTCTAGGAATGGTAGAACGATGGGTTCGATGACGGTTTGGATGTACCGTGCACTATTCAGTGTCCCCTCGACGATCACCAGTGGTGTACGGCCAGTGTAGGAGATCACTCCCCACACCATGATGCCGGGTGTTGGCCCTGTGTGCGTCGGTCGTATGCAGTCCTGATTGTGGCGCTCACCTGCACGGCGCCAAACACGCATACGACCATCATTGGCACCAAGGCAGAAGCGACTCTCATCGCTGAAGACGACACGTCTCCATTCGTCCCTCCATTCACGCCTGTCGCGACACCACTGGAGGCGGGCTGCACGATGTTGGGGCGTGAGCGGAAGACGGCCTAACGGTGTGTGGGACCGTAGCCCAGCTTCATGGAGATGGTTGCGAATGGTCCTCGCCGATACCCCAGGAGCAACAGTGTCCCTAATTTGCTGGGAAGTGGCGGTGCGGTCCCCTAAGGCACTGCGTAGGATCCTACGGTCTTGGCGTGCATGCGTGCGTCGCTGCGGTTCGGTCCCAGGTCGACGGGCACGTGCACCTTCCGCCGACCACTGGCGACAACATCGATGTACTGTGGAGACCTCACGCCCCACGTGTTGAGCAATTCGGCGGTACGTCCACCCGACCTCCCGCATGCCCACTATACGCCCTCGCTCAAAGTCCGTCAACTGCACATACGGTTCACGTCCACGCTGTCGCGGCATGCTACCAGTGTTAAAGACTGCGATGGAGCTCCATATGCCACGGCAAACTGGCTGACACTGACGGCGGCGGTGCACAAATGCTGCGCAGTTAGCGCCATTCGACGGCCAACACCGCGGTTCCTGGTGTGTCCGCTGTGCTGTGCGTGTGATCATTGCTTGTACAGCCCTCTCGCAGTGTCCGGAGCAAGTATGGTGGGTCTGACACACCGGTGTCAATGTGTTCTTTTTTCCATTTCCAGGAGTGTATTATTGATCGCCTGAGACAAGATGTCCGTCCGACGATCCGCCAGCCGCGAGCATCTGGTTGTCGCTCGAGTCTGATATAATTCTTTCCATAAAATTACCAAATATGCCGTAAACAGTCGTAAAATCATGTTTTATTTATTCACTTTTGCAAATCGATTTCAATTGATTAACAGCCATCATCGGTGCTTTCAACCAATTTGTGGCCTCACTAGTAATACTGTAACTTTATGTTTGACCTCTGCTTAAGACAGTATTACTACTCAGGGCACATATTGGTTGAAAGCACCGATGATGGCTGTTAATCAGTTGAAATCGATTTGCAAAAGTGAATGAATAAAACATGATTTTGCGACTGGTCGCTGCACTTTGGTAATTTTATGGTTTACGGTTGCTGCACGACTTGGGAACCACACGGAGCCCACCATTCATAATTCTTTCCGTCTCCATCTCGGACGCCCAATCAGCAAGCTGGAGGTGTGGTACGTTAGGTGACGCATGACGTTCTTCCGATGTCTTAGCCGCAAAATCGCCAAGGGGCTCGTCGTTGAGCTGAGCATAGCCAACTTGGCTTTGTACTTGGGAGGACGTTCCTAGCAATGAACCAGGAACCGTTGGTGTGAGGTCCACAGTCCTGGGCGCAGACGGATTTTCCTCATCCTCCTGCCACTTGTCACCATATCGCGAAGCATTTCCTGCAGACAGCCTCCTCTTCTTTCGTCGCTTGGGTGACTTCTGCATGCGGGAACGAGTGTCCACGTCCTGTGGATCACGGCAAACAGTAGGCACCTCCTGCATCTAAGTGTCCGAACTCGAATCGATTTGCTGATGCTCTCCTTCCTCACACGGCTGGGGTGCAGACGTGGTCGCTGCTGTCGAGCACGGCGACGGTTCCGATGGAGGCTTCGTTGTCGTGGGCGCGGAAACCGGGCCGCGGACGTCGGCAACTGGAACGGAACGACGTCCACGTCCGACATTTTCCTCGCTGCCTCAACGTGTGTAGCAGTCAGAGTTGTCGGTAGTGATATAGGCGTCGTGTCTGCACGTGGTATCTGGACTAGGCGTCGCTGCAGGCATTCGGGGCGTTCAAAAATGGTTCAAATGGCTCTGAGCACTATGGGAATTAACTTCTGAGGTCATCAGTCCCCTAGAACTTAGAACTACTTAAACCTAACTAACCTAGGGACATCACACACATCCATGTCCGAGGCAAGATTCGAACCTGTGACCGTAGCGGTCTTGCGGTTTCAGACTGTAGCGTCTAGAACCGCTCAGCCACCATGGCCGGCTCAGAGCGTACATACCGTTCCTGCCCGCACCCTGAACAAGTCCGCGGTTGACCATCATAAAAGACGATCCCTCGACAGCCACCAACGGTCACGTACGATGGGATGTGTTTACGCAGTTCGATTCGCACCTGACGTACTCCATTCAGTACAGGATACGTCTCGAACATATGCCACTTTTCTTCCGCGTGACTTAGTTCTTCGAGTGGTCGAGAGCCAAACGCCACCTCGGCTCCAGGCGCAGGTTCGCGTTCACCTTGACCTCAGCTCGCTCCCAAAGGAGGTTACCCCAGCTTCGGTATACCACTCGTGGTTTGTCGAACTTCGTCCGCAGTTCATTAATACGATCTTCATTTATACAGATGGCTCTAAGACCAATGACGGTGTCGGGTGTTCTTTTATTGTCGGAGCACACAGTTTCAAATACCGGCTCCATGGCCATTGTTCGGTCTTCACAGCTGAGCTATTTGCCGCCACCGACATTCTGCTTATGTCATCTGCTCCGATTCCCTGAGCGCCATCCAGAGCCTCAGCGATCCGTATCCGGTTCACCCTTTCTTGCACCGGATCCAACGCTCTCTTCAGCAGCTGGCGGACGACGGTTCTACGGTTACCTTTATGTGGGGTCCTGGTCATGTCGGTATCCCTGGGAACGAAGCTGCAGGTGCCGCGGCCAAGGCTGCGGTCCTCCAGCCTCGGACAGCTTCCTGTTGTGTACCTTCATCTGATTTTAGCAGGGTCATTTGTCAGCGCATTTTATCGCTGTGGCATGCCGATTGGTCTACACTTACTGAAAACAAGCTTCGGGCCTTGAAACCTCTCCCCACGGCTTGGACGACCTGTTCACGCCCTTCTCGGCGGGAGGAGGTCGTTTCGGTCCGGTTACGGATTGGACACTGCCGGTTGAGCCACCGCCATCTGCTGACGGCTGCGCCGGCGCCGTTCTGCCCATGTGGGCAATTGCAGACGGTACGCCACATTTTAACGTCCTGTCCGAATTTTAATACACTGCACATTGATCTTGGCCTGCCATGTACTCTGGATGAAATTTTAGCGGATGACCCAGCAGCTGCTCGCGTTCTTCGGTTTATCCACTTGACAAACCTGTTTAAGGACATTTGATTATACTGTTTTCTTTTAATCCCTTGCCTGTTAATGTGCCTTTTATAGCGTTGTCCTTTTTAGTTGCTGTTTTAACATTGTGCCTTGCAGTGCATTCATAATTTAGTCTAGGCGCTAATGACCACTGTAGTTGTGCGCCCTAAAACCACAAAAAAAAAAAGACTTAGTACTTCACCGCAAGGCTGCAGCGCGTTCACGACAAGCGTGGCCGGAACTTCAAACAGCAGTTCGAATATTCGTGTGTTCCGAACGCCGAGTCCTGCATGGTCGACAGTCACTACACCAAAAAAATAAATAAATTTCGAAATGTGTGTGAAGTCTAATGGGACTTAACTGTTAAGGTCATCAGTT
The DNA here is from genome assembly GCF_023864345.2 of Schistocerca serialis cubense. Taxonomy (NCBI): domain Eukaryota; kingdom Metazoa; phylum Arthropoda; class Insecta; order Orthoptera; family Acrididae; genus Schistocerca; species Schistocerca serialis. The sequence goes on along the minus strand of NC_064639.1, from coordinate 149,323,372 downwards.
CCTAAGCTTACACACAACCTAAATTATTCTAAGGACAAACACACACGCTCATGCCCAAGGGAGGACTCGAACCTCCGCCGGGACCAGCCGCGCAGTCCGTGACTGCAGCGCCTGAGACCGCTCGGCTAATCCCGCGCGGCTCACTACACCCACGTTGCCGTCCGAGTAGTGGAAACGATATCTATCGGTGGAACGTCGAAGAAGTCGTTCGCACGCTTTTTCATCGACAAATTTCAAGTAAACTGTACTAGAGATTATCGATGTACACCGATAAGTTTCTGTAGATCAACGTGCATTACATCACGCAGGAAACGCTCTACTTCGTATGCCTTAGGTCGTGCGTACTGGGGATCGAAGATCGAACGTTACATTAATCGTGGTCTTTCTATAAGGAAGCGCCATCGTCGTTCGAGGTGATCTGTTTACACTGCAAAACCCGCGCGGGTAAACAACGGCCCGCTTGCGGAGCGCCGCACAGAGCTTCGCGCACGTCCGCTTCCCAACACGGCTGAGAGCCGACTTCCCCTAGACCCCGTCGTACACTTACAGATTTATGGACAGCCCTGCAGGATTTATGGTGTCAGTTAACTCCAGCAGCACTTCACACATTATTCGAGTCCATGCCACGGCGTGTTCCGGCACTTCTACGTGCTCGCGGGGGCCCTACGCGATATTAGGCAGTTCTACTAGTCTCTTTGGCTCTTCAGTGTATATGTATACCATCTCGTATACACAAATATCTTGGCAATAATGTCATGTCATATACAAATCATTCCTTAAAAAGAAGCTAGAACGTTAAAATAAACATAACCAAGCACGGAAATTTTCAGCTTTCATAACCTTTCTAAGATGTTGACACATTGCATAGCAATATCGTAGATGTTTAATAAATTAGCGTTTCTACTTATATGTATAGAGATTTTGGTATTCTTACCGTATTCCAGTTTGATACTTCCGTGAAGACAACGGTATCTCACAGGTATCCTAACCCACCATCTGATAAATTTTATTTGCATGTATATTAAGACTATCGACGATGCTATTAAGCTTCCTTGGGCACATTGGATGTTACTTTCCATGTATTGAGAATTCCTAGTGAAGATAGTTTCTGAAGATACCCTGCGTGTTTGAATGTTGCTCATCAGTCAACGTTGTTGGTACTGTGTTTAGCGACTATTGGAAATCTGTCTGTTCACCTGTATGAAAATGGGATAAACAAACTTCAGAATGCCACGATCGTAGTGACTGAGATTACCGGTTTCGGCAACGCCATGTTGCCATCTTCGTGTCTTATGTACTAAACTTCAAAGCATCTTACCTATGGGCACAATAATTTGTGTCACATAATAAACAAAAAAACAAAAATGGTTCAAATGACTCTGAGCACTATGGGACTTAACTTCTGAGGTAATCAGTCCCCTAGAACTTAGAACTACTTAACCCTAACTAACCTAAGGACAGAACACACATCCATGCCCGAGGCAGGATTCGAACCTGCGACCGTAGCAGTCGCGCGGTTCCAGACTGAAGCGCCTAGAACCGCTCGGCCACCGCGGCCGGCCATAATAAACAGGCATTCGAAGAACATGCGTGGCATAATACACTGAAGAGGCAAAGAAATTGGTACACCTTCCTAATATCGTGTAGGGCCCCCGCAAGCAAGCATAAGTGTCGCAACACGAAGTGGCATTGACTCGACTAATGTCGGAAATAGTGCTGGCGGGAACTGACACCATGAATCTTGCATGACTGCCCATAAATCTGTAAGAGTACGACGGGGTGGAGATCTCTTCTAAAAAGGACGTTGCAAAGCATCCCAGATATACTCAGTAATGTTCATGTGTGGGGAGTTTGATGGACAGCGGATGTGTTTAAACTCAGAAGAGTGTTACTGGGGCCACTCTGTAGCAATTTTGAACGTGGGGGTGTCGCATTGTCCTGCTGGAATTCCCCAAGTCTGCCGGGATCCATAATGGACATGAATGGATGCAGGTGATCAGACAGGATGCGTGTCACCTGTCGGAGTCATATCTAGACATATCAGGGGTCCCATATCACTCCAGTTTCACATGCCCCACACTATTACAGAGCCTCCACCAACATGAACAGTCAGCTGCTGACACGCAGGGCCCACGGATTGATGAAGTCGTCTCCAAACACGTCCATCCGCTCGATACAATTTGAAAAGAGACTTGTCAGACCAGGCAACATATTTCCAGTCATCAACAGTCCAACTTCGGTGTTGACAGACTCAGGTGCGGGGCGTATAGCTTTGTGTCGTGGAATCATGAAGGGTATGTAAGTGGGCCAGCATTGAAATCTGCAGAAATTTGCGGAAGGGTTGCACTTCTGTCACGTTGAACGATTCTCTTCATCGTCGTTGGTCCATATGTTGCAGGATCTTTTTCCGGCCGCAGCGACGTCGGGGATCTAATGTTTCACTGGATTTCTGATATTCACGGTACACTCGTGAAATGATAGTGTGGGAAAATCACAACTTCATCGGTACCTCGGAAATGCTGTGTCCCATCGCTTTTGCGCCTACCCCCACGTTCAGATCTTGATGTCTTATATAGGCGTTGCCGACCGCAGTGCCGTATTCCACCTGTTTACGAATGTTCAAACTGCTGAGGTCATCGGTTCCAAGACTTACACACTACTTTAACTTAAACTGACTTAACGCTAAGAACAATACACATACCCATGCCCGAGGGAAGGACTCGAACTTCGGCGAGAGGGGCCGCGCAATCCGTAACATGGCGCCTCATACTGCGCGGCCACTCCGCGCAGCTATCTCTGTGTTTTAATACGCATGCCTGTACCAGTTTCTTTGGCGCATAAGTGTATATCGGTGTGTCAAAGATAAAAACATTCATTACATAAAATATCACACACATGGCGCCAAACGTACTTGCTGATGCTCCATTAGAAGTAGCACCGATGTCAAGAATCCAGATGGAAACAGAAAACTTTTATACCCACGTTGTTGATAATGGATCACGCTAAACGTCGGTTCTACCCAGACATAGAAACGGCTCAAATTATACTGCACGATCAAATTCGCAACACTGAGGTAAATTTTGAACTTAATTAGCAGCCGTTAGAACACAAATGTTTACATTTACAATGTTAATGAAACGTAGAATTATATGCTTCGGTTACTGATTGCAAAACATTCACACTTGATATTTGACGATTACAGCGTTATGTACCATGAATGGGAAATAATTGTTTGAATAAACCATAAGTATATTTTGGCGTACAATCCCAGTATGCAAACCGGCAGTTGTGACCGAGCGGTTCTAGGCACTTCAGTCTGGAACCGCTCTCCTGCTACGGTCGCAGTTTCTAATCCTGCATGTATGTGTGCGATGTCCTTAGGCTAGTTAGGTTTAAGTAGTTCTAAGCCTGGGGGACTGATGACCTCAGATGTTAAATCCCATAGTGCTCAAAACCATTTGAACCATTTCAACCCTATACGCAATAAAGATGACGTGTTCCCGTTTGAAAAATACAAAGTTGGGTATCCCACGCAGGAGAGGCTTTTGAGAGATGGTCATTTGTAGCACAGATAGATTTCCGCTTTACAGATTTTAACTTTTCGCGAACACTATTTTCGTTCTGCGGCGGGGCGGAGTCGGTCGCCTGCAATCTCTCTTGTCGAAATTCCCCCTACCTCGATATACTTCTTTCCAACGTCCTTTCACTCTGTAGTAGCAGATACGTGCTAGACAGTGTAAACAGCATTGATGGAACCACTACCTAGTACCTACCACACAGAGGCCGCGCAACTCGAGTGGAAAGTCAGTTACTGAAACTTCATTTTAAAAAATCGGGCGTTCGGAGGATGCAGTCTATTTGCAGAAAGAATTTTAAATTAGATAGAATCTGCTTTTTATTCATATGGAAAAACATGAAATGATTATGAAGTCCGTATTTAATATGGTAATGCTCTATCATTCAAAGTTCACTGTCTGTACAACATAGTTTCACTCGAAAAGCAGCCAGAATTTTTGCAAATCCGACCCGGCTAATTTTCACGGTCTACCAAGTACCGACCCACAACTATTCGCGAATTAAACATTCGGACGTTTCAGTGGTGCCCGCCCGTTGTGACCGAGCGGTCCTAGGCGCTTCAGTCCGGAACCGCGCGGCTGTTACGGTCGCAGGTTGGAATCCTGCCTCGGGCATGGCTGTGTGTGATGACATTAGGTTAGTTAGGTTTAAGTAGTTCTAAGTCTAGGGGACAGATGACCTCAGATGTTTAGTTCCACAGTGCTCAGACCCATTTGAACCATTTTATTTGTTTCACAGGTCTTCTTCGAATGAATTGCTCGCCAAAATATTCCATACAGAGCACTTAACATGCCACATGGAATTGTTACTACGACCAGAAAGCTCACACACTCATAACTCTCAAACTATTTAATTTAGAAACACCAAACTCTCATTAAAATGTTCGTAACTCCAGTTGCTTCAATCACTAGGTATCTGAACCGCAATCAACTCACTATTTCTTCATTTTACAGAGTATTTTTCCGTAAAAACATGGTGTTATCGATAGGCAGTTAGCAATCGACTCTCTCGAACTATTCTACTCACTACCCACTTGATTATATTCTCTCGGGAACAGCTTAATTCTGACTGGCTGTTGATCTAAACGACCAATCAACATTTTCCTTCCAGATCATTCTCGCGGTAAAACTTGCCTTACCCAATCAATAAACTGATAGTAATTAACGCCATTAAACCTTCAATTTCTAGTACATTGTTTAATCAAAATAAGCGAAGTACGAATTATTCTCCATACTAACTTTCATTCTGGCTCCTTTTATACAAAAGCAAGCTCACGCCGACATACGTCATCTGAATCATGGTTGCACCATAACTTTCCCACGGTCTATTTGTACAAGGTTTTATGAAAAATTACATATTAAGTTTTAACTTATGTCCCACATACACTCACTCAATTATTCTCACGCACTCACACAACAAAATATAATCAAATAATAATTTTGACCGATTTTTGTATTGCGTAATGCACAGTGACTAAAGCGCTAAAAAAAAAAATTCTGATTAATTGATTTTTATGCACTGGTAACTTTGTAATGTCTTCAAATGATAAGGGAAGTCAATCTGTATTTGTTACTAACATGGTTTTAAAACACAAGCGTTGGTTTTAGGACTTTTAGGTAATTTTCTGCCTCTCCGGCACTATAATAAATAAAAATCTGAAATTTTAATAGCATCTTTCTATTAATAACAAAAGGCTGTGTACCAAATTTGAACTAAATCGGATAATAACTAATATGGATTATTTATTTTCGTATATGGTATGAATCCTTGTATTGACTGACTTACGATATGCAGTTCTCACGGCAGGCAACGTCAGCTGTGCAGTGAGCAAAGCGAAGAAAAACGTAGCCATCCTGCAGCCACCTTACCAAACGGCTGCGTGCCTTACTGCAACGAATGTCATCTCGTAATAACTTGCTATGTTACAGTACGATGCGTCGTTTCCGAGATACTGACTTGCCTCAAGTTAAAACAAACATCCTGTACACTCTTTTCAAGATATCGTGTGTGAATGAGTTTCGTACGGATGCGATGTCTTTGTGAGAATCTTCTTTTCCTTCAGGATCGTCATAGTGTCCGGTACTAAGATTTGCATCCGTTCTTCTATCCTGAGTTATTTTGTTCCGGAGTGAGCTGATCTCTTTCCAGACATGTGCGACCATGTGCAGCGTCTTCAGTGATGGTGAATCAGTATTTGATCTCGATGATCAAATACCTACAATAAGCGTATTTGTGACCCAGAATGTTCCTTCGGTATACTATAGTGTCAATGAGACTGCCTCATTGAATGGTCTCATATGTCATCTCTACGCACGTTTCTTCTTCGATGAAACAAGTGTAACTTAGAGTGTGTATGTTGACGTACTGAAAGAATGCCCAGCCTTTCCCAAAGTTGCAAAAATGCAAAAATGAACCAGTATGTTACTTGCGAATTATATGGCCCCTTCTTGACTTCCATTAACTTCGTACGGGACTGACAGCCATTCGATGTCGAAGCATACGCCTATGCCTCCTAAGCGACAATACGGTGTGTGGCGAAGAGTACACCACATGCCGTCCATATCAACTCTTTTCTTTTCGAAATTGCAAGTGGTGTTCGAGTAGAGCTGCTGTCCATAAGCCTCAGTATAAGCTCAAATATGCACCCTAAGAAAAAAAATTCTATGCACCAAGAAAGAATTATCCGAATGTGATGGATATCGATAGATCAGATGTGCACGTACAGACAAAAAAACCAACTGAGATTTCAGAAAAAATGGATGAATTATTAGAGAAACAGCTTCGCAAATGGAGCAACTGAGTAACACGTTGGTCCACTTCTCGTCCTTATGCGAACAAGCTGTTGTTCGGCTTTCCATCAAGTGACTACTGGGCCAACTGAACAGAATTTGGTACGATATCCTTCAGCGAGAGATCCAACAACTCTATCAATCGACGTCAAGCCGAATAACTGCTTGCGTAAGGGCCAAAGGTGGACCGTGTCTTCAATTTGTAAAGCTCCTTCTCATGAGCAAATGATTAAATTAATCTGCAATTCTAAGCAATTGTTTGTCTGTACATGTACATCACGTTTACTGATTTCCATCACTTTCGTATTATTCCTTCGTGGTACGTTCTTCTTTTTCTTTTAGTGTAATTTTTACAACTATAGAGTTTTCACACAATAGATGTAAAAGTTCCATTGCTTCTCTTGGAACGTATGATTTGATTACTTTAGCACTAAAATTCTCCTTAATGGGAAATGCCTTTCTCATAGCACCTGTGCTTGTAGTTCGAGAAGGGGGTCAGTGACAACTTTCACACTTAATATACGAACCCAAGCATTTTATTTGGAACATCTATATCTTTTCCATTAGTCCTACTTCATATGAATCTTAGACTGGTGAGCAACATTAAGGATTCAATCAAGCGACAGATCTTTAAGTTATTCATAGATATACATCTGTTGTGACAAAACTGTCAATCGTGTAATCGAACGCCAAGGATGTATCGTCCTGTTCTTTGTTGAAGGCCAACTTTCAATCGCTGTTCTTTTAGTCTATACTCAGGCGCTGCTTGGTGCGCAATGGATCGAATATCTGGGATACGTTGCCACTGCTTCCGTGCTATCTGTATCTGATTTTATTTTACGGAGGTCATAAAAGTTAAAAATGCGTTGTTATGCCACTCCAGCACCAGATCACATACCTGACTTCACAAGCACGATAAGGCGATTGTGCATCAGTTACCGCAGAGATGCTGTTCAGTCTGTGGGAAGAACTCTCGTAACGACAGAATGTATGCTTTGTGGTCAATAGTGTTGACATTGAACACTTCAGGACAAACTATTTGAACTACTTTTTGGTTTCATGAATCACTCGTGTCTTCATAAACACGGCCCAAGGACCTTCGTAATGATAGTATGTATGCTGTGTAATCAACAGTTGTCATACTGTATACTTTAGCATAAACTATTCGAAATACTCTTTGGATTTACATATCACTCATCCCTTCACAAACACTCTTGGAAGGACTCTCGTAATGACAGGAAGCCTGCTATGGAGACAACAGTGGCCGCATTGTACATTTCACGACAACTGATTCGAATTACTGTTTGGTTTTATATATCACTCATCTCTTCAAGAAAGACGGCGGAAAGAATCTTCGTAATGACAGAATGTGTACTGTGTAGTCAACAGTGATCACGTTGTACCTCCAGCACAAACAATTACAATTATTTTTTGATTTCATGAATCACTCACCCCTTCACAGACACAGCTGAAAGAACTGTCACAATGACAGGATGCGTTCTGTATAATCAACAGTGTCTGCATTATACATTTCAGGACAAACTAGTCGAACTACTTTTTGGGTTCATGTATCATTCGTGCCTTCAGACACACGGCTGAAACACATGTCGTATAGAGCACTCTAGACACTTTGATCGGGAAATCTGTTACTGACAGCATGTGTAACGTGTGGCCAATGGTGCTCGCATGGTACTATCCGAATTACTTTTTCATGTCATGTATCACTCGTCAGTGTAAGACAACGTTAATAAATACTGTTTGATGGAACTTTCTGACAGATTGAAACTGTGAGCCGCTCTGGAACACCATTCAGAATTCTTTTGCCTCTCGAGGCATAGCGTTTACAGAATGGCTTATAGAATGGGACGTGCAGGTAAAACTCATGACCCAGCCTTGACAGCTTCAGTTCTGTCACTACGTTTCTCTTGCTGTCTTCACTGCAGAATGATAGATTCTTTCTCAATCGGTTTCCACAATTATGATAAATATTAAATATAACATTATGTGATACCATAACCTGCTTTTTGAATTATCAGTTGTTGTGTTAGCGGTTTCGGTCAAAGTCCTTTATTCAACATCTGTCGTACCAAAGGTCAGGAATAAAGAAAAATTCAGGCGAATAGGATAGTTCAAAAGCGTTATACACATACAAGAAACACTTTCAGCATCACTACGCATCATTTACAAATACAGGTACTATATTTTTAACGTTATGTGCTTTCTTGATGTATGTATGAACTGTTGCTGTTACCCCAGGCTGTAATAGTGTTCATTTTCAATTTTAGAACCTCACTTTTACGTGAAACTTTTCTACATTCATGACGTTTGTACAACAGATAGTGAATCTACATCTACATCTACAGCTAGAAACATATTCCGCAATCCACTATACAGTGCATGGCGGAAGGTACTTTGTACTACTGCCAGTGTTTCTCTTTACTGTTACAATCGCTAACGGAGCGACAAAAAATCGATTGTGTGCCGTCTTCCTTACGAGCCCTGTTTTCTCTTGCCTTGTCTTCACAGTTCTTGCACGACTCGATGGCATTAGGGCTGTGCTGGTTGTTTAAACTCTGTCAAAAGTGTTCCTCTAAAAGAACGTCTTCTTCCTTCCAATGATTCCCATTTGAGTTCAGTTAGCATTTCCGTAACATTCACGAGTTACTCGAATCTGCCAGCAGCAAATCTAGCAGCATGTCTCTGAATCGCTTCGATGCCTCCCTTTAATCCGACCTGCTGAGGATACAAAAAGTCGAGCAGTACTTCAGAATGTGTCGCACAAGTATTCTGCACGTTGTACCATTTGTCATGCAGCATACCTAAAACACTACAAGACTGTTTTTCTTGCTTACCTGCTTGATATACATTGTACCACATTTTAGCAAGCTGTAGTTCACCACACAAAATAGAAAATTTTTCCAAATCATCCCCTGTTTTTCCACAGTCTATAGGACACCAAGAAAATATTTCTTTCTTTGTGTATCTTGTGAAATACGAAACATATGGACCAGAGAATCCACAAATGTTAACAAGTACTTGTAATACTTACTGTGATCATAAAGGAAGGGGCAGCCTTCAAATTTCCTGTGCTGCCAGCAAGGGGGTGACTTGCTGTTTCTTATCGTCTCTTGTTCTCCAGCTTTCGCTACGTAAGCATCTATCTTGTTAGCTCTTCGGGACCATGAATGTATTTACATATACAGGGTGATTCAAAAAGAATACCACAACTTTAGGAATTTAAAACTCTGCAACGACAAAAGGCAGAGCTAAGCACTATCTGTCGGCGAATTAAGGGAGCTATAAAATTTCATTTAGTTGTACATTTGTTCGCTTGAGGCGCTGTTGACTAGGCGTCAGCGTCAGTTGATGCTAAGATGGCGACCGCTCAACAGAAAGCTTTTTGTGTTATTGAGTACGGCAGAAGTGAATCGACGACAGTTGTTCAGCGTGCATTTCGAACGAAGTATGGTGTTAAACCTCCTGATAGGTGGTGTATTAAACGTTGGTATAAACAGTTTACAGAGAATGGGTGTTTGTGCAAAGGGAAAAGTTCTGGACGGCCGAGAACGAGTGATGAAAATGTAGCACGCATCCAGCAAGCATTTGTTCGCAGCCCAGGAAAATCGACTCGCAGAGCTAGCAGAGAGCTGCAAATTCCACAATCAACTGTATGGAGAGTCCTACGAAAAAGGTTAGTTATGAAACCTTATCGTCTGAAATTGGTTCAAGCACTGTCTGCAGCTGATAAGATTAAAAGAATCGATTTCTGTGATTTTATCCTTGCTCAAATGGAAACAGATGAATCTTTCGTTTCAAAGATTGTGTTTAGTGATGAAGCAACTTTCCACACTAACGGGAAAGTCAACCGTCACAATGTCTGTATATGGGGCACTGAGAATCCGCGGGAAACAACTCAGTATGAACGTGACTCGCCTAAGATGAACGTTTTCTGTGCCATTTCAGCCAATAAAGTTTTTGGTCCCTTTTTCTTCGAAGGTGCTACTGTAACTGGACTACAGTATCTGGAGATGTTAGATAATTGGCTGTTCCCTCAGCTCGAACAAGAAGCACAACAATTCATATTTCAGCAGGATGGAGCGCCTCCACATTGGCACTTATCTGTCCGTAACTACCTGAACGTCAACTACCCGAGGCGATGGATCGGCCGCCAGGCAGCCCGTGACAGAGCACTTCATCACTGGCCTCCAAGAAGCCCTGATCTTACCCCCTGCGATTTTTTCTTATGGGGGTATGTTAAGGATATGGTTTTTCGGCGACCTCACCCAGCCACCATTGATGATTTGAAACGAGAAATAACAGCAGCTATCCAAACTGTTACGCCTGATATGCTACAGAGAGTGTGGAACGAGTTGGAGTATCGGGTTGATATTGCTCGAGTGTCTGGAGGGGGCCATATTGAACATCTCTGAACTTGTTTTTGAGTGAAAAAGAAACCTTTTTAAATTCTCTTTGTAATGATGTATAACAGAAGGTTATATTATGTTTCTTTCATTAAATACACATTTTTAAAGTTGTGGTATTCTTTTTGAATCACCCTGTATTTAAATTAATACCCGTCAGATTTATTTATTTAACAACTCAAACATACCCCTTTACATTAATCTCTTTTAGCTAACAGCCTTGTTTGCAGCTATTCCTGACAGAAATTCAAGAGCGCCAACGCGGAGCCGGTCCGCCATTGTTGTGATCGAAATACTGATTAGAAAATTATCAGATCTTTTATCGTTCACAAATGAACTTGCAGTTTCTCAGAAGTCCGATACTCGGTTAACCATAAAGCATAACGCGATTGACCGATTGCGTTATGCGCTCGCCTTTTCCAAATTATGCTAAGCCACGTCTGTAACTTTGCGTTTCTCTCCAGCACCAGTCTGGAATTACAGGAAATCACAACAGGAATCAACAAGCACTGCTCGGCTAATTTCAGTTAACATTACTGAGTTGATTTTCAGATGGGAAGTGGTAGGTGATTGCGACTACATTCCTTACATTCTCTATTTTCCTTCCACCTTCGAAAGTAGGCAAGATAGTGGTTACAAATCAAGTCACCTAGAGACGACACCGTCCGAAACAACATGTAGCACAGCGTTATTAGCAAACAGTCGTGGATTGTTACTTATACTTTGATCAGAGTTTTTATGTGTGTTGAGAACAAAAGTGGTCGTTATTAGCAAACAGTCACAGATTGCTGCTTGCCCTACTGGTGAGAACTTTTATGTATATTGAGAACAAAAGTGGTCTTGTCACACTTTCCTCCGCACTCCTGCCGATACTTTTGGATCCGAGAAACATTGGCCATCCAAACAACGTACGGAGATCTATTACTTCTTCTTCTTTTTCTTTTTCTCGTGTTAAGGCCACTGTAGAATCAGGCATAGCACTTAGTTCTTTTCTTCCCAAAATCTGTTCATTGTCCCTTTTCTTCTCTCACACTCTTCTTCCGAGATCTTCAGTATCCTCTTCTCTTGTCTGCTCCACTGGTGAGTCGCTGCCCTTTCCCTTTATCCTTCCCTGTCATCGATCTACAGCATATTGGACGGTGTGTACTCCTTACTCCTCTTTTCCTTTCATTTCACTTTGGCCCCAAGTCCGACCAGTCCTTCCGGAGTTCAACAACCCAGTTGGTTCCTGTCTTCCTTCTTCTCCTCCACGTTGTTCCCCATACTCTTTTCGTCATTCTGCCCATAATCATCCCTATCACATGTCTGGCAAACCTTGCCCTTTTCAGTCTGACTTCTCCTTATATCGTCCTCATGCTCCGGTACAGTTCTTCGCTAGGTCTCTGCATCCACCTCCCACCACCTCGTTTGGACCAAGTATTTTCCTCAGTATTTCTCTCTCTTCTTTCTTCTAGTTGTTCTGCATCATAACTTCATAGTGTTGCCCTCTAAGCAACATATAACACTACATTTCTTACCGTTGGACTACTGAGGATCACCTGAAAGAACTTACGTCTTCTTTCTTTTCTCCATCCTTTTGTTCCACTAATTTTATATTCTTTCCTATGTTTTTCTCTTAAACCTTCCGTCCATATTGCGGTTGTATTTTTCTTTGTTTCCTCTTGGAAGTCCTTGAAACTTCTTACTTTCGCTCTGAATTCATCTCTTTCTACTATTATTTCTCTGTTATTTCCATTTCCCTCAGTCTGTTTTAAGTTCTTTGATCCACGTCATTACGTCATTGATGTTTCTGGACTTGAGTTATAAAAGTTTTTTTTTTTTTCACCTTGCCATTTTAGATGTCCACATAGAATAGAACTCGTTATGTCTAATGTGTCGGATATTCGTTCTGTAATTTCATAAACTTTACGTTTAAGTAATAATTTCCATTTCTGGAATAGTATTTTGGTCTTCAGACCTTCCTCGTTATTTTCCGTTATTCTTTTATATTTCACTTAATTCTTTGGCTGTTTTGAACGAAAGACACTCTGAAGCGTGAGAGCTTTCTGGTCTAATGACAGTGTTGTAGTGTCAGAGACGTGCATTAATGGAAGCAGACTTCACGTTATATAAGTTTTCCGTTAACTGAAAAGCCGCTTGCTTTTTCCTTGCCCTTCCCAAGTTAGCCTCTTTATCCAAAGCATTTGTTGCGTTATTTCACCAAGATATTTCAGTTTTTAAAACTCAGTTTCCATGTATTTAGGTACCTCCTTTGAATCTGTCATAAGCTCTGTTACTTCGGAAGATATAAAAAGGCCTGCTTTTGAAACTTTTTCTTGAGAGATTTATCTACATTGTTGCAACTTCTCAAAAATGGTTCAAATGGCTCTGAGCACTATGAGACTTAACATCAGCCACTCCTTAGAACTTAGAACTACTTAAACCTAACTAACCTAAGGACATCACACACATCCATGCCCGAGGCAGAATTCGAACCTGCGAGCGTAGCGGTCGTGCGGTTCGAGACTGAAGCGCCTAGAACCGCTCGGCTACACCGGCCAGGTGTTGGATCTTCTGTACTGGGCGGTTAGAATTAGTCTGGAAAGCATGTAAGGCTGTTATAGGGTATGTTGTGATAAGAAATAATTGTAACTTTTGAAGAATGGGACTTTACCCGTTCTAGATGAGCTAGTACGCCGCAAGAATGATGGGTCATTGGGACATTCTGTGTACATAAAATCTACGTACACAGATCTTTATGTGCAGTCGTCTATCTGCCATCACCCCGCACAAACCACCATTGTTCTTAGTACCTTAATACATCGGGCGCACGTAACATCGGTCGATGAAAACCTTCGCGCTAAATTAGAACACCAGGAGAAGGTTCTTAAAGAGAATGGCAACACTTCACGCCAAATAAGGAAGGCCACGCACAGCTATAATAGCAAGAAGCAACGCACTGAGGCACAGCTGACGATTATAAATCAACTACGTTCCTTCTACATGGCGGGAATGTGTCTTCTAAAACAGGCAGATTGCTTAGGAAAAATAATTTCATCGTTGTCTTCAGTCCACCAGTGAAGAGCTTCTCCCTAGTTGGATCCGTTAAAGAGGACTTGCAGTTTAATAAAGCGGGCATTTACCAAATTTCCTGTGGGTGTGGTGCTGCATACATTGTCCAGACGACACGAAATATCCAGGAGCGTTATGCAGAACACGAAAGATGCACCCGTCTTCGGCAACTGTTAAAATCAGCAGTAGCAAGGCACTGCATTTCCATGGGACACTCATTGGAATCCAATAGAACAAAAAATTTAGCACAAGTTTCCAGTTTTTCGGATTCAGCAATCAAACAATTGGTGGAAATACGTCATGCAGACAATCTTATAAATCGTGGCAACTGCTTTCTACTGGGTAAATATTGGAGTCCCATAATGAAAACAATCCAGTCACAGCGGAATCGACGGGTTCATTCGATACTCAGTGATTAATCATCTCTCACTTCCACCACCGAGGGCAGCACACGCAACTCGCCTATACCGCGCGTTTCATCACCTGACGCATGCGCCGAAAGACGCCAGCACATCTCGCATGCGCGAGATTCGGCATAAATACGGTGACTGCGCCTGGGCTCTTCAGTAGCTTTCTACTCAGCTGAAGGTGGCTGGATGTCTCTGGGTCGAAACATAGTGGCAGAATGTCGACAGGGTCCGGCTGGACATCCGAAAATTATTATAACTGAGAAGTAATTGTTAAGAGAAGTATTCGATACGTTGCGCCGTTTCCGAGTTAATTACCACTGAAGTTAGTCTATCAGGCCTCTACACGCGCGAATTCAAACGGGCCACCAGATACACACAGTGTCGGTTGTTCCCATAGCGTAGTCGATACTGCTCAGCCTTTGTCTCTGGTTCGATCCTTACTAGTGCCATGTCAATTTGGTCAATATCGCTGTCTTTTTTGGTTTTGGAAACAAACGAAGAACAAGTTTGGTGACACAATCTATGGCGGGCCGCTTGAAATTCCGTGCGCGAGCTTGATTGTCTAACTTAAGTGCTAATTAACTCGGAAACGGCGCAACATAGCGAATTATGTTCTGAACAGTTAATTCTCAGCACAATCTACCCTGCAGTACACTTACCAGCTTCTCAGACTCTTCCTGACTAATTTTTTAGTTCCTCAAAGGACGTAGCCAAAGGGGGGAGGCGGGGGAGGAGGGGGTTCCACAGGGCCCGCGCCCTCCTATCGAATGCCGGACATTTGCCACACTTGCCCCTTCGCCAGGTTGCGATCCCTCAGGTAAGGGACGCCCTTCCTCGTACTACTTCCGTCCGCTTTCAAACCGCCGTCTCCACATCTTACTCGTTACAACCAGTACGTAAGGGACCTTCTTCTTCGACATCTTGGCCAAATACAGAGCTTCTTTACCGAAATCGAAATATTTACAACTTTTAGGAAACGACAGCAATACCGACGATTATGTCAGTATGTAATTAGTTCTGCCAAGTATAAATATAGATCCCTCTGTCTGTACGGTACCTTCCTTTCACGCTTACCTATTTGCGATAGAAACAGTCCATCGCCATGGGAGAAACAAGAAAGGAACGATGTAAAGAGAATGCGAATGTACGCTAATAATTTCTTTTTGATCACTGCATTTGTGCCTACTTTAATTACTACAACTACATGCCCAAAAGACAATAAGAAAAGAAGAAATGGGTATTTGAATGTTTGAAAAGAAGAACGATATACTCCATATTAATTTACTCTCTAAAATGCGATATCTCTTGCGCCGAAACATTAGTTAACAAAGTGTAGCGGGACAATGTTCAAAACATGACTGAAAATACTTGCACTAAACAGAGATAAGAATGTCTGTGACTGATATGTCATCTAAAGTCGACGTACAATTTTAAAATGTTAGAAATAAGGAAATGAAGTAATACTGAATGCAATGCTTGTAACGTTGTAAGTAGGCTGTTTAGGTTTTTATGTTGGTAACACAACGTAGCGCTCTGTATGAAAATCACTGACTGCGCTGTGCGCATTCTGTGGCTGGTTTGCATTGTTGGAATATTCGCTTGTGTAGCGTTGGGCAGTTCGATGTCAACAGCGCGTAGCGTTGTGCAGTTGGAGGTCAGCCGCCAGCAGCGGTGGATGTAGGGAGAGAGATGGCAGAATTTTGAGAGCGGACGATCTGGGCATGTGTCAATCAGAAAGAGTAAATTTGTAATATTGAATATCATGACTTTTGAACATTATTAAGGTAAATACATTGTTTGTTCTCTATCAAAATCTAACTATGCCTATCAGTAGTTAGTGCCCTCAGTAGTTAGAATCTTTTATTTAGCTGGCAGTATTGGCGCTAGCTATATTGCAGTAGTACGAGTAACGAAGATTTTTATGAACTAAGTGATTCATGAAAGTTATAGGTTATTGTTAGTCACAGCCATTCTCTTGTAGGGATTGTTGAAAGTCAGATTGCGTTGCGCTAAAAATATTGTGTGTCAGTTTAGTGTTGATCAGAAAAAGTAAAGAGAGAAATGTCTGAGTACGTTCAGTTGCGCTCAGTTGTTTGAAAATCAAATAACGTAAGGGGTTAATCAGTACAGTAATTGATAAATTTTTTCTGAGGGGACGTTGCAACGTACGTTGTTGTTCTACATTGTTTAGTTCTGGTATTTACAGGGTCACGGGGAAAGCATCCTAGGTTTTGGAGGGAAAAGCCGTAATTGTAATTATCTATACTACAACAGAAACAAAAAGCACAACTCAAGGAAAAATAATGTAATGTGTGTTTCAGCTCACAAGCGACATTGAAGCAGGTAGTTCCTGTGACTTAGTATGGGCAGAGGTTATATTCGACAACCGGAATAAATTAATAACTGGCTCCTTTTACCGACTTCCGGTCTCAGATGAAACAGTTGCTGATGAGTTCAAAGAAAACTTGAGTATCATCACAAATAGGTACCCTGCTCATACAATTACAGTTGGCGGTGACTTCAATCTACCTTCCGTCTGTTGACAAAAATACATTTTCAGACCCTATTGCAGATAGAAAACAACTTCCGTAATTTTTCTAAATGCTTTTTTAAAAATTATTGTGAACAATTCGTTCACGAGGCCATTGAAATTGTAAATGGTTAGGAAAACACACTTGATTTCTTAGCTAGAAATAACCATGAGCATCACGGCGGATACAGGGATTAGTGAACACACAGTCGAGCGGCTGAATTCCGTAACAAGGAAATTCACCAAAACTAAACGCAAAATATATCTATTTGTAAAAGCAGCTAAAAATTCGCTTGACGTCTTTTAAGAGGCAGTCTCCAATCCTTCCAAACTACGTAAATGAAGACCATATGTGGCTTAAGTTCAAAGAAATAGTGTCAACAGCAGTCGAGAGATTCTTACCAAATAAATTAATAAGAGACGGAACTGATCCCCCATGGTACACAAAACTCGACACAAAGCTGCTGCAAGAGCACCGAAAAAGGCAAGTATAATTTAGACGGATGCAAAATCTCCAAGATCGGTGAAGTTTTACTGAGGCTCGAAATTTAGTGCGGATTTCAATGCGAGATGCATTTAATAGTTTCCACAACGAAACTCTTTCTAGAAATGTGATGGAAAATCCAAAGAGATTCTGGTTCTATGTTAAGTAAACCAGCGGAAAGGGTCAGTAAGCGATGAGGAGGAGGAGGAGGGGGAGACAAGGGACCCAACCCTTCGGAGCAGGTAAAATAGTGGCAAATGTCCGCACACCCCTCCTATCACTTAAACGAAATTCCACACGTCCTAGTTGCCATGTAGTGAAAGTGAAAGATATAAAGGGCGATCAGAAAGTCTGCAGCGTATATGAAACCTAGCGCGATTCCTGGGAGGGTAAATCATGGCCGACTCGTGGGCAAGTGATTAGTGCGGCATTCGTGCCTTTCTGACGTGGAAGCGTGTATTATGGCGACGTTATTACCAAATACCTCTAAACAGGATCAACGTGCTCTTATTCTTTTCTTGGTAACCATCGGAGAACTAAGAGTGTGTATAGGGCAGAACGTCTGACGAAAACCACCGTTGTGGAACTGTGTGACACGGGGCGCCGCTACTTCATGATAACGCACGTCCCCATATCGCAAATGTCGTACCGCAGAAGTTACGCCAACTCAAGCGGGAGATTCTCGAGCACACATCCTATAGTCCTGATCTCTCCCTATGCGATTATCACGCATTTGGCTCCTTAAAAAAGCCCTTGAAGGATCGGTGATTGCTGTCGGACGAGAATGTGCAGCAGTCACTTAAGCACTTCTTCACGCATCAGGACACAGTGTTTTATCAAACGGATATCTTCAACATGATGCGTCGGTTGAAAGATTACCTCCACGTCTATGCGATTTTTCTTGAGTGTCAGACATATTCTGGACTGTACGTCCTTCGAAAGGAAACGTTTTGATCGACCCTTGCAATTTGTTTTCATTGTTATGAAGACAAAGGTAAATACACTATCGACAGTCAAGAAGACCGTCGACAGATTTAAACCATCGATATATCGATTGCACTACTGGCTGTCACCTATCCCTACTTTAACCAAGGCCAACTGTCATACAGTTTTGGCCGTATTTGAGTTCAGTTGGTATTTTGCTAATCAGTTCAGTCCTTATATGTAGTTGAATTTAACGTAAGTGCTACCATTTATTGTTTTTGGTTCAAATGGCTCTGAGCACTATGGGACTTAACATCTGAGGTCATCAGTCCCCTAGAACTTAGAACTACTTAAACCTAACTAAGCTAAGGACGTCACACACATCCATGCCCGAGGCAGGATTCGAACCTGCGACCGTAGCAGCCGCGCGGTTCTGGACTGAAGCGCCCAGAACCGCTCGGCCACCGTGGCCGGCTTATTGTTTTTGTGCTGTGTGCTGTTCTGACAGTTTTTAACTTTGGATAACTTTGTATTATGAAAGAAGAGAAATACCGAGTTCGATTCTTCCACCCGCGTTTTGGTACGTTGAAAATATGTATGCAGTACTATAATAGCCTAATTTTCTATTTATAGCAGTATAATGCCGGCACTGCTGTCGTCATTAGGAGACTGGTAGAACTTTGGAGATGTAATATTTCAGTATTTTACAAGGCAGTGGTGCGATAAACAGCATTACTAGTAGCATTAGAATGAGTGCATAAAAATACGCTTTGATTTGTCTGTGTCGTCGCGAAACATCGTTGATCAACAAAAATATCGCTCAGTCGGCGAGTGTTACGTTTATTTAAAAAATGTGTTAAAAGTTCTATCATTTATATCCCAAATGGTAAAATATTACCCAGTCTGGTGACCCGGGCGGTACTCTTATTACGAAAATGTGCTTCTATACGGGAAGACGGGGAAGTGTTTGTGGAGAACGGCAGGGATATGTGATGACAGGACATTCTATAGTTCTTTCGTTCCTAAAATTTATTTTCAGTACGCTGCTCAAATTTCTCCGTGCCACCACGATCTACATCAACCCTCCCCCTTTTCGTCCAAAATATTTTCGCTCTTGTAATACTGTTTAACTGAAATTACGGGTTCCTTACGCTATTAAAGCTTTAGATATGCATGCATTCATGCACTATCATATGACGAAACATGCACATCTAACGGAAAAACATGGAATATAAGAATGCCATCTTTTGGTGCGATGCATTTTATTTTATTTGAAAACAGTTTACAACCACCAGTTTTTCCAAACTCTCCACCGACCGGGTTAGGTCTGCAGTTTGAGGCGCTGAGCATGCGATCTATGGAGTCAGAAAGCGAGGTGGTTGGAATGCATCCGTCGACAACATTGAAAATGGTTTTTAGCGGTGTCCCATTTTCAATTTTGGCAAATGCCGCGGTTGGTTCCCTACTATAGGGCACAGTCAATTCCTGCCGAATTCTTTCTGTCCTCGCAGATTTCAGCCTCTGTGGTTAAATTGAAAGACCTGCATCGAAGGCGAGGCTAACATCTCTTGGGAGACTCTGAGCACTAAAAGACACATTTACATTGGAAGGCGACTGTCAATTGTCACTTTATACTACGTATCTCGACATAAAGGTGCCTCACTTGAGGAACGGCGATGTATCATGTCTTCAAGTTTTACTACAACAATTATGTTCTGCTGTGAAATGTCTTATTCGCCATGTCCTCTAAACAGTGAGTCCAACCGTCAGAGCTCTAACGTATTTGTAAATAAAAGTCGTATTAACGACGACGTATGTTGTACATCATAGAGCAGTTTATTAGTATCAAACACGGTGTAATCACATTATCATGGATAAATAGAAACTGATTTATGACGTCGTATACATTAGACACTATTTGAAATTAACATGTGAATCACGGTTAACATTCCAAAACTGTAGCTCATAGCTTCTGTGTACTCCGTTTCATTTTGTTAATAAGGTCGGTTGTTATACTTTCGGGCTGACTGTTGAAATAATAAAGAAGTTCTTCATCTGCCAAGGAAATTGAAACATTTTAATGAAATGAAAGACATTTAATAAAATTTGAGCATGAATCGAGGATTCTGGGATGCTTTGATGTGCTGAAAAAATTCTGGCTTTGTTTCAGATAAGTTGTAATTTTAAATAGGATATTGTAATAGGAGAAAGAGCACTATTGTCAAAAAAGATTTGAACACGTTTAAATTTATACGTTATCCATCAGAATGTTGAGATTCTTCTGCTCTGCGATAGCGAAGCTTATATTACAAGATTGAACTGTGTTTTGTTAGCAAAAAAGCAATACAATATATTTGAATTTTAATTGATTTGGCAATAGAGTGAATGTATCATATTGCCGAATATGGAAATATTTCATTGCGCATTTGGGTTTTCTTATGCATATACTGTTGAGAACATATGTTATAATGCAATACATTTTTATGAAATACTTTTCTTGCTAATTTTTATAGACCACTACAATTTGTATGAAGGCAACCGGAAGGCAAATTATCTACGTGTACATAAAATTAATAAATAAATAAATAAACAAATTTTCAGAATAAAACGTTAAACAAGAGCCTTCTTAAGGTATTCTTTAACCAATAGGTCTCCCCCTTTTTGATAAAATCCTGACTTTGTCCTCGATTCCTTCTTCTTCTGTTGCGTTCCTCCATTCCCTGATTACCTTTTCTAATACACATCTGAATTGGTAAGCAAACAATCCATGTCCTCAATTTACTTTAGTTTCGAACTCAAAATGCTTGGTCGTTTCACGCAAAATCTTTTTTAACCTCTCTGTTATTTCCTTACTGCTCCTTTTTCTTTCTGTTATTTACTCCTCGGTGGTTCTGTTACTTGCGAAGTCTTCGAGCCACCCTGATATGGATGATAACGAACTTTGACACAAAGCGGTCAGATATTAAGGAATAATTGAAACAACAACTTACGATATTGTGTAATGTCATTTGTGGAATAGTACAGACCCTTTAAAGTTAAATCTTGTTCCTGCAAAACTCTGTACACTTTCAAACAGTAACGCGTCGAAAACCCAGAAATCACATACGATCACAGCTGACAGTTTGATTCCAGTTGAGACGACAGAGAGGCCGGTGCTCAGCTGAACATCATGAGGTGGGAGGCTCGCCTCGAGTCGGCCTCCCTGTCCGGCCGTCCCTCGCCGCAGCCGACGCAGCCGCCGCCCCCGCCGCTGCTGCCCGCGCCGTCGCCTCTCCCCCTGCCCCTACCTTTACCCTTTGCCTTGGCCCTGGGTTTGGGTCTGGGCTTGGGTTTCTCCTTGGCGCGGCGTGACGGAGCAGCCTCGCGCCGGCCGAGCCTTTTTACGGGCTTGGCTCGCGCACTGCGCAGGCGCCGGGCGACGGAGCGGCATCGCCCACTGGACAGCTGGCGACGTCTACTCGTCCTGGAGCAACAGGTGCGGCGCCCGGCTGTCGCCCTCGCTGGGACTCTGTGGTGACAGGTACAAGCGGTTAGCGCACACTGTCGCCACGCGTTTACTGCATGCGGTGACAAAACATATTCCGGGCAGCAATATGGGATTGTTGGTCCGCCTTGATGCAAAACGCTTGTGTCATACACACTGGGTGATCAAAAACTCAGTATATATTTGAAAACTGAATAAATCACGGAATAATGTAATAGAGAGATACAAATTGACACACATGCTTGGAATGACATGCGGTTTTATTAGAACAAACATATGGCGCTTCATCTGATCAGATTAGCAATAATTAGCATAACAAAGTAAGACAAAGCAAAGATGATGTTCTTTACACGAAATGCTCAATATGTGCACCATCATTCCTCAACAATAGCTGTAGTCGAGGAATAATGTTGTGAACAGCACTATAATGCATGTCCGGAGCTACGATGAGGCATCGGCGTCGGACGTTGTCTTTCAGCATCCCTAGAGATGTCGGTCGATCACGATACACTTGCGACTTCACGTAACCCCAATAATCGCACGGACTGAGGTCTGGGGACCTGGGAGGCCAAACATGACGAAAGTGGCGGCTGAGCACACGACCATCACCAAACGACGCGCGCAAGAGATCATTCACTCGTCTAGCTTGTTTTTCTTTTTTTTTTGTTCTAGTAAAACCCCATGTCATTCCAAGCATGTGTGCCAATTTTTACCTCTCTATCTACATTATTCCGTGGTTGATTAAGTTTTCAAATTTATACTAACTTTTTGATCACCCTGTATATATGAGGTGGTCCATTGATTGTGACCGGGCCAAATATCTCACGAAATAAGCATCAATCGTGAAATCTACAAAGAACGAAACTCGCCTAGCTTGAAGCGGGAAACCAGATGGCGCTATGGTTGGCCCGCTAGATGGCGCTGCCATAGGTCAAACGGATATCAACTGTTTTTTTTAATAGGAACCCCCATTTTTATAACATATTCGTGTAGTACGTAAAGAAATATGATTGTTTTAGTTGAACCACTTTTTTCGCTTCGTGATAGATGGCGGTGTAATAGTCACAAACGTATAACCACGTGGTATCACGTAACATTCAGCCAGTACGGACGGTATTTGCTTCGTCATACATTACCCGTGTTAAAATGGCCCGTTTACCAAATGCGGAAAAGGTCGATATCGTGTTGATGTATGCTATTGTGATCAAAATGCTCAACCGGCGTGTGCTATGTATGCTGCTCGGTATCCTGGACATCATCATCCAAGTGTCTGGACCGTTTGCCGGATAGTTACGATATTCAAGGAAGCGGGAAGTGTTCAGCCACATGTGAAACGTCAGCCACGGCCTGCAACAAATGATGATACCCAAGTAGGTGTTTTAGCTGCTGTCGCGGGTAATCTGCACATCAGTAGCAGACAAATTGCGCGAGAATCGGGAATCTCAAAAATGTCGGTGTCGAGAATGCTGCACCAACATCGATTGCACCCGTACCACATTTCTATGCTCCAGGAATTGCATGGCGATGACTTTGAACGTCGTGTACAGTTCTGCCACTGGGCACAAGAGAAATAACGGGACGATGACAGATATTTTGCGCGCGTTCTATTTAGCGACGAAGCGTCATTCACCAACAGCGGTAATGTAAACCGGCATAATATGCACTATTGGGCAACGGAAAATCCACGATGGCTGCGACAAGTGGATCATCAGCGACCTTGGGGGGTTAATGTATAGTGCGGCAGTATGGGAGGAAGGATAATTGGGCCCCATTTTATCGATGGCAATCTAAATGGTGCAACGTATGCTGATTTCCTACGTAATGTTCTACCGATGTTACTACAAGATGTTTCACTGCATGACAGAATGGCGATGTACTTTCAACATGACGGACGTCCGGCACGTAGCTCGCGTGCTGTTGAAGCGGTATTGAAAAACATATTTCAGGACAGGTGCATTGGTCGTCGAAGAACCCACTGGATCTGACGTCCCCGGATTTCTTTCTGTGGGGAAAGTTGAAGGATATTTGCTATCGTGATCCACCGACAACGCCTGACAACATGCGTAAGTGCACTGTCAATGCATGTGCGAACATTACGGAAGGCGAACTACTCGCTCTTGAGAGGAATATCGTTACACGTATCGCCAAATGCATTGAGGTTGATTGACATCATTTTGAGTATTTATTGCATTAATGTGGTATTTACAGGTAATCACGCTGTAACAGCATGCGTTCTCAGAAATGATAAGTTCACAAAGGTACATGTATCACATTGGAACAACCGAAATAAAATGTTCAAGCTTACCTACGTTCTGTATTTTAATTTAAGAAACCTACCTGTTGCCAACTGTTCGTCTAAAATTGTCAGCCATATGTTTGTGACTATTACAGCGCCATCTATCACAAATCGAAAAAAGTGGTCCAACTAAAACATTCATATTTCTTTACGCACTACACGAATATGTAATAAAAAATGGGGGGTTCCTATTTAAAAATAAAAAAAAAACGCAGTTGATATCCGTTTGACCTATGGCAGCGCCATCGAGCTAGTTTTCCCCTTCAAGCTAGAGAAGTTTCGTTCTTTGTAGTTTTTTCATTTGACGCTTATTTCGTGAGATATTTGACCCAGTCACGATCAATGGACCACCCTGTATATATTTTCGTCATACATCATGTCATCTGCAACTTCGTTGGATGGCTTGCAGCTACTTTTAGGTACAGAGAAACATAAAGACCTTGGTCGAGATCCAAGTCTGGACCGCATGACTTGCTTTTATTAAGTGATTTAAGTTGCTTCACTACCCCGAGGATATTTACTTCTACGTTACTCATGTTGGCTGATGTTCTCGATCCGAATTCTGGAATATTTACTTCATCTTCTTTTGTGAAGGCATTTCGGAAGGCTGTGTTTAGTAACTCTGTTTTGGCAGCATTGTCTTCGATAATAACTCCATTGCTATCGCGCGAGAAGGCATTGATTGTTTCTTGCCGCTAACATACTTTACATACGACCAGAATCTCTTTGGATTTCCTGCCAGGTTTCGAGACAAAGTTTCATTGTGGAATCTGTAATAAGCATCTCGCATTGAGTTCCACACTAAGTTTCGAGCTTCTGTAAAAGATCGCCAATCTTGGGGATTTTGCATCTGTCTAAATTTGGCATGTTTGTTTCGTTGCTTCTGCAATAATGTTCGAACCCGTTTTGTATACCAAGGAGGATCAGCTCCGTAGTTTGATAATTTATTTGGTATAAATCTCTCAATTGCTGCCGATACTATTTCTTTTAATTTAAGCCACGTCTGGTCTACACTTAATTATTATTAATGAGGAATGAGTGGAGATTGTCTCTCAGGAAGGCGCCAAGTGAATTTTTATCTGCTTTTTTGAATAGGTATATTTTTCGCTTATTTTTCGAGGATTTATGGATTACAATATTCAGTCTCGCTACGACAACCCTGTGTTCACTAATCCCTGTATCGGTTTTGATGCTCGTTATTAACTCAGGATTATTTGTTGCTAAGAGGTCAAGAGTGTTTTCACAATCGTTTACTATTCGCGTGGGCTCATGAACTAACTGCTCGAAATAATTTTCAGAGAATGCGTTTAGCACAATTTCGGATGATATTTTATGCGTACCTCCGGAACTGAACATGTATTTTCGCCAACACATCCAGCGTGCATTAAAGTCGGCAGCAACTATTATTGTATAAGTCGGGTACGTGTTTCAAATCAAACTCAAGTTTTCTTTGAACCTTTCAGCAACTGTATCATCTGAATTGGGAGGTAGGTAAAAGGATTCAATTATTATTTTCTTCTGTTTACCAACAGTGACCTCTGCCCATACCAAGTCAAAGGAAGAATCTATTTTAATTTCGCGACAAGTTAAACTACTTCTAACAGCAACAAACACGCCACCATCAACCGTGTTAGCCTATCCTTTCGGAACACCATTAGGCTTTTCGCAAAAATTTCGGCTGAGCTGATATCCGGCTTTAGCCAGCTTTCAGTGCCTGTAACGATTTGAGCATCAGTGCTTTCTATTAGGGCTTGGAGCTCTGGTAATTCCCCAACACAGCTACGACAATTTCCAACTGTTATACCAATGGTTCCTGTATCTACGTTCTTCCTGTGTTCAGCCTGCACCCTTTGTGACTGAAGCCCGTCTTATGTTTTCCCGAGACCCACTAACCTAAAAAAACCGCCCAGTCCACGCCACACAGCTCCTGCTATCCGTGTAGCCGCCTCCTGCTTATAGTGGACACCCAACCTATTCAGCGGAACCCGAAACCCAACCACCCTTTGGCGCAAGTCGAGGAATCTGCCGCCTACACGGTCGCAGAACCGTCTGAGCCTCTGATTCAGACCCTCCACTCAGCTCTGTACCAGAGGTCCGCAATCGGTCCTGTCGACTGTGCTGCAACTGGTCAGCTCTGCTTTCATTTGGCGAGCAAGATTGGCAGCCTTTATCACTTCTGTTAGCCGCTCGAAACCAGAGAGAATCTCTTCTGATCCAAAGCGAAACACATCATTGGTACCGACGTGAAGAACCACCTGTAGTTTGCTGCACCCTGTGCTCCTCATGGCATCCGGGAGGACCCTTTCCACATCTGGAATGACTCCACCCGGTATGCACACTGAGTGCACATCGGTTTTCTTACCCTTCTTGTCAGTCAAGTCTCTAAGGGGCCCCATAACGCATTTAAAGTTGTAGCTCCCAACTTCCAACAATCCCACCCTCTGTGATAGCCCGGATCTTGCACGCTGAGAGGTTTCCTCTGAATCAGGACAGGCGACAGCATCTGCCTGAATATCGTTTTAGAGATGTTGCCGAAAATGTCGTCCGTTCCCGTTAATGATCAACTGGTACCTACGTGTTAATAATTGTCTAACATGCTCAGAGCACCCAGGTACTTCAAGAATAGTGGCTGCATATTCAGCCAATCGGGCAGCTAGACATTCTCGAGTATCTGTCGGCATCTTATACACCAAACGCTTAATCTTCCTCCAATAAAAATAAATGCATAGGAGTGAGATGGGGAGATTATTGTGACCACTGTACTTGCCTACCTCTCCCGATTCAACAGCAAGGCAAATCATTGTCTAAATGTGCGCTGAAGTCAACGAGAAATTGCGGTGGAACCCCGGTCATGCGGAATCATAAACGCTGCGAGACTGCTAGCGGGACGTTCTCCAATATATGTAATAGTACCTCACGGAAAAAGAAACGGTAATTTTCTCTACATAGCCTGGTGGGCAGAACATACGGTCCAACCAGATGGTCGTGAACACTATCGGCCCACACATTTATCATAAATCTTTGACGGTGGTGGAACACACGAAATGCGATGAAATTGTCCAGCTCCCAGACATAGCTGTTTTCTCTTTTGAATATTCCTTGTCTTGTGAAGTGAGCCTCGTCAGAAAACAAAAGACACATTTGAAACTCAGGGATGTTTACAGTTTGGTGTAGATACCGTTGGTACAATTCCTTGCGCTGTGGTGTCATCGGCTGACAGGTCTTGTACCTTCTGATACTTGTATGGATGCATGTCCGCCCCGTACAGGACGTTGCACACATTAGCACTCGAGGTATTTAGTTCCTTACCTCTCGATCGTATACTGGTGCTTGGGATCTCCCCAACACGGTGTAACAAAGCCTCCTGAAACTGAGCACTTCACACACCATGATGTCTACCAATTTGTGGTCTTTCGGGTGTAAGGGATCCCATTTCACAAAGACGCCCATCAAGTCTTTGAAATCTGACTTTACCTGGTAACCACATCCCCTACAATGAGAGGTATTTCAGCTAACACGGTTGGAGTCTCAAGATCCTGCAAACATCAATAGAAATTTTCATGGAAAAACGCAACATAACATAAATAGGAACAACGTCATTGTGGCTGCGCGGGGTAGCCGCGCGGTCTCAGGCGCCTAACCACGGTTCGCACGGCTCCTCCCGTCGGAGGTTCGAGTCCTCCCTTGGGCATGGGCGTGTCTGTTGTCCTTGGCGTAAGTTAGTTTAAGTTAGATTAAGTACTGTGTAGGCCTAGGGACCGTTGACCTCATCCGTTTGACCCCATAGGAACTTACCACAAATTTGAAAATTTCCAGTGTGATTGTTTATTCAGGGGCTTGGTCATTCCTAACAGTAATTAAAACTTATCGTTGTTAGCTGTAGTATGTAATAGTGTTACAAGTCAGACCACAATATCAACGAAGCAGTCGAAACAACTGTGAACGTCGCCCAGGGGAAGTCCAGCGCCTGCCCCTTCAAGGACCCCAAGAGTGGAACGTTGCACCTGATTTTTTATCTGTTCTAATAACGCTACAAACTAGTGTACATAATATTTTTGCACCATGCATAGTTGTTGGTCCATCGCACACTTAATACTTGAGAATCTCTTACCCTGCAATACCGGATACAACGAGCTCGGAGAGGTCGTGATTGTCTACATATCTGAGCAGGAAGGAGATCTGTTCACAGTTAGAATCGTAGCCAATATCACGGAAAGGCCACTTTGATCACCAAAGTACGTATTTGAACGTGAGATTTTACCACAGTTCCAAATATTTATATCTGTAGAGCCTTCACCCCGAAAACATCACCTCAAACAGCGCAAGAAACATCACTCGTGCAAGAAACGGCTTCCTCAGAGAATATTTCGTCTCGCCACATTACCACAGATTTCGAGAATTTGGCGTCATTTCGATGGAAAAACTGATGTCTACCCATTAAACTGGCTCATAATGTGATGGAGTGAGACATGTTTTGTATCAGTGCCATCTAGTTCTGACTTCCAAAATTCAGTCGTCATACATTGTACGTAACTCTCCAACTCCAGAATATTTAATGCTACGTTTAGTCCCCCCTCCATCACTGACATAAGTGTAATTCTGTTCCAGCGTTCCACTATATGACGGAAGGGTGATTTGCATCTTCGTCTTCAGCAGCAGATTTTACTTGGCAGATCTCATCAACTACGTTCTTATCACGACCGCTGTACATTTTAAAGAAAGCTGTTGCTGTATGTTGGATTCACGGCAAAGGCAACAATGAATAAAGTAGTACGAGAGAAGTAGATTTCACAAGCGTATAAGTTGGGCACTGACACTATTAGGAGTTACTGGTGAATGATTTCGAAGTATGTGGACAGGTAATATCTGCCGTCTCCCAATCCCGAGCTTGCAAACTGCAAAGGACCTTAAAAACATACCAATCACGCAATGAAGTATCAGATCGACGACTAATAACGCGAGCCAAACATAGATATCTTCGAAAATATATCAGTTGCCGTTTTTCACAGTTTCAGAGTGGGCGGAGAAACTGTAAATACAAACAGTTTAAATGAATACATAAAAACATGATTGAAATTTTTTAGCGACAATGGACTTTAGAATGTAGTTGGATGATTAAGGTTCCAATAAGATAATTGAAGAATAGTTCAATCACATAGATATGTATTATCTGCAAAGGAAAGATGCCTTATTCGAAAGTTGGCTTTGAGATGTAGGGAAATGAGTATTTGTTACTTTCATTTGGTAAGTAATTCCAAGTGTTTATTATTTTTAAATAATTCATGCTGTCTACAGATTAGTATAGGAAATGTAGTAATAGGGTTGATCTGTTCTTCACCAGCAGGTTAACGAGCGTCTTCTGGATGCTACCATTTACAGTCAGAAGTACCGCATAACTCTGCCAGGTGCTGCTCTCAACCCTCGCCACAAGTGAAATCAATTTCAACACGGAGAAATTCAGTCTTCTCGCACAGAATCAAGTGTTCGCAAAATAATGCTTAAGTCATATACTTTTTAATCAACCTATTACATTCTAACACTTGGTTCAAGAGCTAACACTTGGTTCAAGAATCATAAAATAAGGCTGTATACATGGAAGAATCCTGGAGATACTAGAAGGTATCACATAGATTATATAATGGTAAGACAGAGATTTAGGAACCAGGTTTTAAATTGTAAGACATTTCTAGGGGCAGATGTGGACTCTGACCACAAAAAATTGGTTATGAACTGTAGATAAAAACTAAAGAAACTGCAAAAAGGTGGGAATTTAAGGAGATGGGAACTGGATAAACTGACTAAAGCAGAGGCTGTACAGAGTTTCAGGGAGAGCATAAGGAAACAATTGACAGGAATGGAGGAATGAAATACAGCAGAAGAAGAATGGGTAGCTCTTAGGGATGAAGTAGTGAAGGCAGCAGAGGATGAAGTAGGTAAGAAGACGAGGGCTAGCAGAAATTCTTGGGTAACAGAAGAAATATTGAATTTAATTGATAAAAGGATAAAATATAAAAATGCAGTAAATGAAGCAGGCCAAAAGGAATACAAACGTCTCAAAAATGAGATCCACAGGAAGTGCAAAATGGCTAAGCAGGGATGGCTAGAGGACAAATGTAAGGATGTAGAGGCTTATCTCACTAGCGGCAAGATAGATACTGCCTACAGGAAAATTAAAGAGACCTTTGGAGAAAAGAGAACCACTTGTATGAATATCAAGAGCTCAGATGGAAACCCAGTTCTAAGCAAAGAAGGGAAAGCAGAAAGGTGGAAGGAGTATATAGAGGGTCTATACAAGGGTAATGTACTTGAGGACAATATTATGGAAATGGAAGAAGATGTAGATGCAGATGAAATGGGAGATACGATACTGCGTGAAGAGTTTGACAGAGCACTGAAAGACCTGAGTCGAAACAAGGCCGCGGGAGTAGACAACATTCCATTAGAACTACTGACGGCCTTGGGAGAGCCAGTCCTGACAAAACTCTGCCATCTGGTGAGCAAGATGTGTGAGACATGCGAAATATCCTCAGACTTCAAGAAGAATATAATAATTCCAATCCCAAAGAAAGCAGGTGTTGACAGATGTGAAAATTACCGAACTATCAGTTTAAGAAGTCACAGCTGCAAAATACTAACGAGAATTCTTTATAGACGAATGGAAAAACTGGTAGAAGCAGACCTCGGGGAAGATCAGTTTGGATTCCGTAGAATTATTGGAACGCGTGAGGCAATACTGACCTTACGACTCACCTTAGAAGAAAGATTAAGGAAACGCAAACCTACGTTCCAAGACTTAGAGAAAGCTTTTGACAGTGTTGGCTGGAATACTCTCTTTCAAATTCTAAAGGTAGTAGGGGTAAAATACAGGGAGCGAAAGGCTATTTACAATTTGTACAGAAACCAGATGGCAGTTATAAGAGTCGAGGGGCACGAAAGGGAAGCTGTGGTTGGGAAGGGAGTGAGACAGGGTTGTAGCCTCTCCCCGATGTTATTGAATCGGTATATTGAGCAAGCAGTAAAGGAAACAAAAGAAAAATTCGGAGTAGGAATTAAAATCCATGGAGAGGAAATAAAAACTTTGAGGTTCGCCGATGACATTGTAATTCTGTCAGAGACAGCATATGACTTGGAAGAGCAGTTGAACGGAATGGACAGTGTCTTGAAAGGAGGATATAAGATGAACACCAACAAAAGCAGAACGAGAATAATGGAAAGTAGTCAAATTACGTCGGGTGACGCTGAGGAAGATTAAGAAATGAGACACTTAAAGTAGTAAAGGAGTTTTGCTATTTGGGGAGAAAAATAATTGATGATGGTCGAAGTAGAGAGGATATAAAATGTAGACTGGCAATGGCAAGGAAAGCGCTTCTGAAGAAGAGAAATTTGTTAACATCGAGTATAGATTTAAGTGTCAGAAAGTCATTTCTGAAAGTATTTGTATGGAGTGTAGCCATGTATGGAAGTGAAACATGGACGATAAATAGTTTGGACAAGAACAGAATAGAAGATTTCGAAATGTGGTGCTATAGAAGAATGTTGAAGATTAGATGGGTAGATCACATAACTAATGAGGAGGTACTGAATAGAATTGGGGAGAAGAGGAGTTTGTGGCACAACTTGACAAGGAGAAGGGACCGCTTGGTAGAACATATTCTGAGGCATAAGGGATCACCAATTTAGTATTGGAGGGCAGCATGGAGGGTAAAGATTGTAGAGGGAGACCAAAAGATGAATACAGTAAACGGATTCAGTAGGATGTAGGTTGCAGTAAGTACTGGGAGATGAAGAGGCTTGCACAGGATAGAGTAGCATGGAGAGCTGCATCAAACCGGTCTCAGGACTGAAGACCACAACAACAACAACATTACATTCTAAAATAAGTTGAAAGCATCTTCAACTGAAAAACGAATTTCAAAAACAGACCACACATGCAGCAAGCATTTTGCCCCGCACTTTGTTTTATTAACTTGAGGAGCGACGATTTCCTTTTAATTTCGAACTAGTAACTTATGGCTAAAACAACTTATGGCTAAAACAACTTATGGATAAAATAAGTTATGGCTAAAATAACTTATGGCTAATGCTACAGAAAGCAAGAATTTAAGTTATGTAGGGAGCATCAAAAAGTTTCTGTTTGAGGACGTTGTTGCAGCGTGTATGCAACATTGCGTGATTTCGATTCGGGTACATAAGCACCGACAAGTAACCAGGGGATTAGTGTGGCACTCGCGTATATCAACAGCGCGTGCGGTAAGTGCGGCAACGTGAACTACGGCGACGTTATTACCAAATGTGTCCATACAGGAGCAACGTGCTGTTTTTCATTTTTAGGCTGCTGAAAGACAAACACCGGCAGACATCCATCGGAGAATGAAGAATGTGTATGGGAAGCATGTCTATCGAAAACCTCCGTTATGAAATGGTGCACCAAAGACTGCTGCTGGTTCATGATAACGCACGTCCCTAGTATTGCAACTGTCGTAACGCAGAAGTTACGCCCAAACATGTGGTAGACACTCGAGCACTTTCCCTGCAGTCCTGATCTCTCCCCAAGCGTTTATTAAGCCTTCAGTTCCTTAAAAAAGACCTTGAAGGGTCGACTACTCCCATTGGACGAGGATATGCAGCAGGCAGTTACGAGCTTATTCACGCAGCAGCACAGGTGTTTTACCAAAAATATATCTTGCACCTGGGGCCTCGGTGGGATGTGTGCCTCAATGCTGACGACAATTTTGCCTCACTGGCATACAAATTCTGGACACTATGGCCATCGAACGGCAACTTTTTGAGCAGCCCTTACAACACGGGTTTTGTTTACACTAACTTGTGAATTGTACGTTCTGTCCATATTTTGTTTCTACACTGACTCGCACACGTGTTTTCTATGCGCCGACTGTAAACACATAAAATTGCGACCAGTCACTTTTTTGAATAGTTATTTATTATTCTACGAACCGGTTTTCGAACCTTTTCAGGTCCATCTTCAGATGTTTTTCTGGGAGTGACATCACTATCTCTTGCATAATGCTGGATATTGTCTCTGTGAGAAGAAGATGGAACATACTTTAATGTATCGCCATGAGTATTGTTTATCTGTCGATGTGGATGCAAAATTTTAGTTTCCTAGTTGGTGTGATGTACGAAATGTCCATGAAAATGGCAGCAGACATATGAACACTAACAGAACAAAGCCGCCCATACTGTTGCAGTAACTACAAAACTAGTTTTGCATCAATATCGACAGACAATCAATACCCATGGCGATACATTAAAGCATGTTCCATCTTCTTGTCACAGAGCCAGCACCCAGAATTATGCTAGAAATAGTGATGTAACTTCCAGAAAACCATCTAAAGATTAAACTCAAAAGATTCGAAAACCGGTTCATGGAATAATAAATAACTATTCGGAAAAGTGGCTGGCTGCAGTTTCATATATTTACATTCAATTAACAGTCACGCGTTCTAACATATCCGTAATGGATAAGCTTAATCTATTCGTCGACGGTTCTGCTGATTCTTCATACAATTTCGCTCTCAAACCGACTAAGCTTCCACCAGCGCAGTAATGTGACGATTTGTATAACTGACCCCGCTGACTGATCGGAGTGGAATGTATACTCTATAAACTGACGTCCCGCATACACAACTATTTTCACTTTCTCGCGAAATTAAAAATAAACACTACTGGGCAAGGCCGTCAAAACGAAATTTATTTGGAAAGCTTTGGATACACAGAACCACTTAAGCTCAGGGAGATGCAGCAGTGGTAAGGCGGTAAAGGCGCATCTGGGAGTCTGACGGCTCAGGTAGCCGTTACGCCTTCCAAAACCAGGTTTTCTGTTTGTTTTCTGAATCGCCTAAAGGGGCCCTAACATGGAAATGCTCAGGAAATTGAATTTTTCGTTTCATTTGCTTGAGAATAAGCATCTTTTTCTGACTGGAAAAATGTATGTTT
The DNA here is from genome assembly GCF_023864345.2 of Schistocerca serialis cubense. Taxonomy (NCBI): domain Eukaryota; kingdom Metazoa; phylum Arthropoda; class Insecta; order Orthoptera; family Acrididae; genus Schistocerca; species Schistocerca serialis. Next base: position 149,289,450 of record NC_064639.1, on the reverse strand, counting down.
TACAAATATTTGAAATATTTCTTTGATCTTCAGGGCTGCGAATAGTCCACGCCCCCTCTCTGTTCATCGATGATGCACGCCAAGCGAAAAGTAGTGCCAGAGGTCTGGCTGTCACTCTGACAGAGCGTTACCATAGTTGTCTTCAAGAAGACATTGACCAGTAACACAGCTTATATGCGCGTCGTTTTATTCTTCATTGTCGTGTGTTAGGATATGATTATGTATGTGTACCGAGAATGATGTCATCATTTGTTGTTGTGCCTGTGATATTCAGAGTCGCTGGATTGAAGAAATTTTGTAATAAACCTGAGTTTCACGAGAATTATATTGCAACTGCAGCCGTTACCTACGATGCGATGGAAGATTTATCTGTGCAACATCATAAACGGTTGGCCTTCGTTCCAAACAGAGCTACGTTCATCAAATGTCACTAAACTGAAGATTATGAAGGCACCTTTGTATTACGCGTAATACTTCCCAGCAATTTGCTGGTATGGGTGTACTACGTACCACTGTTGAACGTAATTCATAAACAATATAGTGATTTGGTAAAATAAATTTTTATTACATAACAGGTTCGTTATTGTTACCTAATACTAGCTACATTTATGGCTCAAATGGCTCTGAGTACTATGGGATTAACATCTGTGGTCATCAGTCCCCTAGAACTTTGAACTACTTAAACCTAACTAACCTAAGGAAATCACACATACCCATGCTCGAGGCAGGATTCGAACCTGCGACCGTAGCGGTCACGCGGTTCCAGACTGAAGCGCCTAGAACCGCACGGCCACACCGACCGGCCTTACATTTATGTACGAAGAGCATTCCCTATACAGTGCTCTCTAGATAACTTCTTCCTTGCAGGCACATTCATTCGGTTTTTTCCCCTCCTAGATGGGTGAAAGTGCGTGAGATCCTGACCGTGAGCCGTCATGAGCACAGGTGTCGTAATGCGAGCCTTTGTTTCATGTCTGGGAAGAAGCCGTAGATTCGCCTTCCTTTTTCAGTGTCCTCTCAGCGTTCTTGCCAGACAAGGAGAACCTGGTATTCTACTTCTTTTCTGAGTACACTGTAACTAGAATGTGAACATGACAAAGTGACAGTCATTCCTCTCATATCAGCAGATAGCTGTTTGCTATCGTATTTGCAGGTCGCGTGGAGATATTACAAGCACTAGTTGAGGAGACTCCACAGATACGGTGCCCAACATTCTTGACAACCTGATGAGTGCTTCTCGACGTATTCTGTTTCGTGTATATTCTGGTCGTTACTAGTAGCAGCCTATAATACGAGATACAGCTGTTAGCATGAGTGACATAAAAGTAGATATCTTAGGTGTTGCGAAACAACTCAAATCACTTAAGAAAGGCAAGTCTTCCGGTCCAGATGGAATACCAATCAGGTTCCTTTCAGAGTATGCAGACACAATAGTGCCTTTCTTAGTAATCATATACAACCGCTCACTTGACGAAAGGTCTGCTCCTAAAGACTGGAAAGTAGCACCAGGTCACACGAATATTCAAGAATGGAACTAAGAGTAACCCATTGAATTACAGACCCATACCACTGACCTCAATTTGCAGTAGGATTTTGGAGCATATACTGTACTCAGGCATTATGAATCACCTAGAAGAAAATGAATTATTGATACTTAACCAACACGGATTCAGAAAATATCGTTCTTGGGCAACACAGCTAGCTTTTTATTCCCATGAAGTAATTAGTGCTGTCGACAAGGGATCTCAGATCGATTCCATATTCCTAGATTTCTAGAAGGCTTTTGATACCGTTCCTCACAAGCGACTATTTATCAATTTGCGTGCATATAGAGTATCGTCTCAGTTGTGTGAGTGGATTCGTAATTTCCTCTCAGAGAGATCACAGTTCATAGTGATAGACGGTAAATCATCGAGTAGAACAGAAGTGATATCTGGCGTTCCGCAAGGCCCTCTGGTGTTCCTGATTTACATAAATGATTACGTGATAATCTGAGCAGTCCCCTTAGATTGTTTGCAGATGATACTGTAATTTACCGTCTAGTAAAATCATGAGACGATCAATTCCAATTACAAAATGATCTAGAGAGAATTTCTGTATGGTGCGAAAAGTGGCAATTGGCACTCAACAAAGAAAAGTGCGAGGTCATCCACATGGGTACTAAAAGAAATCCGATAAATTTTAGGGTATACGATAAATTGCACAGATCTAAGGGCCGTCAATTCGACTAAATACCTAGGAATTACAATTACGAGCAAGTTAAATCAGGAAGACGACACAGATAATATTGTGGAGAAGGCGAAAGAAAGACTGCGCTTCGTTGGCAGACGGCTTAGAAGATGCGACAAACCCACTAAAGAGAAAGCCTACATTACACTAGTCCGTCCTCTGCTGGAATATTGCTGCGCGGTGTGGGATCCTTACCAGGTAGGATTGTCGGAGGACATCGAAATAGTGCAAATAAGGGCAGCCCGCTTTGTGTTATCGCGCAGTAGGGGTCAGAGTGTCACTGACATGATACGCGAGTTGGGGTGGCAGTCACTGAAACAAAGGCTGTTTTCTTTGCGGCAAGATTTATTTACGAAATTTCAATCACCAACTTTCTCTTCCGAATGCGAAAATATTTTGTTGACACGCACCTACGTAGGGAAAAACGATCATCATAATAAAATAAGAGAAATCAGAGCTCGAACGGAAAGATTTAGGTGTTCCTTTTTCCCACGCGCCATTCGAGAGGGGAATGGTAGAGAAGTAGTAAGGAAATGGTTCGATGAACCCTCTGCCAGGAACTTAATTGTGAATTGCAGGTTAACGATGTAGATGTAGATACTTGTACATAAACCCCAAAATTGCAATTTCGTCATCTACAGCGGATACAAATACTTGTATGGAGTGCCCCAGGTAAAAATAACAGGACCATTCCTGTTCTAAGTATACATAATACATCTGACGGATAGGTTGACAAACAATGTGCGGTTGTTTGCTCATGATGCTGCTACGTACTGGAAAGTGTCGCCTTTTAGTGACTGTAGGTCACAGAATGACTTGGGTACAATTTTTATTTGGTGTATTGAACAGCATCTTGCTCTAAATGTGGGAAAATGTAAGTTCATAAAGATGAGTGGGAATACCATGCTGTAGAGATCGGATACAGTATTGGCAGTGCGCTGCTTTACACGGTCACGTCTATTAAACACCTGGGCGTAACGTTATAAAGCGGTATTAGATGGATCGACACATAACGTCCATTGTAAGGAAGGCGAAATGACGGCTTCGCTTTATTGGGAGAATTCCAGGAAAATGTAGCTCATCAATAAAGCAGACCAAGTACGGAACGCAGGTACGACCCATCCTTGAGTACTGCACGAGTGTTTGTGATCCTCAGCATGTAGGATTAAAGGAAGACATCGAAGCAGTTCAGAGGCATACTTCTAGATCTATTATCAGTAGGTTCGAACAACATGTGAGTATTAAAGAAATTCTCCGTGAACCAAAATGGGAATCCCCAGAGACAATAAGACGTTCTTTTTGCGAAACAGAGGTGAGAACGTGCATTTTCGACAGACTTCATAACGATCCTACTGTCACCAACACACATCTCGCGTAGTGACTGCGAAGACAGGATAACAGAAATGTGGTCCTGCACAGAAGGATACAAACAGTCGCTCCATCTGCGAGTAGAACAGTAAGGGGAATGAGTAGCAGTGGTGGGAAAGCTTTGTTGTCCGGCTGCCTGTCTGTCAGTCTACTGTTAAGACCACTTTTTATCGGGAGTGGGTAGACGTACCAAGTTGAAGCTTATGTCACATACTTCGGTCTATGGTTCCTTGGCGGTGCGATAAAGTTAAGCTCCTAAGTAAACGCACTCGAAAGATATTGGTCATTTACTCGTCGCATATTTTGATTCTCGCAAACTCACTCATCAAAAGCTATAGGATACTTCCCGTTGACCTAGAATCATGAAACTTCGCAGGAGTCAAGATTTTACAATTTAAGTAAAAGAAAAAAATTCGGAAACTTTAATTTGTAGTTATACCAGAGGAAAAAAATTGTTTGTCATTTGTTATCCGACTGTCTGTTAAATACTGTTAAGTATCAATAGCAACAAGAGACAAAAGTCGGCGTAAATCCGCACATGCTCGCCGAAGTATGGGGCGAGTTTGACTATTTTCTAGATGTTTGTCGTGTGTGACGTGATGGCACATTGAGCATTTGTTGAATGTACCAGGTGGTTATAACTGAAGTGCACCTACTCAGAGTGGTGCAGCGTGGGCTGTAACCATCGTATGGCAGCGGAACTTGGTAGATATGCTAATTGTCGCGGATATGTGAGCATACATTTTCCAGCGTGCATAGTGGCGCGCAAGATATGATGTGCAGAGTGCATTAGACTCTGTGGAGTATACATGTTCCGTGTTTGTTGATGGGGCAACGTAATATAACTTGGTAGTCAAATGTATTAATGTGTGTTGTGCGAATAAAGCATAAGTTTATTTTGTCCATTAAATAGTTATTACCTGTGATTTAGCTGCGTTAATCTGCATAAACTACAACAGGTTATGGGCCCAGCTACTGGATTAAAGCGAAATAATAAGCTTTAAGGTGTTGTGTATTTGCGCAAAAGGTGCACGGAAGTTCGTATAAAGTTGGATTGTGTGCGCTATACGAAGAAGAAAATAACTGTAAACTGAGTACAACACAGATACCGCAAACAGAACGGCTTGTAGGGCGCGAAAATTGCGCGACCTGCAAGTTTGCCGTTGAGGCGTATTTTCACTTGGATGGCATATGAGACGACGTAAACGGTAAATTGGCACCTACGGAATCAAGTTTGCTACTAAGGATCAGAAGACGAAATCAAAACTAATTCTTCTGATTGATCCAGTGAATTATGTTCACGTAGAAAAGGCTACGTCAGCAAAGGAGGTACGGGACAAACTGAAAAACGCATTTGTAGATGGTGGTTTAACCAGAAAAGTAGGATTACTTCGTGAGCTGATAACCACAGGATTGAGTAAGTGTAAAAGCGTGGATGAATATGTGAATAAAATAATTTCAATCTCCAATCTTCTGAGGAATTTTGGTTTTGAAATTGCTGATGAATGGATTGGTACTTTATTGTTAGCTGGACTACTAGAGAAATATTCGCCAATGATTATGGGTTTGGAATGTTCGGGAATACCCATTACAGCGGATAATGTTGAAGTAAAGGTTCTACAGGACTTGAAGAATGAACTAGACTCTAATGCTTCAGAAAAAGAAAGAGCATCGGCTTTATACTCTACGTACAAGAAGAAGAAGCCAATAAGATGTTTCAGATGCCAGAAAATTGGACATATTGCTTCAAAGTACAAAAGGAAAGAAGCATGTTAATTCTAGTAGTCCTGAGAGAAAGGCTACCGACAAAGGTAAGACATTTTTTGTTTTTTACTCTTTAAATGAAGAGAGTGACGATCACGATCATACAGAATGGTTTCTGGATTCAGGAGCATCTGTGCACATTACCAAAGCTCCGTCAGGTTTGTATGATGTTCAGTCAAGGACTGAGATTGGAATTTCCACAGTTGACGGATCTAAGTAATGTGTGAACTCTAAGGAAAAGTGGATCTTAATTTGCTTGTGAATTGGGAAAACGAAATTGTTACTGCTCATGATGTACATCGTGTAAAGAATATTGCAACTAATTTGTTGTCAGTAAGCGAAATCGTAAAGAAGAGCAATAAAGTTATCTTCGATATAGAGGGTGCCAAAGTGACAGATTCCTGTGGTGATATTGTAGCTACTACAAGTAATGTAACAGGTATTTACAAAGTGTATATCGTTCAAAATACTGCTGAAACAGGAAATCACTCTGTTTATGCTGCAAAAGGTTTCTTGTGGCACAAGAGACTGGGACATTTGAATAGGAAAAGTATGACTTTACTGAAGAATATGGAAACTGGAACGGAAAATTATGGAATGAATAATGTTCAATGTGAGGTGTATTTGCATCAGACCGCTATTCGCTACAGTCCTTCTTAGAATGGAGCTGCAGAACGAGCCAACCGAACCATTGTAGAAAAGGCAAGAAGTATGTTAGGTGATGGTGAGCTACCTAAGTGTTTTTGGGCAGAGGCTGTACAACAGCAGTGTATTTAATTAACAGACCACCAACCAAAGCTGTGAGACACAAGACACCATATGAAGTATGGACTGGGAAGAAACCGGATCTAAAGCACTTAAAAGTCTTTGGATGTAAAGTCATGGTTCAGATTCCGAAACCATTAAGAGGAAAGCGGGATGCAAAATCTCAAAAATATATTTTTGTAGCCTACTGTGATGATTCAAAAGGCTACAGATAATAAGAAGTAGATATGATTTTTGGAGGATTATAGACCTAAAATAAAGGAAAGTAGAATGATACAGTAATTCAACCAAGCATAGTGTGTGATAGTGCTGAAACAGAGATGTAAACTGAAACAGAGGAAGACGAGAATAAAGAAGAAGCTGATGTGCTAACCGAGAATCAAATTGAGGAAGAAGATTCAACAGAGGAAGTCAGTTTAAGGCAGTCTTCACGTATAACAAAACCAAAAGAATATCCAGATTATGAAATGTATGCTGCCCAAACAATCAGCAATGAACCAATCAAAGTTGATGAAGCTTTAGCAAGTTCAAATGCTCAATATTGGAAAAAGGTTATTGAAAAGGAGCTGCAATCTTTTGTGGATAATGATGCATAAGAATGGGTTGACATGCCTGAAAATAAAAGTCCACTAAGAACAAGAAGGGTGTTTAGTATTACAAATCTTGAGAGTGCAATACCAAAATTCAAAGCCAGATTGGTAGTTAAAGGATATTCCCAGAAAGAAGGAATAGATTACAATGAAACTTTCTCACCAGTGGTGAAGTATTCATCATTAAGATACCTCTTAGCTCTTGCAGTAAAGGAAGTCTTATTAATTCATCAAATGGATGTGAAAACAGCCTTCCTGAATGGAAGACTGGAAGAGGAAATATATGTGATTCCGTCTGATGAAGTTAAGCGACCTTATCAAGGGAGAAGGAGAATTTGGCGTTTGAAGAAAGGAATATGTGGATTAAAGCAAAGTGGCCATTGCTGGAGTAAATGTTTGCATAAAAGGCATGTTACAGTCAAAGGCAGATCCCAGTATATATCATAAAAGGAGCAATGACGAAATTGCAATCATGGTCATATGGGTACATGGTTTTTTTATTTTAAGCAATAGTGAAAGCCAGATGGACTTTAAAAAAAAACAGTTAGGTCAGAATTTAATATGCATGATTTTGGGGAAATTAATCAATACTTAGGCATGAAGATTCTAAGAAGTGCCAACAGAGAAGAATTATGGATTGATCAATTTCTGTACACAAGGAAGATCTTAGAAAAGTTCAATATGTAAAATTGTAAACCTGCAAAACAATGCAAAACTGCTAATAACTGATGATGACAAGTAATGTAAGGAAAGTGTATCCTATTGGAAGTTGTAGGAAGTCTACTGTACTTAGCACACACTTCCAGACCAGACATCGCATTTGCCACAAATGCAGTGATCCGAGAGAAAAACATTGGATGGCAGTCAAGAGAATATTCAGATATTTAAATGGAACTGCTGATCATAAGTTAAAATGTTCTAAAACTGGAAATGTAAATTTGGAAGGATACAGTTATGCAGACTGTGGAAATGAGTTGGAAAGCAGGCACTCCATCACTGGAAGTTGTCTTACATTAGTCAGAGGATTGACATCATGGTCATGTAAGAGACAAAGAACTGTTGATTTAAGTACTGTGGAAGCTGAATATATGGCCTTGTCCTCCACTATCCAAGAAGCACTTTGGATCCGTACACTGATGTGTGAAATAGAATCTCCTCCATCAATAAAGACAACTGTGGTATTTTGTAACAATATGGGAGCTATTAAACTTGCAAAAAATAATGTTACCAGTGTAAGATCCAAACATATTGACATAAGGCATCACTTTATAAGACATTATGTGGAACAGGGGAATATAATCCTCAGTTATCTATACACAGAAGAAATGTTATCTGATCTCCTAACCAAGCCTCTCAGTAAGGACAAATTTCAGAAGCTGATGAAACATTATGGTTTAACCTCGGATGCATAGTGCTGAGAATCTGAAAAAATTTGTTCAAGGGGGAGTGTTGGGGATATGTGAACAAACGCTTTCTAGCGTGCATAGTGGCGCACAAGATATGATGTATATGATGTGCAGAGTGCATTAGACACTGGAATAACATGTTCCATATTTGTTGATGGGGCAACGTAATATAACTTGGTAGTCAAATGTAGTAATATGTGTTGTGCGAATAAAGCTTACGTTTATTTTGACCCTTAAATAGTTGTTACCTGTCATTTAGGTGCGTTAATCTGTATAAACTATAACACTAATGCGTTTATGCAGAATCGACTTAAGCTGGAAAAAAATTGTTTCCAATTTTGTCCACAAGGTGCAAATCTGACTCTGTGAATGCAAGAAAGATGTATAGTAATGTTTCCGAATGTAATGGATTAGAAGCAGGATGTGGGTAGAAAAAGTCAAAATTTTTGGCTCTGAGCACTATGGGACTTAACATCTGTGGTCATCAGTCCCCTAGAACTTAGAACTACTTAAACTTAACCAACCTAAGGACATCACACACATCCATGCCCGAGGCAGGATTCGAACCTGCGACCGTAGCAGTCCCGCGGTTCGGGACTGAGCGCCTAGAACCGCTAGACCACCGCGGTCGGCAGAAAAAGCCAAACAAGAGAGAAAAGCATAAATCTGATTTTATTATTACCCGCTGCTTACGCAATTTGTTCAGTGTGAGCACCAACAAACAGTTGCTCTCAGCATTTCCGATGGAATCTGAGCAACATGTTCTTGTATACTTGCCTTCAGATCAGGTAGAGACCGAATGTGTCCCTTGTAAACGCGTTCTTTTAGATATCCCCACAAGTAAGAGTAATATGAGTTCAGATGAAATAATCTTGCAGGCCATGCATCTGGAAAATCTCTACAGATAGCATCTTCATGGAAGATTGCATTAAGCAAATCTTTCACTGAGCGAGCTACATGAAATACTGCCTTATCTTGTGAAAACAATTGTTTCCACACAGTTGCGCTCTTCAAAACCAGGAATCACGCGCTGCACAAGGAGGTCTTGATAATGTGAGGACGTCAGTGTACACCTGATAAGCCATCTTGGGAGCATTTTCATCAAGAAGAACGGACGGAGAATAAAGGTGCTTATGAATGCACACCACACAGCCCCATACGCCAAGTGCAATGGCCCTTTGTGCGCAATGCTTGGTTTTGTAGTATCAGAAATTCGCCAGTTCTGCATATCTGCTGCAACCTCCAGTGTAAAATGTGCCTCACCACTACGCAGAAAATTTTTCGACCACGTTGTATCAACTTCCCACCGAAGAGCAAAGTCAGATTGTTGCTGCAGATCATGAGCTTTAGCTGCTGCACGATTTGGGCCTTGTACGGATACCTGTGTAAAATAGACCACAGAAATTTCTGTACTGTTGACTAAGGTTCACAGTTCTCGTATCACTGCACGAGCACAAGCACTGCGTGGGCCACGTAATGCGTGATCAGTTGCAGCAACAGCACTACTTCTTCCAGGTGCTCACCCGCGTTTTATAATGTAACTATCATCTTCTTTAAACCACTTAATGACATCGAGCCTCTCCTCTGACGTTTAAGTCGGCGATACTCTCCCAATGCAGCACTGTAATTGCTGCCGTACACATAGAACAGTTTTACAGCGCACGGTCTCTCTTCTCGATAACCGTATTATTCGCTCACGTTATGGCTTGTCAAATGACAGCGTGGTTGCCATATCGTCATACAAATACAGTGCAGCGCCAGATTTACAAGTCGTGGGATAAATTGGAACTAATTATTTTCCAGCTTATATTTGTTCTAGGCAACGGCCTTGCCGCAGTGGCTACACCGGTTCCCGTGAGATCACCGAAGTTAAGCACTTTCGGGCGTGGTCGGCACTTGGACGGGTGACCATCCAGGCCGCCATGCGCTGTTGCCATTTTTCGGGGTGCACTCAGCCTCATGATGCCAGTTGAGGAGCTACTCGACCGAATGGTAGCGGCTTCGGTCAAGAATACCATCATAACGACCGGGAGAGCGGTGTGCTGACCCCACGCCCCTTCTACCTTCATCCTCCACTGAGGATGACACGGCGGTCGGATGGTCCCGGTAGGCCACTCGTGACCTGAAGACGCAGTGTTTTTTTATGTTTGTTCTGCATTAACGCATTAGCACATCTGTCATACAATAATTGCAGCCCACACTGGACCTTCATGAGTAGTTGCACTTTAATTATAGCCACCGAGTAGATTAATCCTTCATGCTAAAAGTAACAGTTAAACTTACCCCAAGCTTTTATACGTTTGCTTATAAAACGCTTCCCCTTGTGAAATTGGTTAGTTCTTTGAAAAATATTCGTAGTTTATAATTCACCACAAGTTTATATCTTCATTCATGTAGAAGATGTATTGTTGCGAAATCAACTGTTTTAAAATGCCGCGTACTCTGATAGTCAACATAACGTACTACAGTGCTGTGGCAGCAGTGATCTCTATACTACCTGGATGTTGAACTTCAGCTGCCTGATCGTGCCAGTCACAGAAGCTCATACTTCGTTTCTTGCCAAATTACAACATGGCTGGTAGGATATGTCACGAGAACACGAAAAGAAAATACTTCTCGATTCCGCTCCCACATCAGCCTGTTACATCACATATCGACATAAAGTTTAAAATAATAAATCAGTCTGCAATTGAAACTTCCTGGCAGATTAAAACTGTGTGCCCGACCGAGACTCGAACTCGGGACCTTTGCCTTTCGTGGGCAAGTGCTCTACCATCTGAGCTACCGAAGCACGACTCACACCCGGTACTCACAGCTTTACTTCTGCCAGTATCTCGTCTCCTACCTTGGTAGAGCACATGCCCGCGAAAGGCAAAGGTCCCGAGTTCGAGTCTCGGTCGGGCACACAGTTTTAATCTGCCAGGAAGTTTCATATCAGCGCACACTCCGCTGCAGAGTGAAAATCTCATTCTGCAGTCTGCAATTGTTTGTCACGTACAGTCCGATGCAAATTTGTTTGCCAAGCTGCAACATGGCGGACGATGCAAAGCACACGTGTCTGCACACACGCTCCAGTCCTATACTCAGAGACCAGACTTCTACATCCAGCATGTATATAGATCACTGTGTGCAAGTAAGGAGGTGGCTGCCTTGTGCGTTGTGTACAGATAGGGACAGAGAATACCTGCAATGGCGCCAGTTTTCCCTGTGTCTCTGCCCAACGCCACACGCTCCAGCCAATACCTATCCTGGCAACTGGCAATGTCAAAATAAGCGGTAAATTGTTTCCACTAGTGACACTTCGTAGAAACGTTTTTGTGCTTGAAAAATTATCACAGTCGCTTCTAAGGATAATACTTGTCATGTTTGCTTTTTGCCACCCGTAGTGCATGCTGTAGTTGCTAAGTACCTTCACCAAACCTAAAGTAACGTGAAAATCAATGATGCATGTTCTACAATCAATGGTGAATGTTCTACATGCACCCTGAAGCACATGGCACAGAGACACACTGTAGAATACTAAAATGTAGACTTTCACGGCCGGACATGTCATGTCCATTATGATTTCCGGGCTGTAATGCCGTGGTCGGTTGATGAATTTTGTCTCAATTCCCAACGTTTTGTCCCCGTCTGCGGGAGACATCTTCAAGGGGTTCTGTAGCTCGATGGAAGGTCCAACACACCCGCTACTGACTCGCGAGCCAGCGGATGTGTTGGATCTTCCATGGAGCTACAGACCCCCTTGAAGGTGTCTCCCACAGACGGGGACAAAACGTTGGGAATTGAGACAAAATTCATCAACCGACCACGGCATAACAGCCCGGAAATCATAATGGACATGACACTGTAGAATGACGCTGTTCATTGGAGCGTCATGTGGTACTCTACTCTTGCCACTGTGCACTGCCCCACCGCCAGCCTTCTTGGTGCACACCGCTATAGTAGTAGGGTGGTGGTACCTGTGCGTGCTGCGACGGCTCGTGCGCGTGCTGCTGGAGCGTGTGCAAGCGCAGCAGCGCCTCTTGGTGCTGCGACCCTTCCGCTGGCGGCGGTTGCCCGTGGTGCTGGAGCGTGAGCAAGCGCTACAGCGCCTCCTAGAGCTGCGACACTTCCACTGGCGGCGGTGTCGCGTGGTGCTGGAGAGTGCGCGAGTGCGGCAGCGCTTCCTGGAGCTGCGACACTTCCACTGGCGGCGGTGGCGCGAGCTGCTGGTGGGTGCGCGAGTGCGGCAGCGCCTCCTGGAGCTGCGACTCCTCCGCTGACGGCAGCATCTGACCCGCGGTCGAGCGTCTTGCTGCCGCCCCTTGGGCCGACCACCTTCCATGGCCAGCTTGTAGCGGCATCCGTGCTTCTCCAGGACACCTTTCATCACACCATAGCGTAGGCCAGTCAGCAGGCGAGCCTTGTCCTTCCGCATCTGGAACGCCAACGCGAATTATATATCCCAACAAATATTAGAGATGGACACACAAGACAAAAAAAAATAATCACCCTTCAGGAGGCATGGTGATAGTACTGTTTAAACCGCCTCTAGCTTTGATAGATACCTCGATTCGGCGAGGAAGTAGTTCATGATGAACCATGTGATCAAAAGGGAGGTGCACTCAGCCTCGTGTTGCTGACTGACGAGATATTTGACAGAGCAATAGCAGCTCTATGGCCTGGAAAATCACCAAAATGGGTGGGGGAGCCGTGCCCCTCCATACCACATTTGCATGGCTCCAAATGGCAGAGCATGCCACAGCAGCTGGCACACATCCCCTGAGCCTTCACCTGCTGGATGAGGAGCTCATATGGTAAAAATTATGTGGACACCCATTACTGCGCTTTTATATGGCGTATGTTTACCCTAAGCTTTTATGACAGCTTGAACTCTGCTGGGGACACTTTCAGCTTTCAGTGATGTGTCTGAATGCCTGTGGAGGAATGGCAGTCCGTTCTCTGAAGCCGGAGAAACATAAACGTTGGACTCTAGGGTCAAGAGTGAAGTCGATGTTCTAACTCAAACCAAGATCTTTCATTGGTTTCAGGTCGGGACTGTGGACAGACCAGAGCATTTCAGGGATGTCACTGTTCACAGACTGCTTCACAGTTATTTCTTTATAACAGGCTCCTTTATCATGTTGATACAAGCAGTCATCGTCTCTGAACCGTTCCTCTTCTGTATCCAGTACAGAAAGCAGTAAAATATTTTCACATCCTTCTGAATTAAGTGCAATAAAGCGTCCGCATGCTAACAAAGAGAAACTCCCTACTATCATAACACCACCTTCTCCACACTTCACCTTTGGTGGTACACGTGCTGGAAGGTAACGTTCTTGAGGCATTCGACAGATCCAAACCCATCCCTCTCACTGTCACAGGACATAGGTTGGTCGTCACTCCAAATCAACTGTTTCCAGTCACCTACTGTGCAGCGGCTCCGTACACCGCCTAAAGAGTTGCTTGACATTGCCTACAGAAATGTGTCTCTTATGAGGAACTGTTCGACCACTGTAGCTCGTTCTCTGTAACTCCCTACGCACAGTCCCTGTGGTACCTGAACTACTGGTAGCACTTTGGAATTCACCAGTGGTTCATTCCGCTTTTTTTTACACTACTGGTCATTAAAATTGCTATACCAAGAAGAAATGCAGGTGATAAACGGGTATTCATTGGACAAATATATTATGCTAGAACTGACATGTGATACATTTTAACGCAATTTGGGTGCATAGGTCCTGAGAAATTAGTACCCAGAACAACCACTTCTGGCCGTAATAACGGCCTTGATACGCCTGGGCATTGAGTCAAACAGAGCTTGGATGGCGTGTACAGGTAGAGCTGCCCATGCGGCTTCAACACGATACCACAGTTCATCAAGAGTAGTGACTGGCATATTGTGACGAGCCAGATACTCGGCCACCATTGACCAGACGTTTTCAATTGGTGAGAGATCTTGACAATGTGCTGGACCTGCAACATGCGGTCGTGCAGTATCCTGCTGAAATGTAGGGTTCCGCAGCGATCGAATGAACGTTAGAGCCTCGGGTCGTAACACATCTGAAATGTAACATCAACTGTTCAAAGTGCCGTCAATGCGAACAAGACGTGACCGAGACGTGTAACCAATGGCACTGTTGTGACGTAACAAGACTGTTACGCCACACTGAAGTAGCCGAAAGAAAGGCACGCGTACACACACGTCGACTGGCGTCAAGTCTGGAACAAGATACGTTATGACTGCTATCAAGAAAATACGTAGCTTTGGAATATACTTAACTTTATTTACTCCTTGTGATACATCTCTCTGGACTATACAAATGAGACTCGTAAGATACATGCACTGTTACAATTGGCGCATGCTAGGTCGTAGCCATGGACTTAGCAGAAGGCTATTCTAACTGTCTCTCGGCAAATGAGAGGAAGGCTTCGTCCGTATTGTCGCTAGCAATGTCGTCCGTACAACTGGGGTGAGTGCTCTATCGTATATCGAGACCTGCCTTGTGGTGGCGCTAGGTCTGCGATCACACAGTGGCGACACGCGGGTCCGACATGTACTAAATGGACCGCGGCCGATTTAAGCTACCACCTAGCAAGTGTGGTGTCTGGCGGTGACACCACAGGCACCCCATACCATCACGCCCGGGTGATACGCCCGTATGACGATGACGAATACACGCTTCCAATGTGAGTTCACCGCGATGTCGCCAAACACGGATGCAACCATCATGATGCTGCAAACAGAACCTGGATTCATCCGAAAAAATCACGTTTGCCATTCGTGCAGCCAGGTCCGTCGTTGAGCACACCATCGCAGGCGCTCCTGTCTGTGATGCAGAGTCAAGGGTAACCGCAACTATGGTCTCCGAGCTGATAGTCCATGCTGCTGCAAACGTCGTCGAACTGTTCGTGCAGATGGTTGTTGTCTTGCAAACGTCCCCATCTGTTGACTCAGGGATCGAGACGTGGCTGCACGATCCGTTACAGCCATGCGGATAAGATGTCTGTCATCTCGACTGCTAGTGATACGAGGCCGTTGGGATCCAGCACGGCGTTCCGTATTACCCTCCTGAACCCACAGATTCCATATTCTGCTAACAGTCATTGGATCTCGACCAACGCGAGCAGCAATGTCGCGATACGAGAAACCACAATCGCGATAGGCTGCAACCCGACCTTTATCAAAGTCGGAAAATTGATAGTACGCATTCCTCCTCCTTACACGAGACATTACAACAACGTTTCACCAGGCAACGCTGGTCAACTGCTGTTCGTGTATGAGAAATCGGTTGGAAACTTTCCTCATGTCAGCATGTTGCAGATGTCGCCACCGGCGCCAACCTTGTGTGAATGCTCTGAAAAGCTAATCATTTGCATATCACAGCATCTTCTTCCTGTCGGTTAAATTTCGTGTCTGTAGCACGTCATCTTCGTGGTGTAGCAATTTTAATGGCCAGTAGTGTATTTAACAACAACAGCACTCCGCGAAGCTCTACGGTCCCTGCCCATCAGTACACGAGGTATGCCTGGACTTGTGATGTTCCCCTTGGTTTCCACGCCACAGTGACATTACCAACAGTCGACAGCTTTAAAAGACCCTGATGGATAGGTTATTCACGAATCATCCGATGACTAGTTCACGTTCGAAGTCACTGAGGTCTGCTGACCAACCCATTCTGCTGTTACTGCTTCTCTACTGATATCGTACTATTCCCTGCGTACTTCTATGCTAGTGGATATCTAGTGGTCCATTCGACTTTACATTGGGAGGGGGGGGGGGGGGGGGGAGTCAGGATACTTCTGAGCAGACAGTGTAATCGTATCCAGCGGAAACGGTTCATTGAGGATTAGATGCCATAGCGTTACCAAATCGCGGGTCTGCTGCTTGCTACGTTTCTGTTACAAAGAATTTCAGACATTTTATGCGAGCTGGAAATCGAGTGACATAGCGGTGCACTCGAGATACGACTGCGTGCTTGAGTGCGCATCAAACTAGGAAAGTTTATGTGGAACCTTGTAAACACGGCTGTTATCGTTCAGCCGTGGTAAAAATTGCTCTTTTGAAGAGCGCTCCGCAGCACGTAGTGTGAAGTAGTCGTCTTCCGTTTCTGGCGGTGGCGCCGCTGTGGTAATAAAAAAAAAGGGCTCTGAGCACTATGGGACTTAACTGCTGAGGTCATGTCCCCTAGAACTTAGAACTAGTTAAACCGAACTAACCTAAGGACATCACAAACATCCATGCCCGAGGCAGGATTCGAACCTGCGACCGGAGCGGTCTTGCGGTTCCAGACTGCAGCGCCTTTAACCGCACGGCCACTTCGGCCGTCGCTGTGGTAATCGCAGCTTTTAGTGTCCCCCTCTGCTGGGAAAGGGGAAAGGTTGTCTGTTCACGTGCATTTAAGGGGCGCTATGAGCTCGCCAGTCGGTCTGTTTGAGTCGGTCTGGGTCAGTCTGTGTCAGTCTCTCGTCCCCAGCTTGCTAATCTGTCTCTCGTCCGCATTTGTTAGGCAGTTAGTGTCTGTCTGTCGTTTGGAGTGCTAGGATGTCTGTCGTTCGGATCAGCGTTTAAAGCCGGCAAAGTGAGAGTCTTTCCAATCCGCCAGTAACAGAACTCAGCTGGTGGTCGCCCGGTCGGGGCTTAGTTCCTGCATCTGAGTCTGCGCGTTAGGACGCCAGGCTGCTCGACTTTGCTCAGGCAATTGTCATTGGTGGTTGGATCGAACGGTTGGTCGGTCGCGCACTGAGACACAAGATGACTTGTCCGCCTTGAGCGTCGGCGCATGTGAGGTCGCCACGCGAGTGCAGTGGGCCACATCGTATAGCGAGGCGTAGTGGCTTCGCGGTCAACACGAGAGCAACAGGAGTCAACCCACGACATCAGTCTGGCCTGTGCGAGCAGCGACGCCGTTGTGTAACTGGTTGTCCGAGCGCTTCTGGGCCCCTTCAGTTCCAGTCTTGTGGAGCTTTTCTCGGTCCTTTCCTGGTGCAGGAATGTCGTTTTGCCAGTGGGCGTGTCTCCTCTGCATTGTTGGGTCCGAGGCAGTATTTCCGCCGTCGTGTGTCTGGAAGTGAGTGGGAGACGCACCAGCAGTGTAGTCGCGACGGAGCAGCAGTCGCGGACGCAGCAGCGGACAGTCGGTCGGTTGGTGCGGACCAGGAAAGACGGGAGATCGGCGCGCCTTCCTGCGTCCGTTGAAGCGGCTGACAGCGGACGGTTCGGGAGAGCGATTTGGAGGAGCTGCGCCAGGTCTTCTCGAGAAATCGCTGTTTATTAGTAGAAGTTAAGGGATTGGTGATATATTGTGTGATTTACTCTTGTTAAGTTCTACTTGTTTTCTTGGTCAGTCTGTGGTGCCCAGCTTGCTCGTCTGTCTCTCGTCCGCATTTGTTAGGTAGTTAGTGTCTGTCAGTCGTTCGGAGCTGCCTCTGTCATCTCTGTCGGATTTGCCGTGTTAACAAATTTATTGCTTGGAGTGTGAAGGCCTAATTCCTGAAACATGTTTTGATCTTGCCTATCATCTTGAGAGGCGGTATCTGTGTACTGTAGAGCATCTTAACTTGTTTGGCCAACCCTGTAGAATTTTATATAAGGTTTCATTTCATGGGCTTTTATTAATATGATCATTTTAGTATATAAAGTTGCCACCCTTTCGCCGTAAGACTTTTCTTAGAAGTTAAAATCAAGTTGCACCTTTGGTGGCGAGGTTAATATTTTAATTTTTAGTGTTTTGTACCATTTCCTTCCCTCCTACGGGGGTGCATAGTTTGTGTGCTTGTGTAAATTTTTAAAACTTTTAGATTAATGTAATCTGGTGTGTTGCAGAGTTGCACCAGTGTAGTCTTTCAGCGGTTGTTGTGACCGGTCGGGACTACGGCCGTGTCAAAAGGGAGCGGCAAGGTTCTCAGCCCGAAAGCTCATACACTCAAAAATTTGTTTCTTTCTGTCTCTGAATAAATTGTAACTTGATATTTAGAGGGTGCTTTGTGCTTATAATTTTAAATCTTTTCTTAAAAACAAAAAAAAAAACAAAAAAAAAACCCTTTTAGGAATAAAATTCCCATTTGTTAAAAGCGATTTTATTTTGATTTCATCAGTTACTCCCTGGCAACTACTTCACGCTCACATAGTGTGATTAAATGTGTTAATGTTCTTGATGAATCGCTAGTAAATAAAATAAATTTTTAAGAATATTCTTTGAAAAATAAATCACGGTTCAATCGTCTTGGAAGGTGGGAATGTCCACAGCATACTAATCTCTATACATAACATTCAATTGCCTGACTGACTCATCACTTCTGAAATTCAACCCTAAGGGGGTGAAACAGGGGCTGTAGTCTATTTTTTAAAAAGACCGCTATTAAGACAATTTCGAAGCTAGACCTACGAAAATTGGTATATTGTTCCTTGGTGAGAAATAAAAGCCCGCATCTCGTGGTCGTGCGGTAGCGTTCTCGCTTCCCACGCCCGGGTTCCCGGGTTCGATTCCCGGCGGGGTCAGGGATTTTCTCTGCCTCTTGATGGCTGGGTGTTGTGTGATGTCCTTAGGTTAGCTAGGTTTAAGTAGTTCTAAGTTGTAGGGGACTGATGACCATAGATGTTAAGTCCCATAGTGCTCAGAGCCATTTGAACCATTTGAGAAATAAAGAGACACCTGTTTCAGCATTTTTGAAAATTTAACCCTTTGGGGGTGAAATGTTGGGTGAAATCTTTTTTTGAAACTATATCATTATTACAAAACTGCTGAAGTATTTTTAAAGCTAAACCTATGAACACTGGTATTTGACGTCCAGGTTACAAGTAAATAAATACGTCCTTCAGTGTTTTTGGAAATTAACCAATAAGTGGGTGAAATAGGGGATCAGATCTTTTTATGAAATATTTTAGTATGAAAGCATTTTTAAAGCTAAATCTATGAAAACTCAAATTTGGCTTATGAGTTAGAAATAAAAAAAATGTTTTTTCACTGTGTTTGGAAATTTGACACCAATGAGGGTGAAATGGGGGAGGGAAGTTTTTGTGGAAATCTTTCATTGCACAAGCAAGCATTTTTGAAGCAAAATCTATGAAAATTTCTTTTTGGCGTCTCTGTTGGAAATAAAGAATGCGGGTGACACTGTTTCTGGAAATACAACCCCTAGGAGCGAGAAAAAGGGGGTGAAACGTTTTACGAAAATATTTCATTGCGAAAGAATTTTTTAAGATAAATTTTTGAAAATTGGTTTTTGGCTTCTCAGTTAGGGATGAAAAAGTACGTGCTTCATTGTTTTTGGAAATTCAGCCCCTAAGGGGGTGAAGTAGGAGCAGACTGATTCACTGACTCATCATCAACCACCCCAAACCGCTAAGGACAGAAACTTGAAGTTTGGAGAGGGTGTGGACTTATACTGCAGACATCACTTAAGAAGGAATTGCCCGAAATTTCACTCCTAAGGGGTGGAATAGGGAATGAAAGGCTTTCTGTAAGTATGTTGCTACCAAGGGAATTTTGAAGCAACAGTTAGTATTAGGTTTCTCAGTCAGAAAATAGAAAATACTTATTTGGAAATTCAAGCACTAAGGGGGTAAATTGTGGGTGAAAGGTTTTTTTTAATAAATAATTACGTAAGAGCTACTAAAGGAGTTTTAAGGTCACATCTTCGACAATTGGTATTTGACTTCTCGGTTAAAAATAAAAACAAGAGGTTTCCAGAAAGATTTTCACTCTGCAGCGGAGTGTGCGCTGATATGAGTCTCGGTCGGGCACACAGTTTTAATCTGCCAGGAAGTTTCAAAAACAAGAGGTGTTTAAGTGCCACTGAAAATTCGAAGCCTAAGAGAGTGCAATAGGGAATGAAAATTCTTAAGAACATATTTCGTTACAGTAAAAAAATTCAAAGCTAAATTTATGCAAAGTGGTGTTTCACTTCTCAATTAGATATAAAGAAACATTTGTTAAAGGATGAAAGTTGTTACGGAAATATCTCCACAAGAACGCAAAAGGCGTTAACTTTGGACTTCAGCTAACAGAACCGCTTTTTGATCAGAAGCACATTCGGAAAAGACCATGCTTACATGGTCTTAATCAGCGAGAAAATTCGATTAAATAAAAACGAAAAACCATCTGTGCGGCCATGCGGGCGCTAAGCTATTCTCTCTTCATCATAAGAATAAACCCGATGTGAACATTACGCCATGTATTCTTCCGCTTTTACTTGAATTTCATCGAATACCGGTGCACTTGGAGCGGAAGCCAAGCTGTGACGAGTACAGTCAAGTACGATCATAAGGATACGTTTTATGCTGTTGCACGCACATAGGCTGAGCGATTATGTAGGGGACAATAGCTTTACCGGCGCATTAAACTCGGGCAGCACTGGCCAACCAGCGGTCCAACTAGCCTGCAATGATGTGAGCTGTTGCAGTTCAGACGTAAGACGAGACGGGCAAAGAAACAATACAGCTTCGAATGTCATTTAATTTTTAAAGAGAATGAAATAATATTCGGCAAAACTTCAGCACTACCGCGCGCTTCTTAGGTGACCGGACGGAAAGCAATGCTCTCGTTCTCACCTGACATGGTATTCTAATTACGAAGACAGGGTAAGTTTTATGAGCGAACTATGAGAGATGCAAAAGCATACTGCGTGGATTTCACCGTATGTTGAATACTGAAGCCACTGAAGGTATTAATTAGTCAGTCGTCTAGCATTCTCTTAGTTCCTTCGTTACCCGAATCCGAGAAATACATTTCAGTACTGGAACTGGCATGTGCTACGTTAATAACGAGTCTATCAACAACAGAATCCAAGAAGCCATCCAGGTGCCGCGTTTTCTCCTCTTCTTTTATAACGTGCCGTTCTATATCCCTCCAGTGTTCGGCAGTGAGATGTGAAAAAGCGGCGTGCGTTGGTTCCAGTACTGGCAGCTAAAGTCTTGTTACCACTGTGGCCAAATCCCTTAACTTGGCTCCACATCAGTTCTGTTGGGTTCATCTTGTAATGGTGCAGTGGCAAATGTAAAAATTCAGCATTTGTATGGCGTGCTCTATGCTGTGAAAATGATTGCTTTTCATGTTTCTACTACACATATAAAACTATTTATAAAACAATTGACGTAGTCCAAACAAATAGTAATTTTTCATTTCTGCCTTAAAAATTGTTATGTTTTCTTAATTTAAGCAACCTTTATTAACAGTCTTTCATAAAATATCGACAGTTGAGAATTTATATTTGAAATGAAAACAGTATGTAAATTTAAACAAGAAGACATGCATTATTCATAAAAAATGATAATGACGTTTACAATTATGAGATGTAGGCAGTTCAAATCGAACGAGGAAGAAAAATGACACAGGGGAAACTCGAACCAGTTTTCCATTTACTGCAATCAGTTACCAACCTACTGCACTACCCATTCCGCTATACACGCATGTGCGCTAGGATTTTAACTGTATCTAATATAGTCGGCCGGAAAACTTCAAAGCCGATTGTCTCTGTAAATTTATGACAAACATTAAGAAGAACCTATTTCTCAGCATTTTTCAACCGTGTTCCACACGAGTGTTTCACTACGGAACAGGAAGCAGCCTCAGCCATTTTTAGACTGCGTATTAGCAGCGCAACAATCAGAGCACAACAGTGCATAGACTGCGACTACACACGATTTTTGAAATAAAAATAACATAAATAAAGAGTGGTTAAGAAAAACTTTGACGGCTGCTAATACATTTGAATATCTTAAAGTTTCATTTAACATAACTTAATAATAATATATCTAATACTTAAGTAGGACCAATTTCCAAGATCGCAGCAACACTAGCGTACGTATATTACGACTTCTGACCAATCATCGCGTTTGTCTTTGTTTACATCAGGTTTATTCTTATGATGGACGGAAAAGAATGGGGCAACACTTGGTCACTGTGAATGTTGAAAGACGGATAATGGTTCACCTTCGCGAAAACCAGAATCAGTGGCCCCAAGGCACGGTAGAGAAAAAACACCCAAAATATCAGAGAAACACCTTAGACCTAAAAAATAAAATGGTTCAAATGACTCTGAGCACTATGGGACTTAACATCTGAAATCATCAGTCCCCTAGAACTTAGAACTAGTTAAACCTAACTAACCTAAGTACATCATACACATCCATGCCCGAGGTAGGATTCGAACCTGCGACCGTAGCGGTCGCGCGGTTCCAAACTGACGCGGCTAGAACCGCTCGGCCACACAGGCCGGCTACCTTAGACCTGATATGCACTCTCCACAAAATGTACATTAAACGCCTTATTGGGCCGGCGTTGCACCCCACGCTTTACATAATTTGAAAAAAGTAATACCGCTACTCTGCGGACCACACTGCGCTCCTTGAAATAGCAACTCCCCAGTCTCTGTGTTGTTTCGCTCCTGCCGCTTCATATGCCAGTATGAGGTGTGGCCCTTTGCGAAGTACCTGACTCCGCATGTCCATTTCATGCTGCTCGAAAACCGGTTGATATGGGCCCCTCATTCACTGAAAACAGTGATTCCTGTCGGGTATGAAATTGACTTTCATTGACAAGGCGTGATTCCCGTGTCCAGTGACTGTCGATTAGCATACTTTTACGACCACTGCTCTTATGTGGTGTTACACGTCTGGGAGCAGTGTACCATTCCTTATACACACGTTGTGTAGTCAGCGTTGATAAGACAAGAAATTGGGCCATCGCATTCATGATGTGGTCATCGGCACACCAAAACACGAAACCTCATTATACAATTGAGTCACGTCTCCAAAAATGGTTCAAATGGCTCTGAGCACTATGGGATTTAGCTTCTGAGATCATCAGTCCCCTAGAACTTAGAACTACATAAACCTAACTAACCTAAGGACTTCAAACACATCCAGGCCCGAGGCAGGATCCGAATCTGCGACCGTATCGGTCACGCGGTTCCAGACTGTAGCGCCTAGAACCGCTCGGTCACTCCAGCCGGCAATCACGTCTCCCCTCCGACCCTCCGTCTTACTGCGCTGAATCCATACAACTTGAGTTTCGTGCACACGACTTCACTACCATGATTTATATCAACGGTGGAGCACAATATGGCCGCCTCGTAACTTTTACACACTATCAATAGTGCACCAGTGCGACCACTGTATACTTTTAAGGGGGCGACTATTATTTGGCTGGTGAATTTATTGTGAAATGGAGAAAACTGATACTTTATAAGATTTACGTTTAATGCAGTGAGACATTGTACTGACCAAGAAAATAGTGCAGTGTGTTCCTCAGTTCCTGTTGCACACATAACCATTGCATTGAATTTCATCAACAATAACTAATACATTTTGCGGCCCTGATACACGTTAGTCTGTGGCAAGTCGGATGTTTCGAGGACGACATTCGTGGCTGCCGTAGTCCAAGGAGCTGAGTGCTTTATGCTTTTTCGTGTCGATAAAGATCTTGCTCTTTGGGTCCCTTGTACAGAAGAAATCGCGCAGCATACATCGGGTTTTGGGCCAAATGTTTCAAAGCTTACTGCACAGGTAAAATTCGTGGAGTAAAAACACAGTGGCTGTAACGTATCGAGCATTTTTGTAGTTAGCTGAAGATCTTGAATATCAGTGCGAAAGTTAAAAAGTGAGTAACGTGGGGATAGACTCAGCGGATGTACGTTACTACATAAAACCACGCGGTAAGTCGGTCTACAGCTTGTAGCCGTCTACATGAGGAACTGCTTAACAGTTTGTATGTTATGTAAAGCTGTCCTCAACTCGATGGTTGCTTTCAACACGCAGTGTCTTAGTATGTATGCTTCTATTATAATCGATATTCTATCGTCTTCCTGTGATCATCGAAACGACTTATGTAGCAAGTTAGAGGAGGAACTACAGCTTCTTCCCTTAATAACATATCGTCAAACGTTAGTAATGTTCTCTCATTCTAGTTTTCACCTCTTGTGAAACGCATCCCGCCCGGCAGAAAAAGTGACACAATTCGAAACCAACGTGAACGAAAAATATAATGGAATTTTCTGGCAACAGTATTTACTTGAAATTTAAAGGAAGCTTATAATATTTCAATAAGAAGTTTATCGAAGTAATTCTTTAAGTTGAGATTTCAAAAGTACTGCATTTTTTAGTTCTGTCAGAAAGGTTTATAGAATTAATTCTATAAGTCGAGTTTTTGCAGGTACTGCATTTTTGAATTGTGTCACCGTTATTGCCGGGATGCGATATATATGACGTCCAGTTCATTAACCTGTTCGTATTTCTCTACCACACGCTGAAAATGTTCGTGGGAGTGATCAGAAACAGTACGAGTATCTTAACGGGCGTAGTATCAACGATTAAATCCCTTGCACACGACTACTGATGAAAAACGATACGAAAAGCGTCTACACGTGACATTTTTATGTCTAGGATACTCAACTAAACCCCTCATGACCTTATCTGGCGAGCTCTTCGTTGTGCCTATGTGAGCTCAGTACAGCATTTGTACCGCAATCTCACTCGCATGGTATCCAGTCCAGCTGGAATTTCTCCACCTTTTGATATAACTGTTTATGGTTCTTCAGGGCCCTGTCCTATCACCTCTGTTTTTCATCCTTTGCATGGACAGAAATAAAAACCAAATACATCGACTTGAACCACACGAAAAAAGATAATAAAGCAAGAAAATAAAAGTTCTATGTGGAAAAGTTAGGATAGTTTCAAGCAATTTATGAAGTGACCAATGGTGCTTATGTTACATCGGAACCAGATTTTATTACATAGAATTTAGGCTATGACGAGCAAAGCAGTTTTCATTCGTAGCAGTCCATTTGGAGTAGGTCGACTGATCGCAATCGATGTCGGATTTCGGAAAAGGGCAGAATTACCTCGCAACTGGTTGTGCCTTTTTCGAAGGAACTATACCGGCAATTGCCTTGGACGACTTAGGAAAACAATAGCCAGCCTGGTTCTTATCGCCCACGGAGAGGGGGCGGGGGAGTACGGGGGGGGGGGGGGGGGGGTTGCAGCTTTCATGGAGGGCAGTAGACAGTAGCAGTTTTAAAAACATTTTCATTAGGTTCTCGTAAAATTCCCCGTGATAGTTGAAATTTGATAAACTGAACTATTTGTACCGCCGACGCATTAGTTGAGTTCACGTTACATAAGTTAAACTAAATCCCACTATAGTGCTACTGCAAACCAAAGAGCCCCGTCTCAGAATAGCTCGCGCTTCTCCCCTCCTCCCTCTCTCCCTTCCCCCCCACCCCCACCCTCAGCACACACAGCTGTAACAAACGAGAAGAGATGGTAGCCGGTACATCCCAAACCCAATCCACGAAGAGCGAGCGGCATGCGCGGAAAACGCTACACGACATGGGTTCGTGTTTACAGTCTCACAGGGCGGTATGCACCTAGGTTTGTGTCAGTGAGAGTGCCTACAACTTAAAACAATATTTTGTGAAATATTGTGAGCTCATGTCTCAAAACAAGTAATAAGTTTGTGGCTATTTGCCAGAGAATCTGAAAATATTTTTACAGAATGTCTTGTAAATAAGCAACACCCAACATTCACTATAGTCAACGTAATCGCGTTGTTGGAATTCAGCAACTGTATACGAGTAGATGTTTAAGATAATTTTCGTCTATTGTTCCGTCTCAGTTCCATACGTCTATAATTCGGCCACATCTTTTGATCACAATGGATCATCTTCATATCTAAGTAATTGCATCAGCAATCGGTGCTGAGTAGACAAGATGGGTTTCTAATACAGTTACTTAGATCTGAAGGTGATCCAGTGTGAAAGACACATGTAATCGAATTGAAAAAGGGTGCAACTACGGAACAATAGATAACAATTATCAATATCAACATCCAATATTTTCACTGTCTCATTAATCATTATCCATTGAGGCGTTGAAGGCAAGTCGATTGTAAGAACATCTTTGTACAAGGCATCCAAATGATAAGGACAAGTTCAGTGAATATTTTCGAGAATATATAAAAAAATTACAAAATCGTTCAACAATAGTTGCATCGTTTAAGAAACAACCATAGCTGGAGTGAGCATTCACATGCGCAGAACAGATTTTGTGTTGTCAACATACATTGCCGGCCTGGTCACGTGTTCTCGGGACGTCGTGTGTTTGTCCGTATAGCGCCCTGTATATTTAGAATGTCAGTACATCCCTAGTACAGACGGATTCTTTTCGTACGTGTCGTGGATTATTTATATATGCTGCGCAGACATTTTAACAGTACCCATTTGATACCGGGAATAAAGTAACTACGTAACTTTTAAGGGCAAGTGATATTACATTCTGCTTCTTTGCGATAGGTGTCACAGTTCATATGTACTCGATTTTTGGTATGATAACTATAATTAGAGCTACATGGTATGTACCCATGAAATGTTGCTATACCTCCTTTCACATATTTTTCTTTGTATCCGTAGCAACAACAGTAATTCACTATCGTTATTACACTATCAACAAACGGTGAAACACAACAAAAACTCTTGATATTAGAAACTTCAAACGCTGCAGAAAGCACACACGCACAGCGAAGCCCCGAAAACACGTGATAATTCTGGTTTAATGTTGACACGGTGCGCAGAACGCAATGCTCACGCCAGAGATATTTAATATATGGAAACAACAGGTAGTGAACTACTAAGAAGGATCAATTTCCACTTATCGTATACCTCAGTTAATTGCGAAAAGTGGTAAGTGCTGTCGTATTGGAGAAACGATAATAGTTTCCTCTATAAAAGGATTTGTCTCGATAGTAATGCATGAGGGTAACATAAAATTTTGAAGACATTGTCCGCAGGTGACTTGACGAAATGTTAGTTACTATTAAAAATTAGTAAATATTCTTCAAAACTCTTCATTTTCGAAGCAGCTGGACGCGTCTACCATTATACAGAAGATGTATTAACGGCATACATTACAAGAAGAAATGCTATTCACAATAAATGTCATTACAAATGCAACAGGATTATCTATTTTAATACCGTGATATCATACTTTAAAAAATAATATTCCTTCATATAATATTTTGTAATATGCTACTGATGGAGAATTATCAACGGTAGGTCGCTATCGTTGCTTTGATGCTTAAGTGAAGGAAGAATTGCCAGATGTTTTATGTACTAATTGTGTGAAGTTCAGCCAACATCTTATAGCAAAATATTTAAGTACAAGTTGCAGCTCCTCGTTACATATTATAAATTGAGCAGTAAATAAGATGAAATCCAGTTCAAAAAAAGATAAAATGTTTCGACAGCTTTGCCAGGATAACAATGAAGATTTTGTTAGGCTACTTTCGTACACAGCCGTTCGGCGGCTGTCAAAGTGTACATCATTACCTCGTTTTATGTCATTATGTGATACTGCCATATTATTTTTTGAAACTAATAACGTGACAAATTTGTGTCAACAATTAAAAACAGCAAAGAATTATGCTTTTTACTTGGAAGATATTTTCAAGAGAATTACTGATGTTAGTTTGCACCTTCAAGGAACTGTTAAAACTCATACAGCTTGCAAAGTGTTGTGTCATTACTTATTGACAAACTTGAACTACTTCATTACTACCTACAGAAGAGATAATTTTATAATGTTCTTCAATTATAAACTATAAAAGGTGATGTAACTCCTGAGGATATGGATCGATTTAGCAGTCACCTCAACAAATGTAAATTGGCCATGGAAAAACGATTCCATGAGATTTTGAAATTGAAGCTGAATGACTGGATGCAAATCCCTTTACCGCAAATACTGAAGAGGTTGGTACAACTTGTGAAGAAGAACTGTTGCGAATTAGATATAACGAAGGAAGTGAACATAAATTCCCTAGAGAACCTATAAGAAAAAAAAAGTCTATTGTTACGCCTAAATGTGCGTAAAATGGTATTTATTTTTTGATACTTTTCCTTCCCTCATATCTTGTGGACTTAGGGTTCAGTGTTGTTAATACTATTATCGCCAGAGAAAGAAACTGCCGGAATATTTCCGAACGAGAATATCTTCATCCAGCAGGCCGTTGTGGCCGTGAGGTTCTAGGCGCTACAGTCTGGAACCGCGTGACCGCTACGGTCGCAGGTTCGAATCCTACCTCGGGCATGGATGTGTGTGATGTCCTTAGGTTAGTTAGGTTTAAGTAGTTCTAAGTTCTAGGGGACTGATGACCACAGATGTTAAGTCGCATAGTGCTCAGAGCCATATCTTCGTCCATTCTTTACGAAAATCGAGCCAGAATTTAGTTTCGCGGCGTCAGCTTCAGGAATCTTATTAATAACAATTTCATCAGACCTTATGCTTATACGTACGCAAAGAATAAACAGATAGATTTAACTGGAGTAATTTATTTTATAAAGATTCATTCTGTCAAACTTAACGAAAGACCCATATAAAGGATCTGGTGAGTAATTATAATTACGTGCTTTAACTTTCTGTGTATCTGCTTCATCAATTTTATAAAGTAACATTATTTCCCTACTTTACAGATCACCAGTCCCGTGAAAGCTATGGATGATTGGGAAATGTTACAGCTAACAGTGATACAAAAGTGGGTGTTAGGTATAAAAAGGTCACTATCCCTCAAGTTCAGGGAAAACAAGGACTGGGATTTGAACCCCACTGCTCCTGAATGTGAGTCTTGTGTGATGACCATCGTGTTAACGGGCTTGATAATACCCATAGAAGTAAGAAACAGTCGTTTAATATTTCCGATACCTAATTAAAAGAATTTTCCCATTTATCTTCCTTAAAATGTTACCTACATACATGTCATTACAAATAAATCACATGTTTCCTCCTCAACTTTTTTAATTGACTGGCATGTTAAGTAATGTATTCCCAAATTGCGAATATGCTTATAAAACCGCTATGAAATTTACTAAAAATATATGAAAATTTTTGCCACACCGGGTCTCAGAACCGGTTTTCCCACTTGTTGCGAGTGGTCGCTTAAACAATTTCCGGTGTACGAGCACGCCTCGATGACCGACCCAAACCTCCATAGGTCTTCGTGCCCACGCCCCATAGTGCTCGCACGTAATTCATATCACCCTGCATAGGGTGAGACATTGTTTTCCCGTTAGGTTGCCGTGCTTTGGCATGAAATGTGGCAGTTTGTATGTTACAGCGTCTGTATTTTGCAGTGTTTATTTAGTTTGATGTGATGTTCGTTGGTATGCGTGCATATTCAAAGGAACAGAGACTGTTGATGACTGTCAGTCGTATTATAACCTGAAGCGCCAAAGAAACTGGTATAGGGATGCGTATTCAAATACAGAGTAATGTACACAGGCAGAATACGGCGCTGCGGTCGGCAAGGCCTGTCTTAAGACAAGTCCCTGGCCCAGTTGTTACATCGGTTACTGCTGCTAGTATCGCAAGTTATCAAGATTTAAGTGACTCTGAACGTGCTGTTATAGTCAGCGCACGAGCGATGGCACACAACATCTCCGAGGTAGCGATGAAGTTGGGATTTTCCCATACAACTATTTCACGAGTGTCGCGTGAATATCAGGAATCCGGTAAAACATCAAATCACCGACATCGCTGCGGCCGGAAAAAGATTATGCAAGGACGGGACTAACGACGACTGAAGAGAATCTTTCAATGTGACAAAAGTGCAATCCTTCCGCAAATTGCTGCAGATTTCAATGCTGGGCGATCAACAAGTATCAGCGTACGAACCATACAACGAAACATCATCGTTATGGGCTTTCGGAGCAGAAGGCCCACTCTTTTACCCTTGATGACTGCACAATACAAAGCTTTACGCATCCCCTGGGCCCGTCAACACGGACAATGGACTGTTGATGACTGGAAACATGTTGTCTGGTC
The DNA here is from genome assembly GCF_023864345.2 of Schistocerca serialis cubense. Taxonomy (NCBI): domain Eukaryota; kingdom Metazoa; phylum Arthropoda; class Insecta; order Orthoptera; family Acrididae; genus Schistocerca; species Schistocerca serialis. Next base: position 149,259,538 of record NC_064639.1, on the reverse strand, counting down.
GGACGAGTCTCGTTTCAAATTGTATCGAGCCGATGGGCGTGTACGGGTGTGGAGACAACCTCATGAATCCATGGAGCCTGCATGTCAGCTGGGGACTGTTCAAGCTGGTGGAGGCTCTGTATTGGTGTGGTGCGTGTGCAGTTGGAGTGATATGGGACTCCTGATACCTCTAGATGCGACTATGGCAGGTGACACGTACGTAAGCATCCTGTCTGCTCACCTGCATCCATTCATGTCCATTTTGCATTCCGACGGACTTGGGCAATTCCAGCAGGACAACGCGACATCCCGCGCGTCCATAATTCCTACAGAGTGGCTCCAGGAACACTCTTCTGAGTTTAAACACTTCCGCTTGAGCATATCTGGGTTGCCCTGCAATCTGCTGTTGGGAAGAAATCTCCATCCCGTTGTACTCTTTCAGGTTTATGGACAGCCCTACTGCATTCATGGTGTCAGTTCCCTCCAGTACTACTTCAGACATGCCACGTCATGTTGCGGCACTTCTGCGTGCTCACTGGGGCACTACACGATATTAGGCAGGTATACCAGTTGGCTCTTCAGTGTACATCATGTTTAGTGTCACAGGCCACCGCAATTAATTGTTACTGAGGTACTTACTGTGGGAAATATTAGATTTCCGACAAGCGAGTCCGTTCCCTAATTAGTAATTCAGTGCAAAGAGACGTTTTTAGGATATACGTAGCGTTGGAAGATCTAAAGAGATAATACATGTTGGAAAATTACGTCTAGCATTATGAAGAAAGACGATCTGACAACGAAGTAACCACATACGATTTCTCTTACTATGGACTGATGGTGCTGCCGAGTGAGTTGGTGCAGTGGTTAGCACACTGGACTCGCCATTCGAAAGAACGATGGTTCAGTCCTGATTTAGGTGTTCCGTGATTTCCCTAAATCGCTTCAGTCTTTTGAAAGGGTACGGCTGAATTCCTTCCCCATCCTTCCCTAATCCGTGCTGTGCTGCGTTTCTGATGACCTCGTTGGCGATGGGACATTAAACACTAGTCATCGTCATCACCATAGATGGTGCTGTTAACTGCTTTTTTTGTAAGAAGGACCTATCTCTACTTCTGTTCCTAACTGTTCCTATAATTTTAATGTTACTTTATTTATTTCGTAACTTATTTTTTGATTTTTAGTGTTATCTTTCTGTTTGAAACTCATAATTCTTGTCATTTCGTTAATGCAACGTTTTCGTTGACTTTGTATAAGTGATGATTATATTATTTCTTCTTACAAATTTCCAAGATACTATCTGTGTCTCCGTAACGATTTGGTGTTTCGTTCAGCACACGTTAATGTGAAGTAAGAAATGGTCAGCAAGTAACTAAAATAATTTCTATGTTTGCAAATCCCAGAGTATAAATGCGAATAAACCACATTAGTTAATTTAAACATGTGATAAAGCGTGCACCTTTGTTATGTACAGAGATGACACTGTACATTGGAAAACATACAGCATTAATCAAAAATTTCTAAAAATTAGAAGTGAGATAATCAATTTCAGAAGTCTTTTGTAGGAAAAAGGATGAAGCTATTCCGGGCACACAATAGCAGTTAGAATGGGCGAACTTCAACAAATGTATACATGTGGTCTCAGGAATAGGACTGGCATAAAGCGATAACACGAGGTTTTCACAATATAAAAATTCAGTACAGAATATTTTACACTAAGCAATGCAGGAGGCTTAGACAGAGTGCAGAGTAAAATTTAACTAAAACTATTACTGAAGGATATGTAACGAGTATAACTAGGAAGTGTTAACACTGATAATTAGTTGGATGAAAGATGACTTACTGTAATCCAAAACATAGGTTGGTCATACAGCGATAAAATGCAGTGGGATGGCCTAGTCTGCAACAAAATTCAAATAGAATTAAACATGGGCGGCATACACTTCGGCGTAGCACCACAAAATAAAATAGTTTACTACAATACTGCATTTTAAAAAGAGCAACATGACCCTAAGTGCTTCATCAATAGCTGCTACGCAATATACCTCATACGTGTGTAAGATTGTACTGGACTACGAACAGTGACACCTCGCGGCCGTGTGGTTAAGCTTGAGGGGCGTAATATGCTCTTTGTGTGTGTGTACAAATAATATGATAGTATCTTGAAGATTTGGAAGAAAAAATAATATAACCATCTCTTATACTAAGCCAACGAAATACTTGCTTTAACACTAGCTTGGCAGTAAGGACGAAATGACAAAAATTACAAGATTCAACCAGAAAGTTAGCACTAAAAACCAATAAATAAATTACGAAACACATAAAGCAACATTAAAATGCTGAAAAATAATATTTAAACGTAACGTAACCTTTTCCGTTACTGCTGTTGATTGACATGGTGTGCTACAATAGGTACGAGGCAAGTTTACCTGCTCACTATCAGTACTACCTCTTAAAGAGCCCTCGAATACGGATTAAAAAATAAGGAGATTAAAGGTTGGGTCTTCTGCTTTTACATGAATTAGGTAACTTGTTACGTGTAGATAACCATGAATTAAAAACAGTATGTGACCGTGTTACTGAAAGCAAGTCTATTGCAATCAAATATGAGGTAATGTAGACATGTAATTTTCCATCACGCTTCTTAATAACAGTAAACAATATAAGTAAAGGATACTCAATGCAAAGGAATACTAAGAAGATAAGAATACATGGGCTGTGCACAAGCGCGAACCGGACACATATTTAGTTTTGCGTAATCATGAGTGTAGTAATTAGTCTGTGATAAAAATACAGTAAGCCAGTAAACTAAACAATGTTCATGCCAGACCCCATAGACTGCCATTTCTTACTCTCAGCAACTAATACAGAAATAAAAATACCCAGGTAAAATGAAACTATTAGAACATTTAGGAATAGAAATAGCAGTGCCTGTGTTATTATGAAGTACGAATTAAAGTTCCTTCGGACATGCATGCCTGTCCGAAGGACCATTGCATTGTACATCTTAATGGCAGCCACTTCTATTTCGTATTTATCTGCCACTGCCAGGCTTTCGACTCTCAATAAATATGTCCTTCCTGGAAAGGGAATTTACGTAACGTAATAGCGCAGGTCGTGACACGTGGAGGACGACACATGGAAGTTGGTTTCTGGCTGTGGTTCGTACTCGGATGGCCGAAGAGTGTAACCCGACCGCTCGCGTAAATCGGGAAATCCGGGTTTGAGTCGAGGTTCAGCACAAATTTTCAGTGTCGTCATTCCAATATATAGTATCGACAGTGGCTGATACTCGCAACTGCAAATACATCTCCACATAAAAATATTATAAAACGTAAAGGATAAAATGATAATAATGATAATAACAACCAACGACAACAACCGATACAACTAGCCGTTGAATACGAGCTGAAGAATCAAAATTCATGACTAATATAGAAGATGCACGTACACACTTACAGACACAAATATGTAATATAGAGCGATTGGTAGATGTAAATGTCTTAGTAAAATCATATAGCGAAATGGACGAAAAATTTTTAGTGCTGTAGATGCAAGAGTTATAAAATGGAAAGAGCAAATGATTTAACTAAAAACTTCCGTAAAAAAATACACCTCTAGAAAGACAAAATTAAAGCACAACATCAAAGTCGTAAGGCCAGAATTTTTATATGAGTATATAAAAGCTTAAAACTAAACTACAAGCTGGACATAGTAATTGCGACCCTTGAAACACGAATTACTGATCAACTAACGAGAGTAATACAAACTGCAGATGGTTGGAAAATATTAAGTAATTAGGAAATTAATAAAATATTCGGAAAGAATCCTTAGTTAAGGGTAATCTTCTTTAGCCAACTCTACCAAATAAACGACTGAGTGCAGCCAAATGTAACACATTCCTGTACTTCTGCAAAAAGAAGATAAGAATAATATGGATTACAGTAACAAAACACAAACTAAAAAGAGGTAACAACAAAGAATCGTAAAAATTAGAAAGAAAGTACATTCAAAATAAATTTTAAAAACCTTAGAAGTCATCCAAGACCGAAATAACAAAATTGGCAAAGTGCGACTAGGACTCGCGCAATTAGGGTTTTCTACAAACTTAATTATGTTTATAGCTAGTGCATCAGTCACGAGAATAGCGAATTTCGACAATTTTAACCTGTTATAGACATTGATACTGGCAAGATATCAGTCTCAGAGATACCAGTATTTTCGAGACAGTTTTAATTTTAGTAACATAAATGTGACATAAAAACATGCAAGAGGCAGGCTACCATTATTACAATAATCAGCAGTTCTGCGTGCATGCTGACTGGGTCGAAATGGTAAAAGTCAGACATCAGGTAAGGAATTTATCTATCATCAGATATCCACGAGCGATTACTGCGCGTAGATATGGCGCTTCAAGTTGTATATGAAACAAATATCCGCAGACTAGTCATGTGGGCAGTAAAGTCATTCTTTGCCTGCTGTATGACTTTTACCGTTGTGACCCAGTCAGCCTGAATGCAGAACTACCGATTGTTTTAATTTCAAGTTTGACGTTGATTAACATATGAGTAAAGGAATATTATTTTCGTGTGATATAATTACAAATTAACAGTTTTCGGATATTTTTTTCATTTACTTGCTCTGTGAAACCTCAATTCTTGCCAAATTGTAGGGCAACGGGAAGTACTACATAGCTTTTGATGAGTGAGTTTGCGAGTATTAAAATATGTCACCTAATTAACCATAGCTTTTAGCGCATTGACTTAGAAGCTTACATTAATGACACCGCCAAGAGTCTATAGACCATAGTATGTGATACAAATTTCATCTTGATACGTCGCTACGCGTTCCTGATAAAAAAGGGTTTTTAACAGATGGACGAATTAACAGAGCCAGATAAGAAATGACAAATTTTTTTTTCTCGTGCGATATAATTACGTATTTAAAGTTTTCGGAATTTCCTCCGTGGTTGTTTTGTAAAACATTTCTTTTTGCCAAATTTCATGATTATAGGCCAACTGGAAGTACCATATAGCTTTTGATGAGTGAGATTGCGAGTATGAAAATATGTGACATAAATAGCGGTATATCTTGATTACATTGACTTATTAGCTTCAGTTTTTTTACATTGCCAAGGGACCATAAACCTCAGTATGTGACACGGGTCTAGTACGTCTACACGTTCCTGAGAAGAAAGGGTTTTATAACAGTTGAAAACACAGATGGAAAACTAAGGGATCCTATAAGAGTTCCCTTTCTACCGACTGAGGCAAGGAACCCTAAAATAAGAAATTCGGTACAAAATGGACAGAGGAATAGTAGCTGGTCAGTACGAAGAAAAAAGAAGGTAGAAGGCACATGCAATGCCTACGTACCTCGCTGTCGTTGATGGGCAAGTGATGACAGCGGTTGGTGCCACAGGGGTGGTGCGCGTTCCACTCGACGATTTCGTGTGCGGTGGAGCCTTGAGGGTTGCAAAGTCCAGCGACGGCCGCCACCAGCTTCCGCAGTGTGCGCAGGCGGCCCGCCACCCTCAGCGCCATCGCATATCAGCTGCGCTGGTCCGCGCCGCCCCACCAAGTCTCCAGCGACACCGCACCACGCCTGCTCTCACCACACCAAACCGACGTCGCGGCCTGCGCGCAGCTGCTCTTCTGCTGTTTCCCTGACGTCACCAAGCAGTGCTTCTTCTGTCTCTCTCGATTAACGAATTTCACATGCGACAGCGCCGCTGTGATGCTACGTTGTGGGTGTGGAAAGAGATACGTGCTTTCTTGCGGCACCCTCATAAGTAGTACGATACCGTAGACTGTTTCGAGTAAAAATAGACGTAGGATTAACACAGATGCCTTACATCTTTGTAGCTTCAAGCGTGTGACGAGTATATATATCTTTGATTTACATATTAGAGTAGAATATCTATGGAATGATCATAGCGTACTGCTACTGTCGCGTCACGGGCAATATCGACAGTCGTAGAAACTACTATCGACTTTGTATCAAGGAAGAATTAAACGTAACTGCTCCTCTTTTCACTCGCAGCAATTTTAGCTGTCCTCTTAGACTCCTGCCTAACCACACATTCGGAAATCACCATGGATTCGGAAATAAGCAGCAAGTAATTGTCGGAAGGAAGAACATGAATTTATTGCATTTTAGCTGTCTAACTACACACTCGGAAATCGCTAAATATTTGTTTCGTTGTTCATTCTCTGAGCTTACGGAAATACAAATATCATATAATATTACAGAACATACTCGTATTACATTCGTAAGAAAGTCTCAGAATGTGTTAATAACACTAAGATGAAAAAAACATTGTGTCTTGAGATGAGAATTTACATCCTGCGACACCATAAACCACAGTGTTATCCATTAAGCCACCGCTTTGTCATGTAATATTAGTCTCCTGTCTTCGTTATAATTGTATGTCCTGAAGGCTTGTATCATTGAAGCATTTTTAACTGACATTTAATGATAATGGTCACACGTTTGTGATAAACTTTCAGTGCACGATTCTCTGGAACGGCATCCTGCTAGCTGTAACACAGGTGTGTTTCATGAAAATTTCTTGTACACTAAAACTGCGTGCCAGATTGGCGAACTTTGCCTTTCGCGGGAAAGTCCTCTACCGACGGAGCTATCCAAGCACGACTTACGACCCGTCCTCAGAGCTTTACTTCTGCCATTATCACATCCCATATATTCCAGAATTCACGTAAGTTCTCCTGCGAAACATGCAAGATTAGCACTCCTGGAAGAAAGGGTATTGCGGGGTTATGGCTTGAAAGACCACGGGAAGTAAAGCTGTGAGGACGGATCCTGTGTCCAGCTTGGGTAGACCAGGTCAGTAGAGCACTTGGGCGCGAAAGGCAAAGGTCCGCAGTTCGAGTCTCCGTCCGGCACACACTTTTCATCTCTCATAAACTTTCATATCTGCACACACTCCGCTACAGAATGAAAATTTCATGTTGGAAGCGTATTTTGTGCTTAAATTGTAAATTATTGACTATAACATCTCGCTTCTCAGAGAGCACTCTTACATGAAAGCATCAACCGTCGATAAGCCATTATGTGACATTTAATTATAATAATAATTATAATAAACCGTACCAAGAACAGCGTGTTTTTATAAATCTCCGATTCGTATGCATGAAGTCTTGTGAGAGGCCCGTATTGAACGCTAAAGAAAGTCGACAGCAGTTCTGCAGCCATCAATAATGTTGTCACATTTGCAGGAAGTCTTGTGAAATGAGTGTTACCAGTCGCCAACGGATAGCATCCATCTCACGCTAGGTGAGGAGAGCCTTAAGTCATAGTGACGTAATGCTACATCATGGTGAGGTAAGTAAACCTAAATCGACTTCATGAGCACGTGTATCGATCTTTGCAGTTGTTCCACAGAGGTTGCACGGTAACGTGAAAGCTAAATGTAAATACAGGTGTAGAAACGAAGTTACAGCAGTTGTGTGGTATGCTCATCCCAGTTGAATTACTTATTAAGCTCTAATCTCAACAGTTTTGTATGTTATTGTGTGTTTCTTGACGTAACGAATGTCTGAACGAAGGAACCATAACAATAACGAAATTCAAAAATAGCGTCTAGTTAGTTTTTTTTTTTTTTTACAAATCCGATTAATTGTGCATAATCATGTGGATAGAAATGTGAAATACAGAGAAATTAAAGTGTTTCGTATTTTTATAAAAGCCAATGCATTTTACATAATTCTTTTGGGCAGAAACATTAAACTGAGAAATTAATGTGGTTCCAAAGATAATTCCAAATGTTGCTGGAATTTCAATTTTGCCTTCATGCTGTATATCGGCACAGAAACTTTTGCTCTTCAGAAATAAGTTATTGCTGATGATTATAATGTACTGACTCGTTATAGCACATGTCATTATTTCTCATCATACGTTGTATACTGTGAAAAAACAAGGACGTGCAAGTCACATTTTCCAGAATTTTAAGCATCTGAAAGCAGTGAGTGCTGTTGCCATTTTTAGCTACTTTTTGTATGACTCTTAGGCAACATGGAAATAGCTATAGTAATCATGCCAAACACCACCAAGATTTATACCATGTCTATTGAAAGAATAAACAAACACAGCATTGCACCATCGCATATGAAACATCACTTCATGCTGCTAAAAACTGTGGGCTGTTGAGGTTATTTTGTAAAGTAGCTCACCCATTGTGACAGTCAGTGTTCAACATCATATGGTAACTACTACGAAACTTATCCTTTTTATAGTTGATACTGCTTGAATATTAAAATGTGGGTAACAATTATACATGAAATATCATTGTTTTTTTTCACAGTATACAGCGTAAAAGGAAAAATAATGGAATGTGTTATGAACAGTTTACATTATACATTGTAATCATCGCCAATAATTTATTTCTGAAGAGCAAAAGTTTCTGTGCTAATCTACAGCATGAGAGCAAAATTAAAATTCCAGCAATATTCAGAATTATCTTTGGAACCACATTAATTTCTCGGTATAACGTTTCTACCTAGAAGAATTATGTACAATCCATTGGCTTTTATAAAAATACGAAACCTTTAATTTCTTCCTATTTCACGTTTCTATCCACATGATTTACGGACAATTAATTGGATTTTTAAAAAAAAATTACTACTCGCTTTCTTTTTACTTTCATTGTGGTTATGTTTCCTTCGTTCAGATATTCGGTATGTTCATGAAACACACAATAACATCCCAAATTCTTCGGAATAGAGCTCAATAATTAGTTATGTCCCGTTTCTGTCGACACAATCATGCACGATTCGTGGGATTTTTTTAAAAATGGTACTCGTTATGTTCATGAAATACCCAATTACATCCCAAATTATTTGGATTGCAGCTTAATAATTATTCCACGTTTCTTTCCACATGATTTATGGACGATTCATCGGATTTAAAAAAAAAATGACTGCAAACGTTTCTTTTTTTCTTTTGTTATGGTCCCTTCGTTCAGACATTCATTATGTTCTAGAAACACACAATAACATACAAAATTGTTGGGATTCCAGCTTAGTAACTAATTCAACTGGGCTGAACATACCACACAACTGCTGTAACTTCGTTTCTACACATGTATTTACATTTGGCTTTTCACGTTACGGTGCAACCTCTGTGGTATAACTGCAAAGATCGATATAAGTACTCATAAGGTCGATTTAGGTTTATTTACGTCACGAGGACGCAGCGTTACATCATTATGACGTAGGGCTCTCCTCACCTAGCGTCAGATGAACGCTACGCATCGCCAACATCCAAAGAATACCTCCACGCCAACACCAGTCTGTGAATGTCAGTTGACTTTTTGCATAACGCTACTTGTTTCCATATTGCATTAAGACCGAAATTTTGATATTACACGTATGTGGCCTGTTTTTATACATTCAATTGTCAGAAACAGCTATTGTTGCTGCTACCGATGCCAATCGAAATATATCAGAGGACGAAAAATAGTCATTATTATCACAATGAGGCGCTTTATATGTTGAAAAATATCGAGACGTAATACCGTAGGCCTGGACTCATATAAACGTATATACAACTGCGAGATAAATGAAGTTGTGTGGGAGTCAATAGTTGAACAAATAAAATGAGTAACGTCCATCTGCAGATCAGATGTTTAGAACAGTTTGAGTCATTTCCTCTACACTGTACAGATCTCGAAGCTATTATGCGTGTTTTTAAGTATAAAGGCAATTGTATCAGAACCTAAGGATGATGAAAGTTTAAAAAAAAAATTGTACCAGAAAGTAAAGAGAGAAAAACTTTGTCCCAAAAAATACCTGAAAGTGTGACAAATTGCCTATTTGCTGCATTTCATAGATCCAAATTCAAAGTTTTTTGAGACATTTTTGCATTATTGTACAAAGAAGTATATTCAGAATGCCTCCGAAGCATAATTTATTGAAAGAGAGAGACGGCAGTGCAGTACAAAAGGTAAAAATATAATGGTTGCTATCTATTCATTTACTGTAACAAAAAAGTGACGATATGCAAACTGTGACACTTCAAACTAGTAAAATGCCCTTTAAGCCAAGTTTATTCCAGATATTAGTTACAGTTCGTCAAAATGCCACTGGACAGTGTATACAGAATCCGCGGTGTTTTTGACTGGGTATGTCTGCAGTAGAGGTGTAACGACATTCAAAATCTGCATGAGGCTTAGGGGCAAACTTGAAGTCGGTACATAGTTACGTGATATGCTGACGATGAAAATTCTGTTCCGCGCAACTGAGGAACTAATTATCAACATCTGTAGTAACATTATTCATAGTTTTGTTCAATGTTAAGTCATATTTTCAAAACCATACCTTAGAAGCCCTTGCATCCCACTTTATATTTTGGTTTTTCATATACCAACATGTCTCTTCTGAAAAGTGGATGGTGTTGGTACTACGACACGAAATTTAATCGGCAATTAACAGCGAAACGGTAAATGTTGATATTTGTAAGATCTGTACTGCTTCAACCTCCACTTCCGATCTCGCGATGATTATTATCTTTGATTCACGTGACTGTTTGTTTGGTATTAATCAGTTGCTTTCAACTTTCGTGTACCCGCATAAAGATATAAGAATTTTCGTAGTTAGAGAAATTTACAGTTTTCTTATTTAGGTGCTTACTTTTAACTTTTGTGGCATGGTTATTTGCGGTTTCGTTCACTGTTAAGCCAGTAAAATCATTGCTTTTGAATCTTTCGCATCCTGTGTTAAGTATTTTGTTTTTTGAGCAACAAATTTTCTCTCTTGAAGACTGCAAAGATTTAGGAACATGAGACAAAATTTGACTTACAATTTAACGGCGAAATGCAGCAATTGACATTAGCATATTTTATGCTACTATGAGTGCCCATTCTTGATTTATTGAACAGACGCGCGGGCCGGAGTTTTTGTCTCTAACATAGGCTACGTAGTCTCCAAAGGCGCATTGGCGTGGAAGGATGTTACGTTTGGCCGAAGCATACTGCAGATTTTGAACTTCATTGAATCGTTCTACAGAGAGATCTTGTCCAGAAGTATCATGACGCACATAGATATCTTAACAACATGCATTCAATATCTGGAATGACCTTGGCTTAAACACAGTCTAACACACGGAATCCCTATACTCCTGCTCACTTTTGTTACGCTCTGCGACAGCAGCGCTCCAAGCGGTCAACAAGCAACACTTCTAAATACGATATCTGACGAGTGTGATTAATACCGTTTTTATTGATGTACAACATAGTTTTTCCAACGAAGAGCATATATAGGGCCATAAAAATCGGCAACAACTACAAATTGTTCATCACATTTGGGTTTCTTTAGTTTCCTACGGACCGTGGGAGGTACGAAACAGCACATTACAGAAGAGTTTATTTACGATTTTCTTGCGACCAACAGATATTTATTGAAGAATGTCGTTTCCTTTTAAGAACAGAAAAATAGTTAGTAATCAGAGAAGACCCGACCATTTGCAGAAAGACTCATATCTACTCAACAACGTGAAGTTTTGTTCGCTACACTTCCAGTCAAATCGGTGAATTTGGAACGAAGGAAATTTATATGGCAAGCAACACCTAAATTATGTAACGTACTAAGAAAGCCACCACAACTGCAGTTGAAGGGAAAGCCACACCGATGTGGTAGTAAAGTAATAAGACTTTTATCCAACACGGAAGACACCAGTTTCACTACTGTTGCTACATCTGAGCCACGAACAACAAAAACATTCAACGCTTTCGCTTTTGAAACAAAAATAGTTACATTTACAAAAATATTCGTACATTGATAAGTCGAGTGAAGTGTAATAATGTGCGAATCATAAGACTCAACACAGAACTGTTAAATGTCAAAGAAAGTGTCTATCATATCAAGAACAGACAACGACAAAAATCTGTATTCCACATGCATGAAATACGAGTTTATATTCTTTTGATTTGAGCTGTATAAGCTGCAATTATTCGCGTGTAGGAAACTATTTCTTCAACAATAAGTTGTGGTTTACGGCACTGAATCAGTGATACCCGGCAGTTTTTAGATTTATTTCACGATAATCCACGTCCTTCGATAATTTAACAGTGCTTTGAAAGCAACAATATACCAATTAGTTCGTTAATTAAGAAGAAAAATAATTAAAAACAAATGTTAATTTTACGGTTGCTTTCTCGCCGCTAGGAGCGCTAGCTTTGTTCCAACTGTCACACGGTAACAATTTTCAGAGCAGGGAGTGTCGTGACTATGTATATTAAACTGTGGCTTAATGATTTGAAGAGATAAACGCAAGCGCATTTCAGCTGTTTGTGACGAGAGGCACAGCTCACATGTTGCTGCCTTTTTTTCCTGCAGTTTTTCACTTTATATATTGTACTTTATTGTGTTGTTGGGTCTCTGTTTTAACAAATTATGTGACGGCGGCACTGAGAAATTCATTCCCAGCACTATAAAATGAAATAACAGCAATAAAATGCTGCAAAATGGCGACTTACCTGATTTTGAAACTTTTGAGAGACAAAATTCTTCCATTTTAACTTTCTGTTACAATCAGTTTTACTTTTGTTCATGCTTAGTAAGGTTAAAATATTAATGATACTACGACTGTCCTTGCCCTAGGTACTCTAGTACGGTGTCTTGTTGTGGCCAGTTTAATACCTCAGAATAAGCTTATAGGGTTGAAAAATTGTATAACCTGAAGAAAATGGCAATCAATAAAACTGTTTAGGGTATGTACCCGCATCATCAATGTGTAAAATTCTCCGACGTTTCGGTCACTGTTGCAAGTTGCCTACCTCAGCCTGATTTTGCTAACGGGAAAAAATAAGTCACTGTCGTACATGCTGTTTTCCTGCTGATGAAAATTACTCGAACTGTTTCTACATCCAACGGCTTGTCTGCCAGCACACTCCCACACTATGGAATTTATCCAACAATGTCTGTCCCACAAATATACGGCCATGCCAACATATAAGTTGGTCGTGCGGTATTAACCACTTATTACACTATACCTCGATATTTTTCAGTGTATAATGCACTCAGTAACTGTATCTTGAAACTCTACCGTTCGTATGTGTTTGGATAAAGAAGATATGGAATAGTGTGTTGACCCTGATGACAAACACTTTTGGTTTATTTTTATTTTCTTTCCAAAACTAGTTTCAGCGACAATATCATCATCATCAGTTGGTTTTTCTGTATTGTAAAACCGCAAAATTAACGTAGTTACAAACATTACAGAACGTTATTACATGTGTAATTTATGTTTCCTGGCCAAGAGAAGTTTACTAGTATTGAACATAGGCCATAATTTGAGGAAGAAATTTCTGAGAATGTACGTTTGGAGCACAGCATTGTGTGGTAGTAAAACATGGACTGTGGGAAAACCGGAACGTAAGACAATCGAAGCGTTTGAGATGTGATGCTACAGAAGAATGTCGAAAATTAGGTGGACTGATAAGGTAAGGAATGAGGAGGTTCTGCGCAGAATCGGAGAAGAAAGGAATATATGGAAAAGACTGACAAGAAGGAGGGACAGGATGTTAGGACATTAGGGACTAACTTCCATGGTACTGGATGGAACTGTAGAGGGTGAAAACTGTAGAGGAAGACAGTGATTGGAATACACCCAGCAAATAATTGAGTACGTAGGTTGCAAGTGCTACTCTGCTGGCACAGGAGAGGAATGCTTATCGGGTCGCATCAAACCAGTCAGAAGACTGATGACTCGGCAAAAAAAGTAGGCTGCCATTTAACACTGTAACACAAACGACTGCGACTGGAGAGGTGTCCTAACCAGGAAGCGTGGACTGCCGATAAATGACGTCGAACTGTATTTAGCGATGAAACGCGGTTATGCGTGTTTCGGCTGACCATCGTCGGCAAGTACGGCGGCGACCTGGTGAAAGGTCCCGTTCTTTGAAACTTTTGGAAAGGCTCAGCAGTGTTACTGTTGGCGGTAGGGTGTGCAGAGACGTCCGTGTGATTTCAGGTCACGCCTGGTGGGGTTTGAGGGAACTCTGACGGTACGTCATAAACGTCCAGAGTCCTCACTTGTTACCTTCCAGGCGAAAATATCGAGGTATCATTTTTCAACAGGACAATGCTCAGGTCACACGCATGTCTGTGTGAAGTGCTCCCATGGGCAGCAAGATTTCGAGATGTGTACCGTATAAAACATCTGATGGACCAGCTCGAACTTCAACTTCGTCTCACTACCAGTATACAGAATATCCAAAAAACGTTGAGATGTCTGTAAATTCCTAAGGGACCAAACTTCTGAGGTCATCGGTACGTAGACTTAGACACTACTTAAACTAACTTATGCCAAGAACAACACACACACACACCCATGCCAGAGGGAGGACACGAACCTCCGGGGGGAGGGGCCCATCAATCCATTACATGGCGCCCCTAACCGCGCGGCCATTCAGGGTGGCATACAGAACATTATGGGCCAGTTAAAACATCTGAGAGTTAGCTTGCCTCAAAAAAGGATACAGTGTCTTTATGACAGCCTTCCCAAACAAGTTAGTGCAGGCTTGCAGGTTAGATAAGGTTTTGTTTCATACTGATAGGGGGGCTCATACTTCTTTGTAAATGTGACTCGATTTTGTAACCGGTGCACTAACGTCGCATACACTCTCAATCTGTGAACTTACATCTTACTTCGTCCTCCCTTTCTATATGATTCACTCTTTTTTCATGTAGTATAACACGGCGGTAATGTTTGCCCGTCCAAATGGTTGACTTTCTTCAGCTAAGAGTTGAGTGTTTAGGTACGGACTATATCGACAGCAGAACTGCATTTTTTCCCTTCGAAGTCCAGCTAAACAGTGACAACGGCTGTAGTCCATGGATCCCTTCTGAAACTCCCTCCCTATCAAAAACAGTGCACTGACAAGTCTGCACCAGTTTTTTTTTTTAGCTAAAAACATCTAAAGAAATCGCTCTGATGACCAGACGTTGGCGACATGTTACGTACATTTCAACATGCAGCTGCACCTCTGCTCAAGAAGCAGATTGTTATTTTCTTAGGTTCTGCAATAAATTTCAGATGGTAATATCGAATATTCCATCCAAAAATGTCAAGAGAAGGAGGTATACCTGGAAAATTTTGGGAGACATTGGAATGTTCCATCTGTATTACATCAAGGTCAGACAGAAATTTCGAAACCTGATATCGGACTTTGAGGCATACACAGGTGCAGATTTAGACTCCGATCATAATGCAGTAATGATGAAGAGGAGACTGAAGTTTAAGAGAATCGTCCGGAACTACCAGTGTCGAAGGAAGTGGGACACTAAAGTACTGGGGAACGACGAGACGTGTTTAAAGTTCGTTTAAAGAAGCTCACTCGAAGAGGAATGGACATCTCTAAAAACGGGAATTACGGATGTTGAACAGAAAAATGTGGGTCCAAGGAAGATAACTGCGAAGAAACGTTGCAATAGGAATACCGCTGTTAAATGCAGAGAGCAGATAGTTGGAAATACCACAATGATGGCCTCTATGGAGGGTGGGAGGGGTGGGGGTGGGGGTGGGGGTGGGGGGGGGGGGTTGGACATGTCTTACGACACTTTAGGTGCAGGAATTGCAGTTGATAGTGATGGCATAGGAGATTCAGTGTTAGAGTCAGAATTGAAGGCGCTTTGGAAGAATTGAGATCAAACAAGGCAGAAGGGGCAGACAAAAAACCATCGGAATTTCTAAAATAACTGGAGCGAGTGGCAAAAAAATCACTCTTCACGTCGTGTAGAATCCATCAGACTGAAGATATACCACCAGTCTTATGGACAAACACCGTACACACAATTCCCAAGATTGCAAGAGGCGATGTTGTTGTTGTGGTCTTCAGTCCTACTTGATCCTCTGCTGCCTTCACTATTTCATTCCTCAAAGCTACCCATTCTTCTTCTACTGTATTGCTTTCCCCCATTCCTGTCAATTGTTCCCTTATGCTCTCCCTGAAACTCTGTACAGTCTCTGGTTTAGTCAGTTTATCCAGGTCCCATCTCCTTAAATTCCCACCTTTTTGGAGGTTCTTTAGTTTCAATCTACAGTTCATAACCAACAGATTGTGGTCAGAGTTCACATCTGCTACTCTATCCTGTACAAGCTTCTTCATCTCCCAGTACCTACTGCAGCCTACATCCTTCTGAATCTGCTTAGTGTATTCATCTCTTGGTCTCCCTCTACGATTTTTACCCTCCACGCTGCCCTCCAGTACCAAATTGGTGATCCCTTGATGCCTCACAACATGTCCTACCAACCGATCCCTTCTTCTGGTCAAGTTGTGCCACAAACTCCTCTTCTCCCCAATTCTGTTCAATACCTCCTCATCTAATCTTCAACATTCTTCTGTAGCACCACATTTCGAAAGCTTCTATTCTCTTCTTGTCCAAACTATTTATCGTCCATGTTTCACTTCCAGACATGGCTACACTCCATACAAATACTTTCAGAAACGACTTCCTGGCACTTAAATCTGTACTTGATGTTAACAAATTTCTCTTCTTCAGACACCCTTTCCTTACATTGCCAGTCTACATTTTATATCCTCTCTACTTCGACCATCATCAGTTATTTTGCTCCCCAAATAGCAAAACTCTTTTACTGCTTTAAGTGTCTCATTTCCTAATCTAATTCCCTCAGTATCACCCGACTTAATTCGACTATATTCCATTATACTTGTTTTGCTTTTGTTGATGTTCATCTTATACCCTCCTTTCACGACACCGTCCATTCCGTTCAACCGCTCTACAAAGTCCTTCGCTGCCTCTGACAGAATTATAATGTCATCAGCAAACCACAATGTTTTTATTTCTTCTCAATGGATTTTAATACCTACTCCGAACTTTTCTTTTGTTTCCTTTACTGCTTGCTCAATATGCAGATTGAATAGCATCGGGGAGAGGCTACAACCCTGTCTCCCTCCCTTCCCAACCACTGCTTCCCTTTCATGTCCCTCGACCCTTATAACTGCCATCTGTTTTCTGTACAAATTGTAAATAGCCTTTCGCTCCCTGTATTTTACCTCTGCCACCTTCAGAATTTGAAAGAGAGTATTCCAGTCAACATTGTCAAAGTTTTCTCTACGTCTACAAATTCTAGAAACGTAGGTTTGCCTTTCCTTAGTCTTTCTTCTAAGATAAGTCGTAAGGTCAGTATTGCCTCCCGTGTTCCAACATTTCCACGGAATCCAAACTGATCTTCCCCGAGGTCGGCTTCTACCAGTTTTTCCATTCGTCTGTAAAGAATTCGCGTTAGTATTTTGCAGCCGTGACTTATTAAACTGATAGTTCGGTAATTTTCATATCTGTCAACACCTGCTTTCTTTAGGATTGGAATTATTATATTCTTCTTGAAGTCTGAGGATATTTCGCCTGTCTCACCAGTTGGTAGAGTTTTGTCAGGACTGGCTCTCCCAAGGCTGTCAGTAGTTCTAATGTAATGTTGTCTACTCCCGGGGCCTTGTTTCGACTTAGGTCTTTCAGTGCTCTGTCAAACTCTTCACACAGTATCATATCTCCCATTTCATTGTCCTCAAGAACATCGTCCCTGTATAGACCCTCTATATACTCCTTCCACCTTTCTGCTTTCCCTTTTTTGCTTAGAACTGGGTTTCCATCTGCGCTCTTGATATTCATACAAGTGGTTCTCTTTTCTCCAAAGGTCTCTTTCATTTTCCTGTACGCAGTATCTATCCTACTCCTCGTGAGATAAGCCTCTACATCATTACATTTGTCCTCTAGCCATCCCTGCTTAGCCATTTTGCACTTCCTGTCGATCTCATTTTTGAGACGTTTGTATTCCTTTTCGCCTGCTTCACTTACTGCATTTTTCTATTTTCTCCTTTCATCAGTTAAATTCAGTATCTCTTCTGTTACCCAAGGATTTCTACAGGCCCTCGTCTTTTCACCTACTTGATCCTCTGCTGCCTTCACTATTTCATTCCTCAAAGCTACCCATTCTTCTTCTACTGTATTGCTTTCCCCCATTCCTGTCAATTGTTCCCTTATGCTCTCCCTGAAACTCTGTACAGTCTCTGGTTTAGTCAGTTTATCCAGGTCCCATCTCCTTAAATTCCCACCTTTTTGGAGGTTCTTTAGTTTCAATCTACAGTTCATAACCAACAGATTGTGGTCAGAGTTCACATCTGCCCCTGGATATGTCTTACAATTTAAAACCTGGTTCCTAAATCTCTGTCTTACCATTATATAATCTATCTGAAACCTTCTAGTATCTCCAGGGTTCTTCCATGTATACAACCTTCTTTCATTATTCGTGAACCAAGTATTAGCTATGATTAAGTTATGCTCTGTGCAAAATTCTACCAGGCGACTTCCTCTTGCATGTCACAGCCCCAGTCCATATTCACCTACTACGTTTCCTTCTCTTCCTTTTCCTACTGTCGAATTCTAGTCACCCATGACTATTAAATTTTCGTCTCCCTTCACTACCTGAATAATTTCTTTTATCTCATTATACATTTCATCAATTTCTTCATCATCTGCAGAGCTAGTTGGCATATGAACTTGTAATACTGTAGTAGGCGTGGGCTTCGTGTCTATCTTGGCCACAATAATGCGTTCACTATGCTGTTTGTAGTAGCTTACCCGCCCTCTTATTTTTTATTCATTATTGAACCTACTCCTGCGTTATCCCTATTTGATTTTGTATTTATAACCCTGTATTCACCTGAGCAAAAGTCTTGTTCCTCCAGCCACCGAACTTCACTAATTCCCACTGTATCTAACTTTAACCTATCCATTTCCCTTTTTAAATTTTCTAACCTAGCTGTCCGATTAAGGGATCAGACATTCCACGCTCCGATCCGTAGAACGCCAGTTTTCTGATAACGACTTCCTCTTGAGTAGTCCCCGTCCGGAGATCCGAATGGGGGACTATTTTACCTCCGGAATATTTTACCCAAGAGGACGCCAACATCATTTAATCATACAGTAAAGCTGCATGCCCTCGGGAAAAATTACGGCTGTAGTTTCCCCTTGCTTTCAGCCGTTCGCAGTACCAGCACAGAAAGGCCATTTCGGTTAGTGTTACAAGGCCAGGTCAGTCAATCATCCAGACCGTTGCCCCTGCAACTATTGAAAAGGCTGCTGCCCCTCTTCAGGAACCACACGTTTGTCTGGGCTCTCAACAGATACCCCTCCGTTGTGGTTGCACCTACGGTACGGCTATCTGTATCGGTGAGGCATGCAAGCCTCCCCACCAACGGCAAGGTCCATAGTTCATGGAGGCGATAAGTGTGAGAATTATCGCACCATCAGCCTAAAAGCTCATGAATCAAAGTTGCTGGCAAGAATAACATACATAAGAATGGAAAAGAAAATTCAAGGTCTGTTAGATTACGATCAGAGTGGATTTAGGAACGGCAAAGGCGCCAGCTATGACGTAGTGAATAATAATGGAAGCAGTATTGAACTGTAATCAAGAGGCGTCGTAGGATTTGTCGACTTGGGGGAAAGCGTTCGACAATGTAAGACAATGTAAAACGGTGCAAGAATTCGAAATTCGGAGAAAAGTAGGAGTAAGCTATAGAGAAACACGGGTACATGCAAGTGCGATATTGTGTGTATAGTTCTATAATATCTTATTTACTTTTATGCTACAGCGTGGTGTCTACGTTTGTTACAGTTTTCTTGGCTTAAAGAAGAAAAGAAAAATAAACGAGAGTGTTTTTCATCAAGGCGAACCCACAATCGCATATTGTATTCTGCACCTCTTACTATTTTAATGTCCATAGTTAGATCTTTGTAGTACTTATCTACGTTTACTCCACAGACATTATTACTAAATGTGGCATCGTATAGATCACTCTTTTCAACATCTGACAAACATATATATTAGTAGTGAAATGGGAACGAAGTCTTCTCGTCATCAGCGATTTGCCCAAATTTACATTATATGTCAAGCTTGGCAGAAATAGAGGTGACTGAAGTGAGAGCTGCAGATGACGAAGCGTTTACAAAAAAAAAAAAAAAAAAAAAAAAACCAATTCTGGCTGGTATCGAGTGAGGCTTGAGTCATTAGAGTCATTTATGTTGGTGTAGTTTCCAGGAAGCGATTGGCGAGAATACAGAGCGGTAATCCAATGATCGTGGGATTGAGTTCTTACATGAAAACTTCTTTTTACTTTCAATTTTCACGTTACTTGCAGAGAATAAATGCAAATAATGCTGAATATATCGTATTTAATAATATTTTCGTAAAGTCGAAAAAAGGATTGCAAATAAATTTCCAGAAATGGATTGTAAGAGATACATGAGAACTTCGTATGTAAAATTAGATACTTTCGCTGTTTTACAGTTGATGATTAAGAAGTGCTGGAGTGATACTCGCCTTGCTTGCCGTGTTTGTACAACTACTTGGTTGTTTTAAAGCTTCTATAGCGAAACAAACATGGTTTATATTCATAATACAGTAAGCAACGCGTAACACAGCATTTCGCCAAGTATTGGCGAGGATAGCTATTGATGTACAATGGAATGTATTTTGATGCAGTGTTCTCCGGATGTAATTTCTCTCTCTCTCTCTCTCTCTCTCTCTCTCTCTCTCTGTCTGTCTGAAGCTTTATGATCAAATTCTTTACTTGACGATAAATATAATCACGGTGCCGATGGCTGCTCGATGGACAAAACGAAACTAACGGAACACTGAGTCCTGTACGTCTTCATTAGAATCCCTTTTTGAATAGTAGTTTGCAGAGTCGTCGTGGAAGCTATCAGACAATCCTTTCTTGGAAATTTATTTGCAATTGCAAATTTTACTTTGTCTTTCTTTTCACGCCTTTTATGAAAATAGTAATACGACATATGCCCGCCCGGTTGGCCGTGCGGTCTAACGCACGGCTTTCCCGGCGGGAAAGGGCGCCTGGTCCCCGGCATGAACCCGCCCGGCGGATCTGTGTCGAGGTCCGGTGAACCGGCCAGTCTGTGGATGGTTTTTAGGCGGTTTTCCATGTGCCTCGGCGAATGCGGGCTGGTTCCCATTATTACGCCTCAGTTTTGCTGCGCAAACAAGTTCACGTACGCGTACACCACCATTACTCTACGACGCAAACATAGGGGTTACACTCATCTGGTGTGAGACGTTCCCTGGGGGGTCCACCGGGGGCCGAACCGCACAATAACCCTGGGTTCGGTGTGGGTCGGCGGAGGGGTGAAGTGGACTGCCTTAGTCGCTGTGGGGTTGAGGACCACTGCGGCTGCGGCGGGGACGGAGCCTCTCTGTCGTTTCTAGGTCCCCGGTTAACATACAATACAATACGATATATACAGTTTATTTTCAGTGTACGTAACGTAAAAATCGAAAATAAAGAAAAATACCCTCATAGCGAGTGGACCACATAACCACACCACCGTTGGATTACCATTCTGCTCTCTTTCTTCTGCGCCACCGCCTGGGAACTACGATAACATAAACTGGAGTGACAACAGTCATGGGACAGCGGTAGTATCGCATATACAAGGAATAAAGGTATATTGTATAGGCGCAGCCATCATTTATCTTCAGCTGACTCATAATAAAAGGTTTCCTTTGTGATTATCGCCGCACGACGTGCGTTAACAGACTTTGAATGCGGAACGTTAGTTGGAGTTAGATGCTTGGGACATTTCAGCTATGAAATCGTTAGGGAATCCAATATTTTGAGATTCGCTGTGTCAAGAGTACGCCGAGAATCCTAAATTTCAGGCAACACCTCTCAAACCGGAGAACGCAGTGGTCGACGGTCTTACTTAACGGCAGAGTGCAGCAGCGTTTGCGTAGAGTTGTCAAAATGGCTCTGAGCACTATGGGACTCAACTGCTGTGGTCATAAGTCCCCTAGTACTTAGAACTACTTAAACCTAACT
Source organism: Schistocerca serialis cubense (assembly GCF_023864345.2). NCBI lineage: Eukaryota > Metazoa > Arthropoda > Insecta > Orthoptera > Acrididae > Schistocerca > Schistocerca serialis. Next base: position 149,237,688 of record NC_064639.1, on the reverse strand, counting down.
AACCTAAGGACAGCACACAACACCCAGCCATCACGAGGCAGAGAAAATCCCTGACCCCGCCGGGAATCGAACCCGGGAACCCGGGCGTAGGAAGCGGGAACGCTACCGCACGACCACGAGATGCGGGCTCGTAGAGTTGTCAATGCTAAAAGACAAGCAATTGTGCGTGTAGGAAAAGCAAATATTAGTGTGGGGCGTACGACGAGCGTATCCGTTAGGATAGTGCGGTGAAATTCGGTGTTAGTGCGCTATGGTAGCAGACGACCGACCCGAATGCCTTTGCTAACAGCACGGCATCGCCTGAAGCGCCTCTCCTGGGCTCGTGACTGCATTGGTTGGACTCTAGACGAGTGGAAAATGGTTGCCTGGTAAGACGAGTCCAGTTCGTAAGAGCTGATACTAGAGTTTGAGGGCGGCACAGAGCTCGCGACATTCTGGACAATTCGAGTGAATGATAAGGCCACCCAGATCGCCCGACATGAATCCCATCTAACATTTATGGAACGTAATAGAGATGTCAGTTCCTACAGAAAATCCTGCACCGGCATCACTTTTGCAGTTATGTAGGGCTATGGAGGCAGCTTCACCCAATACTTCTGCAGGAGACTACCAAGGACTTGTGGAGCCCATGCCACAAAAGGAGGTCCGACACGATTTTAGGAGGTACCCCATGACTTCTGCTACCTCAACGTATATGGGTAATGTGTCCCCCAACCCGCACAAAAATTATTGTTTTGGTCTAAACACTTGGTCATCTGGAGCTTCCACTTGGGTCAGTTTCATTTCTGGCCACGCCATGTGTGTACCATAAATATTGAACAAATCGGTAATGACCAGTAGACGCAGAGAGTCTGAAATGACTTACTACTTTCAGATTTATTTATTATGGTGTTAAGGCCCTCTCTAGCAACAACATATAGCAAACATGCTGGAATTCTGCGTATCCATTCTCCATGGGGTTCTAAACAATGTGAGAAATCCTTCCAGCTCCTCCGTTATAAATCTTGATCTAATACTGAGTGAACACTTAAATAATTTGGTGGATTTACTACAGTAAACGGTTCTGAATTAATAAGTTATCGTCAGGTCCAGTATATTGCGAAGAAAGTGAGATGTCAAGTTGTCACCACCTGACGGAGCATAGGCCTGAAACTGGTTACAGTGAAATGAATCATTCATTCAAGAAGTGTGGCTGGCTGCAGCTTCCTCTTCAGTGATATTTACGAAAACAGCCTCAGTGTTCTCAGACAATAGTGAATAAAGTAATGAAATTTGTACGTTTTTCTGGTTGTGTTGAATATACTAGATATGGAGTACGAGCTGAAAAGAAACAGATGATTGCACTTCCAGGGAATTGAATGAAAATGAACGAAAAATGGTTAGCCGAGAGCAGTCATAGAATAGAAGAGGATTATTTTTATTTATTTATCGTATGGCAACAACAGCGAACAATGACAAGTACATAAAGTTTAATTTTACATGTATATCGAGTTAAGTATTTACATAAACTTTTGTTTTACTTTTTGGCGCCAATTGTATACACATTTTTAAATTGTGAAAGTTACTAACTTAATATTATGTTGTGTTGGCAGAAGAGCCAACACCGTGTTACGAGAGGAGGCCGAAATGCACGCGTTTTAGCTCACGCAGGCTGGCGTGAGGAGGGAAGGACTATACTGACGTGAGGTCTGGAACATGACAAGGAATTAGAATTCAGAAAGCGGACGTAATTAGTTTGATACTTAACTTTAATCCATTAATGATGGACGTCGCTCTTGACGGTACATGATTCACAATATTATCTGTTCAGAATACAGTCTTGAAGTAATTAGTTGCAGTAACTGAATATGGCGCCTTGCTAGGTCGTAGCAAATGACGTAGCTGAAGGCTATGCTAAACTGTCGTCTCTGCAAATGAGAGCGTAAGTAGTCAGCGAACCATCGCTAGCAAAGTCGGCTGTACAACTGCGGCGAGTGCTAGGGAGTCTCTCTAGACTATACCTGCCGTGTGGCGGCGCTCGGTCTGCAATCACTGATAGTGGCGACACCCGGGTCCGACGTATACTAACGGATAGCGGCCGATTTAAAGGCTATCACCTAGCAAGTGTGGTGTCTGGCGGTAACACCACATATTACTGACAACTTTGACTCATATAACTGCAAGTTTAAAAAGGCAGATACATTTACTCACAGTTCAATATCTAATGATTGAAGCCAACTAACAGCAGAGGGAGTAGCATTAATAAAGTCACTATATGGTCCAGGATATTTCCTCTGAGGACAGTCTCTAACAATATGTTGAACAGTTTGTTCTTGGGCCCCACAATCACAGGCTGGAGAATCTCGGAGTCCCCACTTGTGCATCATAGCGTTGCACCTGGCGTGGCCAGTTCATATTCTGTTCAGCCTTGGTCACTCCCTTCTCTGCAGATGAAATCCTGGTAGGTAGGCAGTTTGGTCTTGGATACCTCGATGTGCTATTGTTGCACCATTACACCTCTTGTGCCACTCTTCTTTAATGTCGAACTACTTATCGTTCCTTCCATTATGCCGCAGTGGATTGCGAGATTTTAAAAGGTCTGGGGGAGGGTTGTTTAAGACTTTATGAATTGGGAGGTCTTGTTGGTAGCCAGGGTGGTGTAGTTTCCTCCATTCTCGATCGATTGCTTCTTGGCGTCGTAATTCAAGTGATGGGATGTTGCTGATGGTGTGCAGCCAGGGAATCGGGGTGGATTTTAATGTGCCCGTAATAATCCTCATTGACTCGTTCAAGTGTACGTCCAGCTTCCTCGTGTAGGCACTACGTTGCCACACTGAACAGAACAGAAGAGAAACATTATAAGTATGGTTATGCTCACACGAAAATCGTACACAAAGTAATGTGCAGCTCAGTATCCTCATTGAACGAAGTGCCACAATAATTAACGTAGCGATCTCATGTACGGCATGATAGCGGTTGATTCCTGAAGTTGTTCAAAGCCAATGCCTGGATGTTTCTTCCAATAGCACACGGTACATATCCTTCCCTATAATAGTTACATCAAAACTTCTCCTCCGTCTCCAACAAACTGTTCGTCACCATTACCTTAACTCCAAATCTTCGTTCCTTTATTTAGGCACTTCTGGTCCAGCTCATAAACGTAGGCCTAAAACATTGTTTTTCGAGGAACGTAGAAAGATAAGAAAGTGAGAGACTGAAAAATTCTAATGAGTTGAGATTAACCATATACTACCGACTTCTGCGCGTCTCACAGTTCACCAACTTAGATATTAGAACAGATACTTGACAGTTAACAACTGTTAAACCTTGGCTTCCCTCGTATTTACTCCACCACTTCTCCTTATTACGTTCATATATTGTGTCTGTTGTAGCTTTATACCTATTGTTTGAGGCCTTTTTTGGCACTTAAACTTACCGGGAAACAACACTCCAATTTTTTTCCAACGCGTTGCAACATTCTTATTCTTAACTTGATCTGTGTATTATTCGCTTTCACATCTCAATACTTGTCGACATACATCAAGAAATGAATGACAAGAGGAGGAGTAAATTATCTCACGTGTAATTTCTTGGGCTGTTAATGGAAACGCCTCTAAAAAAGTTGCAGCGTCGAAGGCTACTCATCTCTCAAGACTCTTTCGTTATTTTCAAATCATTTGTTTATTTCATGGAAGAAAAAAATTTAATTTAATTTGATAATGAAAAATATGCAGCCGTCTTCCACGTACCGGCGTAATGTTAGAATTAATCCTGCGTTCTTTTCCTAAGGGGGGAAGCAGCATACGTAACAGTTACAAACGTAGAAAGTTTTTAATGGAAGAAAACATCTACGTCAATGCTCTGCAGTCCACTTTCAGTGCATATGGGAAACGAATCAAAAATTGGAGAGGTTTCCTGACTTGAATATCTGATAAAAGTTCAAGAAACAGTTAACAACGGCTTTTGTTTTAATACGTGGTTATTATTAATGCGTAATCTCTATAATATATCTGTGCATGGTCCGCAGCATTAGACTGCAGAGCTAATTTCCATTTGAAGCAGTAACTCCTAATTTCCTGCGTATAATCCAGGTAGGTAACGAGAGCTTACAAAGTGAGTATGATTAACTAGCTGTTGGTGTGGCTACATGAAATATCGTTCTCTTGTGATTTGATCAGAACTAACGTGCTTTCTCATACGCCAGTATTGAAATTTATAGAGCCGTAGCTTGTGTTCAACATTACTGATAACTACACTGATTTTTTTTTCCTTTCCCTCAGAAACCATAGAAATATCAATTAAATAAATTGTGACCATTAAAAACAACTACAAGATTGGAAATTTTTACCAGTGCTTGGTTTCGTTCGTGTTGCTAGCAGTTTAAGTGGAGTCTGGTCAATTTTGCTGCCAAACATACAGTTTTGTGGCCATCATTGTGTCGAAGGCTAAACGAATCCATTACTCTCCGCTGGCCGGAACAAGATTTCAGCAATAACATTTGTACATGCACAGCTCTATGTCAGAATGAGACACCTGAATAAAACCTTCTCGGTTTTCAATCCGCTTCAGTTAGAGTCAGTGGGTTTACTCCTAACCACCAAAAGCTCGAGAATTTTATTAGAATTGACGTGGGTTGAAAACCAAGAATTTTTTATTCGGACCTGCCGCGGCCTAAGAGTCCGAGGACAATAAGAGTTTTGTTGCACGTTTCCCATTGTAGCTGTTTTAGGCAAGTGATGACTTCACTCTCGAAAATATACTGTAAATATTACGTCTAAATCTGCCGATACGAAGCGATGCAGATTCCAACACTCGGAGAAAAACAACACCTGCTTATTTGTGACAATTAATGAAAAAGTATTAGTTCTGAAATTTCGTCCAGTGCTTGTTTCGTTTTATATAACGTGCAGAAAGCAGAATCGATGACAATGCAATGACAAGATTAAAGAAACAGTTGGTGTACGAATTTTCGTATGGTTCCCATGAGAGACGCATAGTACGGTGTTCTACATGGTGCACGTCAAAAAGATCGACGGACGGTACTATAAATTAAAAAAAAAACTGAAGACATCATAAAATCACACGTATGTATATCAGAGGCACTACAAGACACTTTATGCAACATTCACAAAAGGCGATGGAAACCAATAAACGCAGAATGCTTACAGAAGGGTATCTGCAAACATTTATTCGCGCAGTTTTATTCACCCAATACGGGAAATAATATGCGTCATTGTCAGTGAATGATAAATCACTGTATCCCAAGAAGCGCTCAGTGTGAAAAGTTAACTGAAATATTACTGAAAACTGGCACAGAGCATACTTCTAAACTAATTAATCTGTAAATAATAAATTATTATCCGCATGAGGAATTCTGCTTAGTATAACATGTAAAGTTGTTTAATTGTTTGCGTCCGCAGTTTGTTACAGAGTACTGAGGTGATTATAAGGAGACGAGAAACAGTAAATCAGAGATATAATTTTGAATTGCAAACCGATGTCACAGAAGTGGGCAGTACACTGACGCATTTAATCTCAGGTAGTGATGCTGTGTCGAACTTCTCGTTGCAGTTAGTTCATGTTACAGAAGCTGTAGCTATGGTCGACTGGTCTTCTGCCATGATTGATTTTCTAGACTCACAACTGTATGCATTTTAAATTTACAAATTTAAACGATCCGCTCAACTGTATATTATGTACATAATTTACTGCTGTCTGGGCCTTTATGTAGATTATTTCTAAAAAGGTATAATTAAGTCTGTGATTAGAATAAACTGTTTATTCGTTTAGCCGATAGTCTTATACGAAATTTATAACACCTACAGGTCAAGTTCATATCTCTCATTCGAGCTGTAGTGATGTTCGTCGAACCCAGTAGTAGAATGATACACACATCAAAAAAAGTTTTGCGTCACCTCGGTTCCGAGAGTTCCGAACCTGAACAGAAAATTGGAAAAGGGATCAACATAAACATCATTTTCGCCCTTCTTATTGCTCCTGAAAACACACATTGTATGTTTTACCACCGTACAGTGAGACCTTCAGAGGTGGTGGGCCAGATTGCTGTACACACCGGTACCTCCAATACCCAGTAGCACATCATCTTGCGTTGATGCATGCCAGTATTCGTCGCGGCATACTGTCCACAACTTCATCAAGGCTCTGTTGGTCCAGATTGTCCCACTCCTCAATGACGATTCGGCGTAGATCCCTCGGAGTGGTTGGCGGTTCATGTCGTCCATAAACAGCCCTTTTCAATGTGCCAGGCATATTCTATAGGGTTCATGTCTGGAGAACATGCTGGCCACTCTAGTCGAGCGATGTCGTTATCCTGAAGGAAGTCATTCACAAGATGTGCATTTTGGGGGCGTGAATTCTCGTCCATGAAGACGAATGCTTCGTCAATATGCTGCCGATATGGTTGCACTATCGGTCGAAGAATGGCATTCACATATCGTACAGCCGTTACGCCGCTTCAGTGACTACCAGCGGCATACATCGGCTCCACATAATGCCACCCCAAAACAGCAGGGAACCTCCACCTCGCTGCACTCGCTGGACAGTGTGTCTAAGGCGTTAAGCCTGACCGGGTTGCCTCCAAGCACGTCTCCGACGACTGTCTGGCGTATGCGACACTCATCGGCGAACAGAGCGTGATGACAGTCTTGAGCGCTCCATTCGGCATGTTGTTAAGCCCATCTGTACCGTGCTGCACAGTGTCGTGATTGCAAAGATGGACGTCGCCATGGACGTCGGGAGTGAAGTTGCGCATCAAGCATCCTATTGCGCACAGTTTGACTTGTAACACGACGTCCTGTGACTGCACGAAAAGCATTATTCAACAGGGTGGCGTTGCTGTCAGGGTTCCTCCGAGCCATAATCCATATGTAGCGGTCATCCACTGCAGTAGCAGCCCTTGGGCGGCCTAAGACAGGCATGTCATCGCTTGTGTCTGTCTCTCTGTATCTCCTCCATGTCCGAAAAACATCGCTTTGGTTCACTCCAAGACGCTGCATGGGGGCTTAATTAAATACGATTGAAAATACTTTTTGGTTTTTAGTAGCTGTATGTCCGATTACGCAAGTCTCGTAAACGGTTGGCCCTGACTAGAATTATTACGCAATCTGACTGCAACAAACAATGTAAGAAAATTTTCGTAAACACAGTTAATTAATTAAGTCCCCAGCAACTATAAAACCTACAAAACCAATAAGCACAAGAGTAACTGTTCTGTATGTGGGAGTGTGACTCAACGTACACATCTGGCACGGTTCTTCTCCAACAAGACAAGAAATTTAAATACCAATTATACTGACGTGATAAAAGAAAATTAGAAAAACTATAATTACGCAAGAAAACCAGAATTACACTCTAATGCAAGAACACAAGCCAGATGCTTTGTTGACTGAACCTGTAGTGACGCATTATTTCAGACACACAAATAATAAAAGAACATTGTGGTTTTTACCTTCATATATATTGACGAAATGCACTCTGATCATTACAATAACATCTGCTACCTCTCCCATCAAATAACTGGATAAAACATGGAACAAACACTCCTTACTACAACATCTCGACAAGCCTTGCCCACTAGCACATCTCAACACGAACTGTCTTCTACGAGCTCTGCCCACGCACTGACTTCTACGAGTTCTTAACAGGCACTGACTTCCACGAGCTCTCTCTAAGCACTGACTACTACGAGCTCTTAACAGGCACTGACTTCCACGAGCTCTCTCTAAGCACTGACGTCTACAAGCTCTGCCCACGCACTGACTTCTACGAGTTCTTAACAGGCACTGACTCTACGAGCTCTCAACAAGCACTGTGGAGGCGGCTTAATAGTACTCTTTGGCGCAATCTCTGGCACAGTGGCTCAGTGTAGCCACCTTTCATATGCCCCTCCTCCACAGGCCAGAATTTGATGGTATTTTTGCCAGCATTGGTGGTGAAAATACCACCAAATTCGTCCACAAAAATACAGACAAAAATAAAAAATACCTAAATACCACATAATTAGTTAAAATTTTGGCTTTGCACTGACCTTTCAATAACCTAGTATATAAAATACAGTAGGCAATACAAATTCTTTTCGTACATGTGGCTTTACATAATAGTTTGCACAATACACAAAAAATCAGTTTATACAAATGTTCACATAAAATACTTTTAATGATTAGTTTATACAAAAAAAAGGACACCAACAGGTAACATCATTTCAGTAGAAGCAGTCCATCAGTGGCACCCAGCAATGTTGAGCAGGTACACACAGCAACAAGTCACGTTATTTCAGTAAAAGGCAGTCCATCAGTGGCACCCAGTAGCGTTGAGCAGGTGCAGACACCAACAAGTGACTTCATTTCAGTAGAAACAGTTCATCAGTTGCACCCAGCAATGTTGAGCAGGTGCAGACACCAACAAGTGACATCATTTCAGTAGAAGCAGTCCATCAGTTGCACCCAGCAATGTTGAGCAGGTGCAGACACGAACAAGTGACATCATTTCAGTAGAAGCAGTCCATCAGTTGCACCCAGCAATGTTGAGCAGGTGCAGACACCAACAAGTGACATCATTTCAGTAGAAGCAGTCCATCAGTTGCACCCAGCAATGTTGAGCAGGTGCTGACAGCAAGAAGTGACATTATTTCAGTCGAGGCAGTTCATCAGCAGAAATTAAACATGTCCTAGTGGCACCAATCATTTAGAAAAAGTACAGGTAACAGTCCATAATATTCACTATCACTGATCACACATTTCAAGCATGAACAATAGTTTGAATACACATACTAATCACACTGTTCATCAGCAGAAATTAAACATGTCCTAGTGACACCAAAGAAAAAGCACAAGTAACAGTCCATAATATTCACGATCACTGATCAGACAGTTCAGGCATGAACAATAGTTTGAATGCACATACAAATGCTTTTACAATGCTCTTACACTAAACATACAAATTCTAATAAACACACAAATGATATCAGATAATTGTCGTAGTAACTATTACAAATACTCAAATATCAGTAAACCTATAATATTTATGGGTGTCAGTGCAAGCCACTACAAACAAATAAAATAATATTCAAGAGATAGGTGGGTAGGATTAGGAAAGGAAAACACACAAAACACACTCACTCATCTCTCATCCACATTAAGTACTACTGTGTAACTGAATAGTGTTAATTGTGTAAATGTAATTCTGTCAAAATCTGATGTTCATCATGTGTATCAAGTAGTACTGGCAGCAATGTATAACAGTCAATAATAGTTAAGTCAACGTCATAGTCATCATGTCAAGACCAATGTTTGCCAAGCCAGATCAAATGTACTGTTGTTGAACATCTGTCAGTGAGCCACGATATGCAATTACTTCCTCTCTTCAAAAAAAAAGTATATACTGCTTAGTGATTTAACAAAGTGTGTGTATAGACTATTTTCCTTCTACTTTAGTGTTCTAGTCTGCTATCTTCATCCTCCTTGTTCCATAAGACCAACAAAAAAATATGCATCTCACTTACTTTACCTCTTATACACCAAAACTCCAATAATCATCAGCATCACATAATCTCAATACTTCACTAATACTTCTTCAATACGTCGATACATATAAACCTCATCATTAATAGCATTTACCTTACCTCTTGTCCACAAAAACTCCAATAATCATCAACTTCATATAATCTCTATACCTCAATAATACCTCTTCAATACGTCGATAAATATGAACCTTATTGCCAATATCATCTCACTTCCAACACAACTCTTTCCTCTAGTCAGTCTCCTCGAACAAGTACAGATAAAATCATAGTGCAAACTTCAGTTCATCATCCCATACAATCTGAAGACACATTGTCAATACACAACCTCTGTGTAATCCGTCTGACCCAAATCTTCTACTCATTATGAATTATAAACAAAGAAATGCATACATGACCTCTAACAGACTTAGTTCGAATAATTCTCAGTAATTAAGTACGATTACGGAGTGTGAATGATCATAATATCTCACAGTGTGTACACCACTTCAAGAATTATGGCAAACAGAAGCAAACATGTGGAGTATTTCTTGTGTCAAGTGTCTCTTCCTATTTCAATTGCTCACGAAAAATGCAGTGTAATGACTGTCAATGGTCTAAACCTAGTGTTGGTATGTCACGTCGTTAGCTTCCTTCCTATTAGCATAAATTTATACAGCTTCCATAAAACCTCCAGCTCATGTGACTTCAACGAAGTTCTTTGTACCAATGTCGTTCGTCGAATTATAGCAGTTCATTTTCTTATCTTAAAAATATAAGGCACTGAGCGTAAGCAAAACATGCAATAGAGAGTAAATATACCAGTAGTGAACAGAATGTCAACAAGTGGATGCAGTACAATCCTTACAACGAGGCTCTGCCAAGCGAACAATCTATAACTAATCCAATAGTGTGACCTAAACTCTCTGTTTGTACACAGAATATCAGCATTTCTATACACCAAATTAAAGAGTAGTTATGACAACAACACAGAAATGTATAAATATGCAATCCATACGCATAGCAGCAAACATATGTTATCTAACATAATAAACAAGTCATTAGCATCATATCAGCATAAGCAAATAAATGTTCATATGTCATCTTAATAAGTAAACATGAAGGCGCAAGCAGATAAATCACAAAGTATAACTTACATACCTAACCACATCAGCACAATAAATCAGGTGACAATTATAATTTAAATAAATAAGCACAGCAGGCACATAATTAAAAAAAAATGACATCAGTGAAAAAGTAGTGCAGCCAAGCGATGCATAATATATACAAATTACAACCCAGTTCATTAATAATCATTGTCAAAATCAGTTAACGTACGCAAGCACGTCGCTTCACAAGTAAATTCATAGAACATGAAATTAGCACAAAGTATGAATCACGTAATCGCGAGCAGCAAATTACGTCTAAAGTACGTACCTAAGTGGAAATATGTTACCTGAAAAATGAACTCAATTAATAGTTACCTTTTTTAGTTTATTAGTTTCTTCTTCGAAATAACATTCTTCCTGAAATTTTCTCGATAGCAAGTCGTCTTAACGTCGGACACGCACAGAATTTACCTGAAGTTCTTAAATATTTTATAGAACCGTATCCTGAAAAATACTGAATGTTAATAACATAATTCATCAAGTCACTATAGCTTTATACTGAATTTAATCGGAGAGATTAAACTGTGTATTTGTTTACGGCTGTCAGTGCATTCGCACTGAGCGCTCGATCAGCTGTAGGCGCGTGACGTAGGAAGCAATTGTTCGCGGTCAACGACTGCCTTGTGCGGCGCGCAGACTTGACTGTTGCTTTGAATATGTGCCGCCGCCAAAACACAGCGCGGTATCCTTGTACTCTCCGCATGTTTACATCTAGCTGTTAGTTTCTCAAAAGTATGTCATTCCACAAAAATTTTTCAAAAGTATATCGTTCCACAAAAATTTTGAAAACTACGAACCTCACGTTTTGTGGTAGGAACAGCATAATTACGAACAGCGTTTAATTTTTCTGGATCAGGGAGAATACCTTTTGTAGAAATAATGTGACCGAGAAATTTCACCTGTGAACGACCAAATTCAGATTTATCTAAGGTCACTGTAATGCCAACTCTTGCAAAAATACGTAATAATGAATCCAAAATTTTGTTGTGCTCACTCCAAGAACGTTTAGCAATAAGAATGTCGCCAACATATGAAATAATATTGTCACGAATATAAACAGGTAAAATTTCGTTTAAATTACGAATGAATGCTGATGAAGACACAGTAAGTCCAAACAGTAATTTTCGAAATCTCATTTAGGTAAATAGTCAAATCCGGTTATTGTTTACTTACTCACTAGATAGATTGATAGTCGAAGAGTTGTTTTGACGGATGCAAAGAGTAGTAAAAGAGTAGGCAGCGGTACAGAAAACTAAAAGAGAAATAGCACCACTACAGCTCGGGGCCCTATGCTCGCTACGGCACATATTCACTTAGAGTAGTGAATCCCCTGAGGACATTAATAGCTGCACATAATTTCTAGTTTGTGACTTAATGGCCAATTTAGTGGAAGTAAATACGTAAATTGATTTAACCATGCACATGGATGTATGTCATTCTTAGAATTGCGGAAGATCTTAAATTTCCAGACACTCAAAAAGTGTTTATAGTCAAAGTTTTCGCCTCGTGGCGACAAAGACCTACCGCGTCTGTCCCAGTCCGAATGTCGAGTATTGTCAAGTTCGCGCGCCTGGCGCTCTCTTGTTGCTTCTCGTAAATGAAATAAATTACTTTCTTCATACCCCTCTGCTATCTGTGATTCTAAGTTCCTTCTACTGTCCTTTCCTACTATTTCGCCTTCAATTTGTTTGACTTGCTTCCGTAATGCCTCAAATTCCCTTTTCACGCGTTCATTACATTTTCCCTGATATTCAACATGCTTATTTATGTTCTGATACTCTTCGGTTTCTGCAAATGGTAATGGAGCTGTATCATCCGAATCTCTATCCCCATGTAAACTAAGATTTGTCAATTTATCTGAAATTTCCTCAACTCTTTCCGATAAGTCACCTAATTGTTCTTTCTGTTTATTTACGCCTTCCGTAAGTGTCGCGACTCGGGTTTCAGTATTAACACATTTAGTAGTTAATTGTTCATACTGTTGTGTTAGGTTATTTAATCTGTCATTCGGTACGGATTCCTCGATTCTCTCAAATATTTCTTCCTTATCTTTTGCATGTTGTAAATTTAACTCTGAAAAATTCTGTACTGTCACGCGATCTCTTTCTTCCTGTTCTCTATCCTGTTCCCTTTGTCTGATTTCTACTGCAATTAATCTATTATTGTGAGAATTCAGAATCGGTTGTACTTCCTCTCTGATTTCTTTCTTTAATTCATCTTTCATATTTTTGAAACATGTCCCTATTCTTGAATCTAACCGTGTTTCCAAAGTTCCCATCTCTGTTTTAATTGTTCCAATCTCTGTTTTTAATTCAGATCCAAACCGTGTTTCCATTGTTCCCATATCAGTTTTTAATTCAGATCGTAAAGTTCCTATCTCTGTTTTTAATTCAGATCTAAACCGTGTTTCCATTGTTCCCATCTGTGTTTTTAATTCAGATCCCAAATTTAATATTACACCCATCAACTGCTCCATATCAGCCGGTTCGAAATTCTTTTCGCCCCTAACATTTCCCACAAAACTAACTTCCTTCTGCATAGCCATAAAGCTATCTGTGTTCGATACTATTCCAGAATCTTCTATCGTTAATCTCGTATTCTGTGAATTTTCTGATTGAGAAAAATTTTGAAATGGTTCCGGACTATTTTCCCGACTTATTACATTGTTTTCCACCTCATTATCCACCATACTGTTTTCCTCTGTTGGCGAGTTCGCCATGTTAACAATTTCGTTATTCTCACTATTCATCATTTTTGCCTTTTTCATAGATCGCGTAATCATTTACAAAACATACAAAAAATTCGTCACTGTACGAAAATTACACGCAAGGACTCCTTATCTCCAACAATACCATTTACATGCAATGTCTCCCTCAAACACGATCAATCGAACAATTGAAATAATTGCACTAGATTGTCAAACGCGTATACAAAACAACAAATCAAATTCTGAGAAAAAAAATACCATTAGAAGAATGACAATTACCAAATCTAGACATGCAAAATAGACTACAAATACTAACTACAAATTACTACAACAATACTACCATCTACTATTTTTACAATCAGAAGAATCCAAGGGACGATCCGAAACAGCGGTCGCCACGTGCATGGGGGTTTAATTAAATACGATTGAAAATACTTTTTGGTTTTTAGTAGCTGTATGTCCGATTACGCAAGTCTCGTAAACGGTTGGCCCTGACTAGAATTATTACGCAATCTGACTGCAACAAACAATGTAAGAAAATTTTCGTAAACACAGTTAATTAATTAAGTCCCCAGCAACTATAAAACCTACAAAACCAATAAGCACAAGAGTAACTGTTCTGTATGTGGGAGTGTGACTCAACGTACACATCTGGCACGGTTCTTCTCCAACAAGACAAGAAATTTAAATACCAATTATACTGACGTGATAAAAGAAAATTAGAAAAACTATAATTACGCAAGAAAACCAGAATTACACTCTAATGCAAGAACACAAGCCAGATGCTTTGTTGACTGAACCTGTAGTGACGCATTATTTCAGACACACAAATAATAAAAGAACATTGTGGTTTCTACCTTCATATATATTGACGAAATGCACTCTGATCATTACAATAACATCTGCTATCTCTCCCATCAAATAACTGGATAAAACATGGAACAAACACTCCTTACTACAACATCTCGACAAGCCTTGCCCACTAGCACATCTCAACACGAACTGTCTTCTACGAGCTCTGCCCACGCACTGACTTCTACGAGTTCTTAACAGGCACTGACTTCCACGAGCTCTCTCTAAGCACTGACTACTACGAGCTCTTAACAGGCACTGACTTCCACGAGCTCTCTCTAAGCACTGACTTCTACAAGCTCTGCCCACGCACTGACTTCTACGAGTTCTTAACAGGCAGGCACTGACTCTACGAGCTCTCAACAAGCACTGTGGAGGCGGCTTAATAGTACTCTTTGGCGCAATCTCTGGCGCAGTGGCTCAGTGTAGCCACCTTTCAACGCTTGGACACTTCCCTTGTTGAAAGCCCTCCCTGGCACCGCGGAATTGACCATCTAGGCATGGTTGAACTACAGACAACACCAGCAGTATACCTCCTTCCTGGTGTAATGACTGGAATTGATCGGTTGCCGGACCCCCTCCGTCTAATAGGCGCTGCTCATACATGGTTGTTTACATCTTTGGGCAGGTGTAGTGACATCTCTGAATGATCAAAGGGACTGTGCCTGTGATCCAGTATCCACAGCCAACGTCTATTTTCAGGATTTCTGGGAACCGGAGTGGTTCAAAACGTACATTGTTTGGATAGTGACGGGTCAGATTTTTCCTTGCATTCTATATACGACCACAGACGAAACTTAATATTGCTTACAATAAGAATTAGAGGTTAAACAGAGAAGGAAGGTAGGAGCGAAGCTAGGTGCTAAACTGAGGCCCATTCTAGAGGACAAAGAGTATGAAGCGCTTACGAGTGGGGCCACGCAGGATGAAAAGTAACAAAACTAACCGAAAAATTTCAGAACTCAGACAGTACTGACAGAAGCAACAGTGCATGTAATTCCGATAACTTTGTAAAGGGAAAGAAAATTGTCCGACTTTTGACTGTTATCAGTCAACTAGATATGTCTTTAATGGTGTTGTGTAGATAGAACTTCTGTATTAATGAATTTGTAATTTCACCTGCATGTAACTCAAGAAATACAACTTATAATTTTCCAAGTGATCTTCAGCTCCATACCTTAAGAGGGTTGAAATGAAAAAAAATTAAATAAATAAATAAATTAACAAATAAATAAAAAATTGTAAGTCATTGTCCAGCAGCACTTTTCATTTACAATTTTCTATTCTACTTTTAGGTTATACACATTTCTAGCACTCTCTGACTTAACCTCTTGTTTACTAGCAATAAAGTACTTTTGATAATTATTGCTTTCTCAAAACAGGTACAATATTTTAATACTCAAACTCACAGAAACACAAGCATCTTCATATAAAGTGCTTTAAAGCGCTATTATTGTAGTTGTTTTCACAGTGAAACCTAGATTAAACCACGAATTGTTCGGTTGCAACGCAACAAGTCTGGTTAATCTATTTGATACTATGGGGTATCTCACCAAGCCAGTTAATCTATTTGATACTATGGGGTATCTCACCAAGCCACACCATGCACGCCTTCTGACGTTCCCTGTTTGCATAAGTGCCGCATCGTTTATTTAGCCATTCAGCTTGAGGAGCGTGTGATTTGTAACACCCTATGCCCGTTGCTCCATTTGCTCTTGTTGGAGAACACACTGATGTCCCAATGATCCCTGCAGTGACTGCAGTTACAAACTCTCTCATATTCGTTCTGTCAGCTGTATTACATACCCTGAAGATCATACTGACATCGACTACAACCACATCAAGAAAATACCACATAATGCCGTGACACTGTCATAGCCTGCTGTGCTGATTTATGACTACGCAGAAACGCATGCGGTTGCTGATATTTACACTAAGAATAAAGGAAAAGAAAAGCACACCACGAAGAAATTACCCGACAGGGACAGAAATCGATAGATGAGATGTACATGCGCAGACAAACAATTTCAGAAAAATTGGATCCTTTATTCAAGAGAAAGAGCTTCACAAATTGAGCAAGTCAATAGCGCATTGGTCCACCTCTGACCCTTATGCAGCCAGTAGTGCGGTCTCTGTCAGTGTGAGTGGAGCAGTGCAAAGGGGACGATGGTACTGACAGTGAAGCAGCGGGTGTTCGTTGTGGAAAGTTGCGTGACAACAAAGTCGTGGCAGTAGTGTGGTCGGTTGTTTGCTGACAAGTTTAATGGTGTCAAAGCGTCAGCAAAGAATTCCATCCAACTCTTAGTCCTAAAATTGCGTTAGAGAGGGTCTGTTTTGAACCAGTCGAAAAACATTCCGAAAGGTGCCCGCACACCAGAAAATGGGGCTGCAGTTCATCTAAAATACTTGAGAGTCCTACCAAATCAACTCGACGTCTGTTGCAAGAGGCCGGCATATCACGTCGATGATGAGGACGAATACTCCACCTCGACCTGTACATGCGTCCCTACCGAGTGTCTGTTGTTCATGAATTAAAACCAGCGTATGTCCCTCAGCGCCTCCTGTTTATTGAGTGGCTGTTCACTGAGATAACAATGAACGGACTGCGCATGGATCTGTTCTTTATGTATGATGAAGCATAGTTTCACCTGAGTGGTTATGTCAATTCACAGAATCACACGTTCTGAGCAGTGGATAATCCGCCCAACTTCCACGAAACACCATTGCGCTGATCAGAAAGTTGAGTTTGGTATGCAGTGCCTGCACGCCGCATTACTGGTACCACCTTCTTTCATTAGGCGCTGACCTCGACGTGTTACATCGCCAATATTTTGGGACCATTTCCAAAAAGAATTAACGGAGGAGGAAAAGATCTACAGTTATTTCCAGCAGGATGGAGCAACTGCCCATGCAGCCGGCCGAACCTTCGAGCACATTTACACAATCTTCAAGCCTTACAGAGTCGTTAGCAGAGGTCAGTCTGGTCGCCACGCAGGTAGCCTGATTTGTCAGTGTGCGATTACCTTGTGTGGGGAGCCCTAACGTGTATTGCAACAACCCTCATACTCTTGAAGAACTGCAGCAGTACGTTTCGGATGACACTGTAGCAATTCCAGTAATCTAATTTCGATCCGCCTTCAGCATCGTGCTGACCAGGGCCCAGAGGTGCAAAAGGATGAAAGGTGGTCACTTTCAACATCTGGTGCAGTCAACTTAGTCCTCTGCTGCGTTTCTTTGTACCATGGACCTCTGTTCTCCGGTCACTTTCATTTGCCCCACGCCATGTTAAATACGAGGGCAGTTCAATAAGTAATGCAACACATTTTTTTCTGAAACAGGGATTGTTTTATTCAGCATTGAAATACACCAGGTTATTCCCCAATCTTTTAGCTACACAACACTATTTTTCAACGTAATCTCCATTCAATGCTACGGCCTTACGCCACCTTGAAATGAGGGCCTGTATGCCTGCACGGTACCATTCCACTGGTCGATGTCGGAGCCAACGTCGTACTGCATCAATAACTTCTTCATCATCAGCGTAGTGCCTCCCACGGATTGCGTCCTTCATTGGGCCAAACATATGGAAATCCGACGGTGCGAGATCGGGGCTGTAGGGTGCATGAGGAAGAACAGTCCACTGAAGTTTTGTGAGCTCCTCTCGGGTGCGAAGACTTGTGTGAGGTCTTGCGTTGTCATGAAGAAGGAGAAGTTCGTTCAGATTTTTGTGCCTACGAACACGCTGAAGTCGTTTCTTCAATTTCCGAAGAGTAGCACAATAGAGTTGATCGTTTGACCATGGGGAAGGACATCGAACAGAATAGCCCCTTCAGCGTCCCAGAAGACTGTAACCATGACTTTACCGGCTGAGGGTATGGCTTTAAACTTTTTCTTGGTAGGGGAGTGGGTGTGGCGCCACTCCATTGATTGCCGTTTTGTTTCAGGTTCGAAGTGATGAACCCATGTTTCATCGCCTGTAACAATCTTTGACAAGAAATTGTCACCCTCAGCCACATGACGAGCAAGCAATTCCGCACAGATGGTTCTCCTTTGCTCTTTATGGTGTTCGGTTAGACAACGAGGGACCCAGCGGGAACAAACCTTTGAATATCCCAACTGGTGAACAATTGTGACAGCACTACCAACAGAGATGTCAAGTTGAGCACTGAGTTGTTTGATGGTGATCCGTCGATCATCTCGAACGAGTGTGTTCGCACGCTCCCCCATTGCAGGAGTCACAGCTGTGCACGGCCGGCCCGCACACGGGAGATCAGACAGTCTTGCTTGACCTTGCGGCGATGATGACACACGCTTTGCCCAACGACTCACCGTGCTTTTGTCCACTGCCAGATCACCGTAGACATTCTGCAAGCGCCTATGAATATCTGAGATGCCCTGGTTATCCGCCAAAAGAAACTGGATCCCTGCCCGTTGTTTGCAACGCACATCCGTTACAGACGCCTTTTAACAGCTCCGTACAGCGCTGCCGCCTGTCGGAAGTCAATGAAACTATACGAGACGAAGTGGGAATGTTTGAAAATATTCCACAAGAAATTTCCGGTTTTTTCAACCAAAATTGGCCGAGAAAAAAAATGTGTTGCATTACTTATTGAACTGCCCTCGTATTTGCTCAAACTATGACCCCATGACCCAACGAAAAAAAATAACTTTGGGCGTAGACTGGAGTAACTGGTATGATTCACCACACTCCCTGGGATTCACACATTTGAAAAAGCTTCTGATACAGTTACAACAAAATAAGTGCTAACAGTATCACGAAGCAAGGCATTAATTCTACCTGTATTAATATACTGAAAAACACACGTATTAGTATTACATTGAGGTGACGATAGTCATGAGGTACCTCCTAATATCGTATGCCTTTTGCCCGGCGTAGAGCCGATCAACGTGGCATGGCCTCAACAAGTCTCCTGCAGAAATACCGAGTCATGCTGCATCTATAGCTGTTCATTATTGCTGATGCAGAATGTTGTGTACGAACTGACCTCAAGTTTATTTATTTATTGTTCTGTGGGATCACATTAAGGAGAAGTCTCTATGGTCGTGGAACAAGTCAATACATGAAATTACAACACGTTTGTAGAAACAGATAAAATGAAATATAAGAAACATATTCAGTTGTAGATTGTAGAAACAGATAAAATGAAATACAAGAAATATATTCAGGCGACACGCCGTTAGTTTAAATAAAGAAAATCAAGAATGTAACACTGGAATTTGCTTAATTTTTTAGCTCTTCCAGGAGCTCCTCGACAGAGTAGAAGGAGTGAACCATGAGGAAACTCTTCAGTTTAGACTTAAAAGCGTTTGGGCTACTGCTAAGATTTTTGAGTTCTTGTGGTAGCTTATTGAAAATGGATGCAGCAGAATACTGCACTCCTTTCTGCACAAGAGTCAAGGAGGTGCATTCCACATGCAGATTTGATTTCTGCCTAGTATTAACTGAGTGAAAGCTGCTAACTCTTGGGAATAAGCTAATATTGCTAACAACAAACGACATTAAAGAAAATATATACTGTGAGGGCAGTGTCAAAATTCCCGGACTATTGAATAGGGGTCGACAAGAGGTTTTCGAACTTACACCACACATAGCTCGAACAGCCCGTTTTTGAGCCAAAAATACCCTTTTTGAATCAGAAGAATTACCCCAAAAAATAATACCATATGACATAAGCGTATGAAAATATGCGAAGTAGACTACTTTTCGTGTTGAAATGTCACTTACACTCCTGGAAATTGAAATAAGAACACCGTGAATTCATTGTCCCAGGAAGGGGAAACTTTATTGACACATTCCTGGGGTCAGATACATCACATGATCACACTGACAGAACCACAGGCACATAGACACAGGCAACAGAGCATGCACAATGTCGGCACTAGTACAGTGTACATCCACCTTTCGCAGCAATGCAGGCTGCTATTCTCCCATGGAGACGATCGTAGAGATGCTGGATGTAGTCCTGTGGAACGGCTTGCCATGCCATTTCCACCTGGCGCCTCAGTTGGACCAGCGTTCGTGCTGGACGTGCAGACCGCGTGAGACGACGCTTCATCCAGTCCCAAACATGCTCAATGGGGGACAGATCCGGAGATCTTGCTGGCCAGGGTAGTTGACTTACACCTTCTAGAGCACGTTGGGTGGCACGGGATACATGCGGACGTGCATTGTCCTGTTGGAACAGCAAGTTCCCGTGCCGGTCTAGGAATGGAAGAACGATGGGTTCGATGACGGTTAGGATGTACCGTGCACTATTCAGTGTCCCCTCGACGATCACCAGTGGTGTACGGCCAGTGTAGGAGATCGCTCCCCACACCATGATGCTGGGTGTTGGCCCTGTGTGCCTCGGTCGTATGCAGTCCTGATTGTGGCGCTCACATGCACGGCGCCAAACACGCATACGACCTTCATTGGCACTAAGGCAGAAGCGACTCTCATCGCTGAAGACGACACGTCGCCATTCGTCCCTCCATTCACGCCTGTCGCGACACCACTGGAGGCGGGCTGCACGATGTTGGGGCGTGAGCGGAAGACGGCCAAACGGTGTGCGGGACCGTAGCCCAGCTTCATGGAGACGGTTGCGAATGGTCCTCGCCGTTACCCCAGGAGCAACAGTGTCCCTAATTTGCTGGAAAGTGGCGGTGCGGTCCCCTACGGCACTGCGTAGGATCCTACGGTCTTGGCGTGCATCCGTGCGTTGCTGCGGTCCGGTCCCAGGTCGACGGGCACGTGCACCTTCCGCCGACCACTGGCGACAACATCGATGTACTGTGGAGACCTCACGCCCCACGTGTTGAGCAATTCGGCGGTACGTCCACCCGGCCTCCCGCATGCCCACTATACACCCTCGCTCAAAGCCCGTCAACTGCACATACGGTTCATGTCCACGCTGTCGCGGCATGCTACCAGTGTTAAAGACTGCGATGGAGCTCCGTATGCCACGGCAAACTGGCTGACACTGACGGCGGCGGTGCACAAATGCTGCGCAGCTAGCGCCATTCGACGGCCAACACCGCGGATCCTGGTGTGTCCGCTGTGCCGTGCGTGTGATCATTGCTTGTACAGCCCTCTCGCAGCGTCCGGAGCAAGTATGGTGGGTCTGACACACCGGTGTCAATGTGTTCTTTTTTCCATTTCCAGGAGTGTATTTTAGGATACTGTTCTAATGGTAAATAAAGCGGCATTTAGTTTCTGAACAAGATCCTGAACATGGGCTTTCCACAACAGCTTACTATCTACCCGTACGCCTAGGAACTTGAACTGTTCCGTCTCGCTTATAACATGCCCATTCTGTCTGATTAAAATATCAGTTCTTGTTGAATTGTCAGTTAGAAACTGTAAAAACTGAGTCTTACTGTGATTTAGCATCAAATTATTTTCCACAAGCCACGAACTTATTTCATGAACTACATTATTTGATAATGTTTCAATATTACACACAAGATCCTTCACTACCAAGCTGGTGTCATCAGCAAACAGAAATATTTTTGAATCATCTGTAATACTAGAAGGCATATCATTTATATAAATAAGAAACAGCAGTGGCCCCAGCACCGATCCTTGGGGAACGCCCCATTTAACAGTGCCCCATTGGGACTGAACATCATTACTACTCTCAATATTGCGGAGAATTACCTTCTGCTTTCTGTTCTTAAGGTAAGAGGCGATCCAATTGTAAGCTACTCCCCTTACTCCATAATGTTCCAACTTCTGCAGTAATATTTTGTGGTCAACACAGTCAAAAGCCTTCGTTAAATCAAAGAAAACACCTAACGTTCGCAACCTTTTATTTAATCCGCCCAAAACCTCACAGAGAAAAGAGACTATAGCATTTTCAGTTGTTAAGCCATTTCTAAAACCAAACTGTCCATTTGACAGCAAATTATGTGAATTTAAATGCTGCAGTAACCTTGTATATACAACCCTCTCGATAACTGTAGCAAACACCGATGGCATAGAAATAGGTCTATAATTATCAACATTATCCCTGTCTCCCTTTTTATAAAGTGGCTTCACTACCGAGTACTTTAATCGGTCAGGAAACCGACCACTCCTGAAGGAAAAGTTACAGATATGGCTAAGTACTGGGCTAACACACATGGAACAATACTGCTAGATACCCCGTCATATCCATGAGAGTTCTTGGTCTTTAGTGATTTAATTATTAACTCAATCTCCCTCTTGTCAGTATCATGGAGGAGCATTTCAGGTAACAGTCTCGGAACACTTTTTTCTACGAGCGCTATATGATTCCCTGTTGGGACTACGTTTCTATTTAGTTCACCTGCTATATTCAGAAAGTGATTATTAAATACTGTACATATATGCGACTTATCAGTAACACGGACATTCCCACTACGCACTGATTCTATATCCTCGACCTGTCTCTGCAGACCAGCCACTTCCTTTACGACTGACCATATGGTTTTAATTTTATCCTGAGACTTAGCTGTTCTATCTGCACACCACTTACTTTTTGCCTTCCTATACGTTCCATACGTTCCATAAACGTTCGATGCGATTCAAGTCGGGCGATCAAGGAGCCCAAATCATTCGATCGAATTGTCCAGAATCTTCTTCAAACCAATCACGAACAATTATGGTCCATTGACATGGCGCATTGTCATTCATAAAAATTGCATTGTTGAATGGCTTCAAATGGTCTCCAAGTAGTCGAACATACCAGTTTTGATCATTGATCGTTTCAGTTGGACCATAGAACCCAGTGCATTCCACGTAAACACAGCCGGCACCGTTATGCAGTCATCATCAGCTACCAAAGTGGCTTGTTGACAAACTGGGCCTCTGGCTTTGGGGCCTCTGCGCCATAATCGAACCCTACATCAGCTCTTACCAACTAATATGTGGACTCCTCTGGCCGGTCAAAGTTTTCCAATAGTCTTGGGTCCATCCGATACGATCACCAGCCTAGGACAGGCGATGCAAGCGATGTCGTCCTGTTAGCAAAGGTACTAGTGTCAATCGTCTTTTGCGATAGGCCATTAACGCCAAATTTCACCACACTGTCCTAATGGATACGTTCGTCGTACGTTTCACATTGATTTCTGCTGTTGCTTGGTTCTTAGCGCTGACAGCTCTACGCAGACGCCGCTGCTCTCTGTTGTTAAGTGAAGGTCATCGCTCTCGGAACTCTCAGCACACTCTTGACACTGTGGATCTCAGAATAATCAGTTCCCTAACGATTTCCGAAATGGAATGTCCCATGCGTCTAGTATTGTCCACCATTCCGCGCTCAGCGTCCGTTAATTCCCGTCCTGCGGCCATAGTCACGTCGGAAACCTTCTCACATGAATGATCTGAGCACAAACGACAGCTCTGCCAATGAATCGCCCCTTCATACCTCGTGAGCGCGATACTGCCGTCGTCAGTAAATGTGCATACTGCTGTTCCGCGACTTTTGTCTCCTCAGCGTACATCTAACATCAGAAATCAGCAGAAAATTAGAATATTTAGAGTACATAGAAATCTTGCACAATGAGATTCTGATTCATCGAAACCATTTCCAAGCACCCTTAATGGGAATGTTTTCAGACACACCAACAAGCAAGAAGTAGAAAGAATGTGGGTAAGCCGGTAGAGCGCCCCTAGCTTGGGGTTTGACGTTGTATTGTTTATTTTCGCTGTCATCAACTGACAACATTGAATATTGACGTATTTGGCCAGTGGCAGCGAGATCTGGTTTTATAGTGTGATAAATATTCACAGAATGCGAGTTGCTCAGTCAACGATGTAGAGAACAGTGTTGAATGTTTCTGCATGAGATGGGAAAACAAACAAATGTATCGGGAAACACACTATTGTAGAAGATGTACTTACGGCATGTACATAAACCATGGTAATTCTTCAGTAAATATGAAGAGATAATAATGAAATGTGTGTAAGTGACATTAGAAAATATACAGAAGCAGTTTGAATGCGTATTGTTTAAGACTGATTTGCAGAAAAACTCTACAGGAGGGCAGGAGGCCATAATCCAACTGTGAATATCAAATCGCTAATGGTGACGACAGTTATCAGCAAGTTTTAGTTAAATTACATAACAGTCGCTAGTTCGACATAAATTACGGTACACTAAATAGACTATGAGGTGTAATTCTGAGCCGGCCGAAGTGGCCATGCGGTTCTAGGCGCTGCAGTCTGGAACCGCGAGACCGCTACGGTGGCAGGTTCGAATCCTGCCTCTGGCATGGATGTGTGTGATGTCCTTAGGTTAGTTAGATTTAACTAGTTCTACGTTCTAGGGGACTAATGACCTCAGAAGTTGAGTCCCATACTGCTCAGAGACATTTTGTAATTCTGAATTATTTTTATTGAATAAATTTTGATATATTTCATGCTATTTTTCTGATTGTATCTCATAAACGTTGCGTTCTATTTACGGCGCAGTGCATCTGCGTTTTTGTCCTGATCTGTTACCGGACGTTTGTAGTAGCACGTAAATAATAAAACTGGGACATTGCTTAGTGGGAATCGCTGATATCGATACTTTCCATGAGAGTAATGCGATCGATTTTTAAAATGGCGATTTTCTGTTTGCCTTCTAGCAGATTTAACGTAGATTATGAGGCCAACTGAATTAGCCGCCATTTTACATTCTCATTATGGTCTTTCAGTATTTTACTTGTACTGGTGCTAACGCCGATCGGTGAACGTATACGGCCGCTATGTTGTGTTGCGCCTTAAGATAATTTAAAGAATAAGATTATGGAGTTCATTTACATTCTGATTCATTGTTATTTAGATCAGATCTTTCACTAACATGTGCGCTAATGTTTTTTACCAGAGTTATCATTACATTTTGCTGGAATGTGTATTAGTTGAATTCAATTATCTATTGGGAATGCTTTAAGAGTCTACAGTACCTAATACTGTGTCTTTCATATTACTTTGTCAGCCAGATTCTCACTTATGAGGCGTAAAGAACCTGCAGGACTAGACTCAGGCCCCATTCAGAGATTAAAATGAAGAGTTAAGTTGTATTTCAATCGAAATTTACGTGGCCAACATTCTTTCGCATCTTTACATTTAGCATTTGAACTTATCTTCTCTTTCTTCAAAGAAAGTCATTTCTTATTGTCTGTCCCTTTCTTGTTTTTACGTAATCTGTGTTTTATCAAGTTTAGTTTTAACCGGCAATACCAATAACAGCAAATATGTAAAAAGTGGTATTTAATTTCGAAGGATATTAGAGGACTAATGGTAAAAGCAGCGTAACTACGAGGAATTGTTTTTCTGAAGTGCTGTTACGATTTTTATACTTGAACTATGAATTTGTGTACTTTTTCGTGGAATTTTCTGCTTATAATTTCAGAGCATCTGAGTTTTCGTATTTCAGTGTCATTCTTGTATATTTCCTTTACTGAAGAGGTTTTTTTTAGTTATCCTGTTTTACCACGCGCCATATAGTTCACAGTTATTAAAACTTGGCCTGCTCTCTTCAGATACAAACGATCCGCCAAACCGTATATTTCTAAACGTACATTGGACTTCAATAAATTGCGTCCATTTTTTGTCATACTGAAGTAGAGCGGGACGTGCAAGTTATGTAATCTGTTTTTTCGAAAACCCGATAATTTTGTACAGAACTTCCAACATCTTACGGTCCACTTTATACATCCCAATCGTTGAGCTGTTGTTATCGGACTGTTATCTTCTACCCATTATGGTGCTACTATTTATCCGCTCTTCGTGTGAAATTATTACGTCATCATCTTCTCTCTACAGCAAACAAAAAATAATATTTCGCTGGTCCTGAGGAGACCTTAGCGACGGCAAATTCATGGGCTAATAAATCTCGGACGGAGTCACGGTGAACTATAGCAGTTTACACGTAAATCAAATTCGCATTTTCTTGGCCGCCTACCATACGTGGCGCCTTGAAAGCCACGCCGCGTATAGGTTCTTTGGCGACGACCGTATCTGTTACACGAACTCGCCTGCACAACAACTTGCGCAGTACGTAGCGAACTCGATTTTGCCAGTGCTACCCCCTAGCGCAGTACATCACTGCTGAACCATTTATAAAGTTTGGTATACGTCCCGGCCTTAACCTTAACCCCCTTTATTGTCCCCCTGTTAGACGTCCCCTTTATTGTCCCCAAGTAAGACGTGATAGCTCCTACAGCGTTACCTGCGCCAGAAGCTGTCGTTAAATTTATACGAGTAATGCTTCCCTAGTATAATCGCGGCTCCCTTCCATGGTTCGAAGAACAGATGTCTGAAGGTGTAATTTGTAGAAATTTCCTTATGAAATCTCAGTAGTCCTAAAAATTTAAGAGATACAATGTTGTTGAACTACGATACACCAGAATGATACTTTCACTTTTTTTCGTAATAATCACACAGCTGGAAAACAAATTGTTACACCTGGAAAGACCGCACCGATTTTGATCCAATGACCGCATGTGCCACCCGGGGATTAGTGGATGTGCTGATAATGATTTCAACGTCGTCCGCCAACAGATAGAGTAGTGGCACAGCTACTAAGTCGCCATCTGTGTCTACCCTTTAATTGGGAATACTGGTAGCCAGAAGTTTAAGAGACGTAGTTGTGCTTGCTAAAGGCAACTGAGCGAGTTTGAAAGGGGTCAACCTATGGCCTTCCGAGTTGGGCGTGCTGCGTGCTGCGATTACAATACGACGATTCTGGCGGGCGTATGTGCGGCATGGACGGCCAGGACATCGTCTACGGGAGTGAGAATGTTCACGTGGCCACCGCTACCAGCATCGTTGAACTGACGAGGCAAGGCCAACTTGTGCTGTAAGCACGCTCTAAACTTCCATCCACAATACAAAGAGGAAAGATTTTTGCCTTATCTTTCAATATTTGTAATTTACCGCACACGTCTTTATTTATTTTTTTTTATTTTTATTTTCTGCTTTATTTCTGTTGGAGTCTTGGCCTCGTGATGCCAACTGAGGCTGATCGACACCACTTGGTCTTCAGGGCCCGATCCCGGAGTTTAGATTTTTAGTTCCTGAGACTGCGACCTACTGGAAACTACGTTTGTAGAATAATGTACACCGTTCTTTAGAAAATTCTAGTCTTGGTGCTGTAAATTTGTGCCTGGCAAGGGAAGCAGAGGTAGTGCCGTAAAGTTCCTGATCACCAGCCATGGTGGTAATATCCTGGATAGCTTCACATTAAGTGCGGGCAGCTGACACTGTTGATGGCAGTCACTCCATCGTATGGGAGTGTTAAGATCGGCGGTCCACTTTGTGCTATTCGAGAGAGGAATGGGCTGTGTGTCGGTACACTACACACACACACACACACACACACACACACACACACACACACACACACACACACACCCCGAGGAAGAAAAACCTTTTCGATGAGCCAGCTGAGTAACCCATCGTAATCTCCCAGCCAACAATGTCATGTAAGTATTTGCTTCTAAAATATTTCAAGGCACTTCAGCATACACTGTACACACTGAAGCACCAAAGAAACTGGTATAGGGATGCGTATTCAAATACAGAGATATGCAAACAGGTGGAAACAAGTGCTGCAGTCGGCAACGCCTGTATAAGACAGTAAGTGTCTCGCGCAGTTGTTAGATGATTACTGCTGTTACAGTGGCAGATTATCAATATTTAAGTGAGTTTGAACGTGTTGTTATAGTCGGTGC
Organism: Schistocerca serialis cubense; assembly: GCF_023864345.2. NCBI lineage: Eukaryota > Metazoa > Arthropoda > Insecta > Orthoptera > Acrididae > Schistocerca > Schistocerca serialis. The sequence goes on along the minus strand of NC_064639.1, from coordinate 149,209,787 downwards.
ACGAGCGATGGGACACAGCTTCTCCGAGGTAGCGATGAAGTGGGGATCTTCCCGTACGACCATTTCACAAGTGTACCGAGATTATCAGGAATCCGATAAAACATCAAATCTCCTTCATCGCTGCCATCGGGAAAAGATCCTGCAATAACTGGACCAATGACGACTGAAGAGAATCGTTCAACGTGAAAAAGTTGCAACCCTACAGAAAAAGTGCAGTCCTTTCGCAAATTGCTGCAGATTTCAGTGCTGGGCCATCAACAAGTGTCGGCGTGCTAACCATTCAACGAAACATCATTGATGTGACAAAAAGCTTTACGCCTCGCCTGGGGCCATCAACACCGACATTGGACTATTGATGACTGGAAACATGTTGACTGGTCAGACGAGTCTCGTTTCAAATTGTATCGAGCGTATGGTGTCTAGACAACCTCATAAATCCATGGGCCTTGTATGTCAACAGGGCACTGTTCAAGCTGGTAGAGGCTCTGTAATAGTGTAGGGCATGTGCAGCTGGAGTGATATGGGAACCCTGATACGTCTAGATACGACTCTGCCAGGTGCCACGTACATAAGATTCCTGTCTGATCACCTACATCCACTCATGCCCATTGTGTGTTTCAACGGACTTGGGCGATTCCAGCAGGACAATGCGACACGCCACACGTCCACAATTGCTGCATAGTGGCTTCAGAAACAGTCTTCTGAGCTTAAATACTTCCACTAGCCACCAAACTCCCCAGACATGAACATCATTGAGCATACCTGGGACGCCTTGCAACGTGCTGCTGAGACGATATCTCCACCCCCTCGTACTCTTACAGATCCATGGACAGCCTTGCAAGATTCCTCCAGCACTACTTCAGACATTACTCGAGTTCATTGCACGTCGTGTTGGGCACTTTTGCATGCTCGCAGGAACTTTACACGATATTAGGCAGGTTTACCAGTTTCTTTGTCTCTTCAACGTATAACATTTACTAAGTCTGTGCTGCAACTAAAAGGAAGTACTGTGTCGCATCCTTCAGATCTGGAGTACATTTCCAGCTGCCACGCCAGTTCAGTAGCCCACTGTGAAGCACCTGTTATCCGTATCGCAGCAGAATTTTTTACGCTGGGAACCCGGAACATTTACTCCCTTCTGACAATCCGTGACTCTCGTTAAGCAGTGGTCTCACCGTGGGACGATTTGTGTAACTTACTTTCCGAACTATATAGTTTTTGTACGACATACGCACAGATATACGATGTATACCCGTCCACATGTACCTGCGATGTATTAGACTGTAAAATAAATCTTGAAGCTTAAAATATGCGCTTGAAAATGATCCATGTTTGAAACTGGCCCATTGCACATATAATAAACAGAATATAGACTACCTGTACCATGTTTTCATTCTTAAATTACTTTCTGAAGTCCCTACGTACCACTCCGCCGGGGAGGACGCTAACCACGGAAGGATGAAACGGAAGGATGAAAAATAAAATATCAGCAAAATGGAATACAGACGTCTATAAACGAGACTGACTGAAAGTGCAGAATGGTGGGGCAAGATGACTACAGGAGAAATGTAAAGCGCCAAAAAAAAGAAGCATGCATAACTACGGGGAAGATGGATGTCATCTATATGAAACTCAAGGAGACCTTTGTAGGAAAGACAAACAACAAGAGCGCACGAGGCCAGCTAGTACTGCGCAAAGAAGGGGACCCTGGAATGTAAGGAACATTATGAGTAAACAACGGATTTCTTGAAACGTTCTACTTACGCAGTTGCAGGGACAGCCTCATCATCTAAGATTGAATTTTACAGAAGTGTATTTCGCATCAGTTGCAATGAACATAGCCTGGAACAAACCTGAGGTACTTGAATTTAAACATTTCTAACAACAATACTGCACCGCAACATTACCAGTGAGTGAACTGTCAGGAAGAATTACCTGGATTCTTGCCATGTTCACATATTAGAAAAATCCAGGGCTGACATTGTCTAGTCACTTATACGAATTTCTGCTGATAAGACGACGGATGCCGTAGACGTTTCGTCACTACTCTATGGACAAGTTGGACAATGAGGCTACATCTAAACCGTATTTAATTTATGGTGAACCACTGGAGGCACCAAATACACTCATCTTCAGAAAAACCAAAACATATTGAACGAATCAAGATAGGACGTTCATATTCACCGGATATGTATGTTGTGGTTGGCAGAAGAGCCAACACCGTGTTACTAGAGGAGGCCGAAATGCACGCGTTTTAGCCACGCAGGCTGGCATGAGGAGGGAAGAACTATACTGACGTGAGGTCTGGAACATGACAAGGAATTAGAATTCAGAAAGTGGACATAATTAGTTTTATACTTAACTTTAATCAGTTAATGATGAACGTCGCTCTTGACGGTACATGAGTCACAATATTATCTATTCATTAGACATAGTAACTGAATATGGCGCCTTGCTAGGTCGTAGCAAATGACGTAGCTGAAGGCTATGCTAAACTGTCGTCTCTGCAAATGAGAGCGTGTGTAGGCAGTGAACCATCGCTAGCAAAGTCGGCTGGACAACTGGAGCGAGTATTAGGGAGTCTCTCTGGACTACACCTGCCGTGTGGCGGCGCTCGGTCTGCAATCACTGATAGTAGCGACACGCGGGTCCGACGTATACTAACTGACTGCGGCCGACTTAAAGGCTACCACCTAGCAAGTGTGGTGTCTGGCGGTGACACCACAATGTACGTTAGTATGTTCTTCAGAGATTATTAGCATTTGAACAGCGTCGCTCAGGTTGTTCAAGGTCAACATTGATATCGAAGCGCAACACCTCCCTGACGGTAAAATATGCTAGCGACTCTCGTTGTCGCTATAAACCGAAGCTAATGGATCAGTGTGACCTGAGCAGACGTGCAGGTTGCCTCGCAAACGAATGCGGGAACCGTACTTTCAAATCAATGAGTCTGAAAGAGGGTGCATTATTGGCATCAGAGAATGTGATGCATTCATCCGGGAATTTGCTGCTACTGTGGGAGAAAGTGTTTCGGCAGTGCAGCGGGTGTGTGCAGAATGGTTCACGGATGGCCGTACAACACAGTGAGATGAGTCAGGTCGCACCCGCCTCCCCCCCCCCCCCCCCTCCCCACAACCCCACCACCCACTCCGAGAAGATCGACATCTCATCCGAATGTCATTGCAGGACAGATCTGCGTCCTTCTCTGTTCTGGCGCAACAGTGGAACCGTGTAACAAATCGTATACTGTCAGGGGTGACAGTCCGTCGCTCTTTATTACCCCATGGGTTACGTGCGCCTCGACCTCTTCTCCGCCTACCTTTGACGAATGTGCAGAAACGTGCTAGAGGGCAATGGTATAAGGAACGACATCACTGGGGACAAGAGTGGCATCGGATAGTGTTTTACGACGAATCCAGGTACAATTTGTTTGATAATTATGGCCACATTTTGTTTCGCAGTAGACAGGGGGAGAGGGATCACAGTGACTGCATCCGCAAAAGATATAAAGCGCCAGCCAAACCAAAGCCTTATAGTGTGGGATACTTATGGGTGCAGCCACAAATCACACTCGGTGCTTCTCCAGGTCAGTGTGACCTATGCGAATGACATCCTGTGACCCTTAGCCTTTACCCATTCTGCACAACACCCCAGTTGCCATTTTTCAGCAAGACAATGCATGACCACATGATGTTGCACGAACACGTTCCTTCTTGGTGTCACAGGATATCAGCCTTTTGCCCTGAACAGCCAGATCACCAGCGCAAATGTGTGGGATATGGTGAAATGGCGGGTGTAGCACTGTGACCCAATGCCAACCATCACAAATGAACTTTGGAACCAGGTGAACGCAGCATGGATGGCTATACCACAGGACGCCATTCGCGCCTTATACCCGTCGATGCCATCACACATGGAACAAGTTATAAGGGCCCGTGGTGGATCCTGTGCCTACTAGGCAACGGGAAACATGCTGAACCGAGGTGACTGAAATGTTAACCATTTCTGCAGAACATACTAACGTACATGTCCTGTAAATATGAACGTCCTGTCTCTAGTCGTTCAAGATGTCCTGTTTTTTCCGAACATGAGTGTAGTTCTACAGTTGCTAAATTCATTAACGACGGACTTAAGGTACTATCGTCAGATGGCGTAAAAGAAGAGATGGTCCTACTGATGTACAAAGATGCATCTCCATTCATGTTGAAAGCGAATAACTCGCTTAATGTATTTTATCCAAACTTGGTGCATGCTATGAGTACGGCTCATGCATTGGAACGAGTGGCAGAAACAGTTAGACAGCAATCCTCAGAAGTAATTACACTGATAGATTTTCTTGAAATTTCCTTATAACGAATAATGCTAAAAGCAGCAGCTACGTGATGTGCCTGAGTGAGTATTATCTAAGCGGGCAACATGGATTGAAGCTGTAATTTTCTACTGTCAGTGATGGATAACTTTTCTTCCGATCGTGCTGTGTCTGTGAATGAATCCTTGTCAGCATTCAACAGTTCTAAGGTGCTCCGTTCAGATAGTATCAAAAACTGCAAGTCACTTCAGCTTGACTCCTGACAGTATCAAGAAACTGGAGACTTCAAGTTTGCCTCTCCAAGAGGCTGTAGGAATAATGGAAGATGCAGTTCAGAAGGTCAGTGTTGTACCAGATGATGTGGGAGCTGTAGTTCCCAGTAAACTGCAGACCGCACTGAAAAAGAAGCCTGGATAGTCAGATATTGTTGTTTTTGCCTGTTTATTTAGTGATGAAAGCGTATAAACCTAGGAGAATATCATTCCTAGAACAGTCACCCTGTATAAATATGCACCATTGACTACTTGCGAAGTTAAGCGATCTTTCTGTTTATGAAAGCATATTGTCAGACAGGTGACTACGCATGGAAACAGAATATTTGGAAAAGTATATTACAATTCATCGTCCATGTAGTTCAAGTTTGACTCAAATTCCTGAACAAGATACACTTGTACTTCAGTACTTTGCAGCTGAAGTGAACTGATTAAGAATTAATATACGTTTTTGACTAGTCTACCTTTGACCTTATATTTTAGAACAAAACGATAAAAATCTGGATTATACTTTTGACTGCTTCATTATATAGTTATTTACATAATGGCTGACAAACCCAGCACTACTCAGGTATTAATTTTGACATATTTCTGTTAGAAACGTAACCTTGTATGTACTATTTTATGGAGATGTTGCTGTACAGCTATAATGAATGTGAAGAACTGCAGCTGTAATGGTCTATTTTATAACAGACGATCGACTTCGGTCTGGGATCGGACCGTCATCGGGCCCAAATATCATCACAGCTATACATATGTGTAATTATAGTACAAGTAATCGAATGTAAAATGTTCCATCATTGCTAGTAGCTCTATGTGGATAACATTGTGTCCATTTGCCCTCACAGCCGATAATTTAATATTAATATTAACATCACCCCCCCCCCCCCCCCCCGAAACCATGGACCTTGCCGTTGGTGGGGAGGCTTGCCTGCCTCACCGATACAGATAGCCGTACCTTAGGTGCAACCACAACGGAGGGGTATCTGTTGAGAATCCAGACAAACGTGTGGTTCCTGAAGAGGGGCAGCACCCTTTTCAGTAGTTGCACGGGCAACAGTCTGGACGATTGACTGATCTGGCCTTGTAACACTAACAAAAACGGCCTTGCTGTGTTGGTACTGCGAACAGCTGAAATCAAGGAGAAACTACAGCCGTAATTTTTCTCGAGGGTATGTAATTTTACTGTATGCTTAGATGATGATTGCGTCCTCTTGGGTAAAATATTCCGGCGTTCTCCGGATCGGAGCGTGGAATGTTAGATCCCTTAATCGGGCAGGTAGGTGAGAAAATTTAAAACGGCAAATGGATAGGTTAAAGTTAGATATAGCGGGAATTAGTGAAGTTCGGTGGCAGGAGGAACAAGACTATTGGCCAGGTGAAAACAGGGTTATAAACACAAAATCAAACAGGGGAATGCAGGAATAGGTTTAATAATGAATAAAAAGATAGGACTGCGGGTAAGCTACTACAAACGGCATAATGAACGCATTATTGTGGCCAAGATAGATACGACGCCTAAGCTTACTACAGTGGTACAAGTTTATATGCCAACTAGCTCTGCATATGACGAAGAAATTGATGAAACGTATGATGAGATAAAAGAAATTACTTAGATAGTGAAGGGAGACGAAAATTTAATAGTCATGGGTGACTGAAATTCGATAGTAGGAAAAGGAAGAGGAGGAAACGCAGTAGGTGAATATGGATTGGGAGTAATAAATGAAAGAGGAAGCCGTCTGGTAGAATTTTGCACAGAGCATAAATTAATCATAGCTAGCACTTGGTTCAAGAATCATGAAAGAAGGATGTATACGTGGAAGGAGCCTGGAAATACTAGAAGGTTTCAGATAGATTATACAATGGTAAGACAGACATTTAGGAACCAGGTTTTAAATTGTAAGGCATTTCCAGGGGCAGATGTCGACTCTGATCACAATCTATTGGTTATGAACTGTAGATTAAAACTGAAGAAACTGCAAAAAGGTGGGAATTTAAGGAGGTGGGACCTAGATAAATTGAAAGAACGAGAGGTTGTACAGAGTGTCAGGGAGAGCATAAGGGAACAATTGACAGGAATGGGGAAAGAAATACAGTAGAAGAAGAATGGCTAGCTTTGAGGAATGAAATAGTGAAGGCAGCAGAGGATCAAGTAGGTAAAAAGACGAGGGCTAGTAGAAATCCTTGGGTAACAGAAGAAACATTGAATTTAATTGATGAAAGGAGAAAATATAAAAATGCAGTAAATGAAGCAGGCAAAAAGGAATACAAACGTCTCAAAAATGAGATTGACAGGAAGTGCAAAATGGCTAAGCAGGGATGGCTAGAGGACAGATGTAATGATGTAGAGGCTTATCTCACAAGGGGTAAGATAGATACTGCCTACAGGAAAATAAAGGAGACCTTTGGAGAAAAGAGAACCACTTGTATGAATATCGAGCGCTCAGATGGAACCCAGTTCTAAACAAAGAAGGGAAAGCAGAAAGGTGGAGGAGTATATAGAGGGTCTACTTGACGACAGTATTATGGAAATGGAAGAGGATGATACTGCGTGAGGGCACTGAAAGACCTAAGTCGATAACAAGGCCCCGGGAGTAGACAACATTCCATTAGAACTACTGACAGCCTTGGGAGAGCCAGTCCTGACAAAACTCTACTATCTGGTGAGCAAGATGTATGAGACCGGCGAAAGACTTCAAGACGACTATAATAATTCCAATCCTAAAGAAAGCAGGTGTTGACAGATGTGAAAATTACCGAACTATCTGTTTAATAAGTCACGGCTGCAAAATACTAACGCGAATTCTTTATAGACGAATGGAAAAACTAGTAAAGCCGACCTCGGGGAAGATCAGTTTGGATTCCGTAGAAATGTTGGAACACGTGAGGCAATACTGACCCTACGACGTATCTTAGAAGATATATTAAGGAAAGGCAAACCTACGTTTCTATAATTTGTAGACTTAGAGAAAGCTTTTGACAATGTTGACTGGAATACTCTCTTTCAAATTCTGAAGGTGCCAGGGGTAAAATACATGGAGCGAAAGGCTATTTACAATTTGTACAGAAACCAGATGGCAGTTATAAGAGTCGAGGGGCACGAAAGGGAAGCAGTGGTTGGGAAGGGAGTGAGACAGGATTGTAGCCTCTCCCCGATGTTATTCAATCTGTATATTGAACATGCAGTAAAGGAAATAAAAGAAAAATTCGGAGTAGGTATTAAAATCTATGGAGAAGAAATAAAAACTTTGAGGTTCCTTGATGACAATGAAAATCCGTCAGAGACAGCAAAGGACTTGGAAGAGCAGTTGAACGGAATGGACAGTGTCTTGAAAGGAGGATATAAGATGAACATCAACAAAAGCAAAATGAGGATAATGGATTGTAGTCGAATTAAGTCGGGTGATGCTGAGGAAATTAGATTAGGAAACGAGACACTTAAAGTAGTAAAGGAGTTTTGCTATTTAGGGAGAAAAATAACTGATGATGGTCGAAGTAGAGAGGATATTAAATGTAGACTGGCAATGGCTAGGAAAGCGTTTCTGAAGAAGAGAAATTTGTTAACATCGAGTATAGATTTAAGTGTCAGGAAGTCGTTTCTGAAAGTATTTTTATGGAGTGTAGCGATGTATGAAAGTGTAACATGGACGATAAATAGTTTGGACAAGAAGAGAATAGAATCTTTCCAAATGTGGTGCTACAGAAGAATGCTGAAGATTGGATGGGTAGATCACATAACTAATGAGGAGGTGTTGAAGAATTGGGGAGAAGAGGAGTTTGTGGCACAGCTTGACTAGAAGAGGTATCAATGGATCACCAATTTAGTATTACAGGACAGCGTGGAGGGTAAAAATCGTAGAGGGAGTCCAAGAGATGAATACACTAAGCAGATTCAGAGGATGTAGGTTGCAGAAAAAGAGATGAAGAAGATGAAGAAGCTTGCACAGGACAGCTGCATCAAACCAGTCTCAGGACTGAAGACCACAGAAACAACAACATTAACATTTAATGTTATTAATTAACGGCTATGAGGGCAAATAAACACAGAGTCATACCCATACAGCTAATGGTAATAATGGAATATTTTAAATCTGATGCTGAGATAGTTTTTGGGCCCGATGATGGTCTGATCGTAATCGAAATCGATCGTCTGTAATAAAATATGCTTATACACTTATATGTACTCTTGTAGTACGCTCGATGTGAGATGATCCCGGGCAATGTCTGTACGCTAGCCGTTACTTCCTTTTCCCTGTTTGTACTGCTCTTTTATTTTTAGTTTTATCTCCCTGTTTTGATGTGCTGTGTCCAATCTTGCAATTTGAACAATACCACTTCTCTCACGATTCGACTCTGAATTGAACTTTTGGGAACGGGCGCTGATAACCTCGCTGTTGTGCGCCCTAAAACACTAATCATCATCATCATCATCATGAATCTGTTTCGCGTGTCTACAACTCATCGTTGTAAGCGTCTCCATGGCAACGCCGCTTCATAGTTATAGACGGCTTTCGTTTTCGACTCCAGCCATTTGCGCTTCACAGTTGAAAGCTGTCGAAAGCGGTGCCAGGTTTCAAGGGTTTCCTCAAGCTGACTCGGCTCAAGGAGTGTTTTAGTAAAAACGAATAAGTGTATTAAAATTTCATATATGATGCAGCATTTTTTCACGCATCTCAATGTTTACGAAGTCATATCTCTTGAACCATGTGTAGTACAATGCCACATTTGTGGTAGCTACACTGAGCTGCGTATGTGGATATTGTCTGCGAAATATGTTGCGAGTAGAGTTAGTAGCAAAAATGTTATAAATTTAAACGTCATGCGTGGTGCGGCAGTGTTTCAGTCATCATGTGATATCTCCTGAACTGTGTGTGGTATGAAGACACAATTTTTAGGTGCATTTAGTGACATTTTCGGATATTGTCTGCGATATTTATTGCCAAGAGAACTGGTAGCACAGAAGTAATAAATTTAAACGTCATGAACTATGCAGCAGTGTCTCACGCATCCTGTTGTTTATTACGTCGTGTCTGCTAAACTGCGATGTACAGGTGGTTCTTAGCTCCACAGCGATTGTTGCTTGGCAGTATGAGATTCGTGTTCCAAGACTGATTGAAATCAGTCCATTGGTTTAGGAGGAGATGTGGAACATACACATACACACACATATATATATACAGTTTTAATAGTACGAGTATGTATGGATTTCACCAATTTTCGTTTCATACTTATGTACATATTCCTTCATTTGATGTTATACAAAATCCAGGATCTGTTGTTGAACTGCAAGCGTTTACGCCACCTAATCACTGCGTCATATGACGGTGGATTTTTGACGTACATGTCTACCAACTTACCATAGATTGTTGGAGCGATATCTTTCAAACATGGGAGACTAATCATCGCATGAGACAATACTCCATGTTATCAATTCTGCGGCACATAATCACTGTGTCATGTGATGGTTCATTGTTGGCGCACACGTCCACCAACTCATTATGTATTGTTGCAACGTTGTTCCGCTTCAAAAGCAGAAATCGGATCACAGCACGATACTTCATGTATCAGTGGGCTACGACTTGTGGTTCCTGCTTCTCTAGCGGCTTGGGGGGAACTACGGGGCGGAGGTTTTAGTTTATACAAAACCTAAATACATTTATTTGCAAATTAAAAAAATTATTTATCAAGTTTGTTGACATCATCAACCAGAAAGTACGCTATCTGTTGTGTGTCTTTTAATTGCGTGAGTGATTGGAAACCCATGAAGTAAAGATCACGCATGAAATCTTCATTATTTGGATTGATTATTAGTTTCGGCTGACACTCTAGCCATCTACAGATCTAAGATATAGAACAGATTTCATTATCGTTAAACATGTGGTTGGTTGAACTGTTAAACAAGCTGTTTTGTTTTCAATTATTAAATTTTAATTAAATTTTTATCTGTTTCCTCAATTTTTTGTTAGACTTTATGTAATTTATATAGCCAGCTGCTACGCCACCAGCGTGTCAAAACCTAGTGGCCGTCAGTCCCCATTCCGCCACAGTACCGGCCACACATGTGTACACTATGTACATCCCGAATGTAGCGTTTTTTGAACGTAGTAATGGGCACCAGCTGCCATACTGTTGACATATACTACGTTACAGAAACATACACATGATGATCTCTGTTGCGAAATAATGTAAATACTGATTGTGTCTGGTACTAAGTAACGTCAAAACGTCGTTGATAAGACACAATCTTTTACATTTAGCCAGTTTAGTGGATAGTTTCTTATGCAAACATTGTTTCATGTTCACTGCCTCTTCTCTGTATTAATGTATACTTTCAGTTTCATGACCATCGTTCTATTACACTGGCCACGAACGATGAAAAGCTCTTTCTAACTATGTCATGAATGGGTGTTGGCATTTTAATAAAGATTTCAACGATGTGTGAAGTCGTAATGGCACAGACACTAATAAGGACTGTTGTATGGTTTGTATTCTATAGTTAACTCGTTTATTTACTCTTGAATTCTGCTGCAGTATTACGTGCAGTTCTGTAAGCTGTTATATGTTGTAAACACGAGAAAAAAAAATCCGCTTTATATCTGAAAACTACTGATCAGCCCAAATTAAGATGATTTCATGTGTGATCTTGCATTCGTGGATTTTCTTTCATTCCCTGCCACAAATAAAGAAAATTATTTATATAAAACACGAATTCAGACATTGTCTGAGAGCGGTCATTGATTTAAATCAATGGCGGAAAGTGACTGAGATTAGAAAGCGGGTCCCCTGCTTACTAGTAGATGCGCTGATCACTGCGCCATCCTGGACACAGTGGTCACTACCCCAGCACGCCTCCCGTCGGACCCAAATTCCCAACTTATCCACACACTACTTGCCCATTATCCTCATTATTCGCGGCATTTCGTCTATTGCCGTAAGAGGTAGAGCATGGTGTGCATCGACGGTGAAGACATCATTCAAATGGCTCTGAGCACTATGGGACTTAACTTCTGAGGTCATCAGTCCCCTAGAACTTAGAACTACTTAAACCTAACTAACCTAAGGACATCACACACATCCATGCCAGAGGCAGGATTCGAACCTGCGACCCTAGCGGTCGCGCGGTTCCAGACTGAAGCGCCTAGAACCGCTCGGCCACACTGGCCGGCCAAAATTTGTGCCAGACCAGCATTCAAAACCGGGTTTCATTAGTAGCCAGATGCGCTGACCACTGAGCCCTATGGACGCAATGGTAATAGCAACTCCACGGACTATCATAGCATGGCTGGAGTAACGAGGATAATGAGCAAGGGGCACTACATCAGTAGTGCGTGGAACAGCTGCGAATTCGAGTCTGACGGAAGGCGTTCTATGGTAGTCCATGCAGTTGTGATGACCACTGCGTCCGGATGGTGCGTTGGTCAGAGCATATGCCTAGAAAGTAAGAGACCCAGGTTTGAATCCCGGCTCAGTACAAATTTTCAACATTCCCCATTGGTTTATATTAACGCCTGCTCACAGCCAATGTCTAACTCCTTTTTTCTTAATTCATAGTGGTGTTGGATTAAAATGGTGTCTGTTCTTTCAGACATGCCCGAAAGAATTGAAACCACACATATATTACTTATATAGCTTGATTGTTTTGTAAGTAATAATTGATGCTTTATGAATGTGCTCGTAATTCCACTATCAACAGCTACTAGATGAAATAGTCATGTGTGCGCCAAAAGTCACATATAGTAACATTATTTTCGGGAAACGGGCTATTTCCAGCTTGGAATATTCAGTGGGCTTACGTGGTGGAAGAATCGGCGCCGCTCTGAGCTTCTTTGGCCTTTAATAGCGCTCGCCAGCCAGCGCGGTCGACCCTCGGTCGGTCTGCAGCGACCCGCAGCCCTGCACAGAGTGGCCGAAGCACTTTACGACCGCCGTCTCAGCTGCAGTTTCCTTCCGGTCCCCCGTACCCCGCTGCTCTGCCGTAATGGATGTACACGTAAACGTTGCCCTGCCGTAATTAGGGGGTGCGAGGTGCAGGGGCCCACCTGCCTCGCCTAAACCCGCTGTCCGAATAAAAAACGACTAATGGGCCCTCCTCCTCCTCCTCCTACGACCCACCTCCCTCGCCCCCCACACTCCCTGTTCATCTGCTTTATACTACAAATAGTTTATGAAACGGTGCGGCCATACTACGCAGTCGTGCGTGAGTGAATGCCTCCGCGCATTACAGGATTACGCTAATAAACTGGCGCCTGCGTGGCGCTCGTTTATCTTCAGTCATTTCTGGAGGGGAGTGACTGCGAGGGGAGATGTACGCCTGTAACTTTTAATGTCCTTAGCAGTTACACTGTCGGGCAGGAAATAAAAAGACTAGACGGGGTCGTTAGTTAGCGTGAAATGCAAAAGCAAATTTGGTACTTCCTTAGGCGCGACGTTGGCACATCGAATGGATGACTCATGCAAGTTGTAAAACTCTGCCTCTGCTGAGAAAATGTCAGTGGCTGATAATATACGATGACATAAAGAGAAAATGTTCTACCTTGAAAACCCTGAGAACAACTTACCGAACAGGTATTACATTAATCCCAAACCTATGGCATACGTTGATTAAAATTTCCGAATATTACAGTATTTCCATACCTGTTGGATATGTCAATTTTAATTTCATCTTTACGCTCGCATATTTACAACATTTTCAGAAGAAGAAAGCCATATCTACGGTTGAAGAACGGTATGAGTACTTCATTTCTTGATAGATGAAGAACCACAACAGCTGTTAAAGGATCCTTTATTAAACTGACTGGTTTTACAGCTTATAGCTGCATCTTCAGACATGCGCCGATGTGCCAAAACCTTATGACCACCTGCTTAATAGTTTGTTTGTCTGTGTTTGGAACGAAACGCATAAATGATTCCGCGTATCAGGGATCCGACAATTTGTTGGTAAGTTTTTGGAGGTATGTCTACGCACAGGTGATGTAATTTGCGTAAATAATGCGCTGGTGATTTGCATAATCGGTATCGGCGTCCAATAATGAGCCAGATGGGTTCCACAGAATACACATCAAACGAATTTGCTGACCGAAACATCAATGTGAGTTCACTGTAATGCTCCTCAAACCAGTGTAGTACAGTTCATTCGCATCTGTCAGCGTGCCTTGGATTACTACCGCAGGTCCCATGAAACCGCAAGTGAATGTCTCCCATAATATAATACTGTTCCCATCGGCCAGCGTCCGTGGCGCGCTGCACGTTGCGAGCCGCCGTTCACCTCGATGGTCCGTTTGTGGAGACGACCAGCGACCTAATGTATTAAAAATGTGATTCATCCGAAGAGCCAACAAGTTTCCCCTGATCGGCGGTGAAATCCCGATGGTCCCGTGCCAATTGCAATCGTAATTGACGATGTCGTTGCGTCAGCATGTGAACACGTGGTGAGGGGGGGGGGGGGGGGGAGGGGGTACTCTGCTGCTGAGCTCCATGTTAAACAATGTGCGGTAAACAGTGAGCTCCGAAACACTTGTGTATGCATCAGCATTGTGCTCTTACGGCCGAGATGCCACAGATCACCGTGTATCCTATGTTACACAGCACGCCATGTTCTGCCAAAACTCGTGGACGTTTCACTTTCCTTCTACCACTTTCCGTAGATGCTCACAACAGAAGCACTTGAACATTCGACCAGCTCCTCCGTTTTAGAGATACTCGTTCAGAGGCTCTGTGCTTATCTCAATGGATTTCCTCATTTGCAGGCAATATCTTCGCTCGGGTGATCCCCGTGCGTGTCTGCTCCGCTTACACACATCTGTTACTGCATCACGTGCCCACAAGGCCAACACGGGGAATACAACGTCGCGGTGGGCAATGGTCGTAATGTTTAGACTTGTCAGTTTACAGTACATCTGAGAAGAAAAAAATAAGAAAAATAATAAAAATTATTGCCTATACCCCAAGTTAAGAAAAGTTATAGTAAATGCGGATAAAAGTAATCAGAAACAATGCGTATAAAATCCAGAGCGCGGGGTTATATCAACGAAAGTCAAATCAAAATAGAACGTCCATTGAAAGATCTGTAGTTAGGTAATGAAATCGGCAGGACGAAGGAATTGACCACCCAATACAGCAAGGGATGCTACAATAGAAACCAAGAGAACTAATACGGCTGAAAATACAAAGTTTGCAAAAGTGGAATTAAAATGAAGGCTAAAGGTAATTAGACAATCGCAACGTTGGAACAGCAACATAGTGCGGAATAGACTCGTGTAGCAGTAGCATACGGTAGTATTCAGCCAAAAAAAAAAAGATCAAGTATCAGCCACAAAACAACAGGCAGCCTAAAACATAAAAGTAGAGCAATAACAGCCAATAGAGACAGGTTGTGAGGAGGAAGTAGATGCAGAGAAACAGACGAAAAAAAGGTGAAGAATTGAAGAAGGGTGGTAATTAAAAGGTTATCAGAGAGTAAAACGGAGATAGTCACTTAGATGGTATAAATATAGTTCAGAGCCGGCATAGCACTAAGCGCGCGGGGCCTATGAGGCGAACAAATAGGCCACTGTGCGCAAACTAGGTAAGACGGGGCACGAAACTAGCTTGGGAGGAACAATGAATGTTACGAATGAACGGGACGGAAAAATTTGAGTGGCATACTTGTATGAGTATTTTCCAGACTCCAGGTTTGATTTTATCCTTTTTTTAAATACATTAGTGGGCCCTAATATATATACTTATTTACAATACTGCAGCTCATCTTAATTAGTTACTAGGAAAATTTGTATTTTCTATTTTCACTTTGGGCATTTCTAAGTTCTACTGGTGTCTTAATCTACATATTTCTTTTACTGCTGCGTTCTTTGAGTTGATATTATTCTGTACCTACTCCACTCTACCTGCAGCGTTACAGGTGTGCCAGCATGTTATAAACCTACGTTTTGGCCGTGAGCACCGAGCTAATCCCAGTGGGCATGCCCCTGGCACCGGGTTGGCCCAGCATATTTGAATCGCTGCAGTTCTATGCTAATGGGATTATTCTGCCTTATCCTACGTCTAACCTAATACTAATTCCTACTGTCATGTCCGGTGAGTGTCTTAGTAAGTTTAAATGTGCGCCCTCCCCCTAGTCTGAGACGTGGCGGATCCCAGCTATGAAGCGGCTGGCCAATTCCACGCCGCGGCAGAACAGGACAGGTGTACGGAGTCTAAATCGGGTTTAGTCTATTATTAATTGTTCCTTAAGAATTCTTTTAAAACTTTGCTCGATATTTCATTGGCAAGTTTGTTTAGGGTTGGAAAATGGTCCTCTTGCCTGAGCAGGTGGTATGTGTCGTGGTTTGGTACTTGTTGTCTTAATTGTGACACAACATCGTCTAAGAGGTGGCACTCATACAGCACATGGTCTGGGGTGTCCTGTATGGCCCCACAGTCACACGTTGGTGTAGCCCGCTTCCCAAACCGGCATAAGTATGCCGGGTAGGGTCCATGTCCGGTAAGGGAGTGCAGCAGTCTTCTTGATGGCTTGAAGTATCTGAACTGTAATCGCTCCATAATGTTGGGCAGCAGTTCGTGCGTTCCACGACCCGTCTCGTCGTTCTCGCACTTTTCCTGCCAAAGTTCCTTCCCGCTACGTTCAATTTCAGATTTATTCCCCACGTGAGTCCCCATTAGTTCGACTATTTTATCCCTCTTCTCCTTTTTTAACCAGTACCATGCCGCGTTTTCTCTGATTTTTGTATCAAGAGGACAGAGTCCCATTGGTACTAATAGTGCTCCCCCCAGAGTTGTCCTCTATGCCCCTACAGATCGCAAGAGCATATTTCTCTGCACTCTTCTTACGGCCATGGCAGGCATGACACTCGTGAGCCTGCAAGGCCAGACTCCTGACACGTATCCTACAATTGACGTCAGAATACTATTATGGTAAAGTTTTTTTTTAAAATCTGGTGGCAGGTGGAAACGTTTATGTCCAATTCCAGTCAGGTTATTAAGTGTTTCTACGGATCAGTGTCAATATGTGTTGTATAATTCCACCTCTCGTCAACGACTACACATAGATATAGGGCCTCACGGCGCCGAAGAACTGGTGTTCCGTCTATTCGCACTGTTGGATTCCTTGCGAGTTGTCCCTTAAGTAGTAGGTTGTGCGGTAACATGTTGTTAGGATGGATACGGGCTTTCGATTTTCGGTTCCGAATCCTCGCGGGTACGACCGCCAACCAGCAGGAGGAGGTCGTCTGCGTAGGCTACGCCCTCTCACATCGTCGCTGTTCTGCAAGTTGATTATATTTTCTTTTCTTTTCTTTTAAAAAAAATCTTTATTCTTCATCTTTATATTACACATATGAAACCCACCACCTTATGCGATTAGTGGGTCCTAGAGTTTTACAATATTACTATTACCAGCTAATTTTAGCCTCGACTTCATCTTTCTGGGACTTAGTAGTGACGGAAACAATTGAAATTCGGTTGGCGACGAATTTAATTAATAGAATAGCGATATCAGCTTGGACAAGTCATGGAATTTGGCAATTTCTGTAATTAAATCACAAAGACGTCGCGACGGTGCAGCTCTCCGTGACACATCGATATCACCGCGTGGATCGACTGCGCAGCCATAGATTTGATTTCCATGCATATGTTACACCCTTTTGCCACCTATCAACGTTTTTTCCGCCTTGTGTATCTTTGGCCCCGTACGCAGTCGTTCGGTCCTCGGATTTAAAAGGACGGAGCAAGTGCTGGAGCGTCAGTCACCTTGGCTCACTCTGAATATGGCTGGACGGTATTCAGCCGAATAATTAGAAGAAGAATCTGAATTTATGCGGCTGCACGCCCGATACTTTATGGAACAAAGTTTACTTGTTTGACACTGAATGAAATGGAAGGTGATTTCGGTTGTTACCAGAAATATGGTGACCATACAACACAGTGTTTATCACTTCTCATTAAATCTTCATACATATAGCACGAAAAACCATATCAAAGTCCAAAAGAAGTCACAAAAGGTATTTACGCGATGCAGATACATTACTGAAACTTCTATAGCAAATTAAAGAGGAATGTAGCGGTTTTTCTTGTCAAGCAAATACTGTTCTGGAGATATTCCGCTTCAGGCACTTATTCTTAGTTCCACTTTAATTTTTTCTCGTCTGCTAATTCCCTTACCTTAATATTTGAAGTTAAGCTGATTTCTCTTCAGCTATTCTTCATTTCTTTCATCTTAATTTCACATAGCTTCAACCTCAATATGTCCTACAGGTGCTTCCCCTGTTCTTTCAACGGTACTAAGTCTTCCTAGTTTTCGGCAAACAAGGCTACGTCGCTTACAAGCATTTTCACCAACAGAAATATCAAACAAATACCAAGGAGCCAGTATATACCAGTTAGAATGTCAAGATTGCGAATTGCGGATGTTGGGCATCAATTTCAGAACACATAGGAATCTGGTATATGTAAATTGCCAATCTAACTTTGCTGAACACCTAATGACATGACCCATCTACGACATAGAAATTTTTTGTACGAACCATCACATCAGAAAACTCCTAATATACAGGAAAATTTTCACAAAATACTCCTTATAATGAACAAGAAAGTGACAAAATTAATAAAAGTAACATTTCACTGATCATGGTAGTCACTAAAAAAAGAGCAAACCAAGATGTAGCATAACTATCTTAGACAATAACTTGCTCAATCTCACCATCACTGACATTCCTCCACTCAAATTTCTCCTCTTTTTCCCAAAGAATCCACATCACACATAAGAACACGGGCGTAGAAAAAAAACGAACATTAAACTCAATACAGACACCAGAATGCAAATAAAAGAGTCTCGGAAAACACACAGCAACAGTTGACAACCTTTGTAAACAGTAAACCAATACACGTCTTTAAAAGAACATGTGTATGAGAGTGAAGTGTCTAGGTTAAATTTGTGTGGCATAAAATCAAACAGCCTTAGATTTAGTTGCACAGACATATTGCATAGACGCACCACGTCTCCAAGAAGATAATAACAATAACAATAATAATAATAATACTATAGAAGCAACTAAGAAACCCCAGAAAACTTAAAGTCTTTACTCCGGTTCTGAAATTTTCTTCAGTCCGTTACGCTTTCCTAACACACTTTTTTCAGCAAATTTTTTAGCGGAGCGAAAACAAGGACACCTGGTAACTACACAATGAATTTGAGAAAATACAAATACATACAAATAGTGTATCAAATTGACTAACGCAAGAACTACATCTGCAGAGAAAGCTTTAATTGTTCGAAAGTAATCAGGGTAATATGAAAAATTAATTAGTGATTTCTAGGAAATTTAGTGAATGAATTTTTGTCCGAATTATCATGGCCAAACAAAGAGTAGGAAATGAACAAACGGTGTATCTAAATGACCAGTACGAGGTCTATTTTTGCAAAAGAGGTGTTAATTGCTTCAAAGTAATCAGAGTACTTAAGAAAAACTTTGTATTTTGAGGGTAAATTGAAATATTTCACGAACAACTGGTGATAGCTGTGAAATGTTCATCTCTTAGCCGTTTCGCGCAAAAAGAGTTACATTGCTGTGATGATGTTTCAGATGTTTGACTCACTCATAAGAATCTGTAGCATGCTTTGAAGCTGTATGCGCATGACAATCTGAGACGGTGAGTAGTCTGTACTGTAAGCCTCCTGAAGATGGGTCTGTATTCAAAAAGATTTTTGGATTAAGTTAAATAGGTAATACAAATTGAGTCTTGGCTGCAGTGTTTCTTGTGACTAACAAATTACATACAAACGAAGCATTACATTCTACTCTTGTGAACATAGCACTAGGAACTTGCGAAATGAGGCAGGTCGTGCGACAGCTCACAAGTTTCGCCGTAACTGAACATTAGTGGTATTAATGTACTTCGCCAAAACCGTTGAGCATTCACTAATTGGATGGATTTGGGGAGAAATGTCTAGTTCTACAATTCTTCATTTATTTCGGAATCTCCGTCGGTATCATACACAAATCTTACATCATGGGATAGCAACCGCAGAAGCACCACATTCGTGTCTAGACGAGTAGGTCGTTGTACTATGTGACTTGAAATTAGGTCTTTCTCAGCTCGGTGGTGCATTAACGTAAGCTAATGTCCACCGAACTCTTGATTACTCCTACGAGCGTAATTACCGCAGTTTGCTGTTTTCAGACGCTATTAATTCCCTAAGTACAGAGAGTCTGTGAGACCATACACACAGTGGTCCTTTTTTAGTTCCTTTACGTAATGCGTGCATATAATGGCCCTTATTTGTGGTGATGAAGTGTACACACTGAAACAAAGATTTTTGTAGAATAATTTGAATTTCTAGACATAGAACCCATAGTTTTCATATCTTTGTTACTAAATAATTTCCTTTCTTTCGCTTTTCGTAACTGGGTGACTATTAGTATCGTCTACACATTGTTTTCCGGAATTTCCTTTTAACCACCTTTTCGCATATCATTTCAGTGTGACCAGGAGCTGGTGCCTTACTTGATGGAATACTTTAATTGAGAGTACATGTGAATACTGTGGCCCTGAGGCTTCTGGACAGATCAGCACAGTATCCGGAACCGGGACTCATACCTGGAACCGTCCGTTTCTTTGACAGTGATGCCAATGAACTATCCAAGAACGTACCTTTATCTGTAGGTAAGTGGCATAGCAACCGAGTATCAGTACGGGTTCGGTTCTAGTCCCACTGTTGTCTTCGCCAAATACGCTTGGCGTCAAACATATGAATACGGCAAAAAGAGAATCCCATACCACAGGAAGTAATTACTGTGATGAGGTGGCTTGCTTGCATGCCATCGCAGGGCCAAATAAAGTTTGACAACAATTATGGCAACAATGATGGTGACACAGATTGGCAACAATTTACAAAAATTTGTTAATAGGAATTTTACACTATTTAACTGGAATTTGAAGACTGTGGCAATGTATATCATTTGCACTGATCTGTCTTTAACAATGGTATAGTCCTGAATCCAGTGATCGGTGACATAACATCACTTGTTGAATATCTAGCTAACCTCTTGTTCGTGACGACTGCAATTCAATCCTTACGTATTCGCTGAGACATCGTCTTGATGGCCCTATGGTCCTTTCTTTTACGATTCGTTGCTGCGGTGTAGTCTGAAAAGTATAAACTCGCAAACGGAGTGGAATAAACCACACATTGTCGGAGTCTTACCAAGTTGCAAATAACCAGAGTTCTAGCTTCCGAAGAAGTTCACAAGCCAGAAACGTCAACTGTGCACGTAATATGTCAAGGAAGCAAAGCAAGAGAGATACACCTAAACAAGCAGCTGTCTGTTTGTGGCAGAATATTAGCAGCTCTACCTTCTGAACTGACACACACACAAGTGCATTTAGTCGGCGGCCACCTCACCTTCTTACCTCTGTTTACGTCCGCCCCTGGTAGATGAGTGGTCAGCGCTACGGAATGTCATGCCTAACGGCCCGCGTTCGATTTCCGGCTTGGTCGGAGATTTTCTCCGCTCAGGGACTGGATGTTCTTTAAATATTTTCAACATTTTGCGGAGCTGTCAGCAACTGTATAAATATTATTTTTAATTTTAAAATCCAACAGCCTCAGTTGCACAGTTTACCTAGATTTAACTAGTTTTCAGTCTGGATAACACAACCTTCTTCAGAATAAAAGTAACTACCGTTTGTCCATAGTGGACATCGTCAAGCTAAAACTACAAATCCATAAATTATCGTCAGACTGTAAAAACCTGTCTGAAACTGTCTCGGCCCCACTTCGAGACCGCGATGCGGCAGAACTCGTAACATGTCAGCAGGGCACTGTTCAATCTTTTGGAGACTGTTATTGTGTGGGTTCAAAAATGGTTCAAATGGCTCTGAGCACTATGGGACTTAACTGCTGAGGTCATCAGTCCCCCAGAACGTAGAACTACTTAAACATAACCAACCTAAGGACATCACACACATCCATGCCCGAGGCAGGATTCGAACCTGCGA
This sequence comes from Schistocerca serialis cubense, assembly GCF_023864345.2. Lineage (NCBI taxonomy): Eukaryota > Metazoa > Arthropoda > Insecta > Orthoptera > Acrididae > Schistocerca > Schistocerca serialis. The sequence continues at coordinate 149,188,214 of NC_064639.1, read as the reverse complement.
CCGTATTGTGTGGGGCCTGTGCATATGCAGTGATATGGGTCCCCTGAACAGATACGACTCTGACAGATGAGTCGCACATAAGCATCTTGTCTGATCACCTGCATCCATTCATGTCCATTGTGCATTCCGACGGACTACGTCAATTCCAGCAAGACAGTGCGACACCCCACACGTCCAGAATTGCTGCGGAGTGGCTCCAGGAACACTTTTATGAGTTTAAACACCACACTGCCCAGATACGAACATTATCAGGGATACCGTGCAACGTGCTGTTCTCCAACCCCTCGTACTCTTACGGATTTATGGGAAGCGCTGCAGGAGTCATGATGTCAATTCCCTACAGACATTTGTCTAGTCCATGCCACGTCGTGTTGCGGCACTTCTGCTTGCTCGCTTGGGCCCTATCCGATATTAGGCATATGTACCAGTTTTTTTGGCTCTATTTCGTTTGTTGCCAAACTACAACATGCCTGCTCCGGATGGTCACTAGAGGACGAAAAGAAATTACCTTTCGATTCTTCTCCCACATCAGCCTATTATATAGCATGTCGCCGTAAATTTCAAAACAAAAATTAGGTAATCAGTCCTTTGTCACATACACACCAATGGAAATTTGTTTGCAGAACTATAACATGGTGGACGGTGCAAAGTACATGAACATGCAGGCATGCTGCAATTCTATACCCAGAGACCTGAGTTCCATATCCAGGTTATAGAGAGCTCATTGTCCAATACACACGCCGCCAGCGCGCCCTGCTGGCGGTCGCCGTAACCAGTTCGCTGGCTCCCAGTATTGTTGGTTCCGCGTCCTTCGATGCCATGACATTATCATCAGGCGCGGATACCAGATCTTCAGGTACAATTCTGGGAACAAAATCTGAATCATGAGGCGCAACTGATCACCTAAAATGTTCACATAATAATTGGCTGTAACATGGTCTTTCAGAATAATGATGGGACCAGCAGAATACCATGATATGACTGCCTGCCCTATCACACTTCCAGCTACATGCTTAACTCTTAGAATCAAACGATCAGGATTGAAGGCTTCTTTTGGATTTCTCCAGACGTAAAGCCGGTCCGATGTTGGAAATAACTAAAACGTTGACTCGTCGGATAATACGACGTGTTTCCACTGATCATCCGCCCAGTATTTATGCTCCGGACACCATGTATCACGCTTCTTTGCGTTGCTTGTCGTCACTAATAGTTTCGATATAGCAGTTCGTCCGTAAATATTCGCTTTATGGAGTTCTCGGCGGACAGTGTCGAAGATGGCTTGTGAACTCTGCAGTCACTTTAACCATCACAGTTTTGTGTTGTTTTGAAACAATTCGTGTTAGCGTACGACTGTCTCTGTCATTTAGTTTTGATTGGCACCCATTATTACGTTTACACGATGATGTCGCTGTCATGACTGTTGAAACACTTGCTCCTGGAGCATTCAATAAGTTGGCTGTCTTGGTTACTGATGCTCCAGTTAATCAGGGCACCTCAATCTGCCCTCTTTGGAATTCTGTGAGGTCTTTCACTGCACGTCGACTTCGTTCTCTGAATGCAAATACAAAGCGTGGACTACTCGTAAACAACCTACACTGATGCCCATTCCGTACTGAACACGCACAGTCAAGCGCGACACGTGCCTTGCCTGGGTTGTTGACCATCAAACACAACCATCCCATTACTACCACTGTTCACATTATTTTGCCTATCCCCTGTATAAGCTAATGTAAGAGAGAACTGAACTAAATTTTGTACTTGTTGTATTGACTATGAGTTGGAATTTTTAAAATTTTGTTTGGCAAATAATATGATCAGGAATTTGTTGGATACTTTTAGAACACTTTACATCAGATGAGGAACATTTTCTCGATGGTTACTTTAGTCATCACTTTCAGAACGTGGTGGGTTATTCTTAGTAATCAGCTAAACAAATCTAAGTGCCAGTTTCTTAACATCAGTCACAGAACCCCCGCAACATTTTTTTTAAATTTATGTGCAGGATATGTGACAATATATAGTTCACAAAAAATTAAATGAATTTAAGAATAATGCACTCTGAAAAATTTTGTACAATAGGAACGTGTGCTATAGTACACACATCAAAAAAAGTTTTGCATGACCTCAGTTCCGAGAGTTAGGAACCTGCACAGAAAATTGGTATAGACATCAACATACACATAATTTCCGCCCTTTTATTGCTCATCAAAACCACACATTGCATGTCGTACCACCTGTATTGCTGCACACACCGTTACCTCTAATAACCAGTAGCATGTCCTCTTGCATAGATGCGTTCCTGTATTCGTCGTGTCACACTATCCACAAGTTCATCAAGGCACTGTTGATCCAGATTGTCCCAATCCCCAACAGCGATTCGCTGTAGATCCCTCAGAGTGGTTGGTGGGTAACGTCGCCCATAAACAGTTCTGTTCAGTCTGTCCCAGGCACGTTCGATAGGGTTCATGTCTGGAGAACATGCTGGCCACTCTAGTCGAGCGATGTCGTTATCCTGAAGGAAGTCATTCACAATATGTGCACGGTGATAGAATGTTTGGGTGGTAGACGTGAATGGATCCTGAGGGACAAGGATCTGCTTCGATGTTGAGTCTTCCTAATTTTCCCAGCAAGAAACACCACCATAACTGTTCCTACTGTCGTCTTGCAGGAGCAGGCTTTATTTGAGACGCTGACCTTACACATCGTACACAGCATACACAAAACATCCAGCAGTAAAAATTACGAGCTATTGCACAGACCAGTGTAAAGTTGCATTGCCTGTACGGTAGGAGGATGACCGTATCTCACAAACTATACAATAAGTCGCAAGAGACGCTCCCTGTTACCCTGTGTCGTTGTTTGAAACATTGCTTTTTCTGCTGTAACACACTTTGTACACTGCCATACGTTATGTTTTTCTGCCACGACTTTGAGGTTCGTGTCAGGTTCTAAACTGACATTAACATATTCTGATCCATTGCTTCTCGCAGAAAACTGGACCTTGCACAGTGTAAATCATGTTGCTACTGCTGCTACCTAACATACCACACACATTGGATGATTTTAAATATAAGACAGTTACAACATAAGGAAGCTGGAAGAGTTTGGCGGCGTTGTGGAGAATTGTCTAGCTTGCCGCTGTGGCCGAGCGGTTCTAGGTGCTTCAGTCTGGACTCGCGCTGCTGCTACGGTCGCAGGTTCGAATCCTGCCTCGGGCAAGGATGTGGGTGATGTCCTTAGATTGGTTTAAGTAGTTCTAAGTCTAGGGGACTGATGACCTCAGATGTTAAGTTCCATAGTGCTCAGAGCCATTTGTTTCTTCGCAGTTATCTTCCTTGTGCCTTGAGCCTTGTGCGACATCCGTAACTGCTAACGGCCTTGCCACTGCGACACCGGTTCCCCTCAGATCACCGAAGTTAAGCACTGTCGGGCTGGGTTAGCACTTGAATGGGTGACCATCCGGTGTGCCCAGCGCTGTTGGCAATCTGGGTGCATTCAGCCTTTGTGAGGCAAACTGAGGAGCTACTTGACAGAGGCGTAGCGACTCTGTTCTCGTAAAGTGACATAAGGGCGGGAGAGCGGTGTGCTAACGGCATGCCCCTCCACAGCCGCATCCAGTGACGCCTGTGGACTGAGGATGACACGGCGGCCGGTATTGTTGGGCGTTCATGGCCTGTTCGGGAAGAGTTTAGTTCAACTCAGTTTTAGGCATCTGTAAGTGCCTTTCTGAGCATTCCATTCTTCTTCAACTGAAGTGCTTACAGTAAAAAAACGATTCTTTTCTGTAGTTTCAGAATGAGGAATATGTTGCTGAATTTACCCAAAAACCAGACCGTACTTTATTACTCATAGGAAGTAGCTACGGTACGGAATCATCCTTGTGCCCCGAGTCAGTGGCATTAGCTAATATTCGTATCTGCATTGCAAATTCAAAGCTACATAAATTTTCTTGGTACTCAAATGCTTATTCAAATTTAAACTCTTTATCATGTTTTATCCTAGAAATATCACAGAATCCACTTATAGATCTTGACTTTTTGATTTATTTTAATTTCCTGGGATTATCACTCTTTTGTGATGTGCCTGTTACCTTCCCTTCCACCACGTATGCCTCTCTGTACAATATGGCTCTACGTGTCGTTGGTCTGTTACCATTGGAGGAAAAAATTCTGTTTGAATGCTATCGTACAAAACCGTAGTTTTTTCGTAGAGAATTTATAGAGTTGTATTTTTCCTCGAAGCTACGAAAATTAATTTTCGTGGTTCAGGAGATGATATTTGTAACCAGCATGTCATCAACCCGTTTGTGACGCAATTAACAGAACTGTACAGCGCAATGAAAGCGCTACTGAAAGAGTAGAGGAAATATTAAGGTACAAGGCACCGTTCACGTCAAGAACGGTACGGAGTACATGAACAGGCACAAGGATACTGTGGCCTTCGCGGAGGTACCACAATATATAGAAAACGACTAAAACTTTAAATCTGTGATGCCAAACGAAGATTTCAGCATTAAAAATGGGGAAAAATTGATATCTTTATGTATAATGTGTTCTTACATGTTAACTGTACTTCTCCATATAGTCGCCAATAAAATTCCAATGTATACCGTGACGAATTTCTTCATACTTGTCGTCAAAGAATGGTGCCGTCCTGCGCTTCAGCCGATTGTTGACCTCGTCGTCGGTCGTGAAATGGACCGATCACAAAGGCTCAGTCGTGGGTAAAGCGTGTGGTGCATTTCGGTTTATTAGTAGAATACTGCGGAAGTGCAATCGGCCCATAAAGGATATTGCTTACAAATCACTCGAGAGACCTGTTCTAAAATATTGCTCAAGTGTGTGGGATCCGTACCAAATAGGACTAACAGGCGATATCGAACAGAGAAGGGCAGCATGAATGGTCACAGGTTTGTCTGACCCGTGCGATAGCATCACAGAGATGCTGAACAAACAAATCCAGCAGTTCTTGCACGCTTGATGCCAAGTCTAGATTGTAGGGAGGCTGTACAGAAATATGCTATCTAAAGGATGTTTTTGCTTCGATTCTCAGCAAGCGGCCGCGCATTGTCGTGAAGGAGTGTGATTCCTCCGGTAATCATACCATGCCGTTTGATTTGGACTCAGAATCGGAGTTTTGTTTCACAAAAAACCTGTGATGTCACAGTATTCTAAGGCGTTACGGTTGTGAATTCTGTTGTCAAAATTCATTCGCGATCCCAAAAAACTATAAGCATCATTCTGCAGTTTGACAACATCTGCTAGGATTTTTTGGGATTATTTGTAGAATGCACGGTTTAGATGATTTCATAGTTTCAAAGTTTACCTGCTGAACCCTTGATCCGTTCCTTGTCATGATTCTGTTCAGAAAATTCTCCCTTCTTACTGGTAGTGCTGAAGGAGTGTCACGGCCGAACCCATTCTTCGATTTTTGTGAACCTCTGCTGGACAATTTGGTACCTACTGTGAAGAAAATTTATTGTAACGTAACTTCCCTGTGGCAATGATGAAGAGGGTTTGTTCTTGAAACTTGAGGCACATATTCAGAAATCTCAGAACCGAAGTCTCGAGCTCACCATTTCGTTAACGTGTTGCACAACTTCATCAGTCACATTCGAATGTTTTTCTCAACCACTTTCATTATTTGCATCTGTGCGACCAAGCTTGAATTCTCTGTACCTCTCCCTCAAAACACCACCAGTCATAAACCTTTTTCCATACACAAGATAGAATCTATACTAAATATCGACGGCGTCGACTCTCTCTGTTTGTATGAAACGAATAACAGAACATACCTCGGAACTGGCGGGATAGGCAATAATATTGTCCATCTCAGTCGCTTACTGTTGACGCTCTGCCGAGCGCAACAGAGGTGTAACGTGGTCTCCAATGTCTTCTTTTCCACCTACAAAAGCTATATGTATCTGTTCCTTGTCAGTAGTCAATCGGACGTTAATTTAATAATAGCCCTCATATTTCGGAGCATGAGGTTCATCTCACGATTAGTTCTGAGGAAAATGAAGAGTTTTCCAACTGTACTTAAACGCAGATGGAAGCTTAGTGAGCGCGAAGGTCATTGTTAAGGCAAGCTCTGTTAGTGAAGAGTCACCAAATGTATTGGAACCTGAGGGAAGCGTCTACATAATGTGCACAGTTTTGAGGATATGGTATTTACAATTATAAAATTACTATCATACGAATCTGAAATTTTCTTGGTATTCGTTTTGCCAGTTTTCTGCTAGAAACGAAGACAAAACAGATTAACTGTGTTCAAAGCACAATATCGAAAAAAGTTAATATCTGTATATTCATGAAAACTCCTTGGAAACTGTGAAAGAGTCGTACAAAGAAATAGGCATAATGTACAAAAGTATAAGCACAGTGAGATTCCCTGCTATACCCGCAGGACAGGACAGATAGTTTAATTTGTGAAAAGGGGCCAAAATGTGTTGCTGTCAGTTATACTCGAACGTACTACTTTATTCATTTGACAAACATTACAAGAGTAAAGAAAACCTTAAAAAGCTTAAAGAGAGAGCAAGCCAAACATTAATTTTAGAACTTAATTCCCAGCTAAATGCGCCATTCAATGTCACTCCTCAAGGGCAAAACAACTTAAATTTAATATCAACAATAAACAAACAACAAGGATAAATAAGAAAGGCAGCACATCAAACGGCGCTCAGAAGTTTCCAAGGGTCGGCCTGGAATTCAAACACTAACGCTCGCTTAGGTGAGACAGGCAGTCGACCCAGCAACTTCTCAATCTGACGGCAACCCAACCGAAAGACAGTCACCGGACCAAGCGACAGAATAACTTCCGCTCCACCCGATCAGCACACAACAGGGAGTTCAATGGAACGACGCAGAAGGTATCGGCGCCCACAACGAATTACACATTCAGCTGTCAAACTACACGCCGTGCTGGACAGATACAACACGACGAGGAAAATACACTGCCTGAATTTACGTCAACGGCCAGGGCAGGTAACCGGAACTTTAAGGGCCACAAGGCATAAGATTCCGCTGGTGCACTTCAATTCAAAATAATCAAGTTAAGTTAAACTTCTCAGGAGGGCGGCTAGAATTTCGCCAACTTGGAAACACACGTTGTTGCTCGTGGGAATGTCCCAACAGCCCTCAACGAAGTTCAAACGACACAATGTGAACAGTTGGGGCTGGCTGATAGATTAAGTAAAGACTCAACTTTCGTGTCCAGGATCGGTGAGCCACGGACCTCGTAGCAATGGGAACAGCTCCTCGCACTACGACCGCTCGTGGACGCCACAAGTGGGACCGGCTAGACACACGACACGGAGACTTCCTCTCCGCTCCACGCCAACCAACCAACTGCTCGCACACGGCTCAGGCGGAAACTATAAGCACGAGGCCAAAGATAGTACAAGGGTGCGAATATCGATACACGCTGCTGCTGCCACCCGTGGAGAGAGAGGATAACAGCATAATCTCGATAATCGCAAGAGACTAATCACATAATAACAACCAAGGTTCAATGCAAAGCATAACACGAGTCAGCCACGGCTCACACAGTATCCAAATTAAGAAGCTTAGTATGCAAAACACAAATTTTATGTAATGTTTATTTAACTCATAACTTGACTATAAATAATATTTTAAGATATATGTTCAGGAGCTACATCGCCTCTTCGTAGCGCTATAGACGGTCATTGGTTTAGCCTACAGCCGTTTGCGCTATGCAGTTGAAAGCTGTCAAAAGCACTGCCAGGAGTCAGGGATTTCCTTAAGGTAGCTCGACTCTACGAGTGTCTCAGTAGTAAAGAATAAGTGTATCAAAACTTCATGCATGGTGCGGCATTTTGTCACGCATCTCAGTACTTATGAGGGCTGCGAAATATGTTACGAACGCAGTTAGTAGCAAAGAAGTAATACATTTGAACGTCATGTACGATACAGCAGTTTTTCACACATCTTCGTGTTTATGAAGTCGATAAGCGCCCTCATTATTAAACAGTGCATGAGTACAATCTGTGTAATTTGCGCTCGTTTTCAAGAAAAAGTTTTGCAAGCATCTCACTTTTTACGACACCATATCTCCTGAAACATGTGTCTTACGGTGATACATTCAGTGCAAAACGTGTTTCGAGTGGGTGGCAGCAAGAAAAACTTTCATAAAGATTTTAAATTATGTGCTAAGTTTATTGGAAGTCGCTAGGTGGTCTTATTCTCAAATATTTAGTGACTATAGTCGGGGTAATTTACGCGGCATGAGTTAAAGCTTCCGCAAACATATACACAGTTTGTAACCTCAATATTTTTTCTACTCTGTTGAACTATCTGTGGTGTCACCGCCAGACACCACACTTGCTAGGTCCATTAGTACATGTCGGACCCGCGTGTCGCCACTGTGTGATCGCAGACCGAGCGCCACCACAAGGCAGGTCTCGAGATACGGACTAGCACTCGCCCCAGTTGTACGGACGACTTTGCTAGCGACTACATGGACGAAGCCTCGCTCATTTGCAGAGCAGATAGTTAGAATAGCCTTCAGCTAAGTCAATGGCTACGACCTAGCAAGGCGCCATTAGTAACATTGCATGTATCTAAAGAGTCTCACTTGTATCGCCACAATCTCCAGATGTACCAGAAGGATGGATTAAAGTTAAGTATTCCAGAAGCTACGTACTTTTCTTTATAGCATTCATTACGTATCCTGTTTCAGACCTCCAGCCATCCTGCTTTAACTTAGCGCGTGCCTTTCGGCTTCCTCTCATTGTGTCTAGGCTGTCTTGTCTAGACACAACACTATCAACATAAGATTATAACTGTTAATGAATAGATTACGACAACATTTTAAATTTTTAAATTCGGTCAGTAAATATGAAACACTGAAACATAAATTTTCGTTGCACGCGGAAGACCGTAAGACCTTAGACAGGCAGCTTGCAAATATAACGTGGACCAGAAACTGGGTTCGCCGTTAATACTATAGGTAGACGTCACTATTTTGAGACACAGGGTACCCCCATCATTTTCAGGGATGTCCTGGTAGGGAAGCTCCATAAAAGTCTGCACTTTTCCCACTAAAATACTTTCTTCACTAGGATACCTTTACACACCAGCTATACACCAAAGTTTGGCAAAAAATAACTGATTTTACTGGCTGAAGGGCGATTACTGAAGCACGCACTGTGTGCGCAACGCACGATGACCGTCATGATGTACGCATGGCTGTAAAGGACTGTAGAACTTCGTCCACATCGTTGGTTTCACACTGGTTCACGTGAAAACATTGCTTATTCAGAGCGGTATTACTTTATTCACTTGTTTTCACATTTTACGCCAACGGCCTTGGCGCAGTGGTAACACAGGTTTCTGCCAGATCACCGAGAGCCAAGCGCTGTCGGGCTTGGGTGATGGGTGACGGCCCGATCAGCCAAGCGCTGTTGGCAAGACGGGTGTACTCAGCATTTCTGAGGCCAATTGAGCGTCTACTTGATTTGGAATTATCAGCTCTAGGCACGGAAACTGGCAACGACCTGAAAAGCGTTGTGCTGACCATATGCCCCTACACATCCGCATCCAGTGACGCGTACTGGTCAGGAGGACACGGCGGTCGGTCGATACCTTTGGGCCTTCAAGGCTTGTCCGGAGTTCAGTGTTCACATTTTACATCACTGAAATGAGGAAATGCTATGAATATCTTTGTTAATTCATTTGTTTTTATCTGTAGTGTAAACTTTAAGCTGTGCATTACTTTTTCTGATATGCTACCTATTTACTATTAACATGTCTGATTTTTGGTTAAGCAATATGTCAGTTTCATGTAATATTTTTTTCTGTAATAACTATAGTAAATGGAGTTGTTGTACGACAAGGAGACAGCGGCTGATTGGTCGATAGAGACGACCAGTGAGTTAACGTGAAAGCAGAAAGCATAGGATAAGTATAGTGTCAGAATGAAATGTGTGGTAAGTACTTCCGAACACTTACGTTTCCAATACGTGTGGACTTAATATTTCCATGAATTTTGTGTGAGTTAAACGTCAGACTCATTCAAATACGGCAAGTCTCGTGAAATTTTACGGGCTACATTGAAATTTATTCGTGGATAAACCATCACTTTTGCTTAGCTGGACTGCATTGGTTGCTGCAATGTGAGTTGCAAAACCTGATCGCTTTACGTTATTTTTCATTTGTCGTATAATGCGAACTTGCACGCGTTAAAGCAGTACAAATGGATATGTAAACAGTTTTCTGTATGTGAATGTTATCCGACAGACTGCGAGCTCGCGGGAGTGGCAAGTGGGGCAAAAACGGACGGATCGGAACTTCATATTTCACGAGTCGGCATGATTTTTATCCAGTTTAAACACGATGAACGTTAACAGTTGCGTTATCTGACGGAAACGCTATCGTCGTGCGTATATGTACGTCTATGAATTACGCTATTAGTTGCAGCCTATATCCAGTGGAGCCAATGAAGGAATATTATCGTCGCCAAACGCATTATGCACGAGTCAAGAGGATGTAACAGCTACATTTTAACACCGGTGGACCTGTTACAATCTCGCCAACGCCACCATGTAGTTGCTGACGACATGGCACGACATCATCCATCACGCCCTGAGTCTACGTCGCCTGCTCCGAGTTTCGACTGTTTTTATATTGTTCCCAATCTTCTCCTGTTTAGCGCAAGACCTTTCAATGTGAGCAGTAATGCCAACATGAAGGCTGGATTATGGACCGAAGTACTACCCCTCCTTCACACAATTTTACTTGCCATATTTTAATAGGGTGATGTCCAGCCATTTGCGGCAACCAACATGTATGCCTCCTACGTGGAACGATGGCTTCAGCATCACTGCATCTGTGACATGCCCATTCGCAGGCTGTTGGAATATCTATGGGATTGGACAGTATCTTCTTTCTAACGAGTCTTAGTGATCTGCCATGAAAATTGTGTGAAAGAAAGGATATCCTGTAGAAACATATACTGCCGCAGAAAAATTAGTACACCATTTTAGAGGTTTCCAGTTCATTCAAGATTTCTTGCTGCAAGCCGGCCGGAGTGGCCGAGCGGTTCTAGGCGCTACAGTCTGGAACCGTGCGACCGCTACGGTCGCAGGTTCGAATCCTGCCTCGGGTGTGGATGTGTGTGATGTCCTTAGGTTAGTTAGGTTTAAATAGTTCTAGGTGACTCATGACCTCAGAAGTTAAGTCCCATAGTGCTCAGAGCCATTTTCTTGTTGCAATAGTGCATATGGAACACATGAAATATTACTGAAACTTGGTTAGTAGGTACTCAGAGAGCGCACAGGATAAGGTTACGATTGTGGATGGGGCCGTAAACAGTTACTGTGAGTTGCACAATCAAACACGCAACTTTATTTTTCTAAGAACCACTTATGTACACATTGATTTAAAGAATCGCAACGAGACAATACGGCTGAAGGGTTAGTTTAAGAAAACTTGAAATGTTTTCTGGGATGAAGGCTCAAAACCACACCAAAAACGAAAACGGCTGAAACCCTGGCTTAGAAGTCATAATCAATTAAAAATAGAAGGTAAAATTTTTTTTTAAAAGAAGCGTACAACTGAAAACAATTGGCGACAAAAGGCCTGCGCTACACGTCTGAAGGACAACTATAATTAAAACACACTAATAAACAACTTTTTCTAACCCAGAAATTTCTTTTAAACTTACAACAGAATGGCCAAAAGCCTAATTAAAGAAATATTAACTTATTGCAAGGCTGAAGGCCACAAACAAATTTGAAACAAATGCTGAAGGCCTGAACAACAACTCAAACAAACTATTTAATATAAACACCTTCCTTCTTATAAATTTTTTTTCCTTTAAAGAATACACACAGCTGAACGCTTTATTAAAAGGGGTTCACGTAAATCCTCGGCTGAAGGTCACACATAACACATCAAACAACTAATGGCTTATCTCCTTAATTACAAACAATTTCAGATAGAACAAATTTTAAGGAGAAAATATTTTTTAAATAAAATCAATCTTCAAAATTTTAATTTAACATAGCTGAACGCCTTTGTGTAAAATTTTAAAAGAACTTAATTAATACATGGCTGCAGGCCTGGCACAATACTTCAAACTAAAATGAAGATCACAATCCAAAACAAACAGAACAAGTGGTGCTCAGCAGTGTTCCAAAGGTCGGCCTGAGAAGGTGGCCAAATGTAAGGTGAAGTGAAGACAGGCAGCTAAGAGTTGAAGTTAAATAATCGGATGGCAACCCAAACAAGGGACGGCCCAAGGACCGACCAACAATTTAACCACTTCCCTTCTGTCCGACCAATGGCACAATGATGGAAAGTATCGGACAAGGACAGGGATATGAACAGCACTATGTCTTCAGAAATTGGCGTCTAAAAACAGCCAAGGGAACAATAACCACACTAAGCAAAATATGAACCAAAGAACTTAATAGGCTGAAACTTCCTGGCAGATTAAAACTGTGTGCTGGACAGAGACTCGAACTCTGGACCTTTGCCTTTCGCGGGCAAGTGCTCTACCAACTGAGCTACCCAAGCACGACTCACGCCCCGTCCTCACAGCTTTACTTCCGCCAGTACCTCGTCTCCTACCTTCCAAACTTTACAGAAGCTCTCCTGCGAACCTTGCAGAACTAGCACTCCTGAAAGAATGGAAGTTTCATATGAGCGCACACTCCGCTGAAGAGTGAAAATCTCGTTCTGGAAACATCCCCCAGGCTGTGGCTAAGCCATGTCTCCGCATTATCCTTTGCTTCAGGAGTGCTGGTTCTGCAACTTTCGCAGGAGAGCTTCTCTAAAGTTGGGAAGGTAGGAGACGAGATACTGGCGGAAGTAAAGCTGTGAGGACGGGGCGTGAGACGTGCTTGGGTAGCTCAGCTGGTAGAGCACTTGCCCGCGAAAGGCAAAGGTCCCGAGTTCGTGTCTCGGTCTGGCACACAGTTTTAATCTGCCAGGAAGTTTCATACCAGCGCACACTCCGCTGCAGAGTGAAAATCTCATTCTGGAACTTAAAAGGCTGTCGAACTACACACTGTGCCGGACAGCATCAACACGACGAGAAAAGGCACACTGTCGCAAAACTACGCTGACGACCAGGGCAGGTAACTGGGGCGTTAACAGCCACAGGGCAGAAAATACCGTTGTTGCACTTCACTGGCAAGTAACAGTCAATTTAATAATTTATCACGATATAGGAAGACGGCTGCAATATTTCGCTGACTCGAACACATCATCATACGTTGCTGCTAGCCCGAACGGCCCAGGGAGCAACAACCCACAAATGAACGAAAAGAAGTCACAATAGTTGAGGTTTCATAACAGGCTAATTGATCACTCAACTTCAGCGTCCAGGTTCGGTGGGTAACGAAATTTGTCGTTCTCGCAGCTAGTGCCTCTCGTTCCAATTGCATGTGCACACCATCAGTGGTCCCGGCCTGTCGCCGCACCTGCTCCATCCAAACCAAATGACTACCACGTACACCACCATCACATGGAAATACTAGCGGTGACACTAAAGATAGTACGACAGTACTAGTATCGATAAGCGCTGCTGCTGCCACTCAAGAGACAAGCCAGCAACTTAGTTACATCAGTAAGTAAGGTAAAAACAAGACGCCATTCGATGTGACAAAATACCAAAGAACAAACGGCATGAACGCGATCTGCACATGGCTCAATTACGGTTACACCTCAATGGCACAAACGGTTATTAGGTATCGATTCATGTTGAAACACCCATATCAGGACGTGCTGTAGCCTGTATGGGAGCAAAGCTGACTCTGGCGTCCAGTCGTTCATACAGAAGGTGAGTACCGTCCTCAGATACGTTCTGCCACGCCTGCTCAAACTGTTCACGTAGAGAAGTTTTTGATGAGTCTCACGAGTCACTTCTTGTCCCACCGTGTCCCGCATATGCTCGACTGGAGGAGACAAGTTCTCTGATCGTGCTGGCCAGGGAAGTTGCTGCAGGTTTTGCAGAGCACGTTGAGTTTCACAGGGAGCATGTGGGCGATCATTATCACGTCAGAGCAACACATCGACTTCCTGAAGCATGAACGGCAAAAGAAGGGGTCTGACAACACTCTGTACGTATCGAGTGCTGGTTAGCGTCCCCTCCAGAAACACCGAAGGTGAAAGAGCATCGTAGCTTATCGTACGCCAGACTATAGTTCCTGGGGTGGTGCTAATGTATTTTGGACGAATGCATTCTACGAGACAGCGCCCACCAGGTCTACATCTTACCCGTAAACGACCATCAATTGCGTGCAGGCAGCATCTGCTGTCATCGCTGAAGACCAAGGCGCGCCGTTCCACATTTCAAGTGATCCTCTGACGGCACCAGTCGGGCTATGCATCTCGATGCTGTGGCGTGAGTAGAAGACGGGCTAGACGTGTGAGTACTCGTAGTCACAGTGCTAATAACGGGTATGGCGTCACAAGCCCTCTTATCTGTACTTTGGTACTCGTCTACCGGTGTGAACTGAAACAATCGTCAGTATATCTGTTGTCCCCCAGCTGGTATATGTCGTCATCGGATCAAAATCGATGTCGTCTCTCCATGTGTACTACTTTTTATTTTCCGGTACTGTATTTAGAATCTCTTTTATTTCGTAAAACGATGTTTCGTGGTTCACTTTCCAATACCCTGTGTTGTTTTAATTTTCAGTCAAAAAGATTCTTTTTTTCAACTAAATCTTTATGGAGCTGAAATACACGAATTACAACAATACTTAACCATTATCAGTATTTCCTTCAAATTATCAGTATTAAGTAGGAATTAATGATAAAGTAATACGATGATAAAAAGTCCGTTTTTAGAAACGAACGTTTTATGCTTGCAGGCTTCAGATCTTCTTGCAGAACGTTCTGTGGTGTATACTGTTTGAACTGCTATTATACGCAAATCTGAGAAATTAAACAGGTTTTTATGTGGCTCTCCAAGCTAGTTTATCCTGTTCAAGGTTCTTCATCTCTACGTAGCAACAGTCAAATTATTTTAATATGTGCGGTCAAATTACTTTAATGTGTCTTGATGTTGCATGGGGGCTTAATTATTATTATGCAATAATTTTAGTAGCAGGGTGTCCGGTTACGAAGTCTCGTAACCGGTTGGCCCTGACTAGTATTTGTACGCAATCTGACTGCATAAAATAACAATAAAGAATGAAGGGAAATTTCCGTTAACACAATTGATTAATCAAGTCCCCTGCAACTATAAAAGCTACGAAACAATCAAGCACAAGTGTAACTGTTCTGTGTGTGGTAGTGTGACTCAACGTACATATATCTGGCACGGTTCTTTCCCAATATGACTAGATATTTTAAACACCATTTACAATGAACTAATTGAAAAACCAGAAATACTATAATTGCACATACAAACCAGATTTACAGTCTAATACACGAACACGAGCCAGATGCTTTGTTGACTGAACCTGTGACCAAGAGGCATTGTTATTGAGGAAATTTGAAATAAAAAATTTTTGTTACCCTCATATATACTGACGAAAAATACACTGTGATCATTGCAACGTCTTCCATCTATACATTACACCAGCCGAACAGCATCTGCTGTCTCGCCCAACAGAAGAACTGCACACGACATGCTAGTACTGCCCTCGACATGCTCTCAAGAAGCACTGCTCACGACAACGTCTGAACTACAACTGCCCTCGACATTCTCTGAACAACTACTGCGCCAGTGGAGGCGGGGGAATAATACTCTTTGGCGCAATCTCTGGCGCTGTGACTCAGTGTAGCCACCTTTCAATGTGTATGAGAGTGTGTTGTAGCTAGAGGATAGTGTACATAGGAATACTGTGGTGTTTTCCGGTCGGTACTTTAGGCTAGTGACTGAAGAAATATGCACAATAAATCATATGAAGTAGTTTCCACCATGTAACAAAGTATTTGTTGTTGTTAAAGATGAGTTTTCTTTTGTGAAACGTTTGTAAATATTTCTCACGAAACACATTTAAGTGCCGTGTAAAATATTAAAACTATTTGGAATATATTGCTGAATCTAAAGGTTCAAAATTTTCTTTTTCTTCTCCTTTTCTATTTTACATCTACGTCTACATGGATACTCTGCAAATCACATTTAAGTGCCTGGCAGAGGGTTCATCCAGCTACCTTCACAATTATTTATTATTCCAATCTCCCATAGCGCGCGGAAAGAACGAACACCTATATCTTCCCGTACGAGCTCTGATTTCCCTTATTTTATCGTGGTGATCATTTCTCCCTATGTAGGTCGGTGTCAACAAAATATTTTCGCATTCGGAGGAGAAAGTTGGTGACTGAAATTTCGTGAGAAGATTCCGTTGCAACTAAAAAAGCCTTTCTTTTATTGATGTCCAGCCCTAATCCTGTATCATTTCTGTGACACTCTCTCCCATATTTCGCGATAATAGAAAACGTGCTGCCTTCCTTTGAACTTTTTCGATGTACTCCGTCAGTCCTGTCTGGAAAGGATCCCACATCGCGCAGCAGTATTCTAAAAGAGGACGAACAAGCGTAGTGTAGGCAGTCTCTTTAGTAAATCTGTTACATTTTCTAAGTGTCCTGCCAATAAAACTCAGTCTTTGATTAGCCTTCCCCATAACATTTTCTATGTGTTCCTTTCAATTTAAGTTGTTCGTAGTTGTAATACCTAGGTATTTAGTTGTATTTTCGGCTTTTAGATTAGAGTGATTTATCGTGTAACTGAAGTTTAACGAATTCCTTTCAGCAGTCATGTAGATGACCTCACACTTTTCGTTATTTAGGGTCAACTGCCAATTTTCACACCATTCAGATATCTTTTTGCAATTTGTTTTGATCTTCTGATGACTTTATTAGTCGATAAATGACAGCGTCATCTGCAAACAACCTAAGACGGCTGCTTAGATTGTCTCCCAAATCGTTTATATAGATAAGGAACAGTAAAGGGCCTATAACACTACCTTGGGGAACACCAGAAATCACTTCTGTTTTACTCGATGACTTTCCGTTAGTTACTAGGAACTGTGACCTCTCTGAGAGGAAATCACAAATCCAGTCACATAACTGAGACGATATTCCATAAGAAGGCAATTTCACTACAAGCCGCTTGTGTGGAACAGTGTCAAAAGCCTTCTGAAAATCCAGAAATCCAGAATCGATCTGAAATTCCTTGTCAATAGCACCCAGCACCTCATGTGAATAAAGAGCTAGTTGTGTTTCACAGGAACGATGTTTTCTAAACCCATGTTGACTGTGTGTCAATAGACAGTTTTCTTCGAGGTAATTCATAATGTTTGAACACAATATATGTTCCAAAAGCCTGCTGCATATCGACGTTAACGACATGGGATTGTAATTTAGTGGATTACTCTTACTACCTATCTTGAATATTGGTGTGACCTGTGCAACTTTCCAGTCTTTGGGTGCGGATCTTTCATCGAGCAAACGGTTGTATATAATTGTTAAGTATGGAGCTAATGCATCAGCATACTCCGAAAGGAACCTAACTGGTATAGAGTCTGCTTTTATTAAGTGATTTGCTTCACGTCTTCGAAGATATTTACTTCAACGTTGCTCATGTTGACAGCTGTTCTCCATTCGAATTCTAGAATATTTACTTCGTCTTCTTTTGTGAAGGCATTTCGGGAGTCTGTGTTTAGTAACTCTGCTTTGGCAGCACTGTCTTCGAAAGTATCTCCATTGCCATCGCGCAGAGAAGGCATTGATTGTTTCTTGTCGCTAACATACTTCACATACGGCCAGAATCTCTTGGATTTTCTGCCAAGTTTCGAGACAAAGTTTCTTTGTGGATTAAGTGATTTCATCTCTTCCGGTCAACAAGATCTAGCCTTCTTTTCAGTGATATTTCCCTATGTCTTGTCCCTCTAGGCCTGTAGTCAAGAATTTGTTTTAGAAGTCTTCTTTGAGATGTTGAGACCATGATGACAGAACATCTGTATCTGTTTCGCTTTAGATCTGTTTTCTTGGGCATTGAATCAGCTTTTAATTCATTCCTAACGCCTTCTATGTGTGAACCCAGGTTTCATATACAGAGAACATAGTAGGTACTGCGATGACTTTGTGAAACTTCATCTGTGCCTCCTTCGTGGCCGTTTCTTTTCTCTTTTTTAGCGTTTTGCTAATTGTCCCACGGATTGCATAAAATTTTACGATCTTGTTGTCACTTTCACTGTCGAAATTTCGTCATATGTCATAGACTTTCATTGTGAATAAAACTACCTATGTAACATGTGGACAGTTAAGCCATACTTCGTCGGCCGTGTACAGACACAAAGGAAGGTCTTCTACCATGGAACATGTAATACATAAAAATCAACTGAGTGTCTTTAATGTCTTAAAACTTTTGCCTGTCTTAAAAATGGAAATTTTTGTTAGTTTCCAATAGCTTCAGTTTCATAACGTGTTTAACTTGTAACTCGTCTCTCATAAGTCCTCTCCTTAATTTGATTTCACCTACTGCTTATTGGTGTGTTGCAGAATAATAAGGTAACAGACAGACGATTGAATCCAGTTTTATAAGATTTTCTCGATTGCAACGCTTTTAAATTTCAATAGAATATTTATTTCTTCCTAGGCACACGACCATTTTCTACTATGGAACATGTTTTCATACCCAGGGAAACCTTAATTTTTCGGAATAATTTCCATAACTTCAAAAAAGACAACAACTTATAAAAGTTGAATGCCTTAATTTAAAAATGGGATATGAATATGAATTATACTTCAAACACAGTGCTGGCTAAAGGCGAAAGTTTGAAAAGTGAACGTGGTACAGTGCTTTCCCTGCGATAAGGTGATAATTTATAATTGTTTGCAAATTCCTACTTTATGTCTTCTTTAATTCGATGGTATTGAAGTTCCAGGTTTTGGAAATCAGAACCCTAGTAGCCAGTTAGGGGGGGCGGCCTGCTCCACTGGTTACACGGCAGCTAAAGGCAGGAGCTCACCGAACTGTAGTGTCGTGTGCAAACCGAAAGCTTTCCTTGGAGACAGACATCGGTCAATACATATTTGTGACATCAGCTGTCTGCCACAATAAGTAAGACGCTTTGGATGACTAGAAAGTAAATTACAGTTACAAGGGCCACAAGTGTTGCGGTGTTGTAGCCTTCACCTGAAAACTCCACAGCCATCATGTAGTCACAGCATTGATCACGTATAAAACATTTTTTCCTGTACTGATATAACTGGAAAGTAGATCTAAGGGTGAAATTTTGATTAGCTTATCTTACAGGCATAGAAATACTGGAGTATCAACTTTGTAGTGCACAGTGCAGAGTGTAACACCTATTTTCATCATGTTAGTAGGAAAGGTAAACTCAGATTGAAAATGGAAAAGCGATAAGGGAGATCCCGCACCCGTGACTGTATGAGCTGAGGCACAAGTTTCGCAGCGCAGTCGTGCCCGGCGGGGTGCTGGTTGTCCCCCCTCCCCCCCCCCCCCATCCCCACCACCCTGCGGTCTTGGATGCTGAGGTCGGCAGCCACACGCCTCATCTCCGTGAGATTCGGGGAGCTGAGCCCGCGCTAATTCCCACTCCCTCCTTTCTTATATCTCTCTCTTTTTTCTTCTGCCCCGGCGCGTCGAGTAGGTTTGCTCGGCAAGTGTCGTTAATCCGACGCGCCTCAAAAGAGACGGGCATTACGACGTGAGCGTTTCTTTTTCCCCTGAGTTATCTGCTGCGCTCCTGTCTTTCCACCCTCGCCAATGTCCTCAAACACTCCCCGACCCGTACCACCTTCTCCGTCATTCAGGGTGCGTTCATCCAAGCAAACACGTATATATATATATCCCCCCCCCCCCCCCCCCCATTCTTTGCTCGATTAGTCCGTTGGTCCTATCGATCGTTATGAGAAAGAACTTGCTCCCTTCTTGAAGATTTGCTCCGTCTATGCTACTAAATAAAAAGGCTGTTTGTTTTGTGCCATGTGCGTTTCACTTCTGCTTATCTGTGAAGCACTTTCAGTATTTGTTTTGTGCATGTAATAATTGAATTATACGAGGGTTATTCGGGAAGTAAGGAACGATCAGTCGTGAAATGTAAAATACAGTGAAAATCTGATGAGGCTTTGAACAGATGCGTTGGGTAACGTGTCTAGTGCGCCCCTCGATCACATAATGTCGCTCTTTTCAGTTCTGAGCTGACAGTGAGAACGTAAAAATGGCTAGAAATTAGAGTCTCCCGGCAAGTATGAGGGCCTCGCGAAAGATTTCGCCTGACGCTATGCAATCCACATAACAGAACTGTTCTACACGACAATTCTCGGCCGCACTCTGCATGGGCAATGAAGATTCTTCTGCAACGTTTTCGATGGGAAGTATTTGATCACCCACTATACAGCCCCTAAGTGGCTACCCCTGAGGTTCATCTCTGCTGAAATGAACCGCTGGCTATGAAGACAATATTTTGGCACAGACAACGCTATGCAGTCCAGGGTAGAAAATGTCGAAAAGAACTGGCGGCTGTCTTCTATAACGAGGGAATTGAAAAGTTGATGCAACGCTACGACAGATGTCTGTCTGAGCGGCGACTGTGTAGAGAAGTAGTTGCAACTTGTAGCTAACCATTGCAAATAAAACAGTTTTGATTTTCACTATGGTTTCCATTTCGCGATCTATCGTTCCTTCCTTTCCGAATAGCCCTCGTATATGACGTGTGTTCAAAAGAAAAAGTACGGAACAACGTTGTGGTATAATTGCAGAGCTCTATCTCTCTGTTCCACGAGACAGAGGATTCCAGGTTCCCAGAATTCCTGGGCTTGGACAAGAGCCAGTCCTCCAGTGTCCTGTACTTCGTCGTCGAATTGAAGCGCTTCACTTTGAAGTGTGTCTTTAGCACAACGCAGGCATGGAAGTCGGCAGTGGGACTTGTTCAGGCTCAAGGGCGGATGCTGAAACTGCTCCCGCTTGAACTTGGCCATTACATTTTCTGTGACCTTGGAGGCGTGTGGACGCCCGTTATCGTGGACAGAATTACTCCCTCGGTGAGCAGCCCACGCCGTTTGCTCTTGATTAACTTGCGTAGACACCAAAGTGTCTTACAGAACACGCCACTGTTAATACTTTTCCCGTGCTCGAGAAATTCTACGAGTATCGAACCTCGGACGTCGAAAAAGACGGTGAGCATTACCTTACCCGTTGAGGGCTCAGGTTTTAATTTTTTGTGGGAAATGACGACGCTACTGTCACATCCCTAGATACCTTATTACGTTATCCCAAAGCCGCGTACACAAAATTTCAACCGGTTTGGTACTGACAACGTTTCCTACCTTTGAACACTTCTTATAGGTCTAATAATTACAGATGTGTTACGAGATTACTCTTTTTTGTTATTCTCGTTTTGTTAGGTGAGAAACAACAAGTTTCGTGATGTTAAATTACTATTTTGTGATCTTATTATTCCTTATGTGTCAATTTGGAGTTGTACTTTGTTGGTCTGCATGCACAAGAATGACCGATTTTCGGCACATTTAGAACACATTTCTATTGGACGTTTCTTTTTCACAGCTCACTGTGTGTTGCTTGTATGTGTTTACTGTATGTAGTATTTCCAACTGTTGATCTGCGTTTATAATTCATCTTTCGTTTGCGCTGAGGTGTCCATATGTAATTTGATATTCGTTTGTCTGTTTATTTGCGCTTGCTCGATCGTGTCTTTCGTGGATGAATTAAGTTATTATTTATTTTTCTTGGGGGTTCTTTATACATTTCTGTAACTGTTTTACCGGCTAACATGATCAGAGAGTTTTTACTTATATTGATTTGTTCATTTATTACGTTCTTATTCGTTGTAAGAGATCCTTGTGAGTGAAAATTTTCCTTAATGTTAGACTTTTCTGTTTGGAATTGTTCACTCTAATAATTTTCATATCGTGTTCCATGTTAGATGATGCATGCCCATCCTCCATTAGGTGTTCAGCAAAGGCAGAATGGCTACTTTCAGCTTCTTATTTTTTCTTCATATCTAGTTTTTAAATTTCTCCTTGTCATTCCCACATAGCCTGGTTTGTAATCTTGACATTCCAACTCGAATATATGGAGATTGTACGTTTGGAGCACAGCGTTGTATGGTTCTGAAACGTGTTCTCTGGAAAAACCGGAACAGATGAGAATAAAAGCATTTGAAATGTGGTGCTACAATCGAATGTTGATTCGACGAGGAAAGGGGTACATTGAAAACATTGGATTGGATTGGATTGGCTTGTTTGAGGGAAGAGACCAGACAGCGAGGTCATCGGTCTCATCGGATTAGGAAGGACGGGGAAGGAAGTCGGCCGTGCCCTTTCAAAGGAAACATCCCGGCGGCATTTTCCTGGAGCGATTTAGGGAAATCACGGAAAACCTAAATCAGGACGGCCGGACGCGGGATTGAACCGTCGTCCTCCCGAATGCAAGTCCAGTGTGAGAAAACAATGGCAAGGAGAGTGGACAGGATGGTAGGTCATATGTTGAAACGGAAGGGAATAATTTCAGTGACACTAGAGAGAGTGGCGACAGGTGGCCTTTTCAGATGAATTACATTTATGCTCCATCGGCAGATGACCATTGTCGTGCACGGCGTGAATGGTCTGAAAGCAAACACCTTGCAACAATTGTGGGAAGGGCGCAGGCCAGAGAGTGTTCCCTGGCTGATATCTTCATTCTAGAAGAGACAATAACGCAGGAAATCATCTATTCCTGGGGACCACGTGCACCCATACATTGCTGTTTGCGTTTGCTCGGCACGGTGGCACCTTGGAGCAACGTGTCAGTGTTCCGCAAGAAACCAGGGTGAGTCTACTGTACTCCCTTGGGCATCAAATTCCCGGATTTAAACGCAGTCGAGAATCTGTGGAATCACCTCCACAGGGCTGTAAGCGCCATGGATCCTCAAAGGAGAAACCTAGAACGACTGACCCCGGAACTGGAATCGGCACGGCTCCACATCCCTGTCAGGACCTTCCAGAACACTGGGTCTCACCTGCACGTCTCGCAGCGGTTCGGGCTGCAGAAGGTAGGCTTCTGGCAGGTGGTCACATTACTGCGACTGGACAGTGCTTTATCATATACAAGCTTAGTTAATATATAACTACACTCATGCTCATAAATTAAGGGTGATTCTGATACATGGTGAGACAACGCTCTGGTGGGCAGTTTGCGGGTTTAAATCACCTCGGGGTATGACCATGCGGTGCATTTGACCTGCGGTCGTCGCACGGTGGCGCTGGCAGCAGTCCACATACGCAGAGGTGTGTTGGTGCATGTCAGAGTACGGTGGAGCGAGTAAGTGTGCAGACGTTTTCAGACGCGCTAATGTTGACTGCGTGTTGAAAATGGCTCAAAGGACACATATTGATGACATTATGAGGGGTAGAATACTAGGACGACTGGAGGCTGGTCAAACAGCAGGTTGTAGCACGGGCCCTCCGTGTGCCACAAAGTGTGATCTCAAGATTATGGGAAGGATTCCAGCAGACAGGAAATGTGTCCAGGCGCTACAGTACGAGACGTCCACAGTGTGCAACACCACAGGAAGAGTGATACCTCACCATCGGTGTCCGCAGACTGCCACGGAGTACTGCAGGTAGCCTTGCTCGGGACCTTACCGCAGGCATTTGAACAGTTGTCTCCAGACACACAGTCTACAGACGACAGAAAAGACATGTTTTATTCACCCGGAGACCTACAAGGTGCATTCCACTGACCCCTGGTCACAGGAGAGCCTGCAAAGCCTGCTCTCAAGAACACAGTACATGGTCATTGGAACAGTCGACCCGGGTTATGTCCACAGACGAGTCCAGGTAAAGTCTGAACAGTGATTCTCGCCGGGTTTTCATCTGGCGTGAACCAGGAACCAGATACCAAGCCCTTAATGTTCTTGAAAGGGACCTGTATGGAGGTCGTGGTTTGATGGTGTGGGGTGGGATTATGATCGGTGCACGTACACCCCTGCATGTCTTTGAAAGAGGAACTGTAACAGGTCAGGTGTATCGGGATGTCATTTTGCACCAGTATGTAATATGTATTTTGCACCTTCCTCCTGATGGAGCCCATCGAGCTGCCATCGTGGAGGAGTACCTTGAAACAGAAGATATCAGGCGAATGGAGTGGCCTGCCTGTTCTCCAGACCTAAACCCCATCGAGCACGTCTGGGATGCTCTCGGTCGACGTATCGCTGCACGCCTTCAAACCCCTACGACACTTCAGGAGCTCCGTCAGGCACTGGTGCAAGAATTGGAGGTTATACCCCATCAGCTGCTCGACCACCTGATCCACAGTATGCCAACCCGTTGTGCGGCTTCTGTACGTGTGCATGATCATATCTCATATTGATGTCTGGGTAAATGCGCAGGAAACAGTGGCGTTTTGTAGCACATGTGTTTCGGGACTTTTTCTTAACTTGTCACCAATACAGTGGACTTACAGACCTGTGTCGTGTGTGTTCCTTCCCTATATGCCTATGCTATTAGGGCCAGTTTTGGGTAGTGCCACGTTGTGTGGCACCACATTCTTCAATTATCTTTAATTTATGAGCATGAGTGTACATACATAAGATTAGTTAATAACGTCAAAAGCCTTATGGGTCTTTCGCAGACGATGCAGTTGCCTGTATGAAGGTTGCGGCGCCAGAGGAGTGTACCGACATGCAGAATGAGCTACAGAGGATCGCTGATGGTACGGGGACTAGCAGTTGATCGTAAACATAAATAAATGTAACACATCACCGCCAAGCAGGCGAAGAACCCCGTTACTATTCGACTATACTGTTGGTAACAACTGTAATGTACCTGGGACTACCGCCCGGAGCTACCTAAATTGGAATGACGACATAAAGCGAATTGTAAAAAAATCAAATGCAACTATGAGATTCGTTGGAAGAACCTTAAGGAAAAGTAATCCATCCACGAAAGAAGTGGCTTACAAAACACTTGTTCCTCCGATTCTTCAGTACTGTTCATCAGAATGGGACCTTTACAAAGCAGAATCTAAAGAAGAAGTACAGAAAATCCAAGGAAGAGAGGTTTGTTGCAACTCGGGATAGTAAAGGAAGCGCGGGGACGCTATGGAGTTCCTCAATGATCTCCACTGGCCGTTGTTACGAGATGGTGCGTTGTACATCACGGAGAACGTTACTATTGAAATTCCAGAAGTGTACATTCGAAAAAGAGTTGTGCAATATATACTTTCACGCACGTACGTCTCGCGAAATGACCATGAAAATAAAGTCACAGAAATAAGAGCTCAGACGGACGTTTATCTTAAGTCGTCTTCGCACTCATCATTTAGGAATGGAACAATGAACGCAGAAAGGATGGTGATGCCGGAGGTACCCTACGTTACACACCGTAAGTTGGCTTTCGGACAATGGATGTACATGCAGACGTAGAGGGTACTCTGTTGGGGAACAGTGTTCTGAACACTACTAACTTGGTTCCTGCAAAAGGGAGAAGTGTTCGTGTGGTATAATTACGACTAAAAGCTGCTACGTAATTTCTAGAGGACATTCAGCGGATTGCATTGCTCTTTTCAGTTAGAGCTGTATTTCTGTTACGCAGACACCAACAGTTTCCTATGCAATAAGAGTAATAACATTGCATCTAGGCTATACTATATAAATAAAATAAAGCGCGTGGCACATTTTTCTTTCGCAGTACATAAAAAGGCTTCATTCCCTCTCATTCTCGGACTGAGCATCACAAGTATGGTTACTTAAATGAATTTCTGAGTGTTGTTATTATACTCCTCTTATCTTCACAGTCTCTACGACCGTGATACATACACTGCCGCAACAAAAGTTATGTGATAGCTCTTAATATCATGTCCAACCTCCCTTTGTCTAGTGCAACGCAACTGCTTGACGTGGCTTGGACTCCAGAGGTCGTTGGAAGTCCAGTGAGCAAATATTGAGCCATGCTACCTCTACAGCCGTCCATAATTGCGAAATGGCTGTTGGTGCAAGCTTTCGTGTACGAACTAATCCTTCTATTATATTCCAAAAATACATGGTGGGAATCAATGCGGGCGATCAGGGTGGCCAAATATTTGGTTCGAATTCTCCAGAGTGCTCTTCACACCAATCACGCACAATTCTGATCCGCTGGTATGGCGAACTGTCGTCCATAACAATTCCATTGCTGTTTGGGAACATGAAGTTCCTGAATGGTTGCAAATGGTCTCCAAGTAGCCGAACATAACCATTTCCAGTCAACGATTGGCTCAGTTGGACCAGAGGACCCAGTACATTGCATGCTAACACAGCGCACACCATTATGGAGCCACCACCAGCTTGCACAGTGCCTTGTTGAAACCTGAGTCGACGGCGTCATGAGCTCTGCAAATGGTTCAAACGGCTCTGAGCACTATGCGACAACTTCTGAGGTCATCAGTCGCCTAGAACTTAGAGCTAATTAAACCTAACTAACCTAAGGACATCACACACATCCATGCCCGAGGCAGGATTCGAACCTGCGACCGTAGTGGTCGCTCGGTTCCAGACCGTAGCGCATGAGCTCTGCGCCACACTCAAATTCTACAATCACCTCTTACCAACGGAAATCGTTACCCATCTGACCAGGCCGCGGTATTCCAGTCGCCTAGGGCCAATGTGATATGGTCGCGAGGCCAGGAAAGGCCTTGCAGGCGATTTCGTGCTGTTAGTAAAGGCACTCGTGTCTGTTGTCTTCTGTCATAGACCATTAACGCCTAACGGATCCGTTTGCCCATTCCCACATTGATTTCTGTGATTATTTCACGCATTGTTGCCTTCTGTTAGCAAAATTTGCTATTCTCGCCACACACTGTGCATCTCAAATTACTGAATTCCGTAACGATTTCCGAAATAGAGTGTCCCAATGGTCTAGCTCCAATTACCAATCTGCGGTCAAAGTCTGTTAATTCCCGTCGAGCGGCAATAATCACGTCGGACACCTTTTCCACATGAAGCACCTGAGTACAAATGAGAAACTCCACTAGTCCACTGCCCTTTTATACCTTGTGTACGCGATACTACCACCATCTTTTTATGTGTATATTCCTGTCCTATGTTTTTATGTCACCTCCGTGTAGATTGTTGAAGACTACAATCTCGTCCTGAAACATAGTTCTCGAAATTTCCTAATCGGTATTTCGTGTTAATTTGAACAATCTATCTTTAGGTTCGGCAATTTGATATTTCTGCAACAGTCTGTAGCCAGTAAACGTGTCTTTGACCTTGATTTCTGGACTCTGGATCCCGATGCAATGCCTGTTGACCAAAATGCGCCATAAAATGTCAGGTGCAACAAAGATCAACCCATAGTAACAGCACGAGACTGTCTATAAGGTCCTCATTTATATCTAAAACAACTCGATCATAGTTATAATTCGCTCAGGTTACATACGTCTGGAAAAATTTTGTTGCCGATGATCACAACAGTACATGCAACGAGATGTTAGTCAAAAGGCATTTCACGTCGAAGTTTACAAGAATGTCAGTCTCGAATTTTTTCGCTGTGAGTAATATTTCTAAAATATGTTTGGAATATTTCACTAATGCATTTGAGTTTCCAACAGGCATTGGGTATTTTGCCACGAAAGCCGTATTTTTGGCTCCACTATGTGAATGGCATATACGAGGGGCGTTTGAAAAGCCGTGCACAGTTCGAGAGATGGCACCACCGGCGCGTATCGAGGTCATTTTTAGTTAATAGCATCTCTGGAAAGAACGCACACCAAGTTTCAACCATTGGTCTATTTCTTTGGGTTTGGAATTCTTGTGAATCAAGGAAGTTGAGTGAGTGTCAAAAAATGGACGAAAAAGAATTTCATGTGGTGATTAAACATTACTTTATGAAAGGCAAAAGCCATCAGGAGACTAAAGAGAAGCTTGATAAACATTATCGTGACTCTGCACCTTCGATTAGAACAGTTTATAAGTGATTTCAAAAATTTTTGGAGTGGGTATATGGGCAGAAGTGATGCTGAAAGTTCTGGACGCCCTGTGGAGGTTACGACTCCAGAAATCATTGATAAAATCCATGATATTGTGATGGATGGCAGAAGAGTTAAGGTGCGTGAGATTGCTAGTGCTGTTGGCATCTCGAATGAATGGGTATATTATATTTTGCATAAACATTTGGACATGAGAAAGCTATCCGCAAGATGGGTTCCGCGATTGCTCACGTTTGTCCAAAAACGGAATCGTGTGAAGTGTTGCAAGGATGGTTTGCAGCTGTTCAGGAAGAATCCGCAGGACTTTAAGCATCCTTTCGTCACTGTGAATGAAACATAGATATATTACTATACTCCTGAAATAAAACAACAATCTAAACAATAGGTTACTAAGGGAGAATCTGCACCAAAAAAAGGCGATGACTATTCCTTCGGCCGGAAAGGTTATGGCGACGGTCTTTTGGGATTCGCAAGCGATAATCATCATCGACTATCTGGAAAAGGGTAAAACTATTACAGGTGAATATTATTAATCGTTATTTGACCGTTTGAAAACCGTGATGCAAGAAAAAGGCCGGCGACTGGACCGCAAAAGAGTCCTTTTCCATCACGACAATGCACCAGCACACACCTCAGCATTTGTGGTCGCAAAATTAACGGGTGTAGGATTCCAGCTCGTTTCACATCCCCCCTATTGTCCAGACTTGGCTCCCTCGGACTACTATTTGTTCCCCAAATTTAAAGAAATGGCTGGCGGGACAAAGATTTTATTCAGACGAGGAGGTGATTGCAGCAACTAATAGCTATTTTGCAGATTTGGACAATTCCTATTATTCGGAAGGGATCAACAAATTAGAACAGCATTGGATGAAATGTATAAGTCTAAAAGGAGACTATGTCGATAAAAAAGGTTTAACCCAAATACGTAAGTAGTCTTTCTATTTGCACGGACATTTCAAACGTATATTATGTCGACACACAGTAAAGAAGAGATTCATAGATCCTACAGTTTCTTAAACGACACTTATACCAAAATCAACTTTCCGAGGAAACAGAATGTGAGAGCGGTCTCCCATTACTAGATGTACTGATCTATGAAATTAATACGCAGCTACTGCATAGGTTGTCTAGGAATGGGAGGTCTAGGATTAAGTAAGGCTTGTACATCATTCGTGACCAAAATATTTATTTAACGCTTTGTGCTTTGAGGATTAATCAAACTAATTAAGAAAAATTTGTTGTAAGCTTTCAAAAATTAATTTAAAAAACACGTTAAGAACAACAAGTCTCAAGAGAATTTCATAAATATGTACTTCCCCAGTGCTTACTTTCGCATTCAAGTAAGACTTTAATACCGCACATTGTACTGTTAAAGACAGAGGAACCCCAAAATGCTGTATATGGTTATAGCAATGTATGTTCAAAGACAACAAATAAATTTTGAACTTAACTATCACAGTTATGGAAGCCAATTCTTCAACAACGCACAGTACGAAGGCTCTGCCTGTCACTAAGTTTCAATTCCTGTAATGGTATACCACGTAATTGTCAGGACATCAAAAATTTTTAGTACGAGCGTAAATGACAAAATACACTATATGTGCTTCAGCAAGACATCTACAACCAGTAAAATTATATGAGAAACAGTTTAACAGCTCCCGTTATCGTATTTTCTGAGAGCAAGTTTATTGATTTACAAGTTGCTCGGTATCACAGTATGCTCTACAACACCACTCACCAAAGAAATGAAAACTTACTACAACAATGAGCTTACAATTTACATTCATTTCCCCGAAAGGACATACACATTTTAAAAATACACAATTAAAAAAAAAGGCCAAGCAGGTACTTTTGATCACGAGGCAGCGCAAATCTTGACCTAGGAATCCAACCGAATGCACCCCGGTAGTTTCTTAGCGTAAACAAGACATCGACGCCTCCCGGATAATCAAGACAATTGTGCGCATGGAGCTAGTAACTGCTGGTATTACGCGGGAAGAGAAAGAATCTTTTAGTAAACAAATAATTAAATCGTGAATGATTTTTTAATCCCTCAATCATGAACTGAACATATTATTGCTAAGAGCGTAAATAACACCTACACACCAATAAAGGGGCAGAAACCAACCCCTCCAGTACTAATAGAAAAAAAATCGGCAACCGTAACTTATTACTCAACATACACCAAAATCGCAATAAGGAGATAAGAAGATTCGCCCGCCAACCGCAATGATTCAAAATAACGCCCAATGTCCGTAATGGTAGCATGGGGCCGCCACGCGGGACGGAAAATCAACATTATTTGAATGGATACACACGGTTTGCAACCGATCTTCGAATACGTTAGCAGACAGTACCTTGAATACCAAGCAATTGGCACGAATCCTTTTCTCCCAGAATCAAAAACTTAACGAGCAAACATCAAAGCTATTTACAGCAATAAATGAGGTAAGTTACACCAAAGTCCACAAAGCAATTGTATGTAAGAAAGTACAAACACGTTATGTCTAATTACAGAAAATCACAGATCTACTGGTGGTTCAATAAGCAGTTGGTACAAACACGTGTAGGCCTCTCGAATTCGCACTCATCGTTCCCACGACCGCGGCTTAAGGTAACAGGAGGATTGAGCCGGTATTTTTTGGGTTGTAATAGCCGTGAAGGAGGGGAAGGTGCATAAGCAGATGGCGACCCACTGGCGCAGACAACAGAATGGAACATTCTGCGAACCTCACACTGTCTGCAAATTCACTCAACAGAAGTAAGGTACCTCACTTTAGCTCTAAGACGCCACGCTTCCATCTTAACCAACGTGCCACAACCACGGAGTCTTAGGAATAACTTCGGCCACTTCGTATCCTCTGGAGCCTCAAGGATGAAAACTTATTCTCCGTCACGCGGCCCCAGGCGCAATACTGAAGTCTAGTCGTCCAACAGAGAAACGGAAGGGCTGAAATCACAACACGCCGTGCCTGCTCCCTTCCTGCTCCGCCAACTGCCGCCGTCCGACTCGCGTCTCACACTCCATTTGCCTACATCAAAACGGTTTACCTTCCGCTAGAGGCAAAGACGGCATGCGGAATATGTGCTGCGATCTATCGAGACGGTACGACTTAATCCCTCCTACAAAACTGAAACGACGGGCGAAGGTTTACAAGCTTTCAACTATTTATGACCTCATTTGACTTGATTCAGATGTGTCTTGAGTTCTTCCCCATTGCCCACCTTTTTTGATCCTGAATGTGACTGGTGTGGGAACTTTCAACACTCTATTCGGTCCCAGAAAATGGGGAAACAGCTTACTAGGAACATTACAGCCTAATTCCCCACCCCCAACGTTTGTGACAAAGACTACATCCCTGACGTGTTACCCAGACGAATCTCCTTGTTGTACAACTTCGCTTCCTGCCATGGGCGGGCTGCATATTGGTCTTGGTCCTTCGTCAGGGATCCTTGATAGACACGGCGATGGAATTGTCGGACAAATCTTGAACGCATCACAGTTTGACCAATAGTGAATTAAGCCATGTCTCCGCAATATCCTTTCTTTCAGGAGTGCTAGTTCTGCAAGGTTCGCAGGAGAGCTTCTGTAAAGTTTGGAAGGTAGGAGACGAGATACTGGCAGAAGAACAGCTGTGAGGACTGGGCGTGAGTCGTGCTTCGGTAGCTCAGATGGTAGAGCACTTGCCCGCCAAAGGCAAAGTTCCCGAGTTCGAGTCTCGGTCGGGCACACAGCTTTAATCTGCCAGGAAGTTTCATATTAGCGCAAACTCCGCTACAGAGTTAAAATCTCATTCTGGAAGTGTAAGTAGTCTGATGGGTTTCATGCCACGTGGTATTAAAGACGAAATTTAAGCAGGGAAAGGTACCATCCCAATTATTTTGAGTCTCAGAGTGGAAGGCAATAAGTCAGCATTTCAAATTACCATTGACCCGTCCCGCGAATGATTGCTGGGGATAATAGGGCGTAGTGGTGACATTTTAACCCCAGAGCAGAAACCGAAGTTCCGAGACTGCCTAGACGTAAAAGCAGGAGCATTATCTAACCAGAACTCTGGGGGGGGGGGGGGGGGGACCAACCCAAGCAAAAGTTCTACTCAGATGACTAGTACTCAGTGCAGACCTAACACCCCTACAACGCATCAACGACGATAAAAATTTATTGATACCCGTCCTGGGTACGAGGCACAGGATGACGTAATTAATAACTGATGTCGAGGCGCCCAATGGGAGTCTCGGCTCGAGTAGATGAAGTAGCCCCCTTTGGCCATGAGGATTTAGTTTGGACACCTGGCAGTCCTGACACTGAGCAACCATCTTCTTAACATATCGATACAGTCTAGGCCATTAAAGGATTCTGAGAGTTTATAAAGTTCTAGATGGCCTGCTGCTACTGAACTATGATAGTACTTAAATACCACCGAGATCAACATACCCGGAAAGCAGATCTTCACCACCTGCCCCTGACCCACAGTACATCATAAGATGTTTCTCGTCAACTTGTATCCGGCGATCAACTGGCCAGATGCTGACTGCCCCCTGATGCGACCCAGCTCGGGGTCATCCTTTTGATACACGACCAAATCGGCAAATAATGCGGGAATATCGATAAGAACAAAATTAACCAGCTGCTCCACCGGCTCAGCGATACCTAGAGGGCAGTCTTCTTTTTCTTTCTCCTCAAACATGCGCCTCAGGGCGTCAGCTACAACGTTATCAGACGCTTTTACATGGCTCACGTTGAACCGAAAGGCGCAAATCCTGACTATCCATTGCGCAATACCTCCAGTTTTATGAGGATGGGCTAGAATCCAGCTGATAGCCTGATTATCTCTAACTGCCGATGTTCCAAGTAATATTAAAACCTCTCGAGGGCGAAAACGACAGAGGTAGGTAGGTAGAATATTTTCTCTCTGATACTGATAAAATCCGAGAAACTTACCAACGACCTTCGCTCACTTCCTTGCTCCTGAAGAAGAACGCCAGCCGCCCCAGAGTTCGAGGGGTCTATCTGAACGACGAAGGGGAATTTAAAATCAGGTATGCCCAAAATGTAACCATAAGAGAGTCAAAGGCAGCTTGCTGAGTGTCCGTCCACACAGAGGGCTCTCCTTTCTTGGGAAAAAGATTCACAGGAGCCGCTAATTCGGAGAACCTGGCTACGAATTTCCGGAAATAGTTCGTCATCCTGATGAAACATGCCCCCTTTTCTTAGTTTTGAGAGGACGAAAGCTATAAAAAGCCCGGGTCCTCGACTGATCTATTCTAAAACTGCCCGCCGACACCAAACGTTCAAGAAAAGAAATCTCACTTCGAGCTAGTGTGACTCTAGTTGGCTTCACAGTGAGGCCAGCTCTCTTCAAACGTTGCAAAACCGAATGGAAGTGCTGAACATGATCAACAGAACTGGGGGCTATGAATAACAAGATCGTCCAAATAAACGTAGACACGATTGAACTTAATATCGCCTAGCATCGAATAGCATTGTTGCTGCCACATGTAGTAAGAGTTGCTTCACGCAGTGGAGAACGGCAAAATAGAGACACGCCGGCGACCGAGGCGTTGCGAAGTAGGCAGGCACAGACAGCCTTGCTGACAGCAGCAGTCTACCAACAGGTTGATGCAAGGATGCACACAGACCGAGCGCCGAGCGAAGCCTGGAGAGTGCTCAGTAAGGAGAAGTGAGGCCAGCACACTATGTTACGCTGCAATATACTGCGGGAGTAATAACAAAAAGCTACCACGGAGGGTAAAAAACGTCCTCCTGCCGGATATAAATAGTGGAGCACAGGCAGCAACAGACAGCAGCCATTAGGAAGCAGTTCGGATCTGAGGACGGACGTGGTCCATGTCCAAATGTTCAATCTTCATAGGTGACGATTCCGGAAGTCTGTTCCAGCTCGCAGGAGTCATCCGTTCGCTGCCAGATGTCAACTTCAGCTCTGGGGGACGGCCCGAGTTCGGTCGGCACCATGGCTGACTAACTACAGCGAGAACTTCCAGCAGGACCGGCCGCAGCGCGGTCTTGGTCACAGGCGCCGCCGGGGACTGACGCCCGGACTTCACGGCAACCCGGCCACACGGCGTGTGGTCCGTCCATGGGGCGCCGAGTGGCGACGCGTTCATCTCAACCACAGGGCATCCTGGCTTCAGCGGAGCACTGGTGGCCAGAGGCTCCCGAGTGCGATCAACAGCGCGCATTGCGCGCATTTTCAGAGAATCTACACAGCAGCAGCCGGGAGGAGGGATCCGCAACGGTGGGCAGCGACGACGAGGGAGAAATTGTGAAGAAAGTTCAATAAATAATTATAAAACTCCACGCCGTCTCAGTCTTTGGCGCAGCCACTGTGTCTGCTGCTAACAAGTGGTGCAGAAGTCGTAACAGCATCTTGATAGAACTGATGCTGCGGTGAACAATCCGAATGGAACCCGATTAAATTCATACAGGTTCCAAACAATGCAAAAGGCGGTGACTGGCTTGGATTCCTCAGCTAAGGAAATGTGATAGTACACCTGGTGAAGGTCAATGAGAACAGACCGCTGAAAACCACGAGAAACACCCATGGTAATTGGGAAGGGGTACTGACTCAAAGATAACCTTGTGGTTAAGAACTCGGTAATCAACAACTGCCTTACAGCCCCCTCCATTTTTCTTCGGAATCAGGGTTATTGGTGAGGCATACGGCGAAGTAGACGGCCATATAACGCTTTTTCTAAGCATCTTATTCACCAACTCCCGCATTTCTTTCATTCTAGGAGGTGATAACCGATAAGTCAACTGCCTAACCAAAACCTTATCAGACAACAAAATCTTTATACGATTGGTGACATCCAGTGCGTCAGTTAGAACCTCAGAGAAGGCATGAAAGTCTGAAGGAGAGTCTAAACCTGTTCAGGTTCCAAATGCTCCAGACCAAAATCCCCTTCCTTGATCACACTATTATGGTAGCTCTACAGCGCCATTCGTCTAAGATGATTACACAAAGGAAACTCCACCTCTAGACAGAAACCAAAGTAGAACATCTTAAGTGCATAATTCAACACAAGCCCCATCTTACCGACAAAATCACAACCTAATAGAAGATCGGTATTCAGACATCTCGTAACAAAAACTTTTACCGGCCATGAAAAACCACCAACACGACGACAGACACGTATACACCGCATACAGGAAGGGTTTCAGCATTAACATCTCTGCAAGAAGGAATCCACCGAATGAAAATCCGGAATCTAACAAATGTGGCGACACCTAACGTCCAACTGCTGGCTCATCAAGGAAACACTAGTACCCCAATCAAGCAATGCACACAAGGGCTCATTGTTAACACAAGCACAGACAAAAAGAGAGGGGGATTACTTGTTACAGCTTTCAATGCCTTACAGTGAATAAAGAAATTCACAGCAATAAATGAGGTAAATTAAACCAAAGTCCACAAATCTATCATACATAAGAAGGTTGGTTGGTTGGTTGGTTTTGGGGAAGGAGACCAGACGCGAGGTCATCGTTCTCATCGGATTAGGGAAGGACGGGGAAGGAAGTCGGCCGTGCCCTTTGAAAGGAACCATCCCGGCATTTGCCTGGAGCGATTTAGGGAAATCACGAAAAAACCTAAATCAGGATGGCCGGACGCGGGATTGAACCGTCGTCCTCCCGAATGCGAGTCCAGTGTCTAACCACTGCGCCACCTCGCTCGGTACATAAGAAGGTAAAAACACAATATGTCACAACAACAGAAAATCACAGATTTACTGGTAGTATAAGAACCATTTGGCACAAACACGTGCAGGCCTCTTCAACTCGCACGCAACATCCCCAAATTCACTCAACAGAGGTAAGGTACCTCACCATAGTTCTAGGACCCCCGTTTCCATCTTCAACAAAGTGCAACAGCCACGGACTTCTAGGACTAGCATTGGCCGCCTCGTGTCCTCCGGAGCAGCCAGGATGTAAACTTACTCTCGGAATCGCGGCCCCAGGCGGAATACAGGAGTCCTTTCGGTCGACAAATCGCAGGGCTCATGTCACAACACACCGTGTCTGTTAGAGCCCTTCCTGCACCGCTGCCTGCCGCCGTCCGACTCATTTCTCACACTCCACTTGCTTACGGCAAAACGGCTCGCCCTCCGCTAGAGGTAATGATGGCGCGGGAAGAGGTACCGCGACCTGTCGAGACGGTATGGGTCAAAAAGATCTCACAGTACGTTAGGGCTCAGAGCGTATAGCGAGATCACTAACGCAAATACGTATTTAGATACCATTTAACGCCGTGACACAGCCCCGAAGCAAGCAGTGCTGAACACTATTTTCACATGCCTTCCGCATCTGAGACAAAAACAGCTTGGAATCAGAGCTGAAGTTTCTAAAGGAGATACCGCAGACAAATAATTACGATGATTTGGCCCTAGATAGGACTTCGAAACGGAGTAGAATTAATTACAGTGAGGTGAGAAAAGACTTGGGATACCTCCAAATATCGTGTCGGACCTACTTTGCAGTGAGTAGGGCAGCAAGTCCACGTGGCATGGACTGAACTACTCGTTCGAAGTCCTCTGCAAAAATACTGAACCATGCTACCTCTACAGCGGTCCATAATCGTAAAAGTTGTAAGTAGGCTGTTTAGGTTTTTATGTTCGCAACGCCATGTAGCGCTCCGTATGAAAATCGTTGACTGTGCTGTGTGCAGTATGTGGCTGATTGGACTCATTGTTGGAATATTCGCATGTGTAGTTTTGGGCAGTTGGATGTGAGCCGCCAGCAGTTGTGGTAGGGTTTTGAGCGGACGATCTGGAAGTGTGTCCGTCAGAAAAAGGAAATTTGTCTAATTGGATGTCAAAAAATTATATATATATATATATATATATATATATATATATATATATATATATATATATATAAAATGACTTTTGAACGTTATTAAGGTGAATACATAGTTCTATATCAAAATCTTTCATTTGCTAACTATGCCTATCAGTAGTTAGTGCCTTCCGTAGTTGGAATCTTTTATTTAGCTGGCAGTATTGGCGCTCGCTGTATTGCAGTAGTTCGAGTAACGAAGATTTTTGTGAGGTAAGCGATTCATGAAAGGTATAGGTTATTGTTAGTCAGGGCCATTCTTTTGTAGGGATTATTGAAAGTCACATTGCGTTGCGCTAAAAATATTGTGTGTTAGTTTAGTGATTATCAGAATAAGTAAAGAGAAAACTGTCTGAGTACGTTGTGTTTTACTCAGTTTATTCTGTATCAAATAAAGTAGAAGTTTACCAGCACAGTCATGCATAATTTTTGTAAGGGCACGTTTCGAAGTGTTGGCGGAGCAGGATTTTGTGCACCAACTGACCTCTCCATTGTGTTCGTTAAATGTTCAATGGCAGTGGCCAAATCATTCTCTCGAATTTCCCAGAACGTTTTCAAATCAATCGCGATCAACTGGGACTCGGTGACATTGCAAATTGTCACGGGAACGTGTAGTCCATGAATGGCTACAAATGAACTACAGGTAGCCAAACATAACCATTTCCACTCAACGATCGGTTCAGTTTGACCAAAGTGCCCACTCCGTTCCATGTAAACACAGCCCGCACCATTATGGAACTACCCAATAGTTTGTACAGTGCCTTGATGACAACTTGGGTCAATGGTTTCGTGGGGTCTGCGTCTCACTCGAACCCTGCCATCAGCTCTTGTGAACTGAAGTAGTGCGACACATTACCAGACCACGGTTTTCCAGTGTCTAGGGTCCAACCGAGACGATCACGACCTCAGGAAAGGCGTTGCAGGCGATGTCGTGGAGTTAGCAAAGGCACTCACGTTGGTCGTCTGCTCCCGTAGCCCATTAAGACCAAACTTCGCCGCACAGTCCTGACGGATACGTTCGTCGTACGTCCCACATCGATTTCTGGGGTTATTTCCCGCAATGAAACCTCTATGCAAACGCCACGGCTCTCCGTCGTTACATTCGGGAGGACGACGGTTCAATCCCGCGTCCGGCCATCCTAATTTAGGTTTTCCGTGATTTCCCTAAATCGCTCCAGGCAAATGCTGGGATGGTTCCTTTGAAAGGGCACTGCCGACTTCCTCCCCCATCCTTCCCTAATCCGATGAGACCGATGACTTCACTGTTTGGTCTCTTCTCCCAAACAATCCAAATCTCCGTCGTTAAGAGAAGGCCGTCGGCCACTGTGTTGCCCGTAATGACAGGTAGCCTAAAATTTTTTATCTCGAATTATAGAATTCCCTAACGATTTTCGAAAATCGTGTGTCCCATGCACCTAGTTCCAACTACCATTCTGCCGGTTAAAGTCTGTGAATTCCAGCCATAATCACGTCCGTCACCGTTTCATATGAATCACCCGAGTACAAATGTCAGCTCCACCTCTGCACTGCCCTTTTGTATTTGTGGACGCGATGCTACCGCCATCTGGATACGTTCATATCGCTATACCACAACTTCTGCCATACTTCTGTATGCTAATAAGAAGTACGGGCACACTGCTGGTCTACAGGTCGGTCTACTGGTAGATAATGCAAGGCCTATTTATTTCTTGGCTTGACTTGTTTCACCGTCAGAAGACGCCGATTGTGCACTGTCTCTTTTAACGCAGAACTTAACTTCAAACTTTTTTAGTAAATAAATAAATACATATATACATATAGATGAGAAGAATGCTTCAATGATCAATCCCATGGTATTAATGACGCCATACTTCAAATCAAATAAATATTTGCGAACGAAAGTTAACACATATGGGAATTATGGAGCCACGTAATTTACAGTTTTAAATTAAAGCGAACTAAACAATATTTAATTATGTATGGAACCAGGTAGTCAAAGAAAGCAGGATTCGGTTTTGATTGTGGACGGGGCCGTATTCAGTTACTATTAGTTCCCTTTTGCAATTACACACATTCATTTTAATACTAATTCCAGACTCAGCAATAAATAAAGATATCACACGTTATTAATGAAGGAATAAACAACGCTGTAATTAATAATACTTTCAGTGCGTTGCAATTTACCAAATGAGCATAAAATACAGATACAGCAAATAATGTTTTAAAAACAAGCCAGTCTGATCCCAATTAGAATTTTAAGGCAATTAACCACAGTCACGGCTGAAGGCCTTTAACGCTAAGAACGGCAATTGTAAAAAGAATTAACAAACATACTGTAAAACAGCGATGCAATAGCAAAAGTTAATTTACAAACACAGACTACTGATCACCAAACGCGTGAGACAAAATGATGGTAAACTTGGTAGCATAACGGTTTAAACGAGCTGTAAAACAAAAAACGGCAATTATATAAAAAACTCTATAAACATACAATAAAACAGCAAATACAATAATAAAACACAAGGGCCAGTCACAGACGGTGCACCAGGAATCAATCTCTGATTAGGTCCGGCAAAACCACTTTCGCGAGAGATGACATAAGCAGCCAAAGGTTGCATTCACTTCTCAAGATGGTAACTTAAACTAGTGGCAGTCTAACGAATGACTAGTGATAATCTTGCTGTGGCTACCTGACGTCCAATAAACCAAACGTAAAGATGTAAAAATACGCCAAAGCCGGAACCGGCGGGCTGAACTCCACCCGCAGAGTACTTTGCTTAGAGCGCCCGGAACGAGAAGGGAATCACTACCAACAGAGTAGAAGAATCGTCAACCAATATACAATCAAGAAAGCTGTCAAAACTACAACTACATGCCTCACTGGACAGCAGCGGCACGGCGAGGAAACGTTCATTGACGTTACATACACTAACCCTCAGGGCAGGTAACTGGAAAAATACAGCTGGTTGAACTCAAAAAATAGTAACAAACTGAACTCAATAAATAGTAATTAGAAGTCCAGGAAAACTGATCAGATCCGCCTTCCCCAAGTACTCCACTCGCTGCTCTTCACCTCAGCAGCACTACGAGCAGCAACACGATCCCAAGTCACCGGAGAATCGCAAGATCTTACAATAGTGGAGGTTTCTCTACTTGAATGCAAATGCACTCAATTGAAGGCTTGCAGGATCCTGTTTACGAAGAGGTCGTGCACCCTCGTGACCACAGGCCTTTGATCCGGCAGTCCATGCCCACGGACAGCGGTCCCGGCGTGTTCTCGCTCTGCGCGGACCTGACTCCTCCTGGGTCCCCCTACCAAACTGCACACTGACACGACCCAGAAGATCAACAACGCCGCTCCAAACATAGGGCCACAGTTACTACATATCGATAACCGCCGCTGCTGCCACTAGCGGATAGGCTACGCTTGCCAAACCAAGTGGCGGCAGTCAACACGAGAAGAAGACAAACAACCGCAACCATGTCAACTAAACGATACGACCTGGCCTCCAACAGAGGGCAGAAAACTACAAACAGCACCAATGCGAGCCACAGCACAGCTTAACCTCCCCCTCTCAAGGAGAAACCCGGGGGCGGGTGGGAGTGTTAGAACTAGCAGGTTAACCAAACTTAATTTGATTAAGGTGATCCCGGCACGGTTCTCCTTAACCAGAAGATTAACTGGGCCTAAAATCGGCATAATCGTACACGAACCCAGAAAACAGGGAGTAAACTTACGAGGGTTGTCAACACGCACCTCATTCCCAGGAAAATTACGGATATATACATGATCTCCCGGCTTACCCCTGAAGGCTCGCCGTTTACGGTTATAACGGTCAACTTGTTTGTTGTGGGCCCTGAGAATATTGCGCCTCGCACGATTCCAGTTTTCCTTGACGACCTGAGGGGTGATCTCCGCAGGATTTAGGTCTTTAGGTCTTTAGGGGGGAATTAACAGGATAAGCAAACATCAAGGAAACCGGAGTAGCTTCCAAAATATCATGGCTGGAGGCATTGAAGGCAAGGCTAAGCCAAGGGAGACTAGAATCCCACTTACTGGGAGACTTCTGATGTAAAATAATCAGTGCGGATTTAAGGTTACGATTGACCATTTCAGCAAAGGACCCCTGTGGATAATACGGAGTGGTAGTTACATGCTTAACACCACTCTGAAAACAGAAGGCCTTGAAGGGAGCTGACAGAAACGCCGCCGCATTATCAGTAACGATTGCTTACAGGATCCAAAAACACTAAATACGTTAGTTAAATGCGCAATGGTGGGGACAGTAGTCACATTACGACTCGGAACAAGCCAGGTAAACCTTGAAAACGAGTCAATAACTAATACATACCGATGACCTCTTTTGGTGCGAGGTGATGGCGCCACATAGTCAATATAGAGCTTGTCCATGGGGCAAAATTCACTCTCAGAACTAAGGAACCCCTCTTGAAGAGCGTTACTCGGTTTGGCCACACGACACAACTGACACCGAGAAACCATATCTCTAACGTCTCGGTCAATAGACGGCCACGTCAGATGCTCCTTAATCTTCTGCAAGGTCTTATAGGTTCCTAAATGCCCGCCAATCAACGAGTCCTGAAAATAATGGAGAACCGGGCGTATTAGTATGCTTGGTAGACTGATCTTGAACTCCTTGATAGCTCCCACCCTTTTACACAAATTGCCTTTCCTGATAATGTATTCATCCAAATGCTCGCCCACCGAAAGCCGTTTCTTAACCGGTCGCCAAGTGGGGTTCTGATCCGGATGGTCGGCAATGTCACTAAACAAATGAGGAATCCGCCTAACACGACACAACTAAGACTGCCTTCCGTAGATTCTTGGGCGCCATCACTAGGTGGTCGTTCAGTAAACAGACGGCTGAGGACGTCCGCGAGCGCATTCCCAGTGCCTCTGATGTGCTTAACCTCGAACTGAAACGCCAAATGCGTACCGCCCACCTCGCGATACGGCCAGTTTTACGCGGCCTGGCTAGCAACCAGCTTAAGGCTTGACTGTCCGTCTCTAGCTGAAATACTCTATGTTCGAGATAAAACCGGTACTTATCCACCGGGAACAAGACGATCAATGCCTCACATTCGTAAACAGAATATTTAAGCTCGGCGCTGGTTAACTGACGACACACGTATGCCAATGGCTGCCTTTGACCCTCGAACTCCTGGAGGTGAACTGCCGAAATTCCCGCATTAGATGCGTTGGTTTGCACAATAAATTTCTTATTTAAATCAGACACTCCGAGAACGGGAGGATTTGCTGTAGCCGCCTTAATATGTTCGAACGCAGGTTCTTGAGCAGGTCCGCACTCAAAGCGCACCCCTTTTCGGCGCAGTTCATGTAGAGCAGCCGCCAACGCAAAATTAGGGACAAAACGCCTAAAATAATTCGCCATCCCTATGAACTTGGCAATACCTCGCTTATCAGTGGGCGGTGGAAGGGCTCTCGAGGCCTTAGTACGCTCCTGATCGATGCGAATACCCTCGCCTGATACTAGGTGACCTAAGAAGGATACCCGCTGCCTGGCTAATGTCACGTTATTGGGTTCAACAGTCAAACCGGCCCCCTGCA
The DNA here is from genome assembly GCF_023864345.2 of Schistocerca serialis cubense. NCBI lineage: Eukaryota > Metazoa > Arthropoda > Insecta > Orthoptera > Acrididae > Schistocerca > Schistocerca serialis. Next base: position 149,145,879 of record NC_064639.1, on the reverse strand, counting down.
ACCTAGCAAAATCTTGCTGGATATGTTCCAAATGCTCTTGAAACGAACGAATATAAATTACCAAATCGTCCAGGAAATTGTAAACACAGACTAATTTCAAGTCTCCAAGAATATTATGCAGCAAACGAGTAAGGACGGCTGCTCCATTCGCCAAACCAAAGGGGACCCTATCAAATTCAAACAAATTCCAGTCAGTACAAATCGCTGTAACGTGTTTACATTCTTCGGCTAAGGGCATCTGATAATAGGCTTGATTCAGGTTAAGCACAGTAAACCAATTAGCCCCGGAAAACCAAGTAAAACAGTTATGAAGATCAGGTAAAGGAACCGATTCGAGGCCAAACTTCTTATTTAGGAGACGATAGTCAACAACAGGCCGAAAGTCCCGCCGCTGATCCTTAGGGCCGAGGAATAACGAGAGGCATAAGAGATGTAGAAGGGCTAGTAACTCCCTGCTCAAGCATTTTGGAGATCTTTTCCCTTAGTATCTTCATCTTAGCCGGTGATATGCGGTATGGGGACTGCCTGACGGGAAAATGGCCAGAAAGACGAATACGTTAGTCAAAAACATTAGCAACCCCTAGTCTATCACAGAGAAGCTCTGGGAACTTCTCCAACAAACCCCTTAGTTCAGACAAGATGGGTGAGATCAAACTCACTAACCTTAGCATCAACAGTCAGCATTCCCGCACGTCAACGTACCGTACGTTTAGTACTCTCACAGAACCCAAATTTCTGACCAGACGAGAACTTAAAGAAAAAGGTTTACCCTGAATAATCCAAGAGAAGACCAGTTTTACCGATAAAATCACATCACAAAATCAAATCGACCGGTAGCTCTTTAACCAAGGTCAAAGAGAAGGGCCACGAGAAATCCCCAACCGAGGTACTCCCTCGGACCCAACCATGCAGAGACAACACCTGCCCGATGGAAAACCGACATCTCTGCACCGAAGAAGGCACCAGCCTAAGTCTCGCAAGATGACTAAATTCAAGAAACCATTCCAAGCTCAGCAATGAAAAGGAGCTACCAGATTCCAAAAGGGCACTAATAGGTTCGCCACCTACTCGAGAACAAATATAAGGCAGTAGGGATAATTATCGAGCAGCGAGAAGGGCACACCAGGTTTTAAAGGCTCGACCACGGGGGTTGCTGCCCAGCCGGGCGTCATTTATTGGCTCTGGGTATCCGCGGCTGAGCGCAAGTACGAACTAATTGCCCTGCTCGACCGCACCTGAAACAACGCCGCGATTCCCCTTTAGCAGACTAAGCTGAAGTTTGGTAATCCAGAGTTCCCCTCGGTGACGACGCCCCCGGGCTGAACCTTAACTTCACGGTGTCCATCGTCCGAAAGCGGCAACGCGGATGTCGCTACAACGGCGGCACTAAGTTCTCCCAAGTGGAGGGACGACTACGAAAAACAAAATGTGACTTATCCGCTGCTCGCATTCCCCTCAGGACGATTAAAACTAACTCCCGTTCTGGCAAGTCGACTAACAAGGCCAAACAGGCCGTCTTAACCATTTCCACGTATTTGTGCAACTCCTCCCTATCTTGCTGCATCTGCCAAATACAGCGACACTCGAGCTGTTTACGAACTCCTGTGGTCAATCTTTCGTTGATCACAAGCTCCCTCAACTGCTGCATTGAAAACTCTTCTGCCATAGTTCTGGATATCAAGGTCCTCAATTCGCCTATAGTTAAAGGGTACAATAGAGACAAAACTACCTGATGTGAAATACCAAACGCATCAGTGTGTTGCTCAAAGCGAACCAAAAACCATAACAACCTTTCAGTTTGCTCCAGTCGGTCTGTAACTAATTCTGTGACGTCTCGAAAAAGATGCACTAGAGGATTAGGCAATTTAGCAAACGCCCCGACTAACCCCTCGAAGGCCATTAAGGCGGTATTCCCGCGCTCTCTAGCGCACCGCCCGGAAGGTAACAAATCCTGTTCCCCAGTTCTCGTCCCATCAAGCTCTAAGCATGTGACCTTAAACTGCAATTCGTTAACCAAGGACCCCAATTCAGCGATTGATTCCTTATCACGATCCTCTAATTTTAATGCCCTTATGTCAGATACCCGTTTGGCTAAATGTATCAACTGTGCCCGCACCCTGTCTAACTGACTGCCCTCTAGAAAGCAGATATTGTCCTCAAGACTCCTCACAGTATTAAACAAAAACTCAGTGGCTGCCTTTGTCTCACCCACAACATCCGTCGTGACGTCAACCGGCTGAAGAACGGTAGCACGCAAGCGGGCTGCTAAGTCCGGAACACAATCCTCAATAGGGTGACGTCTTATCGCAAGCTCATAAATGAGGTGGTCCTCCCTCAATAGGCCAATCCCGGGGCACTGGCACTGCCTGACCGCCATCACAGAGTTGATCACCTAAAACAGAACCAAAAGCACCAAAGGCAGAAATCATACAACAGTAACAGTGTTTGCCGGCCGAAGTGGCCGTGCGGTTAAAGGCGCTGCGGCCTGGAACCGCGAGACCACTACGGTCGCAGGTTCGAATCCTGCCTCGGGCATGGATGTTTGTGATGTCCTTAGGTTAGTTAGGTTTAACTAGTTCTAAGTTCTAGAGGACTAATGACCTCAGCAGTTGAGTCCCATAGTGCTCAGAGGCATTTGAGCCATAGTAACAGTGTTTACCAAATCAACCAACACTAACTGAAATGGCGATATTACAATCACAACCATGCTCTGCTACCAGCTGGAACCGGATAGTCAGGGAAAGCAGGATTTGGTTACGATTGTGGACGGGGCCGTATTCAGTTACTATTGGTTCCCTTTTGCAATTACAAACATTTATTTTAAAACGGTAATTCCAGACTCAGCAATAAATAAAGATAATACCCGTTATTAATGAAGGAATACACAAGGGTGTAATTAGTAGTGCTTTCAGTGCGTTACAATTCACAAAATGAGCATAAAATACAGGCACAGCAAATAATGTTTAAAAAAGCCAATGTCACCCCAATTAGAATTTTAAACCAAGTAACCACAGTCACGGCTGAAGGCCTTTGACACCAAGGACGCCAGTTATTAAAAAAATTAACAAACCTACTGTAAAAAATCGATGCAATAGCAAAGGTTAATTTACAAAGACAGGCAACTGATCACCAAACGGATGAGACAAAATGATGGTAAACTTGGTATCACAACGATTTAAACGTGCGGTAGCGCCATGAATGGCAATTATATAGAAAAATTTAAAAAACATACAGTAAAACAGCAAAGACAATAATAAAACACAAGGGACAGCCACAGACGTTGCACCAGGACTCGACCACTGAGTAGGTCCGGCAAAAACATTTTCGCGAGCGGTGAGATAGGCAGCCAAGAGCTGCATTCACTTCACAAGATGGTAACTCAGACTAGTGGCAGTCTAACGAATGACTAATGATAATCTTGCTGAGGCTATCTGACGTCCAATAAACCAAATGCAATGATGTAAAAATACGCCAAAGCCAGAACCGGCGGTCTGGACTCCGCTGGCAGAATACTGTGCATAGAGCGCACGGAACGAGAAAGCAATCACTACCACCAGAGTAGAAGAATCACCAACCAACCTACAATCAAGAAAGCTGTTAAAACTACATTCCTCACTGGACAGCAACGGCAAGGCGAGGAAACGTACACTCCCGTTACATACACTAACCTCCATGGCAGGTAACTGGTGCGTTAGCGGCCACTAGGCCGGAAAAATATCGCTGATTGAACTTAACAAATAGTAACAAATTGAACGCAGTAAATAATAATTATAAGTCCAGGAAAGCTAATCAGATCCGCCTTCCCCAAGTACTCCACTCGCTGCTTTTCGCCTCGGCAACACTACGAGCACCAACACGAACCCAAGTCACTGGAGAATCGCAATATCTCACAATGGTGGAGGTTTCTGTACTTGAATCCAAATGCACTTAAAACTTGAAGAATCCGGTTTAAGACGAGGTAGTGCACCCTCGTGACCACAAGCCTTCAATCTGGCCGTCCATGCTGTCCGCCAATTGTCCCGGCGTGTTCTCGCCCTGCGCGCACCTGGCTCCTCCTGGGTCCCCCTACCAAACTGCACACTCACACGACCTGGAAGAACAACAACGTCACCCCAAAGATAGGGCCACAGTTACTACATATCGACAACCGCCGCTTCTGCCACTAGCGGACAGGCAACGCTTGCAACACCAAGTGGCGCCAGTCAACACGAGAAGAAGGCAAACAACCGCAACCATGTCAACTAAACGATACGGTCTGGGCTCCAACAGCGGACAGAAACATGCAAACAGCACAAACATTAGCCACAGAACGGCTCCATGTAGATATAAAATGCAAGCAGAAGATTGAAGATAGAAGCACGTGCAATCAAAGTTTATTTAACTGCACAGTAATTCACGAAAGTCAACGATAAACGTTTAAATCCGAAAGGGCAGTTTTCCATTAGCAACCGTGATATAAACTTCGGTTTTAGGAATAAGCACTGCGAAAAAACATGCAAAAAACCCTTAACACATGAATATAGCTATTAGCTACAGAAAATTGTTGTAGTTCTTAGCCAGCTCAAACACCTTTAATCATGGGTAATCATGCAAAATCAGTCACCGAAAACCACAGACAAATAAACTAAGTCCTTTACAAAGTTAGAGCCCGTAAGCCACGCTCATGAAACTATTCCATGCTCAGTACAATTTTAAAGGCTTAACTCAAACACGGCTGCACGAACACACAGTCTCTCAATAAAATATTGCTGTAGCCGGCTTATCCCGGGCACTTATTAAAGCGCCGATAAATGAGGCGCTGCAACGTAGACGTAATTTCTAAAAGATTGCGTTATTTTATTGACGACGTTGGTGTTGATCAAATTAACAAAACCACATGTGTGATACAGTCGTATGCTCACACAATGAACAACACATAAGACAATTCAAATTTGTCACAAAAATAGTTTCGTGCACAGCAAGACAATAAATAATTTTCCCCGTGGAGATGCTCCGATTTGCTCGCAGGCACACGCCAACCAGCGACCTCAAAACTCTCTGCAGCGCAAGCACCCCACGATCAACTGCCAGTGTGGATTAATCATTGGAATATCGTTCGTGACTACCCGGCAAAATACAGTGTCATTCGAGTTGCAGCGAGGCGGGTTTTAACTTTTCATTCCTAAAATCCAGTCCACCTACCTCCTGTTCTCTGCCCCTCGCCCCCCCCCCCCTCCCCGCTACAGCTACGTTGGTAGATCTCACTTAGCCGATGAAAAGCAGTCTCGAAATAACACCGACTAAATACCTACCAAGCAAAGGCCACGTAACTCTAGGTTGGAGCCAGCATCGGTAAGTTCCTTGAATTTCGGGCGATCAGGGTCTAAATAAACGTGCTTGAAACTGTTTTTAAGTTCAACTAACTAGATTTTATTGCCCCCAGAACATGTAAATGGCTATCAAGTCCGCTTTTACTGTTAAACTAGTATTCGTCTAGTCGATGACTGTTCAGGTTACAAGTTCTCCACACGAAAATTAGAATTTCATTCGTCTGGAACAAATAATTTTAGTGTTCCATAGAAACTGATGCGAGTTATTACATCAAGTTGTTCAGGGGACTTCTTATAAAGAAGTCCTCACCCAAATATTCGGTGGCATCTACGAACACGCCCGTGGAGTTTCAAGCACGACCAGAAAGTTCACACGCCAATAACTTCAATGTTGGAACTTTCATTAAAACGTTCAAAACTAAAGTCGCTTTACAATTATGATAAGAGAACCGACAGAATGCAAGATGTTCTTCATCTTAATAAAAATATGAGTGGCGAGGTTCCACATAGATCTGCACAATAATGCGGTTCCCGAGCTACTCCTGGAGATACAGAACTGCATAACAATGCAGGACACAAAGCGCTGTAAATTCTTAATATCTATGGGCTGATGATTTAGGCAACCAATCAGAACAGCTCCACCCCTCAAAAACTAGCGGTAATCCCTGAATCATCCAATTGAATCACAGAAAGCAATTTATAAAAGAAACTATTCACGAAATCAAATTAAATTTAAATGAAACAAAATAAGAATTATCCCCAGAAGTACTAATTGATTTCTCTTACGGCTGCTTTTGTACACAAGGATGCGCGCTACAACACAAGAATTTTCCAGTGCATAAATTCCATATAGCTTTTAATAAAATATAACATTCACATTCTACGTATGCTCTCCGTAGACTTTCCCATTCTCTCCACATCATCTGTACAATAAAACATAAATAAATAATGATTTAGAAAGTGGTCAAAATGACGTCAGCAATCTTTTGTAACGAAATGAAACAAATCCTGGAAAAAACTAACTTCTATGAACTGAACCCTTTTAGTATAGTAGTACAAGTTTCATCTGCTGTTATAAATAAATACTTTACTGTCCTTAGGATAGTTCTGTAACAGCAGAAAAGTTATTACACATTTTAGGTAAAACTTTGTCTCGAAAAGCATTGAAGATACGGACCTGAATTTTTTGCGCTATATAAAAAGAAAGCTCTCCACTTGGCTACGTGAAAAGACACATTCCAAGACCGCTTACTTCACTGCAAGGTGTAAAGACTTAGAGTAATTTTCTACTTTACAGAGAGGCTCACATCTTTTCTTATTTTACAGATGTTGTAGTCAGATTCTTTTAATATGTATGTCCCAATGAGCATATTAATTACGGATTCTTTGCTCTCTTGTACAGTCTTATTTGGTACCTGGCATAATTAATGGATGGTGCTGAAGTTATAGGTTTTGGCGTACAAGCCGAGAGCAGCGCTATGGTTGTCGGTTCACACATACATCGCGATCTTCGGCAGGCAAAGCATTCGCGGTCATGCGTGGTCCAGAGCATCCGGCAACAGGGCAATCCCACGGCCAATCGGAGCGCATAGCGCCAAGTTCCCGTAGTTTAAATATTGTGCGTTGTCAACATACGCAACATTAGTAATTTTGGTTCCTACTGGCGCAGCTATCGAGTGTTAAAATTTCGTGACACAATTTTTGTCCACTGTGTATAATATTTAAATACTATGACTGAAGAAATGCTGCTAAAACGCTGTAAGCATTTAGAATGTATTTTAACTGATGGTGATACTGTTGACATTAAAGGGGTGAATTAACAGAGGAAATGTGTGCAGTGTTTTTTAGACGAGAAAGAAAGCCTCAGCAATGTACTCACTTTAATCATGAAGTTAAATCTTGCCCCACATTGTATTAGTTCTTTAAGAATATTGTTAACGACACCAATAACTGTAGGGTCTCTCTAAGCTAAAATTAATTAAAAACTTTTTCACATTCGACTGCAGAAAATAGTCTTAATTGTTGGCCCTTTTGGCAAATGAGCATGAAATTGCTGATAAGCTAAATTTAAAAGATTTAATAAGAAAACTTGCAGAATGAAAGTAAGAAAAAATCTTTTTGTAATTAGTTGATGTTACCTTGTTTTATTTTCAAAATAATGCCATTTAAAAATGTAAAAGTTGTACGGTTAACAGTTTTTATACCATTAACTTACTTCTATCATTTCGTACTGCTTGAATATCAAATGGTATACTATATGGTTCTTTCTAAAAATATGCGTTTATTAAAATTTAAGAAAAATTATTAGACTGTCAGTGAAATTAAAAAATTGTATATATATTTGATTGTCATTGGCAGTAAGTAAACATACAGGGTGGCTCATTGATAGCGACTGGGCCAAATATCTCACGAAATTAGCATCAAACGAAAAAATAAGAATATCAAATCTGCTCGCTCGTGACTGGGGAAAACATATGGCGCTATGGATGATCCACTAGATGGCGCTGCCGTAGGCCAAACTGATAGAAACTTCGTTTTTTAAAATAGGAACCCCAATATTTATTGCATATTCGTATTGTACGTAAATAAATTGGAATGTTTGATTTGGAACATTTGTTTCACTTCGTGATGGATCACGCTGTAATATTCTCACAAATGTAGCAACGCACCCGATAACACTGTGTGCAATTCTTTACTTAAATTAGGTATTATAATACGCTTGTCCAGTAATAGTAATCACGCGGAAGACATAATTTTGTTAAAATGGAACGTTCAACAGTCGCAGGGAAGGTAGATATTTTGTTTGTTAATGGCTATTGTGGTCAAAATTCCCAACAAGCTTGTGTTATGTATGTTGACCGTTATCCTGACAGACAGCACCCAAGTGTCCGGTCGTTTCGTCGGGTAGTTAATGTAGGTAGAGAAACCGGAAGTGTTCAGCCAAAGAAGAAGAGGCAACCAACAACTGCATCAAATAAAGATGCACAAACAAGTTTTTTAGCTGCAGTTGAGGCTATTCTGCACATCAGTAGCAGACAAATCGAGCGGGAATCGGGAATTTCGAAAATATCGGTTTTGAGAATTACGATATTTCTAAGCACCAGGAATGGCATGGCGATTATTTTGAACGTCTTATAAATTTTTGCCACTAGGCACACAATAAATTACGAGATTTTTTTTCAAGAGCTCTGTTTGGTGACAAAGCGTTAGGTGACAAAGCGTCATTCACAAACAGAGGTAACGTAAACCGGCATAATACGCACTATTGGGCAACGGAAAATCCCCAATGGCTGCTACAAGTGGAACATCAGCGATCCTGGTGGGTTAATGTATGGTATGGAATTATTGGAGGATATCTAATTGGCCCTTATTTTATCGATGACAATGTAAATATTTCAATGTATGCTGGTTTCTTAATTAATGATTTACCGATTCTACTACAAGATGTTTTACTGCATGACAGAATGGCGCTGTGCTTTCAACATGATGGATGTCCGGCACTTCGCACGCGTGCAGTTGAAGCTGTATTAAATAGGACATTAAATGACAGGTGGATTGGTCGTAGAAGCACCATACCATGGCATGCACGTTCACCGGACCTTACGTCTCCGGACTTTTTCCTTTGGGGAAAAGTGAAAGATATTTGTTATCGTGATCCACCGACAACGCCTGAAAACATGCGGCACCGCATTGTCAATGTATGTGCAACAATTACTGAAGGCGATCTACTCGCTGTTGAGAGGAATTTCGTTACGCGTATTTCGAAATGTATTGAAGCTGAAGGACATCATTTTGAACATTTATTACATTAATGAGGTTATTATGGTTGCTCACGTTAGTAAGAGCATGCGTTCCCATAATTTATGATAAGGCCACAAAAGTAAATGTATCACACTGGAACAAGAGAAATAAAGTCCAAGCTAACTACATTTGTGTTTTAATTTTAAAAACCGAAATGTTACCAACTGTTATATATATATATATATTGAAGAGTTCAAGTACCTGGGCTCCATACTAACAAATAGAAGTGAAGTAACGAAAGAAGTACAGCAACGTATAACAAATGCTAATCGCATGTTCTTTAGCCTGAACAATCTTTTCAGATCTCGGCTGATATCGCAGAAGAACAAGATCCACCTATACACGACACTGGTGAGACCAGTACTTTTATACGGCTGTGAAACTTGGGCAACATCAGCAACAGCAGAAGAAGCAATATGTGCATTTGAAAGGAAGGTACTTCGGAAGATATATGGACCCATCTACAATGCCATGGAAGGTAAATGGGAACGAAGAAAAAAAGAAGATTTATACCAGCGGTATGGAAAGCCACACATTGGACGAATATTGGCGCAGAAGAGACTCCAATGGTTTGGCCACATCCTACGGGCAGACGGATCCCTTCCAAACAGAGTCCTCCACTCTCAACCCACAGGAAAACGCCCTAGAGGACGCCCAAGAACTCGATGGAAGGATAGGATAACAACGATCCTGAAAGAAGTGGAACCAGCAGCCGTGGAGGAGGACGCCAACGACCGGATGAGATGGACTGCCATCTGCAACAGCTCCCTCCTCTCGTGTAATTGACAGACACTGCGTGTGTGTTTTTTTTTGTTTTTTGTTTCTGTAATGTATCCCTCTTGCCTTTTAAACCTTTGATTGAATGCCCTGTTTATTTTTTCGTTTTTCTTTAAGCTGTAATGTACATATGTAACTTTTACTACTGTATAGAGTACTTTTGTAAGTCTTTTTGTCTTTACTTTTCCTTTTGTTCTTCTTGCTGTAGGCCTTAAAGGCCCGATAAGGCAATAAATGATGATGATATATATATATATATATATATAGGGTGGTCGAAAATTCCCGTTACAAACTTCTAGGACTTGTAGCGGGGAGTGAGTACGTAATATTTTGATTAGGAACACATGTCCGGAAACGTACTGTTTTCGTGCTACAGACGTTTGAAAACATGTTTGCTGGGTAGGTTGCAACAGGATAGTCATACTGATGGGTGCTAACGTCATATCGGCTGATGTCATTTGACATCCTATCCTACCTCACTGACCTGGTTGAGCGTCATTCACGCGTCTGTTAGTGTTGGAGCAACATGGTTGAGTACACGTTTGCAGAAAACACCGACATGATCTTCCTGAATGGCGAAGCTCACAGCAATGGAAGAGCTGCGCGTCGCTTTTATCAAGATAGTTCTCCCCAGCTTCAGACTACATCGCGTACCCTTTTCTCCACAATCACGCAGCGGTTTCGAGAAAGGGTATCTTCACCAGCAGCAGGAGTGACTGTTATCAAGATAGTTCTCCACAACTTCAGACTACATCGCGTACCCTTTTCTCCACAATCACGCAGCGGTTTCGAGAGAGGGTATCTTTATCAGCAGCAGGAGTGACTGTGGGCTCCAGGGAGGCGCTACAGGCCCGAACTAGAAGAGGCGTTAGTGCATCACGTTGATGAGAACCCGTCAACAAGTACACGAGCAGTATCATTGTCTGTTAATGAGTGGAACTGTTAAACAAGTGATTTACTGGATCACGCCCAGTCAACTACTTATAAAAATAGTCGCATCAACACGTTTTCAAATGGTTGCAGCACTGAAATGGTGCATTTCTGAACATGGTTCCCTATTCAATATATTATGTACTCACTCCCCACTACGAGTCATATATACAGGGTGAGTCACCTAACGTTACCGCTGGATATATTTCGTAAACCACATCAAATACTGAGGAACCGATTCCACAGACCGAACTTGAGGAGAGGGGCTAGTGTAATTGTTTAATACAAACCATACAAAAATGCACGGAAGTATGTTTTTTAACACAAACCTACGTTTTTTTTAAATGGAACCACGTTAGTTTTGTTAGCACATCTGAACATATAAACAAATACGTAATCAGTGCCGTTTGTTGCATTGTAAAATGTTAATTACATCCGGAGATATTGTAACCTAAAGTTGACGCTTGAGTACCACTCCTCCGTTGTTCGATCGTGTGTATCGGAGAGCACTGCAATATACATCGCGTTTCTACAGAATGATCTGCCAACGTTGCTCGAAAATGTCCCACTGAAAACGCGTCGACGTATGTGGTATCAGCATGATGGTGCATCTGCACATTCCCCAATTAACACTAGGCTGACCCTTGACAGGATGTTCGACGGGCGTTTCATAGGACGTGGACGACGCATAAATTGGCCAGCCCGTTCTCCTGATCTTACACCTCTGGACTTCTTTCTGTGGGGTACGTTAAAGGAGAATGTGTACCGTGATGTGTCTACAACCCCAGAGGATAAGAAACAACGTATTGTGGCAGCCTGCGGCGACATAACACCAGATGTACTGCTGCGTGTACGACATTCATTACGCCAAAGATTGCAATTGTGTACAGTAAATGATGGCCACCACATTGAATATCTATTGGCCTGACATGTCGGGACACACTCTATTCCACTCCGTAATTGAAAACGGAAACCACGTGTGTACGTGTACCTCGCCCCTCATGGTAATGTACATGTGCGTCAGTGAAAAAGACCAATAACAGGTGTTAGCATGTGAACGTAATGTGCTGTTCCAGTCTCTTTTGTACCTAAGGTCCATCACTGTTCCCTTTGGTTCCCTACGTAATTCGGTGCTCTCCGATACACACGATCGAACAGCGGAGGAGTGGTACTCAAGCGTCAACTTTAGGTTACAATATCTCCGGATGTAATCAACATTTTACAATCCAACAAACGGCACTGATTACGTATTTGTTTATATGTTCAGATGCGCTAACAAAACTAACGGGGTTCCATTTAAAAAAACGTAGGTTTGTGTTCAAAAACATACTTCCGTGGATTTTTTTATGGTTTGTATTATACAATTACACTAGCCCCTCTCCTCACGGTCGGTTTGTGGAATCGGTTCGTCAGTATTTGATGTGGTTTACTAAATATATCCAGCGGTAACGTTAGGTGACTCACCCTGCATATATATATATATATATATATATATATATATATATATATATATATATATATATAAAGATCAAATAATTTTGCTACATTTTAATAAAAGCAAGTTTTTAGAAAGAAACATATAGCATAACATAGATAGTCAAGGAGTATGAGATGGTAGAAATAACGTAATGATATACAAATTGTTCTACACATATGTATTTAGGGGCGGCAATTTGGTTTTTGTCCGGGTCGACATAATCACTAGAGCGAAGCCCGACACCTGTCAATATTTTGTGATGTCAACTGCCTGCAGGCAAGATATCTGGGACGACAATAAAGCAATCACAGTTGCAACAGCCAGAAACACCGCCCACACCACGAGTAGCTCACCTGGCGACCGGATTCGACCTGTAGCTGGCTCATTTCCCTGACTTACTGCTGTGCCCGTTACGCCGTGCGAGCAGGCCTGCCCGCGATACAGATATCAGCGGCGAATCGCGCACTGCTGCGGTGCGCACTCTGTTGCGGGGTTCCGGCAGCGAGGTCCGGAGACGCGCGCACACTGTCGCTGCTGATGACGCCGCTGCAGCCGCGTCGGAAACGGCTTTCGCCAGCGGCGCGATTAATGGCCGTGACGCGGCCGACAGCGCACAGATTGAAGAGCGGCGGCCGCAGGAAGCGACGCTCCGCCGGCCCTGCTATCACCGCCGCCGGACACGCAACGCTGGCCCGGGCCGTACCTCACGTGCGGCTGCCGCCTCGATGTGCACGCCGCAGCCCCGCCGGCCACAGCACCTCCCACACGCGACAAGCGCAGACTTAACAGTGCTCTCTGACTTCACTACTGCGCCGCTGTATCGGCATCGTAACTCCACTATAAAACTGCTAGGGTGGTAAAAGGGAAAACTAGATAAGAAAATCGCACAACGTGACGTAGGCACACCGTACTTGCCGTGTAGAAATACAGGGTAATTCAAAAAGAATGCCACAACTTTAGGAATTTAAAACTCTGCAACGACAAAAGGCAGAGCTAAGCACTATCTGTCGGCGAATTAAGGGAGCTATAAAGTTTCATTTAGTTGTACATTTGTTCGCTTGAGGCGCTGTTGACTAGGCGTCAGCGTCAGTTGATGCTAAGGTGGCGACCGCTCAACAGAAAGCTTTTTGTGTTATTGAGTACGGCAGAAGTGAATCGACGACAGTTGTTCAGCGTGCATTTCGAACGAAGTATGGTGTTAAACCTCCTGATAGGTGGTGTATTAAACGTTGGTATAAACAGTTTACAGAGAATGGATGTTTGTGCAAAGGGAAGAGTTCTGGACGGCCGAGAACGAGTGATGAAAATGTAGCACGCATCCAGCAAGCATTTGTTCGCAGCTCAGGAAAATCAACTCGCAGAGCTAGCAGAGAGCTGCAAATTCCACAATCAACTGTATGGAGAGTCCTACGAAAAAGGTTAGTTATGAAACCTGAACGTCAACTACCCGAGGCGATGGATCGGCCGCCAGGCAGCCCGTGACAGAGCACTTCATCACTGGCCTCCAAGAAGCCCTGATCTTACCCCCTGCGATTTTTTCTTATGGGGGTATGTTAAGGATATGGTGTTTCGGCCACCTCTCCCAGCCACCATTGATGATTTGAAACGAGAAATAACAGCAGCTATCCAAACTGTTACGCCTGATATGCTACAGAGAGTGTGGAACGAGTTGGAGTATCGGGTTGATATTGCTCGTGTATCTGGAGGGGGCCATATTGAACATCTCTGAACTTGTTTTTGAGTGAAAAAAAACCTTTTTAAATACTCTTTGTAATGATGTATAACAGAAGGTTATATTATGTTTCTTTCATTAAATACACGTTTTTAAAGTTGTGGTATTCTTTTTGAATCACCTTGTATTTTTCTCAGACGTCAAATTGGGGAGTGATCAGCTGATTAGCTGATTCAAATGCCCCTGCCAGTTGCGTTTATGCAGCTAGCAGCACCTCCAAAAACCACGCGAGAGATATTCTCTCACTTGCTGCATACAAACTATTAGTCCTACAGAAGAAATAACCGACTTCTTTTTTGATAACTACATGAAGGCTTTCACAACCGGATGGCATTACTGCTGGCAAACCTTTTCGTTAACAGGGCATGGTCCACGAAACTCTTCTGTTCCTAGCGTTTCGTTCAGAACTACACTGGACATCTTCAGAGGCGTTACTTCTCCTTTGAGTCTTGCCAACTGACTGGTCAGATCCCTGAGAGCGACGTAATACTACAGAAAAAGGGGCGTGGCTGGCGTTACGTGTGATAAGACCTTTTCTGTGGGATATTTAATGTACTTAAAATTTTGTGATGGGTGCGTGTTTGTTGGAAGCCACAGTTTTCGAGTTATTCTAGAAAAACCCGTTTGGAGGTAAATTCGAAAACAATAGCGTCAGCAACCCACAACACATTCAAAAACCACGCGGGGGATTTTCATATTCTTTCGCTTGCTATGTACAAGCTGCTGGTCCTACAGAAGAAATGAACGAGGTATTTTTTTTTTTTTTTAGGAAATTTGATACACTTAAAACTTTGTAGTTGGATACATTTTTGCTTAGGACCATAGTTTAATTACATTAAATTTCCTACAAAAAATATCCTATTTTTTTGTAGAACTAACAGTTCGCACATAGTGAGCAAAAGAATATAAAAATCTTGCATGTGGGTTTTGTAGATGTTGCAGGACAGCGACAGTTGAGTCTCCCTGTATATCATGTAGCTTTTGTTGTGTCCCAGAAACCAAATCTTCCTCTACAGCCCTCCATCCCCATCATGTCTTCTTCCACGATGGGGAAGTTAAGTACTGTAGGCAGTGGGCGCGACCACTTCTGACACCAAATCTGTAGGCGCCCCAGTGGTCCCGGTCGCCTACGGTGGACTGGATGGCCGAGCGGTGACCTCTCCAGTTGTCAGGATGCTAGGAAATGACTGTGGACGCGTCAGAAACGCCAAAGAAACATTATTAATTCATAACACCTTTATTCCTGTCGAGTACAATGTGGCTTGGTGATATCAACGACCTTTCGAGTCCTCGCTGACTCGTAGCGATGACATCAGCTCCGGGCCACATAGTCTTGCTAGCGCAGCGCCGCGTCCTGTGAAGTAGCGGCGGAATGTCCTTACTTCGGCTGCACGTGGCTGGCGGCGTCCGGCTGGCCGACCGGCTCGGCGGCGGGCAGCAAGCCGTTGCGCGTAGAGGCTCCGGGTTGGAGTCCTGACGCTGTCGGCACGAGAAGCGCGCTCGTAGTGCGGAGTGTACGCTATCCCACCCTGTCTTCTTCCCTGCTCCTCCTGGTGGCTCGTCCGCGGTGGACGGGCGGAACGGGCTGCAGTCCCCCAGTGTCGTCGGCTCACCCGGTTGTGACAGCGGATGCACAGGGCCTAGGGCCCGCATGATCTCGACGACAGCTCACTGATGTGGTCAGCATTGGCGGCGAGCGAGTCTGCCGCGATGTCTGCTAATCCTGGGTTGATGATTGACAGCGGCAGCAGAGAGGACCAGAGCTAGTACTGTCCCTCACGTGTGCTGCTGGATGGGCTGCCCTTACTGCAACTTCTCCTTAATAAAGATTAACATGCCGATCACCGAGCTGAGCGCTACGCAGCGACCCAGTACACATCTAACTGCAAGTCTAACTGCGAGTGCCTTGTTGCTATCAAAGCTGGCGTATTTAAAGGAAGCACGAGCGACGTCCTGACATCATGCTGGTTTGTAATGAACGCATTCGTTCCACTTATACTGCTGATTCATCTGTCGTACTCGCCCCTTAGGTGTTCTTGCGACAGAGTTACGTGTTGTTACGGCAGACTTACGCGAAGTTGTGAAATGCAGTACAGCTGACGCTATACCTCTGTCTTGCACTCTACGAAAGTCTCCGTCTAACACAAACCCACGTGCTAAGCAATTCTCTCTCGCCTGTTGTGTGTAACCCTTGCGTGACGATACATTCCGATATATGCGCAATCCTCGTACCTCTTGGCTAACGTACTGCCTCTGGCTCTCGGCATAGGCAACGAAACTTTGACAATATTCCACGTTTCCAACTCTTTACTATTCCGCGATACTACAGTGCTTTAAAGTCCATTAAAAGTGCAACACCAGGAAGGATAACCTTGGTAACCTGGCAATATGAAAGCCCGCCAGAGGGTATGGAACTCGATTCCAGCTACTATACTGGACTTCTAAATCTGCGAACGCTAGCGTCGCCATAGTGCAACACTGGACTCATTGTGCTGCGGGGCCACCGAATCTTGTCATTTAGTCTTCTCGGTGATACTATAAGTCAAGTCACGCTGCAGTTCTGCCTTCAGTTGTGTATTTGTAGCGCTCTCGCACCAGACACAGAACATACTGGGGTATCTGGTTTCAGATTTCGATATATTTTTGGTTTTCACTTTCTGGATTGTTCATTAAGATCTTGTTGTTTCTGCTGTGCTGTGCCGACTCTGTTGTCGATTCCCCTCTTGTTGTTTGCCCTCCTGTTCACACTCGATGACCCACTGTTGTTGATTCCTGGCCGATCGGTAGAGTCTCAGAAGTTTTTCTTGGGTTGTCCGCTGTCGAATCTTGGCCACAGGTTAGCAGCGTACCGTGGACGTTAAGACAATGCAACTCCTGGAATAGCAAAAGCAACAGCTCCTGCTACAGCAGCAACTGCAACAGCAGTTTGAAAAACGTTTCTAGCAACGGCATCAACAACAGCAGCTAGAAAATGAATTTCTCCATCAGGAAATTCAACTTCAGAAGGAGCAGCTGCAGATACAGGATGCCCATCCAATCATGTGGTAGACACTTCCTAGGTGGAGAGTTGCCCACCCGCAGTTCTATGTTTTAATCATGTCAGGATTTGGACACGTATTTACATATGTTGCAGCAGCACTTCACTGCCTTTCATGTTGCTGATGACGTTCTCCACGGATTGTCCTCCAGTTCTAGGGCTTTCCCAGAGACATTTTGGCTCCTCTTTCGAATGCTGTTGTTCTTACACTCGAGAAGATTTGCAAGTTACTTTCGACTTATTACTCGCAACGATTCCATATGGTCACTTTGTAACTCGAGTTTCATCAATACCACAAGCAAACTGGTCATTCGTATCGTTCATAGGTAATTGAACTGCAAATGTTAAGTAGCGATTCCGATTTCACTTGTGGAAACCTCCTTTATATACTCTTTAATACAACATGTAGTGATCCAATTGACTCCAGATCCAGAAGCGTGCACGTCTGCTCTTAATCTCAACAACCCAACTTTGGAAGTTATTTGGATAATGTCGAACTGCTTCGATATTTCTCGGGTAACGAATGAGAGTCTCATGGCTCAACCACATGTAGTAACGGTCCCAGGGGTGCGAAATACTCGTAAACCATTCCTCAGGCGTCGGCATCGTGATTTGTCGATTTTAAATGTGTCGATCGCTCCTTAATAATTACTGCTTATCAATCTCCCAATTGCAAACACATCCCTTCAGTGTGTACAGTGGGGTTCTTCCGTCATGTACAGACTGCTTTACAGCAACCTCGCTTACAGATTGTCTTGATGACTGGGTGTTCAAAAATGGTTCAAATGGCTCTGAGCACTATGGGACTTAACATCTGAGGTCATCAGTCCCCTAGAACTTAGAACTACTTAAACCTAACTAACCTAAGGACATCACACACATCCATGCCCGAGGCAGGATTCGAACCTGCGACCGTAGTGGTCGCGCGGTTCCAAGTTGCAGCGCCTAGAACCACTTGGCCACACCAGCCGACCTGACTGGGTGTACTGCAACTGCTGTGGAAAAGATAGTCATCTCCGAAGTGTCAATCATAAACCATCAGGACAATCGATTCTCCGCTTTCGTCAAGCCAAGGCGAAAAAAGACGTCCGTTTCCTAGTTAACACAGAAGCTACCGTTCCTTGGCGTACCTCCAAACATACGCTCCTCTATATTCTCCAGAATCAGTCCCTCCTTCCTGTACGTTAGTCGCATATGGTGATAGTTCATTTCCTCTGTGGTGTCCATTCACAATCACCATCGCCTACAGAACCGTCGCAGGTCTCACAACTCTGCTTGCTGAAAACATTTCTGGCCTTGATCCGAACTCTTCTTCTATGACGGCTTTCACATCTTCTCTGTCACAGTTTCCTTCGAGGATTTCGACGACCTTTGTGCCGCCATCGCACCTATTTTCGACCCTGGTCTGGGGAGAGTCACAGATTTCCAGGAGATATGATCAAGGAAACATGAGCCTCCGTACTGACACAGTGCCCCATTCCTGCTGGGCGTTGCCCATTCCAGTCTCCTTACGGACACATCTTAAGTAGGAGCTCGATCTGCTTCACTAGGCTGCGTGTATTGAATCTCTTAACACCAGCACTTGGCTCGCACATCTGGTAGTGGTCTCGGTTATGCAGACACATGAAATCAACAGTCAGTGTCCAGGTACAAGTGTATACCATGTAGCATGTCCACATCTACATCTACATTTATACTCCGCAAACCACCCAACGGTGTGTGGAGGAGGGGCACTTTACGTGCCACTGTCATTACCTCCCTTTCCTGTTCCAGTCGCGTATGGTTCGCGGGAAGAACGACTGCCGGAAAGCCTCCGTGCGCGCTCGAATCTCTCTAATTTTACATTCGTGATCTCCTCGGGAGGTATAAGTAGGGGGAAGCAATATATTCGATACCTCATCAAGAAACGCCCCCTCTCGAAACCTGGACAGCAAGCTACATCGCGATGCAGAGCGCCTCTCTTGCAGAGTCTGCCACTTGAGTTTGCTAAACACCTCCGTAACGCTATCACGCCTACCAAATAACCCTGTGACGAAACGCTGTGCTCTTCTTTGGATCTTCTCTATCTCCTCTGTCAACCCGTCCTGGTACGGATCCCACACTGAAAATCAATACTTGCGTAGACGAGCACTGTCCTGTTGAGAAATGACACCACGATACTGTCGCTTGGAAAGGAACACATGCCGGCCGCGGTGGTCTCGCGGTTCTAGGCGCGCAGTCCGGAATCGCGCGACTGCTACGGTCGCAGGTTCGAATCCTGCCTCGGGCATGGATGTGTGTGATGTCCTTAGGTTAGTTAGGTTTAAGTAGTTCTAAGTTCTAGGGGACTGATGACCACAGCTGTTAAGTCCCATAGTGCTCAGAGCCATTTGAACCATTTTGAAAGGAACACATGAGCACTCAGGGCGCCCGTGTTTTACCGTCTGAGTTCCGCCAAACCCTACCAGACGTGGCCTGAAGTCACACCCGACGGCTCCCCACACCGTACAGCCAGCAATAACATCGTTGAGCCTTTCCAAAATGTTTGAAGAATGCGACCTTTCACCAGCTCGCCGCCATTCTCGGTGACGATGGTCGTCTAGAGTAATGCAAACCCCGTTTCATCGATAAACACAATTCGACGTGATTCATGAGCAGTCCATGCTTCCTGGTCGCGACACCATTCCAGTCGCAGTCGTTGGTGTTGCTGTGTTACATGCAACCTACGTGTGGAACATTAATTCCGTAGTCTGGCCGCTGCTATTCTCCAACCAGTGGTGTTGGAGGACTCAGATTTATCCCGAAACTATGATCACAAACTTATAGGTCTTCAGACTACAGGTTTCGGTCAACAATGACCATCTTCAGATCTGTTTTATAAAGCAGGCCTGAAGATGGTTATTGTTAACCTACAAGTTTATGACCACAGACGTGGAACAAAAGAAATTTATTTTACGTTTCCGGGTCGCTGTTCCAGTCGCAAACATTTCGTAGTTTGTGATTACACCGAGAGTCAGTTACCTGTCTCGGATGGCAGTTGCGGCTGTGGGGTGGGGGGGGGGGGGGGTTACGATATGATTGGCGAGTAATACAGCGATGCTCGCTTGTGCTGTTCAGATGTAGTCGACGGGAATGATCGAGGGGAGCCTTGAGTATGTCTGCCTTCACGTTCCCACGCAGTCCAAAACTGGGACACTGTGTGTTGTGGGTTGGCAGGAGAGCCAACACTGGGTTACTAGAGGAACCCGAAAGCCACGTGTTTTAGCTCACGCAGGCTAGCGTGAGGTCTGGAACAGGACAAGGAAATTAGAATTTAGAAAAACGGACGTAGCTTGTGGAATACTTAACTTTAATCCATACCTGGTGAACGTCGCTCTTGACTGTACATTATTCAAAATATCAATAGTAACTGAACATGGCGCCTTGCTAGGTTATAGCAAATGACGTAGCTGAAGGCTATGCTAACTATCGTCTCGGCAAATGAGAGCGTATTTTGTCAGTGAACCATCGCTAGCAAAGTCGGTTGTACAACTGGGGCGAGTGCTAGGAAGTCTCTCTAGACCTGCCGTGTGGCGGCGCTCGGTCTGCAATCACTGCTAGTGGCGACACGCGGGTCCGACGTATACTAACGGACCGCGGCCGATTTAAAGGCTACCACCTAGCAAGTGTGGTGTCTGGCGCTGACACCACATTCCTCCCCCGCAAATCGGCGGACGGTTGTGGCATAAGGCTTCCACCCGCCGTGGGGAGGACCCCATGTTGACGTATGTGACGAGGTGGGGAGCCTAACAAAAGGCGAGGCTGTGCCACCCGCACCCTGCCATTCGAACCGCGGGGAGCTAGGAAATGCCTGAAAACCTGATCCAGGGTGCACGCCAACATGCGGTGTATGCGCCCGCAGAGAGACAGGAGGGCCGAAGGGTCGACCTCCATCGGCCCGGGGCACCCGACGGGCGAAGACGACATATGGTCCGGAGCGGGCAAGAGTTCCATGTCGGAGGACAACTGGTCACGGGAAGCGATCGGGGGTGCGTGACCCAGGGAGGCGCCCGGCGGTTGCAGCGACGCGTCCACTGCGGGCGTCGCCGGCGGGAGAACAGGCGGCGGCGGCGGCGGCGGCGCGTCGCCATGGGGCAAAATGGAAGGCAGCGTCAGTAACACCTGGGGCTGAGGCGAGCCAGTAGATGGGACCCCAGGGCGCCGACCGGACGGCACCGTCGCTGAAAGCAGACGGGGAGTGGCAGATCCCGTGCGACGACAGAGGTGCAGCTGATTGAGATGCCGACGCACCTCACCAGAGGCCCCCAAAACCAGATACATAGCGCGGCCGAGGCAGCGAAGAATGCGCCTTTCGAGCCAACGACGTGTACCTCGATAGTGGCGGTAGTAGATAACGTCGCCTGGGGCAAAAGCAGGTGTCTGCCGCTGCACAGGAACCTGATGCGGCGGATGGAACAAAGACATCAAGGTTCGATGAGGGCGACCGTGGAGCAACTCAGCCGGCGAGCGACCATCTCGGGGCTGAGAGCGAGACGAGGACAAAAAGAGCAATAACGCGTCCTCCCGAGAATGGGACTCTTTCATCTTCAACATCTGTGACTTGAAAGTCCTGACCAATCGTTCAGTGGCACCGTTTGACTGTGGCGAAAACGGTGCGGACGTCAGATGTTGAATACCATTGGCCTTGCAGAATGACTGAAATTCTGCGGACATGAATTGTGGGCCATTGTCGGAAACAATAGTCTGTGGAAGACCTTCAATGCAAAAGATAGCAGATAACGCTTGGATGCTGGCAGATGACGTCGTGGGAGACATCCGGATAACAAAAGGTAAATTACTGAATGAATCTGCCACAACCAACCATCCAGCATTCCAGAATGGACCCGCAAAATCGATGTGTAAGCGTTGCCAAGGGGAAGTGGCTTTTGGCCATGAAAAGAATTTCCGCGGTGGTGCTGATTATTGTTCAGCATACACCATGCAAGAAGAGCACATATTCGTAATCGCGGCATCGTTTCCGAACCAAGTACAGTGCTGACGAGCAAGTTGTTTCGTTCTCACTATACCCCAATGTCCTTGGTGGAGAAGCTGTAAGACAGAGGACTGTAACGAACGTGGGACCACGACCCTGGACTGATCATTATCAGAACGCAACAGCAAAACACCACGTCGTACAAAAAATCTCTCCTGGTGAGCAAAAAATCGGCGAACCAACGGATCCCGGATCCGTGATTTTGACAAGGGCCATTGCGTAGCAACAAAAAGCAGAACGGTAGCAAGGACAGGGTCGGCAGCTGTGGCTGTAGCTACACGACGAAAATCAATTGGAAACGATTCGACCACGTCATTGGTTTCCGAATCAATGAACATGCAAGCAAGTTCGGAGGAATCGAATGCTCTATCCTCAGCAACATGCAAACGGGACAATGCATCGGCGTTTCCGTGCTTAGCAGTGGACCGATACAAGATATCGTAGCGGTACTGCGAGAGGAAAATAGACCAGCGAATGAATATCTGCGCTGTACGTGGAGGTACAGGCTTGGTCGGAGGAAAAAGCGATGTCAAAGGTTTGTGGTCTGTGATGATGGTGAAGTGACGACCATACAATAAATCATGAAACTTTGTAACACCAAATACGGGAGCCAATGCTTCTTCCTCGATCTGTGAATAATTTATTTGCGCAGACGAGAGCAATTTGGACGCAAAGGCAATAGGGCGATCGTGCGAACATCTTTGTGCACAATCACAGCACCGATCCCGAAATCCGATGTATCCACTATCAACAAAAGGGGCTTCTGGGGATCGAATGGCGTAAGGCAAGTATTGGAAAGCAACGCCGATTTCAACTGGCGAAAGGCGCGTTCGCATTCCGTCGTCCAGACAAACGGAACACCTTTACGGCGTAAGTGATGAAGCGGAGCTGAAATGGAAGAGGCACGGGGAACATAGCAATGATAATAGTTAATTTTTCCCAGCACACTCTGTAGCTGCTTCAAATTCTGCGGCGAAGGCAAGTCTTGTATGGCACGGAGGTGCTCGGGACTGGGATATATGCCTTGGGCATTGAGTACATGTCCCAGGTGGGGTAAGTCACGAGCAAAAAACACACATTTGTCCTTCCGCAAGCGAAGACCATTTTGTCGCAAGACCTGAAATAATGTTCTGAGATTGTCTAAATGTTCTTCTTCCGTCTTTCCGGAGATCACAATATCGTCCAGATAGTTTGCTGCAGTAGGGACCGACGCACAAACAGTTTGTAGATATTACTGAAACAATGCAGGGGCGGATGCACACCCGAATGGCAGTCATTTGAATCGATACAAACCAAGATGCGTGTTAACCACCAAATCGCTCTGAGATTCTTCGTCCACCGGTATTTGCAAGTACGCATCTGCTAGGTCCAACTTCGAAAAATATTTACCTGGGCACAGTTTGTCAAAAAGATCTTTCGGGCTGGGTAAAGGAAAAGTTGCAGTCACTAGTTGTCAATTCACTGTTGCCTTGAAGTCCGCACAAAGTCTCAATTTTCCGGAAGGTTTTGGCAAAATTACTAAGCGTGATGCCCAGAGGGAAGCCTGCACACGTTCAATTACACCTTGTGTTTCCAAATCGTGTAATGTTTTTGCAACCTCATCACGCAATGCGTGGCGAACATTGCGCGCTCTGAAAAATTTCGGTTGCGCGTTTACTTTCAGTTCCAAATGTGCTTTATAGTTCTTAGCGCAACCAAAGCCCGGTGCAAAAATGTCTGCAAATTCGTCACATAGACGAGAAACGCTGTCTGAAGGCACAGTCTGGTTCACTGATAGGACCTGATTTACTATAGACAAGTTAAACAACTGAAATAAATCGAAACCAAACAAGTTCACTGCAGAAGAAGAATGAGGGACGTAAATTGACACAAGTTTTGTTTGTCCCTTGTATGTTGCAAGAAGTCTGCACTGTCCTAACACAGGGATCTTGTGAGCTGAATAGCTAGTTAACGTAACAGTTGCGGCACGCAACGGAGGTGTGCCCAGCAGTTTGTAAGTGTCGTGATTGATCAGTGAAACTGCAGCCCCGGTATCGAGCTGGAATGGTATCACTTTGCCATTAATGTCCAAGTCCACAAAAAGTTTATTGCCCTTCTGACGACAAGAGTGACTGTCTCGTGCAGCGTGAACTGACACTGGTACAAAATCACTTGCGACTTGACGGGAGTTCCTGCGATGTCGACACACACTATTTGTGGGGCGAACACAGTCACTGTTAGAGAGAGTGGCACTGGGTGTAGTGGCACGAACTATATGAATTTCCATGGGCGAAGTGTCGCGAGCCTGAGCGCTGATAGAAAGCACCGAAGCTGAAATCGTTATAGGTACAGAAAGCTGGCTTAAGCCAGAGATAAATTCTGCCGAAATTTTTACAAAGGTACAGACGGTGTTTAGAAAGGATAGATTGCATGCAACCGGTGGTGGAGTGTTCATCGCTGTTAGTAGTAGTTTATCCTGTAGTGAAGTAGAAGTGGATAGTTCCTGTGAATTATTATGGGTGGAGGTTACACTAAACAACCGAACTAGGTTAATAATTGGCTCCTTTTACCGACCTCCCGACTCAGCAGCATTAGTGGCAGAACAACTGAGAGAAAATTTGGAATACATTTCGCATACATTTTCTCAGCATGTTATAGTCTTAGGTGGAGATTTCAATTTACCAGATATAGACTGGGACACTCAGATGTTTAGGACGGGTGGTAGGGACAGAGCATCGAGTGACATTATACTGAGTGCACTATCCGAAAATTACCTCGAGCAATTAAACAGAGAACCGACTCGTGGAGATAACATATTGGACCTACTGATAACAAACAGACCCGAACTTTTCGAATCTGTATGTACAGAACAGGGAATCAGTGATCATAAGGCCGTTGCAGCATCCCTGAATATGGAAGTTAATAGGAATATAAAAAAAGGGAGGAAGGTTTATCTGTTTAGCAATAGTAATAGAAGGCAGATTTCAGACTACCTAACAGATCAAAACGAAAATTTCTGTTCCGACACTGACAATGTTGAGTGTTTATGGAAAAAGTTCAAGGCAATCGTAAAATGCGTTTTAGACAGGTACGTGCCGAGTAAAACTGTGAGGGACGGGAAAAACCCACCGTGGTACAACAACAATGTTAGGAAACTACTGCGAAAGCAAAGAGAGCTCCACTCCAAGTTTAAGCGCAGCCAAAACCTCTCAGACAAACAGAAGCTAAACGATGTCAAAGTTAGCGTAAGGAGGGCTATGCGTGAAGCGTTCATTGAATTCGAAAGTAAAATTCTATGTACCGACTTGACGGAAAATCCTAGGAAGTTCTGGTCTTACGTTAAATCAGTAAGTGGCTCGAAACAGCATATCCAGACACTACGGGATGATGATGGCATTGAAACAGAGGATGACACGCGTAAAGCTGAAATACTAAACACTTTTTTCCAAAGCTGTTTCACAGAGGAAGACCGCACTGCAGTTCCTTCTCTAAATCCTCGCACAAACGAAAAAATGGCTGACATCGAAATAAGTGTCCAAGGAATAGAAAAGCAACTGGAATCACTCAATAGAGGAAAGTCCACTGGACCTGACGGGATACCAATTCGATTCTACACAGAGTACGCGAAAGAACTTGCCCCCCTTCTAACAGCCGTGTACCGCAAGTCTCTGGAGGAACGGAGGGTTCCAAATGATTGGAAAAGAGCACAGATAGTCCCAGTCTTCAAGAAGGGTCGTCGAGCAGATGCGCAAAACTATAGACCTATATCTCTTACGTCGATCTCTTGTAGAATTTTAGAACATGTTTTTTGCTCGCGTATCATGTCATTTCTGGAAACCCAGAATCTACTATGTAGGAATCAACATGGATTCCGGAAACAGCGATCGTGTGAGACCCAACTCGCCTTATTTGTTCATGAGACCCAGAAAATATTAGATACAGGCTCCCAGGTAGATGCTATTTTTCTTGACTTCCGGAAGGCGTTCGATACAGTTCCGCACTGTCGCCTGATAAACAAAGTAAGAGCCTACGGAATATCAGACCAGCTGTGTGGCTGGATTGAAGAGTTTTTAGCAAACAGAACACAGCATGTTGTTATCAATGGAGAGACGTCTACAGACGTTAAAGTAACCTCTGGCGTGCCACAGGGGAGTGTTATGGGACCATTGCTTTTCACAATATATATAAATGACTTAGTAGATAGTGTCGGAAGTTCCATGCGGCTTTTCGCGGATGATGCTGTAGTATACAGAGAAGTTGCTGCATTAGAAAATTGTAGCGAAATACAGGAAGATCTGCAGCGGATAGGCACTTGGTGCAGGGAGTGGCAACTGACCCTTAACATAGACAAATGTAATGTATTGCGAATACACAGAAAGAAGGATCCTTTATTGTATGATTATATGATAGCGGAACAAACACTGGTAGCAGTTACTTCTGTAAAATATCTGGGAGTATGCGTACGGAACGATTTGAAGTGGAATGATCATATAAAACTAATTGTTGGTAAGGCGGGTACCAGGTTGAGATTCATTGGGAGAGTGCTTAGAAAATGTAGTCCATCAACAAAGGAGGTGGCTTACAAAACACTCGTTCGACCTATACTTGAGTATTGCTCATCAGTGTGGGATCCGTACCAGGTCGGGTTGACGGAGGAGATAGAGAAGATCCAAAGAAGAGCGGCGCGTTTCGTCACTGGGTTATTTGGTAACCGTGATAGCGTTACGGAGATGTTTAATAAACTCAAGTGGCAGACTCTGCAAGAGAGGCGCTCTGCATCGCGGTGTAGCTTGCTCGCCAGGTTTCGAGAGGGTGCGTTTCTGGATGAGGTATCGAATATATTGCTTCCCCCTACTTATACTTCCCGAGGAGATCACGAATGTAAAATTAGAGAGATTAGAGCGCGCACGGAGGCTTTCAGACAGTCGTTCTTCCCGCGAACCATACGCGACTGGAACAGGAAAGGGAGGTAATGACAGTGGCACGTAAAGTGCCCTCCGCCACACACCGTTGGGTGGCTTGCGGAGTATCAATGTAGATGTAGATGTAGATCCTTGGTTCGATTCTGATTCCGGCGCGAAGCAAAGGGCCTGGAATGGTTTTGAGCTTCCGATCTGAGCTTTTCCTGGCAAACACTTTGAACATGTCCTTTTTTATTACAGTAAAAGCAAACAGCTCGGTGTAACGGGCAATTCTCATGCAAATGTCTAGTAGCACACCGGGGGCATGATTTTAGCACTGCATTTGCTAGCCGGCGCGGTACACGTGTCTGAGAGCCTGGCGGCAGCGGTGCGGCCGGTCGTGAGGACTGTTTACTGTTCCGTGCAGCTCGCCCGGCGGGCCGGTTAACCTGACACACGGGTGGTGGAGTTTCAATTGAGTCCTGAGCAAAGTCAAGTGTGCCCTGCTGATCCAATATGTCCATCACTTGTTGAAGGGAGGAATTGATTACTTTCAAAATCTGTTCCCTTAAACGAACATCAGAAACGTTCTGTGCAATTGCATCATGCACCATAGTATCTGAATAAGGGAATCCACATTGACACTGAAAAGCACAATCCCTAGTAAGGCCTTGCAAGGTTGTAACCCACTCCCTATTAGTCTGACCTGCTGTACGTTTTGTACGAAAGAAGGTATACCGTTTGGCAACTACATTGACTGATTCTTTGAATTATGCATCTAATGCAGACAAAATATCGTCGTAGGACAGAGTTGCTATGTCGCGTCGGGGAAATAATTTGACTATCACACGGTACGTGTGCACCCCTATGGAGGACAACAAAAAAGGCTGCCGCTCGTTACCTTGATTTCTGTAGGCGGCGAGATGGAATCCAAATTAGCGTGACCACTCCTTCCAGCTTTCCAGTGCAGCATCAAAAGGACGAAAAGTTGGTGCAACTGCGTGTTGTGGCTGTGTTAATGGTGGAGCGGCGGCTGCCGCGTCGTTGTGCATTGTATGTTGACCCTGGACGAGCTGTCCAAGGGCGTCCAGTAAGGCCTGCGTCTGCTGATTCTGCAAGCGATAAAATTCGGACAGTACATCTGGAGATGGTGGCGAAGCCATTACACAAGTAAATCAGGGCAGTATAGTTTCGAACGCGGTATTGTCTCGTCGCCAATGTTGTGGGTTGGCAGGAGAGCCAACACTGGGTTACTAGTGTAAGCCGAAAGGCACGCGTTTTAGCTCACGCAAGCTGGCGTGAGGTCTGTAACAGGACAAGAAAATTAGAATTTAGAAAAACGGACGTAGCTGGTGGAATACTTAACTTTAATCCATACCTGGTGAACGTCGCTCTTGACTGTACATTATTCACAATATCAATAGTAACTGAACATGGCGCCTTGCTAGGTTATAGCAAATGACGTAGCTGAAGGCTATGCTAACTATCGTCTCGGCAAATGAGAGCATATTTTGTCAGTGAACCATCGCTAGCAAAGTCGGTTGTACAACTGGGGCGAGTGCTAGGAAGTCTCTCTAGACCTGCCGTGTGGCGGCGCTCGGTCTGCAATCACTGCTAGTGGCGACACGCGGGTCCGACGTATACTAACGGACCGCGGCCGATTTAAAGGCTACCACCTAGTAAGTGTGGTGTCTGGCCGTGACACCACACAGTGACGTCCAAATTCCCTACAAATCTTAACATTGAACGATTCGACCAGCTGACCAAATGGAGACACTCTGTGAGGACGCTTTCAAACTCTGTCTGGTGCTTATAACGCTGTTTCACACGAATACGTGGCATCTCCGTGTGCTTCACAGTGATCACTCAACAGCCAACGCTGTTGACGCCCCTATTATGCCCTATCAGGTTTGGTAACAACACTAAAGACGAACAACAGTACTCCAATGTGGTGGCCTTTCTAGCTGTCACAGAGAATTGCAGCTTCAATCATTCACATACCCACCTTTGACGTGTGCGTCTAGGAAGTGACATTGTCATCTGTCCATGTCTTCTTGGTGGTTCACATTTTCTGTCAGATGGTCTATTTACTCGCGAAGGCGATATCTCAAGGCTAGTTTGACGATGGTAAGACGACGGTCCTCATTAAGACATGTGGTCGTCCGTGTTGCCGCTCAGGTAACAACCAGTGTTTACTTCTGTTAGATCGTTAATTTACGACATCTATGTCTCGCTGAATTCATTGAAATACGCTTTTTGTAACTTGTAATTTTCATTATCAAGTTAATTGGCTAAACTCCACCAGATTTATTGCTGCATTCAGGTTCAGTTACCTATTCATATTGTTTTGTGGATGTGCTTAATTTGTGTGCATTTTAAATATCAGATTGTAGCAGTTTTAGTCGAGTATAATGACGAGTCTCGTCTGTATAGTCTTCTAAAGTTTCCCTTGTGTCATATAACTTTATGTTTACCTTTTATCATGACAACTGTCACTGAGTAGAAAAACTGGGCTTTATTTCACTTACCCATTACGAAATGAAATCTGATGCGTAGGATATCTTTCATGAGTGGACGCCTTCAGAAAGGTTCCTGCTTTCCGCAGTACTCAACCGATGGCAGAGCCAGTTAATGGTTAACAGTTCTTCTTACAACATGTTATTTGAAGCAAAAGCGTGTGTTTAGTAATCAAATGTAAAAAAAAATGGTGCAAATGGCTCTGAGCACTATGGGACTTAACTGCTGAGGTCATCAGTGCCCTAGAACTTAGAACTACGTAAACCTAACTAACCTAAGGACAGAATGAGATTTTCACTCTGCAGCGGAGTGTGCGCTGATATGAAACTTCCTGGCAGATTGAAACTTTGTGCCCGAGCGAGACTCGAACTCGGGACCTTTGCCTTTCGCGGGCAAGTGCTCTACCAACGGAGCTACCGAAGCACGACTCACGCCCGGTACTCACAGCTTTACTTCTGCCAGTACCTCGTCTCCTGCCTTTGGGAGACGAGGTACTGGCAGAAGTAAAGCTGTGAGTACCGGGCCTGAGTCGTGCTTCGGTAGATCAGTTGGTAGAGCACTTGCCCGCGAAAGGCAAAGGTCCCGAGTTCGAGTCTCGGTCGGGCACACAGTTTTAATCTGCCAGGAAGTTTCAACCTAAGGACATCACACACATCCATACCCGAGGCAGGATTCGAACCTGTGACCGTAGCGGTCGCGCGGTTCCAGACTGTAGCGCCTAGAACCGCTCAGCCACCCAGGCCGGAAGTCAAATGTAGAAAACTTTTAAATGTATTAGTCTATTAATTTGTATGTTCCATGAAACAAGCAGATGATATCATTCGATGCATCTGACAGCATTTCGCCTCGGTAAAATATTAACCACATACTAATTATTCCATGCGGACACGTGGCAGCAGAAGCAGTTTCTAACGTTCTCTGGCAGCACGCATCCAAAGTGAAAGTTAAAAGAACATTTCGATGTATAATGCTCACTGTAACAAATAATTCATATGTATTTCTGTTAATTGAATTTCAAAAGGACACTTAATTTTCTGAGGAAAAAGATAATTACGAATTTTGCTATTATAAATGATTATTCAAAGAGTGTGAAATACTATCTGTAGCGGAGGATGTGAAAACCGCCACAGAAGAAACGATATCTAATCAAAATGACAAAGACTGTGCAAGAATTAGTTAAGATATAAATAGGCAATGTATTGTAATAGAATCGCTTGCCTTCTACACGGACTGAATGGGAGAGGAACCCGTAACGTTGCATTAAGCTCTTAAGTAGTCTTCATTTGTCATAAGTCGATGATCGACGCCATTTGTAGCTGGGATTGTAAAAGGTGTGCAAAGATTTTAATTGTTTCTGTTAAAATACATTTATCTGGTAAAATCTGTTTGTCACAATTACTGCAAAGTTCTCATCGGACACTACGCATTTTATTTAAGAAATTTCAGCATTTTATTGGATATCGCTGGCGGTGCGGAGCTGCGCCGCGAGCGAGCAGTCTGCAGCAGCGGCAGATTTAAATATACGATCGCAATAACTACCAAATCCTAAAAAGGGTACAGGTAGAGGTGAAGGAAAATAATAAAGTGTTTCTTTTCACAGCATTCCAGACGCAGAACAAAAAGAGATAGTAGATTTTATCTTGTGCATTCACAGGTGGATACAAGCTGCAGCTTTTGTAAATTTTCATTCAAAAAAGTGATAATTTTTGAACATATCGTGAAGTGTATTTAAAACTGGATACTTTTCATGAGAGCTTAGCAATATAAAAAAGAAAACCTTTTCATATGGTAAAGATAGTCTTATGCTTCAAAGCATGTCGGGGTCCATCCAGTTAAACCAAAAATCCACTGCAACGTGAAAATGTTTGCTAAGTTCGATGGACAATAGTATTTTCATTCTTGCACAAACAGCTTTAGTGCTTGAATAAAAGTAAAACTTGAATAATTATTTTGGAATATTCAAAGAAATTCATTTTTATTAATCTGCAACAGAATATTTCGTACGTAAAGTAATAATCGCAGATGAAAAATTCATTGCAACCTTTCGTTTCTCATGTCCATCCATGTATATGTTAAGTTCGATCTCAAATGTTTCCCAATCAAATTAAACGTAAAAAGCAAAGAAAGTTTAAAACGAGACGGTCACCTCCCGAATACTTAGAACAGACATAATCGCATCAAAAGTTCACACTATTTTTGTTACAGATATTCCGCGACCCTGTTGTTATGAGGCTAGTCACCTATGGTTGAAATCCGTGGGAAGAGAGAGCGATCCCCTAACGTGTGCACAGCTAACACTGTTCGTCTCTTCAGGGTGTTTAAACTTCAAAACCTGAATACGAAAGCCACAGGGCGTCATAAATGTGTCAGATAAGACCCTTGTATCGCAGACTGGTTCGTTGCATCCATAGTTCCACTTCTACGGATCATGCCAGCAATACAGTCCGTGAATAACTGAAGTTAATTAGCTGGCTAAGATAAACAGCGTGTGAAGATGCATTTAGAAGACTATGCTATGAATCGGCAAATCAACAATGTTAGCCTCCTCCTTGTGTATGAAACCCTGTTTAATTGTTCAATCTATCCTCTTCTGTATCTTCTGAGGCATCGGCATTCATTTGTTTCCTGCCATTTGTCAGAAATAATATGTTTTTTCCGTCAATAGTCGAAACTCTCTCAGCCATCCATGCTCTTTTGTTTATCAGCAATTTTCTGTCAACTTCCATATTAGATTTCTCATTGTATCTGAAAAAAGCCGCTGAGGCACTACAATCTTTTTTCAGCCGTCATGTAGCTTCTTCAACAGAAGCATATATATTATCACACAGTCTTGTAAAGTTTTCCTTATGTCATATAACTTCGTGTTTATCTTTGGGTCACGACAAGTGTCTCTGAGTATAAAATCTGGGCATTATTTTACTTACCCATTACGAAATTAAATCTGATGCTTAGGATCCCTTTCAGGAGTGGATGCCTGGAGTTTTGTCAACAGGCTGTTCTCAGCACTTCACAGAGCATAGTGTCCCATTATGAATTAAGGCGTCCTCACTACACTTTCCATATTTTGGCTCCAGCAGGTGATGTAACTAAGAATATACGGAATACTGATCTCAATATAAAATATTTGGCAGCCTTCCGGAAGGATTTACGGCTATCTTGTTTAAGCCAGGCACCACAACATGGAGCAGTAAAGCCAAAGAGTCAAAAAACTTTGTTGTTGGTGGAGCAGGGATGAACATTTGGGCAAGTTAATACTACTTTAGTTCTCCTGCAAAGGGCCCTTCTCTTGAGCATCATACTGTGGCTTAACATTACAGACATGTTGAAACCTTCCTTCCCGTCTCCTCTATATCTCTTTTGTTGCGCAACCTTCCCTTCTACAATAACCTATGACACCTTCCCTTAAGAATTCTGTCTCTTGCTTAGTAATAACAAATTAAATCTTCCCTTTGAAATTAATTCTCTTTCTCAGTCTTCGTATACAAATTTAAATGCTACTTATTAAAAGTTTTTTTCTGATTATTTCGACGAAACATAGAATGTGCCGTCGTCGTGGCTCTCAGTCGTTACCTGCAATAACCCAAAACTCTTCCTTACCTTTTTTACTGTTACTGGATTGCCGTCTGACTGCTACATCGAACTGCGACATGAATATACTTACTCTGTTTTACTATACTCTATTAGCTGCTGGTGGGCTGTCATAATAAGTGGCTGTATTTATTACCAAAGCTGACATTATTCTTTAATAGCAAAGCTGACGTTATTCTTTAATTAATTTGACTGAAGCTAGGTAATTCATAGTTAAACTTTTTCTTGACAACAATAAAATTTTGCCAAGTTTTGCGTTGATTGTTTTGGGATGGATTATAATCAGTAATGCAACATTGCTGGCAAATGATTTTACGAACGTTCAAATGGGACTTACTTTTTACAATAATCTTACAACTAGCATTGAGCAAACATACCTTCAGTAGTTTTGAGTTTCAAAAAAAAAAAAAAAAAAAAAAAAAAAAAAAAAAATTATCAGTAATATTAGTTCCTCTCATGATAATAGTTAGCTGATTTCTCTGTACATCCGTTTATGACCTCGTGTAAATCATAGCTGGTGGCTGGCACACACACCGCTCCTCTCAACCTCTCGCTTCAGACCTGCTACCGACTCGCTTCACATCTCGCTTACTACTGACTTCCTATAAACGCTAAATTGCGGTCTCTCCCGCCAACACAATGCTTTCTGGTGCAGACAATCCCTTCTACCATTACAAAATGTATCAATGCACGGTCTTTCCCGCTCTTTTCTTAAAATGTATCCATACGCTGTCTCTCCCGCCCTTTTTAAAATTATGTCAATGTGCGGTCTCTCCCGCCAAGAATACTTTGGTGCAGACATTCCCTCCTACCACAATTACTTCCAAAATGATAAATATTGATTATTCCTACTTAATCTTATTAATAAAATACAAACATCTTTCATAAATTGTGGTTTGACAGCAGACAATAGAAATATACACGTCTTACAATGTTACCAGAGCATTAGCGAGCGCAGTGTGTCCAGTTACCTTAATTTCAGCAAATTATATTGTGGATTTTCAATGTGGTTGGTGATTCACCTGAGGCATTGCACCAACGGCAAAAGTGCGAAATCTGTATGTCGGTATTAGTTCCAGTTGCATCACCTCTCTGAAGAGAAGACGAAATAATATTTTAAAACGATTAGTACACGATGCTGCACCTACAAATAAGGAAATGCGACATATATTTGATGAACAGACTGGTAGTTAATAAAGTCTTTTTTCCATCTGCAGTCCTTGGTAGTTGTAAAGTACAACCTTACGAGAATATTAAAAACTATGTGTTTGTTGTAAATCCTCTCATCAGTAACGTGTAAGGCCAGCAAAATGGGGATGTAATTGCATTGTGGGATTCCGACAGTGAAACCTGAGCAGTGGCCGCTGGTGGGCGGCTCGTCTCTACTCTTGAGGACCTGTGCGGTCGGCCACCGGTGGCGAGGACAGCTGCAGCCCTTGAGGACAAGTGTCAGGCGCTGGTGGTCCCGGCGGCGCTGACAGCAGCGCGGTTTCCGCTCCAAGTTCTCACACGAGGGGCAGAACAAGAGGGGAGAGAGGAGAAGCAGGGGCAGAAGCGCCTGCAGGCACGGACAGGCACAGCACTGGACAGAAAACACGGCCGCCCGACACTTGTCACGCGTATCGCCAGGACAGACTAGCCGGGCTGTCACCCCTCCCACAGCCACCTGTCCAGCTGCCCTCGGGCTGTGCAGAAGGGAGTGGCAGTCGATACCACAGCAGAAATCTCCCTCCTGTTGCAGAGTCTGAAACAACACCACTGCACCTCAGTGATTAAGGGAAAGAAGTTGTTTCAGCTAAGCCATCTGTCCCAGTCATCCTCCATCCCACAACTTTCAAAATATCGCGATTCTGCTTTCACCGATGTGCCTGTTTCCAGAGCGAATCCTTCAATCAGCTGTAGAGCGTGTGCTGTTTTCGGAGTGTAGGACATGACTACTGGCAGAAAAGAAACTGTTAGGATTGTCCATTACATATACCTGCAGAGCTCAGTCGGTAAGAGCGTTGCCCCCTGTTGTGTACATAGTTCCGCATACTCAGCGTATACACAACTTTCCCACTCGAGCGCGCCCAACTAAGCACAATAGCGCAGGCGCAGCGCTCGTCCGTCTCTGCACTACGAGATGGCGCTGCCATAGAGACGGACCAAATTCTGCTTCCGCCGATCCACGTATTAATATGTAACTCAGCCAATGAGATTGCTGCTAACGTAGAACCTTTTCTCCTTGCGGATCACCAGACTGTACCAGTCTGCATTAGTTTGTACCAGTCTGTATGAGTTCTGCATTTGTCTGTACCAGTCTATAGTTAAGTTTCAGTGTGTGCCTAGTAAGATTACCATATTCCTGTACATAGCCATGAAGATAAATGTATAGACACTTTTGTCAAGTATCAGAGATATATGTGAGAATAAGATTAACGTACCAATACCAAGGGAACTTCAGATTGTCAATTGCAAATAGCATCCAGAACCAAGTTAAGTAATTTTTATGCTTGTTATTATTTTAATAAATGTGTGTGAAAATTAATCAAGTTCTGTTTACAGTTGGTCACCATCAATCTGCTACTGTAAGCATGCAAGTGGCATTTGTACTGTCTGACCTAACGGCAGAAGATAAACACGCCACGATAAGACCGATGGTGTGTGTACTGAAGGTCTTACAGTACACCACATCCCCAAAAGACAAGCCTGGCGTTTCAGTCCAATTCTGGCACACAGCTTTATTCTGCCACGAAGCTTTAAAACAGCGCACACTCCGTTGCAGAAGTAAAGATATCGTGCTGGTGACGTGCTTGTCTGTCTGGATTCTCGTAGAGATCCACTTTACCGGAAGAGAAGATCGTCCCTATATGACTGGATGGCGGTCGTACCGACGCTTCACACTGGCCACGAACTACTGCCCTCCAAGCCAGTAGCTCGGCTGCTACAGTAGAATCTAGAGACGGCTGATCCATGTAGTGCCTAAAGGTAACTTACACCAAAATGTAATTCCATACAACAATATGAAAAAAATAAAATATAAAATAAGTAAATAAACTAAGAGAAATAAAATATTCGTTGAATTAGGTTACGTGACACCTTTAGGAACATGATCTTCCTAATTCTAATTTTCATTGTTACGTAAATCTAGTCCATGTACTTATTTTCCCACTGATTCATCACTCTTTAATGTGCAGACTCGTTTTGAAGACGGAGACAATTCGGAGCAAACTAATCGCTACATGTCTTTTAAAAACATTACTTACTGTTTCTTCAGTACGTACTTGTCTGTTTTATTTAATTTTTAATTTTACAAGTCTAGTTCCGAAGGATCAAATTGAGCAACAAATCTGCAAGGTCATGGAACGTGTCAGTACATGAAATTACAACATAAAAGTAAGAACACATAAAATAAAATGTTTACCAACACAGAAAAGACTAGCCATAAGTTCATGTAAACGTAATGAACAATATAACACAGGAATCAGCATAACTTTTCAAGGAACTCTGGAGCGTGGCGCCTTATATTACTTCTTCTAGAGCCTGTGTATCGGGAGACAGATGGTCTGAAGCGGGTTCAGTGGAGTACGTAGTTCTAACTTTTATCAGCTAGTGGACAGTACCGGACAGAGACATTCAAGAAACAGGTGAAGAGAATGTTTTCTGTATTGTTATATTTATTTCATGAAGGCTTGTTGTTTATTTACGTTTGTACAGTTTTGTATATACTTTTAGTAGTCTGAATCATGCGTGAATGTGGTCTAAAGTAAATATGTAGATGATTGTTCTACTGATAAACGCTGTACGAGCTAGCGTGAGAAATTTTTAAGGCTGTGAATGCAGACCACGGGGAATTTTGTATCATAATAAGTAAATTTATGGTAAAAGGAAAGCTAATTCGAGGGCAAATGACAATAGTTAATAACGTAAAGTGTTATTTGTTGAGTGGTTAGTCATGAAAAGCGTGACTAACGTGGGAGACTAGTGTTTTTCTATTGGTTCAAAATGGTTGAAATGGCTCTGAGCACTATGGGACTTAACATCTACGGTCATAAGTCCCCTAGAACTTAGAACTACTTAAACCTAACTAACCTAAGGACATCACACAACACCCAGCCGTCACGAGGCAGAGAAAATCCCTGACCCCGCCGGGAATCGAACCCGGGAACCCGGGAACCCGGGCGTGGGAAGCGAGAACGCTACCGCACGACCACGAGATGCGGGCTTTCTATTGGTCTTAAAGAAAACTGACCAATCAGAACGGAGTATTCTTCACGCGTCTTTTCTCTTGGAGATAGAGAATACTTATAGTAGTCGGAGCCCAGCCTTTCAATGGTACGGTCGTGTGTAATATGAGCTCCAAAAGATGTTGTAGTTTGCCGGTGTTAGTTATGCTACATGCCTCAAAAGTGCTTTAAAGTGAAGGCATATTTATTCCGGTGTGGTTTTTTTTTTTTTTTATAAAGGACAGATTTTTTAAGAATTTTGCGTATGAGAAAAGACAGTAATTACGCGTGGCATATTAAGCAGATCGGTGACTAAAAGCTTTGAGTACATTAGACACCGATAAACTTAATAGTATGGAGAGCATTTTAGTTTTAAGAACAATCCGTGCTTACTGGCTGTTCAGATTTCGGGACATACTTTACCATAAACTTGCTCACGTGAATTAAAGGGTTTGTGGTTTGGGTTGTTTGGGGGAAGACACCAAACTGCGAGGTCATCGGTCTCATCGGATTAGGGAACGACGGAGAAGGAAGTCGGCCGTGCCCATTCAACGAACCATCCCGGCATTTGCCTGGAGCGATATATAGAAATCACGGAAAACCTAAATCATGATGGCCGGACGCGGGATTGAACCGTCGCCCTCCCGAATGCGAGTCCAGTGTAAGGGTTTGTGCATGACTGTGTTAAGATTAGCACGGGCTTCGCAGTAAACGTGTAATTATCGACTTCAGAATATACCGATGCTTTTCCGGTTTTTTCACGTTTCATTCAAAATTAAGATCTTCTCCTGATTATTAGACGTTTGACGTTGTATGCAGCCTACTGGGCGCTGTGGCCGAGCGGTTCTAGGCGCTTCAGTCCGGAAGCGCGCTGCTGTTGCGATTGCAGGTTCGAATCCTGCCTCTGGAATGGATGTGTGTGATGTCCTTAGGTTAGTTAGGTTTAAGTAGTTTCAAGTCTAGGGGACTGGTGACCTCAGGTGTTAAGTCTCATTGTGCTCGGAGCCGTTTGAGTCATTTTGTATGCAGCCTGGTGCGAGTTGCAGTACGGTAGGTTTCGGCTCGTCTTTCGTAGGGCGATCTGCTACAACGAGTTCACGGGTAGGTGCAGGTAAAAGGACAAAAGGAAACGCGCCGCTGCTACTCGTCGATATAATAGGAGGAGTGACACATGTACAAATTCTTCAGATAGGTGTATTGATTACAATAACAGATGTTCCATTTGAGTGTACAACTTGTCTTTTCTGGCGCACAGCGGTGGGTAGCTGACTGTGAGCGAAACAGGATGGGATAGGCAGTTTTTGCGGCGTGCTCTGTGAAGCCACTAAATGTTAGGTTATAATGTAGGAATTATGAGTATATGTATTATTGGAAACATAGATGTGGAAGCAGAAGTCTTCTCGCAAACAAGGTAAAGATGTTATATATTTATGACTTTCGTTTTGCCAGCGGGTTAGTGTAGATGAGTTGGCTGCTGATTGGCAGTTGGTGAGTAACCACAGGATATACTTAAACAGATTTGATAGTTAGATATTTCCATTTTGTAATGTCTCTAAGATTGGTTGCCACAGGTATGCGTAATCTGATGATTTGTCTTTATGCCTTTTTAGTGAGGTTAGATAACACTTGCTGTATAATTCTCACTGTTTGTGACTCAGTTAGTAAAAAAGATGTAATTTTAGTGAGTAATGTAATTTCAATTGCCAGATGTTGTGGAAAGCCAAACTTAAATTCGAATACAATTTCACCATTAAAAAGGTCAGTGTTAGCAATTCACCATAATCAGTACCGCCTCCCTGTCCAGGTCATATGTTTTTCAAAAACATTGATTTTTTCTTAAATGTTTTCGTTTATCATCCAAGAGAATTTCATGTACGTTTCAAAGTAATACGGCCAGAATTGCACACCGCTGAGCCTGTAGCTAGTACATTTTATTGTTTTGGAGGTAAGACAATTTTATTTTATTTGGTAACCGCACAGCGACCAGAGTTACCAGTTTTGAACAGAGCCAGAGGATTCAGTGCCTATGGGACTGAACGTATTTTGCAGTGACTGTATTTCTTTATTAGTATTGGGAGCTGCATTGCCCAATCAGTTCGTATAAAGTTTTGGCTAACAATAACGCAGAGTAAGTACGCCTCTTAAAGTTACAACACGCTACACGATTACTCTACTTTTGTATGCATTCCCAGTTCAGGGATTCATTCAAAGTAATACCAAGTAGATATTTTATACAACGTTACAACGTGAACTAGGATGTTTACGTTTACATTCTTTGTTAGCATCTGTTGCCCTTTCTTTTACCTCGCCATGGTGAATACGCTGTGGACCTTTCATCTTCCATGCACGCATATGTTGCTGGTTTGACTATCACTCAGGCAGCCTACATTGTTCCACTAAATCATTCGTTTCTAACTCCTAGAAAACGTCTGGCACAATTTGCAATCAACACGCCGCGATTTTTTAGCTCTGTGGGTTGTAATCAACATTGAGTAGCTCCGACTAAATACAGCACACCTCAAAAAACTGGTCTTCTTCATCGCGGAGCTGAGGGCATTATTCACACTAGATGCATGTTTACATCTATAGGTACGTGGATCTGCAAATCTGCCTGGCAAAGGGTTCATCGAACCACCTGCAACTGATTATCTATTATTCCAATCTCGAACAGCGCGCAGAAAAAACGAACGCCTGTATCTTTCCGTGCGAGCCCTGATGATCGTTTCTCCCTATGTAGATAGGCATAAAAAAAATATTTTCGCATTCGGAGGAGAACGTTGGTGATTGCAAATTTCGTGACAAGATTCCGCCGCAACGAAAAACGCCATTGTTTTAATTACGTCCACCCCAAATCCTTTATCATGCCAATGACACTCTCTCCCCTATTTCTCTGTTACACAAAACGTGCTGCTCGTCTTTGAGCTTTCTCAATGCATTCCGTTAATCCTATCTGGTAAGGATCCCACATCGCGCAGCAGTACTGCAAAAGCGAACGGACAAGCGTAGTGTAGGCCGTCTCTTTAGCACATCTGTTGCATTTTGTAAGTGATCTGATA
This sequence comes from Schistocerca serialis cubense, assembly GCF_023864345.2. Classification (NCBI taxonomy): domain Eukaryota; kingdom Metazoa; phylum Arthropoda; class Insecta; order Orthoptera; family Acrididae; genus Schistocerca; species Schistocerca serialis. Next base: position 149,105,559 of record NC_064639.1, on the reverse strand, counting down.
ATGAAACGCTGTCTTTGGTTTGCCTGCCCCACAACATTTTCTGTGTTCTTTCCAATTTACATTCCTCGTAACTCTAATTCCTATGCATTTAGTCGAATTACGGCCTTTAGATAAGACTGGTTTATCGTGCAACCGGAGTTTGACAAGTTCCTTTTAGCACTCATGTGGCTGACCTCACACTTTTCATCATTTAGCGTCAATTTACAATTTACGCACCATACAGATATCTTTTCTAAATCGTTATGTAATTTGTTTCGGTCTTCTGACGACTTTAATAGACGATAAACGACCGCATCATCAGCAAATAATCTTAGATGGCTGCTCAGATTGCCCCTAAGCAGTCAGGAGACCTATAACACTACCTTGGGGAACGCCAGAAATCACTTTTGTTTTATTCGATGAGTTTCTCTCAGTTGCTATAAAATGTGAACTCGCCGATATTGCATATGCACGCAATTTCACTACCAGCCGCTTGTGTGGTACAGTGTCAAAAGCCTTTTCGAAATAAAATTGAAATCCCGTGTTAATAGCATTTACCACTTCCTGTGAGTAAAGAGCTACATACTAAAATGTAAACTTTCACGGCCGGAAATATCATGTCCATTATAATTATCCGGGCTGTTATGCCGTGGTCGGTTGATGAATTCTGTGTCGATTCCCAACGTTTCATCTCCGACTGCGGGAGACATCTTCAAGGGGGTCCGTAACTTGGTGGAAGGTCCAACACACACACTGGCTCGCTACTGACTGCCGCTAAATTCCGTGTCCGCGCGCCCCCGCGCCGCGGCGTGACGTCACGTGTTTTGAAAACATCAGTGCAATTGGCCGCTGTCCGTCGCCGTCGATCGCCGTTGCCATCACCCAGTAGCGGACGAGTGGTACACATCTTCTTTAACACCGGCATCCATATACCGTTTAATTTGACGCCCTCCTCCTTTCGGTTGAAATTATTTGGGTGTTTAGCGATTTCGATTGCCTCCCTGTAGAGCCTTTCGTAGTATCCGCTCGTGGCCGCTAGTACTTGCGTCTCCTCGAAACGAATATTGTGGTTCCCTGGCTGGAAAGCATGCTCCGCAACAGCTGATCGTTCCGTTTCTCCTCTTCTACAATTTCCCTTGTGCTCTTCCAAACGTTTAGAAACAGTTCTTTTGGTGGTACCCACATAAACATCACCACAGCTGCATGGGATCCTATACACTCCAGATTTTTCCATTGGTTTGCGAGCGTCCTTGGCAGGCCTAAGGTATTCCTGTATCTTCCTGGTGGGCTTGTAAATTACGGTAATATTCCGCTTCGTCAAGATCCTCCCTATTCTTTCCGTTACATTTTTAACAAACGGCAGGAAAACCTTAGATTTTGCAGTAGCCTGTACGTCAGTATGATTTCTGCGTGGCTGTCTCAACGCACGTTTTATTTCGGCGGACGAATATCCGTTCTTCGTTAGTGCATTGTGGAGATGTTCCATCTCAGCGTCGAGCAACTCAGGTTCACAAATATTTCTAGCTCTGTCCGCTAACGTCTTGATAACACCCCGCTTCTGTTGTGGGTGGTGGTTCGAATCCCGGTGCAAATAACGGTCCGTGTGCGTGGGTTTGCGGTACACTGAGTGGCCCAAACTACCATGTTCGTTTCTAAACACAAGCACATCGAGAAAATGTAGTTTGCCGTCTACCTCCTCCTCCATTGTAAACTGAATTCTTGAGTTTATACTGTTCAGATGTTCGTGGAACCGGCTTAGTTCCTCCCTACCATGTCTCCACAACACAAACGTGTCATCCACGTATCGGAAACATACATTTGGTTTCTTGCTGGCAGTACCTAAGACCTGTTCTTCGAATTTCTCCATAAAGAACTGTTTCTAAACGTTTGGAAGAGCACAAGGGAAATTGTAGAAGAGGAGAAACGGAACGATCAGCTGTTGCGGAGCATGCTTTCCAGCCAGGGAACCACAATATTCGTTTCGAGGAGACGCAAGTACTAGCGGCCACGAGCGGATACTACGAAAGGCTCTACATGGAGGCAATCGAAATCGCTAAACACCCAAATAATTTCAACCGAAAGGAGGAGGGCGTCAAATTAAACGGTATATGGATGCCGGTGTTAAAGAAGATGTGTACCACCCGTTCACTACTGGGTGATGGCAACGGCGATCGACGGCGACAGACAGCGGCCAATTGCACTGATGTTTTCAAAACACGTGACGTCACGCCGCGGCGCGGGGGCGCGCGGACACGGAATTTAGCGGCAGTCAGTAGCGAGCCAGTGTGTGTGTGTTGGACCATCCATCAAGCTACGAACCCCCTTGAAGATGTCTCCCGCAGTCGGAGACAAAACGTTGGGAATCACCACAGAATTCATCAACCGACCACGGCATAACAGCCCGGATAATTATAATGGACAAAGAGCTACATGTATTTCGCAAGAACGATAGTTTCTAAATCCGTGTTGACTGTCCGTCAATATACAGTCTTACAGTATTAATGTGGTGTCTCCTGAAGGCGAAAAAGTTTTTATCTGGTGTTCTTATGAACAAGAAGCGAAATCTTTTATTTATATTAGTGATATGTAGGAACTACTTCCAGCTTTCTTGATGTGTTAACGCCAGTGCAGTTATTATCTTTTTTACGTAATTGTTGAGTTCGTCTCATATTCCATTTCGAAACAGCGGTCCCTGAACAACAATTAAAGTCAAGTTTCTGAAGGATCATTAGCGTCTAAACTCGTTTCGCAGAATTTTAAAACCGTGCATACACCTGTTGTTGTGGCAAATAAGATTGTTATTAAGCTTACTGGTGCTACTTTTCACCAGAAAAATAACTGAAGGCCAGTCAGGGTAAAATTTTTCATTTCTTCTGTAAATGGCCATCGCAGTTTAAGTTCACGTACAAACAAAAATAAAAAGCCAAAATCCGTTTGTGCCTAACAGACAATTAATACGCCAATACGAGATCAGTGAGATGTCCAACGCGCCATCAGCCGGATCAAGTGATGGGGACTGACAGCGGATTAAAAACGGACCCGTTTCAGTATCGGGAAATTACGATGCTGGCCTGCGATGGCGTTTTAAGCCGCCGGTGATTTCAGGGCCGCCGGCCAGGAAGGGGCCAAACAGAGCGGCTCTGTGCTTCGCCCGCGGGCAGTCGACGGCGTGGGCGGCAGGTTACGTATAAATTGAAAAGCGCTGTAGCCGGCCGTGGATGGCGGAAACGGATGGGGAAGAGGAGAGAGGTGGGGGGAGGTGCTCACGCGTCTGTTCGTCAGTTCACGTCAACGACAGCGCAGCTTCACGCCCCGTCATGTGCGACTCTGTTTACGTTCTCCCTTCATTAGCCCAGTATCAAGCGCGAGCAGGCTGCCATATGTCACACTGTAGCACGCCCTGTTATTATAAGCAGGGCACGTATTTTGTCTCAATGACAAAATTTTCTTACTTCCATCATACATATTATTGGAGGCTGACTGTATAGTGGGGTGGCTCTTAAGTGACACTTTCTCTAAAAACATTACAATTTGTCACAGGTAGCTGATTTTGTCAGTGTAGAAACAGCGATCTGTTGTTTCAATGAATGTTTTTTCTTTTAAAAAAAATCTTTATTAGCTATGATCGCATATAGGAAAATTGTCGTTTCTACCGTTTCTGGTCATCTTCAGATCGGAATATAAAAAGCTAAGTCGAAGATAAGACGTCACCTTTGTCAAATAGCTATTAAAAATCTTGTACTTCAGTCCGGGACCGCGCGACAGCTACGGTCGCAGGTTCGAATCCTGCCTCGAGCATGAATGTGTGTGATGTCCTTAGATTAGTTAGGTTTAAGTAGTTCTAATTCTAGGGGACTGATGACCTCAAATGTTACGTCCCTTAGTGCTCATAGCTATTTGAACCATTTGAATCAATCTTGTAAATGGTCTTCACGGATTTGCCGCCGGATCACGTTGTGCAAATTCCACAATCTTTCCTCGAAGCAACTATCCTACATCTTCAGGTAGTTCAATCTTGCTGACGGCTAGATGCGACTGACGGTATCCGCACGTCGACGCCCCGTTCCTAGAACACGAGCGCGAAGAATGCGCAGGGGCGGTAATCGCGCATACGCAATGATTTGCAGTAATATGATGCCATATTCAAACTCTCTCTGCCGAAAATCGCAGAGCGCAGAGCTTGCGTGTAACGCGAGTATATAGGTCTAGTATGTATAGACAAGAACTTTTCTCGCACATTCAAAGCAGGGTTTAAGTTAGGCATGGTGGTTATAGCCGAAACAACCGGCTTTTTATGTGACTTTTCAGGCTTTCCGACGAACTGTTGCAAATACACTTCTCGAGTTTACAGCAAAATCGTATTGTGTTTAATCCTACAATATTTCATCGATGAATTGCTCGACATCTTCAGTGGTGGCAGTTGCTGCTGTCATCGTTAGAAGGCGTGACTCATGATAATGGCGCGACGGTGTCGGAATTTATCAACCCAGGAGGAGGCAATACGCGTGCGCGGGAAGACGCTCGCAGTTGGAGAAAAGTGACACCTGCTGGGAGCTGCAGAAAGGTTTTCCGCGCGTGCGTTGTGGGCAATGACTGTGCTGCCGAACGCTCCTGTGGTTAAAAGCTGAATTAAATCTCAGCAGTTCGCTCCTTCGAGTTATGAATCGGAATTTCTTGTTTTCTCTGTTTGTTCTGCTCTAATGGCAGTTGGTACTGGATTCCAGGCGGCGCTTAACCGAAAACCTGGATCCCTGTTGATACTATTGTCCACTCTACGAACGTGTATGAACTCTTTAACAACGCAGATCCAGGAACGTGACTCTAGAGATAAAATTTCAGTCTTTTCGTAAAACATGCAGTGCCTCGTGTATAGGCAATGCTCAATTATTGCTGATTCATCAGGCTGCCCTAGGCATGTATGACGCAACGTTCTTGCATGGTTCGGCATCTCTGCCCAATATAAGACTTCCCACATTGGTATGGGATCTTATACTCGCCACATTTCCTGAGGCCAATGTCGTCTTTCACCGAGCACAGTAAATTCCTCAATTTTGCTGGTGGCCGAAAAACACGCTTGATGTCGGCCTTTTGAAGACATGCTGCCAAAATACGGCAAGAACGCCGCTCAATTGCGTGCCTCAGTATTTTCATTTACGTCCCTGCTTTGAATTTGCTTAGAACGCAATGCATGGAGTATGTGACTATCGGAATAGCCGTTCTGTTGGAAAATCATTCTAAGAACGATATTCCTACAGAACGGCTATTCCGATAGACAGATAAAGGTCTCACAGCTCACCAGGCAGACTGTCGGCAAATGAGACCACATGTGCTCTATGCACTAAAGAGAGTAAGACATTACCGTGTTGTGCAGGGTGATGACAACTTGTGGCCTGCAAATATAGCATCGTGTGAGTTGGTTTGCGATAGACTCTATCTCCCAGCGTACCATCGCGTTTTCTTCTGACCATGACATCCAGGAATGGTGAAATGCCGTCTTTTCCACTTCTATTGTGAACTGTATATTCGGATGGAGCGAGTTCAGATGCCGGAGAAAAACAGGTAGTGTCTCTATTCGGTGGGGCCACACCACAAAAGATTATCTACATACCTCCAGAAGCAGGAATGTTTTAGACTTGCCGACTGCAGTGCTTTTCCCTCAAAGTCGTCCATAAAAAAGTTGGCCACCATGGGGGACAGAGGACTTTCCATGGCGACACCGTCCACTTGTTCAAAATACTGGTCTTCGAATAAGAAACAGTTTGTGGTAACCACATGATTATAATGCTACAGTGTTCTCCTCAAACTGGCTGCTGATAAGCTCTAACGGGTCCTGCAGAGGTACTTTCGTAAATAAAAGTAGAACGTCAAAGCTAACCAAAATATTCGACAATTGTAACTTAAGTGTCTTCAGGTGTCCTATGAAGTACTCTGAATTCCGGATGTGATGGTCACACTTGCCTAAGAGGGGTCCCAACAGCGTAGTAATATGTTACACCAGAACACAGGTAGGAGCTCCGATGTTGCTCAATAGCGCATGAAGAGGAGACCCATCATTATGTATCTTTGGTAGGCAATACAGTCTTGGCAGCAGATCCCCCATGACTATAATTACGAAAGAACCTCTGCAGGACTCCTTAGAGCTTATCAGCAGCCAGTTTGAAAAGGGCTTAATGACATTGCTTAAACATGTGCTTACCTCAACTTATTTCTTATTCAGTGACCAGTATTTTGAACAAGTCGACGGTGTCGGCATGGGAAGTCCCCTGTCTCTCCTGGTGGCCAACTATTTTATGGAAAACTTTGAGGAAAAAGCCCTGCAGTCGGCAAGTCTAAACCCTTCCTGCCTCTGGCAGTATATAGACGACATATTAGCGGTGTGGCTCCACAGAATAGAGACATTACCTGTGTTTCTCCGGCATCTGAACTCTCTCCCTCTGAATATACAGTTCACAACGGAAATGGAAAAAGATGGTATTTTACCATTCGTGCACATCATGGTCAGAACAGAAGCATATGGTAAGCTGGCACATAGTGTCTACCGCAAACCAACTCATACGGAGCTATATTTGCAGGCCACAAATTCTCACCACCCTGCACAACTCGGTAGTGTCTTACGCTATTTAGTGGTAAGAGCACATGGGGTGTCAGATGCCGACAGTCTAGCTGGTGGCTACAACACCTAAAAATGGTATTCCAACAGAATGGCTATTCCGATAGACAGATACGCCATGCATTTCGTTCTAACAAAATTCAAAGCAGGGATGTACCGGGTGATCAAAAAGTCAGTATAAATTTGAAAACTTAATAAACCACGGAATAATGTCGATAGAGAGGTAAAAATTGGCACACATGCATGGAATTACATGAGGTATTATTAGAACAAAGTAAAAAACAAAGTTCACAAAATGTCCGACAGATGGCGCTGGACAGCAAAACGTCAGTGATTGCGCATGACAATCGTGTATAAAAGGAGCTGTAATGAGAGAGAGAATCAAATGCGCCAGCAGTCGCAGCATGTTGACGTTACCTGAAAGGCGCTTTTAGTGAAGCTCTATTATCAGAATGGGGAATGTGCTAGTTCAGCGTTACGATCCTATCGTCATAGGAAGGGCATTCGAAAGGGTAAAGGTCTGTTGACAAATGCAGCTGTGGTGAGAATAATTTCCAAGTTCGAAGCCACGGGTTGTTTAGACGATAGACCCCGTAGTGGCCGACCGAGCACAAGGCGTAATGCTGCTGAGACAGTTCAGGAAGAAATGGAGACTGTAGCGGGTGCGTCTATGCACGTGGATGTCAGCGCTCGTTCAGTCGCGCGTCGCACCGGCATTCCATACACTACTGTTTGGTTGGCGCTTAGACGTACCCTCCGATGCTATCCGTACAAAATCCTTCGGCATCATGAGCTGTTACCTGGCGATTTAATGAAGCGGTGGGCACTTGCGGTGTGGGCGTTACAAAAGATAGCGGAAGATGACGATTGGTTGAGTAACGTGTTGTGGACCGACGACGCTCATTTCAAGCTCCAACGCCCACAACTGCAGAATTTGGGCTACCGAAAATCCTAGAACTGTCGTGGAAACTCGATTGCACGACGAGAAAATCACGGTATGGGTTGGATTTACCACATCTACCGTTATAGGGCCTTTTTTCTTCGCGGAAATGCGTGATTCTGGTTTTGTAACTGCTACCGTGACGGGTGAGTGGTACGCCGATATGTTACAGAATCGCATCATCCCCAGCCTGGCTGATAAACTCCTGCTGGAACGTACGATGTTTATGCAGGATGGCACTCCACCCCATGTTGCTAGACGCGTGAAAGATCTCTTGCACGCGTCGTTTGGTGATGATCGTGTGCTCTGCCGCCACTTTCGTCATGCTTGGCTTCCCAGGTCCCCAGACCGCAGTCCGTGCGATTATTGGCTTTGGGGTTACCTGAAGTCGCAAGTGTATCGCGATCGACCGACATCTCTAGGGATGCTGAAAGACAACATCCGACGCCAATGCCTCACCATAACTCCGGACATGCTTTGCAGTTCTGTTCACAACGTTATTCCTTGACTACAGCTATCGTTGAGGAATGATGGTGGACATATTGAGCATTTCCTGTAAAGAACATCATCTTTGCTTTGTCTTACTTTGTTATGCTAATTATTGCTATTCTTGTCAGATGAAGCACCATCTGTCGGACATTTTTTGAACTTTTGTATTTTTTTGGTTCTAATAAAACCCCATGTCATTTCAAGCATGTGTGTCAACTTGTACCTCTCTATCTACATTATTCCGTGATTTATTCAGGTTTCAAATTTATACTGACTTTTTGATCACCCGTAAATAAAGATGCGTAGGCAACCATTGAAATGGCGTTCTTGTCCTATTTTGGCGGCATGTCTTCAAGAATAGAAAGAATCCTCAAAAGGCACGATATCAAGTGTGCTCGGCGGCCACCAGTAAAACTGAGGAATTTATTGTGTTCGGTCAAAGACGATCCTGGCCTTAGGAACCGCGGCGTGGATAAGATCCAGTGCCAATGTGGAAAATCTTACACTGAGCAGAGATGCCGAACCGTGCAAGAACGTTACGTCGAACGTCATCGTCATACACGCCTGGGGGAATCGGATAAATCAGCGGTAGCGGAGCATTGCCTGGACACGAAGCATCGCATGTTTTACGAAACGACTAAAATTTTATCCCCAGTGTCTTGTTCCTGGAAATGTGTTGTTAAGGAGGCCATACACATTCGTACGGCGGACTATCTTTATCAACAGGGATAGAGCTTTTCATTTAACCGCCGCCTCGAATCCAGTAGTGACTGCCATTACAGCTAAACAAATAAAGAAAACAAGAACATCCGACTCATGACTCTGCGCAACGCACTGCTGAGATTTAATTCAGCTTTTCGCCACAGGAGCGTCCGGCAGCACTGTCATTGACCACAGCGCATGCGCGGAAGACCTTTCTGCCGCTCGCAGCAGGGAGCACGAGGAGCGCCGCTTTCCTCAAACTGCGAGCGTCTTCCCGCGCACACGTACTGCCTGCTCCTGGCCCGATAACTTTCGACACCGCCGCGCGAACATCATCAAAAAAATGGCTCTGAGCACTATGGGACTCAACTGCTGAGGTCATTAGTCCCCTAGAACTTAGAACTAGTTAAACCTAACTAACCTAAGGACGTCACAAACATCCATGCCCGAGGCAGGATTCTAACCTGCGACCGTAGCGGTCTTGCGGTTCCAGACTGCAGCGCCTTTAACCTCACGGCCACTTCGGCCGGCGAACATCATCAGTCACGTCTTCTACCAGTGACAGCAGCGATTACCACCACCTGGAGATGTCGAGCAGTTATATCGAAGAAATATTGTAGGGTTTACACAATACGACCCAGCGCCAAACGCGAGTAGTGTATTTGCAACCGGTTTTCGGTTATATTGTTTTCTCTTTTTTTTTTCAAGCCTATTTAACCTGACTGTTAAAAACGATAAAAATAATCAGTTTCTGATGTAACCAATTTTCAGTTTTTTATTCTTATTATTTCCCTTATTGATGGCGACTCCATGGAGTGCTGTGTACACAACGACCATATGATAAGTAACATTAGAAGGAAGGTCAGCGTTGGCTGTAATTTTGATGATTTATTAACAGCAAAATCTATTTTCGATCACGTAATGATCATCTTCAGTGCTTTAGGGTACAAATTAAAGCTCGTAGGCACTGGTGTCTAGTTATTATCAGTAGCAGAAGCTATGAAACGATCACCATAACTCAAATCGACTTTGCTGTTAATAAATCATCAAAATTACTGCCAACACTGACCTTCCTTCTGATTTTATTATTTCCTGTTATAAACGTAGAAATCGAACAAAGACTGAAAAGTTTTGACTCCCTCAGTGTAAAGACACATATAATCAGAATATTAGATTAAACGTGCAAATAAAAGAAAGCTTAGTCCGCCTACCGTTCACTGCTTTTCTCGTAAAGCGATAAGTCGTTTAATACTACCAAAAAAGCATTATTTTTCTACTGATTCTAATTTTTTGAAACTCTGCTCAAAAATCATGCTGTAATCGGAGGTTTGGGTATTACGGATAGTGAGTTGTAAAGGTTGAAGGATTGAAAAATTACTTTTTTCGTCTTAATTTGTCCGTTTTCATGGCTGCAAGCAGATACAGGCACGTCATGTAATCACAGGCAGTAAATCAGCTATTTTCTATTTTTATACAATGAATGAATTGCTGTTAAGTTTTTAATTTATTACTGTTCCCATGAATTCCATCCTTTTTTTATTTGATAGAAGTGGCAGACAAATCTTTAAACTTTTGAGACATTTGAAGCAATCTACTTAATTGCTGTGTCACTTTGTAAAAATATTTCCAGACCAGATTAGGTGCCGTTCTGCAATACAAGAGATGTTCGGCAATGACACACTGCGACACATCTTACTGAAATTGTACAACACGCGATTACACCTCACGCCACATTATTCAGAACTAAAATATCGGCATAGTTTTCACCCGGTCGGTTTTTCCCATCCCTAGTTCAAGTCGCAGTCGCCTTTCGCTACTCGAGGTGGAAGAAAGAGTCGCACTTCAAAACAGCACTCGGAAAATGCAACAACATTCTGCCACAGGAACAAAGGATTTTTTAAAAAGCTCATCTTTCATGTCAAGAGGAGAGACAGGACGCGCGTATAACTTTATTTTTTTGAGCCTTGCGGAAGCTGGCAAGCTGGCCATGGGACACGGTGATTCTAGTTATGGTGTAAACGCAAGCAGGCCTTAACAGCCCGTCAAGGGAAGGAACGAAGTGCCGCCTACCGTCCCAGAATGCAACAACAATCTGCCACAGAACCAATCAACAGAGGCTAAAAACACAACCCTTTAGGTCTCAGCGGATCGTACCAATATGTCAATAAAACAAATGATAAACTGGTTTTTCCCCCAGCTAGTGGATATCATTATTCATCGGGCCTGCGTGGTTCACTTATTCTTCTCAAATGCACACAGTATTTTTGTGCATTTGATGAAGTAATGGATAAATTTGTTTTATGGAAGAAAAACGAACGGCGCTGTAGCCCCACTGAAACTATAAGTGGACATATGAAGAATATTAAAAAAAGCGAGAACACATAAAAGAAAATTGCTTGGCGTCATCATCAGATAAGCCGTAGTATTAATTAACATTCACAACAAATGCTGTCGCGTTTATGCCACATCCATGCCCACGTTTGTTATAGTTTATTTGCTATGATTTAATACAGAGTATTGGAAGATTTTCTTACGGGAGGCTAACTAGTTGGTAGGATCAGAAAGCAGACCCATCGAAGGACGCGCCAAATGGTCACAGCGTGAGAAAAGCCGGGAGAGCAAGAGACAAATGGTACTGAAGCAGAGACAGTGGGGATTCACTTACCACGCTGGACGCCAAGAAGCGAATCTTTTATTGTTTATGTTCACTGTTTGGGTACTAATATACAGTTCCAACATATCTGATAACGTTACTTGCACTGAGAACTTGTTAACAATAATTTCAATATCAATCATCAGGAAACGGCAATTACAAAATTTGATTACTATCAGTGCTTATCGATGGAAAGAACGGACCAGTCGCAAGTGCGCGCTGAGAAGCCAGGTGCAAGAGCGCTAAGACAGCTCACAACTAGTCTACGATCGGTTTCACAGGATTTAATATATGAATCCGTGTATAAAAAACTGATCTCATGTAAGGACAAAAAACAGTCTGTTGAAAAATTGCTAGTGTGTGAAGAGCTACTCCAAGTAAAGACGGATTTAATTGTTGAAGTTGCCTCTGAAAACATATTTCTGTGATCTCACGTGGATTCCATAGATCTTGTAAACATTTTGTAACTTTGGCGGTGCTGGGAGACTAATGATGGATTACAGTGAATCTTGTTAAGAAATTTAACGACACACTGCATTTAGAAACCGTTTTAATCATTTTGCGATTGGACAAATGAAACAGAATTAGTTGGAGTCCTAACATTTTACAATTCTCATTACGCTTAACATTTAAACCTGCCCACTTACCACATTCATCATTATGCACTGTTTATTGCACAAGCATTAGAGCTCGCGACTGAGGAGAAAAAACCATCAGGCATAACGTCTATGAGACACGTAGTGAGCAAGTTCGACTACAATTCAGTAAGTGTGGGAGATTGGGAGGGTGTTAGACGCACTTGGCTTTCTTACCTAAATCACACGTTGAATCACTGGGCGTCTCCGTGTCATATTGTGGCACATGATGTTTCGAACATTCATTCCTTTGTCTGCTGTGAGAGTGTTACAACGCGATGACTCAACAGGTTAAAACATTTTTTTTAAATATATACACGAACGCAAATGATGATTATAAAATCGTTCTTCACATCTAACTCAAATTAAATTCCCTGCTTAACACTGTATCCGCTAATGTTATTGTTGTGGTCTTCAGTCCTGAGACTGGTATGATGCAGCTCTCCATGCTACTCTATCCTGTGCAAGCTACTTCATCTCCCAGTACGCATTGCAACCTACATCCTTCTGAATCTGCTTAGTGTATTCATCTCTTGGTCTCCTCCACGATTTTTACCCTCCATGCTGCCCTCCAATACTAAATTGGTGATCCCTTGATGCCTCAGAACATGTCCTACCAACCGATCCCTTCTTCTAGTCAAGTTGTGCCACAAACTCCTCTTCTCCCCAATCCTATTCAATACCTCCTCATTAGTTATGTGATCTACCCATCTAATCTTCAGCATTCTTCTGGAGTATCACATCTCGAAACCTTCTATTATCTTCTTGTCCAAACTATTTATCGTCCATGTTTCACTTCCATACATGGCTACACTCCATACAAATACTTTCAGGAACGACTTCCTGACACTTAAATCAATACTCGATGTTAACAAATTTCTCTTCTTCAGAAACGCTTTCCTTGCCATTGCCAGTCTACATTTTATATCCTCTCTACTTCGACCATCATCAGTTATTTTGGTCCCCAAATATCAAAACTCCTTTACTACTTTACGTGTCTCATTTTATTGATCTAATTCCCTCAGCATCACCCGAAATATTTCGACTACATTCCATTATCCTCGCTTTACTTTTGTTGATGTTCATCTTATATCCTCCCTTCAAGACAATGTCCATTCCATTCAACTGCTCTTCCAAGTCCTTTGCTGTCTCTGACAGAATCACAATGTCATCGGCGAACCTTAAAGTTTTTATTTCTTCTCCGTGGATTTTAATACCTACTCCGAATTTTTCTTTTGTTTCCTTCACTGCTTGCTCAATATACAGATTGAATAACATCGGCGAGAGGCTACAACCCTGTCTCAATCCCTTCCCAACCACTGCTTCTCTTTCATGTTCCTCGACTCTTGTAACTGCCACCTGCTTTCTGTACAAATTGTAAATAGCCTTTCACTCCCTGTATTTTACCCCTGCCACCTTCAGAATTTGAAAGAGAGTATTCCAGTCAACATTGTCAAAAGCTTTCTCCAAGTCTACAAATGCTAGAAACGTAGGTTTGCCTTTTCTTAATATAGCTTCTAAGATAAGTCGTAGGGTCAGTATTGCCTCATGTGTTCCAACATTTCTACGGAATCCAAACTGATCTTCCCTGAGGTCAGCTTCTACCAGTTTTTCCATTCGTCTGTAAAGAATTTGCGTTAGTATTTTGCAGCTGTGGCTTATTAAATTGATACTTCGGTAATTTTCACATCTGTGAACGCCAGCTTTCTTTGGAATTGGAATTATTATATTCTTCTTGAAGTCTGAGGGTATTTCGCCTGTCTCATTCATTTTGCTCACCAGATGGTAGAGTTTTGTCAGGACTGGCTCCCCCAAGGCTGTCAGTAGTTCTAATAGAATGCTGTCTACTCCTGGGTCCTTGTTTCGACTTACGTCTTCCAGCGCTCTATCAAACTCTTCACGCAGTATCATATCTCCCATTTCATCTTCATCTATATCCTCTTCCATTTCCATAATATTGCCCTGAAGTACATCGCCCTAGTATAGTCCATCTACATATTCCTTCCACCTTTCCGCCTTTCCCTCTTTGCTTAGAACTGGATTTCCATCTCAGCTCTTGATATTCATACATGTGGTTCTCTTTTCTCCAAAGGTCTCTTTAATTTTCCTGTAGGCAGTATCTACCTTACCCCTAGTGGGATAAGCCTCTACATCCTTACATTTGTCGTCTAGCCATGCCTGCTTAGCCATTTTGAACTTCCTGTCGATCTCATTTTTGAGACGTTTGTATTCCTTTTTGCCTGCTTCATTTACTGCATTTTTATATTTTCTTCTTTCATCAATTAAATTCAGTATTTCTTCTGTCACCCAAGGATTTCTACTAGCCCTCATCTTTTTACCTACTTGATCCTCTGTTGCCTTCACTACTTCATCCCTCAAAGCAACCCATTCTTCTTCTACTGTATTTCTTTCCCCCAGTCTTGTCAATCGTTCCCTTATGCTCTCCCTGAAACTCTGTACAATCTCTGGTTTAGTCAGTTTATCCAGGTCCCATCTCCTTAAATTCCCACCTTTTTGCAGTTTCTTCAGTTTTAACTAATATGTCGATCTAATTAATTTGTTGCTGCTGTGTTCCAAACTATTCCAGCATTAGCAAATAATTTGAATTGCATGCATTGCATCTTAATTCTAGTTTTGACTTCTAAGCTAGATGCAAGTAAATCCGTGACCATTAAAGACTCTTTATTTTTCTTGTACATTCAAGATATGTGTTGTATGAAACTTCGGTGGACCATAAGAATTCAGTTCGAAAGTCGTTAGAGACTCCAAAATTCGTCAAACCCTCGTCTATATAGTGTAAAAACGCTAAGCAAAGTGTAATATCCGCTATGAAAATCATCTACATAGTAACGAAGGTAAATATTGCTACAAGCAAATTTTCCGTATTAAAACAGCTGTTATATACTAAGGATATCTTCATTTGACGAAATTAACTTTCAGTGGCAATGAAAATTATGAAAGTTATGATAGTATTAATGATATAGAGGATAAAGTGTATAAAATAGTTGCTGATTATAGTTTATCGAAAATAAAGTCAGCCAGATAGAATTCAGTTATGAGAAAGTAGTCTACTGACGTTACTCAAACAGAAACTCTGCATATATATGTGAAAACAGTGGAGAATGGGAAAATGTGCACTCACTGCTTAACACTGTCTCCACTAACAGGATGTACTGCGAGAAATATATATTCATGTTTTGTAGGAATTTTTGATATGTATGGCACTGATAAGAGCAAATGCTCCTCAGCTGTTACTGATGGTGCATCCATTACGAGAGGAGTTCGATCTGGGCTCCCAATTTTTAAGAAGAACAACCCCCATATATTACCTGTGCATTGCATGGGCCATCGTTAAGCTGCAGCAGTCAGTCAAGCAGCTGAATACTGTGTGGAGCTTGTAGAGTTTCAAAATATTCTAAACGGAGTATATAGTTACTTTGAACAGTCACCAATGAATTTCAAAGTATTAAAAGATATGCAAAAAATACTTAATGAGCTGAGGGAAAAAAGTTTAACACTTTTGAGATTCGTATTGACAATACAAAGGCTGCAATTCTTTGGTATCTGTGCTGGAGAAAGAGAAATAACACATCCCTTCTGGATTACTAAAAAATGTAAAGTGTCTAACACTTTTGTCAGTATTGTCATGTATGCAAGACTTCATGTTACTTGTTGACAAATCGAGTTTGCATTTTTAAAATTTAAGTCCCGTGTGCATACTAATTTACTTGAACTCATTCATACCAGAACTGGAGGACGTTAACTTGAAATCTGTTTCAAATTACAGTTATTTTCTTGTTAAGTACCTTCAGAATTTCAAGAAGGTGAATTCGACTTTCTTGGAAACGTAATACAAGATTGCAGCACAGAAGTGTTATTAAGTACACAGTTTGCAAATTATTAGATTAATAGAGCATAAATTTAAATGTCGGACTAAGAGATTTAGATAAGATAGGAGTATCTAATAGACTGTATTCTAAAAACTACAGAAATGATGACGAGAATGACAATAAATAAATCACATAAATATATTCACTAATTAATTCTGCCATGTCTATTTAAATGATCTGTTACTGTCATAGTCATTGTTTAAGATAGTGTTGAACAGTAGATGCACTGGAATGAATTTTAGAGAGCTTCATTTATGATAATAAGGTGAGTAAATAATTCCCTCTTATGATTTAATTATAGAATACGCCTCTGTCCACTACACACAGTTGATTGCAGCGAGGGTTTAGTTGCTTGAACGACATAAAAATGGAAATTATAAATCGTCTTTCTGTGGAAAGAATTAGTAAACTACAGATAATTAATATTGAAGGGCCATCTTACAACGATTTTGGTTTTGGAAACACATTGATTGTGTGTATTAATTGCGTGGTCTATGCATAAAAACCGACATATTATAATGTGATATGACATAACGTAATGCAAAATCCACAAATCAATACTGACATTTTACTGTAGTGTAGATATCGTATGGAATGTGTGAATCTTTATGTGTAAAAGCTACTATTAAAAAAATAATAAAATTTCATTTAACATATCACTGTTAACTCGAGTTCAGTATACACATGTTGCTCTTTTCAAACCCTCATTAACAGTATAATTTATAAAATTTTCTGTCAGCAGAATTTTGCACAAACTTTTCACTTTTTGCACAAATGTAAATTCTGATGTGTGCACTTTTCCGTTATCATTTCATTTTGTAGCATAAAAGTGATTCAAAGCGACAACGAAAGCTCCGTCAGAGGCTTGATTTCTCATATTTTATTACGATTGTATTACGATGATCATGTCTCGCTTGTAAGGTGGGCACTAATATAATATTTTCTCATTCAGACGAATAAGCTGGTGCTTGAAACTGAGATCCTTCCTCAACGAGAAACGCCTTTCTTTACTGGTTGCCACCCGAACTAGCTTATCATATGCCCCTTTCGCCTATTCCGTGACAATACAAAATGAGCTGTCCTTCTTTGGACTCTTTCGATATTCTTCGTCGATTCTACGTGGTAAAGATCTCATGCCGCACAGCAGTACTTCTACAGAAGACAAGCGTAGTATAGGCGGTCTCTTAAGTCGATTTGTTGCATATTCTCTCTGCTAATAAAACACAGTCTTTACTTACCCTTCTCGATGGCATTTTCTTTGTGATAGGTCCCATTCAAGATATTCGTAATTGTAATCCCTAAGTATTTTATTGAATTTACCGCTTTTAGATTTGTGTGATTTGTCGTGTAACTGAAATTAAACAGATACCTTTTAGCACTGATGTTAATGACCTCACACTTCACTATTTACGCTGACGTGACAGAAGTCATTTGATAGTGATATGCATATACTCAGATGGCGGTAGTATCGCGTACACAAAATATCAAAGGGCGGTGCAATGGCGGAGCTGTTATTTGTACTCAGGAGATTCATGTGAAAAGGTTTCCGACGTGATTATGGCCGCACGCGGGAATGAAGTGGCTTTGGAGGCGGAATGGTAGATGGAGCTAGACGCTTGGGGCATTCCATTTGGGTATTCCGAAGGGAACTCTGTATTCCGAGATCCACAGTATCAAGAGTGTGCAGACAGTACCAAATCTGAGGCATTACCTCTCACCACGGACAACGCAGTGGCCGACGCTCTTCTCTTAACGACCGAGAGCAGCGGCGATTGCGTAGATTTGTCAGTGCTAACAGACAAGCAACACTGCGTGCAATAACCACAGAAATCAATGTGGGACGTACGACTAAAGTACCCATTAAGACAGTACGACGAAATTTGGCGTAAATGGCCTATGGCAATACACGACTTAAGCTAGTGCCTTTGTTAAGAGCGTGACATCGCCAGCAGCGCCTCTCCAGGGCTCGTGACCATATCGGTTGTACCCAGACGACTGGAACATCATGTCCTGCCGAACTGAATCGATCATTGACAGAGACAGCATGCTTCAATAATACTGCAGCGGACTTCCAACAAGTTGAGTCCATGACACTTCGAGTTGCTGCACTAGACTTGGTAAAAGAAGGTCCAAATCGATATTATGAAGTATCCCATGACTTTTATCTCCTCAATGTAAAGTACGAGAGCCCACGACCAAAACCATGTCTAGTAGTTTAACGGCCAAAATCGTACAAAATAGTTAGATTATATGAACTTGAACACCATAGGTGGGCAGTCACAGCTTCGCGGGGACCGTTTCTGGCATATGCTATTATCGCAATATGTCAGATATTAAACAGGTACACAGTCTTTGTCATTTCTTGTAGAATTTTTGTTTTCAGACGTTCCGATCGTAGTGTATGGACTGAGACAGACTGAGCACATTCTCAAAAATGAAAACAAATTTTAATGAAAACTGTTATAGCCACGCAGTCATATTTTTTAAAACCTTTTGAATGGCTATTGGGATTGTCAAAATACTATTTTCAGACATTTTCGGTATTACCTATACTCGCAAAAGCGGAAAGAATGTTCGGGCACTGTCGCTCGATTCACCACAGAGCATACGGCAGTATTCTGTTTTGACCGTTGTAACGACAGTCATTTAAACTGTCCATAAAGTACCTGGTAGCAAGATCCAAGAAGTGAGGCTAGAACATTTATTTGGGTTGCTTTTAGCGTTATACTTACAAGAAAAAAGTATTGAAAAAGTGCTGTGTCATCCGATAACCTCAGTACAGTTATCATTTTGTCAAATGGGTGGAACAGCAAACAAAACCGACAAATCGGCGTTGATGCGAGACCTTAAAAAAAAAAAAGACTGAAGGCAGTGATCTGGAATCTGTAAATATTTTGATCATAGCCGGATTCCTTTTACTGCACACCTTAAGAGACATGCCACAAATAATCAGAGATCACCCGCCGGCCGCTGGTGGCCGAGCGGTTCTAGGCGCTTCAGTTTGGAACCGCGCGACCGCTACGGTCGCAGGTTCGAATCCTGCCTCGGGCATGTATGTGTGTGATGTCCTTAGGTTGATTAGGTTTATGTAGTTCTAAGTTCTAGGGGACTGATGACCTGAGATGTTAAGTCCCATAGTGCTCAGAGCCATTTGAACCATTTGAAGAGATCACCCGAGGAAACTTTTTGCACGCGTTGCGTGAACAGGACGTTGCAAGCATCGATCTGACATTTGACAGACATTCTGTCCGGCCATCAACGACACCCAGCAGCGTTTGCGCGAAGGTATAACATCGGTAGATTTTCATATATCAGGACTATAACATGTTAGACCAAAGGATTTCACAAAAGAATGAAGCTACTGTTAAATTTTTTAATTAATAATTGGTCACAACAGGAAAAGACGCAATGATCGCATCGAAAACCATCCACAGTAATCAAGAGTGTGCTATGAGTATTGGGTTGAAGACGGTACTGTAAATCAAACAATTAATGAAGATTACCTCGTCAAGAATACGAGGGTCAGACACCAAGAATATTTACTGTTTTTGTCCAATTAATCAACGAGATCGAATATGTTACGAACGGCTGCGATTACAGTTCTGCATTCTGTCGCAAGAGGAGAAGAGCCATTTACAATGATGAAAAATTACACACGCTGTCAAAAGGCTTTCACAGATTTAAGCCGATATACACCTATTACGGGAATTAATTGACTGTCTTAAAAGGATTATCGTGCAGATTATACAACGAAAATAATTAATGATGTCTATTCGGCTATAATGTGGTTTTTTACAAAAACATGTAAAATGAAATGTTAACATTCTTTTACAACACTAAATCTGGATTTATCTAATTACTAATACTGCAGTATACCGCTGTGTGAAGCAGAATTATAACGCCATTTGTTCAGAAAAAATTAACTGCGTAAATACCTTGCAAAGCTCATACGAAGAATTTAACCGATTTACATGACATATATTTCGTATGCTATGACAAAGAGGGAGATTACGATTTTCTTGGATCTCCGGTAGCCAACTACCACAAATGAACGACGTTATCTTAGACGAAGAATCAACAACCATATAAGGTAGAGTTCACATGAATTTTATTGTAATATTTTTCTGAAGAAATGAGTAATTTATTTTCCAGAAGAAAAAGTTAAATATCTTAGCAGTGACCCGGAGAATGATTTTGATTACGACGATAATGATGATGAGGGTGACACTGGTTAAGAACGTGTACTTTTGCACTTTAATTAAACTGTGTTTTCCGAACATTAACCCAGTTTCATTTCGTGAAATTTATTTAAAAAATCTTCCAAGTTGTTCAGTACGACGCTTATGAATAAGCTCATTATTCATCATCTCAGATTTAGAGGGTTTGTGCTTATTCATTGACTTGCAACATTGATTTTCATATGATTTTTACTGATTTTTTAGTATCGATAAGTTTTCTTATTAGAAAAGGGCTGCACTATTTGTCTGATATAAATTATTTCTACATCGGGTAAACTTTTTTTATCACGTCCAATAGTTCTCAGACGTAATACATTCTTACCAATCGGCCAAATTTTTTTAATATTTTCAAAACATTTTCATCATGGAAGGTGCTCAGATTTTCTTCGGAAAAAGGTTTTTTCTCATTAATTTACCCAAATCTGCTAGTAAAACAGATTTCAGGCAGTTTACTAAGATTTTTGTCTTGTTTTTTAAGTGCTTCCCAAATTTGCTCCACGCTGCAGGAGTCTGACAACCGTGTTTTCTTTATCCTAGATACATTCAACTACATTCCAAAACTCAGACGTATTGCTATGATACTATTCAGTAAAATTTGTTGACATGTTTGAAAACACGTTTATACGAAACAGGACGCGAAAAATTCCTGAAACTGGGTTTTGAACGTATTGCTATTAGTCAAAAATTTTTGTCTAAATCATTTTGTAATTCGTATTGATCTTCCGATGACTTTACTACACGGTAAATCATCTACTAAGACTCTAAGAGGGCATCTCTGATTGTCTCCTAAATCACTTATATCGATTACAAAGATCAGAGAGGCTATATAGCTTCTGATTTACTCGACGGCTTTCCATCAGTTGCCATGAACTCTGACGTTTCTGAGAGCAAATCGCGAATCCAGTCGGACAACTAAGACAATAGTCCACAGGCACGAATTTCCTTTAAAGCCGCTTGTGAGGAACAGTATCAAAAGCATTCTGCAAATCTAGAAACATGGAATAACTTTGAGATTCACTATCAGTAAAACTCATTACTTCATCAGAATAAAGAGCGAAGTGTGTTGCACAAGAACGATTTTTTCTGGATCCGTGTTCCAGGTAAGCCGGCCGTTGTGGCCGAGCGGTTCTAGGCGCTTCAGTCCGGAACCGCGCTGCTGCTGCGGTCGCAGGTTCGAATCCTGCCTGTCAACTAGCATGGATGTGTGTGATGTCCTTCAGTTTCTTAGGTTCAAATGGTTCAAATGGCTCTGAGCACTATGGGACTCAACTGCTGAGGTCATTAGTCCCCTAGAACTTAGAACTAGTTAAACCTAACTAACCTAAGGACATCACAAACATCCATGCCCGAGGCAGGATTCGAACCTACGACCGTAGCGGTCTTGCGGTTCCAGACTGCAGCGCCTTTAACCGCACGGCCACTTCGGCCGGCTCAGTTTCTTAGGTTTAAGTACTTCTAAGTCTAGGGGACTGATGACCTCAGATGTTAAGTCTCATAGTGCTTAGAGCAATTTGAACCATTTTTTCAAGGTAACAACAGATTTTTACCCGCGGATAAACGTAGTGCAGCCCAGTAAACGTTTCGCCCATACAATGACGGGAAACAAAAGCTGTCCAGCAGACATACCTTTGTAACTTGCACCTACTTTCCAAGCGCAATCGCATATGTGTTAAACCAATTTATACAAAGTTACTTTTCTAAACTGTAAAGGTGCCAAGCACAATTTATATAGAATGTAGTGCTTCCCTGCTTCAGCTGCCACCAGGTAACTCATCTACATCTACATCTAAATCTAAATAGATACTCTGCAAGTTACACTCGTCCGAGTGGTTCTAGGCCCTTCAGTACGGAACCGCGATGCTGCTACGGTCGCAGGTTCGAATCCTATGTTGGGCGTGGATGTGTGTAATGTCCTTAGGTTAGTTAGGTTTAAGTAGTTCTAAGTCTAGGGGATTGATGACCTCAGATGTTAAGTCCCTTAGTGCTCAGAGCCATTTGAACCATGTTTGAGGGGTTCATCGAACCAACCACCTTCACAGTAATTCTCTATTATTCCACTCTCGAACAGCGCGCGGAAATGACGAACATCTGTATCTTTCCATGCGATCTCTGATTCCCTTATCTTATTATGATGATCGTTTCTCCTTACATAGGTCGGCATCAACAAAATATGTTCGCATTCCGAGGAGAAAGTTGTCAATTGAAATTTCGTGAGAAGATTCCGCCGCAACGAAAAACGTCTTTATTTTAGCGGTGTCTGTCCCAAATCCTACATCATGCCAGTGACACTCTCTCCCTTATTTGCCGATAGTAAAAAACTTGCTGACCTTCTTTGAACATTATCGATATACTCGGTTAATACTGTCTGGAAAGGATCCCAAACCGAGCAGCAGTACTCCAAAAGAGAACGGACAAGCGTAGAGCAGATAGTCGCTTTAGTTAAAAAATGGCTCAAATGGCTCTGAGCACTATAGGACTTAACATCTATGGTCATCAGTACCCTAGAACTTAGAACTACTTAAACCTAACTAACCTAAGGACATCACACAACACCCAGCCATCACGAGGCAGAGAAAATCCCTGACCCCGCCGGGAATCGAACCCGGGAACCCGGGCGTGGGAAGCTCGAAGGCTACCGCACGACCACGAGATGCGGGCAGTCGCTTTAGTAGATCTGTTGCATCTTCTAAGTATTCTGCCAATAGATCATAGTCTTTTGTTCACCTTACTCCACAACATTTTCTAAGTTTATTTCCAGTTTAAGTTGTTCGTAATTGTAATTCCTAGGAATTTAGTTGAATTTAGGCCTTTAGATTTGACTGATTTTTGGTGTAACCGAAGTTTAACGGATTCATTTTAGCACTCATGTGCAAGTCCTCACACTTTCCATTATTTAGGGTCAATTGCAAATTTTCGCAGGCTATAGATATCTTGCCTAAATCGTTTTGCAACTGGTTCTGATCTTCTTATGAGTTTACTAGACAATAAACGACAGCATCATTTGCAAACAACCTAAGACGGCTGCTCAGATTGTATCCTAAATCGTTGACATACATAAGGGGCTGCAGAGGGCCTATAAGATTACTTGGGGAACGCCAGAAATTACTTCTGTGTTACTCGACGACTTTCCGTCTTTTACTACAAACTGTGACGTCTCTGACAGATAATCGCAAATCCTGATGCATAAGTGGGACGATGTTCCATAATAACCCAATTTGTTATAAGCTGGTCACGTGGAAAACATATCTTCTAGATCCTAGACTGTACGTACACTGTCTGATAAAAAAATATCTGGACGCTACTATAAAGCGGTATATTAATATGAGTTGGTCACTCTTCGCCTTTTTGACGACTTGAACTCTGCTGGAGACACTTTCAATGAGGTGTCTGAATGTCTGTGGAAGAATGGTGGAACATCCTTCCTTAACAGCTGAAATCAGAGAACATAGTGATGTTGGACGGATTCAGATCATGAATCTAGGTAGGCCTGTCCATTTCAGCAATGTTACTGTCCGCAAACCATTGGCTCATAGATTCCACTTTATGACAGAATGGATTCTCAGGCTGACACAAACATCCATCGGCTCCGAACTGCTGCTCTTCTGTGTTCACGAAACAGTGCTGTAAAATTAGTTCACATTTTGTACATTTAGTGCTTTTTTTTTTTTTTTTTTTTTTTTTTTTACTGTAGTGAGGAGACCACGCCCTCACCAAGAAAAACACGTTACATCGAATTGTCGCAGGGTATAGCGTGATTCATCACTCCAGATCACTTGTTGCCAAAGTCCACCCCGATAGCTGAGTGGTCAGCGTGACGGATTGCCGTCTTACAGGCCCCGGTTCGACGCCCGGCTGGGTCGGGGATTTTCTCCGCTCAGGGACTGGGTGCTGTGTTCTCTTCATCATCATTTCATCCCCATCCGGAGCGCAGGTCGCCAAATGTGGCGTCGAATGTAATAAGACCTGCACCAAGGCAGCCGGACCTGCCCCGCAAGTGGCCTCCCGGCCAATGACACCAAACGCTCATTTCCGTTTTCCACTTGTTTCCAGACATCCACTGTCCAGTGGTGTAACTCTTCATATCAAAAGAATCCTTAGCACCATCTACAGAAATGTGTGGCTTATGAGGGGATGCACGACCATCGTACCTCATTCCTTTTAACTCCCTGCGAGCAGTGATTTTACTAACTGATCTGCTGGTATCACTTTGGAAGTAACTAGTGATTTCTTCCCCCCATTTCACGTGCCTTTTAACTTCTGTCCTCCGCACTGCTGGGTGGTTCGTGTCCGTCAGTCCATTAGCTATTCCTTGTCTTAGTTCAGCTGTAATTGTTGCTTCGCATTGTCACTACACAATCACTTCACCGATAGTTCTTTTGGACAGCTTCATAAGTGTTTAAATGTCTCTGATGGACTTGTCACTCAGGTGACGTCCAATGGCTAGTCCATGTTCGAAGACAATGAGCTCTCCAGACCGCCCCATTCTGCTGTTAACTACTTTCACACTGACAACACAACGCTCCCCGCCTCCTTTTATACCAGCGTCCATCTCTCCTGATATCCACTGTGAGCGATGTGTGGGTGCTATTCTGTCATTCTGCGCAACGGATTAATCTGAGATGTACCCTTTACCCTGTGGCTCCTGCAAGATGCAATTTCCACCCCCACACTACTACAGAAGTCAGACAGACGCTCCTAACGTTCGAAAGAGAAATGCCTGAAAATCTTTCAGCAATAAATATCTTCTGGAGTCGTCCGCTGTAAACAAATGACACAAAAATTAACAAAATTTCTTACACAACTAGTGGGATACTTGGGTCCTGGAGTAGTGATAGTTAGTGTAAGAAAAACATGAAACTAACGAAAATTATTATTTTTTTGCTAAAATTCTGAGAAATCACTATGGCACTTTTAGTTATGAACTGAAAAAGTTATTTCCGGGTTCTTTTCGGAATGTGAAGTTATCTCTTAAGGATAGGATTCGCTAATGAAATTTCTATACAAACTTTAAGATTGTTATTGATTGGCAGAATGGCTGAGAGCTGTGCCTACTCAACTTGAATAATTATCCACTAGAATGTTGCTAGGTATGGTCGAGGCTGTCGCGTGTGAAATGCAGTGAAGGGTACTGTTGTGGAGGAAATATGGGGCTCGCAATAGCTGTAGCACGCAATACTGTAAGCTGCGATGACTGCTGTCTGCGCTGCTCGCTGCTGACAAATAAGATAACTCTCGTTCTATCTGGATTGACCTTCGCCAATCAAACTCTCCCTATGCCTTGATGAAGTCAAAGGCTCCTATTTGCCCCTATTCTAACTATTGGCATGGTACATTGGTCAGATAACCAGTCCACCGCGATGCCACTCAAAAATTCGCTCACAAGCTGTCCGTTCACACCACACAATAAGTGTGGCAGCCAACACAGTAAACAACGCTTAATTGCAAGGACTCAATATAGAGTTGCACGGCGATTCGCTCTCGACAGAGGTGGTCTCCCAGTGAAGTACTGAGGAGAGACTTGTTCCTTCCTCTTCGAGTACACGTACGAGCACACACGCTCTCGTTACATGTTCTCGCTCCAAGAGCGACAATGGAATGGCCTCTCTCCACACCAGACATGAAGGGGTATATCTTTTGATCTCTTCCATTACTCCTTCAGCACAAGGCATCAGAAATATCGTCTGCCAATCAAGATTGCTCTTCTTCAATGGGAGAATGACGTTTCGTTTCTGGGGGACTGATGACCTTCGCTGTTTAGTCCCCCTTAAACATCCCAACAACCACCACCACCACGTTTCGTTTAAGGCGACTAATCCGGAAATCTGTAGCATCAGCATTTGGTGTTTGCTGTCTCCCTGTGAAAACCTCTGAAACTGCGTGCTATGTTTGTAAAGAATGCGTAGGCTGGGCGCTCCTACACAATGTAGTGGAATTTGCTTTTAAGCCGAACACGGGGTCGTTCTCCCTTTCACTCGGGCAAACGCTGTCTGCTCTACAGGCGGTCGCCAGCAGACGTAGACAGGTTGATTCGTCCTCTGAAAGGACCGGCCTCCTGGCATGCGGTTTGCCTCTCCCAAACTAAAATCTTTTGTGACCGTCATGTCTTGAATGTGTGTGTATGCCAGCTTTGAGTATTTCAACCTCGGTGCCCACTTGCGATTTACATGTGATTTGCATATCGTCTACATGAATTCATACAACATTGACTTTATCTTGGGTTCGAATGAAGCGTCTTGATGTGCGGAATATGATTGTGAGGGCGGAATATGTAAGCAAGTGAAGGTCAGGAGACCACGATTGTCTTACACCACTGGTCAATTCCGAATTACATAGTGATATGCGGATGTCTTTGATTAGGTGGGGTATCCATAATTCCTTATATTTCTTACTTTGCTCTCCATGATATACAGGAAATTTTTGTAACTTCACATATTTAATGGCTTACATATTTCCGTTTCAAACTATGTTTTACTATTACCTCTCCATTATCTCATACAAATAACAGATCACCATTAAGTCTTTCTAAGCAC
Organism: Schistocerca serialis cubense; assembly: GCF_023864345.2. Classification (NCBI taxonomy): domain Eukaryota; kingdom Metazoa; phylum Arthropoda; class Insecta; order Orthoptera; family Acrididae; genus Schistocerca; species Schistocerca serialis. The sequence continues at coordinate 149,078,893 of NC_064639.1, read as the reverse complement.
CCTACTTCACAAACATGGGTCTGCCAATGCTGATGTCAGAAAAGGGCAACAAAAAATTATTGCAATAACTATTTTTGAACTTACCAATTTTGTATGTTTAGAAGTATGTGTAGATGTCGTTCATATACAGGGTGTATCATAATTAATGGCGTAAATGCATACTGTTGAAAGTAAACCAATCTAAAAGCAAAAAAGTCTCAGTAAGCCTTAAGAGCTACGAGCAATTTTTCATCTTCTATACTGTTAACCAATCTCTTCTCCTGCAAGTTGTTTGCTTCCCATATTTTGCGAAGTGGTAGTATGGACCAAAATAAGAAAAAATGTCCAGCAAACATGTACTCAAAAACGCATCCCTTAAAAGTTACGAGCACTTGATCATTAGAAGAGGTGGTTTTAAAGTAGCAAAGATGAACAAATGCTCATAGCTCTTAAGGAATGCATTTTAGAGCGCATGTTTGCTGGAATTTTTTCTTATTTTGGTCCATACAGCCAGTTCCCAAAACATGGAAAGCAAAGAACTTGCAGTAAAATAGATTTGTTTCACAGTATCGAAGATGAAAAATTGCTCGTAGCTCTTAAGATATACATTTTCAACCCTAAGTTAAGTGAGACTTTTTTGTTTCTAGCGTTTTGTACTTTCAACTGTATGTATAGACCGAGAGCTACGCGAAGAACAAGCTGGATTTCGTAAAAGAAGTAAACCAGAGATCACACTGTCAATATCCGATATATTCTGGACAAGGTAAGACAATTCCAGAAATATGTGAATATCTGCTTACTATTTATGCTAAAGGCTTTGAAAATGTCGACCACAATAAATTATGGGAAGAGCTCAAGAACGTGAGAACACCACATCATCTCACTTACCTAATACGGAATTTACTCCAACCAAGAAGCCTCGGCTAGAGCCCCATATGGAGCAACTACATTGGAAAAGATACAGAAAGGAGTAGAGAGAGGTTGTATATTATCACTTTACTTATTCATTCTTTATCAACAACTCTTTATGAGTAAGGCCATGTTATATGAAAAAGAAACTGGAACTAAAATATCGGGAATAAATACAGATAACCTTAGCTATGCAGCATGATAGCAGCATGTAGAGAAGAGTTAAGAATAGTCTTATTAAAAGTGTAAGGATAAAGTTCAAGGGCTGGACTAATGTTGAATGTCAAGACGACGAAAATTATCGCACACCAATCACTTCATGGCATGATAGAGGAGGTAGTGTCTACTGTCAACTGTTGCGGCTCCCAGATGTCTGCTGACGGTGTAAGAAGCCACGAAATCAAGAGACGCTTGTTAATTGATAGATGTTAATGTGCACCATTGACAATGTTTTAAGGAGTAGAGACGTAACATTGACAAAAATGGTCCAAATGGCTCTGAGCACTATGGGACTTAACATCTGAGGTCATCAGTCCCCTAGAACTTATAACTACTTAAACCGAACTAACCTAAGGACACCACACACATCCATGCCCGAGGCAGGATTCGAACCTGTGACGGTAGCAGTCGCGCGGTTGCGGACTGAAGCGCCTAGAACCGCTCGGCCACCGCTGCCAGCTAACTTTGAGAACAAAGACGCGTATGGTAAGGGTCTTTCGCTTCGTGATGTACGAATTTAAGACTCGTATCATTAGAAATGCTTCCCGTCGTCGAATCGACTTCTCTGAATTGTGATGTTAGAGGACACTCTTTAGTTCCATGGACTGCAAACAAAACTATTATGTCGGTATTACAGCAAATAAAACCAATTCGCTCCTTAGAGAGCCTGATCTTGCAACAAAAACTCACAAACTTTAGGAAAGTCATGAGAAGACATGATTCGCTGGAAAAGACATTAATGCTGGCGACGATCCAGTGCACAAGGAGAAAACCACGGCAAATAATAATACGTATTGATGGTATCATAAAACTAATGGATTCCAACCTGGAAGGTCTTCGGGACTAGCGCAAGACAGGAGAAATTCGCATGCTTTAGTTCAAGGGCCCACGGGGTGTCGGAATCGACTAAACAACTAGAGAGACAGAGAAAGAGGATATTTACCCGTGAGCACCATTCGGATATTTTCCCCCTTGTAGCTACTAATTGTTGTACATAATATCTCTGCCCTATCTTCCATGTTCGAACTTCGGGTATACCATCAGCAGCTTGTGTCAGTTTCAGCGGACATACGTATAGACATCTGTTGCAGCATGTGTGTAGTCCATCTATGAAAGATACCCGAATTTCTACTTAATTGTCTCATATCCATGACGACTACAGTTATACGAGCTCTAGAAATAATGTCAAGAAACAAGAAACTGAAATAAAGCTGAACTAACCTTGGACTGCGCTTGTAGCAACATGTTAAGGTCATTTAAGTGCCGCACGACGTCGAAAGGCGATGTTCATTCTTCCCATCTCTTTTTGTTAGAGCAGGATAATGATGCAAGAGAGGTATAAGAAATGTACTTTCCAAGCAATGTCCTGCACCTTAAATATTTCAAAAAGTCATTTCCTGAACTGCCGAAATTCTGCTAGAAAATTGTTGGGATGTTATCTGCTACGCTTCACTCAATGTGTCTAGGTGCCCCAGACATCTTCTATGCAATAAGATGCCTGAGTGTTCGTCGAACAAGAAATGCATGTATCAGCCTGGTGAAAACGGCTGTTGTACCGTTGGAAGAAGAAAATGTTCACAGCGTACTCATAAGAACGTTGAAACAGACACTCTGGTTCAAGTTCATCGTAACTCCAATTACTGGATCCAAATCGTGGTAAGAAAAAATAGCCAAAAGGTTATAGAACCAGTCCTGGCCTAAACTGAATCCTCCGCACACGCTACAGGTTAAACGTCCCGTGTATTCGGCCCTCTCAGAGCTCTGCATCATTTGAGAAGAGGCAATTCGGGACTCGTATGACCACACACAAGCCTGTACTCTCTATGTTATATAGTCCGTTGAAGACGGGCAGCCTTATGGTCAGCGAAGAAAAATGACGTTTTCACAGGTACCTGGTTCCAAAAGTGCTTTTCGTTCAGTTCGCTTCTCAGTATTCGATCTGAAATTGGTTGAGATGGATCTACATCTACTGACAATAGAAATTCCTGTTGGCTTAAAAGTGACTGTCATTCGCATGTCGTTAGACTCGTCTCCCGGTGGTGCTGATTAATATCTTTTTACGAGCACTGCTGTTACGCCGTGACACATTGGTGTGAGTAGACAGGCTGGACTGTACGCTTTGATGTAGAAAAGAATCGCACAGCTTCATACATTTCGTGGTATGGACGTGTCGTAATAACTCTTTACCGCCACTCTGTTACGCCTTCAAATGGTTCAAATGGCTCTAAGCACTATGGGACTTAACACTGAGGTCGTCAGTCCCTTAGACTTAGAACTACTTAAACCTAACTAACCTAAGGACATCACACACATCCATACCCGAGGCAGGATTCGAACCTGCGACCGTCGCAGCAGCGCGGTTCCGGACCGATGCGCCTAAAACCGCTCGGCCACAGTGGCCGGCTGTTACGCCTTCACTTCGACTCTTGTTACTGCACTGTTCCACACAACCGAGTGGCACACATACACACACACACACATACACACACACACACACACACACACACACACACACACACACACCACTTCACTGCCATGACTTCGTCAGCACTGGAGAATCACAAAACTGCCTGGAACCAGTTCTACGCCAAGTACAATGCTCAGAAAGACCAGAGTGCCCTTTTTGAAGATCTTCACTAATACACTCTGAGATAAAAAGAAAAGACGCACCGCGGAGGAATTACCCTAATGGATGTGAAATCGGTAGATGTGATGTACCTGTGTAGACAAAGAAACTATTACAGTTCCAGAAAAAGAGAAAGAGCTTCACAACTTGAGCACGTCAATAATGCGTTGGTCCACCTCTAGTCCCAATGCAAGCAGTTATTTGGCTTGGAATTGATTGATAGAGTTGTTGAATCACCTTGTAAGGGATATCGTGTTAAACTCTGTCCAATTGGAGAGTAAGATAGTCATAATCCCGAAGTGGATGAAGGAGCCTGCTCAAAATACTCCAAACGTTCCCAATCCGAGGGAGCTCCAGTGACTTTGCTGGTCAAGTGAGGATTTGGAAAGCACGAAGATAAGCAGTAGAAGCTCTCCCTGAGGATGGATCGCCATGAGGCCAACAAAATTGGGCGTAGAATATCGTCGACTCCCACTGTGCTGTAAGGGCGCCGCGGATGATAATCAAAGGGGGCCTACTATGAAATGGAATTGCACATCAGACCATCACTTCGTTGTCGGGCCGAATGGCTGGTGACAATGAGAATGGTATCCCAACACTGTCCAGGGCGTCACCAGACAGGTCTTCGGTGGTCATGGTAGTTCAGTTAGAAGCGGGATTCAACAATGAAGACAATTCTACTGCAGTCAGTGAGATTACAGGTTCCGATGACCAGCAAAGACATGTCTGGAGATGCCACAGACGGCGGTGGGATACCAACCTGACTTTCACTCCCCCATACGACCCGGCATTATAGGCAAAGCACTCCAACCAGTTGGGGATTGTGACGATCTAACGTGCTAGTTGAACAGAATTTTGGACGACTCCCCTCTGAAGGACGTACAACAACTCTATCAATAAATTCCAAGGAGAATAACTGCTTGCATAAGGACCAGAGGTAGACTAACTCGATATTGACTTGCTCAATTTATGATGCTCTTTCTCTTGAACAGATCATCCAATTTTTCTGAAACTGAAATCATTTGTTTGTGTGTACGTGAGCACCATATTCACCGATTTCCATCCCACTCGGATAGTTCCTATGTGGTGCGTCTCTCTCTCTCTCTCTCTTTAGTGTGTATTTTGTCTGGTGAACTCATTACAATCATTATGTCATCATACAGATGTAATTATCAACTCTTACGTTGATAACATTATGTGGACTATGTGATGAACCCTATGGTCGAAACTAGTTCTCAGAACCAATGAAGTACCTTTCTGGAGTCATAATGATGACCTTCTTCAGTGCAGATGAACATGACTTGCCCGAACTCTTACGGGACTCGGTGGACTGTCTGCCGCGAGTAATGGGTGTAATGGCAGGGGCACTGCGAATGTAGTGTGTGGACTACAATTTAAGAATATGGGTCTCACGGGCAGCGTGCCGGCGAGAAATCCCTGCAGTCGCACTATCGTCTGTGCCCTCGGTGGCTCAGATAGATAGAGCGTCGGCCATGTAAGCAGGAAATCCCGGGCTCGAGTTCCGGTCGGGGTACACATTTTCAACTGTCCCCGTTGATGTATATCAACGCCCGTCAGCAGCTAATGGTGTTGATTTAATTGTAATTTCAGTCTTCTGACTTTTTTGATGAGGCCCGTTACGGATTCCTCTCGTGTGCCAGCCTTTTCATCTCACAGTCGCAATTGCAACCTACATCGTCAATTGTTTGCTGGATGTATTGCAATCTCAGTCTTCCCCTACAATTTTTGACTTCTACAGCTCCTTCTGGTACCATGGAAGTTATTCCCTGACGTCTTAACAGATGTCATACCATCCTTTCTCTTCTCGTTGTCAGTGTTTTCAACATATTCCTTTCCTCTCCGATTCTGGGGAGAACCTCTTCATTCCTTACCTTATCAGTCCACCTGATTTTCAACACTCTTGTGTGACATCACACCTCAAAGGCTTCGATTATCTTCTGTTCCGTTTTTTCCCTCTGTCAATTTCTCACTGCCATAGAGTTCTGTGCTCCAAACGCACATTCTTCCTCAAATTAAGGTCTTTGTAATTAATCAGAGACAGAAGTACAACTGTTGGTTCATTTGTTGCTGGTTACAGTTTCGCAATGTGCGCTGGGACCGATCAAGCAATCAGCCTACTGCCAAGAAAAAGTTCTGCTTCAACTAAGACATTAATGATAAATTAATTCAATCTGACAATGAGAAAACGAAGTTTTCGAGTGACTCTTTTCTACCTGATGATTGTTTCTGTTTCATTAAAATGCGTCTGAAAAGATTAGTGTCATATGATGCCAAAAACCAGAAGGCAATCAGACATATTAACTCTTGTTAAAAGTATAGTGTTAAGTATTAACACACCAAGCTCTAAAATGTATTTTGGGTAGATCTGATCTGTCTCTATTACGTTTGATTCATAAATTGGCGATAGTGACACTATTATCTCGTTCGAATTGTCGATTGCATTTCACCCTGTACCACTAAAAGAGGGCCCCACCTACTACGCAAAGTATTATGGTTGCGGGAGGACCGTACAATGTTCGCTGTTTCCATTGCGGTGCAGGACAGGAACGGAAAACGTACATCAGGCATGTGATATGTGCTGCCGCTGCCAGGCGTGTGCGTATACGTGTATGTGTGTGCAGGTGTGTGTGCGTGTGCGTTCGTTTGTGTGTATGATATGCTACATCCATCAAGCAAAGTGGTCCTGTGTAATGTATGCAGAGAGACGGCTCCACTGTGGCTCTGCGTAGCTGCGCTGTACACGAAGCGAGAAGTCACTGCGGAACGCCAGACCCGTGGCGGGAGGGAAGGACGTATCGTCAAGGAGGCTAGAAAAAACTGTGATGTCTTTCCTTTCTGTCATGTTCCGCCAAAACACTGATGCCGCTGACTAATCACTTTCCTAGAAACATAATTCTGCTAGCGCATCAGGTGCAAGGCCATAATAGAACTACGGAAGAATTTATACATTTCAAACCGAATCTATATGATCCTGATGATATATTGAAGGGGTACGTCGCAAGAATCTTTGATTCAAAACAAAGAATAAGAAATGAAACAAACGATTAGATGACATAAAGACTACGAGGAGCGTTCAGTATAAAATGTAAAACATTTTTTCTGAAAGCAGCTAGATTTTATTCAGTATTCCAACAGAATACATACACATCAAAAAAAGATTTTCATCACCTCTGTTCCGAGAGTCCGGAACCTGTACAGAAAATTGGAATAGACATCAACATAAACATCATTTTCTCTCTATTTATTGCTCATGAAAACCACACATTTCATGTTGTACCACCATACAGCGAGACCTTCAGAGGTGGTGGTCCAGATTCCAGTGCACACTGGTACCTCTAATACCCAGTAGCACGTCCTCTTGCATTGATGCATGCCTGTATTTGTCGTGGCATACTATCCGCAAGTTCATCAAGGCACTGTTAGTCCAGATTGTCCCATTCTTCAACGGCGATTCGGCGTAGATCCTTCAGAGTGGTTGGTGGATCACGCCGTCCATAAACAGCCCTTTCCAATCTATCCCAAGTATGTTCGATAGGGTTTACGTCTGGAGAACATGCTGGCCACTTTAGTCGAGCGATGTCGTTATCCTGCAGGGAGTCACTCACAAGATGTGCACTATGGGGGCGCGGCTTGTCGTCCATGCAGGCGAATGCCTCGCCAATATCCTGCCGATATGGTTGCGCTATCGGTCGGAGGATGGCATTCACGTATCGTACAGCAGTTACATCGCATTCCATGACCACCAGCGGCGTACATTGGCCCCACATAATGCCATCCCAAAACAGCGGGGAACCTCCACCTTGTAGCACCCGCTGGACAGTGTGTCTAAGGCGTTCAACCTGACCGTGTTGTCTGGTTGACGGCATATCCGACACTCATCGGTGAAGAGAACGTTATGCCAATCCTGAGCGGTCCATTCGTCATGTTGTTGGGCCCGTCTGTACCGCGATGCATGGTGTCGTGGTTGCAAATATGGACCTCGCAATGGACGTCGGAAGTGAAGTTGCGCATCATGCAGCCTATTACGCACAGTTTGAGTAGTAACACGACATCCTTCGGCTGCACGAAAAGCATTATTCAACATTGTGGCGTTGCTCTCACGATTCCACCGAGCCATAATCCGTAGGTAGCCGTCATGCACTGCGGTAGTAGCCCTTGGGCGGCCTGAGCGAGGCATATGATCGACAGTTTCTGTCTCTCAGTATCTGCTCCATGTCCGAACAACATCGCTTTGGTTCACTCCGAGACGCCTGGACACTTCCCTTGTTGAGGGCCCTTCCTGACACAATGTAAGAATGCCGACGCGATAGAACCGCGTTATTGACCGTCTAGGCGTGGTTGAACTGCAGACAACACGAGCCGTGTACCTCCTTCCTGGTGGAATGACAGGAACTGATCGGATGTCGGACCCCCTCCGTCTAACAGGCGCTGCTCGTGCATGGTTGTTTACGTCTTCGGGCGGGTTTAGTGACATCTCTGAACAGTCAAAGGGACTGTGTCTGTGATACAATATCCACAGTCAATGACTGTCTTCAGGAGTTCTGGGAACCGGGATGATGCAATACTTTTTTTGATGTGTTTATTATTCTCGACTCTTTTGGCTACCAAATCCTATTTTTCAACATAATCTCCGTTCAATTCGTCGGGCACCTTACTGAGAGGGCCTGTATGCCTGCATGGTGCCACTCTACTGCTCGACGTTGGAGCCAACGTTTCGCTGCATCGATAACCGCCCCATCATATATGTAGTGTTTCCCGCGGAGTGCGTCCTTCGTTGGGCCAAACAGATGGAAATCGGATGGTGCAAGATCCGGACTGTAGGGTGGATGAGGAGGAGCAATCCAATGAAGTTCTGTGTGCCCCTCTCGGGTGCGCAAACTTGTGTGACATCTTTCGTTGTCATAGAGAAGGACACGTTCGTTTGCATTTCTTAGCGACCAAGACGTTGAAGTCTTTCTTCAATTTCATAAGCCTAGCACAATACATGTCAGAGTTGATCTTTGCACCATGATGGATGACACCAAACAAAATAACGCCTTCAGAGTCCCAGAACACTGTCCCCATGATTTTACCGGCTGGGGGTGCGTGCGCCTTTGAATTTTTTCTTCGAAGGAGAGGTGGTGTGGCACCAGTCCATAGATTTCTGTCTTGTTTGCGGTTCGTTGTGCTCGCCTGTGACAATGTTCGACAAAAAAACTGTCACGTTCACCCTCTTAACGCGCAAGCAATTCCGCACAGGTGGTCCTTAGTTGATCTTTATGGTCGTCTGTTAGGCGGTGAGGAACCCAGCGGACACACGCAGAGTACCCCAACTGGTGAACGCGTGTGTCAGCATTACCAACAGAAACGGCCAGTTGGGCAGCGAGGTGTTTATCTGTCGATCACCTCGAATGAGAGTGTCCGCACGTTCCGACATTGCAGGACTGACAGCTGTGTGCGGCCGGCCGGTACGCGGAACAGAGGACAGGTTTGCGTGACCTTGTTGTGATGATGACAGACGCCTCACCCAACGACTCACTGTACTTTTGTTCACTGCCACATCTTTGTAGATATTCTACAAGCGCCTATCAATATCTGTGCTGCTCTGGTTTTCCGCCAAAAGAAACTCAGTGACTGCTCTCTGCTTGGAACGCACCTTGGCTGAAGGCGCCATTTTGAAAACGATGTATAACGCCACCACTCATCGGAACTTCATCATGAAACTATGGGGGCTGAATCAGGAATATTCCACGATGTTCCGCAGCAAATTCCACATTTTTTTCAGACGAAATTGTCCAAGAATAGTGTCACTTATTGAACGACCCTGGTACATACACTGCCTGGCAGAAAGAGTGAAGCATCCAGAAAGGGAAAAAGAAACGAAATGAAAGTTCACTGGTTGGTAGGGTATGTGATATTATTCCACTGACTACGAAGTAGAGTTAAATTCACATAGAACTTGGCAGGATGGTTTCACTTATCAATAGGGCTTCGCACCCCCTCGGGACTGGATGTGAAGACCGATTGTTCCAACGCATGTATTCGGCACCTCAAAACAAACATCTCCAAAATCCTTTAAAATTTATTCTGTAACAATGTTGTTACGATGTATATTCTTTGTACTTTGTGATAATGTTTTCTCTTCTGCTATACGATTCTTACACCTCATAGTTTCCAGACGCCATATTTGTTTACAAAATATGACAGTATCATGTGATGTGTTACGACAATGAAAGGATCCTGTGACCACTGGAGGTACTCTATTTTACTTATTTTATTTTTACCGTTAGATATACGTTTGGTTTTTTGTCAAAAGAAACCCAAACAATGTTTTGAAATAGTGTTTTGTTTCTCCACTAGACAGTGCCAGAAGATCCTCCAAAAAAAATCGTAAAACAACACACACACAAATGTTACACTAACAAATGTAAATCCATCTGATGATGAAGGTTTAAACCTCTGAAACGCGTCGTGGAGATAAATAAACCAAGACTCCAGAAGTGACAATGCCCTCCCTCTCCAAATCATCCGAAGAAAAGAACCTGACTCCATATCGCCGCCATTCTCGCCGACGCCGGCCATCGGGGGTAAAGTAGAGCCGCGAGTCGTCGGTGAACACAATACGACGCCAGTACTCAGCAGGCTATACTTCCCCGTCAGCGCACCAAACGCTCTCGTTTTATAGTGATCAGATGGGGTGAACCGGAACCTGGAGGACGAGCATGGCTGCTCTCAAGTTCCCAAGCCGTCCAACATTAGACAACTATCACACCCGAATACCTTTCAAACCTGGGTATTGTGCAATTCTACCAGGTGGCCAAGTGGTGAACCACAACAAGGTCTTTTTAAACACTGAGAGATAGTGATAAGACTGTCTAACACGCGTACGCGGTATTTCCGTGCCTTTCGCAGTGATTATTTAATATCTGACGTTGTTCACCCGCCTTATATACCATGCCAGGACTGGTAACGTCACTAAACACCAACAGTAATGCACTCAGTTCAAGTTGTCATGGAGGGGTTCAGAAAAATGTAGACCCCTTTGATACGGAATAAAATGATATACTGTTGCAAGTCTTGCACGGGAGGAAGGTTACTTTATGCGTTCAAAGTGACCCCCATTAGAAGCCAAACGATGTCGATGCCGGTGACCTGTTGACCGAGCACCGGCTGTTACTGTTACCAGTGTGATAGCCGCAAAGGACGCCTCGATGGTTTCTCGTAGCTCGTTCAGTGTAGCTGGCTTCTGTTGATATACTTCATTTTTCAAGGCTCCCCATGGATGGCAGTAAAAAGATATAAGGTCTAGACGGCTGGTCCCGGCGGAGGTTCGAGTCCTCCCTCGGGCATGGGTGTGTGTGTTTGTCCTTAGGATAATTTAGGTCCAGGTAGATTTTCATTTAAGTAGGCTCTGACGTCTCTGTGATAGTGAGGCAGAGCGCCATCTTGTAAAATCTTTCAATACCAAACACCTCTCGAATGGCAGGTAAAATCGATGTATGCAGCGTATGAGAACACACCTCACCAGTTACGGTGTCTTCAAAGAAGAACGGGCCGATCAAACCGCACGATGGCAGACCACACTGCGCATTCACATCCGGTAGATTAACATGTTTGTCCACATGGACGTTAGGATTTTCGGGAGTCCAGTACACGCGATTATGGCGGTATACAAGATCGTTCAGTTTGAATTGTTCCTCGTCTACCCAAATAACCATCTCTGTAAACTGTTCATCCTCGCGAAGCATGCCTTCAGACCACTCGCAGTACGCCGTCCTTCGATCCGGGTCGTCCTCGTTCATAGCGTGCAACGGTCTTGGAATATGCACCTTCCATTTCGCAGCCTTCAGAATTCGTCGTACGCTTGATCTGCTTTTTTCCGCTTTCGAGTGAACGCTGCTTCACAGATTTTTTTAGGTGACCTAGTAAAATGTTGCAAGACAGCAGCGCTAAAGCTGGACTGGTTGATATTTTTGATTGGCCAGACCTTTCCTTATGCACATCTGGATTACACCTTTACCGTTGTACCTCCATCATGTTTTCGTATTCCCAGTACAACTTCAATACGGCCTTGCGTCGCTCAAACGCCAATCTTACTTCATCCATTGCTGCATTGTCGTCTGCTGGAAAACGCTCGCCAACATCTTTTGAGGAAACAATGGACTACGGTACCGCGCAAGATTGCAACGATATATGTTTTACTTCCAAAGATGTTAGCTGTCAAAGAGTGTCTACATTTTTCGGGAGCCTTCCGTATTTACATAACTGCTGATTATGTGTACGTGTACAAAGTTACACTGAAATCCGACCGTTCACTTATCAAGCAATGTATATACCAGAATGAGATTTTCACTCTGCACCGGAGTGTGCGCTGATATGAAACTTCCTGGCAGATTAAAACTGTGTGCCCGACCGAGACTCGAACTCGGGACCTTTGCCTTTCGCGGCCAAGTGCTCTACCATCTGAGCTACCGAAGCACGACTGACGCCCGGTCTCACAGCTTTACTTCTGCCAGTATCTCGTCTCCTACCTTCCAAACTTTACAGAAGCTCTCCTGCGAAAGGCAAAGGTCCCGAGTTCGAGTCTCGGTCGGGCACACAGTTTTAATCTGCCAGGAAGCTTCGTATCAGCGCACACTCCGCTGCAGAGTGAAAATCTCATTCTGGAAACATCCCCCAGGCTGTGGCTAAGCCATGTCTCCGCAATATCCTTTCTTTCAGGAGTGCTAGTTCTGCAAGGTTCGCAGGAGAGCTTCTGTAAAGTTTGGAAGGTAGGAGACGAGATACTGGCAGAAGTAAAGCTGTGAGACCGGGCGTGAGTCGTGCTTCGGTAGCTCAGATGGTAGAGCACTTGCCCGCGAAAGGCAAAGGTCCCGAGTTCGAGTCTCGGTCGGGCACACAGTTTTAATCTGCCGGGAAGTTTCAATGTATATACCAGTTTCCTGAATTCTGGTGGCTGCAGAACATCTCCATGTGAAGTAATTTCACAGCAGTCGTTTATATTCAAGTGATGTTACAGAAACAATTTCAAATAACATATCCGTTATATATGGCCATATATTTCCGTGCCTAGTTTCATCTTCAGTAACACTTTTCCACGTAAGTAACCCGCCAATGTAGTGCATTTACTATTACAAAGGCGACGACATACAAGCAAGTTCATCATCCTGGCTAAATCCACCTGTAACAGTGGCCGAAACGTTGATTTTTCTAACAATTTTTTTCTTTTAATTTTTTATTTGCTTTAGAAATTTGTGCATAGAGTATTCTCACAGTCTGTTTTGTTATTGTTTGATTTGTAACTTCTCAGAGTTGAGGAACATAGGAATGGACTTCGGGATAAAGTTCAGTAATTAAATCGACCTACAAATTTTCAGATAACATGTTTAAATTATGGGCCGATAAGGAGTCAAATGTGGCGCAGGAGACATGCGGGTAGTCTGAATAAAGTTCAATAATTTAATCGACTTATAAATTTTCGGATAAGGTGCTTAAAATAAAGGGTCGATAAGGAGAGAGATATGGCAGAGGACAGATGGGGGCAGTCTGTCTAACAGTGCTGCCTGAACTAATAAATACTCATTTATATTACACATGTAGGTTCCACCCCAATTCGCATTAAACTTAAAGCACGAACCTGTACCTAAAATTACAGTAACAAATATTTTGGTTCCACTGCTAACAGAGGTATAAATTTTGAAGGCAAGCCGTAAGTTTTAATTGTTCAGTATCTCAGTTTCCTAAAGTGCTCTGCGTTGATTACAAACTCGCACAGTGGTGTACACACTGGTAGCTAGTGTACGAGTAAGAATTTGACGGAGTCAGCTATTTGGAAATGTTTTATTAACTAACAAGACACAAAGAAGTTAGATGTCAGTGGGTGCGCCCTAACCAAGATTCGGACACGGGTCTCCTGCTTACTTGGCAGATGTGCTAACAATTACACAATCCGGACACATTCGTTACCACACATTCACATCAAGCTCGAACTCTTACGGGAACTGGTGAGTTGCCGCAAGTAAGGAGGTTAATGACCAGTGACACTATATCAGTAATGTGTGGCATAAGTTGAGGGTTTTGGCCTTACACGAGGTGTGCTAAAGTAGTAGTAGTAAGTGTGGCTACTACTATGTCTAGATGGCGTAGTGGTCAGTTTATTTACATAGTAAGCAAGGTAGCATGATTCGAATTCTGATCCGGCATAATTTTTAAACTTGCCCCAATGATATGAGTCAATGTTCACTGGCAGCTTATTTCTTTAATTCCTTCGTGTCTTGATTCATAGTGACTGGAGAGTCCAAAACGGTGTCTGTTCTTTCGGAGCTGCCCGAAAGAAAAGACACCACACACATATTTATTAACTTTAAACAATAGTTGACTAACTTGCAGTAATGCTACCTCCTCATCTCTTGAAAATGAAAATGAATAACACCTGCATCCTAATGACGACACTCACGATCTCGGCAACACGATCGTTGGTGTTTCAGCGAATGTCCGCTATGTTTTCATTGGAAAAGCTGAGACTGATATGTTTAGTTGGGCGGACATCATAACAGTAGGAGAGATGAAATGGTGAAAGCAGTAGCTGATCAAATAGGCGAAAAGGCAAGGTCCAGTAGAAGGAATTGTATAGTATATGAGGTATGGAGTCCAATCGACGAATGGAGAAAATGTAAAAACGCAGCAAGTGAAGCACTTACGAAGTAGTACAAACATCTAAACAAATGTGGCTGAAAGAAAATGTAAACTGGCGAAGCAGAAATTCATACAGAGAGATACAAGGCTGTAGAAGCACTCATGACTACGATAAAGCTAGATACAGTATACATCAAAATTAGAGAGACCTTTGCAGGACAAAGAAGCAAATGTATGAATATTGAGAGCTCAGATGGTAAGCTAGTACTACGAAAAGAAGGGGAAGTTGAAATATGGAGCAAATATACGTAAGGGCTACACAAGGGAAATGAATAAAGTATTATAGAAAGGGAAGAGGAAGTTAATATGAATGAGATGGCATATACAATATTACGAGAAAAATTTGACGAAGTTCTGAAAGATACAAGTCGAAAAAAATACCCTGGAGCTTGCACCACTTTAGAATTATTGACATCTCTGTGAAAGCCAGCCTCCACATTGACGAAACTATTCAGGGGTGAACGTCTGGATGTCATTATCATACGTACCGTCCACATATGGCCGAATTACGCCAGGATAAGTTGAACAGTCAAAGTGACATAAACTGACACTTATGACAATCTTCATTGTAGAAAAAAAAACGTTTCCCTAAACGCCATACATCATTGGCACCAGGTGTTGTGGTCTGCGAATTAATTGGTCACGCTTCCCCAGTCACTCTCTAAATTTTTCATTAGCATGGTGACTGAGTCTGAGGAATGAATAAATTGCTGCACCCCACTTTCTCGTTACGTCTCCAGCCCTTTTAAAGCCATTGGTCTTTCTCCTGTTTCATTGTCATCCTTCATCACTTCCTATCTTATATTGGTTTTGTAGCTGCTGACCTCATTCTCTCTCTCCAAACTGTACATCGTCCCTTCAACACATCGTATGTGGCTGAGCAAATAGCAAGAGCTTTGATTGTTTGCATTTCCCCCTCTGATCGTATGTACAAAATGTCAGCTCTGTTTCTTCTGTCTTCAACTGTAAGTAATGTTTGTTAGCCTACTCAAAACTGATTTCAGCTGCACAGCTACTTTCTAGTGGAAGCGAGTGAGCACAAGTTACAAGTCACCCAGCCTCCCACGATACTGCAGCGAAACGTAATTATCTGCGACAAGTGCAAACACAAAACTATACAGAAGTGGTTCAAAAATGTGTGTGAAATCTTATGCGACTTAACTGCTAAGGTCATCAGTCCCTAAGCTTACACACTACTTGTCCTAAATTACTCTAAGGACAAACACACACACACACCCATGCCCGAGGGAGGACTCGAACCTCCGCCGGGATCAGCCGCACAGATAAAAGTGGTGATCAACGTGTATACTGATGAACCACTGCCCACCTGGTGGCGTTGCAGACACTTAATGTGATAAAGCGGTTATACAGTATAAGCTGACTGTAGACATAGTCGACTTTGACAAAGCTCAGATTGCTATGATTCTATCCATGGGTAACGACCATCTCGTAAACGGCGTAGATGATCGGCTGTTTGCGTACTTCAACATAGTTTGTCATTAACGCGAAAAAACGCCGACGCATGTGCGCCAAGGGAAAGCACGTCATGCAGCCAGCTGTCAAAAACACTTGTTAGCAGTTATTCATCTGCACGGTTGCCATTATTGTTTGAAGTCATCAAGGCCGTTATATGACTTGTGCGCGTTCCCCTCTGTCAATCTCCACACGAACGCCGATATGGCAGATACTGAGATAAGTGCTCGCGGAACGGAAAAGCAGCTACAATCGCTTAGTAGTGGAAAGTCATCTGGACTCGCTAAAATACCTGTAGTATTCTACAGAGAATACGTGAAATAAGTGAAAAAACTAGCTCCCCTTCTAGCAGCAGTTTATCATGCGTTGGATTCCTCAAACTGAGATCTTACGAAACTAGCCGGCCGGAGTGGCCGTGCGGTTCTAGGCGCTACAGTCTGGAGTCGAACGACCGCTCCGGTCGCAGGTTCGAATCCTGCCTCGGGCCTGGATGTGTGTGATGACCTTAGGTTAGTTAGGTTTAATTAGTTCTAAGTTCTAGGCGACTGATGACCCCAGAAGTTAAGTCGCATAGTGCTCAGAGCCATTTGAACCATTTGATCTTACGAAACTCAGTTAGCTCTCTTCCTTCATGATATCAATAGCGATGTAGGCAACGGTGCTCAGGTTGAGCCGTGTTTTTACTTTCGGAACGCATTCCGCACTATCAGTAGGTGAACAAAATACGAGGTTGCTAAGTAATGGACGAGATTTACGACTGGATTCAAGACCTTCTTGCAAATACTACTCAACAAGTCGCTCTTAAATGAACAAAATCGACAGATGTAATGGTAGTTTCAGGAGTCTCCCAAGGAAGTTTGATAGTATCGTCACTGTTTACAGTACTCAGGGTGAACCGGCACTCCACCGACAAACTTTCAGAAGTGATAGTACGGATCACAACAAGAAAAAACTCCAGTTAACATGGGCTGTAAAAGCTCATGCTATGAGAGCTACTTTGCTACTGCGAAATACTTTCCTTCTGTTGAACAGGTGCTCGTAGCTCTTAAGGTTCGCATTTTATAGCACAATTATGCACGGCACTTTTTCTTGATTTGGTCTATATTGAACACTAGTGTCTTTGTCTAGTAATCAAAACGACATAGGCCGGGGGTTCGAACGTGGCCACTGCTTGAATTTGAATATGAATCATCAGCAATGTCGGCGGAAGACTTCCGGTGCCAGAAGTCATACTCGTTCTGCCAACGGCCTTGTCAAAGAGGGCAGAGGAGTGGACAGAGGTTCAGGGCCCTCTGTTGCCCTCAGTATGCGAAGCTGGCCCAAATACGCGGAAGAATCAGCAATGAACAAAGGCATGAGGATGTAGAAGGCCATGGAAACCACTGCATTAAATTCACATAATGTGTATCCACAGGAAATATGACGAATGGTCGACTTCGGTTCATTGGGAGAATTTTGGCAAAGTGTGGCTCATATGTAAAGCAGAACTCATATTGGACGCTAGTGCGACCTACTCTTGAATACTGCTCCAGTGTTTGAGATTCTCACCAGCTCAGATTAAAGGAAGATTCCGAAACAATTCAGAGGCGGGCTGCTAGATGTGTTACCGATAGGTTCGAACAACACGCATGTGTTACGTAGATGCGACGAGAATTCAAATAGGAATCCCTGGAGGAAAAGCAACGTTCTTTTAGAGGAACTCTATTGAAAAAATTTAGAGAAACGGTACTTGAAGCTGACTGCAGAACGAGTCAGCCGCCGCCAACATATATTTCGTGTAAAGGCGAAGATAAGATATGAGAAATTAGCGCTCATACGGAGGCATATAGACAGACGTATCTTCGTCGCTCTGTCTGCAAGTGAAACAGGAAAGAAAACGACTAGTAGTTGTACACCGAGTGCCCTCTGCCACGCACCGTGCGGTGGTTTGCGGAATATGTATATAGGTGTAGATGAAAATGTAGAAAAATTTTTATGATGGTCTCTCCACCGGCAAAAGATTCCTGACCAGTCCCATATCCGGAGTTCCGGAATGGGACTGCAATGGGGTAGGTGGCTATGAGAAAAAGACGGATCAACCAACGACGGGATAACACTCTACGAACTGAAACTTGGGATATCAAGATCTGAACGTTGTAGGAAACACAGAAGATCTGGAAAGGAAAATGCAAAGTCTCAGTGTAGATGTAGTGCGAGTCATTGTAGCGAAAGGGAAAAAAGATAAGGATTGGAAAGAAGATACGGATTTCCGGTCAGACGGATATAGGATAATGTCAACAGCAGCAGGAAATGGTATCACGAGAGTAGGATTCGTTATGAACAGAAAAGTAAGGCAAAGAGTGAACTACTGTGAACAGCTCTGTGAAAGGACAGTTTTCAACAGATTCGACAGTAACCAAAGCCGACAACAATAGTTCAGGTACACATGTCGACGTTGCAAGCAATGCATGAAAAGACAGAAAAAGTATATGAGGATATTGAAGGATAAATTCAATATGTAAAGGGAGATAAAAATCAAATAATCATGGGGGATTGCAAGGCGGTTGTACGGGTAGAAGAAAGGGTTACGGGAGAATACGGACTTGGAATAGGAATGAGAGAAGTGAAAGAGTAATCGAGTTCTGCAAAAAAAATTCGGATGATAATAGCGAATACTCTGTTCAACAATCGTACAAGCAAGAGATACACTTGAAGAGACTTAGAGAGATGGAAAGAATCGAGCTGAATTGCAACATGGTCAGACATAGATTTTGAAATTGTATATTGAATTTGAAGAAGTATCCAGGAGCAGATATGAACTTCGATCACAATTTAATAACGATGAATAGTAGAAGGAAGTTTAAGACAATATTCCGGACGAATCAGTTTGGAAGGAAGTGGCATTCAGAAGTGCTGAGAAATGATGAACGTTAGATATCCGCTTAGTATGTGGGTATTGCAATAAGGAATACCGTAGCAGACAGTTGAGTTGAAGAGGATTGGACGTCTCTTAAAAGGCAGTCACGGATGTTGGGCAGTCAGACGTAGAAGCAAGGAAGCTAACTCCGACAAGAAACTTGGAAGTGCTTGAACTGATCGACGAAAGAAGGAGGTACAAAAATGTTTAGGGAAAGACAGTAATTCAGTAATATATATCACTTAGGAATGAAATAACTAGGAAGCGCCGGGCAGCCAAGGTGAAATGGCTGAAGGCAAAATACGAAGAAATCGGAAAAGAAATTATTTTCGTGTGATCAGACGAAACATACACAAAGGTCTAAACAGCCTTTGGTGAAGTTAAAAGAACGGGGGGTAGCATTATGAGTGCAATGGGGATTCCACTGTTAAAAGTAAGCATTTCTGTGTCATCAGAGCTTTACTAGGCTCATAACTTTATATTGACTTACAGAAAACTCTGCTGGACTCAAAGTTAGCAAATTTGGGGAGAGGAAGAACTGGAATTTTGCCATTAGAGGAGAGAGCGGTTAGGAGGAAACAGTACATCGAAGACCTCTATGACGTGGAGGACTTGCCTAATGAAGTGATAGAGGAAAACATTGGAACCTATAAGGAAGATATAGAGAATCCAGTATCAAAATCAGAATTAAAAGAGCTAAAGCAAGACTTCGGACACATAAAACAACAGTGGAATTTCTAAAATCATTGGGGAAAATGCTAGCACAACAACTATTCAAGTGTGTGTGTGTGTGTGTGTGTGTGTGTGTGTGTGTGTGTGTGTGTGTGTGTAGAATCTATCAAAATGGCGACGTACCACAGAGTTTCGGAAAAATATCGTCCACACCTTTCCGAAGCTGGAAAGTGCAGATAACTGTGAATACCATCGCACAATCAGCTTAACAGCACACGCATCCGATTTCCTGACGATCAGCTTGGCTTTAGGACAGGAAAAGCCACCAGAGAGGCAGTTCTGCCGTTGCGCTTTGTAACAGAAGCAACACTGGAGAAAAATCAAACACGCTCATAGCATTTGTAGATTTAGCAAAAAGCGAACGACAATGTCAAATCGTGCAAGATGTTCTAAATTCTATGAAAAACAGGAGTAAGCTATAGACAAAGGCGGGTGATACGTAATGCACATAGGGAACAATACTACTGAAAGACCAAGAATGGAATGCATCAGTTAAAAAGTATGTAAGACAGGATTCCTTTCTTTCGTCTCTACTGTCCAATAGATACATGGAAGAAACAGAAACTGAAATAAAGGAATGGTTCAAGACCCGGATTAAAAATCAGAGTAAATGTCGTGAATGATAAGGTCTCCTGATATCATTGCTATCCTCAGTAAAAGTGAAGACGACTTAAAGAAAGACAAATCTAATGAGCACAAAATATTGATTGAAAAAGATAATGATAATGTGAAGCAGCACAAATGAGTTTAGCGAGAAAGTTAACATCGAAATTGGTGGTCACAAAGTATATGAAGTTAAGGATTTCTGCTACCTCGGAATCACAGTAACCCATGAGAGACGAAGCAAGGAGAACACAAAAAGCATGCTATAACAGGGAAAGATGGCACCAAGAGAAGTCTGCTGGTGTGTAACATATGCCTTAACTTAAAAGACATTTCTGAGAATGTACATTTGGAGCATAACATTGTGTGGTAATGAATCGTGGACGCTGGGAAACCCGTAACAGACGAAAATCGAAGTGTTTGAGATACGGCGCTACTGAAGAATGCTGAAAATCAGGTGATAAGATGGAAATAGGTAGTTCTCATCATAAAGGGGAAGAAAGGAGTATATAGGAAACACTGACAAGTAGAAGGGATGCAGAAAAGGCATTACAACATGAAAAAATCACAGAACACAGAAAACACTAGAGAGAAATTGAACAGATCGGACTTACACGAACATATATACAACTCCTGGTAGTCAGTTAAGATACGAACCAGGAAGCGCACTGGTTAGCATACTGGACTCGCATTAGTGAAGACGATGGCTCAAATCCGCATGCGGCCGTCCTGATGTAGGTTTCCCGTGTGTTTACCCTTAATAGTTCCAGACAAATTCCTGGTTGGGTCTTCTGAAAGCTCGCGGACGATTTGCTTCCCCATCCCTGAAACATCCCGAATTTATGGTCCGTCTCTAACAACCTCATTATCGATCGGACGTTGAACCCTAACTTTCCTTCCTCCTTAAAACTCCCTGCATAACTCAGCATGAACTTTAACAGGTATATTTGTTTCACGATAGTACTCGCATGCTCTGACAACATTAATTGACAGTGTAATGTGTCTCCGTACAGTCTGAAACTATTATTCGCTTTAATTTTGATGCTTCACTACCAAAAATTAATGTAGTAGACCTGTTTTGGAACTATGTCATCTCGCTTGAACGCGTGAAGACGAGTTCATTGTCGAACCTATCAAAAACAAATCACATAGAAAAAAATTAATTTTTCTTGGCGTCTCATTGCTATCTTAGAATTCCAGATTTGTGCAACGAAAGCTGTGACGTATTTTCAAAATGTTTGTATTTCTTTGTGTTTGAAACTGCTGCCTAGTATCTCATTTATCCATATTGTCAATGAGATATTTACTTTGCTTTTAGATAGTTGGATCCCTCTTGTCAGCATCGTTCCTACATGATGTTATTTGCACACCATGACCTTAGTCAGCTTCAACGTTTTGTTTACACTTTTCTCCACTTTTGTGTTACCACGGTCGTTTAGTGACAGCAACCAGCATTATTCTGTAATGCTTCCCACGCTTATAGTGCAAGGTGACAAACCACACTGTTTTGAACTGATAACGTAACCCTTGGTCTAACAAACGACGGAGCTGATGCCACTGCTACACAAGACGGGTCAGAACACTGTTGCAGAAACAACGAGGAAAGCATATCAAATTACCGAACGCAAAATCTTCAAGATTGGCGGTCTTTTACAGAAGCTCGAAATTTAGTGCGGACTTCAATGTGAGACGCTTGTAACAGTTACTACAACGAAACTTTGTTTCGAAACCTAGCAGAAAATCCAAAGAGATACTGGTCGTATGTAAAGTGTGCTAGCATCAAGACACAATCAATTCCTTCTCTGTGCGATAGCGATGGAAATATTGTCGATTAGTTGCTATACACAGTCTTCCCAAATTCCTTCACCAAAGAAGACAGAATAAATATTCTAGAAGTCAAATCAAGAACAAGTACCAACGTGAGTAACTTAGATGAATATATCCTGGGGGTAGCGAAACAGCTTAGGTCACTTTATTAAGTCCAGACTGTATACAAATTAGGTTGATTTCAGAGTATCACTATATAGTGGATCCACGAGATATCCTCGGAATAGTGGAGAAAGTTAAATCACTTTAAAAAAGCAAGTCTTCCGCTCCAGACAATATACCAATTAGGTTCATCTCATAGTATGCTGATGCAATAGCTCCATATTTAACAATTATATAGAGTAGCTCGCTCGAAGACAGATCCGTGCCTACAGACTGGAAAGTTGCACAGGTCACACCAATATTCAAGAAAGGCAGTAGGAGTAATCCATTAAATTACAGGCCTATATCATTAACGACCATATGCAGCAGGATTCTGGAACATGTACTGTGTTCGAACATTTTGAATTACCTCGAAGAGACGGCCTATTGACACACAGTCAAGACGGATATACAAAATATCGTTGTTGTGAAACGCAACTAGCTCTTTACTCACACGAGGTGTTGAGTGCTATTGAAAAGGGACTTCAAACTGACTCTGTATTCCTTGTTTTGGAGAAGGTTTTTGACACTGTATCCCACAAGCGCCTTGTAAGTCAAACTGCGTGCTTATGGAATATCGTCTAAGTGACTGGATTCGTGATTTCCTGTCAGATAGGTCACACTTCGCAGTAATTGACGGAAAGCAGTCGAGTAAAACGGAAGTGATTTCTGGTGTTATAGACCCTCTGCTGTTGCTTATCTATACGAACGTCTTAGGTTGTTTGCTAATGATACTGTCGGTTATCGTCTACTAAAGTCATCAAAAGATCAAAACAAATTGCAAAACTATTTAGAAAATTGGCAACTGACTGTACATAATGAAAGCCGGAGGTCATCCACATGAGTGCTAAAAGGAATCCGTTAAACTTCGATTATATGACAAACCAGTCAAATATAAAAGTCGTAAATTCAGCTGAATACCTACGAATTACAATTACGAACAACTTAAAATTGGAATTAACACATAGAAAATTATGTGGGAAAGCCGGAACAAAGACTCCCCTTCATTGCCAGAAAAAAGATGCAACAGATCTGCTGAAGAGACTGCTTACACTATGCTTGTCCGTTCTCTTTTGAAGTACTGCTATACTATGTGGGATCCTTACTAGATAGGATTGACGGAGTACATCGAGAATGTTCAAATAAGATCAGCACGTTTTGTACTATCGAGAAATAGAGGAGAGAGTGCCACTGGCATGACACAGGATTTGGGGTGTACATCATTTTAAAAAAAGGCATTTCTCGTCGCTGCGGAATCTTATCACGAAATTTCAATCACCCAAGTTTTCTTCCGAATGTGAAAATATTTTGTTGACGTCGACCTACGTAGTGAGAAACGATCATTAAAATAAGGAAAATTAGAACTGTCGCGGAAAGATATACGTGTTGGTTCTTTCCGCGATGTTCGGGATTGGAATAATAGAGAATAATGGTGAAGGTAATTCGATGAACCTCCTTTCAGAGTATCCTTGTAGATCTAGACGTAAATTTAGTTAGTTAGTGCTAAGCCTGGACTGAGTTTCGTTGTACTGATTAACACATGGCTTGTTCAAGTGTGGGAACGGGGCGTGAAACAAGGAGATACTATGTACTATGATGGATGTGGAAAGCGTTACTTCATGAAGCACCAGTCCCACGTTTATCAAATGTTGTCAAATGTTCGTCACATAGCGGATATTTAATGATTAAACTTTCATTCGATTGGAAAATGATGTCCAGCATCAACGTCAGTATGAGACCTCCACAAGTACGAATTTCTTGCCCTACCTGAAACACATGTCTGTATCATATTACGAAACTGCTGGCTGTTGGTTAATATGAAATTTTACATCCTTCAGCGACATGCCAAACATATTCTGTGAGTGACAAATCAAGGGGCTGGTAAGGCCAGTTAACGACACGTACATTCGTTTGCGGTGGGAACTCCAGTGCGGGCTCTTCCATGATGCTGCTGGAATGTGCCATTTTGAATCCAGTTCCTGAAAGTTATCACAATAGGGGCTTATCAGATACCTGCCACCAACACGATTCCTGGAGGTGAAGAGGTGTATTGGTCTCGAGGACCGCTCTGCTTCATGTGATCTTTCACCAGGAGTTGTTTATGGAGACGTTGGCGTCTATCGGAACGCTACAAGTGGAAGAAGGCTCATCTGTGGACACCACAGAACGCAGCTACATATCCAAGTTGCCGCATACCTTCAGTTGAAATCCTTTAGGAGGGTCCTGTGCCTGGTCATACAATACTATTGTACTGGGTCATCTCTTCACCACTGATTCTGCAGTAATTGCACAATAGACAAATTATGTGTTACTAGTCTTTATAGTCTTCTTATGACTCCAAGCTAATGATTAGACTTATTTCAAAGAGCAGAACAATTCAAGCTGCACAAATGCTACCTCCTCAAAGGCTTTGCTTCTATCTGCAGGTGAAAATTTCTAACTACGGGAGACACACGCAGTAGCAAATAATCTACTCACATCTTTCTTCATCTATAAGAGTGGCTTGTTTTCTGTACCTATAAACATGTAAATGTATGTTTGTACAAAATCATAACTCTCAGAAAGTTCTTCATCGATTACTTTGAAAATTGATACATCGTTGCATTCGAATGCACGCATGTTTTATACACTTATTTTTAATATACATCAAATATAAATTAAATGTAATACATAAAGGGGAAAAGTTTTTACCAAAAATCTTGAAAAGTTCTTGATCGATTTACTTTAAATTTATTAGAATACTACTACAGTATCTGTATATGTAATAAAAATAAATAATCGCAAGTTCAGTGGCAGTGGGGAGGAAGAGTGAGGAGGGGAAGAGAGGAGATGGACAGAACGGGGGGGGGGGGGGGGGAAGATGCGGATAGAAAGCGGAAAGGAGGAGATGGACAGATGGGACAGGAGGAGATGGAGACGGAAGGGGAGGAGAAGGTAGACAGATAAAGTGGGGGGGGGGGGAGGTAATGGACAGTGGGGGAGAGAGAGGGGCAGGGAAAATGGAGAGAGCAGAAGGTGGACAGATGAGGTGAGGAGATGATGAATGGAGACCACGGGAAGGAAAGTTGGTAGGTGGAGATGGAGAGAGAGGAGGGACAGGAAAGTGAACCGAGAAAAGAGGGAAGGAATGATGGACAGAGAGAGGGGGAAAGAGGAAGATATGGACAGAGACAGGGGGGAAGAAGAAGATTGGGACGTATACTCAACGCACATACGCATTAGAAACTTGTGCTCTTTGTTTTGTTTTGTTTCCATTTGACCAGACTGAGCCGCAGCAGCGCGTGGCCGTGAAAATGTAGTTGAAAATAAATTAGATTAAGGATACACTTTGCCGGCCTGTGTGGCCGAGCGGTTCTAGGCGCTTGAGTCTGGAACCGCGCGACCGCTACGGTCGCAGGTTCGAATCCTGCCTCGGGCATGAACGTGCGTGATGTCACTAGGTTAGTTAGGTTTAAGTAGTTCTAGGGGACTGATGACCTCAGGTGTTAAGTCCCATAGTGCCATTTGAACCATTTTGATGAACTTTAAGCCGGTGTATCCCACAAGTGTGTGTAGCACTTCGTTGCCAAACTATGCTGAGACGGCAGCGGCCCCTCCCCCCAACTCCACCACAACTTCTGTTTAAAAAGGCATAACGCAAAAAGGAAAGATAAAGGCTCCAGTAAGGCTGCTTCTCACATTGCGCCTGATAATGGAAACAAGACTGAAGAAAAATAAACATACATTCATAGCGATTATTGATTTAGAAAAGGCGTTCGACAATGTGAGTGGCGCAAGATGTTCAAAACTGGGAGAAAATTAGGAATAGGCTACAAGGAAAGACGGGTAATATACAGTATGTACAAGAAACAAGAGGGAATAATGAGACTGGATGACCATAAACTAAGTGCTCGATTTAGAGAGGGTGTAAGACAAGTCTTGCTCGATATATAAATCTAAGAAGCAACGCCGGAAATAACAGAAATGATCAAGAAATGGTTCAAATGGCTCTGAGTACTATTCGACTTAACTTCTGAGGTCATCTGTCCCCTAGAACTTAGAACTACTTAAACCTAACTAACCTAAGGACATCACACACATCCGAGGCAGGATTCGAACCTGCGACCGTAGCGGTCGCGCGGTGCCAGACTGTAGCGCCTAGAACCGCTCGGCCACCCCGGCCGGCGGTGATCACGAGCGAGATTAATATTCAGTGTGAAATAATACCAATGGTAAGATTCGCTGATCACATTGCTATCCTCGTTGATGGCAGAATATGGATTGAGAGTGAAGTAATGAGAAGTAGCACAGATGAGAATAGAGCGAAAATTAATACCAAAATTAGTGGTCACGAAGTAGGCGAAATTAGGGAATTCTGCCGCCTTGGAAACAAAATAACACGTGACGGACGGAGAAAATAGCACAGGCACGAACTGCATTGTAGGCCAAGAAAAATCTACTGGTATCAAATATAGGCTTCAATTTGAGGAAACAATTTCTGACATTGTACGTTTGCAGCACAGCAATGTATGGTTGAGAATCATGGACAGTGAGAAAACTGCAGCAGAAGAGAATCGAAACATCTGAGATGTGCTGCTACTGTAGAATATGAAAATCAGGTGGACTGATAAGACAGTGAGTGAGGAGGTTCTCTGCAAAATCGGTGATGAAAGGTACTTATGGTGATCACCGGCACAAAGAAGCGACTGGATGATAGGATCTGTGTTAACACATCAAGGAATAATTTCCATGGGGCAAGAGGGAACTGTGGAGCCTAAAACACGCAGGGAAGACAGGGATTGGAATACATCCAGCAAATAACTGAGGACGAAGCGTGCAAGTGCTACTCCGAGATGAAGAGGTTGGCACAGGAGAGGAATTCGTGGCGGGCCGCATCAAACCAACTAGTAGACTAATGACTTAAAAAGAAACGAACAAAGAAACGTTATTGTATGAATTAGTAGAATATTGCCATCTGAAGACTTGAATCGCTGGTGTACAACTAATCCGTTCACGCGAAGTAATTACATGAAAATGGCTTATCCTTTTAGTACCCGACTTTTTTCACCAATTAAAAGTAATAATTGTAAACTGCCAGAACAACTAGTCTTGCCACAAAATTGTCTCCCAAATCCAATTTCGTCCACTAAGATGTAATATTTATTATAATTAACAATAATGAAGCACATTAATGCAGAGAAGATAGGTCGACAGTCTTAGTGCGATAGAAATGGTGCCAATTTTGGTCTTTAGGCGGAAGGATACAAAGATTCTGAACAACTTGGGGAAAAGGGTACAGCATACAAGAAGCGTGAGACTCTTTTGCGCTATCTGATCGCGTCCTGCCAACTGTGTTCGCCCTCGGCTTGTGCCTCCAATAGTCTAGGGTGGTTTCTCCACGTCTCCCCCGATTGAGTTGGTATCCTGTAACCCTGGGCCACGTGGAGGTAGCATCGAACAACTCAGAAAATTGAACGGCGAAGCTATAAAGCTCCTAGCGAATCAATGTTAAAGGCTCAGTTGCCAAGTCAGAAAGGTCACGTAGTTCATAGTAATTAGCGGAAAGTCATCGAGTAAAACAGAAATGATTTCTTGCGTTTCCCAAGGTAGTGTTATAGGCCCCCTACTTCCTTATCCTTATAAACGATTTAGGAGACAATCTGACCAGTCGGCTTAGGTTGTTTGCTGCTGATGCTGTCGTTTATTGTCTAGTAAAGTCATCAGAACATCAAATTAAATTGCAAAACTATTTAGAAAATATATCTGTATGCTGCGAAAACTGGCAATTAACTCTAAATAACGCAAAATGTGAGGTCATCGAGATGAGTGATAAACGGAATCCTTTAAATTAGGATTACACGATAAACAAAATCTAAAGAATGTAAATTCTACTAAGTACCTAGTAATTACAATTATGAACAACTTAAATTGGAAAGGACACATAGAAAATGTGCGGAGGCCGAACCAGAAAGAGGATGCGACAGATCTGCTAAAAAGACTATCCTTCCTCTTTTGGAGTACTGCTGCGCAGAGTTTGATCCTTACCAGATAGGATTAACAGAGTACATTGAGAAAGTTCAAATAAGAATTGCACGTTGTGTATTATCGAGAAGTAGAGTGTCACTGACATGATACAAAATTTGGGATAGATGTTTGTCATCAGTTACCAACTTCCTCCTCCGAATGCAAAAATATTTGTTGACGTCGACCCACATGGAGAGAAACGATCATCACAAAAAAAAAAAAAAAAAAAGGAAATAAGAGCTGACACGGAAAGAAATGGTTCTTCGTTTTTTCCGCACGCTTTTCTAGACTGGAATAACAGAGAATTATTGTGAAGGTGGTTCGATGAAGCACTCAAGTGTGATTTGCAGAGTATCCGTGTAGATGTAGTAGCTCTCAGTCCCCTTCAATCGACGTCGCCGCGCCAGTAAGTTTTTCCAAGAGGTGAGTTCCTTCGTCATTGTTTTCCTTGCAGCGTACTACATCGTTTCAACTTTGTTTAGGCCCTTGATAAATTACTCCTCGTGATGAGTAGCTATAGAAGAGCAATCAGTGTCATCTTTCTAAGTTTTCTGTGAAATGTACGTGTGAGTGTGTGTATGTGTGTGTGTGTGTGTGTGTGTGTGTGTGTGTGATGCAAAGTATTGTTCCATTTACTTTCAAAGCAATACTTTGCCCGCAGTTAGTTGCTAATACAGATACGGTAGGCCAAATTCAAATATGTTCTTACTCCTAGACACATCAATAATCTTTTTAGTTTTTCTCTTGTAAATTCGATGTTTCGTTGTGCAGAGTAACGGCGCCAGGAAGTCACGATAAATAGACAATGTGCTACCATAAACACCGGACAAGTGTGCATAGAACTACCGCTCTGTGTGTTCCAGGCAAACTTAATTACTTTCACAGGTAATAACAATAATTTCGTGTGGCTCAGTTTCTTGCTGCTGGAAGCCGCTTCGGCGACTTGCGTGTTGCCTAACCTAGCCCCTCAAACACCCACGGAAAGGGACATACTTTTTAATGTGAAATCCGAAGCACTTGCTGTTTCTGACGAATCCTGACGTCGTTGAGAGGTGAGAATTAGGTTAAAGTGAAAAATCCCTAGCTCAACTGAGATTCGATCCCGTGACTTTCTGATCCAAGCACGTTCTTAATCGCTAGACCACCAGGCCCGATATGTACATGCACAGTGTTACGGCGTAAAGTCAGCGCCAGTCGGGAATGACAGAGAAGAGAAGGCTGTGAGAAGAGGTCAATCAGTCGCACACTGACCGACCTCCCTCCAGGACAACGCGACAGCAGTGACCCCTAGGTGAGGACGACATAAGCGCTGCGCCTGATTAGTGGCAATCCACTTCAACGTTATCCACTTCGCTAGTCGACAAATCGTATTCTCTTCATTAGCCATCTCTAGGTAGCTCAGTTAGTGATCAGCAGTCACTGCAGTTCGGTTCAAAAATGGCTCTGAGCACTATGGGACTTAACTTCTAAGGTCATCAGTCCCCTAGAACTTAGAACTACTTAAACCTAACATCACACACATCCATGCCCGAGGCAGGATTCGAACCTGCGACCGTAGCGGTCGAGCGGTTCAAGACTGTAGCGCCTAGAACCGCTCGGCCACCCCGGCCGGCGCAGTTCGGTTCACAGGCTTTTGTTTGTAGTGTGTGACATACACGGCCGCATCATTTGACTGCATTGAGTTGGAAGCTTAAATTAATCGTTTACACAGCCAAGGGGCCGTTGACCTTAGTGTTTGACATAAACTTCAACTTGATACCTATAGCCGTACCTGAGAACTAACAGAACTTAACAGATGGACAGATAGACGGACAACAAAAGACAAAAAAAAATAACATTTTGTGATGTACGATAGTTAAAAACTAACAATTTTCCGTTATTTTCCTTTACTTTGTAACCTCCCCGTGAGAAATTAGAAAGTCCCACAAAAGTGAATAATAAAAAATGGGCCAAGTGTAACCTCCTTGCAGAATTAAAGAATAAAGATTGCTCATTAAACCCACAATAATATTAATTAAATAATGAACCATGAACCGCACTAACATCTCAACAGAAATAATTAAACCTGATAAATCTTATAAGGGCAGCAACGCTGACCTTCGGCCCTGTGAAATAATTAAATCTGATAAATTCTTACCTCAGTAACACTGCATCTATATCTGCTCTTATTTTTTGGCACAGCTTCGTGCAATGCTGGCGTATATTTAATTTTGATTCTTGGAAGAAATGCATAGGAAATATTCTTTAAATTGGAATGAATGCTTTTTCTTCAAAAGGGTGGAAAAATTCTTTAAATTGAAATGATTACTTTTCTTTAAAAGATTTACTTTATAAAACAATTATTATTGGGGCATTTCTTGAACAAATTAATTACAATTACCATACATTATTAGCTGAGCGCAATGCTGCTTCATTACCTTCTACAATAATGCACATCGTCCACCACAATCCTGACCAGATTCGGAAGAACAGCACGCCGTCGATGCATGCCGACGCCCGCTCAGTACAACCGTCCACTCGCTACACACAACTGCTTCAGACTGCAACTCGCAACTGACTACTCTCTCTGCCCACTCGCCACACACTACTGAATTCTCGCGCGGTCAAGCGCACACTAGCAACGATAAATAACTCTCTGGTCAGAGATTCTGTCATGCCTCGCCATCGGTGGTAATGAATACATACGTGTTTCAACTTGTACCGTGAAACCTTGCTTCTTGCCGAATTTTATGGTTCTAGGTCAACGGGCAATAACCTATACCTCTTGATGAGCATGTTTCAGTATGAAAATATGCGAGGTAACCGTATTTTTTGACTGCATTCATTTAGAAGCTTAAATTTTTTACGCAAACAAGTTACCGAAAACCTTAATAGCTGAGATAAATTTCAACTTTATATACCCACCCATTCCGGCAAAAAGGGGTCTTAACATACAACAGACAGACAAAAAACAGACAATATGCGATATAATTACAAATTATCAAATTTCGGAGTTTTTCATTTACTTGTAGTAAAAAATCTTGCTTCTTGTCTAATTTCATAATTCTAGATCAATGGGAAGAACGGTATAGGTTTCTGATTTGATCCATTATAAGGACTTACTAAACAGAAAGCTACTCAACATGCAGATAGAAGCAGCAAACAACATGGAACCTACAGTTTATGACAGAATTTGCAGGCATATCCAGGAAGTAGTCGACAAAGAGTACTTGACGATTTGCAACACACATAACAAGAAACTACAGACCTTGACATCCAAACAAGACAAGCGATCCAACCTTGAGATAACTGACAAAAACAAACACACATTTTACAGTAGAGTGGTAAACAACACTGACATAAAGTTCAACCAAAGAGAAAACGATCTACTCCAAAAAGGACTAAAATACAATGTAGAACCTAACCTCAACAACCATACACTGAAACAGGTTATAGCTGCAACTAAAAGTGCAGCAGATGCTGCAAAATTAAATTCAAATACAAAAGCAACAATAGGACACAAAGTAAGCAAGCTTCTTGAGAAAGAAATGAATAAAGATAAGTTTAGATCTAAATATACAATAAATGATACAAAAACTTTAAAATCTATAAACAATAAACTGGAAAACAACCAATCCATAGTTGTAAAGTCAGACAAAAGTAATACATTAGTTGTGATGAAAGAAAAAGAATACATAGACAAAACAAATGAATTTTTTGCTGCTAATAACATTCAGCACATTGAAAAAGACCCAACCAAACAATTCCAAAGTAAAATTAAGGAACAATTAAAGAACACACATTTCCTGTTGACAGAAAATGAAAAGAAATACCTTACATGTATGAATCCAAAAGCACCACGCCTAAGAGCACAACCAAAAATACACAAAAATGGATACCCGATATGTCCTGTGGTCAACTCTATAAACAGCCCAGCATACAAACTGTCTCAAAAACTGAATAACATACTGGTGAAAAATTATACATATGAAACAACATATGCCATAAAAAACAGCATGATTCTAGCCAAAGAACTAAGAACCAGAAAGCTCCCCCAAGATGCACAGTTTATATCACTTGACATCACCAACCTTTATTCAAACATACCCATACAAGAAGCTCTAACAGTAATACAAAAGAACCTTATGCAACACAAGAATCTTTCATACACAGAGATTGTAGAATTTATGGAACTCCTTCAGCTAACCCTAAGTTACAACTACTTTACCTTTAATGACAACATTTATAAGCAACCAGATGGCCTAGCAATGGGATCATGTATATCCGGTACCATAGCTGACATATACTTAAATCACTTAGAACAAAAATTATTTGACAGCCAAGAACCCTGCCTAAAGAAAATAGAATTTTATAGGAGATATGTAGATGACACACTACTGTTAGTGAAAGGAGATACCAAAGACATCACAGACATTCTTAATCATTTCAATAATCTAAATGAGAAAATCAAATTTACAGTGGAACATGAGCAAAATAAAAGTATCAACTTTCTGGACCTAAATATTACAAGACACAACAACACATGCACATTCAAAATTTATAGGAAAAACACAATGACTGACACCACAATCCCTGCAACCTCATGTCACCCAAATATTCATAAACAGGCAGCTTACAGGTCAATGCTGCATAGGGCAACAAAAATACCATTGAACCAAGAAAATATGCAACAAGAAATAAACACAGTGAAGAAGATTGCAGTTGCCAATGGTTACAATGCTTCCATGGTTGACACAATCTTAGACAAAATGAAGAGAAACCCAGGTACAAACTGCACCACAGAAGAAAAAGAGAAAAACAAATATATATCTAGCATTCCATACATAGGCAATGTATCACAGAAGATTGCAAATATTTTCAAAAATCACAGAGTAAAAATTGGGTTTTCTACATCCAATAAACTACACCAAAAACTAATACATAATATAAAGTGTAATCATGATCCATATTCAGACTCTGGAATATACAAGGTAACATGCCAGGAATGCTCCAAGTTCTACATAGGACAAACAGGCCGAAATATCAACACCAGGTACACAGAGCACATTAGAGCATACACCCACAACAAACACGCTACATCAGCAATAGCAACACACATACATAATACAGGACACCCATTTGGAAAAATAGAACAAAATGTCAAAGTACTCCACCGACTAGATAAAGGACATAAAATGGATTTGCTTGAAGAACTGGAGATATATTCACATTATAGAAAATATGAAAATAAAATATTAAATGAAAAACTTGAAAATGAATCAGTGAATTTCTTCAGATGTTTTGATAATATACTTAAATAAAAATAGTAAAACATAGAAATAAGCACAAATGTAAAATCAGTATAAGTAATTCATGAGCCAAATTGTAAAGATAAATTAACCTCTGTACAAAAGCATATCATAATCTGTGGAAGACCTATAATGTTATCTCTGTGAACCACCTACAAGAAGATCTTTGTAACTGTTTTGTTTATATCAGATATTTTCGATGTGTAAAATGTACAAGTTGTGTGTGATGTTAAGTGTGTGTGACTCTCTACACAAATGGACCATTAGAAAATTGTAAGTACAAATTGTTCTCAAACTTTAGCCACTAACCTCACAGAAAATATTGACACCCAACTAAAAAATCGCGTTTCTTATATATTACAGTAAAAGTCAACAAAGTGAAGCAGACTCACACACACTGACAACATCAAAAGAAATGGCTTAACACACATCATAAAAACGCACTTGAAAATGGGAATTATTTCTCGAAACGCGTCGTGCAAATAGTAAAATAAAGAAAATCGTGACTGGTAGCAGAAGATTTATTTATTTATAAACAAACCTATGGTATAGGTTTCGATGACTGAGTTTGCGCGTATCGAAATATGTCACAGAAATAACTGCATCTTCTCACAGTATTGACATAGAAGCTTAGATTTTTGATACCGCTAAGGTACTAAGCAAAACCCGTCAACACTTTGGGGCGACGACGTTGTTTTTCCGGGTCGTGTGAGTGGGCGAGTTCGGTTGGGGACTCAGGAGGAGCGAGGTTCGGGCAAGCCAGAACACGCCGGGACCACCAGCGGCACGTATGGTTTGCTGGATGGAAGAGCTGTGGTCACGGGTAGCACGACCCCGTGGTTAACTGAATCCAGCAAGTTTTAAGATGAGTGCATTTCAATCCAAGTAGAGTCTGCAGTGTAACACGTGTTAAGTTCGGCTGTGCGAAATTTAGTTGAATTCGAAGGTGTTCTCGCAGGTGGTGTTGTCTCGTAAAAGTGGAAATCGTGTGAACAACAGTGTTCTGTGCAGTAGTTCTATTTTTTTTCTGTGCTCCGCCAATATCTTCGGGAAAATGGTAAACAGAAGAGTCAACAGCAGCGCGTCCAGCAGCGGGGAAGCAGCAGGTGCGGCGGGTCTGTTCTTGGCGGAAGGTGCGACCGCGGCTCCCGGTATAGCGGAGCTGGTCCGCTCTGAGGTAAACGCTGCGCTTCGCGATAAAGACAACCTCGACCTGATAGCAGGCATTATATCAGATACTGTAACGGCAGCAGTATTGGCCAAAATGCGTGAAACTGTTGAGGCCAATACTGCCGAAATTACAGCACTAAAAAAGTCTGTGTCTGAATACGAGAAAAAAGCACGAGAGTTGGAAGTGAAACTATCTGCCGCAACAGACGAGCTAGAACAGTACGACTGTTTGTAGTAGCAGAAAATAAGGAAGAAGACACAGACAACCTGCTTATACAGGTTGCGCGTGAAAAATTAGACGTTGAAGTGACCAAGGCAGACATTGACAGGAGCCATCGGGTGGGACGAAAACTTCCAGGTGCTACCAAACCTCGTCCTATAATAATTAAATTTGTCTCATACCGAAAAAGGGCAGAGATCTTTACCCAGAAGAAGTAGTTAGCAAAGAAAGGGCTTACAATAAGGGAAGATCTGACACACGAACGGCTAAAGATTTTAAACAGTGCCATATCCCATTTCGGTCTTCAGAATGTGTGGACTCAGGATGGCAGAGTAATCATTAAGACAGCAGCTGGAAAGAAGACAGTCACAAACATGACAGAACTGAATAGTATTAAGTGAAGCTACTCGAGCCAAAAGTGCAAACTTAACACCATTTGCATATTGTAACAGCCCTATACTCAGATATAGTCTTGTAATTGTATTAACTTTTTAATTATACCCATATTTGTACCTTCAACTAATTGTTTTTGTAACTCTATTAACTTTTTACTATTTTTTTGTGTCTGTAGCTCTAATCATTACTTAATTTTAGTTACTGCTAATACTTTTTTCATTTTCTCAGTTTATTCTCTTCCATTCTGTAGTAGTTCTATTGCAATTATTAGTCTCTCCTTTAATTCATTAATCACCCATCTCTTCGGTTTAAACTGTTCATAACAAAAATCACTATGAGTATCACTTTAGCAAATTTCAAACTAATTGTAGCTTCCTACGATAATCACTACCAGTATCAGTTTAGTAAATTTCAATTTAATTCTAGCTTCCCACGATAATCTATTAATTATTAAGCTTACTTCTCTCTGCTGGCAGCATCGGCCTCTTAAGTCGCTCCCCTTTCCCTTATCTCCACCCTAAGCTGTTTCAAATACGCTAATTACATTTCTCCTCTTACGACATAGGATACATAGTGACACACAGCCGTCACTATTTTGGTCATATTCTCCTTGCACCGAATACCACTAATCCATTTTCTATACTCCCACAACCTCAGGAAATCTCTTGCAGTCGCCTTTCTTTCGGCACTCACGGAGTCACAAACAAGGCGCGCAAAATTTCGGACACCCCTGTGTTATGTCACCTGGCGGAAGCAGCGGCCAGTGCCCCTCGCGGCAGGTAGTGCCTAACAAAAGGGACAAACCAGTCTGCCACCCTACTCCAGGCTGCTCAGCGGAACGCGTCAGAACTTTTAGCAGCTCACTGCAACATCCAGTCTTTATCTGCACATTACGAAGAACTTAGCCTCTTCAACCAACTAAACTACCACGTAATCCTCTTATCCGAAACGTGGT
This sequence comes from Schistocerca serialis cubense, assembly GCF_023864345.2. Taxonomy (NCBI): domain Eukaryota; kingdom Metazoa; phylum Arthropoda; class Insecta; order Orthoptera; family Acrididae; genus Schistocerca; species Schistocerca serialis. The sequence continues at coordinate 149,042,761 of NC_064639.1, read as the reverse complement.
TGAAACCACACATATCCTCTGCATCTATTCATCTCCCAGGGTACACATTCCTTAGGGCAGACAGATCAAAAAAGCGAGGTGGCGGGGTCGGCGCGTATATACGAACAGATCTCAAAGCGAAAGTCTTATGTACGTCAAATCCTGCTGAAGAAAAAGAGGCTGAATTCACGTTCATTGAAATAAATATACAAAGTCGGAAATTCTTGACTGGCGTTGTGTACAAGCCGCCAAAAATAAGCTCAATGAGTTCCTTCCAGTCGGAATTACATTCACTTCACTGTCAATACGAACATGTCATCGTAATGGGTGACTTGAACATAGACCTGCTAAGAGACACTCCCTCCGCAATAAACCTAAGAAGACTGTTTAGTTGCAATAGCATGAACATTCTTCCATGACAATCTACACACCATACGGCGCACAGTCATACTCTTATAGACGTAATCGCAACGAAACAGACTGACAAAGAAAGAGATGTTGGTCAAACATCGGCCCCTGGGCTCTCAGCACATGATGTAATATTCCTGGCCTACTCTGTGCAGCCCCCAAGGATCAAATCGCGTTACACAACTTGTAGGAACATGAAACGTATTGAACTTGACGCTCTAACAGCCGATTGCTCAGAAATCTCATGGCATCAAATAATCAGAGAACCTACAATCGACGGCAAAATTAATGAACCTGGTGATAAACTCACTGCCCTCTATGACAAACATGCACCTGTGCGCACTATACGTGTAAGAAAATCTCCTGCTCCACGGCTGACAGCTGAATTACGTCAAATGATGACTCATAGGGATGCTGCCCACAGGCGTTTCAAGGCAGATCGAAACCTGAGCGTTTCGAAGATTATAGAAAGCTACGGAACAGAGTGAAACAATGCATTCGCAATGCCAAAATCAGGCACGCTCGCTCCCTTGGATGCAGCAATCTGACGCCCACGACTCTATGGAAGAATCTCCGTAGCTTGGGGGTCGGAAAGGCAAAATCGGAAACTACTTTTCATGTGACAGCTAACGAATTAAATGAATTCTTCTCTGCACCTCTGAATACCCGCACGGCTGATAATTACCGTCCACAAGAATCCCCAAACAGGATAACTAACAACGATACCTTCCATCTAAAACGTGTAACAACAAATACGGTAAGAAAAGCAATAATGAGAATCTCTTCTGATGCAATAGGCAACGACAGTATCGGTATATCCATGATCAAGAATGTTGCCGATATCTTAGTACCTGTCTTAACTGACATATTTAATTTTTCCCTGGTGAACGGAATATACCCCACTGCATGGAAAAGAAGCATAATTCGACCCATCCCTAAGATCGAAAACCCGCAACTGCCTAGTGATTACCGACCAATTAGCATATTGCCTGCTGTTTCCAAAGCACTTGAATATATTGTTCATGACCAAATCACTGAACACTTGCATGAAGTCAGTCTATATAACAAATTTCAATCCGGTTTCCGTAAACATCACAGCACAAACACTGCTCTAATTAAAGTAACTGATGACCTGAAATATGCCATCGACAATCGAAAGGCAACAATATTGACGCTACTGGACTTCAGCAAAGCTTTTGACACTGTTAACTTTGACATATTGCTCAGAAAAATGCAACAGCTTAATTTCTCTGATAGTGCAATGAGATGGTTTGAAAGCTACTTAAAAGACAGACAGCAATGTGTTGTCTGCGTAGATGAGAAATCTTCCTGGAAACACGTTTCCTCGGAAGTGCCACAAGGATCAGTCTTAGGACCACTTTTGTTTTCTTTATATGTCAACAATATTTCGTCGGTTCTGTCCTCCTGTAAATATCATTTCTATGCCGACGACCTCCAGCTCTACCTAAGCGTCAGACCTGAAGATGTAAACACTGCAATCGCTCAGATGAATGATGATCTGTCTTCAGTAGGGACATGGGCGAAAAACCTGGGGCTTAAACTAAATGCAAAAAAGACGCAAGTAATCTTAATAGCCCATCAGAAATTAATAAGTTCAGATTTCCGCGAACGGCTACCTCCTATTCTGCTCTACGGTACTCCAATACCATATCAGAAAACAGTGAAGAACTTGTGTGTAACTTTGGATGAGCATCTCAGCTGGGCGGAGAATACAGTCGCAGTGTGCCGAAAGACGTCTGCTTGTCTCTATGCACTCAAAAACTTTCAGAACATATTTCCACAGGACTTGAAACGCCAGCTCGTGCAAGCACTCGTTCTACCGAACCTCCACTATTGTGATGTGATTCAACAAGGCATGAGTAGTGAAAACAAAAGACGGCTAGAGCTAACCATGACTGCCTGTGTGCGTTACACCTGCAACATTCGCCGATATGATCATGTTAGTGCTTCATACTCCGAGCTAGGGTGGCTGCTGCCGGACAAATTGCGTGACCACCACACTCTATGTCTACTCCACCGACTCCTCGTCGCACAAGCACCCCAGTACCTTGCTTCAGAGATTAAAAACCTGTCATGCCATCATAATCGAAACACGAGGTCACTCTTGTTTGGTATCCTAACTGTGCCCACTCACAAAACAAAGACTTTTGCAAACTCCTTCTCAGTTGCCGCTGTCCGCCTCTGGAACAAACTGCCCCTTACCTTGCGCAAAATTCAATCTCCTGCTGCTTTTAAGAAGAAGTTGAAGCATTTCCTACTATCATCCTCATAAAGTTCTCCACAAAATTAATGTACAAGGACAATCCCCTCATCTGTCAAATAGCAAAGCTAGCGTCTCCTGTCTTGCTCCTGAGATGCTTCCCTCTTCATCTATCTCTATTAGCCACGCGATCTTCTTTTCCTTTATATTTCCTTAATTATGTTTCATCATGTCTCTCTATTCTTCTCCTCCCTTCACCATGAGTCTCCCTCATACTCCCTGCTGCCAGCACTCCTATCTAAAATCTGTCTCTTCAATAATGTCTAATGATGACAGTACTTATGATCTACGAATATAAACTCTATATGTATGTAATTTTCCAGGTATACCTTTCTAATTGTTTATTTCACTTTTTGTACTAGATGTAGTTTAACATGCCTACTAAAACATATGAATGTAAAATAAGTAGAATGCCTGGTTAGATGTAAGAGAGGGCCTGATGGCCCTACCTTGCCAGGTTAAATAAATCAATAAATCAATAAATAAATAAATCTCCACGATTGTGATATCTCACAATTCTCCAGTGACTTGGGTTCGTGTTGTTGATCGTAGTGTCGCCGAGGCGAAAAGCAGCGAGTGGAGTGCTTGGGAAGGGCCGACCTGATTAGCTTTCCTAGACTTCTTATTACTATTTACTGCGTTCAACTTGTTACAATTTGTTAAGTTCAACCAGGGCTAATTTTTCTTGCCTGGTGGCCGCTAACGCCCCAGTTACCTGCCCTGGGGGTTAGTGTGTGTAACGGCAGTGTACGTTTCCTCGTCTTGCCGCTGCTGTCCGGTAAGTGTAGTTTTGACAGCTTTCTTGATTGAAGCCGGTTGGTGATTCTTCTACTCTGGTGTTAGTGATTCCTTTCTCATTCCAGGCGCTCTAAACACAGTATTCTGGGGACGTAGTGCAGACCGTTGGTTCCAGCTTTGGTGTATCTTTCCAACGTTGTATTTGGTTTATCGGACGTCAGGTAGCTTCAGCAAGATTATCGTTAGTCATTCGTTAGACTGTCATTAGTCTGAGTTACCATCTTGTGAAGTAATGCAACCCTTGGCTGCCTATCTCATCGCTCGCGAAAGTGTTTGTTGCCGGACCTTCTCAGAGGTCGATTCTTGCAGCATCATCTGTGGCCCCTAGGTTCTAAAAGGAGGTCTGATGGCCAGTAGTTCAGTGTAACGCTCCTTCAGCGCACGCCTTCAGCGGGTGTAATCTGCTTCAGTACCCTTTAAGGAACTTATGTATTGGTCGTTGTGTTTTATTATTGTATTATTTATTACAATACCTTGAAATGCCTACATTAAAGGTTATATATGCCTAGTTAATAGTTCTAATCGCCTCCTGGAATAAATCTAGCAGTGTAGTGTTCAGTGGTTGTTAAGATTTCTGTTACAATGCTTACCATCATTTTGTTTCACCCGTTTGGTAATCAGTTGCTTGTTTTTTAATTAACCTTTGCAATTGTATTTACTGTTTTACATCATGTTCTTAATTTTTTATATTATTGCTGTTCCTCGGGTGTAAGGCCGTGATCGTGGTCATTTGCCTTAAAATTCTAATTTGGTATTTGTATTTTAGCAGCAAGCCATAAAACCTTATTTACTGCCATTCCTGGCGTCTGATTCCTTCTGCTGTGTTTGTGGCGACTTGCCTTTAATATTTCAATACCTGTAATTTGTAAGTTGCAGCGAGTTTTAAACAATTCTTAATTTATTGCCATTCCTGGGGTGTCAGACCTTCTGCCGAGATCGCAGTGGCTTGCTTTTAAAACATTATCTGCTGTATCTGTATTTAATGGTAATTTGCTAAATTGTAACTCACAGAAAACACGGTTATTTACACAGCTGTTTATTCCTTCATTAAAAACATGTGGTATTTTTATTATAGTTCAATCTGGAATTACTGGTTTAAAATAAATTGTGTTTAACTGTGAAAGGCAACCAATAGTAACTGATTACGGCTCCGTCCACAAGCGTAACCGAATCCTGCCTTCCCTCGACTACCAGTTTTCAAAGACAGAGTTTGGAATGCATCCAGCAAACAATTGATGACGTAGGTTGCAAGTTCTACTATGAGATGAAAAGGTTGGAGTGGGAGAGGATTCGTGACGGGCTACCTCAAACCAGTCAAGAGACTGATGACTCGGAAAAAAAGAAATAAATCGTCAGAGTACCGAGCTATAGGACGCAGAAATCGCTGTGCTGTCAATTTCTGACCAACCATTTCCTCCCTCCATCCAAATACACCAACAGCATCTCCAGCAAAGTTCATTAAACAAATGGTTATTTGTTAATCTAGTTTAAGACAAGTTATTTTTATGTGACAGTTTTCTGTATGCATAACCGCCTGAAGATGGGCATAAAATGCCGGATACATTATCTTAAATTAAACATAAAACACATTGAAGTGACTGGTAGCAGAAAATGCAAATAAATAAAGGTCTACAATGGTAAAAACATTTTATTTAAAAAGCTTTAAGAATTTTCAGTTAAAAAATGCGAGGGCATTACCCTTCAGCACCCCCTCTTATTTCGTTTTCTTGAGCAAACTGTGTATATGAATAGTTTTACGTAACAAATAAAGAATATATCTATCTACACTTACTGTATAAAGACAAGTTATTGATTAACGTTATTACCAAAAATCTTAAAAAGCACTTGGTCGATTTATTTCAAGTTTTTACATGATACTCTAATATACGTTTGGTCGCATATAGGTTACATATTTCTCAGTCTACATGGTACATAAATATGAATGTAGTAGATAAAAGCGAATGTTGTAAGTAAATATCTAGAAAAGTTGACCGATTTCTTCCTATATTTACAGTAGACTCCAATAAACTTTCTGACGGACATAAGATACATATTTTTTAAATATATATGGTATATAAATATATGTGACTGGCTTCGGCAGCAAGAGACAGTGGTAATGTGTGTGATAGTCGCTTGTGTGATTGTGTGTATGTACACGTTTTCTAATTCAGAAGAAGGCTTTTTGGCCGAAAGATTACTTGTTTAGCAGTGTTTCTATTGGGGCTATCTGGGACTCAACATCTACACTATAGTGAGGAGAGATCGATCCTTTTCATATGTTATCCTTATTCCATCCCAGATTTTCCGTTGTATGGTACATAATAGGTAAAGTGGAAACGCTGTTGTCAAAAATCTCGAAAAGTTCTTGACCGTTTTACTTCAAATTGTTACAAAATACTCCACTACCATACAGACGGAAAGAGGTTACAAATTTCTTTTTAAAACAGTAATATACAAATTTTCTGTTGTAACTGATTGTGAGGAAGAAAATACTGAACTGTGAAAAGGTGTGATTTCGTTTTCTTTCTCGACGTCATATTTATTTAGGGATCAGGGCATTTAAATCATTAGACGAATTGTTTCTTCCAGATATATTGTTTCACATAACTTTAAACCAAAATGGGGGGGGGGGGGGAGGGGGCAGGAGATAGACAAAGGGAGGGGTAGGAGGAGATGGACAGAGAAATGAGCAGAAGAACGTTAGGATGTACATACAATTTCGATAAATCTTTATCAGTCGCGAAGGAATGAACAGTTCGCTACCTTTGTACAAAAGCGAATATTTTCAGGGCATTCATACCAGAGTCGCAACTACTATTCACTTAGGTTAAACTATAACAGGTCGTAGCAGCTTTAAAGGTGTTCACGGCGTTACACTTACCTCTTCCATTCTTGTATATACTGCGTTAGAAAAACTGTGGTGGAAACAAGGTAGTATTTCTTTTTTTAAAAAAGAAAAATCTAAAAAAAGAGGAAACCTCACTTGAGTCGAGCCCGGAAGGGCGGGAGAGGACGGAGCTGACAGAAGCGTTCTGAGCGCTGCGAGAAAGGTCCCTGCCGGTCACAAAGGCGCGCTGGTGTGAGCTGTGGGGACGGGGGTTGTTGGGTCTGGGTCGCGGGGGCGGTGGGGGCGTTGGGGGCGGAGTGGCGGCCTATTTTCATTTCACTTGCATCAAGCGCGGCCGGCGGCTGTGTCCGGCGCGCCGGCCCCTGTGTCTCTATCCGTCGCCGTCGTATATGGAATAAATTGCAGCGCTCCGCACCGATGCGGTTTCCGAGCGGGGCCCGGTGCCCGAGGCACGGACCGGGCGAAAATGTTGCACCGGGTTGCCGGGCTCCACGCACACAGGAGCGGCGGCCGACACACAAAAACAGCCGCAGCTCTATTTGTGTAATGGCGAGTTGTCTCTCTTTCTGTCTCTCTGTCTCCCTCTCTCTTGCACACGCCCACGCTGTTTGGTTTGTTTGTATGCGTGAGAGAGAAAGAGCGGCAGAGAGAAATAGAGACAGAGAGGAAGGTAGAGGAATAAAAACAAGTATAATGTTATTTGTCAGTAAATGACCGATGATGCAGAACCGTTACAGCTGGTGAATATCAGCAACTATTTCGAAACCTGTAATCAAATTACTTATTATTTCACGAATATACAATGCACGTGAAGGCAACCATTGCCAATTCCTGTTGTTTCATACAGTCTCTCACAAGCGCATATGTGCTTCAGCTTTCCTGTTTTCTCTTAAAACCGACTGTGGGAAGAAAACAAAACAGCATACAGTTGCATATAGAATTTTTGCTTAAAATTATGCATGAGGAGAAATTATTGGTCTTATGGTTTAAATGCTCTGCTATTATAGTTAAAACAGACTCCGACAAAGAATAACCTATGTCTGTCTGAATATATCATTAAAAAAGTCTTAAATCTGTCGGTCAAGAACTTTTCGAGTTTTTGCTGATAACTTTTCTCTATGTCTGTCCCAATGTTTACTAGAATATCTTGTAAGAATCTGAAGTAAACCGGACATGAACTTTTCGAGATTTTTGTTAACAATGTTTGCCCATTGCCATTTAGAACATATGTGCCTATGTCCGTTGGTTCAAATGGCTCTGAGCACTATGGGACTCAACTGCTGTGGTCATCAGTCCCCTAGAACTTAGAACTACTTAAACCTAACTAACCTAAGGACATCACACACATCCATGCCCGAGGCAGGATTCGAACCTGCGACCGTAGCAGTCGCACGGTTCCGGACTGCGCGCCTAGAATCGCGAGACCACCGCGGCCGGCGCCTATGTCCGTCCAAACGTTTATTAGAGTATTGCTCTAGAACTTTTCGAGACTTTTGCTTACAATGTTTCCTCTTATATATCAAAAATATGCAGGCTTCGTCCGTTCAAACATTTATTACAGTATTGTTTAACAATTTGAAGTACACCAGCGAAGAACTTTTAGAGATTTTTGCTAACGACGTTTCCTGTTAACATGGTGTATTTACGTAGTTCATAAATTTTAAAATATATATATATATTCTGTGTCTGTTCGTAAGTTTATTAGATTATTGTAAAAACAATTGAACTAAATCAGTCAAGATTTTTGCTACTAACGGTGTCCCTTTATTTAGTGTATATGTACTTACATACCATTTGGCCTATGTCCGTCCTGCCGGTTATTGGAGTATCGTCAAGTATTTTTCGAGATTCTTGGTAACAACATTAAACAACTGGTGTTTATATAGCAGTATCGATCGCCGTCTTTCCAATTCATTTCCGTCTCACTAAAAGAAAAATAATTCATTTATTTGCGTGCAGCATCAACAAGTCAAAACTGCTTTCGAAATAGAAGTGTGCCACATTTCAGAAAACCCAAGAACAGCCGATAAAAATAAATATTTATTTACTAGCGGTTTCGATCATCTTATCATCTTCAGGTATAATAAAATTATTTATTAAGAAGGATGTAGGTTGCAGTAGGTACTAGCAGATGAAGCAGCTTGCACAGGATAGAGTAGCATGGAGAGCTGCATCAAACCAGTCTCAGGACTGAAGACCACAACAACAATAACGATGGCCTACATAGCAACTTTCTTGCTGTGGGGCGAAATTAAATAGAATCGGGTCTACGTCACTGCTGTCAGTATTAGAATGCAATACATAAAACTGCAGTGTCATATTTAACTAATCTTTGTACATCGTATTGGTCAGTATGAGAACGTACTCCTTAGAAAAGGATGAAATCTGATTATGACGGTTGCGAGCTAACATCCCATAGATCTACGGGCTATGTCTTGGCTCAAATTCGTCTTGGTGTTGAACCGCACGTGTCACATTACAGGCCCTAAATTAGACACTTGTGACCCTTTGATTAAATTGTCTAGATGATGGCAAGTTCGGGAAATACAAAGTTAATATAACATATAATGACAGTAATAATAACATCGGGAACTCAATTAACGACCCATAAACGATGTGGGCCACACAATTGCGATTTGGTAAGAATAATGTTTATTCAGAAAGCAAACTAATAGCGAAAGTGGTCGTATTTAGAGTTACTACTACACTCGAGTGCATAATTATTTGATACAGTTCGATCATTCACAATCTCATCACGAAGTACCTCGTTAACTACGCGAAAAGTTAGTGTTCAAAAAATGGTTCAAATGGCTCTGAGCACTATGGGACTCAACTGCTGAGGTCATTAGTCCCCTAGAACTTAGAACTAGTTAAACCTAACTAACCTAAGGACATCACAAACATCCATGCCCGAGGCAGGATTCGAACCTGCGACCGTAGCGGTCTTGCGGTTCCAGACTGCAGCGCCTTTAACCGCACGGCCACTTCGGCCGGCGTTAGTGTTCACACTAGACGCGCGGCTTAACACCGCTCAGAGACTAAGTCCCGCGATGCCACACAACGAGAAATTTTTTAAGTTGTTTCACTTCAATTACAGTAGCTGAACAGGGAAACATAAGTAGAAAAAACGTACGGTAATTGCAAAGAAATAGCAATACTTCAGTATATCGACAAAAGAAGGAACTACAGAAAGATAAGAACGTAGCAATGTAAGGCAATTAGAAATGAAAGAAATAGGAACTGCAGGGAAGCTAAGGCCAAATGGCTGCCGAAAACACGCGAATAAATCGAAAAAGGAATATTCGTCTGAAGGACTGACTCAGCAGGCGGGAAAGAAAGAACACATTGCGGTGAAATTAAATGCAAGCATATGAACTAAGAGGGTAATGGGACTTCCACTATTAAATGCAGAGCAGGAAGCGTATATGTGGAAAGAGTACTCTGAAGGCCTCTGCGAGGAGAGGGACTAGTATGGTGCCGTGATAGAAGAAATGGGACAAGAGAATTTTAGAAGGCTTACTATTAAAAAATGTATAAGGGATGGATTACATCCCCTCCGAATTTACAAAATCATTGGCGGAAGAGGCAACCAAATGACTAATCAGGTCGATTTGTAGAATCTATGACTCTGGAGATATCCACTCAGTCTTTCTCAAATATGTCAGCTACATAGTGCCGAACATGGCAACGGCACAATAACCTTAATGTCTCATACATGTAAGTCGCTGACAAATATAGTATATAGATGAAGAAGGGAAAAGAAAATCAAGATGAGGATCAGTTTGGTTTTTGGAAAGATAAAGGTGCTAGAGATGCAGTTCTGACGTTGTCCATGATTATGGAAGCAAAACTTAAGAAATATCAAGACAAGGCCATTGGAATTGTTGACTTAGAAAAAAAAACATTCGATAATGTAGAACGGTGCAAGTTGTTCGAAATTTTTTAAAAAAAATAGAAGTAACCTATAGGGAATGACGGGTAATAGATAATATGTGCAAGACCAACAGGGGACCAATAGGGAACAATAGGAATCGAAGACGAAGAACGAAGCGCTCTGACGGAAGATAGTGTGAGAGATGGATGCAGTCTTTCGCCTTTACTGTTCAATCTATACATCGGAGAAGTAATGACGGAAATCAAGATAAGGCGGTATTAAACTTCAGAGTGCAACGCTTTCAATTACAAGATATGCTGAAGACATCGCTATCCTCAGTGAAAGTGAAGAAGAATTACAGGACCTTTTTAATGAAATGAACAGTCTAATCGGTACCCAATATGGACTGAGAGTAATTCGAAGAAAGTTGGAAGTAATGAGGACTAGCAGAGACGAGATCATCGAAAACTTGAAATCATGAAGTGGACGAAGTTAAGAAGTTATTCTACGTCAGAAGCGGAATAACACACGAAGATTGAAGAAAGAAAGGCATAAAAAGCAGACTAACACAGACAGAGAGGGCATTCCTTTGCAAAAGCAGTCTACTACTATCAAACATAGGTCTTAAGTTGAGGAAGAAAGTTTTGGAAATGCACGTTCGGGCACTACATCGTGTGTAGTGAATCAGGGACAGTGGGATCACTGAGAAGAGAATCGAAATGTTTGATATGTCATACTAGAGAAGGATGTCGAAAATTGGTTGGATTAATAAGATATAAAATGAGGAGCCTTTACGCTCCTGCAATGAAAGGAACATATGGAAAACAGTGCTAGGGAGAAAGGACAGGATGACAGGACGTGTCTAAGACATCAGAGAATAACCTCAAAGGTACGAGTACCAAAGGGAGGTTAAAAGGGAAAAAAATGAAGGGGAGGAAGTGATTGGAATACATATTCGAGGTCATAGGGTGAAAATCAAATCCTATGAAAGGATGGAGAGGTTGGTTCAAGAAAGAAATTTCGTGGCGATCAGCAGCCAACTAGTCAGAAGACGACAGAAAAATGGGAAAAAACGTTGTGACAGAAATATACATGCGACGGACGTTACCATTCATTAGCGAAGCGCCTGTTGTTATGAAGGTTTATGACAGGTTAGTAGATTGCCGTCACTATAGTTAGAGTCACGAAAGAAGGCGGTCGAGTTTATGCTTGTTGCGCGCACTTACATCACGCGTTTTCCGACGGCAATGGGAGTTCATTAGTGTTCTGAGTGCTCTGCTGCGAATGCCGCAGCTAATGCTAGCATTAAATGTCATCACAGCAAGTTGTATAATGAATTTCTATTCCATTTATTGCGAGTTGTCATCGCTGAAGGTGGTGATAAGTGACAAATTCTTCATAAGGAACCGAGGGACACAATTTGTTGCATATACGCTTTCTTCAGGCGCAAATCACGCACATGCCATTATGACAATTGTCGCTTGGAATCTGCAACAGTGCAATCCCTGTCCGTGCCTTGACATGCGAAACGCATTCTTTCTTGGATCGGACTATAGTGTTTAACTTGCGTGTCTGGGAGGCAATGATAGAAGCGAAACTGAAGAACATGGACGTGATACCGATATACTGTTGGTAGTTTCATACATTTCAGGTGAAAGTAAGAAACGTGTAGAAGTCCCTGTTAGTCCGAATTTACTAGCTGCTTAGAGCAGCCCCCTATCCTGAAGATAAACTTCCGTATGAAATTATTCATAACCCTCTCATATATCTAAAAATAGTTTCTCATGCCATAGTTATTTCCTGGTATATTACATTTAATAACGCTTGTTGTGAAACTCCCTTGACGGTTTCATTTATTTTTTCACCGTTTCTGAAAATTTCGAAGGCAGATCACGGAACACTTATAGGATCACTTTTTTGCCCATCTGTATGTCTGTCTGTTTGTCAGACTATTGGTAGCCCCTTTTCTCCGGAACGGGTAGGCATATCAAGTTGAAATTTATGTCACTTGTTCAGGTACAGTCCCATGGCAGCGTTAAAGATTGAAACATTTAGGGCAATGTAATGAAAGGGTACGGGCATTTATCTCACATATTTTGATGCCCGCAAACTCACTTATCAAAACCTGTAGGGTGTGTAATTGTGTATTGAACTAGGGACCTTGAAACGAGGGAGAGGCTTCGTCCCGCCGTAGCCCTCAGTGGTTCACAACCCCACAACAGGCCACAGCAGTCCATACCAGACCAGTGTAACCCCACATGTTTGCGTATGTGGAGACAGTGTTTGCGCAGCATTCACCGACGTAGTGTAACGGAGGCGGAACAAGGGGAACAAGCCCGCAATCACCAAGGCAGATGGAAAAACCGCCTTAAGAACCTTCTACAGGCTGACCGGCACACCGGACCTCGACACTAATCCGCAGGGCGGATTCGTACTGGGGACCGGTAGACCTTCCCTCTCGGGAAACAGCGCGTTAGACCGAACGGCTAGCCGGGTGGGCACCTACAGGCTACTTCCCGTTGACTTAGAATCAAGAAATTTGGCGAGAAGAAGGTTTGACAGTAGAAGGAAATGAAACAGCTTGTAATTATATTGCACTAAAAATGATTTACTTTTCTATTTATTACCTGACCTCAAACTTAAAACGTTCACGAAAGCGAAGTATCAGTGTCGATAACAGGCAAAAATCGTCGAGATTGTCTATTCCAGGGGCTGATGAACTGTCTATTTACATAATTAAGTTTGTATGGAACGCTCAGATCGGGAGTCCTACCACTGTGATATACCTTCCTGCTGCTCTACTGACGGGAAACCTATCCCTTATTAATAATTTTCCAATTTAATGTCCAGTGAAAGCTTTCTCTGCATCTCCTTATCAGATAGTTCTTTTGCCATTCCTGCTACGTCTAAAAGCTATGAAATCTAGACCTATGTTTACATATTTTGATAATCTATCTGTTTACTCATTTACATACCCTGTCTTTTAATAACGTCAAAATTAGAGTACATTTGTGGTTGATACTTATTTTTCTTCAGTTCATTGAAGTGTGATTCTCCCATGTCGTTACTTATTCAAACTTCCTGCTGTTCCTGCTTTTTTCTAATTCAACAACTTAGGTATCTGCTATAGAACGTTCTGAAGTCGATGGCGCATGTGTGGCCTAAGTAGTTGTCTTCCTCGTTTCATTTTACACCATTAATCAATGCTATATTTCTATTGAAGCATCTTACTCTACATTCACGTTTCTTTCATACTTTTCAGGAAAACTTCACATGTCCAGCGTTCCATGTTGTAGCGCGTTGAATGAAAAGATTGCCTACCTTCTTCCTATATAAGTGTTCGAGAGCAGTTTGTCACTGTGAGACTAAGAACGTTGGATGCATTATTAGGTTGTAGTGGCAGGGAGGGGGGGGGGGGGAGGCTTGATAGGTATTCTTGGTAGGTCTTCAGCCATTACATTGGTTAACAGCAGCTCCCTACGTATTTCTGTCTTCGACCTTACCCTTTACTGCTGTAACGGTGGTGCAGCCTATACCCTCCGTGATCTGGTTGGTGTAGTCTAGTCTCGGTCTGCCACTTGTGTTCTTTTCTTCTACTGTGCCATCAATGATACTTTTAATGACACCACCATGTCTCAGAAGTGGCCGACCTAAGTGACTCTTCTCTGTTGGATAAGCTTCAAGAGACACTTCTCTTCCTCCACACTGTGGAACACCTCTTCATTTGCTACCATGTTTACCCAGGAACTCTTTAGCATTCTGCGATACCATCACGTCTCGAAGACTATTTTTATGTGTTCTTGTGCTTGTCAGAGCGTATATGTTTCGCTTCTGTACAGAAGCACACTCCGAGCAGATATAATTATCAGAGCTTTCCTCAGATGTTTGTTTGTGTAGCTGGGACTGGAAAGGTTTCTTCTTTTGTTAAAAGCAGCATTTTACTTGTGGTTTCGGCTTGTAACACAGTTCCTTGTTGTTCCATCTCATGTAATTGAACTCCACAGTAGGTGAAGGATTCGATGGTATCCAGCAGCTCATTGTTAATTGAGCATTGTGCAGTGATGTTTTATTTATCACCACTAAGATTCTTGTTTTGGCTTTATTAATTTTCAAGTTACAGGAACAGATGAACGTGGTTTACATCTGAGCCAGCATCACTTCTAATTTTTCTGCATCTTCACTTAACACTGCCATATCACCAACAAATCTCAAAGTGTTCGTTTCCTTTACATATGATTTAATTCCTCCTGCAACTCCTTGTTTCTCCACGATTTCATCTATTGCGCTCTGGATGCATCCACGGAACAAGAGAGTGAACAGCCCTGTTGTAAACCCTGCTTAATGATGATATCCTCCACACCTTTACAAAGCCACCTCTCCTCTCTTCAGTCTCTGCATTACTCTTCTTATAATTTACGCCATTCTCTCTCAACATCTCAAATAGCTGTCGCCAATCTATCCAGTGATTCTTTTTCTAAGTCGACGAAGCCAGCATATTTGTCATGAGACTTCTGTAGTTTTTTCTCAAGAATTAATCGCAAGCCAACTATCGCTTCTCGTGTGCGCATACCTCTTCTAAACCCATACTGGTCATCCGTGATCATTACATCCTACTTAGATTGATAGAGGTCAACACCTTCGAGGCAAACTGAGCTTTCTATATCGTTCACATCTGTTTCCCAATGCTTTCTTCGGTGTTGCTACAAGCGTAAAAATCAATCAATTACTGCTAATTGTGTTTTCCTAACACCTCATCGGAGTGCCAGAGTTCTTTTCTGTAAGGGAGTTATAATTACTGTTAGCAGCATTATAGAGCTCCTTCCAGCGCTAGGTTGTAGTGACTCTCACGAATAAAATCAGTTTCTCCTCAGAAATCGACGTTACAAACGTCTCTGCCCATATTCCTTTACAGGAAAACATTCTGCACAATATTAAAATTATCTCTCCTGTTTTATTGTTAGCAGATAATCGAGATTATGAACGGAACATAGATTGTTAATTCAGACACTCCGTTCCATCTAACTCTTACTCCGCTATTATAGGGAGATGACGAGTGAATAATATCTGTGACCAACGGTGAAGCTGGTTTGTGAGTAATTGAAGGAAACAGTAGCTAACGATAATTAAGAAACAATATCTCCGCGGAACCGCGTGACCGCTACGGTCGCAGGTTCGAATCCTGCCTCGAGCATGGATATGTGTGATGTCCTTAGGTTAGTTAGGTTTAAGTAGTTCTAAGTTCTAGGGGACTGATGACCACAAATGTTAAGTCCCATAGTGCTCAGAGCCATTTGAACCAATATCTCCGCAGTGAACAGTAAAGAAATTTTACTTTCTTCCTTTTTTTAAGACATAATTGGTAATAAGAGAACAAAAAAAATCAATAGTTTATTTACAAATCATGTAACAGTGTGATTTACTGCTCTCCTACCATTCGAGTCAAATCCTGTGATCTTCAGCTCTGCAGTGAAGTAGTCTCTTGGTAGAAGACTCGCAGTTTGACCTTTTTCAGTATCCAGAGGCTTCATGGAGAAAAACCAATGACAACGACGCTGAAAGCTGGTGTTTGCTATTTCCCGCGAGATGTGTCCTCTCTGCCACATACTGTACTTTGTGTTCTTCGCCTAAGGCAAATTTAAACAGCTCATGTTTTACAGAGGCGCCCACAAAAGCTGGCGATTGAAGTTCGTGTCGTGTCTCCACTACAAGAGCTCCATAGGTCACGCTGCAGTTTTTTATTTTCTTTTTTTTTCTGTTCGACTGCTGTGTGTGGGAACCGACATCAGTTTCAGATCAAAGATATACTGAAAGGATATATATGTCGTTTCAACAAATGCTTATCGAATTAAAGGCTGTCAAACATTAACACATAGGCATTAAGCACAAGAAAGATAGGAATTTTGTGCGAAAACCCTAAACAAATCGAGTGTAGTTATTTGAGACTGACAAGAAATTAAGAAGTACACTGAAGCATCAAAGAAACTGTTATAGGCATGCGTATTCAAATACAGAGATATGTAAACAGTCAGAATACGGCGCTGCGGTCGGCAACACTTACATAAGAAACCAAGTGCCCGGAGCAGTTGTTATATCGGGTATTGCTGCACAATGGCAGGTTATCAAGATGTAAGTGAGTTTGAACGTGGTTTTATAGTCGGCGCACGAGCGAGGTAGCGATGAAGTAGGGATTTTCCTGTACGACCATTTCTCAAGTGCACCGTGAGTATCAGGAATCCGGTAAAACATCTTATCTTCGATATCGCTGAGGGCCGGAAAAAGATCCTGCAAGAACGGGAGGAACGATGACTGAAGAGAAATCTTCAACGTGACACAGATGCAAACCTTCCGCAAAGAGCTGCAGATTTCAATGCTAGGCAATTGCGAACTATTCAACGAAACATCATCGTTATGGGCTTACGGAGTCGGAGGCCCACTCGTGTACCCATGATTACTGCACAACACAAAGCTTTGCGCCACCCCTGGTACCGTGAACACCGACATTGGACTGTTGATAACTGGAAAAAAGTTGCCTGGTCGAACGAGTCACGTTTCAGAGAGGATGGACATGTACGGATTTGGAGACAACCTCATGATGAACCCTGCATGTCAGCAGGGGACTGTTCAAGCTGGTGGAGGCTCTGTAATGGTGTGTGACGTGTGCAGCTGGAGTGATACGGGACCCCTGATACGTGTAGATACGATTCTAACAGGTGACACATACGTAAACATCTCGTATGATCACCTACATCCATTCATCTCCATTGTGCATTCCGACGGACTTGGGTGATTCCAGCAGGACAATACGACATCCTACACCTCCAGACGTTTTACAGAGTCGCTCCAGGAACAAAGTTTAAACACTTTCGTTGGCCGCCAAACCCCTCAGACATGAACATTATTGAGCATATCTGGGATGCCTTTCAACGTGCTGTTCAGAAGAGATCTCCACCCCTCGTACTCTTACGGATTTATGGAGAGCCCAGCAGGAGTCCCTCCAGCACTGCTTCAGACATTAGTCGAGTCCATGCCACGTGGTGTTGCGACGCTTCCGCGTGCTCGAGGTGGCCCTACACGATGTAAAGAAGGTATACCAGTTTCTTTCCATCTTTAGTGTAATTATGATATCCTTAATCGACAGATACAGAGTTTAATTTCCAGTCTGGACATTCTGATTTAATTTCTTGCCACCTTTTTAGGTCACTACAAGTGAATGCTTGGCTGACCCATTCACAAGATGACGGCCAATTCACTACGCCATCTTTGCACATTCCGGACTGTTGTCTCTCCACTTGCGACCTCGATGCTGACCGCTTTTAAACTCTAATCTTTCTTCAGTCCTATTAGGTTTACCACGTAAATAAGAATGAGTATCTCCTGTTTTTTTTTTAGAATAAATGTTTAGTTTGTGCATTCCATTTTATTACGTTTATCACACACATATCAAAAAAAGTTTTGCATCATCCCAGTTCCCAGAACTCCTGAAGATGTTGACTGTGGATATTGTATCACAGACACCCTTTCACTGTTCAGAGATGTCCCTAAATACGCTCAAAGATGTAAACAACCATGCACGAGCAGCGCCTATTATACGTAGGGGGGTCCGACAGCCGATCAGTTCCAGTCATTCCACCAGGAAGGAGGTACACGGCTCTTGTTGTCTGTAGTTCAACCAAGCCTAGACCGTCAATACCGCGGTTCGATCGCGCCCGCATTGTCATTTTGTGCCATGAGGTCTCTCAACAAGGAAAGTGTCCAGGCGTGTCGGATTGAACCAAAGCGATGTTGTTCGGACAAGGAGGAGATACAGAGAGACAGGAACTGTTGATGACATGCCTCGCTCAGGCCGCCCAAGGGCTACTACTGCAGTGCATGACCGCTACATACGGATTATGGCTCGGAGGAAATCTAACAGCAACGCCACCAAGTCCAATAATGCTTTTCGTGCAGCCACCAGACGTCGTGTTACAAGTCAAACTGTGCGCAATAGGCTGCATGATACGCAACATCATTCCCGACGTCCATGGCGATGTCTATCTTTGCAACCACGACACCATGCAGCACGGTACAGATGGGCCCAACAACATGCCGAATGGGCCGCTCAGGATTGGCATCACGCTGTGTCGCATATGCCTTCAACGAGACAATCGTCGGAGACGTGTTTGGAGGCAACTCGGTCAGGGTGAACGTCTTAGACACACTGTCCAGAGAGTGCAGCAAGGTTGAGGTTTCCTTCTGTTTTGGGATTATGTGGGGCCGACGTACGCCGCTGGTGGTTATGGAAGGCGCCGTAACGGCTGTACGACTCGTGAATGCCATCAAAAAATGGTTCAAATGGCTCTGAGCACTATGGGAGTCAACTGCTGAGGTCATTAGTCCCCTAGAACTTAGAACTAGTTAAACCTAACTAACCTAAGGACATCACAAACATCCATGTCCGAGGCAGGATTCGAACCTGCGACCGTAGCGGTCTTGCGGTTCCAGACTGCAGCGCCTTTAACCGCACGGCCACTTCGGCCGGCGTGAATGCCATCCTTCGACCGATAGTGCAACCATATTGGCAGCATACTGACAAGCCATTCATTCGTCTTCATGGACGACAATTCGCGCCCCCATTGTGCACATCTTTTGTATGAGTTCCTTCAGGATAACAACATTGCTCGACTAGAGTGGTCAGCATGTTTTCCAGACATTAAATCTATCGGACGTTTCTGGGATGGATTGAAAAGGGCTGTTTTTTGACGACGTGACCCACCACCCACTCTGAGGGATCTACGCCGAATCGCCGTTGAGGAGTGGGACAATCTGGACCAACAGTGCCTTGATGAACTTGTGGATAGAATGCCACGACTATTACAGGCATACATCAATGCATGAAGACGTGCTACTGGGAGGTACCGATGTGTACAGCAATCTGGACCACCACCCTGAAGGTCTCGCTGTATGGTGGTACAACATGCAGTGTGTGGTTTTCATGAGCAATGAAAAGGGGGGAAATGATGTTAATGTTGATCTCTATTCCAATTTCTGTACAGATTCCGGAACTCTCGGAACCGAGGCGATGCAAAACTTTTTCTTGATATTATCTATCTTTACAGCGTAATGTTTTTACATGAACAGCCATGAGCTGTATAAGGAAATGGCGACAAGGAAAGTTGTGGCAGACCGCGACTTGACCCGGATTTTCGTCTTCACGTGCGCGATCGCCATAAGCACTCTGGCTATCCGTGCACTACTCAGGACTAGATTCAAACGTCCAAATGTCGTCCATACTGCGGCACAATCTGTACTCGTACATACATTATATAACTCCTGTACAGGGGAGGACATTTTTATGCATAGTCGCTACTTGAAATTGGTGAATAAATACACTATGTGATCGCTGGCCGGTGTGGTCGAGGGTTCTGTAGGCGCTCCGGTGGTCCCGATCGCCTACGGTGGACTGGATGGCCGAGCGGTGACCTCTCCAGTTGTCAGGATGCTAAGAAATGGCTGTAGAAGCGTCAGAAACGCCAAAGAAACATTGTTAATTCATAACAACTTTATTCCTGCCGAGTACAATGTGGCTTGGTGATATCAACGACCTTCCCCAAGTTCTCGCTGCCTCGTAGCGATGACACCAGATCCGGGCCGCGCAGTCTTGCTAGCGCAGTGCCGCGTTCTGTGACGTAGCGGAGGAATGTCCTTACTTCGGCCGCGCGTGGCTGGCAGCGTCCGGCTGGGCGGCGGCTCTGCTGCGGACAGCAGGCTGCTGCGCGTGGATGGCTCAGGGTTGGAGTCCCCGGCGCTGTCGGCACGAGAAGCGTTCTCGTAGTGCGGAGTGTACTCTATCCCACCCCGTCTTCTTTCCCTGCTTCTCCTGGTGGCTCGTCCGCGGTGGACGGGCGGAACGGGCAGCAGTCCCCCAGCGTCGTCGGCTCATCCGGTTGTGACGGCGAATGCACAGGGCCTAGGCCCCGCACGACCTCGACGACGGTTCACTGATCTACATCTACATTTATACTCCGCAAGCCACCCAACGGTGTGTGGCGGAGGGCACTCTACGTGCCACTGTCATTACCTCCGTTTCCTGTTGCAGTCGCGTATGGTTCGCGGGAAGAACGACTGTCTGAAAGCCTCCGTGCGCGCTCGAATCTCTCTAACTTTACATTCGTGATCTCCTCGGGAGGTATAAGTACGGGGAAGCAATATATTCGATACTTCATCCAGAAACGCACCCTCTCGAAACCTGGCGAGCAATCTACACCGCGATGCAGAGCGCCTCTCTTGCAGAGTCTGCCACTTGAGTTTATTAAACATCTCCGTAACGCTATCACGGTTACCAAATAACCCTGTGACGAAACGCGCCGCTCTTCTTTGGATCTTCTCTATCTCCTCCGTCAAACCGATCTGGTACGGATCCAATACTCAAGTATAGGTCGAACGACTGTTTTGTAAGCCACCTCCTTTGTTGATGGACTACATTTTCTAAGGACTCTCCCAATGAATCTCAACCTGGTATCCGCCTTACCAACAATTAATTTTATATGATCATTCCACTTCAAATCGCTCCGCACGCATACTCCCAGATATTTTACAGAAGTAACTGCTACCAGTGTTTGTTCCGCTATCATATAATCATACAATAAAGGATCCTTCTTTCTATGTATTCGCAATACATTACATTTGTCTATGTTAAGGGTCAGTTGCCACTCCCTGCACCAAGTGCCAATCCGCTGCAGATCTTCCTGCATTTCGCTACAATTTTCTAATGCTGCAACTTCTCTGTGTACTACAGTATCATCCGCGAAAAGCCGCATGGAACTTCCGACACTATCTACTAGGTCATTTATATATATTGTGAAAAGCAATGGTCCCATAACACTCCCCTGTGGCACGCCAGAGGTTACTTTAACGTCTGTAGACACCTCTCCAGTGATAACAACATGCTGTGTTCTGTTTGCTAAAAACTCTTCAATCCAGCCACACAGCTGGTCTGATATTCCGTAGGCTCTTACTTTGTTTATCAGGCGACAGTGCGGAACTGTATCGAACGTCTTCCGGAACTCAAGGGAAATGGCATCTACCTGGGAGCCCGTATCTAATATTTTCTGGGTCTCATGAACAAATAAATCGAGTTGGGTCTCACACGATCGTTGTTTCGGGAATCCATGTTGATTCCTACAGAGTAGATTCTGGGTTTCCAAAAACGACATGATACGCGAGCAAAAAACATGTTCTAAAATTCTACAACAGATCGACGTCAGAGATATAGATCTATAGTTTTGCGCATCTGCTCGACGACCCTTCTTGAACACTGGGACTACCTGTGTTCTTTTCCAATCATTTGGAACCTTCCATTCCTCTAGAGACTTGTGGTACACGGCTGTTAAAAGGGGGGCAAGTTCTTTCGCGTACTCTGTGTAGAATCGAATTGGTATCCCGTCAGGTCCAGTGGACTTTGAAAGGTGGCTACACTGTGCCACTGCGCCAGAGATTGCGCCAAAGAGTACTATTAAGCCGCCTCCACAGTGCTTGTTGGGAGTTCGTAGCAGTCAGTGATTGTCGGGAGTTCGTAGAGGACAGTGCTAGTAGAGAGCTCGTAGAGGACAGTATGTGTTAAGAGTTCGTACCGAGATGTGCTAGTGGGCACTGCTTGTCGTGAAGTCGGAGTGAGATGTGGTAGTAAAGAGTGTTGTTCCATGTTTTATGCAGTTATTTGATGGGAGAGATAGCAGATGTTATTGTGTGCATTTCGTCAATATATATGAAGGTAAAAACTACAATGTTCTTTTATTAATTGTGTATCTGAAATAATGCATCACTACAGGTTCAGTCAACAAAGCATCTGGTTTGTGTTCTTGCATTAGAGTGTAATTCTGGTTTTCTTGCGTAATTATAGTTTTTCTAATTTTCTTTTGTCACCTCAGTATAGTTGGTATTTAAAAATTCTTGTCTTGTTGGAAAGAACCGTGCCAGATGTGGACGTTGAGTCACACTCCCACATACAGAACAGTTACATTTGTGCTTGGATTTTGTAGGTTTTATAGTTGCTGGGGACTTAATTAATTAACTGTGTTTACGAAAATTTTCTTACATTGTTTGTTGCAGTCAGATAGCGTAAAAATACTAGTCAGGGCCAACCGATTACGAGACAGCGTAATCGGACATACAGCTTAACTAAAAAAAAAATCATTTTCAATCTTATATTTAATTAAGCCCCCATGCAACTTTCCTCTGTTGAGTGATTCCAGTTGCTTTTCTATTCCTTGGACACTTATTTCGATGTCAGCCATTTTTTCGTTTGTGCGAGGATTTAGAGAAGGAGCTACAGTGCGGTTTTCCTCTGTGAAACAGCTTTGGAAAAAGGTGTTTAGTATTTCAGCTTTACGCGTGTCATCCTCTGTTTCAATGCCATCTTCATCCCGGAGTGCCTGGATATGCTGTTTCGAGCCACTTACTGGTTTAACGTAAGACCAGAACTTCCTAGGATTTTCTGTCATGTCGGTACATAGAATTTTGCTTTCGAATTCACTGAACGCTTCACGCATAGCCCTTCTTACGCTAACTTTGACATCGTTTAGCTTCTGTTTGTCTGAGAGGTTTTGGCTGCGTTTAAACTTGCAGTGAAGCTCTCTTTGCTTTCACAGTAGTTTCGTAACTTTGTTGTTGAACCACGGTGAGTTTTTCCCGTCCCTCATAGTTTTATTCGGCACGTACCTGTCTAAAACGCATTTTACGATTGCCTTGAACTTTTTCCATAAACACTCAACATTTTCAGTGTCGGAACAGAAATTTTCGTTTTGATCTGTTAGGTAGTCTGAAATCTGCCTTCTATTGCTCTTGCTAAACAGATAAACCTTCCTCTCTTTTTTATATTCCTATTAACTTCCATATTCAGGGATGCTGCAACGGCCTTGTGATCACTGATTCCCTGTTCTGCACTTACAGAGTCGAAAAGTTCGGGTCTGTTTGTTATCAGTAGGTCCAAGATGTTATCTCCACGAGTCGGTTCTCTGTTTAATTGCTCGAGGTAAATTTCGAATAGTGCACTCAGTATAATGTCACTCGATGCTCTGGCCCTACCAACCGTCATAAATATCTGAGTGTCCCAGTCTATATCTGGTAAATTGAAATCTCCACCTAAGACAATAACATGCTGAGAAAATTTATGTGAAATGTATTCCAACATTTCTCTCAGTTGTTCTGCCACTAATGCTGCTGAGTCTGGAGGTCGGTAAAACGAGCCAATTGTTAACCTAGCTCGGTTGTTGAATGTAACCTCCACCCATAATAATTCACAGGAACTATCCACGTCTACTTCACTACAGGATAAACTACTACTAACAGCGACAAACACGCCACCACCGGTTGCATGCAATATATCCTTTCTAAACACCGTCTGTGCCTTTGTAAAAATTTCGGCAGAATTTATCTCTGGTTTCAGCCAGCTTTCTGTACCTATAACGATTTCAGCTTCGGTGCTTTCTATCAGCGCTTGAAGTTCCGGTACTCATGTGGTCAGCATTGGCGGCGAGCGAGACTGCCGCGATGTCTGCTAATCCTGGGTTGATGACTGACAGCGGCAGCAGAGAGGACCAGAGCCGGTACTGTCCCCTCACGTCTGCTGCTGGATGGGCCGCCCTTACTGCAACATCGCCTTAATAAAGATTAACATGTCGATCACCGAGCTGAGCGCTACGCAGCGACCCAGTACACATCTCCCTGCAAGACTAACTGCGAGTGTGAGTGTGTCTTGTTGCTATCAAAGCTGGCGTATTTAAAGGAAGCACGAGCGACGTCCTGACGTCATGCTCGTTTGTAATGACCGCATTCGTTCCACTTATACTGCTGATTCATCTGTCGTACTCGCCCCTTAGGTGTTCTTGCGACAGAGTTAGCCCACAGTTCGTGGTCGTGCGGTAGCGTTCTCGCTTCCCGCACCCGGGTTCCCGGGTTCGATTCCCGGGGGGATCAGAGATTTTCTCTGCCTCGTGATGGCTGGGTGTTGTGTGATGACTTTAGGTTAGTTAGGTTTAAGTAGTTCTAAGTTCTAGGGGACTGATGACCATAGATGTTAAGTCCCATAGTGCTCAGAGCCATTTGAACAATTTTTGACAGAGTTACGTGTTGTTGTGGCAAACTTACGCGAAGTTGTGAAATGCAGTACAGCTGACGCTATACCTCTGTCTTGCACTCTACGAAAGTCTCCGTCTAACACAAACCCGCGTGCTAAGCAATTCTCTCTCGCCTGTTGTGTGTAACCAGGCCATTGCCCCTGCGTGACGACACATTCCGCTATATGTGCAATCCTCCTACTTCTTGGCTAAGCTACTGCCTCTGGCTCTCGGCATAGGCAACGAAACTTTGACAATATTCCACGTTTCCAAGTCTTTACTATTCTGCGACACTACACATCCCCCTCCTTTAAGAAAATTCGTCCCGAATTTTACAATTCTGGACTTACTGGTTGTGCACGCCATACTTCCTTGTACTCTACAGGTATCTTACAACTACTCCTTCAACACTGTCAAACTTTTCTTATCCGCTAATAATCCATTTACACTTAACACTGATTCCAATCTTATCATTGGTTATCTATTTATATTACGTTCCACTATTCCCGATCCATCCCATAGGTATCTGATGTACGGTTGTTATTTCAGAGCGAGACATCTTTTTCCTTATACAAAAGTAAGTTGCACAAATAAACACTAGAACTAAGATTATGTTAGCGTTGACACACCAAATATAATTGTGTTTTGCTTACGTTTCTCCCGATATCGCTGCACGTGCTGCAGTAGTTGATTAACTGAGATCTGCTCTTTTTCTGAGATAATGGCTTTCTAAAGATTGTAGTAATGTGGGATCCAAGGACTCGTTAATAAACGTTAGGTTCTGGCGAGGCAATATGTGTGGTGGTTCCTCTGGGTAATAGAAGATAGGCTGTGTCACGTTAATCATTGTTGTTCAAATAGTTCAAATGGCTCTGAGCACTATGGGACTCAACATCTTAGGGCATAAGTCCCCTAGAACTTAGAACTACTTAAACCTAACTAACCTAAGGACATCACACACACCCATGTCCGAGGCAGGATTCGAACCTGCGACCGTAGCAGTCCCGCGGTTCCGGACTGCAGCGCCAGAACCGCACGGCCACCGCGGCCGGCAATCATTGTTGTACCCGTGAAAGTAGCTGGTAGGTGATAATGCTTCCCCATTATTTCACATCTAGTGCCATTAATCAATAACCCATTTCCCTGCAATTCGAGCTTTGATATATCTTTTGAATGCATTACGGGAACAGCAGTGATCAATGTCTTACAAATATTTACTATTAAAAACAGTCTTGATCACGATTTATTTATCAAGGTGACCGGTTTCGACCACTACTGTGGTCATCTTCAAACCATTGAGTAGCAACCTCTTTCTGTTGGAGAATCACTACTGTGATTCTCCAACAGAAAGAGGTTCCTACTCAATGGTCTGAAGGTGACCACAGTAGTGGTCGAAACCGGTCACCTTGATAAATAAACCGTGGTCAAGACTGTTTTTAATAGTAAATATTTGATATATCTGTCAATCTACCATTACCGTAACAAGTGGCAACTACGGTCTCTATTTCGAACACAGAGTATATCCAATGTTCCCCTACTTTCTGAAATTTCGGTCTCGGAAGTAATACCTTCTTTTCGCATCCTAAGGTTCTCATATTTCCCAAGAACATCTGCATCTCACACGAACGATTGTGGGTTGCCACCACCTTTGCTGGACAAATGAAAACACTTCCCCTGAAACAGTCTGTCAAGTCTTCCGAAGACATTCCCACATGAGCACTCCTCCGTCTGGACACTAACAACACTTCCCGAGTTTGCACTTGCACCCACTTTCCAAGTGCCCTGCCATGTCAATCGCTCCCTTCCTTACCACGTCTAAAACACGCAAATGGCAAGTAAAAACTAAACATACCCTATTACCTAATAACAACAAATACATGATGTTCCTCCTCGAGGACACTTAATCTACTTATCCCTAGACCTAAGTGCGTAAGGGAAGTTCCTCTGCTGTTCTTGTAGCTTCGGTACCCTCACACTCTTTGTTACTGCTGGAGCAATCTGCGGTAACGCATTCACTGCGCCCTTAAACGGCTTAATCCTACTCACATGAACTACTGACGACTGGGTTGGTAACTGCAACTTTACGTTCACTGGAGACACTATTTCATTTACCTGATACGGTCCAGAATATTTCGTCAAAAACTTCTTCGTTTTACCTTTCGGAACATAAGGATTAGCCAACAGTACCCATTGACCAATTCTGTATTGCGGCAGTTTACCTGTTCTTTGCCCAATACTCTCTTGTTTCTCCAAAGCTTTAGTATTAGCACGCCGAACCCTTTGCCAAATCTCTCTCAATTTCTTAGCGATATTCCATCCTGTGAACCTGCCTGAGGTTTGAGCGCATTGAATGGTGATGGCATTTTCCGACCATATATTACCTCATACGGAGAGAGCCCCGTTCCTGTATGAACTTTCGCGTTATATGCGCTTGTCAACAGATTTAAATACACGTCCCAATCCGTGTGTTCTGAATTTACGTAATGACAAATCATCTTAACTAACGTCCTATGAACCCGTTCTGTTCGTCCATTCGACTGAGGATGAAATGGACTTATCCGCAATTTCTTAACTTTCAATAAACGGCATAACTGCTTCATGAGCTCCGACATAAAGTTACTACCCTGATCTGTAATTATAGTATCAGGCACACCATACTTCAGCAACCAGTTATTTACTAAGGCTTGCGCAACAGTACTTGCCTTCTGATCTGGAATAGCTACCATTACCAGGTATCGGGAAAAATTATCTAATATTGTTAATACGTATCGATTACCTGCTTGGGTCTTGTTAAATGCCCCGATTACGTCTAATCCTATGAATGCGAACGGACGATCCGCTTCAGGTAGTCTCTGTAACTGAATTTTCTGATGACTTAAATCTGCTCTCTGCGCACACGGTATACAATTTTGCACAAACTGCTCCACATCAGTGCGACGTGTCTTCCAACAAAACCTTTCCCCGTCTATCAGTCGTTCTTTTACCACCATTACCCGACAATACATGGTCGTGCGCTTGTTTCAACACTTCTTCCCTCAGCGACTCCGGTATTACGACGCGTAGTCCGCACTTCGTCTTCCTGCAAAGCAACCCATCCTGCATTTCAAACTGTGGTTGCGTTCGGAACAATTGACACTCTCTATCAGTGGCTTGCGCCTTTATCCACTCCTTCTCACTTATGCCCACAACTTGTACAGCTGCTATTTTTCTACTAAGCGCATCTGCATTCGTATGTTTTACCCCTGGTTTGTGAATTACCTCGTAGTCAAATTCACTTAGTTTCAGTGCCCATCTCGTTAAACGACTCGAAGGACCTTTCAACCCCAACAAGCACTTCAATGCTGCGTGATCTGTAATCACCTTGAACTTACGCCCATATAAATAACAGCGAAAATACGAGATACCGTAAATCACTGCTAACATTTCTTTCTCAGTAGTTGAATAATTCTTCTCTGCCTTATTCAGTTGCCTGGAAGCATAAGCCACTGGATGTTCCTGTCCATTAACCTTCTGAGAAAGAATACAACCTACAGCAATATTACTAGCATCACAACATAGTATGAACTCTTGTTCGAAATCAGGAAGAATCAACACTGGGTCTGATGTTAGTATCTGTTTGAGCTTCTCGAATGCCTCCTGACACTGTGCTGTCCATTCAAACTTAACACCTTTCTTTAACAATCTCGTTAATGGATGTGCAATTTCCGCGAACCCCTTTACATATCGTCTGTAGTAATTACATAAACCGACATATTGCTGAACTTGTTTAGTGGTCTGTGGTACTGGAAAATCACGCACAGCCGACGTTAGACGAGGATCCGTTCTTACCCCATCCTGACTGATAATACGCCCAAGATAAGCCACTTGCGTCTGAGCAAACTGACATTTCTCGACATTAAGCGTAAGATTTGCCGCTCTTAGCCTACTAAATACTTCGTTCAGTCGTTCCACATGTTCTTCTATATTACGCGAAAAAGTAACAATATCATCAAGGTATACCATAGCAATCTTCGGTTGCAGTCCCCGAAGCACACCATCTAACAGACGCTGGAAAGTAGCAGGAGCCTTTTTCAACCAAAATGGCATTCTGCGATACTGAAAGTGACCAAGGCTTGTTGTAAAGGCCGTCTTCGGTCTATCCTCGGGACTTACTTCTATCTGATGGTACCCACTCTTTAGATATAGTGTCGAAAAATATTTACACCGACCTAGGTTATCCAATGTTTCCGTGATGTTCGGTATTGGATACGCATCTGTTACAGTTCGTGCGTTCAAAAAACGATAGTCACAACAAAACCTATACTTTTTAGTACCGTCCAATGACTTCTTAGGAACTACCACTATGTTGGCAGACCACGGGCTTTCACTGTTCTCTATAATACCGTCCCTTAGTTGTTGATAGATAAATTCTTCCACCAGTGGTTGTAGGTGTTTCGCTATCCTGTATGGTTTTCTATAGACCGGCGGACTATCGCCAGTCGGTATACGGTGCTGTGTAATAGGAGTTGCCGGTAATGGACCTTCTGAATTAAACAAATCTAAATACTCTAATAACAAAGCTTTCATAGCTTTCCGATCACCATTCTCCAAATGACGAATCTTATCACGTAGTACAGATGCCTTGACGGTTTGCTTGACGTTATAATCATCTTGGGATTCACCTATATCCTCATCGTCGAGTATTTCCAAACTCGCTACCACTAAACCCTTTGGGAGATTCACTTCATCTGCCCCAAAATTATCTACACTCACCGGAATCATCAGTTCCCCATTTACATCCGTTACGCGCGCAACGCTCCTCCTAATAAAACAATGCATTTCATCCAATGCTTCATTGCTCTGCAGTGGCCCCACCACACATAGTCTCTGCTGTGGTACATCGGTTCCTACTGACAACCAAACTAACTTCCCTGTACCCGAAGGCACTTTGACATGCGTAATCATCTTTAATGCCCTTGTACGCGGTTCAGTTGGTGACATCAGAGCAACTGATGCACCTCGCGACGTATAAACATTTACAGCTGTTGTACCCATTGAAAACAAGTTTCCACTAAGTTCAACTGTACGCTGTGAAATATTAATTTTGGCATGGTGTTTATCGAGGAAGTTCAGTCCGAGAATCACAGAATACTCTTGTCCCACAGTTGGCAATACTTCCATTTGCTCTCCGAACTCTACAGTTCCAACCTTAAAAACGAGCTGCGGCGTACCCAATGACTGCAACTTATTATTCCCTACTCCATGTAATCTATACCTAGGAGTACCTAGTCTTCTTCTACCCACGAGGTCTAGACTAGCAACAGATACATGTGCCCCTGTATCAATCAAAAACTTCCATCTGTTATTCCTTACAACACCCATCAAGCAACAATCCGTCTCTGTACTAGTTTTCACCGTACTTCTGCTTACCGGGAATGTCTTCCGACGGACGAAACACTCCCGTTCCCGTTTAACACTTTTTCTTGTTTATTCCCGTTACCATTCTGCTTACTACGACACTCATTCGCCTTGTGACCGTAGCGTTTAGAATCATAGCACTGCGGCTGTCTGCATTGAGCCTTCACGTGACCTTTCCTCCCACAACGGTAACAATTCCTCTCCGACGCAAAGATGCGTTTATCATTGCGAACCCTTGTTGCAATGTCTATCTCCTGCAGATGCGTTGCAATACGCAGTGCTGCAGCTTAATCCTCAGGATTCTCCATCCTAACCCTACGATAAAATTCTGCAGGAATTCCCCCGAGGAATACATCGAGGGCTCTGTTTTCTGCCTCTCGTAGTAACACACGTTCCGCATCAGGATTACCCGATGATTCATAGGTCTGCGAATTAATTTTCCGTATCCTATCTGAAAAAGACTCCACTGTCTCATTGACCTTCAATGTCAAATTAGCTAACTTCTCCCTAAAAAATCTGGCACTATTCTGCTTACGATATCTTTGTCGTAACCCATCTGCCAAATCTTCAAACGTGCTCGCCTTACTAAGCGTCTCATTATACATCACGAACGTCTTGGCTTCCCCTGCAAGTCGCAAATTTGCCATACGTAAAGTAGTTATGTCCGACCAATTGCTCATTGCAGCTGTTGCCAAAACATCGTTAATGAATGCTGTGACATCCTCTGTTGTTTTACCTGAATCAGGCTTTATCAGGTTAGCTACTGAAGGATATATTGCAAGGTTGAACATTGCTACCGACTTGCACTCACTTGCACCCGTTTGCGACTCTTGCGCCGAACGCAAGGTCTCCATTTGCGCCATTAATTCTACTTGACGTAACTTATGCTGCACATTCTCTTCTCACAATTTTGAGACTTGCTCCGTCAGAGCAGCTATACTCACTTCAGTACTAAGGGATCTTGTTTCCGGCATGATTTGTGCAAATTACCAACAACTTACTCTATACTGAATTTACTCCTCAGAACAATACCTCCACTAGCTACTCAACTCCTTTGTCACAGTTGAGCACTACACACAAGAAGACAAACAAGACTCACAATGCACAACTAAACAAAATTAATCCTCCCGCATTGTTATTGCCCAGCGACACTCTCTACAATTGTGCGCTGCGTGACCAAACCGTTTACAAATTGAACATTCTACTGGTACAAACTTCGTGCATGGCTCCCCTTCAGCCAGCTGGAGTGGCCGTGCGGTTCTAGGCGCTGCAGTCTGGAACCGGGCGACCGCTACGGTCGCAGGTTCGAATCCTGCCTCGGGCATGGATGTGTGTGATGTCCTTAGGTTAGTTAGGTTTAATTAGTTCTAAGTTCTAGGCGACAGATGACCTCAGAAGTTAAGTCGCATAGTGCTCAGAGCCATTTGAACCATTTTTGAGCTCCCCCTGCCCCGTTAAATTACACACAGTACAACTGATTGGTACCAAGTACGTTTCCCAACTGTTTCCCTTAAACTCAGAAAAATCTGCTGTTTCCGCAGGTCTCACAAAGTGCATTCCCAACAAAGAACGTGCATCCATAGTTCTTAACAAAAATCACCTCGTGCACTTACCACTACACCAAATCTGTAGACGGTGGGCGCGTGGACTTCTGACACCAAATCTGCAGGGGGTGGGCGCGACCACTTCTGGCACCAAATCTGTTGGCGCCCCGGTCGTCCCGGTCGCCTACGGTGGTCGAGCGGTGACCTCTCCAGTTGTGAGGATGCTAGGAAATGGCTGTAGAAGCGTCAGAAACGCCAAAGAGACATTATTAATTCATAACACCTTTATTCCTGCCGAGTACAATGTGGCTTGGTGATATCAACGACCTTCCCCGAGTCCTCGCTGACTCGTAGCGATGAGACCAGATCCGGGCCGCACCAGTCTTGCTAGCGCAGCGCCGCGTGCTGTGACGTAGCGGTGGAATGTCCTTACTTCAGCCGCGCGTGGCTGGCGGCGTCCGGCTGGGCGGCGGCTCGGCTGCGGACAGCAGGCCGTTGCGCGTAGATGGCTCAGGGTTGGAGTCCCCGGCGCTGTCGGCACGAGAAGCGTTCTCGTAGTGCGGGCTGTACTCTATCCCACCCCGTCTTCTTCCCTGCTCCTCCTGGTGGCTCGTCCGCGGTGGACGGACGGAACGGGCAGCAGTCCCCCAGCGTCGTCGGCTCACCCGGCTGTGACGGCGGATGCACAGGCCCTAGGCCCCGCACGATCTCGACGACGGCTCACTGATGTGGTCAGCATTGGCGGCGAGCGAGTCTGCCGCGACGTCTGCTAATCCTGGGTTGATGACTGACAGCGGCAGCAGAGAGGACCAGAGCTGGTACTGTCCCCTCACGTCTGCTGCTGGATGGGCCGCCCTTACTGCAACATCTCCTTAATAATGATTAACATGTCGATCACCGAGCTGAGCGCTACGCAGCGACCCAGTACACATCTCACTGCAAGTCTAACTGCGAGTGGGAGTGTGTCTTGTTGCTATCAAAGCTGGCGTATTTAAAGGAAGCACGAGCGACGTCCTGACGTCATGCTCGTTTGTAATGACCGCATTCGTTCCACTTATACTGCTGATTCATCTGTCGTACTCGCCCCTTAGGTGTTCTTGCGACAGAGTGACGTGTTGTTGTGGCAGACTTACGCGAAGTTGTGAAATGCAGTACAGCTGACGCTATACCTCTGTCTTCCACTCTACGAAAGTCTCCGTCCAACACAAACCCGCGTGCTAAGCAATTCTCTCTCGCCTGTTGTGTGTAACCAGACCATTGCCCCTGCGTGACGACACATTCCACTATATGTGCAATCCTGCTACTTCTTGGCTAAGCTACTGCCTCTGGCTCTCGGCATAGGCAACGAAACTTTGACAATATTCCACATTTCCAACTCTTTACTATTCTGCGACACTACAGATCTATGCGCTTCAGTCTGGAACCGCTCGACGGCTACAGTCGCAGTTTCGAATCCTGCCTCGGGCATGGATGTGTGTGATGTCCTTAGGTTAGTTAGGTTTAACTAGTTCTAAGTTCTAGGGGACTGATGACCTCAGAAGTTAAGTCCCATAGTGCTCAGAGGCATTTGGGTTGAACACTATGTCATCAAAAGAATCCGGACCCCCCCCCCCCCCCCCCGAAACATACGTTTTTCATATTAGGTGCATTGTGCTGCCGCCTACAGCCAGATACTCAGTATCAGTGACCTCAGTAGTCATTAGACATCGTGAGAGACTTCGAATGTGGTCAGGTGAATGGGTGTCACTTGTGTCATACGTCTGTACGCGAGATTTCCACAATCCTAAACATCCCTTGGTCCAGTGTTTCCGATGTGATAGTGAAGTGGAAACGTGAAGGGCCACGTAAAGCACAAAAGCGTAGAGGCCGACTTCGTGTGTTACCTGACAGAGACCGTCGACACTTGAAGAGGGTCGTAATGTGTAATGGGCAGACATCTATCCAGACCATCACACAGGAAAACCAAACTGCATCAGAATCCCCTGCAAGTACTATAACTGTTAGGCGGGGGGTGAGAAAATGTGGATTTGATGATCGAGAAGCTGCTCATAAGCCACACATCACGCCAGTAAATGCCAAACGACACCTCGCTTCGATAACGAGGGTAAACATTGGACGACTGAACAGTGGAAAAACGTTGTGTGGAGTGATGAATCACGGTACACAATGTGCTGATCCGATGGCAGGGTGTCGGTATGGCTAATGCCCAGTGAACGTCATCTGGCAGCGTGAGTACTGGCAACAGTAAATTTCGGAGGCGGTGATGTTATGGTGTAGTCGTGTTTTTCATGCAGGGGGCTTCAAAAAATGGCTCTGAGCACAATGGGACTTAACTTCTAAGGTCATCAGTCCCTTACAACTTATAACTACTTAAACCTAACTAACCTAAGGACATCACACAAATCCATGCCCGAGGCAGGATTCGAACCTGCGACCGTAGCGGTCACAGGGTTCCAGACTGTAGCGCCTAGAACCGCTCGGCCACCCCGTCCGGCGCAGGGGGCTTGCACCCCTTGTTGTTTTGCGTGCCATTATCACATCACAGGCCTACATTGATGTTTTAAGCGCCTTCTTGCCTCCCACTGTTGAATTCGGGGATGGCGATTGGATCTTTCAACGCGATCGATCATCTATTCATAATGCACGGCCTATGGCTGGGTTGTTACACGACAGTAACATCCCTGTAATGGACTAGCCTGCACAGAGTCCTGACCTGAAACCTACAGTACACCTTTGGGATGTTTTGGAACGCCGACTTCATGCCAAGCCTCACCGACCGACATCGATACCTCTCCTCACTACAGCAACCCGTGAAGAATGGGCTGCCATTCCCCAAGAAACCTTCCAGCACCTAAGTGAACGTGCTGCGAGAGTGTAATCTGTCATCAAAGCTAAGGGTGGGCCAACACCATACTGAATTCCAGCATTACCGATGGAGGGCACCACAAACTTCTAATTCATTTTCAGCCAGGTGTCCGGATACTTTGGATCACATAGCGTACGATACTAAAGTACCTGTGTTGTCAAGAAGGACGATGTAGTGTTAAGGTGAGAGCCCGCATGAAGTGGGAAATCCGGGTTCGAGTCCCGGTGTATCATAAATTTTCACAGTCGTCATTTCCTGTTACAAAAAATGGTTCAAATGGCTCTGAGCACTATGGGACTCTACTGCTGTGGTCATAAGTCCCCTAGAACTTAGAACTACTTAAATCTAACTAACCTAAGGACATCACACACATCCATGCCCGAGGCACGATTCGAACCTGCGACCGTAGCGGTCGTGCGGTTCCAGACTGTAGCGCCTTTAACCGCTCGGCCACTCCGGCCGGCTTTCCTGTTACAGCTCGTGGTTCTTCGTATTCGCATTTGCGAATACATTAGATATATTTCACGGTGCCTGTTGTCGCCGCAGTGCCTGTTTCTTCGGACATGCATGCACTTGGCTGAATTCATAAAACTATAAAAATAGATGTATATATGTATGAATGTGTGTACCATGTCCTCTACTAGGCCACTAGTCCGATTTCAATCAATCTAGTACACATATCACTTGCTGTCTGGAAAGAATCGCTGTAGGGGTACGAAACATCCATCTACCAAAGGGTTAGGGGTGGGGGTGAAAAATTATGACGTTTTAATTTACATTTTATTTGCTACTAACTCTGTTCGCAAGACGTTTCGCAGGCAGCATCCATGTATGTCGTTGAATGTACCCACAAAAATGTATCATTTTGCAGCACGTTCTTCAGGATACACGACATCATAGACAATGAGCTGCGGGAAAATGAAACGCAGGGCGAAATTCGCTAGACATACAGGTGTAATACGTGTACAAATACACGTGGCACATGTTAAGTACGCGTGAAATATGTTAGACATGTGCTTATGTGGGCAAAACCGCGGTAAAATTCTCATCCAAAACTTCTGGAACGATTTGAGTTAAATTTGGTACCCATATTAGCTACATTCTGATACGGGATTTGGGCTGGACATCATTAAAAGAAAGGCGTTTTGCGTTACGACGGAATCTTCTCACGAAATTCCAATCGCCAACTTTCTCTTCCGAATGCGAACATATTTTCTTGACACCGACCTACATAGGGAGGAAAGATCACAACAATAAAATAAGAGAAATAAGAGCTCGTACGGAAAGATATAGGTGTTCATTCTTTCCGCACGCTATACGAGATTGGAATAACAGAGAATTGTGAAGGTGGTTCGATGAACCCTCTGCCAGGCACTTAAATGTGATTTGCAGAATATCCATATAGATGTAGAAACAACATAAGGGAGATGTAGCAGACAGCAGGGGGGTGGAGGAGGTAGGGACAGGTATGAGGAGGAGCAGAGGAAAGAAGATGTGGTAAGGGGAATTGGACAGAAAGGTGGGAGAGGAGAAGGTCAGAGAAAGAACGAGAAGGAGATGGACAGAGACGGGGAGCGGAAGAGACAGGCAGAGCGATGGGAGGGGCGGAAATGGAGACAGAAGAGGAAGAGGAAGAGATTGACAGGGAAAGGGGGTGAAGGAGATGGACAGAGAGAGGGGAAAGAAGGAGATTGACTGATAGAAGAGTTCGAGTCTCGGTCGGGCACACAGTTTTAATCTGCCAGGAAGTTTCATATCAGCGCACACTCCGCTGCAGAGTGAAAAACTCATTCTGGAAACATTCCCCAGGCTGTGGCTAAGCCATTTCTCCGCAATATCCTTTCTTTCAGGAGTGCTAGTTCTGCAAGGTTCGCAGGAGAGCTTCTGTAAAGTTTGGAAGGTAGGAGACGAGATACTGGCAGAAGTAAAGCTGTGAGGACCGGGCGCGAGTCGTGCTTCGGTAGCTCAACAGTCAGCCTTCGACGGCGCAGCGGTTCGGACGGTGTTTACGTCCCTGCCGCACGTCTGCGCGAGAGGTGTTTACGTTACGTGTGTAGCGGTGTGTGGCGGTATACATAGAACGAATCATGGCTTTGTCGTTCCGCAAATCGACACTGAAATTTAGTTTTGCTAACGAATATGCTCGACCGAAGGCTTACGAGATCGAACGTTATTTACAGGACGAGGTGAAAATCGAACCTGACGTTCTAGTTGGAATACACTTATCTATAGTCAGCAGCGTGGTCTATGTCAAGCTCATAAATGAAGCGGCCTATGTACGGAAGAATTAGCGACCGTACGGTGCCCTATCTACGTTGACAGCCATGCAACAAGCTTATCGGATAGGGTCTGTTAACATCAATAGCATTGGGACGCCGGTAAAAATCAAGATGCTCAGTGACATGATCAAGGCTGCGGATTTAGACATAGCACTATTACAAGAAGTTCGGGTACTTCCCCCTTCGGACTTTAACGTTTACGACATTTACTGTTCCCCGTGTGACGAGAGGGGCGTTGGCACAGCTATTCTATTAAAGGAAGGGATACGTGCAGACGAAGTGGAATACTTGCCTTCTGCCCGTGGTACGGCCGTGACCATAGGTGGAATACGTTTGATCAACATATACGCACCGTCAGGCTCGGATAAGAGAAGGGACAGAGCAGATTTTTACGCCCATGAGGTTACACCGTTGTTCCAGGACGATACGATGGTTGCATACTCGGCGGAGATTTTAATTGTGTGCTCGATAGAAAGGACCAACAACCTAACTATACTACTAGCCAAGAACTTAGGGAGCTGGTCAACGGGATGGAATTAGTCGATACATGGGACCTGAAGTATCGAAACCAACCAGGATATACATTTTTTTACTAGCCACTCCGCGGGCCGTTTGGACCGGATCTACGTTTCAAGGGCGTTAGCAACGTCGACGGTGGACGCAGAAATATGGCCGACGGCATTTACAGACCACGAGGCATGTATTTGTACGGTTAACCTTAATAGACAGCAGGCGTGGAGACGGAGGGGTAGTTGGAAGCTGAACGTCTCCCACATGCGAGATGCAGAATGCCGACGCATGGTGGAGGACGCGTGGCATGGCTGCCTCCGTCGACGAAATTCTTTCGGTTCTGTCCTGCAGTGGTGGATCGAGTGCGCGAAGCCAGCTTTACGGAGGACGTTAATAGGTTACGGGAAGGAAGTTTCTCAATGGCAGCGCACGACCACTGAGTTTTACTTTACGGCTCTCCGGGAACTGTTAGCACAACCACCTACACCAGAACGCCAGACGGCCGTCCACCGAGTTAAAGCGAATCTGGTACAACTTACGAAGCAGAGGATGGCAGGTACGATGATACGCGCGAGGTCGCAGGATTTCCTGCCCAACGAGGTTCCCTCGATGCATTATGTGATAAAGGGAAGACGAAGAAGACGCAGGAATTTAATACATGAGATCGATCTCGGCGATGGCCGTCGTTTTACAACACAGAGGGGCATAGCACAGGCGTTCACGGATCATTTTAGCAGATTCTATGCGAGCAACGGGGAGGGTCAGAGGGAGCTGGGGAACGTCCTGGAAGAGATCCCAGACGCGACGAGTGTGAACGTGGAAGAGGACGGGTTATCTGAAATTACGTGTGAAGAGCTGGAGGAAGCGATTACACGAGGTGCTTGCAACAAGTCCCCAGGTCCAGACGGATTCCCGTTGGAATTTTACCGTGCCTTTGTGACCATTATGACACCGATGTGGCTATGTATGTTTAATGAGCTTCTGCAGCAAGAAGTACCGGTTCACATTCAGTTCACGGAAGGGCTCATGATACCAATACCGAAGCCCCGTGGTGGCAAACGGCCTTGTGATTATCGCCCCTTGACCCTCCTTAATAGTGACTACAAGATCTTCATGCGCATCCTGGGAAGTCGTATCAAAAAGTCGCTGGAGAATCGAATACATGCCGATCAGACTTGTCTTGGCGGCATCAGTAATATCCATACAGCCCTGGGAGACTATCGTGACGTCGTCGCCCTCGCGGCTGCATGCCGCCTCCGGGGGGCGATGGTTGCAGTAGATTTCGATCATGCTTTTGATCGCGTGGATCATGTGTACCTCGCGGCGGTGATGAATAGGATGGGTGTCTCGCCATTATTGACCAATGCTGTGATGCGTTTGTTGCACGGCGCCAGATCAGCGATGGTGGTCAACGGAGGGAGAACTGAGTATTTTAAGATCTTAAGATCAGTGAGACAGGGTTGCCCCTCGTCGATCCTCCTTTATGCAATCGCCTTAGAACCGTGCCTCGCAGGCCTTCGCCGCCGTCTTAGCGGGATCTCCCTACGGCAATTATCATTCAAATGCAGAGCATACGCGGATGATATTGTGTTCCTCGTACGGAATGAGAGGGAGACTCAAACAGCACTGGATTGGCTACAGACGTATGGGATGGCAGCTGGAAGTGTGGTCAACTACCGAAAATCACAATTCATGCATGTGGGGCGTGGACTAGAACCAGGAACGGAAGGACCCTTACCTGCGGTGGAAACCCTCCGCTGTTTGGGTATCACCTTTCATAAAGAGACAGCGAGAACGGCTGCGGACAACTACCGAAGATTGTTACTCAGAGTCCGCACGGCAGTACGACTAAACACCCTACGGTCGATGAATATGCTGCAGCGAGTGTTACTCGTCAACCTTTATCTCGCGCCCATGATGTGCCATCTGACGCACCTTCTTCCCTTGACGCGCACGATGGCTATGAGGATTCAGGCGGCTTTTGGGTACTATGTGTGCCTGGGACAACTCTTTAAGGTACAGTACAACACGCTTACCCTCCCAGCGCGAGAGGGGGGCGTTGGTTTAGTGAACGTGCACGAGAAGGCGCGTGCCATGTATATTAATACTATGCTCAAACGGTGGCGCAACAGGAATCACTCGCTTACGGGGACGATCATCGAAGAACTCGTACCCACATCGCATCTTCCTCCAGTCAGTGTCGCCCATATATCACCCCCTTTAACGTATGTGCGCACGTTCCTCGTGGAACACAGTTACGTTCGAGAGCGTTTACCGACGACCCGACAGTCGACATCGAAGGACGTGTACCATCTGCTTCTTCGACAGATCGCCCGGAATAGGGTAGAACGCAAACATCCAGCTGTTAGTTGGCACGTGGTGTGGCGCACAGTCCACCACCCCCACCTACCTACATCTGTCAGGTCAACATGGTACATTGTCGTCAACAGAAAATACCCTACAAATGATAAAAAGTACGCAATACATTTGGCGGATTCGCCCTTGTGTCAGCAATGCGGCGTGCTGGATACGGACGACCATCGGCTGGTCTGCGGCGAGGCATTGGCTGTCTGGACTCTCGCAAGAAAGATAATAGCGTTCATGCGGCGCACTATCTATACAGCAGTCTGTTCTGACATAGTATTTTTTCCAGAGGAAACGTATTTTCCGCGTCATAAGACGAACGCAGTGGCGTGGATCACAGGTATGACGGTCCATTACATCTATAGAGACACACGTACGAACTTACTGAACGTCCTGGATTACTGGCAATACTTGCAAGATGGACACACGAAACTATTACGGCTACAAAAGTACAAGGATTGGTATGCCAATTTCCTGGTAACGGTATTTGCGGACCCGCCATATACTTGGGGTGTGCCGGGTGCGCAAAGATGAGCGGCGGTGCTTTCGTTGTGAAACCGACCAAGTAATGTGATCGACTAAGAACACTATGCGAGTATGCGACCTACGAAAAACTCACGCTTGAACAGTTAGCAATTGGATGTACTTCAAATTTTGTTTTCATATCCATAAATACTTTTCTTTAGGGTGGCGGAAGTGGCCCCATTTTGATTTTGTTGTTATTTCATGCTGCATGGTAGGACGGCAGCGAGGTTCCTTCCAGGACAGTTATCATGTGTCAGGACGTACTATGCTTATTTTGTGAATAATAAAGGTTTCTGTTTCTCCTTTCTCTTACCTTCCTTCATATATAAAAAAAATACAAATAAAAAAAAAAGTAGAAGCTTCTAAGTTGTTGCAGTCACCAAGGAAGGAACACAGCAAGTCAAGTGTTAGTTTTTGAAAATTAAATTTTTGGCCGCTTTTGCTGCCTTGTAGTTGACCAAAAAAAAAAAAAAAAAAGGTGGTAGAGCACCTGCCCGCGAAAGGCAAAGGTCCCGAGTTCGAGTCTCGGTTGGGCACACAGTTTTAATCTGCCAGGAAGTTTCACAAAAAGATTTACTCACACAAAACGGATAATGTTTAATGTTATTTACATGATAATGCATTCCAACATAATGGACGTTGCGGAAGATAACATTCCATTCCTCACACCAGCAACATATAAATACCAAATCAATCTATTCTTTGCTTTAACGTATCGTTAAACTGAATACATCGTTGGAATAAATTAGAAACCTTTACCTCTGACTCTGGACATGGAGTCCCAAACTCGTGAACAAATGGGTAGAGTCGGAGCATTTCATCTCATCCTCATCGACCTGCAAGTCGCAGAAGTATCTTCAAACAGGAAGATTTGCGTCAGAGGCAGAACAACCCAATACGGGGTTTCCCGGCTAGTGACGCCCTACGATCAATTTCAGTTAATTTCTGAGTATGGGACACGTAAAGAGTAGTATTTGTTGGGCTGACTCCAACGCTGTGCTGCAAAGCAACACTGCAAACATTTCCTGAAAGACCAGAGGTAACATAACCAGTCTCTTTAACGAGAGACGACAGTTAAACCCATTGCAGATCTTCCATCAAAACCAAATCTTTAGTTACTGACTCATTTATTCTCGATCTTGTTTTTCATATCTGATACGCCTGCATTAAGGTGGTAGATATGCTTGAATGTCTCCTTTCGCTAACCTATTTTGTAGCTACTCCTATTCATCAATAATACTTTTTCAAGTTGGTTAAAGACCACTGTAAATCGTACGACTTTCAAAGTGGGGAAAGTAGAATCGTTTTTGGATTCAAAAAATGATATGGATAATTTCCTAATACTAACACGATTTTTTTTCAGTGTGAATTTTGTCTCTGCAGAGGAGTGTATGCTGATGTGAAACTTCCTGACAGATAACACAGTGTACCTGACCAGAATTCGAACCTAAGACCTTTGCTTTTCGCGGGCAACTCCTCTACCAACAGAGCTACCCAAGAACGCCTCATGACCAGTATTCAAAGGTTTATTTTCGAAAGTAAATCGTCTCTTACCTTCCAAACTTCACAGAAGTACTCCTGTGTAACTTGCAGGGCTAGCACTGTGTAACTTGCACAGAAAGGATACTGTGGAGACATGGCTTAGCCAAAGCCTTCATGATGTTTCCAGAATGAAATTTTCGTTCTGAAGTGGTAGGGGTGGAGTCATTCTTGGTAGCACAGTTGGTAGAGCACTTGGTCACCAGTGGCGAAGGTCCCACGCTCGATCCTGGTCCGGTATCAGTTTTAATTTTCCAGGAAGTTTCACTGACACGAATTATTTACAGAAGAATGGGAACACTGGCACTCGGAAAAAATGTCTTCCTTCTGCAGAAATGTGGGGACAGACGGGCAATATTGATCCTACGAGCCGGCCTGTGTGACCGAGCGGTTCTAGGCGCTTCAATCTGGAACCGCACGCCCGCTACGGTCGCAGGTTAGAATCCTGCCTCGGGCATGGATGTGTGTGATGTCCTTAGGTCAGTTAGGTTTAAGTAGTTCTAAGTTCTAGGTGACTGATGACCTCAGATGTTAAGTCCCATAGTGCTCAGAGAAATTTGAAATTTAAATTTGATCCTACGATTTACATTACGAGCCGTTTACAGAAATTGAAAATTTGGGGAATGTTCTTGGTAATGTTGTCTGCTCGTCCAAATTTTGAACGTAGTAGTGATAACATATAGATGGAAAAATGCTATCTAGAACTTACACAGAAACCAGATTGCAGTTGTTGAGAAGACAGCGAGACAGGGTTGTAACACGTTCCCAATGTTAATCAATCTCTGCATCTAACAAGAAGTAAAAGGAGAAATTTCGAAAGTGAATTAAAGTTCAGAGTGAAGAAATAAAAACTTTGTGGTTTGCTGATTACATTGTAAGTCTATCAGCGATGTCAAATAACGTGACGTTGAACGGAATGGATGGTCAAATATTTTGAACATGGCTGCTCTTTAGCAACAGTTATAGATCAATAAATGAATCCAAAGCAGCCAATCAGGTGCTATATAAAAGGTGGTTTTATTCAGTCTTTCACCATGGTTTCGACGGATGAAAACCTGTCTTCTTCAGACATACATGTAACCGGAAGACAACGTAACAACAATAACTACAAACTCGGACAAAACAGTGTCCAAATTTACGCGTCGTAAAGAAACTGGATTCCCAGAAAGGGATGGGAATATCACAAACATCGTAAAACCTAACCAAAAGAATAAAAACTAATAAATACTAAACTTCACATTGGAAAAGCATCAAATAATGAAGCGACTATACACATGTCAAATGAAAATATGCTGTAAGCTCACGTCATTGAGTACATTATTAAATATTCTGGCCCCTATGATCAGGGCCTGCGAAGCAAGAATAGTAGTTCATATTATGAGCTGCACACCGAGTGGCAGGAAACGAAGAGCGTGAACACCAGGGAAGCATGGCAGATGTACTCTAGTGTGGGTAGTGCCTTGAAAAACAGTTATAAAATGAGCATTAGGAAAAGTAAAACGAAGCAAATTGAATTTAGCCAAATTATACAAGGCGATGATTAAAGGAACACGAAACCCACACACGGCTCCACCAGAAAGACAGTAGTGGCAGAAACTCATAATGAGCGCAGCAATACATGTAGAAGGAGTTTGTGTACTAGTTATGCTGGTACTCACATTGAACAGAAAGATATGAGGCATGTGAAATTGTGAAGCAGCCTGTCAACACGGAAAATTTACATACAGGCTCTGATCAACGTGGCTGCCCCCAGTAACCTCCTATGGCTCAAATGGTTCAAATGGCTCTGACCACTATGGGACTTAACAGCTGTGGTCATCAGTCCCCTAGAACTTAGAACTACTTAAACCTAACTAACCTAAGGACATCACACACATCCATACCCGAGGCAGGATTCGAACCTGCGACCGTAGCAGTCGCACGGTTCCGGACTGCGCGCCTAGAACCGCGAGACCACCGCGGCCGGCTAACCTCCTATGGGACGACTGTGTTCACAAGATTGTCCCATTAGGTGTGGCAATAAATATAGTGGCCGAAAGGACTTAATGCATCGAGCTGTCTCGCCTACCACTGGCCTCCGGGAGGGGAAAATACTACATCACTGCAGAGTAGCCTCTCATTCGAAGGTATCAGCTAACAAGTGTTAAAATGGAATAAAGACATGTTGGCAGTTCCCGAATCACTATTCTTGTCATCCAATCAAAATAGAGTTCAGTCATCTTTCTCATATTCTGACTCAACGAGCAGGGTGAAACTACAGTAAATAAGACTGTCCCAATGGCAAATACAACATCCTGAAAAAATTGGGAAATTTGTTGTAAGGTCTTATGGGACCAAACTGCTGGGGTCATCGGTCCCTAAGCCTACACACTACTGAATCTAACGGGGGCAGCCGCACTCACCGTGACAAACCGCCCCAGACCGCGCGGTTACTCCGCGCGGTAAACATCCTGATAAAGCCCACTTGCAACACTAGCCGATATAATGGTTTCATAAATAACGATGCGATCACATATACCAAAACGTTTTACTGAAGATGTCAGCTGCATCGAAAACCTCTTTGGTCAGTAGGCTACATTAAAAGTTGGCGTTATAATGCTTGCCGTTATACGTTTGTTGTTCAGAACTAAACATTTTGAGCTTTTTGTTCTACATTGATTTCTGCGAATGCAGTCAGAGTCGTGGTAACTAGATTTATCACTATATTTCGTAGTGCTAGTCAGTGTTTGACGGTAACCACTCATCTGCAATAATCCTGATTTAATTAATCTATCCCATGTTTGATTTGGACGCAAAATTCTGTAACAAATGTTATTT
Organism: Schistocerca serialis cubense; assembly: GCF_023864345.2. NCBI lineage: Eukaryota > Metazoa > Arthropoda > Insecta > Orthoptera > Acrididae > Schistocerca > Schistocerca serialis. The sequence continues at coordinate 148,998,639 of NC_064639.1, read as the reverse complement.
ACAATTATAAACAGATATTTATTAATAAAAGAACTAACCCACAAGCGATAAGCATTTGTAATATGGAGTTAACGACTTAAGGTCGTCGGAGTAAGACCACAGGAGTTGCAGAGAAGGCAACAAGTCACCACATGAACCCGAATTTGTTAAGATGGATGTGAAGCCTAGTGCAACGCTACTACAGTAAATTATGGTACACCTTCCGCAGAGGTCTCAATCTGTTTAAAACTAGCACTGCAATGTAGAACGAAGTATTTACGAAAGATGTGTCAACTGTTCAGTTACGACTCATTTTATCTGTGTGGTTCTTTGCAGTTTCAAGTGCTCCAGCTCACGCGTTATCTCTTCGGTACTGATGGAGCCAGAACCAAGTTCCTGATATCGAAACACTTTAACACTCCGAAATAATTGCCACCTCATTCATTGTTGCACTTAATATAGACTGATATCACCTAGGCGACAAGGCTCATGAAAGGAGTAATCGGAAAAAAACATGTGGGTTTGGGTTTATACCATCGGCTTGTCTTCTGTAGCACCGCATATCAAACGTTTCAGTTCTCTTCTTTTGCGGTTTTCACATAGCACACGATTCACTGTCTTACACTGCGGTGCTCCAAACGTTCAGTCCAGGAATTTCTTCCTCGGATTAGGGCCGATGTTTGATACCAACAGATTTGTCTTGGACAGGAATGCTGTCCCTGCCTAACCTAGCACGCTTTTAAGCCGTCCTTGCTTCGTCCATCATCGGTTATTTTGCTTCCAAGTAAGCAGAATTCCTTAACTTCATTTATTTCATTATCACCAGCTTTGATGTTAATTTTCGTGTTATTCTCATTTCTGCTACTTTTCATTACTTTTGTATTTTTCCATTTACTCTCAATCCATAGTCTGTGCTCATCATACTGTTCATTGTTCAGCGATTCCTGTAATTCTTCACCTTCACTGGCGAATCTTATGACTGATATCCTTTCGCCCTGAATTCTAATTCCATTCCTTTTACTTCCACCATTGCTTCTTCGATGTATAGATTGACCAGTAGGGCCGGAAGACTGCATCCCTGTCTTACACCCTCTTCAGGCCGAGCACTTTGTTCTTGGACTACCAGTCCTACTTGCCGGCTGGAGTGGCCGAGCGGTTCTAGGTGCTACAGTCTGGAGCCGCGCGACCGCTACGGTCGCAGGTTCGAATCCTGCCTCGGGCATGGATGTGTGTGATGTCCTTAGGTTAGTTAGGTTTAAGTAGTTCTAAGTTCTAGAGGACTGATGACCTCAGAAGTTAAGTCCCATAGTGGTCAGAGCCATTTGAACCATTTTTGAATCAGTCCTACTGTTCATTCCTGATTCTTGTAAATATTGTGTATTACCCGTCATTCTCTATAGCTTACTCCTATTTTTCTCTAAAAACCTATGAGCTTGTCTTGATTTGTCTTCAGTCTTGCTTCCATTATCAAGTGCAGCAATAGAAACGCCTCTCTGGTGCCCTTACCTTTCCTAATGCCAAACTGTTCGACATATAACAGATCCTCAGTTTTCTTTCCCAATCTTCTGTATATTATTCTTGTCAGCAGATTTGGTGCATAAGCTGTTAAGCCGATTGTGCGATAATTCTCGCCCTTGTGTATCTTTGCTGTCTTCAGAATTGCGTCGACGATAATTTTCACAAAATCTGACGATATGTCGCCATTCTCATAGACCAACTTGAATAGTCGTTTGATTGTCACTTACCCAATGATTTTAGAAATTCCGGTGGAATGCTATCTATCTCTTGTACCTTACCTGATCTCAAGTCTTCCATAGCTCTTTAGAATTCTAGCTCTAACACCGGATCCCCTTTGTCTTCCATATTGACTCCAATTGTTTCTTCTGTTACGTCATCGGACAAGTCCTCCCTCTCATAGTGGTGTTAAATGTACTCTTTTCACCAATATAGTTTCTCCTCTGCGTTTAACAGCGTCATTTCCTTTGCACTCTTAATGTTACTACCAATTCTTCTAATTTCTCCTAAGGCTGGTTTGAGTTTTCTATAAGGTGAGAGAGTCCTGTCGATGGTAATTTGAGTTTTCTATAAGGTGAGAGAGTCCTGTCGATGATAATTTCTTTTGCAACTTATTCACATCATTCCTGCCGCCATTTCGCCTTTGCTGCCCTGCATTTCCTATTTATATCATTCCTAAGGTATTTATATTGCTATATTCTAGTCTTTCCGTGAACACTTCTTTCTGTACTTCCTTCTTTTGTTGATCAGTTTAAGCGTTTCTTCTGTTGTGCAAGATTTCTTTGCAGTTGGACCTGTTTTTGTCTGTCCAACATATGTGTTTACCCTTTTTAGAAATAGCCACCCTCCTTCAACTGACCTGCGTTCTCAAATATTTCTTATCACAGTATCCATATCCGTAGCGAACTTCAAACGCTTCTCATCATTCCTCTGTATATCAGTATATCACTTCATTCCACACTGATTCTTCCAGAGGAAGAAATTGTGGATGTGTCTCTATACCTGCTACTGGGTATGCCTTCCAATCCAGTATCTGTTTCAGAATCTCTGTCTGACCACGGCCTAATCTAGCTTGCATTTTCCTGTGTCGAAGAGTCTTTTCCAGTTATAACTCCTTCACTTGTGTTTCTTGAACATAGTATTCGCCATTACCACTTGAAATTTACTGGAGAACTCAAATTGACTATGTCCTGACTCATTTCAACTGCTAATCCCATATAAATTGGTAACCCTTTCTTGTAGTTCGTCCCCTACGACCGCATCCCAGTCCCCCCGTAATTCTTAGATTTTCATCTTCCTTCAATTACTGAATTACCCGTTCAATATCCTCTTATATTACCTCTATCTCTTCATCTTCTGCTTGCGTCGTTGGTATATTCACCAGAACTATAGCTGTCGGGTTTGTCTTACAGCCGTATCTTGTGATCAAAGCCCTATCATTCAAGTGTAACTTACTCTCTGCCGCCTTAATTTTCCACTCATAACGAACCCTACTCCCGTTATACCATTTTCTGCTGCTGTTGATATTACCGTGTACTCTTCTTACCAGAACACCCTACCTTCTTTCTATTTCACTTCACTGACCCCTGCAATATCTAATCTGATTTTCTGCATTTCCCTTTTCGAATTTTCTTGCTTCTCTGCTATGTTCAGACTTCTGCCATTGTACGTTTCGGCTCGTAGATGGTTATCTCGTCGTTGGTTATTCCATTTTTTTCTGATGGTCACCTCTCCATTTTCCGTCCCCTTCCGGAGATCCAAATAGGGGACTAATCTGGAATCTGTTGCGACTGAATAGATCATCATGACTTTTTTCCAATTGCTTGCCACATGTATATTCATGCAGTCGATCATTGTTGACTCTGCCGCCTTTTTGGGACAGTTTCCAACCCCAAAGGCAGGGGAGTGGCCTGAACTCTACCGCCCTCTTTGACAAGTCCTCCACCGCCGTTGGTGATTATTTTAATTCAAAATTCTAGAAGTGGCTGAATTCGAATTCGGGACTTAGGACGTTTTGATTATTAGTCAAAGACATTACCTCTAGACTGTTAGTGATATCGTAATCATTACATTTTTGTAGGCTGTAAGCTAGCAATCAGTTTTATCGTGCAGTGATCCTGATGCACATCTTACCAACCACGTAGTATACGAAAGCTGACCAAACGTCTGTCTCCATGGTCATGGCAAGCTTAAAACGCTGTGAATGTTCCCTCGCTCTTGTAGAGGGCAAAATGGTCGCTGATTCGCACAGAATTACCTCGATTGTATTCTTTCAGTGTATGGCAGGGCTGATGTCTCATTACATGCGTGCTTCCTTCTTACGATAGTTTATGGAAGGTGTTGCTTTCATTTCCGAACCGCTCGACGTCATTTACAGCCAGCCTGTGACGTGTGGAAGCTCTGCGCCTTTTCACACCACAGTGGAGAGTTACTGTTGCAATGCATTTAATAAAGTATTTGTAGATTCATTACCCTATTCCTCTAGCAGACCGACGGCGTGTTTTCTGACCCACGTTCGCTACACCACATGGCCGTCTATTAACCCTACACTTTAATTGTGACAGTTATTTGACCTAATAGACATTCGCTCTCGCAGCGAAGGACTAAGGCAGGACTAATCAGCAAGAAGAAGACAGACTGTGTGCACAGCTTAGTTCTCTTAATTTTTCCTTGTAAGTACATCATTTAATTGTCTATCGCATTCTTAAAACTGCCTATTAAATGTGCTGTGAAACCTTGATGAAAAAATGTTTTCAGATTAAATACACTCCTGGAAATTGAAATAAGAACACCGTGAATTCATTGTCCCAGGAAGGGGAAACTTTATTGACACATTCCTGGGGTCAGATACATCACATGATCACACTGACAGAACCACAGGCACATAGACACAGACAACAGAGCATGCACAATGTCGGCACTAGTACAGTGTATATCCACCTTTCGCAGCAATGCAGGCTGCTATTCTCCCATGGAGACGATAGTAGAGATGCTGGATGTAGTCCTGTGGAACGGCTTGCCATGCTATTTCCACCTGGCGCCTCAGTTGGACCAGCGTTCGTGCTGGACGTGCAGACCGCGTGAGACGACGCTTCATCCAGTCCCAAACATGCTCAATGGGGGACAGATCCGGAGATCTTGCTGGCCAGGGTAGTTGACTTACACCTTCTAGAGCACGTTGGGTGGCACGGGATACAAACGGACGTGCATTGTCCTGTTGGAACAGCAAGTTCCCTTGCCGGTCTAGGAATGGTAGAACGATGGGTTCGATGACGGTTTGGATGCACCGTGTACTATTCAGTGTCCCCTCGACGATCACCAGAGGTGTACGGCCAGTGTAGGAGATCGCTCCCCACACCATGATGCCGGGTGTTGGCCCTGTGTGCCTCGGTCGTATGCAGTCCTGATTGTGGCGCTCACCTGCACGGCGCCAAACACGCATACGACCATCATTGGCACCAAGGCAGAAGCGACTCTCATCGCTGAAGACGACACGTCTCCATTCGTCCCTCCATTCACGCCTGTCGCGACACCACTGGAGGCGGGCTGCACGATGTTGGGGCGTGAGCGGAAGACGGCCTAACGGTGTGCGGGACCGTAGCCCAGCTTCATGGAGACGGTTGCGAATGGTCCTCGCCGATACCCCAGGAGCAACAGTGTCCCTAATTTGCTGGGAAGTGGCGGTGCGGTCCCCTACGGCACTGCGTAGGATCCTACGGTCTTGGCGTGCATCCGTGCGCCGCTGCGGTCCGGTCCCAGGTCGACGGGCACGTGCACCTTCCGCCGACCACTGGCGACAACATCGATGTACTGTGGAGACCTCACGCCCCACGTGTTGAGCAATTCGGCGGTACGTCCACCCGGCCTCCCGCATGCCCACTATACGCCCTCGCTCAAAGTCCGTCAACTGCACATACGGTTCAGGTCCACGCTGTCGCGGCATGCTACCAGTGTTAAAGACTGCGATGGAGCTCCGTATGCCACGGCAAACTGGCTGACACTGACGGCGGCGGTGCACAAATGCTGCGCAGCTAGCGCCATTCGACGGCCAACACCGCGGTTCCTGGTGTATCCGCCGTGCCGTGCGTGTGATCATTGCTTGTACAGCCCTCTCGCAGTGTCCGGAGCAAGTATGGTGGGTCTGACACACCGGTGTCAATGTGTTCTTTTTTCCATTTCCAGGAGTGTATAAAACTGTCACCTACGTTACTTAACTGAAAACTGCAAAAAAAGGAGCAGCATTAGAATTTAACTTCGCATTGACGAGGAATTCATTAGAGTGAGAGGGGCTACTCGGATTGGAAAGTAACGAACAACGATATCAGCTTGCGGCGGCGCGATTCCTTCCGTCCCTTGACGTCGAACCTGCACCTACCTCTGAACATTGTCTCAGCAGATCACCAGTAGGGAAGCCGAGCGAAACCTACTGTACTTCGAAGTGAACCAGGCTGAAATTAAAGTCACTAATCTACGTTTCGGGAGAAAGTTTTCACACGAAATGGAAAGTTGGAAATTTTGTCCTTAATTGATATATTCTGAAACTTAGGTGAACAAGTATCACTGCCAAGCCCGTGCTAGTCTTAACACAGTTACTCACAATCCCTTTCACTCACTTTAGCAAGTTTATGGTGTTGCATTTCCCGAAAACGTAATAGCTACAAAAATACGGATTGTTTTTGATTGAGAATGCTAGCCAAGTCTGTCGGTACCTAGTGCAGTCACAATTTTTTAGCGACCGACCCTGCTCAATACGCCACGCGGAATTTATGTCTTTTCTCGTCACGAAATTCAATTAAAATTTCCGAAATTTCTGCACACTCACCTGAATAATTATGCCGACACTTTACAACACTATTGATGTATGAAACACTGCTAGATCCGGCAACTTATCATTTCCATGGGAACTACTACTACTAAACACGTCCGAACAGTTTCATGGCTAGGCTCCGACTCCTCTCTAGAATACCCTAAGTCTTCTCTACCAGCAGGGAAAGGCGCGCGAAGAATATTGCTTTGCCATTGGTCAGTTTACTCAACAGCCAATAGCAAAACAACATTTTCCCGCGTCAGTCCGCGCTTTTCATCAATAACCAATCGCAAAATAGTAAACTTAACGACTGCGCTTTTTACCGACGTAATTAGCTAATATGCTGAAGTTTTTATGCGTAAAGTTATTTACTATTGTTATTTATACCTGAATTAACTTTCCCTTTACCATAAACTTCCTTTACAAATCTATTCTACAAAAATCCCCTTTGTCCACATCCATACTTCTTCGAAATGTTCCCACACTAAATCCCACTACATAACTCGTTAAATAATTATCTTCATTTTAACCTTAAACCACACTCACGCATCATTCATACTGCTAAAACACATTTATAACATTTTACATACACAAAATGACGTAATAACACTTTATGAAAATACTAGAACAGTTTATGAAAAACATTCTATAACTTTAGTGCACTCTAGTGGGCACAATCGAAACTAAATCACAGTCCCCTATCCAATACTGTCCTCTATCGGCAGATACCCGCGTCCAGTCTCGCGTCACCATCTGTCACTATCCAGTTCTGAGACACATCTCCCACTTAACCGCCTCCAAGGCAGGATCGGTATTCGGCGCTACGCCTCAAGCTGTTTCCTTGAGCGATTTAGGAAAGCCTCGGAAAATGTAATTCACGTGATCTGGAAGTCGCATCTGTCGAACTTGAGTCCAGTATCTTACATCTGCTGCAACATGTTCAGTGAGTAATCAATACAAGTACAGTGGTGTGACAGCCAATAATAGACGATCAGTAGTGTGAATAATATATTACATTCTATGCTGTGATACAACCATGGGTATAAAAGAGCTGTAGAACGTCAAAAAGTACACAATTCATTTAGTTTAGTGGAGTTTTTCAAAGAGTTTGATTTCCTGAAAAGTGAAAATGGGATGCTTGTTGTGGCTCGTATCCTTACAGTGAGGAAACGTTCCATGGATTTTGTCGTGAATGTATACAAGTCTCAATACAGTTATGTGACCCCGTTACTTAAAATAATTTGTGTTAAAAACTTAATGAAATGATCGCATGACACTGAAGGCCGGGAGTCCCCACTTCGGGAAGTTCGGCCGCCGAGTTGCAAGTCCTTTCAGCTGACGCTACACTTGGCGATATGCGTGTCGATGATGATTTAATGACGATGAGATCAACACAACAGCCAGTCCCCGAGCGGACAAAAATCTCCAACCCAGCCGGAAATCGAACCCTGGTCCGCTGCATGGTAGTCCGACGTGCTTAACACTCAGATAAGGAGACGGACATAATCCTAATACGCTGAAGTGATAATTTATTTGATAACAGTTACTTCGTTGCATATTAAATTCAACCACGAACAATTTTATAGCATTCTAGTTATCTTAACAAGCACAACTTCAGTTTTATTGAACTGTCCCCCTTATGATTAACGAAGTTGAACATTAAAATGTAAGGCTTCCTGGAGACTAAATTGTCTGTATCTAGTAATTTAGCACTGAATTTCAAGCAACCCGAATACCATCCAAGAGAAATCATGAATACAACAGGAGAGACAATAGTACTTTCAAACTCAGGAGTGCTAGGAACATAGCCCAGAGGGAACAAAATTTTTAATTCACAACACTTTATTAGAATACTTTACATTTATTAGATAGCTGCAACCAAAAAACATCATTAATTACGAAAGCGTTAGATACGGACACAACACGCCCTCAGGCGCCGTATTTTCCCGACAGCGGGCACCTGCAAGAATCATGAACAGTCTGGTTACAGGTTGGTACAGGTAACTTCTAAAACAAGAAAAGAGCATACAGATAACAAAAAATACAGTTATTTTGAAAGCCCATACCCGCCCCGAGCACAGGAACTGTAGAACACAATCACGGGAATTATTATTAAAGAATATTTTCGTGGTTAGGAAGAACCTTTAAAAAAAACTTTAGATGAAAGATACACGGCGTCAGATAATGGAGCCGCAATAAATAATGAGCAGTTAATTTACTTGTAAGAAGTGAAACTCTAGCAGTAGCCGCCCAGTAGCAAAACAATTTGCGTACGGTTACTGCTGTAACCTAATGGGCCGACTATTGCAGAGTAGAGTAATTAAGTAAGAGTATCTTTGAATAAGCTCAGCACTGCTTAAAATGGGCTCGGTAAAATCTGAATCACAAAAAACAACTTGAAACAAATTCAACAGAACATAGACTAAGGTGGGATAGGTCTGTCTGTTATGATCCAATACAATACATAATTCTTAGTTACGTGGGTCATTTGCGACAAATAAAGACATTAATACATTGAATATGCTGAGAAAGAAATCTGTATACTCTTAGATATCATTTCATTCTGGAACCTTGGCTGACTGCCTCTCTAGCATTTGTTTCTCAGAAAACTGAGTTGTAAAACACCCCCCTCTCGCTCTGTTTTTATCGAACCCTCCTTTCACACACACGAAAATCCAGATTCGGCATGTTCAGTAGAGACGAAGGGCAGGGATTTAAGACAAAGTAATTCTGACATTCAAGGGAAAGCAAATCAGTGGATCAACAACAGAACCTCACTTTTTTCTATCCTAATTTTAATGAAATTTGTTCTTTGCCTGTTGATATTTCCTCCATTCAATAAGATAATAGTTTTCCCTGAATTACATCATGTTCCAAGAGTATAGATTCCCTGTGTAATGTCTCCCCATGAGTTATAGACGATTTTATAGAGTTATCGAAAACTATATACACATCCTGAACACTAACTCAGTGTATCGAATATTGACGCATCAGTCTCAGTGACAGCTAACACCTACAGTGTCCCAACGAGGAGTGTGTAGAGGAACCACTGTAATGCATCGTGCAGGGGAGTTCAGGAACAAAATGGTCAGTGATGACCGAGATGCTGTTGACTGACTTAATAAAACAATTGGAAAACCTAAACACTTTGGGAGCTTGGAGCGGTAATAGAAATGCAGTGATACGTAGGACGCTTCAGATGAATATCGACGCCTGCTGAAAATCCATAAACCTCAGCGGAATGGTCTTCTTATGGATATTTTTATGTTCCCCGACAGATCCGACTGGGGAGAGAAAAAAGCGAGAGCGATGCGCGGCCAGCGCAGTTCGGAAATGGGGAGCCGTCACATACGTCGTGGAATTGCCCGGCTCGTATTCATGGCGGAGATAACACCTCGAAATTTATTTATTACGCATGCGTAACGCACCGTCCGTAGGGCGTATAAAGAAGAGGGGCGGGACACGGCGGCGTGGCTCACCAGGGGCAGAAATCAGTCGGCAGCGGCCGCCATTCCAGCCGAAGCCGGGAGCAGGTAGCTGGAGACACCAGGAGTCGCCCAAAAGCTGCAGACGAGGACAGAGAGAAATAACGTCTGTCGCCATCTAACGTGGTTAACTGCTGCCTTTGGCACCTGGAACACGAATAATCAGCCTGGAATTTGCTGTATGAGGATTGTGAAAAGTGGTCAAAGTTTCATCATTCCTCACAGAAAAACCGTGCGAATTATTAGAAGAAAAATTCAGTACACTATCTGACCGAAAGTATCCGGACACCCCTTGATACGAGCGAGCGCACTTATCGATAGATTTTACGCTCGCTAATCATGGCTCTGAGGTTCTATAACTTGTCTAGCAGAACGAGAGACGACACAGCCACGGAAAATGATTTAAGCGAGGATAAGGAAGCTGTCGATTGCAGTGACTATGGCCATTTTTCCTCGCGGGTGCTGGCTGTTCACAACACCGAGAGTCAGATTGGCACGCTAGACTTGGATCTACATTGGTGTTGATTTTTAAGCGACGCCGGTTCTCTCACAAGGAGAGGGCTCTTATTCGTCATCGCCGAATTCGTCCAGATTTATGTTACACGTAGGGCGTGGTGCGACAAGAAAGTGCCCCAGGTGGAAACTCCAAATGGCCAAGCGTTTAGGAAATAAAAGGAATTTTGATACGGATCTATCACCATGTGGACGTTATCAAATGCCCCTGTGAAACTGTGATTAGGAAGCGGTGTTTGGCTAGGCGGTAAGAGATCGGCTTCGAATGTAAAGGGTCGGAGGTTCGATTCCGTCCGATGGCAAATATTTTTGTGCTCCTTGGCAATTCGTACGCTACTGACATCATAATTAAGCGCAACATCATATAGGTTATTTCATTAATTTATGTAAGTACGAAAAGTATAGGCGTGGGATGAAATGCGGGTTAATTGTGACGTCAGTAGAGTACGCATTTCCAAGGAGCACAAAAATATTTGACCCTGGGCGGAGTCGAACCTGCGACCCTTTCATTACCAATCCGTTCTCATACCGCTTTTTTTAAATCATATTTTGTTCAGTATTGTTCGTTGCGTTTGTTCGGGGCGGATGTCCCATGACGCCCCTTGAAGTTCATCGTTCATCCATTTACTCAGTTTTTTGTTACAGAGGGAAGCTAGCCCTCTGACTGAACACGCTGAGCCACCGTGCCGGCAATTTCATTTTTTTTCGTCATCAGACGTTGCATTTGATAGGGGCGGACGTCCTAGGACCCCCTTGAGGTTCATCGTTGATCCGTTCACTCACTTCTTTACTACAGAGGACAGCTAACCCTGTGACCCAATACGATGAGCTACCGTGCTTGCTGCCGCTGAGCCGAACACCTCTAAGCACATTGTCACAGGAAAATTGATAAGGTGCACATAGTGACAAATTCATATCAAAATTTCTTTTTATTTTCTAAACGCTTGGTCATCTGAAGTTCCCACTTGGGGCCTTTTCATGTCTCACCACGCCCTACATGTACCATGAATTTGAACGAATTCGGCGATGACGAGTAGGCGTACTGTGCGTGTCAGAAAGGAAAGCAGCCTGGAAAATGAATCTTGATCAACATCTGTGACGAATGTGACCGGCTTCTCGGCAAGAGAAGATTTTATGGTGAAAAATATATGAACTTTATACTCCCTGTGGGCCGAAGGTGGTTAACGAGACTAATTTGTAATGTTTGGCACGTGAGACATTTGTAGTTTCCATCAGCAGAGTAATAGTTGATTCACCTTTGATTCACCTTCAATATCGTGTGTATAAGCTGTTACAGCAAAAAATACTGGACTTCGGCTATCGTGATAGTACTGTTTCCCTCTGGCACAAGTAAATAAGACTTATGAGTACTAACTAAATACACTGATCAGCCAGGACATTACAACCACCTACCTAATAACCGGTATGTGCATCATTGGCACGTATAACAGCGGCAGAGCGTCGTGTCATGGATGCAATGAGGCCTTAGCAGGTCGCTGAAGGCACCTGCCAACACATCTGCACACGCAAGTCACACAGTTCCCGTAAATTCTGGGCAGTGAAGCGATGAACTCTGAAGCCACGTTCCATCACATCCCAGTTGTATTCGATCGGGTTCAGATCTGGAGAGCTGGGGACCCAGTATATCAATTGGAGCTCGTCACTCTGTTCCTCGAACCACTCCATCACACTCCTGCCCCTGTGGCATAGCGCATTATCTTCCTGAAAAATGCCACTGCCGTCGGGAAACATGATCGTCATGAAGGGGTGTGCATGGTCTACAATCAGTATACGATACTCCTTGGCCGTCATGGTGCCTTGCACGAGCTCCACTGGATCTCTGGATGCCCAAGTGAATGTTCCCCAGAGCATAATGGAGCCGCCGGCAGCTTGTCTCCGATCCGCAAATACAGGTGTCAAGGAGCTGTTTCCCTGGAACATGACGGATTCTCGCTTTCCCATCGGCATAATGTAGACGTATCAGGGTTTATCAAACCATCCAACGCTCTGCCACTGCACGAACATCCTGAGCCGACGTCCGGAGCTCGTGGTCTAGTGGCTAGCGTTGCTGCCCCTGGATAACGGGGTCCCGGGTTCGATTCCCAACCGGGTTGGGGATTTTCTCTGCCCGGGAACTGGGTGTTTGTGTTTTCCTCTCTGTATGGGCGCTGATGACCGCGCAATTGAGCGCCCCACAAACCAAATCTCATCATCATCATCGTCCTGAGCCGATGATCACGTGCCCCTTTCAGTCGTAGTTGCCGATGTCATGGTGTGAACAGTGGCACATGCGTTGGTTCTCGGCTGCGAAGGCCCATCGTTAGGAGTTTTCGGTGCACTGTGTGTTCAGGCACACTTGTACTCTGCCCAGCTTTAGAGTCAGATGTTAGTTCCGCCACAGTTCGCCGTCTGTCTTGTTTTACCAATCTGCCCAGTCTACGAATCTGACATCTGTAATGAGGGGTGGTTGGCCAATCCCAAGACGTCTGGACGTGGTTTCATCTTGGTTTCGCCACGTGTTGAAGACACTCACCGTGACGATCCTCGAACACCCGACGGAAGCCATGCAGTTTCCGAAATGCTCGTTCCGAGCCTCCGTGCCATCACAATATGCCCTCCGTCAAACTCAGATAGATCGCGCGTCTCCAACACTCTACAAACGGACAGCGCTCTCACCGATACTACACGGAGCGTGCTTGTGTCAGCCCTCGCCAGAGGGCGCTCCTATCGCCTGGACGGGTTTTTATCGTTAATAAGTCGGTGGTCATAATATTTCGGCTTGTTAGTGTGTATGTACTTACCTGGATTTGGCGTCTTAATTCTAAAGAGTTTTATAGTATATATTTTTAGCATGCGTTCAATTTTGTGTCTTATTTGTTTTAGTACTGGTCACTGTCGTTTGGCCCTTAATTCGAAAATGTGCAAATTCTCCTCCCACCCTGTCCGTCCCTATCTCCGCCGCTGGTCTAGCAGCTCAACCTGCCGCACCGGAGACACAGGAGTAACCCAAACTGGCCTGCTTTAACGGTTGGTAATACGGGCCAATTTGGGTTTCCGCAGACTGGCAAGCTTCACGGACCCGTTCACCCTGCTGCATAAGAGAAGAAGCTGCGCTATCACTGAAACGTGATTGGCCATGTGGTAGCTTCCTAAATTTAGGGCAAAGATTGACTGAAGTAGGAAAAAATACGGCTCAATGGATATTAAAATTCATATTCTGCTTGTATGAAAGACAGTGTGAAGAAAACATTGTATAATATAAAAGCTTCTTCTTACATATATGTACTTCTCAGATGAACATAATATGAAAAACGAACTTTGTGTCGTTTGCACGATTTTCTGACCTAAAGTGACACAAAATAGATATATATATTTCGTTGAGCTTTGCCTTGTGATGCTAAGGTACTTTCATCAACTTCCGAACCCTACTCGCAGCACTACAACGAAGGCGTACAGAATAAACTGCTATGTGCCGTAACATGGCGGGAAGACGGCCAAGCAAGCAAGATTCCTTTAACCTGTTTAGCTTGAGCATAGCTTGGCTTGGATGAGAGTAAAGCAGCCAGCCCATTCTCCTGATAACATGCAGCAGCCTGCGTGCCTGGCTAACAGGGAAGCATGGGAAGGGTAAAAGCGGAATGTGTAGCCTCTGCTGTAATTACGGTTTTGAGGGCTTTGGTGGTCGGCCATTTCAACCACAGTTAAACTGACGTAGCTGCGCCGGATAATCTCGTGAAAGGCTATTGACTGGTAGTCAGGTAAATTGTAAATTTTAATTGTCACTAATAAGAGAAGCCAGACCACCGAAGTTAAGCTATATCGGACTGGGATAGCACTCGGATGAGTGACCGTCCTGTCTGCCGAACGCTGTTGGCAAGCGGGGTGCACTCAGCCCTTGTGAGGCAAATTGAGGAGCTACTTGACTGAGAAGTAGCGGCTCCGGTCACAAAAACTGACAACGGCTGGGAGAGCGGTGTGCTGACCACATGCCCTACCATATCTGCATACAGTGACGTCTATAGTCTGAGGATGACATGGCAGTCGGTCTGTACCGTTAGGGTCTTCTGAGACCTGTTCGGCCGGAGAGAGAGAGAGAGAGAGAGAGAGAGAGAGAGAGAGAGAGAGAGAGAGAGAATATAAATTGCATTGGCTTCTGGTACCTGATCGCGATCTGCTAATTCTATTTTCCTGTTTTTAAATTTTCCTAGTAATTTTAAATAAAGGTTATCTAATGATGTTTCGATTTAAGCAAATTTAGGAACTGTGAGTTAAAATGCCTTCTGCGTCTCCCGTTAAGCTTCTTTAAAATTACTGAGGAAAATTTCAAAATGTTATCTTTTGCTCTTTGGATTAATTTTTTTTTTTAACTTTGTGTTATACAATTATCGATAGTAGCTTGTGCGGTATTCCTGGCAAATAAATTTACCACTTCATCTCTACCCTCTCCTTCTTCCCCCGCCTCCTTATCACCCCCTACATTTCGTGGAACTAAACGCAAGACGGAGGTAAGAACAACACACAGTTAATGAGTGGAGAAAATCTTGGACCCAGCCAGGAATCGAACCTAGGCCCCTACGGTTAGCAAGCCGCCGAGCTGAACCCGCGGCTACTGAGGCATATGACATGTCTCGGTCAAGAAATCTCACAGACTTCGAAAGTGGACTGGATGTCACCAGGGACGTTTCAACCCTTATAAATCTGCAAATGTCGAATGTTGGTGATGTTATTGTCAAGTAGAAAGCGAAGGAAGAGCCACAGCTAAAGTAAGACCAGACAGATCGCATGTACTATCGACCACGGTCAGCTGAGCATTACAATGGAGGAGGTTGCACAAAATCGCATGGCACCTTCAGAAGAATCACTCGTGAGTTTCAAAGTTGTAACAGCGATCTAGCTAACACGAAGACGGCGTGTAGGGAATGAAAAAGAATCAGTTGAAATGGTCGTGCAGCCGGCTGCTGTGCTGCTACGGTCGTAGGTTCGAATCCTGCCTCGGGCATGGATGTGTGTGATGTCCTTATGTTCATTAGGTTTAAGTAGTTCTAGGGGACTGATGACCTCAAATGTTAAGTCCCGTAGTGCTCAGAGCCATTTGATTATTGAATATTTATTATTATAAATTTATTAATAATAAATATTAAATTTATTATTATTAAATATTTATTATTATAATTTATTATTATAAATATTGTGATAATTTATTATTCTAATAATAAATATTTCATATAGACAACGGTGACTATGATGTCTTCTAAGAAATATTGTATGACTGTCAATCCCAGCCATGAGAAGTTAATCAAGTTGTGGGATGTGTCTAGATCGTAAATCACGCTGTTTACACAACTGGTGCGCGTAAAATTCCCGCGTTAGCTCTTTTAAAACGCAAATTTCCTCCATTGTCCATATCCTTGTCACATCGTTCTATATGTAATACACACAAATAAAAATTTCAATATCGATGTACATGTTTTAAGACAAAAAGAAATGTACCATGTCCAACCAACAAGGATACAGGCTTATTAAAGTTCCATTGTAAACAGTGTGACACAAATTTGCAATAGTTCTCCACATAACGTAAACATTATTTTATCTTCCCCACATTTGAGTAAAACACTAGGGTAATTCTTACTTGGTCACTGTTCCTACCCAGTAGCACAATCTTTACAACTTGTGAATTGCGAAACTCAAAAGAAATAGGAACAAAACATCTTTATATAAGTAACGCGAGCTGTCCTGTAGATTAACCCAATCGAACAGACTCACTCCCCAAAGAGAGGTGTAGAATATACTTACATTAAACTAATAATAAAGCATCAGAAACTGTTAAATACCCGCACGTTAGGGAAAAAAATTTAAACTTGGTGAGCACGAACCATCATTGTATCACACAACTGGTCATCAAACATTAACGCTACTCTCTACGCTAAAGCAACAACAATTTATCTTTGGCCACGACTACAATGTTGCCACACGCTAAATGCTTTAATCTTAGCTATGTTACTAACTGAAATTTATTAAATTGTACCAAGAACAATGTGTTTTTGGTGGATCCTCAGTGTGCCGCTATCTTCAAATGACATACTCTCAATACGAAAGTTACAATAATTCTTTTACCACGAACATGATGGTTCTCATTATTTTATTGCAACGAATGACACAGTTAACAACGGGTTTTCGAGTGATTCTCAGTTTGCTGGTGTTCAGAAACGGCATATATACGTATAGGTTTGAATTGAATGCCAATATGGCCCCTACAGCTCTATGCTGAAGGGAGATGGCGTGCATGTGACGTAGGTGGCGCTGTGCCATCTCATTGGTCAACGCTCAGACGCACGCTCAGAATACCTGACATGCTAGATATTGCGTGCTATTCCACACTATAACGTCAGAAACTCGGCACGCTCAACGCTCAGCATTCGGGTGCACGGTCCGTGTGCCAACGCTTTTAGGCTTTTGGCGACCCCTATCTTTGCTGCCATGTCAACAGAAGTCCCAACACTGATTGCAGTAATTACAGTCTGTGGTACCTGAGACGTCGGCGCAGTCTTCGTGTGGGTACGTTTTTTCTGTAAACAACCCAGTTTCTTTATCCAAGGGATACAACACGCTTGTATAATCCCACACGGCGTTGCAAACAACACGTCTGTCGTCTAAGGCACTTCTCACACGGGGCTGTTGGGTTGCTGCATGGCGTTCAGTATGGCCCTCCAGATCCCGCCGATGCCATATCCGCTTGACAATCGCGAAATCCCAACACCAGCAGGAAATTGCCGAACGATCAACTGTGGTATCGACAGACTACTTCGGTTACCGTCGAAGTCCCACAAATGCTGGCCTACATTCTCCATCTTGCATGAGTCATAACAATATCGTCTCACGACCAATCAACATAAAAATCTAGGGTCATTTCAAAAGTTCTGCACACTATAATATAGAATGGAACAAAATAATCCATTCCACAAAACACCTCTACAGGCCTTCCATACAATCTCCATGCTGGTTTTCTACAGCTTCTCGACGTTTGGACAACTTCTGTATTCCGGATAGGGGTCCTTCATTATTCAGCTGTCTGATTACTTGAAGCTGCATTGGCTCTATTGAAACGTTTTCTACGGTATTGTTCCTTCAGTTTGGGAAACAAATCAGTCTACTTATCAATGAAATTCGCCGACAGCCGTGTAACTGACGTATTATTTTATCTTATTTTGACAACCAGTTTCGGCATTCCACCATATGCATGTCTCAAAAATAAACGACAATGTCATACAGCACCACATATTCCTGGACGCCGTGGATTCGAAACCGTTTCCCAAGTGTTTCATTCGAAGACATGATAGCACTTCGGAAATGGGTTTGAAATCACGACATCCAGGAATATGTGGCGTTGTATGATAATATCGTCCATTTTTGAGAGATGCATATGGGGCATGAAGACGGTACAGAGGAATGCTGAAACTGGTAGACAAAATAAAATAAAATAACATCTTAATTGCACGGCTGTTGGAGAATTTCATTGATAATTACTTGACCAGCTGATGTCCCCTGTCCATGATGGATCAACAGAGATCGGAACACATCAGTCTGGTGGGCTCATATCAGTGGTGAGCTGGGAAGTATTTCCCATCGACAACTGTAGAGCGTTTCTCTCGTTTCTCTCACTGGTAGGGCAATATGATGTCTTGCATTTATCGAGCAGAATGAGGACTCCAGCTGCAAACATGTGAGGTCTCCATTGACGAATTTTCAGGGGCAAAACGTTTTGCAGACTCACCTCCTGACAAACATTCTGGTCTTGTATGAAATTTCTTCTCTCCTCTCTCCAGATGTCATCATCAACAATCTGAGCGAATTAGTCTGTTGCAGTTGATGGCCTTCCACTTCTTCGATTGTCCTCGGTGCTTACGCAGCCCTCACGGAAACAAGCAGAGCACCGTGATACTGTTCTGCGATCCACTACACTATTCACACAAATCTCTCTAAAAGTTTTGTAAATTTCCGTTCGGCTCTTTCCAAGTGGGATTCAGTTTTGATGTACGAATACTGGCCACTACGTGTAATTCGACCTGACTCGGTTTCAATTCCATTTCAAAACTGAATTACTCACGGCACGCGAACTAGCAAACACATATACGACTGTCGCGACTGAAGTCTCGTTCACAAAAAAATGGCTCTGAGCACTATGGGACTTAACATCTGAGATCATTAGTCCCCTAGAACATAGAACTACGTAACCCTAACTAATCTAAGGATATCACACACATCCATGCCCCGAGGCAGGATTCGAACCTGCGACCGTAGCGATTCCTAGAACCGCTCGGCCACGCCGGCCGGCTTCTCGTTCACAACTGACATGAATCTCAACTTGATCAGCCACCGTAATGGTCACATATGCGCAGTGTTCAGGATTTTGGAAATGATCCTCGTATAACTTGCGAATGAGAGATCTGTTTTGTAATATTTCCTTATATACGGTTTGTAGATACCGTAATCCCACGTGCTTAGTGCGAGTGCGCTGAAATACTAATTATTTAAAAATCTACCTGATGTGTACTACAATCCTGTATATTCATGTAACATCTGCGAAGGTTCGAGTTACATCGTATGTGGCCCTTGACTAAAGTAAAATATCCTCTTATAGTGATCCCGTGAAGATGCGAAACGTCGCATGTTTACGAAACTAGAGCGCAATTGTCCATTGCTGTCTGCTGTCATCCGCTGTTGCTATAGTCCCACAATTATTGACTCACTATACATAGGAATAAGTACCGTCTAACGGTAATGAACAGTGAAGAGGATTTTGTACATCAGTTTTGTATCCAAGAAGTTTTTCATGACAAATATGTTGTGTAAAATCTTCTCAGTGTTAACCTCAACAATGATTGCAGATTAAATAATTTCCACTTCTTGTGCTTTCTACACAGTGGGCAACCATATGCCACAGTTAAATTAACGTATATACCTATTCCAATATAACAACAAAGAGCAGACCACTCAGTTGTTCTCCAGCAGGAAATAAAAGAAATTCTGGGTCGTGAATCCAACAGCAAAAAATCACTTTCGAAGTCGCCTCCTGTCTTCGTGTTATATCGACTGCTTGGATCCAGTTATTTATATGTTCTTCTTGGTGTTTGCATTTTTTGTAGTACTTAGAGTAGTGAAACTGAAACCTATAGTTGCAGCAACTGTTCTCAATTAACATTTTCCATATCGTGTATCTGACATCGTCTACCGCAATCTCCTTCACGTATGGATCACATTTTTGCTTTTGTCGGTTTTCCTTTTTTAATAACGAGCCAACTTTTCATCCGTAAAGGAACAGAGCCTTAAAAGATATTATCAAAGAATATTAGTTCATAAGGTATAAATTCATGCAAGCGTGCACTCTGCCCCTTATTCCCTATGCAAATTTGTCTCCTATCCATCTCGTTATTTTAACTTAATCGCTAAGCTTCACTCATGAAGTGATTAATCAGTAAAACAGATCGAATTACTACAAAATATCAGTCTAATGCGATAATCCATGATGAATCATAGCTGTCGGAACTGACAGTCTCTATTACCATCATCATCATCATCACCTGCAAGTATTAGGCCTTGCCTGTCATATCTACTTATTGGTATTAATCTACTCCTTCCACATGATTTTCAGTCTCCCTGATTTTTTTCGGACGGTGGGTTTTTATTTGCATAGTATTTTTGGTAGTCCGTAATCCTCCATTGCACTTATGACCTCTCTTCATTTCCATTTTTTTCCATTTAGAGATATCAATCCCAATTTTTCTCATATTTCTATATTATGCTTTCGGTTTTGTCTTGTGTATCCTCTTCCATGTCTGAGAAATTCTCAGACGTGGATTTTCAGTGTATCTTTTCTTGTTGTCATGCAGGCTTCGCTTCCATTTAGTATAACTGGAAGTGGAAATGTGTGGTAAGATTTCATACGTTCATTCATTACGTTAATTTTCTCTGTGATGAACATCAATGACTTCTTCATGTTATGATATAGAGTATCTTAAGTATTTAAAATTTATTACTTCCTCTACCGCTTTCCCGTTAATTACAATTAAGATCTTCTAGCTAGTCATTCCATCAATACAGCCCCTTCCTCTCCCGTATCGTCGTTGCTCTTTTTATAAGGTGACTTGAGAAAATTTTGTGGTTTCTTTTTTGTAATGATTTTGGGTATACCTCGTCGGTTGTAATAAGTAAACTTATTCCAGTTTCACAGTTTGACCAGTCGCAGTTCTTGATTATAGGGAGTACGTGCGTTTCCACTGCAGTTTGATGTGTTTGTCTCTCCAACACATGTTTATAAATATTGTAAATCGTGTTATTTTGTCTTTCAGATATTTAAGTAATTCAACATTAATATTATCGCTGCCAAAGTCTTTGTTTATTTTTTATCTGTTTAAACGTTTGCAGTAGTTTTTCCTGCTGTATACTATACACTACAATATTTTCTTCTCTGTCTGCTCTTACGTCTTCCATCGACACACATCTTTATAGTACGCCAAACACTTCCGCGGCCGGTGGTGGCGGAAGGGCGGCGCTGGGTGGTGGGGGAAGCACGACGCCCCGCGACAGATCATGGACCGCAGTCCTTCCGCGGCCACGGCCGCTTGTGGAACTCTGCCGCCGAGGTGACAATGCTTCTTCTTATTCTTCTTCCGGCATCCTGACAGGAGCGGATTTCCGTGTAGACTGTCGTTATGTTTTAATCATACTAAAAGCTGTATCCCAGGCCTTGCTTAGCTGGAAAACATTGTCTTTATTCAGTAGTTCGTCATGCAGCCGTACCTCCACTGCCTATCCCAGAAGGTGTTCGACTGCTGTACCACCTTTGTGCCATTGTAGTTCACGTCATGTCCATGTGAGATGCAGTTCTCTGCCACGGCGGACTTGGTTGGCTGTGTGTTCTCAGTGTGGCGTTTATGTTCACTACTACATCTCTCCTGTACCGTCCGGATGGTCTGGCCTATATACATTTTCTCGCACTGGCAAGGGATGCTGTAAACCCCCGGTTTCCGGAGTCTTAAGTCGTCCTTGACTGATCCTAATAATGTTTCCGTTTTGGATGGAGGGGGAAACACGCACTTGACATTGTATTTTCTGAGTATTCTGCCGATCTTTGCCGATGTATTCCAGACGTATGATATAATCGCCGTTGGAAGCGGTTTGTCTTCGTCCTCGGAAGGGTGCGATCTCGGCTTCTTCGGCCATAAGGTGCGTTTTATCCGTCGGTTGTTGTAACCGTTCGTGCGGAACACGGCCTGCAAGTGCTGCAATTCAGCTGCTAGGCTGTCACAGTCCGAGATTTCGCGAGCTCTGTGCATCAGAGTGCTCAGAACACCCTCTCGCTGTGAAGGAGCATGACAGCTGGAGGCATGCAGGTACAAATCTGTATGTGTCGGCTTACGGTAGACGCTGTGTCCTTGTGTGCCATCTGGTTTTCGCTTGACGAGCACATCAAGAATTGGAATCTGGTTGTTTTCTTCTACCTCCATCGTGAACTTGATATTCTGATGCAGTGAGTTCAGATTCTGCAGAAAGTCATGGAGCCGTTGTCGTCCGTGCGGCCAGATTACGAATGTATCGTCTACATATCGAATTAAGCAAGACGGCTTGTAGACTGCCGACTCGAGAGCTGCTTCTTCAAAAGTATCCATAAATATATTGGCTCCTCCTCTGACAGTCTTTGATATATTCTTTGTTCTCTGGTATTTATTTTTTATTTAATTTTTTCCAAATTTCTCAAACCTACATTCTCTCCTTCTATGGTTTGTTTTATTTCTTGGTTCCTCAGCTTTACTTTCTAGCTTTTTTTTTATTTTACAGAGTCCAAGTGCTTCTTCAGCTGCTTTTTCAAAAATATTTACCTTATTCTCCCATTCCTCGTCAGTCACGTTAAATGATTCATACGAACTTTCTAATTGTTATCCACTTCCGGCAGAAGATCCGTTTTCCTACATTTGCGCTCAGTTCCATTTG
The DNA here is from genome assembly GCF_023864345.2 of Schistocerca serialis cubense. Taxonomy (NCBI): domain Eukaryota; kingdom Metazoa; phylum Arthropoda; class Insecta; order Orthoptera; family Acrididae; genus Schistocerca; species Schistocerca serialis. Next base: position 148,976,352 of record NC_064639.1, on the reverse strand, counting down.
TTTTCGTTTCACCGTTTAGTAGATGTATTTCTGAAATCACCAAGTACTGATCGCTGTATACGTAATTTCCTACACTCATGGGTGCTGTTCGTGGACAAATGCAACAGCGCAACCTGAAGATTTGGCTGGCATCCGCATTATGTTCATGTAGGCATCTCTGGCGGTGATTTCATATTTTTGTACTTAAATTGCTTGGTAATTATCATCATACTGTAAGTGGTATCTTCCTGTTTCCTATCAGATTATGTAATGGTCCATAATCAGTTTTGGTGCTAAAGTCTCCTGCAGTGTTGACGTAAATTCTTCCATTAACCTGAAGTAGAGCGTGTTGTAAATGTTTGTAAAAGTTTCTGTCCTTCCTACCTTCTTACGACACATATGCACTTACTACCAAGAGGTTTAATGTACTGATTTCGAATCTTGCAGATAACGATCTCTCCAGTTCTACGGATATGTTTTTCCATCTCTTCTTCATTAATATTTCCATCACAATCGCTCCGTTTCTTAATTAACTCCATTGTATATCTAAAGTTATAGCATGGAGGGTTTTCTTGGTTTTTGCACTTACAGCAATACCTATCTTGCTAGTATATATCTTAATTCTTGTTCTTTTCCTTTAATGACCTAACATTCCATGTGGCTACTTACAGCTTTCCTGAGATCTATGAACTTTGCCGATTCCATTTGCCCTCGGTCGTCATGAGAGGATCCATCCGGCTATCTATGTCTGTAGTACCAAAGTCTCGACATGTCTCTGTATGGGGGGCCAACAAATAGCAGACTAAGTCTGGTGATTGGGTTGCCATTAGTGAGTTTCCGCTCTAAGCTTCCTCTTCATGTGGAGTGGTACAGTGTTCCCTCTACAGCAGCTGAACAGGTTATATCACTAGCAGGTCAGCTTGACATTTGACTCGGAAAGTCTGTATACTCGCATCGCCATCCGATTAGTACCCATATCAATATTACCAAACTGTCATTTTAATAAGTTATGGTTGCCAAATACTAACACGAATTCTTTACAGAAGAATGAAAAGCTGTTGGAAGCAGACCTCAAGGAAGATCAATTTGGATTCCGGAGAAATGTAGGTACACACGAGGTAGTTCTGACCCTGCGTCCTCTCTTAGAAGATAGTTTACGAAAAGGATAACTTTCTTTTATAGCACTTGTTCACATATGGAAAGCTTTTGTCAATGTAGACTGGAATATTCTCTTTGAAATTCTGAGGGTATCAGTGATATAATACAGGGAACGAAAACTATTTAAAACTTGTACAGAAACCATATGGCATTTGTAAGAGTACAGGGGCATGAAGGGAAAGCAGTGGTTGAGAAGGAAGTGAAACACGGTTGCAGCCTGTCCCTGATGTTATTCAATCTGTACACTGAGCAAGCAATAAATGAAACCAAAGAAAAGTTTGCTGTAGGAATTAAAGATCAGGGGCAAGAAATAAAAATTTTGAGGTTTTGAAGACGACATTGTAATTCTGTCAGAGACACCAGGACTTGGAAGAGCAGTTGAATGGGATGGACAGTGTCTTGGAAGGAAGATATAAGGTGAACATGAACAAAAGCGAAACAAGAATAATGGAATGTAGTCGAATTAAATCAGGCATTGCTGAGGAAATTAGATTAGGAAACGAGACACTTAAAGTTGTTATGAGTTTTGATATTTGGGTAGCAAAATAACTAGTAGAAGTAGAGAGGATATAAAATGTACACTGGCAATGACAAGAAAAGCGTTTGTGAAGAAGAGAAATGTAATTAACACTGAATAAAGATTTCAGTGTCAGGAAATTTTTCTGAGGGTAGTTTTAAGGAGTGTAGCCATGTATAGAAGTGAAACACGAACGATTAACAGTTCAGACAAGAAGAGAATAGTAGCTTTTAAGATGTGGTGCTACGGGAGACTGCTGAGTATTAGGTGGGTGGATCACATAACTAATGAAGAGGTACTGAACAGAATTGGGGAAGAAAGAAATTTGTGGAAAACCTGATTAGAATATGGGATTGTTGGTAAGACACATTCTGAGACATCAAGCGATAAGAAATTTAGTGTTGGAGGGCAGGGTGGGATGTAACAATCGTAGAGGGAAACCAAGATGTGAATACAGTAAGCAGATTCAGAAGGATGCATGTTGCAGTAGCCATCTGAAGATGAAGGGACTTGCACAGGATGGAGTAACACGGAGAGCTGCCTCGAACTAGTCATCAGACAGAAGGCCACAACAACAACATTAGCACTAAATTGTTATTGTGTAAATTACTCACCTGAAGAAATAACAGCAAATATCGTCCACCTCAATAACGACTCGTTCGTCTAACATTGGCGTCTTTATAGCTGTACGACTCTTCTTGCTTATCAAATGGCGCACTGTGACGAATTTTACTTGAACTATGGACATCATGTTTACCAATCCCTGTACCACACCTGCCCTGAATAACAACAAATTATTTTAGTCTTATTATAGTAAATTTTCATGTCGGTCTGTACGTTCAAAAATATATGAACTACAAGCATACAGTACACTGAGCATCAATACACTGAGCATCAATCTTTGCAGCATAATTTTTATACTAGCCCTTGGACGGAAAGACCAGTCGACAACGAGATTGCTAGAGATAGAGCACACATTCAGATATGACAAGGATGTGGAACAAGTCGACCGTATCCTTTTGAAAGACACCATCCCACAAGTAGTAGCAGTCGATTAAGGGAAACCGTGGAAGACCGAAATCTGGAAGACACGACGTTCGCGTACCACTCCAGTAGAGTACATACTCGCCTCCCAGCTCGGTAATCATCACGGAAGTCGAACAACAGCAATGTAATGTAAAGATTAGTGTCCTCAATCATATGCTCTGAGACATTTTTGAAATCAATTTGGAGTTTGTGGATGGCTCTATGTACAGGGTCAACGGCTTGGCCGCAGAGGTAACACCTGTTCCCGTCAAATCACCGAAGTTAAGCACTGTCGGTCTTGGCTAGCATTTGGATGGGTGACCGTTCGGATCTGCCGAGCGATGTTGGCAAGCGGGTTGCACTCAGCTGTTGTGAGGCCAACTGAGGAGTTACTCAACTGAGAAGTAGCGACTCGGGTCACGAAAACTGACAACAGCCGGGAGAGCGGTACGCTGACCACACAACCCTCCATACCCGCTACCAGTGACTCCTGTCGACTGAGGATGAAGCGGCGGTCGGTCGGTAGCGTCGGGCCTTCCGAGGCCTGTTCGGATGCCGAGAGTTTCTGTATCCACGACAAGTATGAAGTGTGCCGCCTCAAACTTGGAATGTTGCTAAACAGTTACAAAACGCTATCAATATGTCAAATAAGAAAGTAAAGTGGCGGAGAGTGGATCAGAAATCATCCTGCAGTTCCCACTTGCTGTATACGTCACCGAGAAGTAAGCTCCCTAGGTGGACGCTCAATTTATTCGGCGGATTTGCCCGTCAGAAAGTTCTGACACCGGCGAGATGTGGTGAAAGTGAAAGGCTGCCAGATTAAACTGCTAGAGCCGTCGGAAAGGTATTAAACCGCCGTGCGTCCGTGGTGTGCTGAGAGCCAGGGGATTATAAACAGAAGCATTTCCGCGGCCACCACACGTGGCGAGCGCCGAGAACTTTTCAAAGCGCTGTCATTCCGCACACAGAGTCGTTCACATACTTGTGCTGTGGCCGAGCTCCACCGCAGTCCACACACACGAACGAGACAACTCAGGAAAGAATGACGTCAGATTTTCCAGAATCAGCGTTAAAAATCCAATGAGGATTATGTAAATCCCGATTTTACCCCTACTTACTCTGTTTCATATCGTATGCAGCTGTCACGTGAAAACGTGCCGATGTTCGCAGTCTTCCTGATGCCACCTGTGACACGCCAGTGAGGTTCGTGGAGAAATCCTGTCACCTCCCACTGATACAGAACCGTACAGTGACTGCGCACCACTTCGATATCCACTTCAGCCGCTGTTCCAGATTCATCTCTTTGACGTTTGTCACCGCAGTCAGCAGTGTTATCACCAGAGATGCTGTTATCTGCGACTCTGGAAACAATTTTGTCTAAAGTGCACAGCCACGGTATTACACTGAACGTGTAATACTCACTTATTTAGAATGAATCTGACTTTTGTACATGTACATAAGTACAGGGCTACTACAAATGATTGAAGCGATTTCATAAATTCACTGTAGCTCCATTCATTGACATATGGTCACGACACACTACAGATACGTAGAAAAACTCATAAAGTTTTGTTCGGCTGAAGCCGCACTTCAGGTTTCTGCCGCCAGAGCGCTCGAGAGCGCAGTGAGACAAAATGGCGACAGGAGCCGAGAAAGCGTATGTCGTGCTTGAAATGCACTCACATCAGTCAGTCATAACAGTGCAACGACACTTCAAGACGAAGTTCAACAAAGATCCACCAACTGCTAACTCCATTTGGCGATGGTATGCGCAGCTTAAAGCTTCTGGATGCCTCTGTAAGGCGAAATCAACGGGTCGGCCTGCAGTGAGCGAAGAAACGGTTGAACGCGTGCGGGCAAGTTTCACGCGTAGCCCGCGGAAGTCGACGAATAAAGCAAGCAGGGAGCTAAACGTACCACAGGATGGTGCTCCACCGCACTTCCATCATGATGTTCGGCATTTCTTAAACAGGAGATTGGAAAACCGATGGATCGGTCGTGGTGGAAATCATGATCAGCAATTAATGTCATGGCCTCCACGCTCTCCCGACTTAACCCCATGCGATTTCTTTCTGTGGGGTTATGTGAAAGATTCAGTGTTTAAACCTCCTCTACCAAGAAACGTGCCAGAACTGCGAGCTCGCATCAACGATGCTTTCGAACTCATTGATGGGGACATGCTGCGCCGAGTGTGGGAGGAACTTGATTATCGGCTTGATGTCTGCCGAATCACTAAAGGGGCACATATCGAACATTTGTGAATGCCTAAAAAAACTTTTTGAGTTTTTGTGTGTGTGTGCAAAGCATTGTGAAAATATCTCAAATTATAAAGTTATTGTAGAGCTGTGAAATCGCTTCAATCATTTGTAATAACACTGTATATGTCTAATGGGTGTTCTGGCACAGTGTGTGTCACCAATAATATCATCGAAAAGTCATGGAATGGTTGTGTGCTGCCTCTGAAGCCAAAAGAATAGTTTCATATACTATGCTTACAAAATTCACCACAAGAAAGTCGTGTGTGGAATGGATGATGGCTTTTTAGCGGCAGTAACATAGCCAGTCGCCCCAGTACAGAGGTGTACCCATTCCGCTTTTAACCTGCTTATGCTTCCCTGTTAGCCAGGTAGGCAAGCTGCCGCACGTTATCAGCAGAATGGGCAGGTTGATTTACCCCCATCCAAGCCAAGCTATGTCCGAAACCAAGTAGGCTAAAAGAGGCTTGCTTTGCTCCCTGTCTTCCCTCGGTCTTCCACTACGTAGCAATTTATTCTGCATGCTTTCATCGCAGTTTTATGAGTAGGTTTTCGAAGCTGATGAAAATACCGGAGTATCACAAAACGAGAGTCAATGAAATATACAGGGTGTACATAAAGCCCGGGAACACTTTCAATTATTTATTATTGTTTTTTTTTCATGTATACCACCACAGCGTAGTTTGGTAATTTGCCGATAGTCAGTGCTAGTCGGAAACATGCCGAGTTCAGGTGCGGAGCGAGCTTTCTGTGTGTTGGAGTTCCCCAACCACCAGATCTCACTCCGTGTGACTTTTTTCTGTGGGGACACATTAAAGATCTGGTGTATGTACGGCCTCTTACCACGTGATGTTGCAGAGCTCCGGGAGAGAAAACGGGAAGCGACTGCCACAGTCGACGACCGTGCTGGGACGGGTATGGCAAGAATTTGATTACCGATTGACGTCCGCCGGGTCACTCATATTGAATGTTTGTAAAAAACCTTTCAGAGTTTCTCTTCAAATTGCAATATGTATGACATCTGTACAATGCTTAGTTCTTGTGCAATAAATAATAGAAAATGTTCCCGGACTTTATGTACACCCTGTATATATATTTTCGGTTATTGCAGGCAAGAAAATGGTGGATTGTAGTTGTCCTTTTCTCCTTTTCGGCGAATTTCTGGTTTATTTGTTTATTTAGATATGAACGATTTTCTTTGGAACTTCTCTTCGACTAGTACTGGCCATTCTCAACTCGAACCATCATCGGGTCATTTTGTAACATTACGAGTCAAGACAGCTGTAACGGAACTTGAATAGCGTAAAGTTATCGTTAAAAACGCACGCCGCGCGATTTGTTATGATTTGGTCGGTCATAATAGTAGTAACATGCTTTTGAATACAATTAAAATATAACGGCGATACCTGTTTAGCGTTATTGGAAATAATATGTAATAAATTAATGATTAAGGTAGCCGATCCTATAAGAAGAGGTAAAATTGGGCATATTAAGGTGTTTTGCTTTATATCGACTAAGCCGATGATACGGCGTCTTTTTTTTCCGTTTACTCTTAGAAGAAAAAAAAGAAAACCAGTAACGAAGTGCTATTTGTGCGTTGTGAAAAATATAGGGGCGAATTTTAAATAGCTACAGTGTATAATCAGACTAACAAATGACATTCAATTACGCGAAATAGCGGACAGTGCAGTGTGGTCATTAAATTGAGTACACCTACAGGGCGGTCAATTCCAGGATAAGTCTATTCGCGTCTCACGAGGCACGCGGTATTGAGACCGGTTTTTTTATTATATCACGGAGAGCGGGCTTCAATTTATAAAAAGGAGAAAAGCTGTATTATTATCATTGACTGTTGGTGTTATGCAACCAAAACTGTTCATCAAAGGGTTTCGGTGAATGAGTGGTGAATGCGAAATGAAACTGTGAACGAAGTTATTTTAAATAAAGCAGAAGAGACAAGACAGTTTGGTCGTATCTGTTATTATTCCATAAACCGTAACATGTACTCTCGTTGTACGAAGCCTTTATAGACGATCGTATGACAATTTGCTTTGAAGGGATCTCGTTACGAGTTAAGTTTTGGGGACCTGGTCAACAGGGGATAGTTCGTAGATCTTAACTACTGCAGCTATTCTGGAATCAGGTGCTACCGTGACCGTTGTGTGTTGTCTATGGCTTAAGGTCATCATATCTCATGCTCTAAGATCGACGCGCCATTCCTCTTGGTATAACGGTGTCTCACGGTAACCACGACAACGCAGACGGCGAAGGAAGATACGGTAGAAGTGGCGCCACAACGTGCGGCTCGATCGAGGAGGATTGCTGCATCGAGTCGAGTGTCATCCGGATTCTCGAACCCTCGAGTTGGAAAATACTGTAGCAGCCAGTGAGTGTGTCCAATGAAAGAGGTATTCTTCAATAATCGCTAAAAGTGAGCGATACTACCAGGTATGATTAAAATAACTGTATAATTATAAAAAAAAGGAAGTTGAGACTTGTGATTTCGGAAGATAAATATATATAAATACATAGTGAAAATAAGTGTATGTCTTGGTAGTGAATAATCATGTCAAAACGAACGAAAAGAATACATGATAATGTGCAGTTGAGTAGAGTAATGAGTAGAGAGAGAGAGGAAAGTGAAGAGGAAAGGGATGATGCATCCCATGAGCTCAATGTGGGACAGGAGACATGTACAGATAATAATACAGTTATTGATTTAGAGCCGTTAGGAGATTCAAATACAATGATAAGTAAGGTAAGCAGCGTGGGAGAACATAAAGATCTTGAGGTTTCGGATGTAGATCAGCAAGTTGATCCTCAAAATGGAAATATTAGTCAAAAAATGTTTGATATGCTGGTATCAATAAATACTCAAATGGGTGTAATGAATGGAAGACTTGGTTCACTAGAAAAAGATAATAAGCAATTAAAAGAGGACAATCAAAAGTTAAATGAAAAATTTGAGGCCAAATTTGGTTCATTAGAAGTTAAAATGGATTCTTTGGAAAGCAAACTGAACACCTTTGATTATAAACTGGAAAATACTAAGAAAGAATTAAAGGCGGACTGGGAGACTCAATTAAATGCGAAATTTGGAGAACTAGATGTAGAGTTTTCTAACACCTTAGAAAAGCAATATAATAATTTAATGGGAAAACTTCATGACGTAGAAAAGAAATATGAGGTAGTTTCGAAGAGTTATGATGGCCTGTCCAACAGGATGGTTAAGTGTGAAAGCAGCTGTTTCAATGCTAGCGCACAGATAGAAGAGCTTTCGAAACAAATAGTCGAGTTTGAGTCTGATGCTCATAAGAGGATTGACAAGTATTTAGTAGATCAAACTAAAAGACTTGACGAAGATCTATCTGAATGGATAGAAATAAAAGGAAATGAAATTGTAGACAAGGTTAAGACTACTATTGGATCCCAGCCAAATGAAAATATCAATGAGCACCTGAGTAGAAATGATGAATTAATTAAGCTCTTCACTAGCGAATTTCAGAAAATAAAAGACAAAATAGTTGATGAGTTACCTAAATGGCAAAAGGAAACCAATCATAAATTGGCGGAGTTAGAACGAAAGTCATCACAAAATTTGTTGACAGAGGACGAACGTTCGGAGAATAGGTCGAAAAACAACCGAACATGTGATAATACGAAGTACAATTGTGGTGAAAATTTGCATTGGGAAGTTGATGATTCGGTAGGTAAAGATGATGATTCTTTTGGTCAGCGAGGATATTTGTCTTCTTTAAAGGTGGAGAACAGCATTTTTAAAAGTAGACAATTCCCAACATTCTCCACTGAAAAGAACAACCTGCATCCGAAAATCTTTATCAATAATTTCAAAAGAATATTTCCGCGTAGCTGGTCAGAACACGACCGACTTCAATTTATAGTATCCAAAATTACCGGAGAAGCCGCATTATGGGCTGCCGAAGTAAGTGAAAGTTGCCATACTTGCGCTTAGTTTGAACAACTTTTTTTGGCTAAATACTGGTCGTCGAGTAAACAAGAGAAATTAAGAAAAGAGGTTTACCAACCTGAGTATTTTAACAGTAAAAGGAGTACTTTAAGGCAATATTTTGAAAAGTACATAAATAAGACACGTTATTGGAGTGATCCAATTTCTCACAAGGAAGTGATCAGAATTTTGAAGGGAAGGTTACCCATAAATATACGTGAAAAGTTAATAAATGTTCCTGACCACGATGTAGAACAGTTCTTGTCGGTGATTGACTCTATAGATATGATTATGGAAGACGCAAGACAAATGAGTAGTAATCAAATGTCGACTCACACTCATAGTAATACGAATAATTATAATAATAATTTAACGTATGATAATAATAATACCGAAAACCAGGTCAAACCCGCATCACAGGAGCGTGGACAATCTTCATCCTATGGTTGCAATAAAAACAATGATTATAATAAATATAGAAGAGATACTTACTGTGCTAGAGGTAAACCTCGATATGGTGACGCGAATGTGCATAGTAGTGATATTAATAAGGGTAACAGGTACCCAAGTGATGAACCCAATTGCATTCGACCTTGGGAAGATAATTCGAAGCATAATGTTCATCGGCAGGATGGAACAAATGCCTCGAGTCCTCATCCAGCACAAGGAGTTATACCAATGGGTGAAGGAGCCTCCAATGTGCGACGGGGTGAATACCATAACTCGGATCATACTGTACGGATTGTGGAAGTTCATGAACCCCCACCGATGACTCAACGAGATAGATTAAACTAATACCAAATGCCTTCCTAGGATGACTGGAAAGGAGAAGGAAGGCAGGCATCAATTTGAACTGAGAGTATTAAGGTACAATAACGATCACGATATAAGGAATGAATTAATTTAAGAAAAACCTGAAGTTTCTAATAAATGTGGACAAATTTTACAGGCAATAATTCCAACAAGTATAAATAATGTTGATGTTGAAATATTAATTGATACTGGAGCAACTATTAGTGTCATGACGTTGGACTGTTTAAAACAGATAAGCCGAGGGGTAAAAATGCCCACTTTTCCTATTACAGGATGTACCGTGTCTGGCGCGTTCACCGCAAAAATGCAAAAAGTTGTGAAACAGGTACGTGTTGACGTTACAATACAGGGGGCTCAAATAGAAAGTACATTCCTGGTTGTTCCTAAAATGATAGTACCATGTATCTGGGGTTTGGATTTTTTATATGAGACCGGTGCAATCATTAATTTAGAGAAAGGTGAATGTATATTTAATTCAAATGGTAATGTTTTGACAACTACCCTGAGAAAGGGCCGAGTAATTCCAAATCAATTGTGTATGAATCTAATGGTAAAATATGTCAGTATTGATGATGAAAATGTGTATGATATATGCCTTATTGAATGTTCTGAAGAAATGATGGATAAAATGTCATTGCAGGAAAAGGTGTTAGAATCAGAATATTTATCTGTTATCCAAAGGGATGAACTGTACTACTTGTTGGAAGCATATCAGTCAATTTTTAGGAAACGTCCAGGTATAATAAAAGACTTTGAATACCATATAAAGACGTATGCACATAAACCCTTTTGTCGTACTTCCTATTCTATCCCATGGACAAAGAAAGAAGTAGTCAGAAAGGAAATCAATAAAATGTTAGAATGGGGTATTATTGAGCCCTCAGATTCTGAATATTGTAACCCTCTTGTGGCGGTAATTAAACCCAATGGTGACATCAGATTGGTGTTGGATGCCAGAGAGATCAATAAGATCATTATACCTGTACAAACGCAACCGGAGAACCTAGAAGAGTTAGTACAAAAGTTTTATGGTGCCCGCTTCTTAACTTCTTTGGATATGCGTAGTTCATATTGGCAAACTAGAATATCGAAAGAATCTAGAAAATATACTGCATTCGTTTTTCTGGGCCGAAGTTACCAGTTTACTGTCATGCCATTTGGGTTGAAAATAAGCGGTGGTGTTTTCATATCGGCATTAGATACCGTACTGGGCAGAGACCTTTTGAATGAAGTTACTTTATATGTGGATGATTTGCTAATTGCTTCTGAAACTTGGGAGGAACATTTGGACTTATTAAGAAGAGTTTTTGCGAAATTTTTGGAATACGGAGTTACTGTAAATTTGAGCAAATCCAAGTTTGCTCATAACCAATTGAAATTTCTTGGACATATAATCACTCCTGAAGGGATAAAACCAAATCCTAAAAAGATGGATGCGATTAACAGATGTGCTTATCCAAAGAATAGAACGGAATTAAAGTCATTTATCGGCTTAGTTTCATTTTTTCGACGATTTTTACCCAATCAGTTAGGAAGCCAAGACTGTTTGTTACGGCTGTTAAGAAAAAAATGTCATGTGGGAGTGGAATTCCGAATGCACGCAAGCTTTTGATAACATCCGCAATGCTTTGACTAATGCTCCACTGTTACATCATCCGAGACTTGATCAAGATTTTTATATTGCTGCGCATGCTTCTGAAACCGGATTGGGTGCCACTCTTTTCCAGATGGACAATCCAGAAGATATCAGTACCATCAAGATAATTGGGTTTGCCAGCAGAACACTCTCTAGCTGTGAACGTGCATATTGTACTACTGAATTGGAAGTACTGGCCGTGGTCTGGTCACTTAGAAAGTTTCGCTATTTTGTATATGGAAAGAAGATCATTGTATTCTGCGACCACAAAGCTTTATCTTTTATTTTAACAGGAAGGATGTTCCATTCACGTTTAACCCGGTGGGCCTTGCTACTGCAAGAATATGATAGCTCAAATACATCAGAGGGAAAGACAACATCATAGCCGATGCTCTTTCAAGATTACCGAAAAGAAAGAATGCTGACGAGTGTGAAGAACGGACTATTGACTTTAAAGTCATGAATTTATCAAGGCAATATTGTGAGAGGCAGATTTCACAGCTATCTCGAAGTCTTCCACAACTGCAAGAAGATGATAAGTTGTGGAAAGCCATTAGGCATGCTGTTGAAAGCAAAACGCCAAGTCACTCTCAAGAACAGTATCAATTAAAATCCGGAATATTGTATCGGAGGATGGATGAAGAAGATGTTTGGAAAGTTTCTGTTCCAAATAAATATTTAGAATCACTAGTATGGTACACTCACTTGAAATGGGGTCATTTTGGTGCCGCTAAATGTACAGCCAAAATAGCACAATACTGCTATCATCCAAATTTGGGACGTATAGCTACAAATATTATTAAGAAGTGCAAAATATGTCAGAAGGCGAAACCCATAAACTATTGTCGGAAGATAGAATTACATCCTATCATCTCACAACAACCTTTAATGTTGGTGTCATGTGACGTCTGTGGGCCATGTCCCATGACACGTGGACGGTTCAAATATGTATTGGCTTTCTATGATCTCTTTTCAAAATATGTGAAATTATATCCTTTGAAAAATCTCCACGTTCGACCCATGTTACGCAAATTTATCAACAACTATATAACTGAGCTTGGCAAACCTATAATGATCTTGACAGACAACGCTGCTTATTGTACAAGCAAAGTATGGAGAGACACTATGAAAGAACAAGGAATCCAGCACATTTACATCTCAAGATTTTACCCTTGTGGAAATCCGGTTGAAAGAATCTTCCGAGAGTTGAACCGATTTTTACGGACGTACATACCCAAACAACATTACAAATGGATCGATTGGATTTATGAATTTGAGAAAGTGTATAATGACTTACCACACTTATCGACAGGTTATTCACCTAACCAAATAGTATTTGGTGAAAGTATTGTGCCAGAATGGATGAAGAAATTACCTGCAATAGAACAAAAGATTACCAAGAAAGAAGATATGGTGAAGAAGGTCTACGAAAACCTGAAGCATCAAGCACAATTGAGAAAAACCCGTTTTGATAAAAATGTGAAGAAAGTAGTCACATATGATGTAGGGGAAGAAATTTTATTGAGAAATCACCCAAAAGCATCAACCAGGAAAAGACTGAATAAGAAATGGCAATATTTATATACAGGTCCATATAAAATAATGAAAATACCTCATGAAGGGAGCTACCTCCTGGCAGATTGTGATACTGATGTAATTAAAGGCTTGTTCCCTCACATAGACCTGAAGAAGTATTATCAATAATGAGCAAAATATAGATTCAAGAAACACTGAATGATACCAAGACTACACTCAGTGGACTAAATAAAAGCACCAATGGATAAATACGTACTTATACTAACTTACAAAGAAAATTAAGGAATGTACCGATGATTTCCATGAGATACCTTCTTGGTATCAGCAACAATGACGACGCTGAAATACGATTTATCCTCTCACTGAACGATGAGGATGGATGATTTGAAAGTGGAATTAAGAGGAAAAGAAAAGGACCAAATCCTCTCTGGTTAAACAAGTGGCCTGATAAGGGTTTTGGCCTAGGATGCCAATCGTCGAACCCGGCTGTGATCCCTGCCTTGCACAGTCGGTTGAAGAACTGAGGGCTTCATCCAAGAAAAAAAATGTGGTGTGAATATGAAGTGATTAGTGAGAAGTGCTTCTAAGACAACCTATAAACAAATGTGGAATTTAGTTAAGGGCATTTTGTCTAGGCCCATTAACTCAACTTAAATATTGTAGAATGTATGTACTGACTTGTTGAGTGAATCTGAGAGTGAGTGTATTCGCCGAAACAAATACCCTCTCCTGTCACAGTACACAAAAAAAAAAAAGAAAAGAAATAAGCCTGTTCTGTCTGGAACCCTCTTCAAGACATCACAGTCTGGGGGGCCGTGTAACATTACGAGTCAAGACAGCTGTAACGGAACTTGAATAGCGTAAAGTTATCGTTAAAAACGCACGCCGCGCGATTTGTTATGATTTGGTCGGTCATAATAGTAGTAACATGCTTTTGAATACAATTAAAATATAACGGCGATACCTGTTTAGCGTTATTGGAAATAATATGTAATAAATTAATGATTAAGGTAGCCGATCCTATAAGAAGAGGTAAAATTGGGCATATTAAGGTGTTTTGCTTTATATCGACTAAGCCGATGATACGGCGTCTTTTTTTTCCGTTTACTCTTAGAAGAAAAAAAAGAAAACCAGTAACGAAGTGCTATTTGTGCGTTGTGAAAAATATAGGGGCGAATTTTAAATAGCTACAGTGTATAATCAGACTAACAAATGACATTCAATTACGCGAAATAGCGGACAGTGCAGTGTGGTCATTAAATTGAGTACACCTACAGGGCGGTCAATTCCAGGATAAGTCTATTCGCGTCTCACGAGGCACGCGGTATTGAGACCGGTTTTTTTATTATATCACGGAGAGCGGGCTTCAATTTATAAAAAGGAGAAAAGCTGTATTATTATCATTGACTGTTGGTGTTATGCAACCAAAACTGTTCATCAAAGGGTTTCGGTGAATGAGTGGTGAATGCGAAATGAAACTGTGAACGAAGTTATTTTAAATAAAGCAGAAGAGACAAGACAGTTTGGTCGTATCTGTTATTATTCCATAAACCGTAACATGTACTCTCGTTGTACGAAGCCTTTATAGACGATCGTATGACAATTTGCTTTGAAGGGATCTCGTTACGAGTTAAGTTTTGGGGACCTGGTCAACAGGGGATAGTTCGTAGATCTTAACTACTGCAGCTATTCTGGAATCAGGTGCTACCGTGACCGTTGTGTGTTGTCTATGGCTTAAGGTCATCATATCTCATGCTCTAAGATCGACGCGCCTTTCCTCTTGGTATAACGGTGTCTCACGGTAACCACGACAACGCAGACGGCGAAGGAAGATACGGTAGAATTTCTAATACATGTTTTCGGTAGTAATGAGAACTATCTCTGAAACTCGAGATCCTTCGGAGCTAAGAATCTCAAGATGTCTATTATACTGCAACGCCAACTAAAGTAAGGTTTTGGAAGTCTAGTTTCTGTAGCATTTGTGCATTCCAGCCAAATAAGACCCCATTTACACCAGTTTTAATTACTTTTTCCAAGATGTGTATGCGGGTTCACTGAATTCATTGCAAGTTGCCAAAATAGTCCATTATATATTTCCCAAATGCACTTTACTAAACACGAAGTTAGTTTCTGATATTATGTTAATCTCATAAGTGCATATCTGAAAGGAGAAACTTTTCTAATGTGCCAAGTTTCCCCTTCACAGCATTACTTACAACCGGAACGTGGTTTTTAATATGTACTGAGTCATATCATTTTCTATTTCAATCAATGTTTGCCCTAAATTTAGAAAGTCCATTTACTACTAAATAGCCTCAAGTTCTTAGCATATATTCCTACATGCTTTTCAACTACCAAGTCTTTGGCCTCTTTCAAAATTATTTATGGAGCGAGAAAACTGCTGGTCAAATTTGGTAACGTGTGCGAGGTTACCGATTGAGTGTTTAGTAACTTTTCACACAATTTCCGCTGCGAGACATCTACCGATTTATTTGAAGCTGTCTCACACACAAACGACGAGTTGTCCCCTGCTGGACTTGTGCTCTACTTAGTGAATGGTATATATTCCCCAAATCCTAATTCCTTCCCAAAAACCTTTAAGTTTAATTTGTTCATTTTTCTGAAATAGCTGAGCTGCAGTGAAACTGCCCACACACTCATATACCTGGCTGGCTATTGACGTTGGATTGATAGCGCAACCATATGTCAGGTGCAGCGAACTGAACAGGTCCCGTGAAACTAACCAGGCCTGCACAAACCGAAGTTGGGCTGCTTTAAACACTGTGCTTCAGTACTTACCGTCCACCACAGGTCACCTCCCCTATGTATAAATGGCGGGAAATTCAAATTTTGGAAGTGGGGCTGTTGTGTAAATTGGCGGGAAATTCAAAAATTCAAGATGGCGCATTGTCATGCTGGCTGACTTAGAACGCAGGAACAGGCTCTATGACGTAAGAATACAAGATGGCCGACCTGAAATACTGCCACTGGCTCTAGGACATCATCATCACCATATCCTTCCAAGGTGTTGTAGTCACCAGTTCCGGTTTCTCCATCATCCATCCATGGAGGTCTATCTAGTTCTCTCTTCCCACTCTGCCGATAATTCACTACTTGTTTTGGCTGACTTTCTTCTGTCATTCTATCAACATGATCCTTCCATTTCATTCTAATCTCTTCGACCTTGTCACTGACGGAAAACTTTTAAATCTGTTCTCATTGTTTCGTTCCATATTTTATCCATTTTATTACGGCCCCCGGCATATCTCTTGAACATGCATGACTTCAGAATGCAGCTTTTGAAACACTGGCACTTTGGCGTGAGATTTCTTGAGACAAACTATGTTTGCTTCCCCCAGTAGGTCCAGGCCTGTCTGTTGGGCAAATAAGGTCCTACTTAACATGTTTTCCCCAAGCTGCTATTCACGCACTACAGTTACTGCAAACTACTTATCCCGTACAGAATCGTAAGTTAAAGTCCAAACTGAATGGTGTGTATTAGGATCAAATGCTTCCTTATTTAGAAACACACCAGTGGAGGGAAAGAGCCCTACCATCCCGCCCCCGCCACCTCCTCTCAGTTTCGCATACTCTGCGCCGTATTATCAGGCGAAAGTCTCGCAGCCGCTTGCGGCCCGGGCCGCCGTTGCCGCATCGCCCCGGGGAGCAGGCTGATATGCGTCGAGGTTAGCCGCAGGGGTCGCCTTGCCACGTAAGACATAGGAGTCCTGAGTTAAAATGACGCGGAACATGAAAAATGCAGGAAGTGCACTTCTGCTTTAATCCATATGACAGGTATTGAAAATTAGCTTAGTCGAAAATAACCTAGGACCCACACATACATTCTGCTTGGAAACTGCAAAATCAAAAAAATTGCGCATTTGTCCTCCTGACGATGGTCACTTCCGTGAGTCTGAAGCCAACAAAATAATTTTTAAGTAAAATTAGAAAAAAAGTGTGTGTGGAATGTATGTGGCTAATTTGCCAGGAGGTACATAGCCAGTCACCCTACTGCTGCTATTTTTTCTCTGTTATTATTTCATCCCCCCTCAACCCATATGGGCTGTCAGCACTACAGGCAATCGCTCTTCAGCCAACTGACAAGAAAATCTAAATGAGATGAAAGAATAATAAATACAAAGGAGATATTTGCAAGGAGTTAAAAACTTCTGTAAGATGAAAATAAAATGGCATTTTTATACACTCCTGGAAATTGAAATAAGAACACCGTGAATTCATTGTCCCAGGAAGGGGAAACTTTATTGACACATTCCTGGGGTCAGATACATCACATGATCACACTGACAGAACCACAGGCACATAGACACAGGCAACAGAGCATGCACAATGTCGGCACTAGTACAGTGTATATCCACCTTTCGCAGCAATGCAGGCCGCTATTCTCCCATGGAGACGATCGTAGAGATGCTGGATGTAGTCCTGTGGAACGGCTTGCCATGCCATTTCCACCTGGCGCCTCAGTTGCACCAGCGTTCGTGCTGGACGTGCAGACCGCGTGAGACGACGCTTCATCCAGTCCCAAACATGCTCAATGGGGGACAGATCCGGAGATCTTGCTGGCCAGGGTAGTTGACTTACACCTTCTAGAGCACGTTGGGTGGCACGGGATACATGCGGACGTGCATTGTCCTGTTGGAACAGCAAGTTCCCTTGCCGGTCTAGGAATGGTAGAACGATGGGTTCGATGACGGTTTGGATGTACCGTGCACTATTCAGTGTCCCCTCGACGATCACCAGTGGTGTACGGCCAGTGTAGGAGATCGCTCCCCACACCATGATGCCGGGTGTTGGCCCTGTGTGCCTCGGTCGTATGCAGTCCTGATTGTGGCGCTCACCTGCACGGCGCCAAACACGCATACGACCATCATTGGCACCAAGGCAGAAGCGACTCTCATCGCTGAAGACGACACGTCTCCATTCGTCCCTCCATTCACGCCTGTCGCGACACCACTGGAGGCGGGCTGCACGATGTTGGGGCGTGAGCGGAAGACGGCCTAACGGTGTGCGGGACCGTAGCCCAGCTTCATGGAGACGGTTGCGAATGGTCCTCGCAGATACCCCAGGAGCAACAGTGTCCCTAATTTGCTGGGAAGTGGCGGTGCGGTCCCCTACGGCACTGCGTAGAATCCTACGGTCTTGGCGTGCATCCGTGCGTCGCTGCGGTCCGGTCCCAGGTCGATGGGCACGTGCACCTTCCGCCGACCACTGGCGACAACATCGATGTACTGTGGAGACCTCACGCCCCACGTGTTGAGCAATTCGGCGGTACGTCCACCCGGCCTCCCGCATGCCCACTATACGCCCTCGCTCAAAGTCCGTCAACTGCACATACGGCTCACGTCCACGCTGTCGCGGCATGCTACCGGTGTTAAAGACTGCGATGGAGCTCCGTATGCCACGGCAAACTGGCTGACACTGACGGCGGCGGTGCACAAATGCTGCGCAGCTAGCGCCATTCGACGGCCAACACCGCGGTGCCTGGTGTTCCTCTGTGCCGTGCGAGTGATCATTGCTTGTACAGCCCTCTCGCAGTGTCCGGAGCAAGTATGGTGGGTCTGACACACCGGTGTCAATGTGTTCTTTTTTCCATTTCCAGGAGTGTATATATGACAGATGACTTCCTTCGCTTTTAGTTACAAAGAGCTGTAATAAAGAATTAAAATCAGAAACACAATAAGATTATATTTAAGATTTTAAAAAACACTGGTGCAGAACACTGATGTCAAAATGAAGCCCTTCACTGGCACTAAAGCTGGAAGGACCTTGTATGGGCTAGACAGCCGGTTGTTGAAGGGGAAAGGAAAGGTTGGTCGTTGGGGAGTGTAGAGTGGGTTGAGGCCAGTACAGATGTACCGATGCAGTAGAAGTAGCTGTTTGGATTCAAGAGAGGTTGAAGTAGAGATGGTATTAGTGAGGCTAAAACTTGTTGAGGGAAAGGTGCTATAGAAAAATAGTGGAATGGGGAAAAATGGATGGTAGGGAAAATATGGAGAAGGGAGAGAGAAGGAGCTCTGAAGAGGTGGAATAGGTGAAGTGGGCTTAAAGTTGATGGGAGGGGTAAATGTTGGGACGGTGTTCATGATCTGGAAGGGGGAAACGTTTGAAGCTCCTTTGGTAGAGTATGTTGGGGGGGGGGGGGGGGGGGAGGGCGGTGTAGGGTTAATGGGACTTGTTAATAGAGGTGCGGCAACGTACTAGGGTTGGAAAGCAGAGGAGAAAATATAGAGTTACTCCAGTCGAGTTTGCAGATGATGTAGGCTGTCAACAGGTGTTCAGTGTGAGTGAGCAGAGAGTACTTTTTATTTTTTTACATTTTCCACTCTTAGGAGTAGAGCAAGTGTTCGATATCAGACCTATTAAGAGTCACGGTTCTATTCAGCCAATTATCAGACAAGCTCATTGTTGGCAGGAGAGCCAACACCGTGTTACTAGAAGGAGGCCGAAAGGCACGCGTTTTAGCTCACGCAGGTTGGCGTGAGGTCTGGAACAGGACAAGGAAATTAGAATTTAGAAAAACGGACGTAGCTGGTGGAATACTTAACTTTAATCCGTTAATGAAGAACGTCGGTCTTGCCGGTACATGATTCACAATATCAATGGTTCAAATGGTTCAAATGGCTCTGAGCACTATGGGACTTAACTTCTAAGGTCATCAGTCCCCTAGAACTTAGAACTACTTAAACCTAACTAACCTAAGGACATCACACACATCCATGCCCGAGGCAGGATTCGAACCTGTGACCGTAGCGATGCGCGGTTCCAGACTGTAGCGCCTTTAACCGCTTGGCCACCACGGCCGGCCAATATCAATGGTAACTGATAATGGCGTCTTGCTAGGTCGTAGCAAATGACGTAGCTGAAGGTTATGCTAATCTATCGTCTCGGCAAATGAGGACGTATTTTGTCAGTGAACCATCGCTAGCAAAGTCGGTTGTACAACTGGGGCGAGTGCTAGGAAGTATCTCTAGACCTGCCGTGTGGCGGCGCTCGGTCTGCAAGCACTGATAGTGGCGACACCCGGGTCCGACGTATACTAACGGACCGCGGCCGATTTAGAGGCTACCACCTAGCAAGTGTGGTGTCTGGCGGTGACACCACACTCATACTCGGGCAAATGGGGGAGCCCAACTGGGAATAAATGAGATGGGACTATCAGTTCTGGAACACACCCTACAACCAAGGGAAACTTCCCGAAAACCTTATTCGGAACTGGGAGATTGGAAGAATATTACTTTATTTCTGGGACATAGTTCTGTATTGAGGGTGTTATCCCAGTCAAAAATAAAATGGCCCTGTTCTTGGCACAGAGTTTTAGAGGTCTTGAGGTTGCTGGCTGTGAGGAACTAGTGCACAGAGCTCATGCGCTGGCCTAAATAGTCGCCTCGCAAATCGTGGACCTGTTTTCAGGATGTGACACAGTGGATGCATGAAGAGGTGTCGTTTGTCAATAACGACTGTCGTTGCCATGTACGCCGCCTTGTAGCCTGTCTGGAGTGTAGTTGAAGCCCTATGCTGGCCTGGCTTTTGAGTTTCAAGATTGCGAAGTCGCGCCTCATGTGACCTGTAGGGCTAAGCCTGCTGCAACCCTCATGATGTACATTTTACGCGTGGTGTTTTCGGCTGTCTAGGCTGCCATGGAATTCCCCGCCTACCCCCCCCCCCCCCCCAACACCACCACTACCACGCAACTAGGAGACAGAAATTAGAGTCCCAGGTGAGGTGAAGTCCTCAGGCGGCGACTGGCACCTGCCGGTCGTGTGGTATGCGACAAGCCTTGTGTCGTATAGCAGGGAGACCATCGCACTTGCGACGCCAGCGGCCAGGACGTCCGGCAGCCGCGACCAAGTGGATGGGAAGGTGGCCCCAGTGCGGCTGATAGACCAGCAACAGTGAATTGCGAGTTGCCGAAAGCCAGCCTGTAAGGAGACTGTACCACAGACTGGGCTCAGATTGCATTAAACTTGGAAAAGGAAATGAAAGAAAACACAAGAAAAGGATGCAAAATCATTAAAGATGACTATTTGTCGTGCGCATGTACGTAGGGTAAAACAGTGTCGTGCGGAAGCACTTGGAAGGGAAAAGTGCAATATGGAAGCATGTGAGACGGGAAGATGTGCTGTGGAAGCACATGGAATAAAATGGTGTTGTACCGGAGCACTTGGGACAGAAAAGAGAAAATTGAAAGAATTTGGAAGGGAAAGTTGTGGTGCAGAAGCACTTGAGATAAAAGAAAAAAGCAGCCGGCATCTAGACGACATTCTCGGGGTCCGGTGCCACGCCAGGGCAAGATGCAGCGCCAGATGTTGTGGTGTTCAGAGGCAGTCGAGGCTGGTCGTACGCAGAGGACAGTGGCTATGTACTTCTGGAGTCACAAAGGTGCCAGTCACCAAGTTGGGTGTTTTGTCAGGAACCACCAACTGCACCGAAATCTGGAGAGCAGCCTCACCAGGTAATAATGACTTACGATTTATTTTTTTACGTCAGTGTCCCTCTCCGGGGCCTCTCTTTGGAACCTACATCCTCATTTATTTGCTAAATGCATTCCAGTTCTGTCTTCCTCTACACCTTTCCCTCCACAACTCCCTCTAGTGACACCTAATATTCGTTTTGTTGCCACTTCCCCCAATCATTTTACAAATTCCAGATGAATGTTATCTATCCTTTCCACCTCAGTCCATCTTAAGTCGTCCAAAGCTCATTTAAACTCTGATTCTAATACCGGGTCTCCTATATCTTCTCTGTGGAATGCCATCAATATAATCTTTCCACCTACTCCCTCCCTCCTGTGTTTTTAACTGTCGAATTCCATTGCAGTTATAATGTTACCGCCCTTGCTTTTAATTTCGCCGGAGCGAAGGTTATATTGATTTTCCTATATGCTAAATGAGTCTTTCTAATAATCAAATGAAAATATATATGTATATGCAGACAGAAGTGAAAATGAAAATTTTTAACAAGGCTGGGATTCGGACCCTGTCTCCTGCTCACCAGGCAGACTCAGTAAACAATACCCAGACGTAGGTGCTTTTATCAAATGAAGCGGTATGGTTCAAGAGACCTTTTCAAAAAATGGTTCAAATGGCTCTGAGCACTATGGGACTTAACATCTGAGGTCATCAGTCCCCTAGAACTTAGAGCTACTTAAACCTAACTAATCTAAGGACATCACACACATCCATGCCCGAGATAGGATTCGAACCTGCGACCGTAGCGGTCGCGCGGTTCCAGACTGAAGCGCCTAGAACCGCTCGGCCACAGACACCTTTTCAAATCTATAACATCTGTAATGGCAGGATAACGAGAAAATGCAGCACTTGGCGGTCTGCATGCAATTCCTCATCCGCATTCACGACGAGGTGTATCTATTAAAGCCTAGCTTGAACAGAAATGTGATACAAATGGAGGTTCAGCCTACGCTGTAACTGCATGCAGCGTAGTCAAGAACAGGTAGCATGAACTATACGCTGTGCCGTATCTGTCCCATTAGCTCAGTGAGACGATGCAATGCCATGGGCAATAGATATGCAGACTCACCTATGTTCGAGTAGAGTTCGCTCCATTTTATTTTTTTTTTTTCAGTCACAGCCTCAAAACAGTATCCAGTATACACTTCCACAATGCGGTACCTTCAATATCTATCCCTGTTGCTGTTACCTTTATTTAAACATTAAGACACAACATGAACAGCTGGAAAGAAGAATTTTAGATAAGTAAGTGTCTGCGGCGGGTATGTGGGTTGTCACCGACCGTTTTTAAACTGCACCAAGGAGACGTCTTGTAGACTTGACACAGATGATACCACGTTATGGGAGCGACAGTAGAGGACAGTAAGACATTTAGGCTGTAAATTACAGATGACAAGATTGTCATAGCAAAAGATGAAAATCATCTGAGCTATATGTCGAGAGAACCTAAAGAGGAATACGATAAAGCTGGACTGAAGATAAACATGAAGAAATCCGAGTACTTGGCCGTTGGAATGGAAAAAGTAAACGATTTGGAGACAATGGAGAAGGAATCGTAGGTGTGGAAAAGACAAAACTTTTGGGGTATTATTTAATAAACAGGACAGACATATTGACGAAATCACTGGTAGGATTCATAAAGGATGAGCTGTTTCAAGGGCAATGAACTCTGTTCTGTGGAATAAAAATAAAAGAGCAACGAAGAAGAGAAAGTATTAGCCTATATCCAGACTATAGTTTTGTAGGGAGCAGAAGCGTGAGACGTTAGCAAAAAAAAGTAAGAACAAACTGCTTGCCACTGAAATGTGTTACTTAAGACGAAAGTCAAGCTATCGAGAAAGGGATCAGATAAGAAATGACGTAATCCGACAAAGGATGTAAGTGAATAGGAATATCTGTGACGACTTCAACAAAAACGGCTGATGTGGTTTGGTCATGTTACTAGGATGAATGAAGACAGGATACCAGATAGGATACTACAATGGATACTATCCTTGGGGAAGAAAAGGGCTCGCCCACGGCGCAAACGGCAAAATGATGTAGAGGAGGCAATGGAAGGAAGGAGTATGAATGTTGAGGAAAGGCAAGACAGAAGAAGATGATGACTGGGAGGCGGAGAAGCGTCGCCAGCCGTAGATAATCCGCTAGAAGAAGAAGACGTGACATGAATTCTTGCAGGCGTAAGTAACCACTTTGTTTCGTCCATGATAAAAATGAAGCCAACAGAAAATACGGTAACAACGTCTGTAACCAAAGAGGTACAAAAACACAATAGGTCGGCTATACTACACTGCACATTATGCTATGCACAAAAATTCCATTCTGTACGTTTGACGTTCAGGCTTATCTCCACAGAGCCAGTATGTACACGAACTAGCAACATTCACTTTAGAAAACAAAAAAAAATGTTCAAAGCGACCACCTTGCATTTGCAGCTACTCGCTGGATCATACTTCGCTGGACCCTTCGGAACAGACCTGCATCCACCGTTGCCGATGCGGCATGCAAGCGAGCTATTAGGTCGTGTACATCCATGGATGGAGTAATGAAACATGTGCATTTAAGTGTTCCCATAAATGAAAATCTAGTGGATTAAAATCCGATGAATGTGGAGGCAAGAGCACTGGACCTCCACGACCAATCCATTTCCCTGGAGACGCCACATTTATATAGTTACGTTGGAGACGCCACATTTATATAGTTACGTTGGAGGCGCCACATTTATATCGTTACGTACATTCCTTCCAACGTGTGGAGATGCACCATCATGCTGTCGCCGCACGCCAAGTGAAATTGTTTCTTATTCTTCAGGCAAAGAATTGCAAAGAAAGGTACGACACAGGAGCGCATTCAACATATCCGGCGATAGGTAAAGACCCAAAAACACTCCCCACACGATTCCAGCCCATAGGCTTATGCCAACATGTGCCTGAAGGCCACGTGCACGAGTCGCATGTGGGTTGTGTCTCGACCAGTAATGGCTGTTGTGGAGGTTGAAAATGCCTTCACGAGTGAAATTACATTCGTCAGCACTCATCACGTTATTTGCAAAAGGTTCACTATCTTCCACTCAGTGCAAAAGCCACTGACTAAACGGTACTCGTAGAATGCAGGCTTCTGGGCGCAAGCGTTGAGTGACGCAGTTCTTCGTCGCGGAAACCTTCGACAACCGGTCTTTGAGATATCTGGAACTACCTCTCATCATCACAGGTATTTCGCCGACATGTATGGTGAACCGTTTCAAGAATCTCGTCTTTTGTTGGTGGAGTACGTCAAGTCCTTGGACAACCTCTATCCGTTACCTGTGGCAGAAGATTCCCGGTTTCCTATAGGCCTTGCTACAAGCGACGAAGAGCATGCTTACCACTGTGGTGCCTTTGAGGCACCGAGCAACATAAACACGAGCAGCAGCGCCAGCAGCAGCAGCTTGATTGGCAGATACACCCAGCACCAAAAGCATATTGATGTGTTCATTGTTTGAGTATTCTGCCGAGAAGTCGTCTTACATGAATTTGACAGCACCAGTTACGGTTGCACTACACAGTTAGTACATACACGCAAGCAGTTTAATTGATCTCACTGTGATGTGATCGGCTATTGTCATGTGATAAAACGATATCCTACTCAGAAACGACGACAACTAGGAAACGGGCCGGCTCGGCTAGCCACACGGTCTAACGCGCTGCTTCCCGCGCGGGAAGACGTGCCGGTCACCGGCCAAATCCGCGCCGGATTACCCTGGGTTCGGGGTGGGGCGGCGGTGGGGTGGGTGGACTGCTGAGGCCTGTTGTGGGGTTGTGAACCGCTGAGGCCTACGGCGGGACGAAGCCTCTCCCTCGTTTCTAGGTCCCCCGTTTAATACATACTAGAGAATTGACGTCTAAAAAGGAACCTGACGCGCAACGACGGCTGTTATGGTAATGTGGGGTGGTACGCGTTCTTGTGTAGTTTCCGACAGGCCACACGATGTGACATTATTTCCAGCTCTTCGCTTTCATACATTTTTCAAAATGTACACAATCTGGTTTTGGTAGACTTTTATCTTCGCTGGGGATAAGGAATCAGAAACCAGCCTCCAAGTACGGAATTGTTTCTTCATCCTGTATATATAAAGACTGAATCTACGAATGAAAATTTGTAATAAGGCCGGAATTCGAAGTCCAGTCTCCATCTTACAATGCAGATGCGCTAACCACTATGCCACCCTGGCACAGTGGCTTTGCACAACTGCACAGACGACAATAGAAAGCCTTCTTCCACAATCCAAATTCTCATTCACCCTGCAGCTCACTTGGGATTCCCCTTTAACAGCATTGCTGGGGCTCTCCAACTGTATTGGAAAAGTACGTCAGCATCGAACGAAATGGGGAATCCCGTCTGAAACCCAAGCATAGGTACATTAATCAAATGAAACCATCTGGTTCCAGAGATCTTTTCATATTTAAAACACCTGTGATGTATATATGCAAACTGAGGCGACGAATGAAAATTTTCACCAAGGTTGGGATTCGAACCTGGGTCTCCTGCTCTCTAGGCAGATGAGCTAACTACTAGTCTCATAAACTTCAGCCTACTCTTCATCATTCCAGATTGCTTTTCGTCATTGCTACATTGTGATCTGAGTTTATATCTGCTCCTGGGTA
Organism: Schistocerca serialis cubense; assembly: GCF_023864345.2. Taxonomy (NCBI): domain Eukaryota; kingdom Metazoa; phylum Arthropoda; class Insecta; order Orthoptera; family Acrididae; genus Schistocerca; species Schistocerca serialis. The sequence continues at coordinate 148,950,336 of NC_064639.1, read as the reverse complement.
CGCCTTACAATTCAATATCTGGTTTCTGAATCTTTGCTTGACGTTAGCGTAATCTAACTGGAATCTCCCCTTATTCTCCGGCCTTTTTCCAAATATACCTCCTCCTCTTGTCATTTTTGAACAGAGTATTCGCTATTAGTAACTGATTTTTACTGTAGGACTCAATTATTCTTTCTTCTCCCTCATTCCTGTTGTCAAGCACACATTCTCCAAAAACCTTTTCTTCTTCTCCTTCCCCAGTCACCACATTCCAGAACGCCATGGCTGTTAGACTTCCATATTCACATATACTTTCTCTACCTCTTCAACTTCTGCTTGCGACGTCAGCACGTATACCTGAAATAATGTTGTCGGCGTTGTTTTACTGCCGATTCTGGTGAGAACAACTCTATCACTGAACTGTTTATAGTAAATCACTCTCTGCCGTACTGTTTATAGTAACTCACTCTGTGCCGTACTTTCCTACTCACAACCAATCCTTCTACTGTTATATAATTTTCTGCTGCTCTTGATATTAGAGTATACTCGTTTGATCAGAACTCTTTGTGTTCCTTTCATTTCACTTCACTGATGCCCACTATGTGTAGATAGAGCCTTAGCACCTCCCTTTTCAGATTTTCTGTCTTCCCTACAATGTTCAAACTTCTGACATTTCGTGTCCCTACTCTAAGAACAGTACCTTTTCGTTGGTTATTCGGTCTTTTTTACATTGTCATCTCCCTTTTGGCAGTCCTCTCCCGGTGTTCAGAATGGGGGACAAGTTCGGAATCCTTTGTCAGTGGAGAGATCACCATGACAGTTTTTCAATTACAAGATACACGTCCTGTGGGTAAACGTTATGTGTCTTTAATGCAGTGGTTTCCGTTCCCTTCTGCTTCCTCATGTCGATGATCATGGTTGATTGTTCCGCCTTTTAGGAACAGTTTCCCATATCGGAGTAGGCAGACGATGCACACAAACTAATCTCAAACAGTAGTGACCATAGAACCAGAAAACTTACATTTAACGTATACGTATTTGTATATTTCTGTAACTCAACTAAAGTTCTGTACAGTTGAAACAGTGCCAGTTTTTCTGATACTAACCAATTCTTTAATTTTAACAGCGCTAACATAGACCCTAAGGTAGCAGTTACCACCTAGTGCGACCTTTCAAGGATAATATTAAACAGGACACGTCCTTGTCTGCCTCACACAGCAACACACAATAACGTAAGAGATTAAACGGTACTAAACTTGTTCTGCTCATCTCGCACAACTTTGCACCAGAATCGACAAATCGGAAAATTAACTGTAACATATATGGCGCCCATATCAGCTAGTTGATAATTCTTCATTCAGTCAACATATATACCTTATTGTGCCCTAGACGAAATTAAGGAAATGGAAACGAGCCATTTCCTATTCTGACTCTAAAAACGAATGTGGGCTCGCTCACCCACAGAAGTTTCTCAGTTTTTAACTAAGCAGATATAAATGCTTTATTACACTGCGAGCGTTCTTGGCCGTTCACCAACTTCAGTTTTCAAAAATGATGGAAATGGAAATGAGCGTTTGACGTCGTTGGCTGGGAGGCCCCTTGCGGGGCAGGTCCGGCCGCCTTGGTGCAGGTCTTATTACATTCGACGCCACATTCGGCGACCCGAAATGATGATGAAGACAGCATAACACCCTGTCCCTGAGCGGAGAAAATCCCCGACCAAGCCGGGAATAGAACCAGGGCTCGTAGGACGGCAAACCATCACGCTGACCACTCAGCTATCGGGGCGAACTTCAAAAATGATGATGACACACAACCGTCGCGTCGGCTCAGAAGTAGTTGCAACAGTACGCTAAGTCTCTCGTTAATTACGTTCACAGGTTACTACTGCAACATACGCAGGACATTATTTCACTTGTTGATGAAGTAAAAAACTTTCACATCACGCTGTTATAAACGCTCGAGAGAGAAAAATGATTACACGCAGACGTGAACTTGCTTATCAGCTGATCAAGCCACACGAGCAGACCAAAATATCACAATTAACCCTCACACACCGCCGGCCGAAGTGGCCGTGCGGTTAAAGGCGCTGCAGTCTGGGACCGCAAGACCACTACGGTCGCAGGTTCGAATCCTGCCTCGGGCATGGATGTTTGTGATGTCCTTAGGTTAGTTAGGTTTAATTAGTTCTAAGTTCTAGGGGACTAATGACCTCAGAAGTTGAGTCCTGTAGTGCTCAGAGCCATTTGAACCATTTGAACCCTGACACACCAAAATATGCAGACTGAATCACCTAAAGTTTGCATCACAGATATTGCGGAAGTGGAAAGCGCTGTTGATGTGCGATTCTCACAGAAAAGATTGGTAGTCAGGGGCTCCTAGTTTTAGCAAATAAACAGACTGTAATAATATTTAGAAAGTAAATTTTTGTGCAAACATACTCTCTTTTTCAAATGGAGTATGGCCTAATGACATCAACATACTAAAACTAGGGCAAATTTAAATGTAAGTGGTGTTTGTTGCAGGATTCTAGTGCGAGTCGTTTACGAGATACCGAGTTTTGAAAAGTTTCCCCACCAACACTTGTTTGTGCCATTCAACCTGTGTAGCTGCTAGGTACGATGTTTTTATGTTGGCTTACAGTGTGCTTGTGTGTTCCTAGAGCGACTACAACTTCCTGTTCAGTTAGTGGTTGAAACGGCTCTGAGCACTATGGGACTTAGCTTCTGAGGTCATCAGTCCCCTAGAACTTAGAACTACTTAAACCTAACTAACCTAAGGAGATCGCACACATCCATGCCCGAGGCAGGATTCGAACCTGCGACCGTAGCGATCGCACGGTTCCAGACTGAAGCGCCTAGAACCGCTCGGCCACAGCGGCCGGTGTTCAGTTAGTGTGTGACAGTCCAAGTAGCAAGTCGTGAGTGGACGATGGGATTTACCAATGCAGAAAAAAATCGACATGCTCATGCTGTTTGGAGGAGAGTGTAGGAAGAATGCAGTTCGCTGTTGTATGGCACGGCAAGATATCCCAATAGACGTCAACCATTTCGACAGTTACTTATCAACCTTTTCAACCAGTTAAGTGAAAGTGGTTCTGTAACATCTAGACTACGTAACAGAAAGAAACAGGTGACGACAGAAGAGGGGGGACATTAATGTTCTTGCTACTGTTTTAGTTAATCAGCTTGTTAGCTCCCGCGAAATCTCACGAGGAATTGGTATGAGTCAGGCAAGTGCCGTACGCAATCTCCATCGACATCGGTTCCATCCCTGTCACATCTCTCTCCATCAAGTGCTGCACGGAAACAATTATGAGAGTCTTGTTAACTTCTGTACATGGGCATTAAGTTGGTTGGTTGTTTTGGGGAAGGAGACCAGACAGCGTGGTCATCGGTCTCATCGGATTAGGGAAGGATGGGGAGGGAAGTCGGCCGTGCCCTTTCAGAGGAACCATCCCGGCATTTGCCTAGAGTGATTTAGGGAAATCACGGAAAACCTAAATCAGGATGGCCGGACACGGAATTGAACCGTCGTCCTCCCGTATGCGAGTCCAGTGTGGACATTAAGACAAGATACTACAGATGTACTGAGTACCTTGTTTAATGACGAAGCCACATTTACAAGGCGTGACCAGGTAAACCGCCGAAACATGCACTATTGATCTGTTGACGATCCCCGTTGGCATCGCCAGACGGAATGTCAGCCTCCATGGAGTGTAAACGTGTGGTGTGTGGTAGTGAACTATCAGTCATAGGCCCGTTTTTCATAGACGGAACACTGAACACGCACACATATCGCAGCCTTATAACGGAGTGTCTTCCACGGATGCAAGAAGACGTTACTTTGCAGACTTAAGAGGAACCTGTGGTACCAACATGATGGCGGTCCAGCCCATAGCGCACGAAGCACTACAACACGTCTTCACGAATTGTTTCCAGATCTTTAGATTGGCCGCAGAAGACCTTGCCAATCCGTTCCCCGTATTTAACGCCTGTGCACTTTCTTCTGTGGGGAAAGCTCAGAAACAATGTCTGCAAGGACACACCAACCACATCCGATGATATGCAGCGACGTATTAGTGCGGCCTGCTCGGACATCTCCGCTGAAATGGTAGCACGTGTGCATCAGTTATTCCAAACCAGTCTGGAAGCGTTTATTGCCGGTACCGGTGGTCATTTTGAGCACAACCTGTAATCATCAGTTGTCTCGTTACTGGTGAGAACCCACATAAGCAGTGTATGCACTTGTGTTGTTCTGTAGTGTGTTCTACCACAGCTACTGTGCAGGAGTCGGTGTGGGCATTTCTCAAAATATTACATCTCGTAAACTACTCGCAATACATTCTTACATCAAACACCAGTTACCTTATAATTTACCCTTCGTTTATTTGTTAATGTCAGTACGCATTGGCCGGCCGCTGTGACCGAGCGGTTCTAGGCGCTTCAATCCGGAACCGTGTTGCTGCTACGGTCGCAGGTTCGAATCCTACCTCGGGCATGGATGTGTGTGATGTCTTTTAGGTTAGTTAGGTTTAAGTAGTTCTAAGTGTAGGGGACTGATGACCTCAGATGTTAAGTCTCATAGTGCTTAGAGCCATTTGAACCATTTGAACCATCAGTACGCATTGTTCCATTCCAAAAGTGTATGTTGCTTCCTATGTATTATTACAATATGTTGATTGGCTAACAATACGAGCCCCTGACTATCAACTCATTCTGTGAAAACCGCACATCAATAGCACTTTTCATTTCTGCAATATTTGTAGAGCAAATTTTAGGTGATTCAGGCGGTATATATTATCAAAAGTTAAATCGGAAATGTTGTAGCTAAATATCAGCTCAAACTGAAATGGAGGAGCAACTAAGTCTTAGCACTTGTACATTTGTAGCTATGAATAAGGGATTTTCTCACCGAATAAAGAAGATCGCCTTCCACAGGACGGTGCAATCTTTACACAATTACGACTGCATACAGCCCTTTCGCTTTGTAACTATAGCACCCAACAGCAACGTTATCGATTTGCCGATTTTGCTGCTTGTAGGATAAAAGGATGCACTTCCTTATTACTCATGTAAGAGAAGACTTGGGCTCGTATTGGAGTATTACACCTGCTTTGTTGGTGGGCGCACTTCACTGAAGGTGGTATGTAGCTGCCGTGATGTCGGCATAGAGGCCGACTGACACATGAGGTATAGTCGGGATATTATTTATATAGATGTTGAACTGTGGGCAAGAGATGATTCGGGCACGCTGCTCGCGCCTCTGTATAGCAGTTCATCATGGTCTAGCGTGCCCCCTGGTGTCTTCTTGTCTCTACTAAAAAGATTTAACCAGGCCGAGAGCAGTGTCGATAGCATGTGACGCGCCAGAAATACGGCCGCGAACGACACTATATACGAGTAATATCTTAGTCTGACAAGGATAGAAAATTCCAGTCTCAGGATAGAAGCTTCTAGTCTGACACTATCATGTCAGCTAGAAAAACAACGGTGTGATTATACCAAGTCTCAATTAGCACGTCGCTAATCACTTAGAATCCCAGCTGAGAAGACGGTTTGCCGTCCAGAAGTCGATGGCCAAACTTTGGCGCGATATCGTGGAGATCTTCAAGTTGCTGGCTGCGACGGATCGAAATAGTGCGCGGCACTAATTAGTCACCTTGCGGATATATACTTACCGGCCTGTTTTCATACCTGACCTGGTGGCCTGGCGGGAGCGCTCTTGATGCCCTCCGCTGGCCTGACCGCTGAGTTTCAGAGTTGCGTCGTCTGAACTGTAGGCGTTGGGCTTGCTGGATCTCGCAAGATGTATATGCTGCACGTCTCAGGATTTTTCACAAAACAAGATCTCTCATTTTAAAGAGTTAAGTTATCGGAACACAAACATTGAAACTTGTGCTATAAAAGTAAGCCTATAGACGTTTCATCCTGGCGTGAGAAAGAAATTTAAAAATATTATAGGTACTTCTAGAAATTTTTCCAAAAAATCGCTGATTTGAATTGGGGCTCACTAAAAGCTTTCACTCCTTCTCATGCATGCTACGCAAGACAAGTAACGACTAATTTAAACAGGGGAGCGAGGAGGGAGAGGCAGGCGGGGAGAGATAGATAGATAGGGAGAGAGAGAGAGAGGGAAGAATCCGTCTGTTGGCGATATCCTTCGCACGACAGATCGGAAAGGAAAGGACATAAGCGCCTATGTTTAGCCAACTCACTCACATGTTTAGTTTATAGATCTGCATGATCTCGAGGGGAGAGTTTTCGGTACCTATCTGAATAGAATAGTAGTAGATGATGAAGTATATCAAAAGTAGCTGTGTCTGCACAACACATTGATATGTGCAGACACTAGCTACTGATTGTCATGGGATCTAATAGTTTGGTTACAACCGATTTAACACGAGGGGCAGATATGACATAAGCTCTTATAATTTACAAACACGCTATGTCCAGGAGTAACTTTCGGTCATTTGGAGGGGAGAGTGCACTGTTACTCTCAAGCTAAAACGTCAGCCAGATGTAATCTGAGCTGGGTTTATATCTTAAGTAGAGTGTTCCAGGTTACCATCAATATATATATATATATATATATATATATATATATATATATATATATATATATATATATATATATATACAGGGTGAGTCACCTAACATTACCGCTGGATGTATTTAGGAAACCACATCAAATACTGACGAATCGATTCCACAGACCGAACGTGAGGAGAGGGGCTAGTGTAATTGGTTAATACAAACCATAAAAAAATGCACGGAAGTATGTTTTTTAACACAAATCTACGTTTTTTTAATGGAACGCCGTTAGTTTTGTTAGCACGTCTGAACATATAAACAAATACGTAATCAGTGCCGTTTGTTGCATTGTAAAATGAAAATTACATCCGGAGATATTGTAACCTAAAGTTGACGCTTGAGTACCAGTCCTCCGCTGTTCGATCGTGTGTATCGGAGAGCACCGAATTACGTAGGGATCCAAAGGGAACGGTGATGGACCTTAGGTACAGAAGAGACTGGAACAGCACATTACGTCCACATGCTAACACTTTTTTATTGGTCTTTCTCACTGAGGCACATGTACATTACCATAAGGGGTGAGGTACACGTACACACGTGGTTTCCGTTTTCAATTACGGAGTGGATTAGTGTGTCCCGACATGCCAGGCGAATTGATGTTCAATGTGGTGGCCATCATTTGCTGCACACAATTGCAATCTCTGGCGTAATTAATGTCGTAGACGCCGCAGTACATGTGGTGTAATGTCGCCGCAGGCTGCCACAATACGTTGTTTCATATCCTCTGGGGTTGTAGGCACATCACGGTACACATTCTCCTTTAACGTACCCCACAGAAAGAAGTCTAGAGGTGTAAGATCAGGAGAACGGGCTGGCCAATTTATGCGTCCTCCACGTCCTCTGAAACGCCCGTCGAACATCCTGTCAAGGGTCAGCCTAGTGTTAATTGCGGAATGTGCAGGTGCACCATCATGCTGATACCACATACGTCGACGCGTTTCCAGTGGGACACACTCTATTCCACTTCGTAATTGAAAACGGAAACCACGTGTGTACGTTTACCTCACCCCTCATGGTAATGTACATGTGAGTTAGTGAAAAGGACCAATAAAAAGGTGTTAGCATGTGGACGTAATGTGCTGTTCCAGTCTCTTCTGTACCTAAGGTCCATCACCGTTCCCTTTGGATCCCTACGTAATTCGGTGCTCTCCGATACACACGATCGAACAGCGGAGGAGTGGTACTCAAGAGTCAACTTTAAGTTACAATATCTCCGGATGTAATTAACATTTTTCAATGCAACAAACGGCACTGATTACGTATTTGTTTATATGTTCAGATATGCTAACAAAACTAACGGCGTTCCATTTAAAAAAAACGTAGGTTTGTGTTAAAAAACATACTTCCGTGCATTTTTTTATGGTTTGTATTAACCAATTACACTAGCCCCTCTCCTCACGTTCGGTCTGTGGAATCGATTCGTTAGTATTTGATGTGGTTTACGAAATATATCCAACGGTAACGTTAGGTGACTCACCCTGTATATATATCGCACATGTATTGTAAATTGAATGTCGCGTGGTACTGAAGAGGCAGCCGAAAATGATTTCGCAGTACAGTTACACAGGTGTGTTCCATTCCACTGAAGACAACAGAGATGCTCATTAGAGCAGAGAAGAATAAATTATGAGGAGTAATTTTCTTAGATGCATCCCAAAGATGTATCATTGCTATTCAGGGATGTTCTACACTATATCTGCATATTCTCATCTCCTGAGAAGGTGTAGTAGGTAGCACTTGTTATTGGTTGGTTGGTTGGTTTGTGGGGATTGAAGGGACGAGACTACAAAGGCCATCGGGCCCTTGTTCCACGACGATAAAAACCTACAAGGAATAAAAAAAAAATCAAGTAACGGAGATGACAAGGGACGACACAGACCAAGAAAAATTGTTCAAATGGCTCTGAGCACTATGGGACTTAACATCTGAGGTCATCAGTCCCCTAGAACTTAGAACTACTGAAACCTAACTAACCTAAGGACATCACACACATCCACGCCCGAGGCAGGGTCTGAACCTGTGACCGTAGCGGTCGCGCGGTTCCAGACTGAAGCGCCTAGAACCGCTCGGCCACACCGGCCGGCCAGAACATGAAAGAGACAAAGACCAGACAAAAGGATTTAAAAGGACACAAGAGTGTGACAGTGGTTGACCGACCATGGAAACGAAAAAGGAAAAGCCAACCACCAAGAAACACACTAAAAACCCCCATTTAAAACCATAGGCCAAAGGCCGGACTCAACACAATAATGAAATGATCGTATGTCATTGTCGGCCGGGAGGCCCCATGCGGGGAAGTTCGGCCGCCGTATTGCAAGTCCTTTTTAGTTGACGCCACTTCGGCGACTTGCGAGTCAATGATGATGAAATGATGATGAAAGAAACACAACACTCAGTCATCACGAGGCAGAGAAAATCTCTGACCCCGCCAGGAAGTGAACCTGGGACCCTGTGCGTGGGAAGCGAAAAGAGACAAACGCTTAGATCGAGCGATAAAAGCCGCCTGCACGAATAAAGCTGAAAACTAAGTCTGCCATTGCAGAATCATCCGATAAAAGTGCAGGGGGCGTATCAGGTAGCGCAAACGTCTGCCTGAGCGGCGTGAAAAACGGCCGTCAATGCTGAACCACATCGACAGAGAGGCGGGTCCTCGCGGCGCAATAAACATCGGTGCATCAACCAAGTGTGGCCGATGCGAAGGCGGCAGAGGACCACAGAGTCCCTGCGAGGAGCCTCATGATGAATAGTCCTCCTAGAGTGAACGTTGACCTTTTCATTTTCTCTGATACCATAGTGCCCCATACCTCACTAATCGCCGCGCGGGATTAGTCGAGCGGTCTAGGGCGCTGCAGTCCTGGACTGTGCGGCTGGTCCCGGCGGAGGTTCGAGTCCTCCCTCGGGCATGGGTGTGTGTGTTTGTCCTTAGAAAAATTTAGGTTAAGTAGTCTGTAAGCTTAGGGACTGATGACCTTAGCAGTTAAGACCCATAAGATATCACACACACACATTTTTGAACCTCACTAATCGCAGTGGTGTAATTCTGTACTCTGCTCTCTTAGCTGGTGTTACTGACTGCACTATTCTGTATCAGCATCAACGCTGCCTGCGAGTGAGACAGGGAGCACCATTCGACGTATAAAAAAATCTTGACAAAGTTTTATTTGCACTCACTGGTGTGTCTTTTTACTGTTTATGCGCTGTCAACGCCATCTGAATTACGTGACTATATGTACAGAGGCGGCACGCCTGTTCGCTTACAAGTGTCCGAGATCGTTCGATGTGGGTGTCAAGAGATCGTTATGGTGAAGCAGAAGTGTGCATTACTTCGGTGTCATCTATACGGAGTCATATATAAGCAAGATACATAAGTGCTTGTTTGTAGGTATTACATACTTCCGAGCAACATGTAGCTTTGCATACTCTTAAGGCAAACGTTTAGGGCAGGGCGTTAATTAGTGACATGAATGTAATTAACATGTAAAGAATTCCATTCCTCTTTATAACCTGTGCGTTTTTATGAGTTTGTGGGAATTATTTTAGTTTCTCAAGCAAGAAATTATGAGACTCAAACTCGTATGTTTGCCCATCTATCGCATATGGAACAAATGTGATTTTCGTATTTCAACTTAAAACATTTTTCTATGGATTCTATGTATTTATAAGCCTGAGACGAAATACTCTTGCGTCTCTGGTGAATTATGAGTCTTAAACCAGTATATCTTTCATATGGCTACCGATATAGCACATCAAAATTAGTTTGATTTCAGTTTATTTTATTTTATTTAAAAACTAAGTCCAGAAATTCAGCGTGCACATGCCATCTTCTGCGATCGTCAGGTACAGTTCATTAGATTGTTCCTCCGCTGTCCCGCTTGTCTTGTGTCTGATCATGACCTAAGATGTCAAGACACCACGGTGTAGTTTCGAGTAGTTTGCAAACAGCTTCGACGCTGCCACGTCCTCAGCTTTCGCCCTTCCAGCGGCTGGTAAACGGTGGCGGCGGCGTCTTACACGAGAGTTTACTGCGAAAAAAAGACGGTATATGAGCAAGTCGTTGGAGTTCTTACGTTCTCAGAAAGCATGGGATACCTTCGTATAGTTTGAAACCAGCATCGACGCCACCACCCCGTCAGCTTTTGCGCTTCTAGTGACTAGCACAAGGCGACGGCGTCGTTGTAGTACTCAAATAAATGCGAGACTGAAGGGAAAAAAACGAGAGTACATGAGCAAGAGTTTACTGTCAGTATGAAGCTCAGATACCATGTCATACCTTTATGTTGACAAACAGCGTCTGTAAAAGAAAAAAGACTACTTGAGCAAAGTGATGGGAACTTGTGGAGCTCGTAAGTGCACAAGAAACCACGGCATACCATTGTATATCTGGCAAACATCATCGATGCAGCCACCGCCTAAGCTTTTGCACTTCCAGTGACTTGTACACGGCAGCGCATTGTAGTCGAATTCAGATAAATTCAAGGCTCTGTAAAAAATAGATGATAATACATCAGCAAACGTTTACTGCGAGTCGTGGGAGTTCGAACGTGCTCAGACACCACCGCATACCTTTTTATAGTTCGGCAGAACCACGACGCCGCCACCTCCTCAGACCTTCCGATTCCAGTGACTTGAACCCGGTGGCGGTAGCATCATCCAGTTACGTTCACTTCTGCAGCATGCTTTCCGCTCGCAGCGACCTGTTTCTGAAACTCTACCTAAACTTCCCAGCGTCTCTCCTTATATAGAACTACAACAATGCGAAGCGTGGTTTCCGTGGAAATGTGTTATGACGTTATTTCTTCACCCATTGTCCATTACAATTCCACGTGCATGTACCGATGCTACACAACCATTCGTGTAAGATGAAGCGAGAGAATTCATATCGGCTCAATCAAAGACTCTTTGTTGGATATCTATACTGAAAACTTTGTGATTTTAATCGCCAGACAGTTTTTAAGTAACTTGCAGACCCTATCCCGTACAGTTCGTTTTTAATCTCCTTATACTATCTAGAATTGTACCAACGTGTTCCTCACCTTTGACAAGGATTCGTACAAGCCCCATGCGAAATATTACGTACCCGTACTTTTAATATTAGTGAGGGACGTGGAACAGTTCTTAATATAGGGGAGTGGTGTCTGGATTATACTAAGTTCCATTCAGCGGATAGTCATCAGTGTAGTCTTATTTAGAGGTTTCTTTTGACAGCTTAACACAACCGAATAACCCTCAACCATCCTCTGCCTTCGCATTCGCCTCTTGTGACTTTGTTTGCAAAGAGACATTGAATTCTAGGCATCCTCTCCCTTAATTTTGACTGTGTTACGAAACTAGACTTCTGATACAGGAAGTCATTGTCATTCTGACAACAGCCTTGCCAAAGAGGACGGAGAAGATGAAAGAGTTTCAAGGAACCTTCTTGTCCTTGACGTGGAAAATTATCCCTAAAAGGGAAACTAATTAGTAACAATCAACTATATGACGATGCAGAAGGCAATGGAGAACATGGCATTAAAGATGAAATATTTTGTATTGTAATGTTATGTGTGCCTCACTGCTTTTTTTAAAACTAATTAGTGCCTGATTTTATTCTGAGAAACTCTGTAATGTATGTAAATACCGTAAATGTAAATGTGATTCAAAAAGTACTTGAAGTGAAGCGCAGCTGGACAACAAGAAACTCTTTAGCGCGCAATCCCCATAACGATAGTAGTTGTGAATCTTCGAGTATGGACTCTAAAAAAAGGACAATTCATTTACTAAAAAAAAGAGGACTGTTAATCTGTATCTTGTGGAAAGAGGACGTGTTGCTGGGCCGTCGCTCAGAACGTATTGTTACATTTAATGAAAATTGATATTTTACTCATAAAACCGAATAAAGTATGTGTAAGAGTTGCCAATCATTTATGTATACAAATTTTATGGAAGTGAAGAATAGAAATATCTTGTTTTTGGAAACTTCATTGTCGTCGCCGTCTATCAATCGACAGAATTGTAAGTGTACAAAGTTCACTAAAGTACAGGAAAAGAAATGCATTCTCTACAGTTTTCATTCAATACGTAACAACCTCTCATAATTTCATAATTAAAGTAATTGCATTATGTTCTTGTACAATAGTATGGTGCTGAACTCCACTGACTAATTTTGATGTAGCAGGACGTGTAGTTTGAAGGAAGTTTGTGTGCCAAGCAATCTCCATTTCTCACGAAAAGTAGATTGCTGTTTGATCTTATTTACTTACAACAGTGGTCCCTTAGGTATGAAAAGCTATGAAAACTTTGGCTCAAAGCTATCCGCAATACGGCCAAGTAACCAACAGAGTCGTACTTTAAATCTTAAAGAACAATATCTTCCTCCAAATTATAATACGTAACCAACTGGTGCAGGCAACTGGTGCAGAAGCTGATCATTGAAGGAGGCGGCAATCAAAATTCAGGTACCAGTTAAGACTTAAAGTAAAGTCTCGATCAAGATCAGTCTCTCTCTCCAGACACACACATAAATATTCATATTATAAAGATACAAGTCATTTTATAGTATCTGCAAGAAAAGTGCCCAATTACAGGTGGCCTGTCACGTAAAATCAGTCAGAAAACTAATAACCCCTCTTCCCAAATAAGGTGATTTGCATCATTTGCATAGAACACAACGTCTGAGAGTACTAAACGGAGGAGTCTGATTCGATCCTAGTTCCCGGAAAACTGTTAACGCAGGATGGAATTTCGGAGATACGTGGCGTTCCTGCGGTAGTCATATCCAGAGACTGCTTACATGAAATGTGTTCGCGTTGGAGAACCATCAGCGGTATAGTAGAATGACAACAACGAAAATTTGTGTCGGGTCAGGACTCGAACCCCAATTTCCCTCTTATCGCGAGTGGTCGCCTTACCATTATGTATGTCCGAAGGAACTTTGCATCGTACATGTGAACTTCACAGGCACTGTAACATCATACTTAGCCGCCGATACCGGACAAGCTACTTATAATTAAAATGCCTCGCCTGTATGGGAACGTACATAATGAATGTACGAATGCAGACTCTAGACACTTGGTTGATGACATGTGGAAGTTTGTTTCTGGCCGTGAGTCGTGCTCGGATAGCCTAACGGTAAGGCGACCGCTCGAGATAAGCAGGAAACCTGTGTTCGAGTCCCGGCCCGGCACAAATTTTCACTGTCGTCATTCCATAATACAGCTGATGATTACCCACATGCACAAATGCGAATGCATTCCACGTATTTCGTGACGGCTGTAGTCGCCGCAGAGCATGTTCCTTCGAACAAGCCTGCTTGTCCGAAGGAAAAAAATGGTTCAAATGGCTCTGAGCACTATGCGACTTAACGTCTAAGGTCATCAGTCGCCTAGAACTTAGAACTAATTAAACTTAACTAACCTAAGGACATCACACACATCCATGCCCGAGGCAGGATTCGAACCTGCGACCGTAGCAGCAGCGCGGTTCCGGACTGAAGCGTCTAGAACCGCACGGCCACATTGGCCGGCTGTCCGAAGGAACTTAGGATCGTAGTTCTGATCAACACATGCACTACAATATCATAAAGACTGCTTAGGCGGAGAATGAGGCTGCGGTCAGTCGCTATAGCAATGTCCTCTCAGACGATGAAGCTATAGACTTCACTTTATCATGATGCCAGTTCCTCCGTCGGTCTGTAGGCCCAGACGTCAATGTGACTTCGTACGCGTGAACACCTCCGGTGAGTATGTAAGACATTATCAGATGTTGGGTGATTACTGTGAAGGGCACGGAGATGCCTTGTGCTCGTGTGAAACAGGGTTGTTAGCAAGAGTTTCAAATTGGCCTCATTGTGGGTCTCCATTTGGCTGGCTGGCCAAATTGTACAATATAGAGACGCCCTGCCAAATCCTCAGGACAGGACACGTAGTTTAAATTGTGGAAACGGGCCAAAACAAGCAGCTGTCAGTTACACTCGAACATACAATTTTATTTATTTGACCAAACATTACAAGAACCAATAAATTTTTTTAAAAAAAAACAGCATTAATTTTTGGAACTTAATTTCTGGCTGAATGCTCCATACAGTCTCATGCCTTAAGGGCAAGACCACTTTAATTTAAAATCGGCTGAAAGCCAATAACTTAAGACTCAAACCAAAATAAATTTTTAAAAGGCCAAAGGCCTTACCTTAAAACAGTACTTTAAATTAGGCTGAATGCCCAAACAATCTTACGCCTTAAGGGCAAAACAGCCTTAACTTAAAAATCGGCCAGAAGCCATACAAATGCAAACAAGAACAAACAAGAAAAGGCAGTACACCCAACGGCGCTCAGAAGTTTCCGAGGGTCGGCCTGGAATTCACTCACTAATGCTCGCTTAGGTGAGACAGGCAGTCGGTCCAACCATTCTCGATCTGACGACAACCCAACCGACAGACAGTTAACGGACCCACCGACAAGATAACTTCAGCTCCACCCGACCAGCACACAACAGGGAATTCAATGGAACAACATAGAAGGTATTGGCGCCCACAACCAATTATACATTGAGCTGTCAAACTACACACAGCGCTGGACGGCGACAATACGATGAGGAAAATACACTGCCTGAATTTAAGCCAACGGCCAGGGCAGGTAACCGGAACGTTAACGGCCACAAGGCAGAAGATTCCGCTGGTGGGAGGGTGGAGGGTGGAGAAAATTTGCCAACTTGGAAACAGACGTTGTTGCTCGCGGGAATGTCCTAACAGCCGACAACGAAATCCAGCGACTCAGGGTGAACAGTCGTGTCTTGCTCGTGGATTAAGTCAAAACTCAACTTTCGTGATCAGGATCGTTTAGCCACGGACCAACGGGAACAGCACCACACACTCCGACCGGTGAGCCACGGACCTCGCAGCAATGGGAACAGCACCACACACTCCGACCGCGCGTATACGACGCCAGCGGCCTGGGACAAACTACGCGCCGCGGAGATTTCCTCGCTGCTCCGCGCCAACCGACCAACTGGTCGCACACAGCACAGCTGGAAACACTCAGCGCCAGGCCAAAGGTAGTCCTAAGTGCGAATATCGATACACACCGCTGCTGCCACCAGCGGAAGGAGAGGATAACAGCATAATCGCGATAACCGCGGGAGACTAAACACAGAATAGCAACCAAGGTTTAATCCAACGCATAGCACGAGCCAGCCACGAATCAAATATATTGATTCGGATAAGACAGTGGTACGATGTAGGACTGCATGCCAAGGTGGAAGCAGGCATACTCTTCCTCAAGTTTCGGGACGACCATGTGTGACCACCACAAGGGAGGGTCGTCGTATTTTTCACCAACCACGTCACATCGTCTTCACACCTGTGCCAGCCCTCCGAGAACAAGTAATGGGCTCCCGTCAACATTCTGCGTCATCTCTTGCCAATGTCAGGAGACTAGGCAGCAGCCAGACTAGATAATTACAGTCCCACGCGTAGCCTGTCGTTAAGATCACTTATAAACACATGCTTTTGTAGTGGCATTATGACTGGAAAGAATGAACTGCTTATGAATGGCGTCGCATTGTGTATAGTTGTGTTCAGTGATGAATCGATGTCCTGCATTGCCCCTGATGACCATCACCGACAAGTGTGGCAGCGATCAAGAGGAAGTCCCATTCTTCCAACATTTTTTTGGAGAGACACAGTGGCTTTACACTACATCTACATCTACAGCCGCACACATACTCTGCAAGCCACCGTATTGCTCATAGCGGAGGGTGGCTTGTGCCACTGCTAGTCACTTCCTATCCTGTTGCACTCCCAGAGCGAGGGAAAAACGGCTGCCTATATGCCTCCGTATGAGCCCTAATTTCTCTGTATCTCCTCTTCGCGGTCCTTAAGCGAAATGCGCTATAGCGGCAGCAGAGTCATTCCACAGTCAGCTGTAACAGCCTTTTCTCCAAATTTCTTCAACAGTGTCTCGCGAAAAGAAAGTTGCCTTCCCTCCATGCATCCCCTTTTGATTTCACGAAGCTTCTCCATAACGGTCGCATGTTGACCGACCCTGTCAGTAACAAGTCTGGCACCACGCCTTTGAATTGCTTCAATGTCTTCCTTCAATCCGACATGGTGGGGAGCCCAAACACTCGAGCAGTACTCAAAAATGGATCCCACACGTATTCTATTCGCCATCCCCTTCGCATATTGGCTACACTTTCCTAAAACTCTCCCAGTAAACCAAAGTCGACTATTCGTCTTCCCTGCTCGTTCCATTTCTTATCTCTTTGGGACATTACGCATAGATATTTAATCGACGTGACTCTGTCTAGCAGCACACCACAAATATTAAAATATTTCAGGATTGTTCTTTTCTATTCCTCTGCATTTATTTACTTGTTATACGTTTGGAGGAATCTTTCCTTCATCATACTAAAGGAAAATTCTAAGTCGCCCTGAAGCCTTCTACAGTCACTCAACCGCGACACTATCCACACAGGCCGGCCAGGGTGGCCGAGTGGTTCTAGGCGGTTCAGGAACCGCGCGACCGCTACGGTCGCGGGTTCGAATCCTGCCTCGGGCATGGACGTGTGTGATGTCCTTAGGTTAGTTCTAAGCTCTAGGGGACTGATGACCTCAGCTGTTAAGTCCCATGGTGCTCAGAGCCATTTGAGCCTATCCACACAGCATAGTGTCATTAGCGAACAATCTTAGATTGCTGCGCACCCTATACGTCAGCTGTTTTACGTGTATAAAGAATAAGAACAGTCCTGTCATATTTCCATGGAACAGTCATCACGATACTCGTGGCTCTGATGAACACTCCTCCTCCAGGACAACGCATTGTGCTCTATTTCTTAAGAAGTCTTCCAACCACTCGCATACATGAGAACTTGTTCCACATGCTCAGCACACTTCCGTTATCAGCCTGCTGTTTGGAACTGTGCCAAACGAATTTCGGTAATACAAGAATATCGAAAAAAAATGGCTCTGAGCACTATGGGACTCAACTGCTGTTGTCATAAGTCCCCTAGAACTTAGAACTACTTAAACCTAACTAACCTAAGGACAGCACACAAGAATATCGGATCTGCCTGTTGCCCTTCGTCAACTGTTCGCAGCGTACGCTACCAGAAAAGGACAAACTAAGTTTCCCACGAATGTGTTGTTGCTGTGGTCTTCAGTCCTGAGACTGGTTTGATGCAGCTCTCCATGCTACTCTATCCTGTGCAAGCTGCTTCATCTCCCAGTGCGTACTGCAGCCTACGTCCTTCTGAACCTGCTTAGTGTATTCATCTCTTGGTCTCCCTCTACGATTTTTACCATCCACGCTACCTTCAGTACCAAATTAGTGATCCCTTGATGCCTCAAACATGTCCTACCAACCGATTCCTTCTTCTAGTCAAGTTGTGCTACAATCTCCTCTTCTCCCCAATTCTATTCAGTACCTCCTCATTAGTTATGTGATATACCCATCTGATCTTCAGCATTCTTCTGTAGCACCACATTTCAAGAGCTTCTATTCTCTTCTTGTCCAAACTATTTATCATCCATGTTTCACTTCCATACATGGCTACACTCCATACAAATATTTTCAGAAAGGACTTCCTGACACTTAAATCTGTACTCGAGGTTAACAAATTTCTCTTCTTCAGAAACGCTTTCCTTGCCATTGCTAGTCTACATTTTATATTCGACCATCATCAGTTATTTTGCTCCCCAAATAGCAAAACTCCTTTACTACTTCAAGTGTCTCATTTCCTAATCTAATTCCCACAGCATCACCAGAGTTAATTCGACTACATTCCATTATCCTCGTTTTGCTTTTGTTGATGTTCATCTTATATCCTCCTTTCAAGACACTGTGCATTCTGTTCAACTGCTCTTCCAAGTATTTTCTGTCTCTGACAGAATTACAATGTCATCGGTGAATCTCAAAGTTTTTATTTCTTCTCCATGGATTTTAATACCCACTCCGAATTTTTCTTTTGTTTCGTTTACTGCTTGCTCAATATACAGATTGAATAACATCGGGGAGAGGCTACACCTCTGTCTCACTCCCTTCCCAACCACTGCTTCTCTTTCATGTCCCTCGACTCTTATAACTGCCATCTGGTTTCTGTACAAATTGTAAATAGCCTTTCGCTCCCTCTATTTTACCCCTGCCACCTTCAGAATTTGAAAGAGAGTATTCCAGTCAACATTGACAAAAGCTTTCTCTAAGTCTACGAATGCTAGAAACGTAGGTTTGCCATTTCCTAATCTAGCTTCTAAGATAAGCCGTAGGGTCAGTATTGCCTCACGTGTTCCAACATTTCTACGGAATACAAACTAATCTTCCCTGAGGTCGGCTTCTACCAGTTTTTCCATTCGTCTGTAAAGAATTCGCGTTAGTATTTTACAGCCGTGGCTTATTAAACTGATAGTTCGGTATTTTCCACGACTGTCAACACATGCTTTCTTTGGGATTCGAATTATTATATTCTTCTTGAAGTCTGAGGGTACTTTGCCTGTCACCAGATGGTAGATATTTGTCAGGACTGGCTCTCCCAAGGCTGTCAGTAGCTCTAATGGAATGTTGTCTATTCCCGGGGCATTGTTTCGGCTTAGGTCTTTCAGTGCTCTGTCAAACTCTTCACACAGTATCATGTCTCCCATCTCATCTTCATCTACATCCTCTTCCATTTCCATAATATTGTCCTCAAGTACATCGCCCTTGTATAGACTCTATATATTCCTTCCACCTTTCTGCTTTCCCTTCTTTGCTTAGAATTGGGTTTCCATCTGAGCTCCTGATATTCATACAAGTGGTTCTCTTTTCTCCAAAGGTCTCTTTAATATTCCTGTAGCCAGTATCTATCTTACCCCTAGTGAGATAAGCCTCTACATCCTTACATTTGTCCTCTAGCCATGTCTGCTTAGCCATTTTGCACTTCCTGTCGATCTCATTTCTGAGACGTTTATATTCCTTTTTGGCTGTTTCATTTACTGCATTTTTATATTTTCTCCTTTCATGAGTTAAATTCAATATTTCTTCTGTTACCCAAGGATTTCTACTAGCCCTCGTCTTTTTACCTACTTGATGCTCTGCTGCCTTCACTACTTCATCCCTCAAAACTACCCATTCTTCTTCTACTCTATGTCTTGTCCCCATTCTTGTCAATTGTTCCCTTATGCTCTCCCTGAAACTCTGTACAACCTCTGGTATAGTCAGTTTATCCAGGTCCCATCTCCTTAAATTGCCACCTTTTTGCAGCTTCTTCAGTTTTAATCCACAGTTCATAACCAATAGATTGTGGTCAGAGTCCATATCTGCCCCTGGAAATGTCTTACAATTTAAAACCTGGTTCCTAAATCTCTGTCTTACAATTATATAATCTATCTGAAACCTGTCAGTATCTCCAGGTTTCTTCCATGCATACAACTCCCACGAATGATGCTTTTTAAATCCCCTCTGATTTGTGGCCAGGTACTATTTTCTCTCAAGGAAATTTTTTCCATTCGATCTTCGAATATGGTCAAGAATTCTGCAACAAACCGACGTTAAGGATGCTCTCGCAGCGATACCATTAATATAACTTATTAATTGACGTTAAGGATACTAATCTGCCTCTTATGGCACAGAGAGAGAGAGAAAATCGAACAAATGGTTCTGCTAGCAGGCTTGATTGGTAGGCGTAATTTAGACCGTAATGAAAATAAAATGTATATGGAGAGGACATGTAGCGAGGCGAATGTATGGCAGATGGAGGAACGAAGGTCTATATTAGATTCCAGACAATAAGAAAAGTTCGAGGCAAAAAAGCAACACAGAACGTGTAGATTACATTAGAAAACATGCAGACGCAAGATGGACGCATGCAGTCAAAGACTATAGTCGTTGTGCAGGTACAGAGGGAGAGAGTAACTTTTATCTATCATGTGAATTTGTTATGATATCTCTATTGTCACTTCCAGCAAATTATGGTCTGCCTGACAAAAAAAAAAAAAAAAAAAAAAAAAAAAAAAAAAAAAAAAAAAAGAAACTGTGAAGCATCTAGTAGGGGAAGAGGAAACTTCATAGGTTGAGTCAAATTTACAAATAGCTTGGCAGCATGACGATTCAGTCCCTCTAGCTTGGACGCAGCCGCTGTTTTGTTTGGGAAAGGTGTCATAAAGCTCTTCTGGGCGAACCGGATCACAACAGTTGTATTTATTTACTCGAGTCAGAAGCCGTACAAAACTGTACATCACATGAATGTACGATGTTAAGGGATACTACATAAACAAAAGTTTCCATTATTTACAGTTTAACTGATTAATATAATGAAATAAATTATCTTCTCCCAGAAATGAGCAGGTCCACTGCCTTCAGCATTCATCAGATCTTCATCACTGCATGACCAGGGGCGTAGATAGTGGCACAGGTGATCCCTTGTCGGTTCATCTCCGCGTTCACATTGTGTCGTTCTTACAGAAGGTCCCCATTGTACGAAGTTGTCCCTGGATTTAGCAAACACCTGGTATTAGCCTGTTTAATGATCTTCAGTTGGAATAATCGAAATACCTGTACCTCCGTGCGGTAGGCACTCAGCAGGTTCCATCTGCGTTCGAAGTTGGTCACATCTAGCTGCCCAAAGTTGTTCTTTGGTATCATGTAAAGACATAATTAGTGCTGACGCTATACTAAGGAAGCAACACTGTGCATCAAAATTAAAGGAACTCTTTTTGGAAGACCAGTAATTTTCTTCAATCTGATGCAAACGCTTGAAGTTTGGCTCAAAGACGTTTGAAACCGTCCTATGTAACGATGGCAAAGGGAAAAGCGTGCAGTCCTGCGATGTCACCCTCAGGCTCGACCACGCTTGAAGCAGCAAGCTCTCGACAAATGCAAAGAGAGAGAAGAGAGAGACGGACAGAGGGGAAGAGAGAGAGAGAGAGAGGGGGGGGGGGACATAGAGGTAGCTGTAAGATGGGTTAATGAGTCAAATTGGCATCAGATTTCACCGCAGTTGTGCCCAACGCCTCATGCAAGTATCACATGATAAGAAGGTCGTCACACTGCGTCTTACTTACATTTCACCCCCTCTTTTGACGCCTGAGCGATGGAGACCAGAACCGCGCTACCCAACGTTGAAATCACGCAGGTTTCTGATGGGTGGCCGAGGATAAGATTTCAGACGCAGCGCCACTTAGAACCCACACGAAAAGGCCTCGGGGGTGGGGATGGCATGAAGGGCGTCAATGAAGCCATCCCTTCGCTCAAATGTCCAACCCCTGGACACTTCAGCACTACTCTAAGGACTTCGTGCGGCTGCAATACCACTGAACATGATCTGACCCCTTTAGAGTGTAGCGCGACTGCAATTTTTGCTCCATTGTGCAGCATGGAACCACTGGAGACCCTTTGAAAACCATTCGGTGAGATCTGAAGGTGATAAGAAGTAGCAATGGGTTCATAATATTTTTCAAGCCTCCTTTTACGTGCCCTCCTGTGGGGAGATCATGGGCATTTTCTCTGCCCGGGGACTGGGCGTTTGCGTTGTCCTCATCATTTCATTGTCAGTCTTGGAAGTGGCGAGATTGGACTGTATAAAGATAGGGAATTTGTACGGGTGCTGATAAACGCGCAGTTGAGCGCGACACAAACCAAACATCTACACTTGTACACTTCGGCAATAGGTAGATACGAGCATTTACACACCGTTATAATCACTCTAGATTTTCACTATTCTCGCGCAAATCCGGTACAAAGTCAGAATATGCACTTCTGGCATACGGAAGACAGCGCCTCAGTCTGTCTGTAGCGATTGTTAATGCACAGTATAGTTCACTCAAATTCACAATACTCGAATGTTTTATGTAAGTACGGTTGTCCCCTGAAGCTAATTCAAGTACAGCTTCTTCATACATATCGACTATAGAAATCTGCCTCCCAAAGATATGGTTGTTAACAGGTGTATGGGACAGGTCGTACCTTGTCATCATCTTCGTCACATACTTCTTCATTCTGCACAGGTAGTCTCACACGTACCATGAATACTGTACTCCAGGCCCAGCAAACTGAACGTTTTCTACTTCAGTTTCTACATCAAAGTAGTCGCCAAGTTTAGACTCACTAGTAGCCAAAATGTGCCTATCGGCGAATATCGGTGTTTTGCTGGCGCTTATCTCAGGACAGATGAGTGTTGATGGTGGCGCAGGAAACGGGTATGTATCATGGTCCGAAATATATGGTAATCGATCTGTGCTTAACTGGGGATCAGCGAGTTTAGAAAGTTCTGGCAGCGGCCGCTGTGATGGTAGTACCAGGCCTGGCAAGTCAGGAAGGGAACCAGCAGATTTCTGTTGCTGTGGTGCTGACACAGACAATTGTATGCCGAACACCTGAGTTTTCTAATCCTGCAGTTCTGCTAGTACTGGATCACGGGCACGCTCTGCTGCTGGGAAAAAATAACAAAAGTTTAGTATAAACGAATGTATTACTAAATGAATAATAACAATATTATTAATATTTAATTTACCTATTATTATTAATATTTAATTAATCTATTGATCTAACACTCTTGTTCTGCCATTTATTCCGGCTGGAAGTAGTGGTATTTTCCTACTGATAGCGCTTCATGGTGGTCGATTAACTATGACGTGGAGAGCTCGAATGAGAGACAGTTCGATTTTTAAATTAAAAAAGGAGAATAGATGGGAAATTTCATTCCTATGGCCAGGAGCGTTGGGGCTCCAGAAGTATTGGACGAGAGCATCATGGCGTTGACGTAACTCCATTGGCCAAGAGCAAATTATAGGAGGCGGAAGGGTGAAGAGAGGCGAGGATGTTAACCTGAACAGACCAAAGTGACAAAAGTCGTGTGATAGCAATATGCCCATATACAGACAGCGCTGGTGTCACGTACACAAGGTGTGTTATGTACATGGATGATTCATGTGAAAAGGTTTCCGACGTGACTATGGTTCTAAGAGCTATAGGACTTAACATCTGAGGTCATCGGTCCCCTAGACTTAGAACTACGTAAACCTAACTAACCTAAGGACATCACACACATCTATGCCCGAGGCAGGATTCGAATCTGCGACCATAGCAGCCGCTTGGGTCCGGACTGAAGCGCCTAGAACCGCTCAACCACAGCGGCCTGCACGTGATTATGGCCACACGACAGAAATTAACAGACTTTGAACAGTACAATAGTTGAAGCTAGACGCACAAGACATTCCATTTCGGATATCGTAAGGGAACTCAACATTCTAAGATCCATAGTGTCAAGAGTGTGCGGACAATGCAGTGGCTGACGGCCTTCATTTAACGACCGAGAGCAACAGCGTTGCCATGTAGTTGTCAGAGCTGACAGGCTAGCAACACTGTGTGAAATAATCGCAGAAATCAATTTGGAGTGCATGGCGAAAGTATCTGTTAGGACAGTGAGGCGAAATTTGGCGTCAATGGGCCACGGCAGCAGAAAACCGACGTGAGTGCCTTTGCTAACAGTACGACATCGCCTGCAGCACCTCTCCTGGGCTCGTGACCCTTGACGACTGGAAAACCGTGGCCTTTTCAGATAACTCCCTATTTCAGTTGGTAAGAGCTGAAGGTAGGTTTCGGGCGTGGCGCAGACAACACGAAGCTATGGACACAATTTGTCGTCAAGGCACTGTGGGAGCTGGTGGTGCCTCCATAAAGGCGTGGACTGTGCTTACATGGAATGGACTGGGCCCTTTGTATAACTGGCTACTTGGAGGCAATTTGCAGCCCATCATGAATTTAATGTTCCCAAAGAACGATGGGGTTGCTGTAGATGACGATGCGCCATGTCACTGATCATATTTATTCGCAATTTGTTTAAAGAATGTACTGGACAGTTCAAGAAAATGATTTGCCCACCCAGATACTTCGACGTGAATCTCATCGAACATTTATAGACGTAATCGACAGATTACTTCGTGCACAAAATCCTCCACTGGCAACACTTTTGTGATTATGGACGGCAGAATGACCCAATATTTCTGCATGGGACTTCCCACGCTGAGTTGCTGCGCTATGCCGGGAAAAAGGAGGTCCGACACGATATTAGGAAGTAACTCATGACTTTTGTCAAATGGTTCAAATGGCTCTAAGCACTATGGGACTTAACATCTGAGATCATCAGTCCCTTAGAACTTAGAACTACTTAAACCTAACTAAACTAAGGACATCACAGACATCCACGCCCGAGGCAGGATTCGAACCTGAGACTGTAGCAGCAGTGCGGTTCCAGACTGAAGCGCCTAGAACCGCTCTGCCACAGCGGCCGGTGACTTTTGTCACCTCAGTGTATAACAAGTAGTACAAGTGTATAACAACAGTGTAAATCCTTCAGCACACCGGAACGCTAAAACTGGAAAATGTTGACATCACCAGTTCCTGGAACGCTGACACCGAAAACTGCTGACATACGTGATGTTTGGGCCAGAACTCTCACTGCCCTCCTAATTGTAAGTAAATCTAAAATAAATCCCACGGGTACCTTCGTTCTTTATGTTTTCATCGATATTTCTGGCTGTTCCCAGCTATTCTTCTTCACCTTAGTGATTTTCTCGTCGGCACTTGTAGTACGGTCCGCTCCATCGTGATCTAACAGTCTATTTTATTTTTCGGTCTGTGGCGTGATACCCTTCCTCCTGCTACTGTCCTGAGTTGACACCGTCTGTCTGTAAAACGGTCAGCTTTATTATCTCTGTATTTCAACTGCTTATGCACTAGTGCCGTAGGTGCAACCACAACGGAGGGGTATCTGTTGAGAGGCCAGACAAACATGTGGTTCCTGAAGAGGGGCAGCAGCCTTTTCAGTAGCTGCAGGGGCAACACTCTGGATGATTGACTGATCTGGCCTTGTGATACTAACCAAAACGGCCTTGCAGTGCTGGTACTGCGAACGGTTGAAAGCAAGTTGAAACTACAGCCGTAATTTTTCCCGAGGGCATGCAGCTTCACTGTATGGTTAAACGATGTTGGCGTCCTCTTGGGTAAAATATTCCGGAGGTAAAATAGTCCCCCATTCGGATCTCCGGGCGGGGACTACTCAAGAGGACGTCGTTATCAGAAAACTGGCGTTCTACGGATCGGAGCGTGGAATGTCAGATCCCTTAATCGGACAGCTAGGTTAGAAAATTTAAAAAGGGGAATGGATAGGTTAAAGTTAGATATAGTGGGAATTAGTGAAGTTCGGTGGCAGGAGGAACAAGACTTTTGCTCAGGTGAATACAGGGTTATAAATACAAAATCAAATGAAGATAATGCAGGAGCTGGTTTAATCATGAATTAAAAAATAGGACTGCGGGTAAGCTACTACAAACAGCATGGTGAACGCATTATTGTGGCCACGATAGACACGAAGCCCACGCCTACTACAGTAGTACAAGTTTATGTGCCAACTAGCTCTGCCGATGACGAAGAAATTGAAGAAATGTATGATAAAATAAAAGAAATTATTCAGATAGTGAAGGGAGACGAAAATTTAATAGTCATGGGTGACTGGAATTCGGTAGTAGGACAAGGGAGAGAAGGAAATGTAGTAGTTGACTATGGATTGGGAGTTAGAAATTAAAGAGGAAGGCGCCTGGTAGAATTTTGCACAGACCACAACTTAATCATAGCTAACACTTGGTTCAAGAATCATAAAAGAAGGTTGTATAAATGGAAGAAGCCTGGAGATACAGACAGGTTTCAGATAGATTATCTAATGGTAAGGCAGAGATTTAGGAACCATGTTTTAAATTGTAAGACATTTCCAGTGGCAGATGTGGACTCTGACCACAATCTATTAGTTATGAATTGTAGATTAAAACTGAAGAAACTTCAAAAAAGGGGCAATTTAAGGAGATGGGACCTGGATAAACTGACTAAACCAGAGGTTGTACAGAGTTTCAGGGAGAGCATAAGGGAACAATTGACAGGAATGGGGGAAAGAAATACAGTAGAAGAAGAATGGGTAGCTTTGAGGGATGAAGTAGTGAAGGCAGCAGAGCATCAAGTAGGTAAAAAGACGAGGGCTAGTAGAAATCCTTGGGTTACAGAAGAAATATTGAATTTAATTGATGAAATGAGAAAATATAAAAATGCAGTAAATGAAGCAGGCAAAAGGAATACAAACGTCTCAAAAATGAGATCGACCGGAAGGGCAAAATGGCTAAGCAGACATGGCTACAGGACAAATGTAGGGATGTAGAGGCTGATCTCACTGGGGGTAAGATAGATACTGACTACAGGAAAATTAAAGGGACTTTTGGAGAAAAGAGAACCACTTGTATGAATATCAAGAGCTCAGATGGAAACCCAGTTCTAAGCAAAGAAGAGAAAGCAGAAAGGTGGAAGGAGTATATAGAGGGTCTATACAAGGGCGATGTACTTGAGGACAATATTACGGAAATGGAAGAGGACGTAGATGAAGATGGAATGGGAGATATGATGCTGCGTGAAGAGTTTGACAGAGCACTGAAAGACCTGAGTCGAAACAAGGCCCCGGGAATAGACAACATTCCTTAGAACTACTGACAGCCTTGGGAGAGCCAGTCCTGACAAAACTCTACCATCTCGTGAGCAAGATGTATGAGACAGGTGAAATACCTTCAGACTTCAAGAAGAATGTAATAATTCCAATCCCAAAGAAAGCGGGTGTTGACAGATTTGAAAATTACCAAACTATCAGTTTAATAAGTCACTGCTGGAAAACACTAACGCGAATTCTTTACAGGCGAATGGAAAAACTAGTAGAAGCCGACCTCGGGGAAGATCAGTTTGGATTCTGTAGAAATATTGGAACACATGAGGCAATACGACTTATCTTAGAAGCTAGAATAAGGAAAGGCAAACCTACGTTTCTAGCATTCGTAGACTTAGAGAAAGCTTTTGACAATGTTGACTGGAATACTCTCTTTCAAATTCTGAAGGTGGCAGGTGTAAAATACAGGGAGCGAGAGGCTATTTACAATTTGTACAGAACCCAGATGGCAATTATAAGAGTCGAGGAGTATGAAAGGGAAGCAGTGGTTGGGAAGGGAGTGAGACAGGGCTGTAGCCTATCCCCGATGTTATTCAATCTGTATATTGAGCAAGCAGTGAAGGAAACAAAAGAAAAATTTGGAATGTAGTCGAATTAAGTCGGGTGACGCTAAGGGAATTAGATTAGGAAATGAGACACTTAAAGTAGTAAAGGAGTTTTGCTATTTGGGGTCGAAATAGAGAGGATTTAAAATGTAGACTGACAATGGCAAGGAAAGTATTTCTGTAGAAGAGAAATTTGCTAACACAGAGTATAGATTTAAGTGTCAGGAAGTGTGTGAAAGTATTTGTATGGAGTGTAGCCACGTATGGAAGTGAAACATGGACGATAAATAGTTTAGACAAGAAGAGAATAGAAGCTTTCGAAATGTGCTGCTACAGAAGAATGCTGAAGATGGGTAGATCACATAACTAATGAGGAGGTATTGAATAGGATTGGGGAGAAGAGAAGTTTGTGGCACAATTTGACTAGAAGAAGGGATCGATTGGTAGGACATGTTCTGAGGCATCAAGTGATCACCAATTTAGTATTGGAGGGCAGCGTGGAGGGCAAAAATCGTAGAGGGAGACCAAGAGATGAATACACTAAGCAGATTCAGAAGGATGTAGGTTGCAGTAGGTACTGGGAGATGAAGCAGCTTGCACAGGATAGAGTAGCATGGAGAGCTGCATCAAACCAGTCTCAGGACTGAAGACCACAACAACAACAACAATGCACTTTATTGTCTCGTTTTCCTAAACGAGTGAAAGAAGAAACCGTTAAAACCACACTTGGCGTCTACAGATCAATTTTATTCTGTCTGGTGCAATTGTTCCAGACGAGTCTTTAATATAAGGTATGATGCTGTTCATTGGGCTACACAAGCAGGTCACTCCGTTTTTTCCCAGCTATAAGCTGAAAAATGCACTGATGTGGGTGGTGGACTTTTTAAAGTGAGTTTTATAGGAAAAACTGGCATTGTAACACCAAAAAAGAACTGCTAATTTTTCATTTGCGCCGTTACCATTCCTGATAACTGTAGATTGTGAAGTAATATTCTTGGCGCGTATCTGGTGAAACGTCACATATAGGCTAACGAAGTTTCCAGGCAGCGATGGAAGGAGCGAAGCGAGCACAGGTAGCTAAATCTAAATTATATTCAATACATCGTATTTATTGATATTTTCAAAAAAAGGTATGAAAAAAGACGTAAATGTGGTGCTGAAAGTAAATTTCCAGGTAGGGATTATAAGCTGTACACGAGAACGTCGTATTCAAAATTAGATACATTTTTATTTTGCACCTGATAATTCACGAGTGCTGGGGTGATATTCATGGTAGAAACAGGAGAAGCAGTAATTTTCTCGGTAACTTAAAGTTTCTATAGAGAAACAAACTTGGTTCCCATTAATAAAAGGTACGCTCTCATCGCACAGTTTTGGCAGAAATACGCGCATAATGCATCATTTCCTCGACTGTTGGTGAGGATAACTTGTGACTTAAAACGGAAAGAATTTGGGTGTAGTGTTCTTGGGGTGTGATTTCTTTATCTCTGTTTACGAGATAGAAGTTTTAAATAATTTTTTGCCCAAATTCCTTACCAGACCATAAAAGTAGACATCTCGGGATTGCAGTAGCGGTGTTCATTTGGTAACTCATTTTAATACTGCGCGATAGCGATTCTTCTTCATCTGGAAAAATCTGATCGTATAATTGTAGGTTTGTTTGTCCTCTCCACGAGTCAGTTAATAGAAAAAAACGTCCTTCATGTAGGGCTTCATCACATCAATCGGAAAGCCTCTGTACAAGGCTGTTGTAAGTTTAACGAATTTTGACGAAGTAATGACAATATTCTTATATTTTACAGTGTGCTCATTCGTTCCAAAAGACAGTACTGTTTTGTGGGGTTACGTAGACAATTGGCAATAACTTTTCAGAAAGGGTTATATCCCACTGCACTGTGTACGACTACGTAGTTTTGTTCATTTTTGTTTGATAAAGTAAAAATTGAAAATAAAAAATAATTTTGCATAGGCGCTCAACGCCAGGGACTCAGATATCCGCACCGGCCCGAGTGGCCGAGCGGTTCTAGGCGCTACAGTCTGGAACCGTGCGACCACTACGGTCGCAGGTTCGAATCCTGCCTCGGGCATGGATGTGTGTGATGTCCTTAGGTTAGTTAGGTTTAAGTACTGATGACCTCCGCTGTTAAGTGCCATAGTGCTCAGAGCCATTTGAACCATTTTTCAGATATCCGCTCTGTTCTCTTACCGGCGCACCAGCCGTCTCTAACACAAATGGCACGCAGAGAGAGGGGAGGGTGGAGAGAGGAGTGGTTATCGTTTTATATACATTCCACTCCTAGAAGACCTGATATGAGTCTTCTCTGCTAGGAGATCGCCCTATACTTTAGTTCTTGACAGAAAGCGATTGTCAGCTAAAAACATGTTCAAATGTGTGTGAATTCCTAAGGGACCAAACTGCATAGGTCATCGGTCCCTAGACTTACACACTACTTAAACTAAGTTAAACTTATGCTGAGAAAAACACTCACACACACACCTAT
Organism: Schistocerca serialis cubense; assembly: GCF_023864345.2. Lineage (NCBI taxonomy): Eukaryota > Metazoa > Arthropoda > Insecta > Orthoptera > Acrididae > Schistocerca > Schistocerca serialis. The sequence continues at coordinate 148,920,240 of NC_064639.1, read as the reverse complement.
GCCCGAGGGAGGACTCGAACCTCCGCCTGGAGTGGCCGCGCAGCCCGTGACAGGACGCCCTAAACCGCGTGGTCACTCCGTGCGGTGGTCAGCTAAAGTTAGTACCAATACATGAGGCCCACCCCAATTTGCATTTGCAAAAAATCACATTATCATGTGGAAATGTCCACATAAAAGATCTGTGCTACCATTTGCAACAAACGGCACCGCAGTACCTAGCACAGTTCCCATTTTTTTTTTTTTTTTTTTTTTTTTTTTTTTTTTTTTTTTTGTATCAGGAAAAGATTTTATACCGATCCAGAATTATTCTATTTCTTTTTTTTCCGATAAGATTACTGGGAACTCAGAATTTGACACCGACGGGAACTGTACCTACGACTTCAAAATATTGCAGCCTTTTAATGACATCGATTTCAAATTTTGTATTTGTGGGTATCCAGAGCCTCCAGACGTTTAATAAACGCAAACGTAATCCAAATGTTCAAATGTGTGTGAAATCTTATGGGACTTAACTGCTAAGGTCATCAGTCCCTAAGCTTACACACTACTTAACCTAAATTATCCTAAGGACAAACACACACACCCATGGCCGAGGGAGGACTCGAACCTCCGCCGGGACCAGCCGCACAGTCCATGACTGCAGCGTATTAGACCGTTTGGCTAATCCCGCGCGGCAAACATAATCCGTAATAGGCTGTAATGAGATGTTTATTTAATCGTGCGACCAGCTAATTTCGACTATGCGTCATTGTCAAGCACATTTGTAACATCTGCACTTTATGTCACTTTCAAATCATCCTTAATTACAAGTAAAAAGTAGCCAAATTCCATCATTTTGCTAAGGGATCCACACTACAGTGACTTCTTCTAAGATCGTATTCCGCAGTTAGCATATGGTTGTACATAGAGCAAGTTCAGAGTGTGATCTTAAAAGGTGTCACTGTAGTGTGGATCCTTTCGTAAAATGACGGAATTTGGATCCTTTTTCCTTATAATTAAGAATGATTTGAAAGTGCAGATGTCACAAATGTGCTTTAAGAATTTTTAACATGCTGTAGCCTTGTCAGCAACTGTGATAAATTGATATGTCCAAAATCCGCCTCAGTTGCGAAATGTTACTGGTTTTTACCAAGGTTTCAGCTAGAGTAATCTAGCCGTCTTCAAAAGCATAAAATAATCTAATACGTGCTAGAATAAGGCACGGTCAAACATAAAAAGTTTAAGTACCGTGGTACCATGTCAAGCTACGTTATTTAGCTGAGGAACGGCCCCAGTCCCACTTCGTGGAAAGCGGTCGGTTAACCGCGGACGCTAGGTTGGAACTGGCATGTATTAGTCTATTTTATGCTTCTGAAGAAGACTAGATTACTCTAGCTGAAACCCGGGAAAAGACCAGTAACATTTCGCAACCGAGGCGGATTTCTGACATATTTACAAATGTGCTTGACAATGACACGATGACGGGTAGTAGAAATTACCCGATAGCCCGATTAAATAGCATTACAGCCTGCTACAGACCATGTTCGCATTTATTAGAGCTGGATGTAATCAGCGTTTCCGAGGAACACGTGTTGAACTTACACGGTTTGTTTACACGGCGATCAAAGGCCGCGACAGGTGAAGCGCCTTGTTTCCCCACACACGCTCCTTCGTGCCGTGGAGAGTCTCTAGCCAGTAGCAGAGTGGATAAGCAGCGCCCCGCTAGGGCAGTACCTCTGGCAGCAGGAGAGGGAGAGAGAGAGAGAGAAAGAGAGAGACGGAGACAGAGGAGGCGGCGGTTTTTCCGGCGCCGTCCCGTTCCGGTCTCTGCCCCGCCGGCCCCCGCATTAAGCCGGATCTGTCCGGAGCGAAGCGGGGCGGGCGCCGCTGCAGGAAGGCAGTCAATTAGCAGGATGAGCCGCCGTAGGCCGCTGCCCGCCCTGCAGTCTTCCCGCGCCCGGAAGAAAACCGCCCGGATGCGGACCGGCACGGCACGGCACCATCCACTACACGCCTCAGCGAGGAAGCGACGCACGCGTGGCTTACACAGAAACACCTGCTTATTGACGTCATCTCTGTTCCACAAGAACATTTAATAATACGCTAAGAGCGCGATGATTCGGCACTCGATAATCCGGCAGACGCGATAGGCCGGAACGTACCAGAAATTTTCCCATCGTTTCGGCTCAATGCATCGTCAGTAACAATAGTCTGTCTCACTGAGCGATTGCCAGATGCCTCATTCAAAAATGGTTCAAATGGTTCTGAGCACTATGGGACTTAACATCTATGGTCATCAGTCCCCTATAACTTAGAACTAATTAAACCTAACTAACCTAAGGACATCACACAACACCCAGTCATCACGAGGCAGAGAAAATCCCTGACCCCGCCGGGAATCGAACCCGGGAACCCGGGCGTGGGAAGCGAGAACGCTACCGCACGACCACGATGGCTAAAATGGCTCTGAGCACTATGGGACTTAACTTCTGTGGTCATCAGTCGCCTAGAACTTAGAACTACTTAAACCTAACTAACCTAAGGACATCACACACATCCATGCCCGAAGCAGGATTCGAAACTGCGACCGTAGCGGTCACGCGGTTCCAGACTGTAGCGCCTTTAACCGCACGGCCACACCGGCCTGCGACCACGATGCCTTGTTAGCTTTGCGTTAATGTCAACGATGCTTCGTTCACTAGACCTGTGCTGACCAGCCGGAACATCATGACCACCTTGTAAGAGGTCCATGATCAAGGAATTTGATGCTAGCACACTCGAGCAGATGTAATTTCGATGGATTGCTCACGCCCTGCCTGCGATATGTAAGCTATAACGAATCTCAGACCAGAGAGCAGTGTTGTCAGCAGTAGGAACTATGTGGCAGTAGGAGTAAGTAGTAGCGAGCAGTCTGGTGTATCGTGTTGGCTGGGCCGGCCGTGGGGAGCTATGGCGGAGCCTGAGCGTTGTCGTATAACGTAAAAGCTGCCTCACGCATATGTAGTATTGTTATATCAAGTCCCATGTAAATGTTTAAAAAAAATGTCTTAATAATAATCTTTCTCATAAAAAGTAACTTTTGACAATCATTCATTTCAATTTAAGGAATTTACTAATTTCTCCAATCGTTGGTCATCCCGATTATTGAAAAGAAAAATCAGTTGTTTCTTTTTATACGTGGCAAATCTATCGGCCAGCATTGCACTGAGCTGCGCCAGAAAAATTTCTTATAGGAGCAGATATATACGCGTTATCCGGCGACCTAATTGAGGTAAGATTTTTCAATTTATTCAGAATGAATTTTCAGGGCCATGTCGCAGCACTGCTGACGTCCAAAATTTACCAGTTTAAATTCACAGTCAATTATTGAAAGATTATAAGTGAGTCGCAATTTTTTATTGAGAGATTAGTCATATTTTATTATTGGTAGGTTACGGAATTTATCTGTTGGTAGGTCACTCTAAATGTGAATGTTATAATTTTTAATGTTGGGAGGTTACAACCTACCTAATAGCCGATATCACCACATTTGGCACGGATAACAGCGACGACGCATCGTGGCATGGAAGCAATGAGGCTTTGATAGGTCGCTGGAGGGAGCTGGCGGCACATCTGCACACACAACTTACCCAATTCCTGTAAATTCCAGAGAGGGGGCCGATGAGCTCTGACGCCATGTTCAATCACATCCCAGACGTATTCGATCGGGTTTAGATCTAGCGATTCATGGGGACACCACATCAATTGGAACTAGCCACTCTGTACCTCAAACCACTCCATCACTTTCCTGGTCTTGTGACATGGAGCATTATCTTTCTGAAAAGTGTCACTGTCATCGGAGAAACATGGTCGTCACGAAGGTGTGTACGTGGTCTGCAGCCAGTGTGTGATACCCATCAGCTGTCATGGTGCCTTCCACGAGCTCCACTGGACCATGTGAATGTTCCCCAGAGCACAATGCAGCCGCCGCTAGTTTGTCTCCGTCCTGTAGTACAAGTGTCAAGGAGCTGTTCCCCTGGAAGACAACAGATTCGCGCCCTCCAATCGGCAAGATGAAGGTACTACGATTCATCAGACCATGCAATGTTTGGCCACTGCGCCAACGTCCAGAGCCGATGGTCATGTGCCCATTTCAGTCAACTGGACGTAGTTTCTCACCTTGGTTTCGCCACTTGTTGAAGACACTCACCTCAGCACTCCTCGAACATGAAATGCTAGTGCCGAGCTTCTCGGCCCTCGAAATCTGTCCTCGGTCAAACTCAGATAGACAATGCACCTTCACCATTCTACATACGGACAGCACCCTCACTGGTACCAAATGCTCCGTACATGTGTGTGACTGGCAGTCATTCCTCTCCAGGTGGCACTGCTGTCGCCTGGACGCGTTTATATCGATAGCAGGCAGGTGGTCTTAATGTCCTGACTGATCAGTGTAAATTTACAGTGCTTACATTTGTGTCACTGCCGTGCTGAAAACTATTAAATAAAAATTTAATAGTTATTTAATAAAGCCATTATTGTTTCAATATTCAGCTCCTTGTATGACTGACAAATAGACCACAGCACAGTACAGTGTTTGCACGCACAGTGAATATGTTTTCCAAGCAGATGAAAAATGCAGCTGAAACGACAAAACGCGACAAGTGACGTTGACACTCCACCAAGAACTGGACATCATAGGAAGACTGGAAAAATCTGAGAACCGAAACAATATTATGAGTGGATATAATATGGAATATTCAGCTAATACGAGATTGACAAACGAAAACAACAGCTAGAGAAATGGTTGAGTGCCAAGACGGATGAGGGTAACCAAAGATTTTTTACAAGGAATTAGATCTGCCCACAAAAGAATTTCTTTCATTTTCGAGAGGGTGATTTCATGATTTGAAAATTCGTCATGGTATCCACAAACATTTAATTCAGTTCTGTTTTTACAGAAAAGCAATACATACTTTCAATTTTTGTACTGTAATCTTTCCTATTGTGTTTATTAAATAAGAGTTAATTGTTTTTGTGACTCGAAACTACAGTTTTTACTTATATCCCTTTTTTTAAAATCAGATTTTTAAAAATCACATTGATAATCCGGGATATCTGTTAATTTGGCATTGACAGATCCCCTAGCAAGCTGGGTTATCAAGGTCCTACTGTACCCTCTTGTATCAAGGTCCTACTGTACCCTCTTCTGGCACGAGATGCAATAGTTTTTGCTGTGTCTGGCAGACGTCAGAACTAAATATCTAAATAATCAAAACAACGTTGAAAGAAGACAGAATTTTTGTGTCTGGGGAGAAATAACGAAAGGACTTCCACAGGGTTCAATTTTTAGTCCACTCCTATTTCTTACACAAGGTATTCCACGAGGTTCAAATGGCTCTGAGCACTATGGGACTTAACTTCTGAGGTCATCAGTCCCGTAGAACTTAGAACTACTTAAACCTAACTAAGCTAAGGACATCACACACATCCATGCCCAAGGCAGGATTCGAACCTGCGACCGTAGCGGTCACGCGGTTCCAGGCTGAAGCGCCTAGAACCGCACGGCCACACCGGCCGGCGTAAACAAAATATGGAAAGCAAAGAACTTGCAGTGTAAGAAATTTGTTTCACAGTACCTAAGATGAAGAAGTGCTCATAGCTCTTAAAGTATGCATTTAGAGACCATGATTACTAGACTTTTCTTACTTCAAATGTTAGTTCATGTCATGTCCCTGAGTATTAACCATTCTTCCTGGGACACCATATATGTCAGACTTTACACTTAATATTCACCAAGAAGTATCGATAGGCCCCATATACTGCAAATGATATTACTGCTCCAATTAATTCCATTAGAGAGAAAGCAAATGAAGAAATTGTTAATGATACTTTTCAAAGAATTTGTAAGCTTATCTACGACAATGGGCACTATTTAATTTGGAGAAAACACACTACTCTCACTTCTGTGCAACATATAGTGGTATACGAACAATTCATGTAACACATGAACAGGAGTCAGTAAACAGACTAGAATGTTCCAAATTTTTCGGTGTATGGATTAATGAAAACTGGAACTAGAAGCAGAGTATTACTGAGCAGTTCAGCTTCTTGTACTGTTCGTATAACTGCTAGTCTTAAAAATAGATGTTTCCACTCGATAATGTCTTGTGGAATAATTTTCTGAGGTAACTTACCACCTAGAAAGAACGAAGGGATAGCACAAAGCGAGCAGTAAAAATATTATGCGTTCACCAATAGTCATTTTATAGGAACCTCTTCAAGGAGTTAGCCACCATCAAAATATATTACATATTTGTTCTTCGAAACAAAAAGTCGTTCAAGTGATCTACGGAGCATGTAAATATCCAACTCACAGTTGTGATTGGTAGGTGGTTTCTGATTTCAGGCGTTGTCTTCAGACCTTCTCAGCTTTGTTACAGTACAACTCGTCAAGTTCATCGCCGTGTATGACTGTCTCATCATTAAAAACGAAAGTGTCTGCTTGTTAACTTCTACACACTGCCTTCCTTTACCTGAGGTAGATAGTTTGGATCAGTGGCACGTGACATCATTGTCTGAGCGTTTAAGGAGTCATTTCTGTATGACTGACTTATTAATTTAAGCTGAAGTGAAAGTCGATGTATAGTTCAGCGATAGACAGTCAAAAAGGGAGTCTCAAAAAGTGGTGGTTCTGCTGGTACATACATCCAAATCATGACATTCTTGAACTGAGATAACGTGAGAGTGACAATGTTAGAAACATAAAAACGAAAGTTACCATATATGTGTCTTCTTTGGTTTACAGGCTCTTTCTCGCAGTTGCAGTTCTACACCGCAGTTCTAACATAGACTGTTGTGTAGTGGCAACAGACGGTATTAACCTATACAGGAAGTTACAGGTATAAGTGCAAATGTTTTTACTGGGGACCGAGAACAGTGAACTGAACAACATTAAATTCACATTTACTTCTTTTGCAGAATAATAATTATGCTATTACAAATAGTATGTTTTTGGGTTGGTCAGTATCTCCAAGAACATGTGGCAGCAGCAAGCTGTTATTGGTTATTTCCTCATGCGTTGCTGGTCAGTTGTTGAAGTGTGGATGCGTGGACGCAGAATGGTTAGTCTATAATCACAGGCGTAGTCCAGTGAGTGGCGCAGTTATGACTGTGGAGAAGACATCAGGGAATAAATTATGTGACGAGTTCAGTTTAGTAATTTCGGTACAACGCCCCACATATAAAGGAAAAACCACAATAACTGACACACTGAAGTGCGTACATATTAAGTATTAATAATAATAATAGTAATATCTGGACTTGTACCCGTAATAGCTTGTATAACTTATGAAAATTACCAGAAATAATTTGGTGCTTTATTTAAATCATATTAATTGAAATATCGTTCTATGTAAGTACCTAGGTTTCGGAACCGATGTAATTTGACGTAATACAGAGGGTTTTTCTTTTCCTCCCTTTGACTGGTTTAATGGGACACTTGTGTCCACATCTTCATCTCAAAGTCACACTTAAACCCTATGTCCTCTGTATCTTGGATAACTGCCAGTCTCTGCCTTCTCCTGCAGTTCTTGCCCCCAGTGGGTCTTCCGAGTACAGTGGAAGTTACTGCATGATGTTCTAACATATGCCACTTTTCCACATTTCCTCGCCGATTCTGCAAAGAATTTCCTCACTGCCTATATTTCTCAAATGTATTCAAGAGAATGTAGGGCCCTTTTGTGCCGTACTGCAGGCCTGGTGGAATAACTTCATTGAAACTTCCATCCATAAACCGATTTGTTTCGTAGCGAATAAATGTTGGTACAGACCATCAACAACAGTAGTAAAATTTGTCATAGTGTCTGTAAAGCAAAAACTTGAAAAATGATTGAGTTCACATACATAAAGTAAACGGTATGAACAAGAAACAGAAATTTTAAATAAATTGACATTACAATCGAAATTGTTTTTGTGTGACATGAGAACCAACTTCAGTTTTGGGAAAATTTAGTGTAAAAAGTGAATTGTTTTCATACATAAACTATCATTCAGATATAGATCTAACGCATGCTATCGATAATTGAATTTTGGGAGCTGTAGATTTATGTGAATTTTACCAGAACTGTCACATAGTACGTTTACTTTCGTGTCACCCAGTTTTCCCCACTTGTATTCAACTTTTCAACAATACTGTGTATTGAGCGGTATTATTAACCGAACACAGAACTAACTGATTCGTGAAAAGTACTCTGCATCGCAACCATGCCTGTAAAATACGATAAATTAAAAATTAAGTTACTGCGTTGACGTATCGTCGCCTGCGATTGTCTGCGTAAGAAGTAGTGGGCAGGCGTGTCGGCTATCTGTAGACTGGTGGTGGAGCCAGAAGCCGGTCTGGGCTGTGGTGGTGTATCCATTAAGTGCTCAGCTATGTCCATCGCAGTGCAGCCAACTCACGGTGGCTTCGCTGCCCACCGGACACGGAGCTCTGCATACTTGATGAGGGGCGTCAGCTGGAATACCGTTTCCATCTGCTGCGGCTGCCGAGTTCGGCCCACGGTAGACCAAATCCACACTTCTACTTCACCCGTTGCGGATTTAGATCGTCAGAATATCGCAAGGCTCAGTTTCGCACTTATGCAATACGGAGAATCTTTTATATTATACGAAGGGCTGCCCGGAAAATAATGCACCACATTTTTTTTCCTTAGCCGAAAACAATGCTACGAAAGCGAAACGTTACGTATGTATTACTTGAAGTCTCTTGAGAGAGCGCGCCAAGTTTCCGACACTTGTGACAGGTTGCGTAGCTGCAGGACAGTTTCAAAATGAAGTCTGTAGGTGATGTACTTTACAGGCAACGTGCCTTCATTGAATTTCTCACCGCAAAGAAAGAAACTGTGAGGAATATTCACAAACGCTTGTCTAAAGTCTATGGAGCATCTGCTGTCGTCAGAAGTACACTTAGTCGCTGAGCACGGAGGGTGTGGTCATCAGAAGGCAGTCCGTCGGAGCTCCATGATTTACAGCGGTCGGAGAGACCATTTACGCTTGTCACACCTGACATGTTGCAGTCCGGAACTGCTCTGCTGCTACGGTCGCAAGTTCGATTCCTGCCTCTGGCATGGGTGTGTGTGATGTCCTTAGGTTTAAGCAGTTCTAAGTCTACGGGACTGATGACCACAGACGTTAAGTCCCATAGTGCTCAGAGCCATTTGTCATTCCCGAGGACAGAAGCATTACTACTCGTCAGTTGGCGCTGCACCTGTCAATCAACAAAGGAAGTGTAGATGCAATTATCCGCACTCTTGGATATTCAAAAGTGTGTGCAAGACGGGTCGCGCGGTGTCTAACGGTGGATTACAATTCGCACAGAAAAAAACATTTGTCTTGATTTGTTGCAACATTTTGAAGCACGGAGGAGGCCTTCTTGTCCCGGATTGTGACATGTGATGAAAGCTGGGTTCAACATTCTGAGCCAGAAACAGACCGACAGTCGATGGAATGACGCCATTCCTACTCCCCACTGAAGGAAAAATTCAAAGCAACTGCTTCCGCCGGTAAGGTCATGATCATCGTGTTCTGGGACTGTGAAGATGTGATTGTTATTGATGTGATGCCAAGAGGCGGTACCACTACTTCAGAAGCATACGTCAACACATTATCAAAACTGAAGAAGCGATTCCGGCGACTTTTGGCGCCACAGATGTTTTACTGCAACGCGCGGCCCCACACAAGTCTGAGGACGGCTGAACACATCGCAAAACAGGGTTGGAAATTGTTAGCCCATCTACACTACAGCCATGATCTAGCCCCGTCGGACTTTGACTTGCTTGGTCCATTAAATGATACCATTCGTGGAAGACATTTTGAGGACGATGAGGAGGTGATTCACACAGCGAAGCACTGGCTCCGCTAACAGGACAAGGATTGGTACCGACAGGGCATACACACCCTTGTTCCGCGCTAGAGGAAGGTCATATAACAGGATGGAGATTACGTAGAAAAATAGGGTGTGTAGATAAAACACCATTCTTTCGTGTGTGTAATTCTCATTGTGTTCAACAAAGAATTGTTGAAAAAAATGCGGTACATCGGGCAACCCTCGTACTTTAAGCTTTAGACCATTGTGAACCGAGCAAGCTTGTAGGAGATTAGAAAGGGCCACCGTGGTTCAGTAGCTGTGTTAGAAAATTGCTACGAATGCAGAGAGAGAGAGAGAGAGCCCTATCAGGGATTTTAGCGTATCAAAGCATAATTGACAAACAAAAGTTGAACAAAGTCGAAATGATCGTAAAGAGAGCAATGCGAGAGGTGTTCGATGAATTCGAAAGTAAGATTTTCCCAGGTCTGAATAAAACTCGTAAGAAATTTGGTTCTATATAAAATCAACCAGAATCTCGAAATAATCTGTTCAGTTATCCAGTGAAAATGGTGGTGAAGAAACGGAAAGTTACAGACAGGACGAAATACTGAATTCGGTCTTCCGAAACTGTTTCACCACAACTGTTTCTTTTAAGTATAGTTCCACCTTTAAAGTATCGCACGAACGCCGAAATGGCAGATATTATCTCTAGTCTTTCTCGGCGCTATTGATTAACAGTGAGCTTCCCAGTGTGCTGCCGAGCTGTTGTTTTCATTTTCTGCATAATATTTCGACTGCCGAAATAGCCGTCTTGTGCAGGTTCTGCGACTTTTGCTGTTACGTGTACTCGCTGTCTGGACTCCAACTAGACTATAAACTACTAGTTTAGCGCCAACTGCTTCGCTCGCGTAGACTGATGTTATGCATGTTTTTTTTTGTTATTGAATTTTTGAGCTGTTCACAAATTACAACACTTTCTGAACTTTTCACGCTCATTTAGCCCTAGAAGCATAGTCTTTCGTGAATGTGCAAGTACTTCTGACCAACAAGAGATTCTGGTAGCTGTAGTCCAAGGTTTTGCGTTTGTGTGGTGACATTTTCATGGAAACTTCCATCCTCTAACACATATTGCTTTATACCTAATTGTTTTCATGATCAAATAATTTCTCTCTCCTAAAGGGTTGAATATTCAAAAACAGTGAAACGGAGGAGCCAAATATCAATTTTCAAAGATTTAGCTTTAAAATGCTTTCACAGCGAAATATTTTCATAAAACGTTTCATCCTCTATATCATCCTCTTAAAGGCTGTATTTCCAAAACACAGAAACACGTATATTTTTAAAAAAAATTTGTAACCGAGTAGTCAAATACTAATTTTCATAGATGTAGCTTTAAAAATACTTGAGTGCTTTCTTAATAATGAAATATTTAGAAGAAGCTTTCACCCACTGTATCACTGTATGGGTAGAGGGTAAATTTTCAAAAACGGTGAAACACGCATTTCCGTATTTCTGATCTTCAAAGCAACTGCCTTAATAGCGACATATTACTGGGAAAAAAATATTTCATCCAAAATTTTATCCTTTAGGGGTGAAATTTCGAAAAATACCTAGTAAAAGGATGCTTATAGTATAAAATTCCCCATATTTCAAGTTTCTGTCCTTAGCGGTTTGGGCTGGACGATGTGAGTCAGTCAATCAGGGCATTGCTCTTTGTTATATACAGCCGCTATTTATAAACGAGTTCGATGCCCACTTCACCCTTTGATGCACTTTTGTTTCAGAGATCGCGCTGAGATTCTGTGAAAGGCAAATTCTCTCAGCGTTTTCGAACTCTGGTGGACGTGATGGTCAACGAGATTTTAATAAACTGAGTGCCGCACCCCAGTTGTTGCGTTCCTGGAATATTTAAGCCCTTTTCACCGTAATACAAAATTCGCGATGGAACTTGGAAAAGAGAGCCAAATACCTCTCATCGACGTGTTAAGAGAAAAGCGGTTGATCCCTGGGTCACAGTATGTACAGTAAACCTACACATGCTGACCTCTACCTTCACGTCTCAAGCTATTACCATACGTCACAAAGAAATTCGCTGATAAAAACTGTGATGAAGCCTAAGCACTTTCAGATATGGAGACCCGCTAAAAAAAAATACAGCACTTACGATTAGTATTTCAAAAGAATGATTACTCAGATCATCAGACTGAACAGGTGATGTCATCACAATCAAAAACGCCTGAGAGAGAGAGGTTGAAACTGAAACCGAGGAAGAGAAGCCAGAAATCGCTTAAATACTTCATGCTGGCCCAGTATCCGGAAACGTCAGTGGACTCCTGTGGGTCCAGTGTATTCCGTGCCCATCAACTAACATAAAAAGTATTCTTTGCAAAGCTAAAGGCGATCTAGGTCTCCGAAAGCCAGGTGTAAGTCGCGTTTCATGGTAATGTGGCATGGCGTATGTGGGACAGACCGTTAGAAGAGTCGTGAAGGCTATCACGTCCACCACATAGGGAAAATGTTGAGTGAATTTGTACGATCACAGGGTATGATAGGAATAAGGAATCGAAGTCGGCTATAAATAGCGGCGTCAAGACCAACAATAGTTCAAAGACTGGTCCACGCAATGCGAATACATAATAACAAAAATGATAGCAACTGAACAGGGGGCTGGATCGGTTGTCAACATACCGTTCAGAAATCGGAAAGAACTCGGCAGAACACCCGGAAGCACTCCATTAATGTCAGATGTAAAAATTGTTGTGGAATTATGTTACATATTTTACGCTCGAGTATTATAATGTTGCGGAACAAAAATCTCCTGTACGAAAATAAACACGAGTGCCCAAACAGAGATCTTGCGAAAAATTAGCCAGCTCTGTTCGGCCATGATATCCAAAGTGCCGTCTATAAAGGCTATCCAGTTGATACCGCGTTCTTTGCCTTTCTGAATGCATGCAGTTTCGCATTAATATTCTTCAACTTTACATATTCATACACAATATTTTCACTCTCAGAGATGAATGTCTTATTTGACCGCCCACGTAATCTGAAATATGTTTCATTTCCTACTTTTTAAGCAGCAATATCTTTCTACTTTCATCTGTATTCCTATTTACAGTCGTATTCAGTGATACTGTAACAGTGTTGTGATCTGTCGGCGGTCGATGTCAGCCAACAGACGAGGTTGGCCTGTTAGCGTTTGTGCTGTACGTGTCCCTTCACGTTTCCACTTCACTATCACATTGGGAACAGTGAACCTAGAGATGTTTAGGAGTGTGGAAACCGCGCGTACAGATGTATGACGCAAGTGACACGCAATCACCTGACGACGTTCGAAGTCCGTGAGTTCCGCGGAGCGCCACATTCTGCTCTCTCACAATGTCTAATGACTACTGAGGTCGCTGATATGGAGTACCTGGCAGTTGGTGTCTGCACAATGCACCTAATATCAAAAATGTATGTTTTTGGGGGCGCACCGATACTTTTTATCACACAGTGTATCTCGTTTCATGTGACTTTCTGTCCCTGGTACTATGTAGGCATTACTACCATTTACAATCAAGATTAGTCCTGGAATTTTTCCATGGACGCTCCTGCAGTTAACTAATGCTGTACAGTGATGAGTCAAAACATTGTTACCACCTGCTCCATCTTTGAAACGAAAGACATGACTGATACTGCTTATCAGGTATCCGACAGTTTGTTAGTAGGTATGTGGAGGTATTTAGCATTAGATGACTACGCACAGGTCATGTAATTAATAACGGGCCGCTGATGGCGCCCGATAGCGACCAATGCGGGTTCCATAAGATTTACATCCGGCTAATTTTGTCGCCGAGACATCATGTGAGTCCACTATAATGCTCCATAAACCACTATAGCACGGTTCTATGTCCGAGACGCGGACAATTACATTGCTGAAAGATGACATCGCCGTCGGGGAAGACATCAAGGATGAAGGGATGCAGGTGGATGGCAGCTGTCAGCGTGTCTCCGATTACTACCGCAGGTCTCACGCAAGCGGAAGAGAATGTCTCAAAAAAAGGTTCAAATGGCTCTGAGCACTATGGGACTCAACTTCTGAGGTCATTAGTCCCCTAGAACCTAGAACTAGTTAAACCTAACTAATCTAAGGACATCACACACATCCATGCCCGAGGCAGGATTCGAACCTGCGACCGTAGCGGTCTCGCAGTTCCAGACTGCAGCACCTAGAACCGCACGGCCACTTCGGCAGGCTGAGAATGTCTCCCATAGCATAACAGTGCTCCCACCAGGCTGTGTCAGTGGCACGCTGCACATTTCGAGCTGTTGTTTACCTCAATGACGGCGTTTGTGGAGACGACCAGCGACCAGCGACCTAGCGTAACAAAAACGTGATTCGCCCGAAGAGCCGACACGTCTCCATTGATCGACGACGAACCCCGGTGGTACCGTGCACACTGCAATCGTAATGACGATTTCGATGGGACAAGATCTGAATACATACTAGTTGTCTGCTGCGGATCTCAATATTCAACAATGTACGATGAACGGTGTCCTCCAAAACACCTATGGGTGCATCAGCATTGCGCTATTTCGTAAGAGATGCCACAGATCACCATCTGTCCTACTTTACAGAGCACACAAGTCCTGAACACCACTTTCTGTGAAGAGTCATGGGCGTCTAACCATTTGTCGCCTAGTGGCAGTTTCACTGTCCTCCTACCTCTTGCCGTAGATGCCCACGACAGTAGCACGTGAACATTCGACGAGCTTCGCCGTTTTCGAGATACTCGTTCACAGGCTCTGCGGAATAATAATGTGCCCTTTGTCAAGGCGCCTATGTCAATGGATTACTCCATTTGCAGCTCATGTCTTCGCTAGGGTGACCTCTTATCCACGTCTGCTCCGCTTACATACTTTCTTACCGCGTCACGTGTCGGCAACGCCACCAGGCGGCATCCAACGTCTCGATGGGCAGTGGTCAAAATGTTTTGGCTTATCAGTGTACTTCGAAAGTAATTCGCTGAATAGGAGTTCATTGACAAAAAAAATTGTTCAAATGGCTCTGAGCACTATGGGACTTAACATCTATGGTCATCAGTCCCCTAGAACTTAGAACTACTTAAACCTAACTAACCTAAGGACATCACACAACACCCAGCCATCACGAGGCAGAGAAAATCCCTGACCCCGCCGGGAATCGAACCCGGGAACCCGGGCGTGGGAAGCGAGAACGCTATCGCACGACCACGACATGCGGGCTGTTCATTGACATCAGGTGTGTTAGGTATAGGCCTGTTACCCATCAGTGACATGAAAATTTGTGCTGGACCGGGACTCGAAACCAGTTTCCTGCTTGTCGAGAGTGGTCGCCCTAACCAATCTGGCTCCGTGGACCAACCCGAATTTCTGTGACACATTGTCTTCATCTCTATATTGTGATCCACTGAATTTATCAAGTTTGTCTCGGTCCAGAGAGCGTGCGTAGATAGCGGAAGTAGTTAAGGCAATCGCTCGCTATAGGTTGGAAATCCGGATTCGAGTCCAAGTCCAGATCAAATTTTCATATGTTACTGCTGGGCAGTAGATGTATACCTAATGCAAATGATGTCAATGAGTTCACGTTCAGTGAATTAATGTCTGTATACCTAACACAGCTGATGTCAATGATTTCACGTTCAGCACATTCATGTCTGTATACCTAATGCAGCTGATGTCAATGAATTCACGTTCAGCGATTTCATGTCTGTATACCTAATGCAACTAATGTCAATGAATTCACGTTCATCGAATTCATGTCCGTGTACCTAAAGCAGCTGATGTCAATCAATTCACGTTCAGCGAATTCATGTCTGTATACCTAATGCAGCTGATGTCAATGAATCCACATTCTGCGAATTAACATCGAATTATTTTGTACAGCTGTCGACCGTCAGCAGGCTATGTCCTTTCAGACATTAAGTAATAATGTGACGAACGCTACTTTCTTTAGTTAATGGTACTGATATTCCACCCTGTCTGAAATCAGAATCTTATCGGGCTGTGGAGGGATTTCTCCACCCTAAAACAAAACGACATGCGTTTTTCACAGTATGCCATTATCATCACACCAACGCCGCAGCTTCGTATCACGCCGTTCACGGTTCCCTGCTCTCAAAAACACCCAGTTAGATGGAGGAAAAGGTGAAACTTCCTTGTAAGGGAATACTCTAGATAGCCAGTGTTAGACGAGAAAACGTATTTATCAGTCTTTTCAAGAACCGAGCTCGTGGTCACGGCGTAATATTTGTCTCCAGCTTGAGTTTGTACCACACTCCACATTACAGTTTCCATACACTTCGCTGGAAAAATGCCTCCTAACAAATGAACACAGGGACCATCGGCTAAAAACAGAAAAGAATGATGATGATGATGATGTTTGGTTTGTGGGGCGCTCAACAGCGCGGTCATCAGCGCCCGTACGAAGTCCCCATTTTTACAGAGTCCATTTTCTTTTCACAATCCAATCTAGTCACTTTCACAAATGTTGATGATAATGAAATGATGAGGACAACACAAACACCCACTCCCCGGGCAGAGAAAATCCCCAACCCGGCCGGGGATCGAAACCGGGACTCTGTGATTCAGAGGCAGCAACGAACGTGGCACTGTAAGTGTTCATTCGGAAGGGAGGTAGATTTTACCGTCCTGGTGACAACTACGTCATTAGAGATGCAGGAAAACTCGGATTGATGAAGGACATGGAAGAAAATCCACCGCGTCGTTATCAAAGCAACCATCCCAGCATTAGTCTTACACAGTTTCGGCAACTACTGAAAATCTATGACTGTTCATCTGTTCTACAATGACGCTAGTCTTGGCAAGTTTTTAGTGCTGTTCAAGAGGGGTAGTGTAGCTACTGGCATAGTGTTTTATCTTCTACTCTTTTTCACCACCATCAGTAATAACACGACGTGACATCGCAGACGCACATTTAAGTCACCTACAGCTAATTGTTAGCATCGTTTCTGCAATGTCAAGGCAACATAACACCATTTAAAATGGTTACTTGCTATTAATCATGACACGGTATCATGAAGCGTTTTGAGATGTGACTTTCTAAGGTTATGCTCTCTCCCAGCAATGAGACCAATTGATTCTGAATTCCGCAGAAAGCGTATTATTAAAGAAAAAAAAACTCCCATTTCTGAATACCAAACCAGCGCCCCCCAGACAAGATGCTGCCGTCGGTTTCTAAGGAAATGCCGCGTCTGCGCTTGTTAGCGGAAGCGGAAAGCGCGGCGGTGAGCAGCCCTGCAGAACTCTGCCCCTTAAACGCCGTGAACCTGCAACCCGCTCCGCTCAGCTGGCGAGCTAGAACGACCGGCAGCAGACGTCAGTAATACCAACTGAAGACGTGGCCGTAGTGGCAGCACCGTCGTGCTGAAGACCGAGAAACAGGGATAGGAATTACACTACTGGCCATTAAAATTGCCACACAAAGAAGAAATTCAAATGATAAACGGGTATTCAGTGGACAAATATATTATACTAGAACTGACATGTGATTACATTTTCACGCAGTTTGGGTGCATAGATCCTGAGAAATCACTACCCAGAACAACCATCTCTGGCCATAATAACGGCTTTGATACGCCTGGGCATTGAGTCAAACAGAGATTGGATGGCGTGTACAGGTACAGCTGCCGATTGCAGCTTCAATACGATACCACAGTTCATCAAGAGTAGTGACTGGCATATTGTCACGAGCCAGTTACTCGGCCACCATTGACCAGACGTTTCCAATTGGTGAAAGATCTGGAGAATGTGCTTGCCAAGGCAGCAGTCGAACATTTTCTGTATCCAGAAAGGCCCGTACAGGACCTGCAACATGCGGTCGTGCATTATCCTGCTGAAATCTAGGGTTTCGTAGGGATCGAATGAAGGGTAGATCCACGGGTCGTAACACATCTGAAATGTAACGTCCACTGTACAAAGTGTCAATGCGAACAAGAGGTGTCAGAGACGTGTAACCTATGACACCCCATACCATCACGCCGGGTGATACGCCAGTATGCTGATGACGAATACATGCTTCCAATGTGCGTTCTCCGCGATGTCGCCAAACACGTATGCGACCATCATGATGCTGTAAACAGAACCTGGATTCATCCGAAAAAAGTGATGTTTACCATTCGTGCACTCAGGTTCGTCGTTGAGTACACCATCGCAGGCGCTCCTGTCTGTGATGCAGCATCAAGGGTAACCGCAGCCATGGTCTCCGAGCTGATAGTACATGCTGCTGCAAACGTCGTCGAACTGTTCGTGCAGATGGTTGTTGTCTCGAAAACATCCCCATCTGTTGACTCAGGGATCGAGACGTGGCTGTACGATCCGTTACAGCCATGCGGATAAGATGCCTCTCATCTCGACTGATAGTGAAACGAGGCCGTTGGGATCCAGCACGACGTTCCGTATTACCCTCCTGAACCCAATGGTTCCATATTCTGCTAACAGTCATTGGATCTCGAGCAACGCGAGCAGCAACGTCGCGATACGATAAACGCAATCGTGATAGGCTACAATCCGACCTTTATCAAAGTCGGAAACGTGATGGTACGCATTTCTCCTCCTTACACGAGGCATCACAACAACGTTTCACCAGGCAACGCCGGTCAACTGCTGTTTGTGTATGAGAAATCAGTTCGAAAGTTTCCTCGTGTCAGCTCGTTGTAGGTGTCGCCACCGGCGCCAGTCTCGTGTGAATGCTGTGAAAAGCTAATCATTTGCATATCACAGCATCTTCTTCCTGTCGGTTAAATTTCGCGTCTGTAGCACGTCATCTTCGTGGTGTAGCAATTTTAATGGCCAGTAGCGTAGCTACTATAAGTACTGCAGTATTCTTACAAGTGTAGAGTGCTACAACAGCCTACACTTGTTAAATCCAAATCCCCTGCACGGCTCAAGAATTGAACGTTGACAGTCACTTTTCTTTGACAACACTCTTCACACGCTATCGCTATGACAGTATATTTTACTCGAAGTGTAATATGTGTGAATCAGTATCTCGACAGAATAAGCCGCTGACCGCTTCGATGCCTACGCTTACTTTCCTTCCCAAAAATCTAATGATCAGTCTCATTTGGACTTGGGTATTCGTTGTTTATGCCGGCTTTAAAGCCGAATCAAACAGAACAAATTCTCTCAACTTTCCTTCGTAATATACGTGCTCCATTCTGTGCGATAAAAGTTGTGGAATTTCCGCAAGGTTGGTATCTCTTTGAGTTGTTCATAATATCGCAGAGATATCTGCTTAATAACACATCTATCCACGTCGCCAATGGTGCATACTTTGCCTCTCCTTTGGGGGTGTTACTTGAAGCCCAGATCACTAAGCATTGCTTCTCCTCCTGCCACAATTTGCACTCCGTGCACTCACACATCCCTGGCGCTTTGCTGCACCCCCCTCCCCCCTCCACGGGCCCCTTTTCTGTCAGCACTGAAATTCCTTTCTTCTTCCCATTGTCAATAAATAGAATTACATTGTCATTCTTGAAATCTTCCAGGCGTAAAGTGTGTTCCATGAAGTTTCGAGATTGCAAAAAATGGCTCTGAGCACTATGCGACTTAACTTCTGAGGTCATCAGTCGCCTAGAACTTAGAACCTAATTAAACCTATCTAACCTAAGGACATCACACACATCCATGCCCGAGGCAGGATTCGAACCTGCGACAGCAGCGGTCCCTAGGCTCCAGACTGTAGCGCCTAGAACCGCACTGCCACTCCTGCCGGCTTCGAGATTGCACCTGGATGCGTCGACTACTTGTCGTGATATTTCGCTTTTGGCGAGTGTGATGCACTGGAGATTGCTAGTTCATAGAGCTAACTATATACCAAAAATTGGTGCGGAGACGCATGCGCCAAGGCAAACGCTTTATGACCGATCTCTGTCAACTTTCGCTCCTTTTGAATATTGCTCCATCTACGGCGCGCAGGCGCATGCGCAATGGTGGTACTGCATGAGCGTTCCCTGTCGGAAAGCAGACTCACGGAATTAAAATTCAGATGTCAAATTGGTAAAATACACTGTTGCTGAACGAGTCATTAGTCGTAAAACGTTTCCTTTCAGAAGATTTTAAGGAAATCACCGGGTTCCTTACCTTATCCAGTTGAAAGGCTCCATCAAGATTAATAAAATCTTTCGCCAATCGTACCTCCACTGATTCCTTACTAAATGAATACCAAAAGGATTTCGTCGAGGCCAAGATTTCCTTGAAAGAGTAATTCATGAAATGTTCTGTCAAGATAGAATGCTCGGTTATGGCTGACTTATTGAGATGCGAAAGGCGAATGAAGTGACCATGTTCAACGCACCTTTCAGGCACTGATCATGTTTTCTGACTAATATAGTCTTTGCCGCACTGGCAAGGTAGTCTGTAGGTTTCAGCCCTCCATTGTCCCAGATCGTCTTTTACCGAAACGAGAAGAGTGCAAGCCTCCGTTGGTAGGCGGAAGATTACTTTGACATGATGTTTTCTTATGATTCTGCCTAATTTCGACGAAATACTGAAAAGGTACAAGATGATAGACCATCTGTTAAGACGTCGTGGAATAACTTCCAAACTAATGGAGGGAGCTGTAGAGGGTAATCAAACCAGTCAGCAGACTGATGACTTAAAAAAAATCAGGTCTGCACTGCTTTAAGAAGGAGTGACCACACTCAAGACTTCAGTATCGAGAGGAGAAGGTGCGGCTCAAGTCCAGGTCATTCCTCCCATTCGCCAGCAGTATTTCTTCGTAATTAGCCTAACTCTTAAGGAAACATCAAGACAAAGAATCTTCCCTCCACCCGAAATACCTGAGCTCTTCCCTGTTCAGCAAAGGACGATCTGGGATTACATAGTGTTGGAATCTGCAGACTACTTTGGCAGTATGGGAAAGCATACATTGGTCGGACAACACACACAGTGAGTAAAAGTTGCGTTGAGTATAATCGCCACATACACTTTTTACAGACCAGTAAGTCAGCCATAACTGAGCATTGAATTTCCACAAGGCATACCATTGATTTACCGCCACGGATACCTTGACCTCGACGACATCCTCCTGGTATTCAGCTATTAAGGAATCGGTGAAAATACAATCAGCAGAAGATCTTACGAAGGGAGTTCAGTAATTAACGCAACACATTTTTTTTCTGGAAGCAGGTTGGTTTTATTCAGGGTTCCAATACACCACACTATTCTCCACTCTTCTGGCTATAGCTTCCTATTTTTCAACATAATCCCCGTTCAATGTGACGACTTTACACCACCTTACTGATCGAGATCTGGGCCAACGTCTTGTTGCATCAATAAACTTCTCATCATTCACGTGCTGCTTAACGCAGAGTACATCTTCCATTGGGGCAAACAGACTGAAGTCGGAAGGTGCAAGATATGAGCTGTAGGGTGGATGAGGGAGAACTGTCCAATGAAGTTTTGTGAGCTCCTCTCGGGTGCGCAGATTTGTGTGAGGTGAAACGCCCTGCTAAACCCGCAGGACAGGACAAGTAGCAGGAATTGCGGAAGGGGGCAGAATGAGCGGCTGTCAGTTGCACTCCAAACGTAACACTTTATTTAGTTGTCCAAACATTACAGCACAACTTCTAAGCTTGACTATCGACAGGAAACGTCTTTAATCCTAAAACGGCTAAGGCCTATGAATTAAATACAACCGCTTTTTTTTCAGACAGAAGGCTCTAGACTTTAACCTTAAATAGTATTTAAGGACAAGCGATGTAAGACTTGACAAGTCAGATAGCTTAAGTTTTTAAAAGCGGCTGAAGGCCCATAAATTTTAAAACAACATAACTACAATAACCTTTCAATAGGCAGAAGGTGCAAGCTTTGTGACTAATAAGAAACTTTACTTCAAACGGCTGAAGGCCTTTGTTTAAAATAAACTGCAACCAATTTTCCAAGGGAGAAGGCCCAAAGTTTTTAGCCTTAAATAGTATTTAAGCCCAAGCGATGTAAGACTTGCTAAGTAAGAATCCAAAATCTTAGTGCGGCTGAAGGCCCATCATTTTAAGAACACCACAACTGCAATAAATTTTAAACAGGCAGAAGGCCCAAGCTTTATCTTCAGACAACATAAGACTTGCCCAATTTAGAAAAGCTTACTTTTAAAACAGTTGAAGGCCATTGTTTTTAAAAACACAATTACAAGCATACAAATTCCAAGCGAGCCATTAAAAATACACAATTAAACTCTAATAAGAACGCAGTATAGGTAACGGCGCTCAGAAGTTTCCAGGGGGCTCGGTGTACCCTTGAAATATGAACATTCGCTTAGGTGAGACAACACTCGATCAGCCAGCAACACACCCAAGACATAGTCAGGGACCCACTGACAAGACGACTTGCTAACCACCGACCAGTATACGAGAATTACAAAACCAAAGCGTTACAGACATAGCCACCCACAACCAAAATACATTAAGCTGTCAAAACTACACACCTTGTTGGACAGCGACAACAGGTGATGAAAGACACTGCCTGAATTTACGTCAGCGACCAAGGCAAGTAACCGGAACATTAACGGCCTCAAGGCAGAAAATTCCGCTGGTGCACTTGAAATTCAAACCGACAAAATAGTTAATTCCACCACACGGCGGCTAAATCTTCACCAACTCGGACACTCGCTGTTACTCCCAGGAATACCGCCAACAGCGAACCAGCAACCAAGGGGACAACGTGAACAGACGTGGCGTCGGTAATAAAATCACCACTCAACTTTCATGTCCTGAGTCGGTGAGCCACGAACCTCGTAGCACTCAGAATAGTCCCCACACGCTCCGACACTGCATAGAGACCGCCAGCGGGCCCGGCCGAGTGCGCCACGTGGAGACTTACCTGCTGACCCGCTCCAACCAACCAACTGGCTGCACACCGCCTAGTCGGAACTATAAGCACTAGACCAAACATAGTATACGGTGCAAATATCGATACACACCGGTGCTGCCACACGTAGAAACAGGAAGAACTATGGCATAACCGCAATAACCACGGGGAACTAAACTTAAAGTAACAGCCAAGTTGTAAAGCTGCGGTCAGCACGGCTCATGAGGCCTTACATTTGCTTTTTGTGGCGACGAACGAGCTGAAACCATATCTTCAGTTCGCTGAGGGTAGCACAGTACACTTCCAACTTGATCGTTGCACCATGAGGGAGCGCATCGAACAGAATAACCAGTTCAGAGTCCCAGAAGATCGTCGCCATGACGGGTGAGGGCGCTTCTTTGAACACTTTCTTCGCAGGAGAGGTTGTGTGGCACCACTACATGGATTTTCAGAACCCATGTTGCATCTCCCGTGACAACTTTCGACAAGAAATGCCACGGTCAGCCCAGTAACGCGTAAGCAATTCCGCTCAGATGTTCTTCATGTTAGGCGGCGAGAAACCCTGCGGGCACCCCAACTGGTGGACGTGTACGTCAGCACTGCCACCAGAAACCTCCAGCTGAGCAGCGAGGTGTTCCATACTGATCCGTCGACCATCTCGAATGAGAGTGTCCTCCCTGTCTAACAATGCAGCAGTCACAGCCGTGTGCGGCCGGCCGGCACGCTGGGGGTCGGACTGGCTTTCAGGACCTGGTTGCGACGATGACATATGCCTCGCCCAATGACTCACCGTGCTTTTGTTCTCTGTCAGGTCTCCGTAGACATTCTGCAAGCGCTTAAGAAGATCGACGGTGCTTTGATTTTCCGCCAAAAGAAGCTCAATGACAGTCTCTGGTTGGATCACTCCTCCATTGCAGACGCCATTTTGAAGGCTATGTATAGCGTCGTCACCAATCGGCCCTTCATGAAACCACATCGACTGAATCGGGAATATTTCACGATGTCTCACAATAAATTCCGCATGTTTTTAGCTGAAAAAGATTTTGTTGCGTAAGTTATTGAATTCCCCGTGTACTAATTGTGATGGCTGTTTTCAACTGGATAAGGTATGGAACCCTGTGATTTTCTTAAATCTTCAGAAAGGAAACATTTCATGACTGATGACACGTCCAACTACAGATAATTTATTAAAATGACGTACGAATTTTGACTCTGCGAACCCGCTTTCCGACGAGAACGCGCTCGCAGTTTCACCACTTCGCATGCGCCTGCGGCTGCTCGCCGTAAATGAAGCAATATTGGAAGAGGTCGCTGATGCAGCGTTTGCCTTTGCGCATACGTCTCCGCATAGGTTTGGTATAAAGTTAGCGATTTGAACTACCAATCTTCAATGTAACACACTCGTCTGAAGATGGCTTAATGGTTGTCAGCCGAAAAATCGTGGGAGGAACACGATATCGTTCGGTTGCCATCCCGAAACTTCATTGAATGGAAGCAGGGTCGGTGGAGCGGTTTATTACTCTGAGATTTACTCCTCCTAACTACCATTAATGACTAAACCGAATGCTGGAATCTGATATAACATGAGTTGCATACTATTATTAATATATGTGCTATTATGAAGGTTGAAACTTAAATAGTGGCAATTATTTATTCACAAGCGATACGAAGGAGTTCCATGTTTGTATCTGTTACTGTCCTTCAGAGTAATCATCAGCGTTGTGTAGAATCCGTTGCCAGCGATGTGGAAGGCGTAGTATACCGTTAGCAGAGCCTGTTCTGTTGAAGGCGCGAATGAAGCGGTCTAAAGTTATGGTGATTCTCGTGTGCGACTGTGATGGTGTTATCCTAACGCAGGATACCAGGAGGCCTCGGAAAAAAGAAAAAAAAACATTTCAACTGATTATTACGAAAACACAAACTATTAGAAAACATATAAAAAAGGTTAGTTAAATTTCGTTCATAGTGGCCTAATTAGACCAAAATTCGATATGGCTCATTCAAGTACTTTCCAATGATGGCTGCAGAAATTTAATCGTTATGACCATGCCACTACGACCTTTCAGTCATTGATACTATCAGTACAAGAACATAACGCAAATCTAACACTTTTTCGCTGTTGCTTTGTGTCTTCGTGGAACAGCTCACCACCAAGGTGGCAAATCTTCGGCAACAGGGGGTAAACTAACTTAATGACAATTAGAATGTTCCTGTTGCCTATTTCCACTGAGACATCAGCCCATCGATGGAGCAGGCCCATCAATATCGATCTCACTGTACATGGTTTACCTGCTACATACGGCGGACAGTTGCGCAGATCTGCCAGACGTTAACATGTGGAAGCATGTAGTGCACTTGATGCGGTTTGCTAGTTTGTTGCATGCTGTCTTCATGGTGTTGGCCGGGCGTGGTGGCCGAGCAGTTCTAGGCGCTACAGTCCGGAACCGTGCGACTGCTACGGTCGCAGGTTCGAATCCTGCCTCGGGCATGGATGTGTGTGATGTCCTTAGGTTAGTTAGGTTTAAGTAGTTCTAAGTTCTAGGGGACTGATGACCTCAGATGTTAAGTCCCATAGTGCTCAGAGCCATTTGAACCATTTTTCATGGTGTTGGGATTTTAATTTCCATTACTGTGAAATTATTCGATATAATGAACTTGATTTCCTATTTACAGTTCCCAAATTTTATCCATGTTCGTTAATCTTCAGCAATCTGGCGCTCGGCGACCATTAACTCTCTGCACGGAACATCTTTTTTTTTTTTTTTCATCAGTTAAGCGGAACTACGGCCCTTCAGACCAGTATAATTTTGTTAGCCATTTACACGCTTTAAAATAGGTTTCAGTTACCAGGATTTTTAAAGAAATAATTACAACTTAATAGACTTTATTGATCAAAAATGTTCAGACGTGTGTGAATTCCTAAGGGACCAAACTGCTGAGGTCATCGGTCCCTAGACTTACACGCTACTTAAACTAACTTATGCTAAGAACAACACACACACCCAAGCCCGAGGGAGGACTTGAACCTCCGGCGGGAGGGGCCGCGCAATCCGTGACATGGCACCTTAAACCGCGCGGCCTCTCCGAGCGGCACTTCATTGTTCAATTCATATTCGTTTATAAGTGAAAATCGTTCTGATTACTACTGGAATACATGTAGCGCTACTGCTGTTGCTAATATTGTAGGATACACAATTATCAGAGGTGGTAATATGGACCAAAACAAGAAAAAATGTCTGATAAACATGGACTCTAAAATACATACCTTAAGAGAAAAGAGCGCTTGTTCAGTTGAGGAAATAGATTGCACACACAAGCGAAGACGAACAAGTGCTCATAGTCCCTGAGGTATGCATTTTATAACCCCTGTTTACCAGACACTTTTTCTTGTCTTGGCCCATACAAACACATCTGATATTGTGTAGCCTACAATCTTAACAACAACAGTACCGGTACATGTATTCCACTGTATCAGAATGCTTTTCGCTTGTTACTGTCTACTCGTTCGTTTCCGAACCAAGAACCCTTACCTCAAATTGATACATTTATCCTTCTGCATCAACCTTGAGGTTTGTAACATCATCACGGGATCACCCTATGTATGCATACATTTACAGGCACCTGAACCTATAACTTTGACGCTCTACAGCGTCGTTGAATGCCGTTTTCGGATGTGGGTTTCTACATCTACATGACTACTCTGAAAGTCACATTTAAGTGCTTGGCAGAGGGTTCATCGAACCACAATTATACTATCTCTCTACCATTCCACTCCCGAACAGCGCGCGGGAATTCAAAATATTATGTACTCACTCTCCTCTACAAGTCCTAGAAGTTTGTAAGGGGAATTCTCGAACAAAAGTGTGGTAACTACATACATAAAAATGTTCCTAGCTTCGTAACATAATGTTAGTTCGTAATTTGTGTTCCTTGAAATACATTTTGTATTATATATGTATAGGAACACAGATTAGGAATTTGTGCTCCTTGAAATGTATTTTATAAATACAGGAGCACAAATTAGGAACTAACATTATTTTATCAAGCTAGGAACATTTTTGCTCAGGTAATTACCACACTTTAATCGAAACGAAAATAAAATTACATACAGATGCCACTACGGAAAAAGCGTAAAATAAAAAGAAACAGAAAAAAACAACACATAAATAAGGGGAAAATGTACAGGGTGAAAAGTATTTAAACCGACAAACTCTGGGAGGTTGTAGGGGGTATCAAAACAAATATTTTTCCCTAATGTCATTTTTTCCTATGAGGATTATTTAAACCGGTGGAGGCCGTATTACGCTCTTCAGTTGTTAGAGGCCGTATTACGATCTTCAGTTGTTAGAGGGCGTATTACGCTCTTCAGTTGTAGACAACTGTTGTCCCCCAGTGTAGTAGTGCTTTGTCTCTGTTTACTAATGGAGCGATACACCTGGAGTGAGTACACTGATATGGATTGGTGCGAACTACGTAGCGCACCACAACGGACGAGCTGCACAGCGGGTTTATCAACAACAATATCCCAATCGCCGTATCCCGCTTCATACGACCTTTGCTGCTGTGTACCAACGTCTGCGTGAGACCTGCTCATTTAGCAGATTACCTGGACAGGGACGCCGTCGCACGGTAAGAACGCTGCGATTTGAAGAAGCTGTCTTGCAGCATGTGGAGCGGGATCCTTCAATCAGCACTAGTGCAAGTGCACGTAACATGAGGACGAATCAGACGAATGTAAGAACAGTCCTTCGAGAGCAGTTGTTACGTCTATTTCACTTACAGCGTGTCCACAACCTGGAACCAGTTGATCATCCACCCAGAGCACAGTTTTCGCAGTGGTACCTGGAACAGTGTGAAATGCATCCTACATTTCCATCCTCTGTGTTGTTTACCGACGAAGCAAAGTTCGGGCGTGATGGGGTCTTCAACATGCACAATTCGCATGTTTGGAGTGAGGATAACCTACATGCCACATTTACTAGCGCTCATCAAGTGCGTTTCATAGTTAATGTGTGTGTCGGTGTTGTTGGGGACTGTTTAATTGAGCCGTATCTGCTACCTAGGCCATTAAATGGCAGACACTATTACAATTTTCTCGCCAGAGCATTGTCAGAATTGCTGTAAGATGTCCCGCTCCCTACAAGACAAGGCATGTGGTTCCAACATGACGGGGTGCCGGCACATTTCAGTCGTCGTGTGCGTCGATTCCTGGACCGACAGTCCCCAGAAACGTGGATTGGCAGAGGTGGTCCTGTACCATGGCCTGTTCGATCCCCAGATATGTCCCCTCTGGACTTTTTCGTGTGGGGAGAGATGTGCAACCTTGTTTACGCAACTCCTATTGCATCAGAAGAGGATCTGGTTGCCTGGATACTAGCAGCAGCAGGAACAATTCAGGATACTCTTGGAGTTTTTACCCGTGTCAGACAGAACATGATTCGACGGTGTAACCTTTGTTTACGTGTCAATGGAGGCATTTTTGAAAATCTACTGTAATTGAAATTGGGTTGTGTTAATGTGTTGTGTCTTGTTCATAAAAGATGGAAAAATGTTTGTTGGTTTAATTAATTTGCCGCCAGAGAAATCTCCCTCCACCGATTTAAATAACCGTCATAGGAAAAAATGACATTAGGAAATAATGTTTGATTTGATGTCCCTTACAACCTTCCAGAGTTTGTCGGTTTAAATACTTTTCATCCTGTATAAAATAAAAAAACAATTTAGACCAAAAATGACACTCTCCTTGAGAACATCAGGGGTAAAATGAGAGTCCTCAAACGTCTTCAGCGCTGGGCTGAAAATTTATCACGGGGCCTTGGAATGTAGACGTTTTAATTTTTATAATATTTTTGCTGGAAAGAAAGTTTATGGATTGGGCGGGGTCTTTCTTCCAAATAAAATTCCTTCCTCTAAAATCACTCGTTGAAATGCCACTGTCTGTATCCTCGTGGCTCTCTTGGGTAGTAGGTGACCCCACCTCTTCTGCTCTCACTGTAGTTGCGCGTCCGCCTTCATCACACGAGAGCAGTCTGTCAGAGCTGTGTTGTGACATTTCCCCATCACCTCCTGAAGGACCATAAGAGTCTTTTGAGTCGATATTGATATCTGACTCCTCGTCCAAGCCAGCAACTAAAAAAAGTTCCAAAATTTTTCTGGTCCGCACAGAAACTTTGCTGAGTCTGCCAAACTAAAACAATCGATGCAGATGCGATGAATCACATTGTAGGAGTCACGTGCAGGCGGACGGTGAGCTGTGACGTCACCGTCAACCCTCTCCCCACGTCGCACTGCGTTGAAGTTTT
The DNA here is from genome assembly GCF_023864345.2 of Schistocerca serialis cubense. Taxonomy (NCBI): domain Eukaryota; kingdom Metazoa; phylum Arthropoda; class Insecta; order Orthoptera; family Acrididae; genus Schistocerca; species Schistocerca serialis. The sequence continues at coordinate 148,891,263 of NC_064639.1, read as the reverse complement.
AGGCATACGGTGCTCACATGTTTAACTAGTACGCAGATATCGATGTAATCAAGATCTTCCAACTTTTAGTGTCTTATTATCATGATTATTTATTATTAAGCTTTATGTTAGACTTTTCTCGCCTCGTTGGTGAAATTGTTTAAAAGCCAGTTCTTCCCTGAAACATTTACGTGATCAGTTAGTTTACCATTCAAATGGGCTAATTCGTGGTGTTTGCGTTTAGCTCTATAATTAACATATCCTGCCATCATCTCTAACAGCTCAACATTGTCAGTGTGTGTGGGTGTTGACGAGTTGTGCAACGGATTTATCTGACACGTTCCCTTTGGCTTCTGCAAGAAGCAGTTTCCACCCCACACTACTACAGAAGTCAGACAGACGCTCCTAACATACCAAAACGAAATGACTGACAAACCTTCAGCAATAAATATCTTCTGGAGTCGTCAGCTGTAAGGAAAAGACCCAAAAATATTCTATTTTCTTACGTAACTAGTGGGATACTTTGGTACTGGAGTATTGCTAGTTAATGTAAGAAAAACATTAAACGAACTGAAAATGTTATTTATTGCAAAATTTAAGAAAAATCAAATGAAACTTTTATTTATAAACTGATACACAAATTTCCAGTTTCTTTTACGAATAGGAGGTTGCCTCTTATAGATAGGAATCCTGTGAATGACATTTATATACAAAGTTTGAGAAAGCTCCTTTATCCCTTTTCTTTAAGAACGTTATTTACTTGGCAGAGTGGCTGAGAGCCGCGCCTACTCAACTTGAATAATTATTCGATTGAATTTTTCTAAGTACGGTCGAGGATGTCGCGTGAGAAATGTAATGAAGTGACATGAATGAAGTATGTTATTTCTAATGGAGGAAAGATAGGGCTCGCCTCTTGCTGTAGCGCACAATACCATGAGCTGCGACGACTGCTGCTTGCGTCGTTCGCCGCTGAAAAATAACAAAACTATCTCTTTCTATATGGATTAACCTTCGCCAATCGAACTCTCACTATGCCACGATGAAGTCAAGGACTTCTATCTGCCCCTAGGCTAACTATTGGCGTGGTACACCGGTCAGATAACCAGTCCACCGCGATGCCACTCAATGTTCACTTGCAGGCGCTAACTAATACTCTGTCTGTGTTCACACCGCACATTATGTGTCGCGGCCAACACAGTGAACAAGCGCTTAATCGTGAGCGACTCAATATAGAGTATCACTCCGATTCGCTAGCGAAAGAGGTGCTCTCTCAGTGCAGTACTGAGTAGAGACTTTGTTCCTCGCTCTCTGCGTACATGCACGAGCTCACTAGCTCCTACTACGTGTTCCTGCTACAAGGGCGTCACTGGAATGACTTCCCTCCACGCAAAATGCGAAAGGGTGTATCATCTGCTGTCTTTCCCTCACTCCTCCAGCTCATTGCATCACAAGTAGTCCACCAATCAGCGTTAATCTTACAAACAGGAGAATGGCTAAACCGACCAATCCGGAAATATATAGCAGCTGCATTAGGCATTTACTGCCCACTTGTGAGAACTCTGAAACTGCACAACTAGGTCCATCAAAGAAATGCATATGCTGGGGCTCTCCCAAATAATACAGCAGGTTTTGCTTTTAAGGTGAACACGAAGGCCATTATCCCTTTTCTCTGGCAAAAACTGTTTTGGTTCGTGGGCAGTCAGCTGGCCAGTGCAGCTGCGTGCTAACTCACCCTCCTACGGACTTTCCAATGGGCTGGTTGCGTCCGCTGAACAAAAACTCCCTGGCCGTTGTGTCTTGAATGTTTGTCCCTATCGAGTTTGGGCTTGAATGAAATGTCTTGATACGCAGAATACGATGGTGAGGTCGGAATACGTAAGAAATGAAGGTCAGGAGACCACGCCACCTTACAACATTTTCCTTCAAATCAGGAACATTTTCTCCTTCCTAATCGATGGAGTTCTCAAAAAAAAAAAATCCACCTTCGAAACTATCTCTTCAACTTCCTTGTTGTTGCATTCACTTTCCTGCAGACAACAAGTGCCTTGCTTCTCAAAAGATGACAGTTCTATAATCGTATCTTGAGTTTCCGCCAGTACTGCTGCGGTCACAGCAGTAATTATTTTCATGGCTAATGTTTTGTTAGGAAGTAATTTCTTAGTTAGTTGATAACACATTTACACATAAAATGTCTTCTACTTCTTTATGGTATAGCATCGTTTTTGTGTTCAAATATTTTTCTCTTTATTAAGCTCATTACTATGCCCTAAATCAGCTCTGGAATATGGTTGATTTAGAGTTGAACAGTATCAGCCTTCAGCTTGGGTTCGAAGGAGTATTCAGCAGTTCACGTTTCAAATTCCTTTCATAATCCGAATTTGTGAAATATATTGAGCAAACACGAGCATTCAACTGAAAATGAATCTGCCCGTTTACAAGCGTTTAACCATTTTCATTTTGTCTCATTTTTTTAGGAAATTTATGAAATTTAATTCCTAACTTACTTATTTGTCAGCTGCAGTTTGTTCAACTGGTGAACTCGCAGAAAATCATTATTTTTTACTTAAAAATTTACTCTAAAAAAACTCTCAATAATAATAATTATAGCGTGGCTCTGTGCTCACTAATAAAAATTCACTCTGCCATAAACAACTTTCTTTTCGTTCGTAACCACAGATACAATACAATGCATTATGGCAGTTGTGGGCTGCTGAGCGCTACATGGTTCCTTGCTACTGCACATGCACCTTGTGATCCGTAACATGTATGCTAGTGGCCGTGATACAGAGGGGTAATGGTTTGTCAGACCACTAAGAAACTTACCTTATAGGGAACACCAGTCCAGGAGACCCAGCAGGTGTCGGAATGGCGGGAATGGGTGAAAATGTGCTTCAGAGATCCGGACGCTGATAGAGCTTACCTGCTGTCCGAGGGTAGTATTGAGAGCCTCTTAGAGATGGGGCGAGTGGGGCGACAACCTGCGCACTCTGCAGCCCAAACTCGTAACTACATCGGTCCCTCAGGCTGGTGTTCCACGCAGAGCGTTAAAAACCAGCTGGTGTGTAAGAAGGGCTACTATCTAATTGGCACCCAACGAAGGGTTAACAAGGAACCACTTGAGTGCGAGGTCGCGAAAGGCCAATGATATTTATGGCACTCGACACCCCTCATGTTCTCTAACACGCAGCCACAATAATGGCTGCTAACGGCAACAGGGGGAGGGACTGGAGGTATGCAATGCTGAGCACAGCATAAGGGTATGGAATGTAGTAACTGCTTAGTCGACAAGTAACTCGCAACAGTGCTGCAGTGTTAGTGGTGTTGATACAAAGCAGAGCAATAGAAAATATAAACAAAGCAAAGATTCCATTATACCTACAAGAGTTACCGAAGCTGACATTTCGTCATAAAGAAACCCAAGGAATTTCGCAGAATGGGAAAGAAATGGCAGATGAAATATTAGCGTTTCTGCAAGATGAGTCAATAGAATGTGTGGTTTCATATACTCTCGACTGTGCAAACAATGTGCATCGGGAGTATAGTGGTGATGATAAGTGATTCACAAGTGAAAGTGATACTGAAACAGGTATCAGGTCACGTACTGCATCATTCTTGTCGGACAGAGAGTAACAAATACCGCTTCCAGTAAAGAGCAATCACTGTTCAACGAGCGGGTACTACACATGATTGTGTACCTGGAGGATCATCTGCAGCATAGTAAAAAATGAAAAAATAAAAAAAAAATTATGGACAGATTTCGAAGAAGTCCACGGTAATATGACCATGTAGTGCATAAGAAAACTACAGATGTTCAAGCGAGTACAGGGCACACTTGTTACAGAAACGTATTTGCGCGTTCCAAGGATGCTCGATACAATTTACAGTATGTGAATGATACTGTCTCACTGCGTTATGCCCATCAAATTGGGGGCAACATAGATTAAAGTGATTTCAAGGGAAGCAGAGAATGGTTGCGTAACTATAAACAGTGCAGCTGTATTGGAAAGCGTGCGATAACGAAATTTCAAACAACCGTCGACTTGAAGCATTGCAAACTGTGGAATCAGTTCGAAAAGTAGTAGATGAGATAAACAAACTTATCCAGTCGTTCAGTAAGGAATTTGTTTTGAACTTCGGCAAACAGGTATTTGAAGAGGAAACCACTGGAAAAATTCAGCCTCTCGATGTCTGTTTTTTGCGTGCTTATAAAACATGTTATTGCACTGTCTGCAGCTACGCCCTAAAGGATAGCCAGTTTCTGATAAGCTACACAACAGACTGTTTCGTATTCTGTTTTATGCCACCACATTCCATCAGTTACCATTGCCCAGTAATACCAATACGAATCCATATGCGTTCTTTAAGAATGAACACCTAGCTAAAATTGCTGCACAGTTCGTTACTCACCTTTGATGTGTATGGTGGAAACATTTATGGTCACTGTGGCGAGCCAGTTTTCATTCGGTGTTCATAGCAAATGGTTTGTTTTGAACATTTCTGGAATGTGGACAAGGTTCATTTTATGAAGTGTAATTCAGAAGGTCGATCTCTGCGCCTCCCCGACACTCATTTTCTGTCGCCCTCCTGATTCACATGATGAGTAATTAGCAGCTATTATCCAGGGTGATTTTTTCAACCGGGTATAGACGCTAGGGATTGATCGATGAGAGGATACGGAGCAAGAGAGGTCTAATGAACTTGTGCCCAGAAATACAAGGTGTCCATGCAAGAGATCATTTATTCAAGCACACATTGCTACAGAGACTACGGTGTCATACGGTCTGTACCATGCACCCAGAGTTACAGTATGTGTTGAAAATGGTTTCCATGCGCCTCAACGGATGCGTGTACACTCCGTAGCATGTTCTCTCTCACACGTTCACGTCAGCCAAGCTGCATCCGAACAGTGTCAAAGGCAGCATGAATATGCTGCTCCAGTGTCTACACATTGGAATGGGCTCTGCATACCCGGTGCTTTTTAGATGCCTCCATGACAAGAAATCGCGCGGGTTGAGAACCGGTGAACGAGCAGGCCATGCAAATGGACCCCCCTCCCCCGATCCATGGAACTGGGAAGACACGGTTGACATGCATCCGGACGTTAAAGAAGCACTATCATGTGGCAACCACATAACCCTTCAAATCATCAGTTGCACCTCTTCCAGCAGGGGAGACAGGGTCAAACGCAAGAAACGCCGATAGTCCCGGCCTGCTAGGCGATGCTGAAGGAAAACTGGTCTCAAAATACGATCGCCAATTATCCTGGCCCACACACGCTGGTTGCACCGAGGATGATGATTCGCTGTCACCATACCATGGTGGTTCTGTTATGAAAGTTGAAGATACTACTCCACATAAAAGTGGACTCAAAAATGGTTCAAATGGCTCTGAGCACAATGGAACTTAACATCTGAGGTCACCAGTCCCCTAGACTTAGAACTACGTAAACCTAACTAACCTAAGGACATCACACACATTCATGCCCGAGGCAGGATTCGAACCTGCGACCGTAGCAGCAGCGCGATTCCCGACTGAAGCGCCTAGAACCGCTTGTCCACAACGGCCGGGTAAAGTGGGCTCATCTGTGAGTCGGATGGATGACTTCCACAGTGTTAATCACACTTTCCTCCAAGTCTGGTCTCCAAACATTTCGGGTACGTCCTTCATGATTTCCTGCTTCCTGAAACGACCCTGTCTGACACAAACGGTGGAAAATTGTCGCAAACCTTGAATGCTGTGGTTGTTGTCGGCGGGGATGGGTCTCCTCGTACAGCCTTGCTGCGCACCGCCCGTTGCCATTTGCCTTTCCATAAGTAAACGCCATGTCGGCAGGCTCTCTCGACTCGAATACGGAACCACGGTGTACAACGCTGTACCACATCCACTACAAGGCGAGGCAGCAAGAGAAGTGAATCACCAATTACTATGGCAGGAGTGGGCGCTAGGGCATGACATCTAAGGAACATTAGCACCCTCTAGGGGGAAGCCACGCATACTGGAACAATGGCTGCATGGTACAGCGCGTATTAGACCCAGTTTCAGTAACGAAGTATGATTGAATAAATGGTCTCTAGCATGGAAATGGAAACCATGAATTTCCGGACAGAAGTTCGGTCTCTGCTCATCGATCAATCCGTGGAGTTTGTACACGGTGGAAAAAAAACCTGGCTGTGTTTTTTCTGTTATAATTGTTAACACACCACTTTCAAATGAAAGGCTCTAAAGACTGAACTTGGGATCTCGCAGTCAAGGTGTTCCTTGTGAAGAGGACGGGCGAGGACGGCGACACCCTGAGCACTCGGCCAGTCCCATAGGCCGGTGCTCCGTTCAGAGGGTTAAAATCCAGCTGATACGAGTGAAGGAAGGTGGCAGGGGTAAAATACAGGGAGCGAAAGGCTATTTACAATTTGTACAGTTATAAGAGTCGAGGGGCATGAAAGGGAAGCTGTGCTTGGGAAGGGATTGAGACAGGGTTGTAGCGTATCCCCGATGTTATTCAATCTGTATATTGAGCAAGCAGTGAAGGAAACAAAAGAAAAATTTGGAGTAGGAATTAAAATCCATGGAGAAGAAATTAAAACTTTGAGGTTCGCCGATGACATTGTAATTCTGTCAGGGACAGCAAAGGACTTGGAAGAGCAGTTGAATGGAATGGACAGTGTCTTGAAAGGAGGGTATAAGATGAACATCAACAAAAGCAAAACGAGGATAACGAAATGTAGTCGAATGAAGTCGGGTGATGCTGAGGGAATTAGATTAGGAAATGAGACACTTAAAGTAGTAAAGGAGTTTTGCTATTTGGGGAGCAAAATAACTGATGATAGTCGAAGTAGAGAGGATATAAAATGTATACTGGCAAGGGCAAGGAATGCGTTTCTGAAGAAGAGAAATTTGTTAACATCGAGTATAGGTTTAAGTGTCAGGAGGTTGTTTCTGAAAGTATTTGTATGGAGTGTAGCCATGTATGGAAGTGAAACGTGGACGATAAATAGTTTAGACAAAAAGAGAATAGAAGCTTTTGAGATGTGGTGCTACTGAAGAATGCTGAAGGTTAGATGGGTAGATCACACAACTAATGAGGAGGTATTGAATAGAATTGGGGAGAAGAGGAATTTGTGGCACAACTCGACTAGAAGAAGGGATCGGTTGGTAGGACATATTCTGAGGCATCAAGGGATCGCCAATTTAGTAGTGGAGGGCAGCGCGGAGGGTACAAAATGGTTCAGATGGCTCTGAGCACTATGGGACTTAACATCCGAGGTCATCAGTCCCCTAGAACTTAGAACTACTTAAACCTAACTAACCTAAGGACAGCACACACATCCATGCCCGAGGCAGGATTCGAACCTGCGACCGTAGCAGCAGCGCGGTTCCGGACTGACGCGCCTAGAACCGCTCGGCCACAACGGCCGGCGCGGAGGGTACAAATCGTAGAGGGAGACCAAGAGATGAATAAACAGATTCAGAAGGATGTAGGCTGCAGTAGGTACTGCGAGATGAAGAAGCTTGCACAGGATAGAGTAGCATGGAGAGCTGCATCAAACCAGTCTATGGACTGAAGACCACAACAACAACACGAGTGAAGGGTAACTAACTAATGTGCGTGTCATTTACGATGGCGGCCGAGTTTAGGTTCGTTCTGCGCATCTGACGGTCACAAAACACAGTCAGTCAGTGAACAGAGAACGACGTTGCCAGAGTTCGACTGCAGTGCAGAGCAGGGACGAGTGTCTTCAGTTTTAGAAACGTCCAGTCATAAATAAAGTAACTGAACAAAAGCAATGTCTTGATAGCAGACATTCTATGAAAGAATGTTCGGAAAAAGCATTCTTCATTCCAATTGCTTCATATTCTGTTAATTAATTAAACCAAACAAGCAATAAGACTCCTAATTCAGACAATAGCAAGAGCAGTAATTGTTTATTTCCTGATGTACTTCGATGAAACGTGAGTGATAGTCATACTAACAGTGTTTGTTGGTATTTTGCGTGCTGCTTTAAAGTCCTCAAGGAACTCTGTTGAATGACGAGCTATGTTAGCATAATGGTTAAAGTGTTTGGCTGCTAAGCAGAAGGTTCTGAGTTCAAACCTTGTTCGACTGCAGTGCAGAGCTCAGACGAGTGTCTCCAGTTTTAGAAACGTCCAGTCATAAATAAAGTAATTGAACAAAAGCAATGTCTTGATAGCAGACATTCTATAAAAGAATGTTCGGAAAAAGCATTCTTCATTCCAGTTGCTTCATATTCTGTTAATTAATTAAACCAAACAAGCAATAAGCCTCCTAATTCAGGCCTTGTTCGATGCTTAATATTTTCTTTATTTAAAAACAGTATTGAAGTGTCTTACTTCATGAATTTTATTCGTTTGAATGTAATTTTTTGAAATTTCTAGTGGCAACTAAAATCGACCATACGAAAAATATACGCTGTGGACTTTTGCCTCCGCAAACTCTTCAAAATTTCGTGCAGTGGTTTACTACATTTAATACTGCACAATAGCTGCGTTGAACATCGAAACAAAATTAAGTCATTTATGGGGGGAAGGTATCAGTCAAGAAGTGTGTAAAAATCAAATTTTTGGGCCAAATAGTTTTTGTGAAATCAAATGATAAGTGTGTCAAAACAGTCGAAACACCGGGTGTCTGCACAGGCGAGCAGTGCAGTGACGACAAAATCGCGCACAGCGCGGAATGCGGGGAGCACGTCTCTGTAGCAGCGAAAGGGTTAATGCGGCCATGGTGGCTTTACTTCATAAACTACGCTCTCCCCCCTAAACGTAAGTTTGCGAACTATACTATACTATGGCGCTGCTTCTCTCGGCGCGTGCAACTGGCAACGCAGCAATCTCCCGCGTCTGGGCGGGCATGCGCGAGTCACCAAGATAAAAGAATTGAACTATAGTACCCAGAGAAGGGGCAAGGAGTAGTAGGTTGTGGAGGTATGACGCACGCATAATAGCCTGCCCAGGGGGAGTATGTTTACGTGCGGAGGACACGCCATCCGCTTTAAGCTGCAGCCGCAGCCGCGACAGCGCGCAGGCTGGCCTTTGCCGGCATTATCCATTAGCCGGCGCTAACAGCCGCCGTGTAGACGGCCCCGCTCCCCTGGGTCGGCCGCAGCTACTAGCCCCCCCCCCCCTCACCCCCACCCACGCCACTGTGCTGCGGCCGCCACGAGCGCCGCTTTGGCCGTCGCCGCCGTAAAAGCGGCCTCCGTGCGCCCCGGCGGTCTGATTGTGTCAGTGTGGCCAGCCGCGTGTGTCCCGCATTCCCCCGGCAGGCGCCATAAACTGCCCGTGGCCGCGGCCGCCCTCAAAGTACCTAACGCTCCTTCGCCTTTCGATGTGATCGCGTTCGCTTTTAACGAGGCCTTTTAACCGCCCCGCGTTTCCGGCTCAGCGGAGGAGGCGACATTGCCGAGCCGTGTCGTTACGCTGCGCCTGCTGTGCCCTGCTGCTTGTCGATAGCGCCGGGAGGTGTGAACGGCGTACTGGAAGTCAAACTTCGCAGCAAGCTCCGGAGGTCACTGTGGTTCTGCCACAAATTGCAGCCTGCAATTTCAGTGTCAATAACCTCCCGAAGTCGTGTATGTCATAAGGAATACCTACTAACGTAAAAAGGAAATCTGTTACACCTAGCGATTATACAAGGATTGCCCCGAAAGTAATGCATCGCATTTTTTTTTCTTCAGCAATTGTTTACTGAACATAAGTTACACAACGAAAGAATGATGTTTTATCTACACACCCTGTTTTTCTAAGTGGCTGGCCGGTGTGGCCGAGCAGTTCTAGGCACTTCATTCTGGAACCACGCGACCACTTCGGTCGCAGGTTCGAATCCTGCCTCGGGCATGGATGTGCGTGGTGTCCTTACGTTAGTTAGGTTTAAGTAGTTCTAAGTTCTAGGGGACTGATGACCTCAGAAGTTTAGTCCCATAGTACTCAGAGCCATTTTCCGCGTGATCTCCATCCCGTTCTATGGCCTTCTTCCAGCGCGAAACAGGGGCGGCTGTGCCCTGTCTACATCTACATCTACATCTATATCTACATGGATACATTGCAAATTAAATTTAAGTGCCTGGCAGAGGGTTCATCGAACCACCTTCACAATTCCCTATTATTCCAATCTCGTATAGCGCGCGGAAAGAATAAACACCTATATCTTTCCGTACGAGCTCTGATTTCCCTTATTTCCTGTGGTGATCGTTCCTCCCTATGTAGGTCGGTGTCAACAAAATATTTTCGCATTCGGAGGTGTAAGTTGGTGATTGGAATTTCGTGAGAAGATTCCGTCCCAACGAAAAACGCCTTTCTTTCAATGATTTCCAGCCCAAATCATGTATCATTTCTGTGACACTCTCTCCCATACTTCGCGATAATACAAAACGTGCTGCCTCTCTTTGAACTTTTTCGCGATGTACGCCGTGAGCCCTATGTGGTAAGGATCCCACACCGCGCAGCAGTATTCTAAAAGAGGACGGACAAGCATAGTGTAGGCAATCTCCTTAGTAGCTCTGTTAAATTTTCTAAGTGTCCTGCCAATAAAACGCAGCCTTTGGTTACCCTTCCCCACAACATTTTCTATGTGTTCTTTTCAATTTAAGTTGTTCGTGATTGTAATACCTAGGTATTTAGTTGAATTTACGGCTTTTAGATTAGACTGATTTATCGTGTAACCGAAGTTCAACGAGTTCCTTTTAGCACTCATCTGGATGATCTGTTATTTAGGGTCAACTGCCACTTTTCGCACCATTCAGATATTTTGGTTCAAATGGCTCTGAGCACTATGGGACTCAACTGCTGAGGCCATTAGTCCCCTAGAACTTAGAACTAGTTAAACCTAACTAACCTAGGGACATCACAAACATCCATGCCCGAGGCAGGATTCGAACCTGCGACCGTAGCGGTCTTGCGGTTCCAGACTGCAGCGCCTTTAACCGCACGGCCACTCCGGCCGGCCTCAGATATTTTTTCTAAATCGTTGTGGAGTTTGTTTTGATCTTCTGATGACTTTATTAGTCGATAAACGACAGCGTCATCTGCAAACAACCGAAGACTGCTGCTCAGATTGTCTCCCAAATCGTTTATAGAGTTAAGGAACAATTACTACGAACTGTAACCTCTCTGACAGAAAATCGCAAATCCAGTCACATAACTGAGGCGATATTCCATGAGCACGTAGTTTCACAACGAGCCGCTGGTGTGGTACAGTGTCAAAAGCCTTCCGGAAATCCAGGAATACGGAATCGATCTGAAATCCCTTGTCAGTAGCACTCAGCACTTCATGTGAATAAAGAGCTAGTTGTGTTTCACGGGAACGATGTTTTCTAAACCCATGTTGACTGTGTGTCAATAGACCGTTTCCTTCGAAGTAATTCATAATGTTCGAACAAAATATATGTTCTAAAATCCTGCTGCATATCGACGTCAACGCTATGGGCCTGTATTTAGTGGATTACTCCTACTATCTTTCTTGAATATTGGTGTGACCTGTGCAACTTTCCAGTCTTTTGGTACGGATCTTTAGTCGAGCGAACGGTTGTATATGATTGTTAAGTATGGAGCCAACGCATCAGCATACTCGGAAAGGAACCTAATTGGTATACAATCTGGACCAGAAGACTAACTTTTTTAAAGTGATTTGAGTTGCTTCACTACTCCGAGGATATTTACTTCTACGTTGCTCATGTTGGCAGCTGTCGGTACCAATCCTTGCCAGGCTGGCTTCGCTGTGTGAATCACCTCCTCATCGTCCTCAAAATGTCTTGACAAATGCAGTCCAACTGCCGAGTCGTAATGCGTCTGTCCTCGCGAATGACATCAGCTCGCTGCATCATGTCAGGTGAGACAGCCGTGGATGGTCTCCCCGACCGCTGCAAATAGTTGAGCTCCGTCGAACCGCCTTCTGATGACCTCACCCTCCGTACCCAGCGACTAACTGTACTTCTGTCGACAGCAGACGCTCCGTAGACTTTGCACACATTTCATTTCTCTGCAGTGAGAAATTCAATGACCACACGTTGCTTGTGACGTACATCACCTACAGACGCCATTTTGACACTGTGCTGCAGCTACGCCATCTGTCGGAAGTGACGGAAACTTGGCGCGCTCACTCAGGAGGCTTCACGTAATATATATTTAACTTTTCGCATTCGTAGCGTTGTTTCCGGCTGAGAAAAAAAATGCGATGCACTACTTTCTGGGAAACCCTCATAATTAAAGTGCATCTACTCACAGAGTTTCAGTGTGGGCTGTAATTATCGTGAGGCAGCGAAACTTGGCAGATATTCTACTGCATTAAGGCAGAACCGATTTACGCTGGGGCCAAATTATTTCCTTTTTGTACTTGTAATGGGTTAGGAATAGAATGGGAGCAGTAAGGGTCAAACAAGTGAGGAAGGCATGATGTTGATTTTATTACTAACCACAAATTAACACAGTCGGCAAGATGCTGTACAGCGCCAGATTTGCTCCTAGTGGCCACAATTGGAACCAATTTTTTCCAGTGTAAATTGGTTCTGCATTGAGGGTTTGGCGTATCTACCAAGTTTCGCTGTCATACGATGATTACAGCCCACACTGGACCTCTGTGAGTAGGTGCAGCTTAATTATAATCACGCAGTATTTATTACTGGTCTCTGAGTACACCAGCACAGCCAGTTCAGTTTTACACAGCTGCTTCTGAAACAATAACAAATACATGGTATTGTATGGAAAAAATCGGCCTTCCTCGGAAGGATAGTCCTAGTACCCACAACTGCTGCCTGTCCCGCCTGTCGGCCAGAGCGGAATTCAAGGAAGGTAACCAGATTCAGTGTGTTATTCTACCTGCAAGAAACGCTTAGAGTGACGTACTTTGGAACGGACGCTGAGTTCCCCTTGGTCACGTTAAAGTGTTCACGCGCAATTTCGAGTAAACAGTTTAGTGTGTGCGGTTCAGAATGTGAGCGTGCCGGCCCATTTCATCTCTCCACTATCGACAGCTTCTAGTTGGCGTCTCACCAGCTGGCGCGCGTTACTCCCTTGTGTGGTTATTGCTGCCCTGGCTAGCCTTCAAAAGCGAGTACTAGACTGGCGTCTGGGGAGCCCTTCGAACAGCACATTTCAAGCAGTTTACGTGTAATCTTCGCTCAGTATAGAGCTAGGGCCAGTGGCAATGCTTGGAGCAACGGGCACGCAGTGCGGGTCGGCGTCGTTTCCGGGTCGTCTTTCACTCTTCTTTGCTAGGACGGGGTAGAAGGCAAAACGTATGGTTCGCCTATGCCGTGCGTATCTGCTTGTTCAGCTCCGTGCACCGACTTCCAATTTCGCAAGCTGTTTGAGCAGATGGTCGTGTTTGTATTCATTGAGTCTTCGTGCACGCCTTGATTATCTGACTCGGTGTGATTTAATGACAATTTAGTGCCCTGTTTGCTCTGTGTGTTTTTTTAAGTGACTTGTGTTAATCTGCTGGCTAGGGTTGTCCCTAAAAATTTGCCTTGGTTATTGTTGTAACGGCGATTTGTGTTACTATGTAATGTGCCCAGCTTTCACGCTTACCCGGCCGGGGTGGCCTAGCGGTTCTAGGCACTACAATCTGGAGCCGCGCGACTGCTACGGTCGCAAGTTCGAATCCTGCCTCGGGCATGGATGTGTGTGATGTCCTTAGGTTAGTTAGGTTTAAGTAGTTCTAAGTTCTAGGAGACTGATGACCTCAGAAGTTAAGTCCCATAGTGCTCAGAGCCATTTCAACCATTTTTCACGCTTAATTACACCAAGGGCCTATGAATTATCTACGTTTTTTTATTTTGCGTTTTTTATGCGAGAGAACAAACTGTTTTTGAATTTTAATATTTGTTTTGACAATATTTTAGAAGCTGATAATATTATTATTATTATTATTATTATTATTATTATTATTATCCAGCACTTTAAGTCTTGTTTCCTATGATCTCCAGCTAATGGCAAGACCGTAGTGAGTTGTCATTTATATTCCTCCCTTCACAGTAGCTTTTGAGCAGTTCTCTTTTAACCTTACACTATTATCTTGGCCTGTTTCCTATGGCGTATCGTCTTAATTGAAAAGGTTCTATACGTCCAATCGTGTTTAAAGAGTAACTTTCAGTTGTAGTGTAATTCAGTTGATAGCACCAAATAAGTTGTAGGGATAGCAGTCCCTGTTAGATGCTTCTTGCAGCGTTGGCCTGGTTTGCTTGCAGCCTTGTGGAGGCTCTCGAGCTTTTCCTAGTGCGTGATGATGATGATGTTTGGTTTCTGGGGTGCTCAACTGCGCGGTTATCAGCGCCCGTACAAATTCTCAACCTTTGCTCAGTCCAAACTCGCCACTTTCATGAATGATGATGAAATGATGAGGACAACACAACCCAGTCAACTCGAGACAGGTGAAAATCCCTGACCCTTCCTAGTGCAACTTCCTATTTGTCTGCGGTCTCGTGTCCCTACTGTCTGTGCTCATAATGAGTACCTTACGTTATCTGGCTTGCACTGTGCATGAAATTTTGCTGTCGGTCGAGAGGCCCTTAACTGATTCATTGGCTTCGCTCAGTGAAATTTCCCTTCAATGTAATTGTTCTGTTTTATACATATTGTAACCTTTTTCTAAATGTTATTTTAAATTATTTGGTGTAAACAACTTGGGTAAGCTGTAAAGGCGAAATGTTATGTCTTATTAAGTAGTAAATATTTATCCTTTAGTGGCCTGCCTAATATCTTGGTTTTGAGCTCGCCTACAGGAATTTTTTTTAGGCCATTATTGAATCTTTTTTAGGGCCGTGAAAAACTGCGTTATTCACATTTTCAACGCCAGCCGGAGTGGCTGAGAGGTTCTAGGCGCTACAGTCTGGAACCGCGCGACCACTACGGTCGCAGCTTCGAATCCTGCCTGGGGCATGGATGTTTGTGATGTCCTTAGGTTAGTTAGGTTTAATTAGTTCTAAGTTCTAGGGGACTGATGACCTCAGAAGTTAAGTCCCATATTGCTTAGAGCCATTTGAACCACATTTTCAACGCCTTTGAAGTGTGTAAATTTAACATGGTAGACTAACTTGTAAGTTTCCTAAAGGGGATCTGTTGTTACTCTGAAAAATAAATGTCTGTCGTCAAAAAGAGAAGTTAGTTAAAGGAGTCACTTTCCTGATTCTGGTAAAACCCGATCAATATCTTTGACGGATTTGGATAGCGATATCGGTATCAAGCCACCAGCAGAGTTTTAGGATTTCACGGTCTCACTGCGGTCGGTGTGGACTTGGCGTGAGTTGGTAAGACACTCTCATACAATAGGCAATGAGTAAAAAGAGTGCGCATTCCTCGGCCAATTGTGTTTACGTTTCTCAAGCTTTGTGGTCGTCGACGTCACTATTCACACACTGTGACATGCCTGTTTTAGGATATTCACTTGGTTTGTTACACAGGTTTTGCTGGTACGCCGAAGACAGCTTTTTGGCTTCATATCTGACTTCCTTTCGGTTTGTCCTTTCGGAAATGTGGAAGGCTAATCGGCGTCCACTCAGTCTTTTTCCGTCACTTACCGCGTTCCTGAGAGACCGCACTGCGGTGCTCCGCCACTGAGATAGCGCGTTACGAAAGTGGCGACAAGGCTGACTCCTGCATTCAAAATAGATCATAACGATCGATCAACACTTTCAGCAATGAATGTGGTCGCGACACCAAGTACAGCAGGAGCAGGTGCAGGAGCTGATCAAGCAGAATGCGGAGCTGATCAGAAATTTCGGAGGATAGCTTACGGGTCCAGCACCTGTGCGGCAATATTTCAAGATGCTGTAGAGAGGTGGGAAAATTACCTGCGCAGACTTAACGCTGATCAGCCAGAACATTATGGTCACCGACCTGCTACCGATATATACTGTAGTGTAACGACGTAAGTTTTGTATAAATGATTTTCTTTTGACATATGACCATGTGCAGACTTCGTCACCTACGTCAGTTACAACACACTTCAAAATTATTTAAATTCTTTTTAAATTG
The DNA here is from genome assembly GCF_023864345.2 of Schistocerca serialis cubense. Lineage (NCBI taxonomy): Eukaryota > Metazoa > Arthropoda > Insecta > Orthoptera > Acrididae > Schistocerca > Schistocerca serialis. The sequence goes on along the minus strand of NC_064639.1, from coordinate 148,875,303 downwards.
TCTCTGAATGGTTCTTGAACGAAACTGTAAAACATCATCATTTGAGTCGTATGCGCAGAATTACGTCACTCAGTCCAATTGGTTTACGCAAACTTTTTTCAATTTAGATGTCGTTTGTTTCTTCTCAGACATTATATTAATGCAAGTTATCTGCTTTGATAAATATTAAAACCACATTGAATAAACTTTCGAGACTCAAACTCGCGATGAACGTTGTCAAAAATTAATAATCTTGTCAAATAAATTGGTAATTCATTGACATAATTCTTCATAAATAAATTCTCGGAACACGTATTTCAACATTAGTAACATCCACTAGTTTAATATCTTCCTACATATAGACGTGAACCTGTGCCTTGACAAGATAGGACTGAACATTTACAACAAGATTAACTTTCTATGACGTCATTGTTGTGGAAACATTACAAATTCTTATTTTTTCAGTTTTTAGAAGCACGACGCAACAACTCGGTTTCAGGATCTTCTGTTGCTCTCTGGCTGTCGACCCGCAACGTATAGTGGCCAGCAATTTTCTCTCTGGCCCCGGCAGTGAAGATGCTGTCTCCGTTCGTTGCGCCGCCCTCTCCGTACATGAAACATAAAAAATAAATACAAAACTTTAGATAATTCACAACACTTACAAATATTACAAAATACATACACAAAACACTAAATTAAACTTATATTCACCTGCAAAGTGGGCTGACACTGGTGGATGGGTGACGCTTCAATTTCGCGTCCCACTACAATACCCGTTCAGGCGATAACAGCGTCACCTGGCGAGAAATGACTGTTAGTCAGACACACCCACGGTGCATGTAGTATCAGTGAGGGTGCTGTCCGTGTATAGATGGGGAAGGCGTGCCATCTATCTGATCTGACCTAGGACAGATTGAGACATTACAAATGTCGGATGTCGTAGACTGAGCTGACTAGAAAAACTTGACAGGTGGCGAACTGTGGCTGAATTAACATCAGACTTTAATGCTGGATGGAGTAGAAGTGTGTCTGAACACACAGTGCATCGAATAAACCTAATGGTGGGCCTCCGCAGCCGATGACTCATACAAGTACCAATATTAACACCACGACATCGGCATGTACGGCTCAAGTGGCCACCTGACCATCGGCACTCGACGTCGGAGCAGTGATACAGCGTTGCATGTTCTGATGTACCCCGATGCCTTCTTCTTCATGCCGATGGGAGAGCGCGAATCAGTCGTCTTCCAGGGGAACACAACTGTACTGAAGGACGGAGACAAGCTGGCGGCGGCTCCATTATGCCCTGGGAAGTGTTCACGAGTGCATCTTTGGGTCCACTGGAGCTCGTGCAATGCTCCACGAGGGCCAAGGAGTATCATACGCAGTTTATATACCACGTACACCACTTCATGGCGATCATGTTTCCCATCGGCAGCGGCACATTTCAGCAAGATAATGCGTCATGTCACAGCGTCAGGAGTGTCATGGAGTGGCTCCTCGAACACAGTCGCACGTTCCAATTTATGTGCTGACCCCCTCCCCAACTCGCCAGACCTGAACCCGATCGAACACGTCTGGGATTTGATTGAACGTGATGTCAGAGCTCCTCGGAATTTACGGGAATTAAGTGACTTGTGTGAGCAGATGTGTTGCCAACTCTCTCCAGCGACCTACTAAGGCCTCATTGTTTCCATGCTGCTGTTATCCGCGCCAAAGGTGGACACACTGGCTATTGCGTAGGTGGTCTTAATGTTCTGGCCTGTCACTGTATGCTGTATTGCAAAGCAGGAAACATACCAGATACTATGTCCAGGCTATTCCGTTGCTTAGCAGTAGTAGTAGCAGCTTCTATGAAACCGTGCGAAAGCTTCATCTGCAGACGGACGCTGAAGCATTGGAATTTACTGAATTCTGCAGTCTGTTTAGTAAGCATTTCTGCCATCAGACCTATACTGCGGGTGAGCGACTGCAGTTGAACCAGTATGTGAGAATAGTGATTAGTCTTATGTACTATGAATAGCGGATTTGCAACGCTTCGCCTGCAAATGCAAGTTTCAATGTATGGACTGTGGGGACTCATACACGATTCTTTAATCAGTGGCGTAGATGTCAGATTAACACAAAATAAGGAGGCCCAGTCAGTGGCTTTGGTATCATCAGATCCCGAACTAAGCACAATCGCGAATATTGTCAACATGTTTGAGATGACGGTAGCATGCATTTTCAGATAGTTGGCAAACAGCGTGCCGACAAGTTAGTCCTCTGCATGATGCTCAGGTTATAAGTCCTATGCAAGGAAACACTTCTTGCTCCCAAGTAGATTTCATTGGACGTAGTAAACACATGCAACATCGCCGGGCATCTCGACACAGATCACGTTCTTTAGATAGTAGGAAATGTTCCCCTGTTCCCCTCAGTATCAGATTCATTCCCACTGATACCTAAATCCTGTCTGCACTGTTGCACCCACAACGAATTTCGCTTGTGCCCAAATATTTTTGACACACGCTACGTCTGTGGCAATCGAGAACACTTAGCAGCAGTGCGTCTGGGCAGGGAAACAGCACTGTGGGCGGAAGTGCAGGTATTCTCCAGTCCACAGGAGGCAGCAGAAACTGACCAAGCGTCGGTGTTCGCCTTTACCCCTGTGTGAGCAGAACATGGCCCAGTGCCTGTCGAGCTCCTGATTGAGTTGATTTCTATGGTACTCCTCTCCAAGCTCTTCATCGCACAGCAGTTCTCGCAACCTACGTCCTCAATAATTTGTTGGATTTATTCCAATTTCCGTCTTCCTCTACAGTTTTTACTCTCTACAGCTCCCTCTAGTACCTTGGAAGCCATTCCTTGACGTCTTAACACATGTCCTATAATCCTGTCCCTTCTTCTTGTCAGTATTACCTATATATTCCTTTCCTCTCCAATTCTGCGAAGAACCTCCTCATTCCCTGCCTTACCAGCCCACCTAATATTCAACATTCTTCTGTAGCACCACAACTCAAGTGCTTCGACCTTGTATTTTTTTGGTTTTCCCAATGTTTTACTACGATGCCATGACCTGTTCCAAACGCACATTGTAAAGTTCCTTCCTCAAATTAAGGCCCATGTTTGATACTTGTAGACTTCCCTTGGCCAGGAATTTCTTTTTTGACAGAGCCCGTCTGCTTTTAATGTCCTCCTTCCTCCGTTCGTCATAGATAATATTGGTGCCTACACAGCAGGATTCCTTCACTTCATCTACTTATTAATCACAAATCCTGATGTTAAGATTCTCGCTGTTCTCACTTCTTCTGCTTCTCATGACTTTTGTCTTTCTTCGATTTATTCTCAGTCCGTATACTGTACTCGTTAGGCTTCATATCATTCAGCAGATCCTCTAATTCTACTTTAACAGTTTCCTCAGCTAATCTTATCGTTCATATCCATTCACCCTGAATTTTGATTCCACTCTTGATCCTTAGTTTTATTTCCATCAGTGTATAGATTGAACAGTAGTGGAGAAAGAATACTTCCCTGTCTTATTCCATTTTTAATCCGAGCACTTATTCTTATTGTTCCCTATTGGTTCTTGTACATATTGTATATTACCCGCCTTTCCCTATAGCTTACCCCTATTTTTGTCAGAATTTCGAACATTTTGCACCATATTACATTTTCGATCGCTTTTTCCAGGTCGACAAGTCCTATGAGCGTGTCTTGATTTTTCTTCAATCTTGCTTCCATTATGAACCGCAACGTCAGAACTACCTCTGTGGTGCCTTTCCTAAAGCCAAACTGATCGTCATCTAACCCTCAATTTTCATTTTGTTTCTTCTGTATATTATTCTTGTCCACAACTTGGATGCATGACCTGGTAAGTTGACTGTGCGATAATAGTCGCTCTTGCCGGCTCTTGGTATCCTCATAATTTTGTGGATGATGTTTTTCCAAAAGTCTGATGGTATATCGCCAGTTTCATATATCCTACACACCAGTGTAATAGTCGTTTTGTTGCCACTTTTCCCAAAGATTTTAGTAATCCCGACAGAATGTTATCGGTCCCTTCTGTCTTATTTGATCTTAAATCTTCCAAAGCTCTTTTAAATTCTGATTCTAATACTTGATCTCCAATCTCTTCCTTGTCGACTGCTGTTTCTTCTTCTACTACATCATCAGACAAGTCTTCCCCTAGTAGAGGCATTCAATGTATTATTTCCACCTATCTGCTCTTTCCTCTAATGTAACAGTGAAATTCCCATTGAATTGTTTGTGGTTTAACCGAAGGCTGGTTATGCTGCCCTACCGACAATCATTTATTTTTCAGTTTCTTCACTTTCTCATGCATCCATTTCGTCTTAGCTTCCCTGCGCTTCCTCTTTATTCATCCTTCGGCGACTTGTATTTCTGTACTCCTGAATTTCTCTGATCGTTTTTGTACTTCGTCGATCAGCTGAAGTATTTCTCCTGTTGCCCATGGTTTCTTTGGCGCCTATGTTTTTCTTCCCTATTTCTGTGATTGCCCTTTACAGAGATGTCCATTCCTCTTCAAGCGAACCACCTATTGAGCTATCCATTATTGCAGTATCTATAGCCTCAGAGAATGTCATCATTCCTTAGTACTTACGTATCACACTTTTCATGTTGCTTCTTCTTGACTAATCTCTTAATCTTCAGTCTGCTCTTCATCACTATTACATCGTGATCTTGAGTCTACATCTGCTCCTGGGTACGCAATACAATTCAGTACCTGATTTCGGAATCTCTTCCTGAGCATGATGTAATCTAACTGAAATCTTCCCGTATCACCCGGTCTTTTCCTAGTATACCTCCTCCTCTTGTGAGTATCGAAAAGAGTATTCCGTATTACAAGCTGAAATTTATTACAGAACTCAATTAGTCTTTGTCTTCTCCCATTTCTTGCCCCAAACCCGTATTCTCCTGTAACCATTTCTTATATCCCTTCCGCTGCAACTTGCAACTGTATTCCAGTCCTCCATGATTATTAGATTTTCGTCTCCATTTACGTACTGTATTACCCTCTCACCATCCGCATATACTTTCTGTTTCTTTTCATCTTCAGTTTGCGACGTCGGCATGTATACAGTGTGTTTACTGTAAGACGGCAGAGTTGCGAGGGGAGTGCGGGGAGAGGAGGAAGCAAGCATTGGCTGGCGACGGGAGCGCAGCCGTTGGGGGGGAGGGGGGGGGGACAAGGCACGCCTACCAGTTGCAGTGCTGGCACTACAAATTGCGCGTCATGCTTACACGAAAGCAGACGAAAGGCTTGGAAGTAAAACTCGCTTTAAATGTTGTTCGGAACGAAACTGAAAGCGTCATATAAATGAATGTATGTATGTTTGTCTACTATGCGCTCACAAACCATTCATCCGACTGCAATGAAACTTTGGTGAGTTGTTCTCCGAACTGGAAGCAGTGTTCGCAGGCTCGGCACAATCTTCCGCACTGAATAAAATTCCGCTGTCGTGTCGCGAATGACGTGCTGGTTGAAATAATCGATCATTACTTCGGTTTATCCACTTCTTTTCCTAAGTTAAAAGAGAGAGAAAGATTTATAAGAAAATTCCTTCTACACTGCATGTATTTTTTTGAATTTGGAAATGTACTGTAATATGAATGTGTTTCGACATAATACAGTAACCAGTGGTGTTTCCATACAAAGCAATACGGTGGCAAGGAAAAATGAAATATAAGGTAATTCGGACGAAGTAGGGGGCTCCTTCAAAGTGATCGCGAACAAAATATCTGAAATGTAAACTCACCTTTTCTTGCCAGGCATTTGTGGTGATACTGAATCTTCCAATGCTACGCATGCTTTGTCCTGTATATGTAGCAGCTCTCACAGAAGATTTGTAAATGGGGTGAAGCTATTTTTTGTGCTCCCTTTTCCTTTCGCAGTATTCAATCACATGCAATATAATTTTGCGAGCATCGCTACGTAATATTGGTTTCCTTCTAACCGTAGGCCTACCGGTAGGGGTTGTTGGCGACTCCCGAGATGGGCCAACAACTGCCTCTTCACTCATTTTGATAATGTTTAGCACAACTGTACAATAAAAACACGCAGAACAGTACAGCGCAAAACAATAACGAAGCAGACGACAATGGCTACCTTGTACAACACAGTCAGCTACGTAATGTTGGTAGCAGTCGAAACTGCGTGCCTACCGAAGCCTCCCGACGTTTACCGACTTCTACCGATTCAGGACTAGGGAGAGATCTGCCATCTAAAAGTTTACAAACTGTACCTAACCATTGTTGCTGGTGGTGGCTTGCTATCGATCCTTGTAAGAACACTGAACTGTTCACAGTAACATGCTCTCTGCCCCACCTTCCTATTCATAACGAATCCTACTTCCGTTATACCATTTTCTGCTGCTGTTGATATTACCCTATACTCATCTGACCAGAAATCCTTGTCTTCTTTCCATTTCACTACACTGGCCCCCACTATACCTAGATTGAGACTTAACATTTCCCTTTTCAGATTCTCTAGCTTCCTCAACAGGTTCGAACTTCTGACATTCCACACTCCAACTCCTATAACGTTATCCTTTGATTTCTTATTGAACCATTTCTTAGGGTCACCCTTGGCAGTGCACTCCGGGAGATCTTAATCGGGGACTATTTCGGAATCTTTTCCCAATGGAGAGATCTTCATGGCGGTTTTTCAACTTTAGCCCACATTTCCTATGGATATACATTATATGTCATTAATGCAGTGGTTTCCGTAGCCTTCTGCATCCTTATGCCGTTGATCATTGCTGACTTTTCCGCCTTGAGGGGCAAGAGAGTGCCCTGAACCTCTGCCCGCTCCTCCGACCTTTTTGACAAGGCCGTTGGTAGAATGGAGAGTGACTTCTTATGCCGGAAGTCATCGGCCGCAAGTATTGATGATTTTTATTCAGAATTTAAGCTGTAGCAGGGTTCAAACGTCGGTCCGAAGACAATTAAATTTCTAATTAAAGACGCTACCCCTAGACCACGGGTGCTATCCCTGTATTTCACATAGTTGACAAAACATGCCTTTGCGAAGGCAAATTTCTGTATGGACCAAAAACAAGAATGTGGAACGGCAAGTGACTTCGTTGATCGTAAGTTCGCTGTCGGCTACTCATATTCTTAGTTGAAATACGTTAGTCGCATTTGGTTTCCAAGTATTGAATGAGGTGATCCTGGTATCCAGCTCAGTGGCGTTCCAGGATTTAGAGTTTGTTGTTATAAGCCAAAATTTTATCCTGGACGGCAGTTCCGTTCACAACGCATGGCGCAGTACAGGCCATGTTACAGAGATCACAGGACTCGGGAGTCATTGCGCCAAACTCAACTAGCCAGTAAGCGAAGAAAGCAAATTGCCCCATCAGAATTTGCTGTGACTTTAAGGTCGTGATTAACGCACAAAGTAAGCTCGACATTTACGCAGTCTCTTGGCCAAAGGAACTTTTAGTAAAGTGAGCATGGAAGCAGTGTTTTTCGTAGACTGACCTGGAGGATGCGCACTTACAGTTACCTCTAGACGCAGGATGCATACTTGCCGTTACCTGCCTCTAGACCCAAACACCCTGAAAATCCTGGTACGAGATACTCCATGCGCTTGAAGGACACCTGAGGTCGGCCCCATACACAGGGACATTCGCACCTTGCAAGATTGTAATCGACGTATCACGATAAAGGGTTGGAGCCATTCTCTCTCATAAGAGTGCCCTTCGGCAACCAATTGCAGGCACAAGAAATTTATTCAAAAATTGAGACGAAGACGTTGGCCATTGTGTTGTTGCCGTCTAGAAACTGGTTTGATGCAGCTCTTCGTACTTCTCTACCCTGTGCAAGCCTCTTGATCTCCGAATAACTACTACAACCTACATCCTTCGGAATCTGCTTATTCTACTCATATATTAGTCTCCCTCTACGATTTTTACCCGCTCCCCCACAAACATACTCTCTTTCCTCCAGTACCAAATCGGTGATCCCTTGATGTCTCAGAATGTGTCTTACCAACCGATTCCTTCTTTTAGTATGATTGTGCCGTAAATTACTCTTCTCCCCATTTCTATTCAGTACCCCCTAATTAATTACATGATCTACCCATCTGATCTTCAGCGTTCTTCTGTAGCACCACATTTCAAAAGCTTCTGTTCTCTTGTGTACGACGTTAAAAAGTTTTGCAGTCTCCTATGCGGGAATAAGTTTCACTTACTTAGAGGCAACACACCCCTCTTATTCACATTTTGGTCTCTATTCTCGTCTTCCAGACAAAACGGCGCAGTATTTATGAAGTTTGCCTCTGTTCTTAAGTAGTTTCCATTATGATACTTACGACCTACTGCACAGCATGCAAACGCCGATGTATAATTTCTCATCCCTATAGGTCCTGACGTCGAGTTTGACCGTCTGGAAGAAATGTGTTGTGCCGTAGACGAGGCTATGCACTACACCTTGTAAGATTTCGCACTTTCTGGAGCCCTTTCTGGGTAGAATTGTGTCTAGGGGACTTATGACCACAGCAGTTGACTCCCATAGTGCTCAGAGCCATTTGAACCATTTTTGAACGTTGTCAAAATTAATGATCTTGTCAAATAGATTATTAATTCATTCACATAATTCTTCATAAATAAATTCTCGGAACACGTATAGTAGTATACACTACTTTATTATCTTCATACATATAGACGTGAACCTGAGCCTTGACAAGATAGGACTGAACACTTACACATGATTAAACTTTCTATGACGTCATTGTTGTACAAAACATTAAAAAATCACAATTTTTCAGTTTTTAGAAGCACGACGCAACAACTCGGTTTCAGGGTCTTCTGTTGCTCTTTGGCTGTCGACCCGCGACGTATAGTGGCCAGCAATTTTCTCTCTGGTCCCGGCAACGAAGATGCTGTCTTCGTTCGTTGCGCCGCCCTCTCCGTACATGAAACATAAAAAATAAATACAAACTTTAGACAATTCACAGCCATTACAAAAATTATAAAAAATACAAAAACAAAAACTAAATCAAACCTATATTCACCTGCAAACTGGGCTGACACTGGTGTAGGGGTGACGCTTCAATTTCGCGTCCCACTACACCGGACAGGGCGGAAAGGTTTAGGGTTCCGGCACGAGGCGTGGTGTTGGGCTTTTCTCGTCACGCAGTGCATGTTGAGAAGAAGAGCTTGCCAGAGCGTGGCTTGCGTTAACCATTCGCCTGGGCACATGGTGTGTGTTCGACTGAAACAGGTGCAACTGTGTGCTTATGCATATTTGTTAATGGTTAACTAATGTTGTCTTCAGTGACGAGTCTATGTCAAAGTTACGTCACACGTGACATGATAACGGGGCTTGGGCTTTCCATCTTAGTTTCCTACCACTTGATGACGGATCTGCAGCTATACCAAAGGAAATCCGGTGAACTAGTCATTATTGAATGATGGTATATCTAAAATTGTTGTAACCTTGGTGATTAAGTACCAAAATTTATTTTATTTTATTCTTTTACGTAATTTGAATGTGCAATCGAAGATGTGCTGTTGTAGTTGATTTATGTTTCAGTTGGGCGGAGCGCAGTGTATTTCCGCCGGTAGGGTGGCACTTGACACCGGGGCTTGACTATTTGGCCGTTGCCAGTGGAACTGTGTTTCGTTAGAGCGGGCTCCATGTTGCTGGCCTTCTGCCTCAATCTCGTTCTTAAGTTAAGTATTGCTGTTCTCTTCGTTCCTGGCTCTGTCCGGTCGTTAAGCTTTGTAGCTAGTTCTTCCGCCGCCTCGGCTGATGCACCTTTCGCTCGAAATATGAATTTAAATTTGTAAAACAGAGTCACTCTGTACTTAGTGACCGATCAGATTGCTGGAGGCTCGTCCTTATTAATTCTGTATTCCCTTATCTGCCATTCCTATCATATTTCTGCCTTGTACGCTGATCGTGAAGTTTAATTCTTAGAAGGGAGGGTTTCGTGTGCGCATGTGCTCAGGAAATGTCCAGATACCGAGGTGCTGCTTTTTATTAATTTTTTGTTATTTAATTGGTGCCTACCTGTACTGGCATCAACTGGATTATTCCTGTGCCAGAAGTTCGTATGCCCGGTGTCTTCATTGCTGAGCGTTCAAGTTGCCTTATTGTTACTTGTGTGCTTTATGTTATGACTTAATGTTATACCTTGATATGAATTTATATTGCAAAAGAGAAGTCATTGTAGAGCATAGTCTTTCTGATTCAGATTGTATTAACAATTTACACCAACAGAAATTTTCTTAATGTTTTATGCAACTTTTATTTTGCTTGTTAAATTGACCGATTTCATTGTATTTAAATTGTGCAATCTAATAAACACTGTTTAGCACAAGCTGTGTGTGTTTGGTAATTAAGGCCCTGCTGCTTCTTGTCGTATTATTGGACGCAAATAGCGTGATCCAGAATCTCAGTGTAATGGCAGGGGTTGGCGGGCAGAAATCACGGACTGAGCCAATCGCGACGGTGGTAACTAACGCCCGTGTCTTACGTGGTGACTGGCCATTCTTACACGGACATCGAATATGATTCTAAAGGACAATCTCTGGTCAGTCATGGACTGGCGAAGTCTTTCATCTGAGGGAGCACCTCGGAGCTACGCCGCGGGGAACCAGCGTTGAGCCGTCTCCATAGCTTAAAGGCCACAGGTTAGAGGCCAGCGAAGGGTCGACTGCAAGTATGATGCTTTTCTTACTGAGCCGGAGTCGACGGATGATCTGGTAGGCAGCCGTAGCAGTATTCCTCAAGCATGCCAAACAACGTGATGCACTTCATACTTCTGACCTAGTTCAAGCGACCCCGAGAGCAGTGGTCGCTATTATTCACATTTGTAAATTATCCCTCCACACTCCTAATAAAAACGTTGATCCAGCGTTAAATCTATTTCTGGCTCGTAGGGCTGGAGACGATACAAGATGACGAACTTAACGATGCGAAGATGAGAGTAACTAGAGCAATGAGAGAAGCGTTCCATTACTTTGAAAGTAAAACTTTGTCAACCGATCTGAGTAAAGCACTAAGAGGCTTTGGTCACATGTAAAATCAGTCAGTGGATCAAAATTCATCTGTTCATTCACTCAGTGACCATACTAGCACCGGAATGGAAAATAACAAGAGAGAAGGCCGAAATATTGAATTCAGCCTTCCGAAATTGTTTTACCGTGGAAGCTTGTAACACGGTCCCTCCTTTCAATGGTCGTACGAACTTCTGAATGTGCAGACATTGACATAACCGATCGTGGAACAGAAAAACAACCACAATCGTTTAGTAGTGGGAAAACGTCAGGTCCAGGTAAGATACCTATAAGATTCTACAAAGAATTTACGAAAGAACCTGCTCGGCTTCTAGCAGTGAATTATCATAAATTGCCTCAGCAACGAAGGGTAGCTAGTGACTGGAAGAAACGACAGGTCATTCCAGGTTTTAAGGAGCACTGTAGGACAGATGCACAAAATTAGACATACATCGATGACGTCAGTCTTTTGTAGAATTGGTACATGTTCTATGCCCAAGAATTATGACGTTTTTGGAGACTAAAAGTCTCTTCTGTAAAGATCAACATGGATTCTGCAAGCAGAGATCTTGCGAAACTCAGCTCGCTCTGTTCTTCCATGAGATTCAGAGCACAGTAGCCAACGGCGCACAGTTTGATGCCTTGTTCTTTGTCTTCAGGAAGGTATTTGACACCGTCCCGCACTGCCTTTTAGTGAAAATAATAAGAGCTTAATGAGTATCGGAGCAGATTTGAGACTGGATTCAAGACTTTCTTGCACACAGAACTCAACACGTCGCTCTTAACGGAACAAAGTCGATAGATGTAAAGGTAAATTCCGTAGCAGGCCAAGGCACCGTTCGTGTTCACATGATATATAAATGATCCAATAGAAAGCGTCGGATGCTCTTTACGGCTGTTCGCAGACAATGCGGTTGTCTATAACAAAGTAGCAACGCCAGAAGATAATAACGATTTGCAGGATGACCTCCAGAGAATTGATGAATGGTGCAGGCTTTTGCAGTTGACCCTGACCGTAAATAAACATAACATATAGCGCATACATAGGAAAAGAAATCCACTACTGCACAGGTGCACTATTGATAGTAAACCGTTGTCAAACAGTAACTGCCGTAAAATATCTAGGAGTAACTATCAAGAGCGACCTTAAGTGGAATGACGACATAAAACGAATAGTGAGAAAAGCAGATGCCAGGCTGACATTCACAGAAAGAATCCTAAGGAAATGTAACTGATCAACGAATAAAGCGGCTTACAAGGTTCTTCTTCGACCGACTGTTGAGTATTGTTCATCTGTCTGGGATCCGTACCACCTAGGACTGATAGAAGAAGATCCAACGAAGAACGGCGCGTTTTATCGCGGGATCTTAAAAGTCAGCTCGAGAGAGTTACGGAGATGCTCAGCAAAGTCCATTGGAAGACGTTACAAGAGAGTCGTTGCGCATCAAGGAGAGATTTACTATTGAAATTTCGAAAGAGCACTTTGCAGTAAGAGGCGGACAATATATTGCGTGCCCCCACAAACGTCTCGCTTAATGCCCACGACGACAAAATTCGAGAAATTAGAGTCAATACAAAGGCTTACCGACAGTCATTCTTATCATTCTTACCACGGTCTATTCGCGAATGGAACAGGGTTGGAGGGCTCAGAGCTCTTTTTTTTTTTTTTTTTTTTTTTTTTTTTTTTTTTTTTTTTTTTTTTTTTTTTTCCATCTGACTGGTTTGATGCGCCCCGCTACGAATTCCTCTCCTGTGCCAACCTCTTCACCTGCATGTCAGAGTAGCTCTTGCAACCTACGTCCTCAATTATTTGCTGGCTGTATTGCAATCTCTGTCTTCCTCTACAGTTTTTGCCCTCTACAGCTCCCTCTAGTACCATGGAAGTCATTCCCTCATGTCTTAGCAGATGTCCTATCATCCTGTCCCTTCTCCTTATCAGTGTTTTCCACATATTCCTTTCCTCTCCGATTCTGCGTAGAACCTCCTCAATCCTTACCTTACCAGACCACCTAATTTTCAGCATTCGTCTGTAGCACCACATCTCAAATGCTTCGATTTTCCTCTTTTCCCGTTTTCCCACAGTCCGTGTTTCACTACCATACAATGCTGTGCTGCAAACGTACATTCTCAGGAATTTCTTCCTCAGATTAAGGCCTGTTTGATACTAGTAGACTTCTCATGGCCATAAATGCTCTTTTGCCAGCCCTAGTGTGATTTTGATGTCTTCCGTTAGTGATACAAAAGTACTGTCCACCACCTTTAGACGGCTTCCAGAGTAAGATGTAGATGTAGGTCAATCTCAAGGTCAATATTATTCTCTCTTTAAGTAAACAGTTACCGAAGAAAAATGGTCACAAAGTCTGTGCATTTCAGATCAACAAACTAGTTGCCAAGTGGAGTACGCGAAATAAACACACACACACACACACACACACACACACACAAATCCAGACTAATCGGCTATATTTTAATGCCATCTTATAACAATAATTCCATTAACCATTTATAAATATTTATATTCATTTTTGTGAAGAGCATCCACAAATTGAAGAAAAGTAAGTATTTCATTTCAAATAGTTCGGGAAGTAGCCAGTCTCATTTCTTCCTGTGTCTAGGACAGGCTAAGTACACACGTGGTAAACATCTTGGATCTCACCGTAATGACAGTGCGATGTCGGTATGACTTGAATTCAGTGGAGGTGCTGTTAGAAGTGGCAGTGATTGAATTTCAGTTTGACAGTGATTATTACGAATAATCTTTTGCTCACTCTGCCATTGTAGTTCCGTTTTAAGTCCCACTTTTCAGCGTACCTTGCTCATTCCAATTTTTCTTTGGTCTTCAGTCTACGTTGATGCGTGCTGAAACTAATTCCTCTTTTGCGCCAAAATTTCAGAGTAGAACTTGTACATTAAGTTCTTAATTACTTCTTGGAAATAATTCAATCTCTGTCCTCCCCTACGATTTTTACGTTCTACAACTACATTTAGTACCATGGAAGTTATATCCTGCGCATTCTTCTTTTCAGTGTCTTCCATCTGTTCCAAGTCTAAGCAATCTAAGCACTTTTGGAAAAGCGTATGGGAGGGCAGCAACAATAGGTACGGCAGTTAATGGAGCCTGGCCAGTGGACAAAGATGTCTTTAAGGATCACCACTTTCCTGTCTGTAGTGGAGTTCATTCTGATCCATCCAATGAAGAGCTACCAGGACAGATAGGGACAACATCACCAGCACCAACATTGGTGGAAGAGGCGTTAGGATCAACACCATGCTTAGAAACCTCAGAAAGACCACGAACAACTGCATCATGCTTAGAAACCAGCAAGACCACCAACAGCCGCACAGGACATCGAAAAAATACTGCTGGACCAAGTCTTTAGGCTGTTCCTTTAGCAAACATTTTTCCTATTCCCAAAGCTAATACGTCACTGAAGCTCAGGTTAAGAAAAGGCACACAATAAGATTTAATACCGGCATGTTCTCCATACAAGGATCAATTAGGGCATATTGCTAACCTAAAGAGAAAACTGCCTATAGCGAGTCAAACGAAACAATTGAGAAGCACCAGCACCAGTGATTCGTTTTGTGCACTGTGTCAAAATCGATCAGTAGAAGTCATGATTCAGTGCATGGCACGTAGAAGTACTGCATGAAAACTACTCTGGAGTTAGGAAGAAGACTAAAAGATGCTTTTGTTTTAATTGCAGATAGGCTATATCTGTGTGCTATGGAAAAGTGTTTGATCTGGCTGATAGTTTGTCCACAATTATAACCAACGTCAATAATTTGAGGTAAACTAAATTCAAATTTGCCAACAGTGTCAGATTAGACGACCTATTTAAGGAGAGACCGCTGTGATATTAACATTATAGGGGTTACAATAGAAGCAACGCGGCAAACAGCTGCGAATAACCTACTAACAGAGCTATTAAGCCGCTTTTACTCTGATAAATTGTGTCAACGACGAAGGGCAGCCAATATTGGATCCTGTAATTAATGAACAGCAGTGCGAGAGTTCAAAAGAACATTTGCTGCGTAATCGACCATCCAGCGAAAGGCGAATCAATTTGCTGCAACCCGCCGCCTTCCATATTTACCGAGTGAAATTGATATTCGGCTCCGACCACGGGAATGTGTGTAGAGCATGTACCCGTTTAGCACTCTGAGCTAATCCAACAAATGGCATCACACGTACTGAATTTGCTAACAATTTCTCTCTAAAGCTTATCTCACAGTACACAAACACTAGAGAAGCGATTTATCCAGGAGTTGCGAACAAAGTGTGATGCAATTTTTGCACCTTCCAGACTATCTGTATTTGTTAACTAATAGTTTTACTTTTCTACTGAAAAATATTGATCCCGCCCGTATACGTAACTCCTGCTCGCTATACACTGAGTAGCCAAAGCATTATGCCGAGAGAGGTGGCGCAGTGGTTAGCACACTGGACTCGCATTCGGGAGGACGACGGTTCAGCCCCGCGTCCGGCCATCCTGATTAGGTTTTTCATGATTTACTTAAATCGCTTCAGGCAAATGCTAGGATGGTTCCTTTGAAATGTCACGGCCCGATTTCCTTCCCCATCTTTCCCTAATCCAATGAGACCGATGACCTCGCTATTTGTCTCCTCCCCCACATCAACCCAACGCAACCACCTCCTTAATACCCTGTTTGTCCGTCTTTGGAATGAAATACATCACTGATTCTGCGTACCAGGGATCCAACAGTTTGTCGGTAGGTTTGTGGAGATATATAGCATTAGATGACTACGCACAGCCATGTAATTCACGTAAATAACGGGCCACTGATTTGTGTAAGCGGTGATGACGCACGGTAATGAACAAGATGGGTTCTACAGGACTTGCATCAGGCGAAACTGATCACCGAGACATCAACGTGAGTTCACTATAACGCACCTCAGACTACCGTAGCACTGTTGTGGCTCCGAGACACGGACAGTTACGCTGCTGAAATATGACATCGCCGTCGGGGAAGACATCCAGCATCAAGGGATGCAAGTGGTTCGCATATGTCAGCGTGTCTTCGATTACTACCACAGGTCCCATGCAGAAGCAAGAGAATATCTGTCATAGCATAATATTGCCCCCACCAGCGCTGCCCGTTTCGAGCCGCCGTTCACACGATGACGGCGTTTGAGGAGACGATCATCGACCTAATGTAGACAGGTTTCCATTGATCGACAGTCGAATCCCGGTTGTCGAATACCCACTGTAATCGAAACTGACGTTGTTGGGTCAACATGTGAACACGTAGCGGTGTTTTTGTTGCAATGAAAACACTAAAGTGGGGGTTAGTGATGCTGTTATTGCTTTCAATGATGGCAACATTGGTAGAGTGTAAGTGCTACAGCAATGACAATTAATCCTGTAGCAAACTGCACCAGAGAACTTGAACGGATGGACAGGGTTCGCATTGATAAAGCAGAGTATGCAGCACAGTTGGCCACTAAGGAGTCCAGAAGGAAGAATAAAAGAAAAACCTTGGAAAAAGATCAAGAGGATGATATACAGTATGCTGCAGGGTGATTCTGAGAGACTAAAAATAAAAAATTAAGCATATATTAAGTGAGTTACACTTTTGAAACTTTAGAAGCCGTTAATGAAAATTTACATTTTCTGTTGCATTTTTCCCTAAATCTCAGAAACCAATTCGAGTATTCAAACTTCAGGGAGTAATAACATACATGAGTCTACTGAACTAAAAGAAGAACATAATGTTACACTACTGGGCATTAAAATTGCTACACCAAGAAGAAATGCAGATGATAAACGGGTATTCATTGGACAAATATATTATACTAGAACTGACATGTGATTACATTTTCACGCAATTTGGGTGCATAGATCCTGAGAAATCAGTACCCAGAACAAAAACCTCTGGCCGTAATAACGGCCTTGATACGCCTGGTCATTTAGTCAAACAGAGCTTGGATGGCGTGTACAGGTACAGCTGCCCATGCACCTTCAACACGATACCACAGTTCATCAAGAGTACTGACTGGCGTATTGTGACGAGCCAGTTGCTCGGCCACCATTGACAGACGTTTCCAATTGGTGAGAGAACTGGAGAATGTGTGGCCAGGGCAGCAATCGAACATTTTCTGTATCCAGAAAGGGGCGTACAGGTAATGCAACATGCGGTCCGGCATTATCCTGCTAGTATGGCGATGACGAATACACGCTTCTAATGTGCGTTCACCGCGATGTCGCCAAACACGGATGCGACCATCATGATGCTGTAAACAGAACCTGGATTCATCCGAAAAAATGACGTTTTGCCTTTCGTGCACCCAGGTTAGTCGTTGTGTACTCCATCGCAGGCGCTCCTGTCTGTGATGCAGCGTCAAGGGAAACCGCAGCCATGGTCTCCGAGCTGATAGTCCATGTTGCTGCAAAACGTCGTCGAACTGTTCGTGCAGATGGTTGTTGTCTTGCAAACGTCCTCATCTGTTGTCTCAGGGATCGAGACGTGGCTGCACGATCCGTTACAGCCATGCGAATAAGATGCCTCTCATCTCGACTGCTAGTGATACGAGGCCGTTGGGATCAAGCACGGCGTTCCGTATTACCCTCCTGAGCCCACCGTTTTCATATTCTGCTAATAGTCATTGGATCTCAACGAACACGAGTAGGAATGTCGCGATACGATAAACCGCAATCGCGATAGGCTACAATCCGACCTTTATCAAAGTCGGAAACGTGATGGTACGCATTTCTCCTCCTTACACGAAGCATCACAACAACGTTCCACCAGGCAATGCCGGTCAGCTGCTGTTAGTGTATGAGGAATCGGATGGAAACTTTCCTCATATCAGCACGTTGTAGGTGTCGCCACCGGCGCCAACCTTGTGTGAATGCTCTGAAAAGCTAATCATTTCCATACCACAGCATCTTCTTCCTGTCGGTTAAATTTCGCGTCTGTAGCATGTCAACGTCGTGGTGTAGCAATTTTAATGGCCAGCAGTGTAGTCAAAAATTGAGAAAACCATCAAAATATGCCAAAGTTTTCTAATTAATTGCTATCTCTCTTGGTGGGGTACAATATCGTGGAGTATTTTTCTATGCTTCAGTGAATCGATAAGATTTCAGTGCAATAATGGGATTCAGTAGTCTGTTTCAAAGAAAATAGGATTATTTCTTACCAGATTTGACTTGAGTGGTTTTATGAAACGTCTGCAAAATACTAAAGTGTGATCTGCCAAGTAGTCGTTTGGATATAGAATGCCTTAATTTCCCCATAACTGTGGCGTGGATATCATAATCTGAACAATACTCTGCAACTAGTTCATAAAATAAAAGTTGTAAATAAGCCGAATGACCGAGGTGCCAAGGTTCTGAAGAAATATAATACTTTATTTACAAAAAGAAGAAAAGTAGTAGTGCTGTTTGCTTCTGATTGTATCTGAAAATCTTCATGTTTCTTGAACATAAAGAGAGACTTTATAAGCATAGGTGCTAACCTTGCATTACTGATGTTGTTACAGCAATATTATTAATGAACTTGAAAGTAGTGAAGTTATTGGTCTGTCAGGTATTTCTGTACAGTATTTAGTGAGACAAAGAAATGACTGAGATTACCTGCTAGTGGGAATTGATTTAAATCATTGAGGAAAGTTGAAAATACGTGTCAGACCAGGATTCGAACATAGGTCTCTTGGTTACTCGGAAGGTGCGCCGACCACTGCGCCATTCAGACACAGTGGCCATCGCAGCTGCGCGGGCTATCATAGTGCGCCTTTCGCGAGGCCCAAATTCTCAAGTTATCTACACGCTACTGATGTAGTGCCTCTTTCCCATTATCCTCATTACTCGTGCCATTTCCTGGAAGAGTTCTAGCGTGGTCTGCATCTGCGCTGAAGTGATCAGTTGGTCCCCCTCGGCTTAATTTTCCACTGAAGAGCCAAAGAAACTGGTATAGGTATGCATATTCAAATACAGATGTATGTAAACAGGCAGAATACCGCACTGCGATCGGCAACGTCTGTATACGCTACAATGGTACGTTATTACAATTTAAGTGACTTTGAACGTAGTGCTGTAGTCAGCTCACGAACGATGGGACACAGCATCTCCGAGGTAGCGATGAAGTGGTGATTTTCTCCTGCGACCATTTCACGAGTGCACCGTGAGTATCAGGAATCCGAAAAACATCAAATCTCCGACATCGCTGCGGTTGAAGAAAGATCCTGCAAAAACGGGACCAACGAAGACTGAAGAGAATCGTTCAACGTGACAAAAGTGTAACCCTTCCGTAAATTCCTGCAAATTTCAATGCTGGGCCATCAACAAGTGTCAGCGTGCGAACCATTCAACGAAACATCATCGATATGAGCTTTCGGAGGCAAAGATACAGTTGCAAACCCTCGATGACTGCACGTCACAAAGTTTTACATCTCTCCTGGGCCCGTCAACACCTGATTTTGGAATGTTGATGACTGGAAACATATTGCCTGCTCGGACAAGTCTCATTTCAGATTGTAACGAGCGGATGGACGTGTACGGTTACGGAGACAACCTCATGAATCCATGGATCCTTCATGTCAGCATGGGACTGTTCAAGCTGGTGGAGGCTCTGTAATGGTGTGGGGCGTGTGCAGTTGAAGTGATATGGGACCCCTGATAAGTCTGAATACGACTCAAACAGGTGAACGTACGTAAGATCTTGTCTGATCACCTGCATCCATTCATGTCCATTGTGCATTCCGACGGACGTGGGTAATTCCAGCAGGACAGTACGACACCCCACACGTCCAGAATTGTTACAGAGTGATTTTAATATTTCCGCTGGCCACCAAACTCCCCAGACATGAAAATTATTTAGCATATCGTGGATGCCTTGCATGGAATTGTTCAGAATAGATCTCCACCCCGTCATATTCTGACGGATTTATGAAGATCCCTGCAAGATTTATGTTGTCAATTCCCTCCAGCACTACTTTCGTCATTAGTCGAGTCCATGCCACGTCGTTTTGCGGTACTTCTGCGCGCACGCGAGGGCCCTACACTATATTAGGCAGTTGTAGCAGTTTTTTGGCTCTTCAGTGTGTATATCGTGTCTGTTCTTTCAGAGATGTTGAGACTTTGGGTCTGACGGAAGGCACGCTAGGATAGTTCGTGCAATTGCAATGACCACGAAAAATATACGTATTCAAAAAAGAGAGTAAAAATTTATTTGACGCCTCCCTGATAGTCTCCACTCCTTCTAATTTAACAATGTAAATATAGACAAGATGTGGCTTTAATTCAGAGAAATGATATTGACAACAATTAAGAGATATATACCAAATAAATTAAGAAACGACGGAGCTGATCCCCCACGATACACAAAACGAGTCAAAACACTGTTGCAGAAACAACGAAAAAAGCATAAGACGTTTAAAAGAAATCAAATTCTCCAAGATTGGATATCTTTTACAGAAGCTCGAAATTTAGTGCGAACTTCAATCCAAGATGCTTATAATAGTTTCCACAACAAAACCTTGTCTTGAAATCTGGTAGAAAATCCAAAGAGATTCTGGTCGTATGTAAGGAATGCTAGTGGCAAGACAGTCAATGTCTTCTCTGTGCGATATCAATGGAAATACTATCGACAACAGAGCTGCCAAAGCGGAATTATCAAACACAGCCTTCCGAAATTCCTTCATCAAAGAAGACAAAGTGAATATTGAAGAATTCGAAACAAGAACAGCTCTTAACATGAGTAACCTAAAAGTAGATATCCTCGGAGTGGTGTAGCAATTTAAATCACTTAATAAAAGCAAGTCTTTGGTACATACTTTACACCAATTAGGTTCCTCTCAGAGTACGCTGATGCAATAGCTCCATACTTAACAATCATATACAACCGCTCGCACGACGAAAAATCCGTCCTCAATGACTTGAAAGTTGCACAAATCACACTAATATTCAAGAAAAGTAATAGGACTAATCCACTGAATTACAGGCTCATAATTAACGGCGATATGCAGCAGGATTTTGGAGCATACGTTGTGTTCGAACATCATGATTTACCTAGAAGAGAACGGTCTACTGACACACAGCCAACACGGATTTAGAGAACACCATTCTTGTCAAACACGACTAGCCCTTTACACACACGAAGTGTTGAGTGCAACTGACAAACGATTTCAAATCGACTCTCCACTTCTAGATTTCCAGAAGGCTTTTGGCACTGTATTACACAAGCGGCTTGCACTGAAATTGCATGCACAGTGAATATCACATCAGTTATGTGACTGGATTCGCGATTTCCTGTCGGAGAGGTCACAGTTAGATGTAAAGGTCATAACTTCAAGTAAAAGAAGAATTACAGTCATGAATAACTTAATTTGAAAAGAACACATAGAAAATGTTGTGGGGGAAGGCAAACCAAAGACTGCGTTTTATTGGGAGAACACGTATAAAATGTAGACTGCCTACACCACGCTTGTCTGTTCTCTTTTAAAGTACTGCTGCGCGGTTTGGGATACTTAGCAGAGAGTATTAACAGAGTTAATCGAGAAACTTGAAAAAGGGCAGCACATTTTGTATTATAGAGAAATAGGGTAGAGAGTGTCACTGACATGATAAGGGATTTGGGGCGGACACACATTAAAACAAAGACGCTTTCGCTGCGGCAGAATCTTCTCACGAAATTCGAATTATCAACTCTCTCCATCCAATGCGAAACTATTTAGTTGACGCCAGCCCACATAGGGAGAAACGATCATCGCAATAAAATAAGGGAAACCAGTGCTCGCATGGAAAGATATAGATGTTCGTTCTTTCCGAAGGCTGTTTGAGAAAGGAATAATGGAGAATTAGTGTCAGTAGCAGAAAAAAGTTCGTATGGCCCCACTCTCCAATGTTGGCAAATTTATTTAAGATGGCGGATCCAAGATGGAGGCGATAGATATGGCAATGTTGCAATTGCATCATTGGGAAGTTCAAATTTTGGCGGGAAAATAAGTCAATTGGGCAACCTCAACTAACATAGCACTCCCCCCCTCCCTCTACCCGTCCACTCCCATCCCCAGAAAATGAAATTGAAATTCCATCAGGACAATGCAACACACCATGGCTACCTCCATTAACCTAAGAAAATGGTGGGAAAGTAGGTCACTTTGGCTACTTCCACTAACATAAGTAATCCGACTGCCACCTCTTCCTAGGGATTGTTGGGAAAAAGCATCAGCCTGTGCTGGATAAGATGGACGTAAGTCTTTTTAATTTGGAGGCAGTCCTTATTTAAACAATTAGAGGCACTATCTCCATGCATTGTATTCACTATGAGGTTCAGAGTCCAACTGACCGAGTACACAGTACTGCCACCAGAGGGCACTGTCATCCCACCCATTATGTACTGCAAGATGGCGGTCTGGAGGGGCAAATAGCGGGAAAAGGACTCAGCTAGTTCTGGGCTACTGCAAAGAGGAAGGAGTGTACTGCAATTATTTTTCGAACAATTTATGTAGAGACGGATTTGACATAGTATACTTATTACACTGATACAAAAAAAGTGTACTTCAATTATTTTTCGAACAATGTATTTAGGGACATATATTAGGGACATAGTATATTTGACATAGTGTATATTTATGACACTGATACAAAACACTCCCTCTCACATGCTTGGGGTCACAAAACACAGTTTACAGACCTGCAAACTACTCGTAAATAATGCAGTACACTGATGTATACACACGCAGACAACTCGTAAATTACCGAAATAATGCAGTATACAGCATACAGACCCACAAACTACTCGTAAAACACCGAAATAATGCAGTACACTGATGAAGAGACATGCAAACAACTCATAAATTACCGAAATAATGTAGTACACAGCATACAGACATGCAGGGAACTCGTAAATTGTCAAAAAATAATGTATGTGTAACACTATGCAAAAACGCTCACAACGCTTAAACAGCCAAAAATAATGCAATGCACAAACACTCAATGCACTTAAAAAAACACTTTCGAACTATCATCAACCGCAACGTATCACAGGAACCAATGCTCGTACACATCGACCCCACCATGAGCCACTGTTGTTGCCGATGGCAGCCAGCAGGAGAAAGTCGCATCTACGGTTAGAGTTCTTCTAGTGTTATACAGACGTCACAGAACTCCAACGCGCGCATGCACCACCCGCTATCATCTGTCGGTTGGACCACACAGGAAGTGAAGAGACACGTACAGGTCTCCGTTCAGGTCCTGCAAGCGTGAGGTGTCGTATCCCCTTCATACTTGACACCAGAGAAATTCCTGTCGAAATATATGTTCACCTAGGCACTGTTGCTGGCATGATGACGCACAGCTGTGGTCTGGGTCCAGCACGTTAGAGATGTTTGCTTAGCAGCTAAAACGTTCTCAGTGCTATACTGATGTCACATGTCTAGGTAAATAACAGGCAAGTCACCACTCTGGATGCGCTATAGCAGTCTGTCCCAGAATAACATCGACTGCTTTCTCCCTAGATATCAAGAACATGGCAATATCGTTTCCATATCAATATCGTTCACGCAACATAATTCCGAAGCTACAGACTGAAAATTATTTCTCTAGAAACCTGTAACTTTAGTGGGATGAAGTGTGCTGTGAACCGCTGAGTAACTAGAAACTTATCCCGTCTGTAAAGACCTTTACGTGAAAACTCGAAAAAACTAGGGGAAACTGATATTTTCACTCACAAATATCGATGTCAGTGATGTAACAGATTCCCAATCATCCCTATAATTTACAAAGTCAACAAAGGTGTTTCTCATGTCTAGAGAACCAGCAAACATTTCTTCCACCTGTCTTTCACCTGCTAGATGCGCACACCCCAATCGAGTTCTCTCAACTAAATAAAGATGGGAAATGTGAAGAAGCAGGCTATCGAAAAATTTACATTTGAGGGAATAATGGTCCAGCGCAAACACATATCCATAATGAATCTTCTCAAATTTCCATGCGATCATGAAAGCTGTCCAGCACATACAAAGTATCAGTTCGCTAGTTGGCCGTCTAGAGGACGACACAGTTAAGGCAGATACATTCCTGCATCCCAATAGGTATCTCCACTGAGATAGCTCATACCGTTAGCAAGAAACGTGAATCATTCCCGTCACAGGCCACCGGCACTGCATGGCCCAACCCCCAGTCAGAGAATCATTCGAGGAAACCGGTCGCATATAAGCTACATTGAGACCTGGAATGTAGCGGTCTACTTCTGGTCGGCTGCAGATTAAATCGCTAATACTGCTGCAGGGCAGGCTGGTCAAAGACAGTGCGAGGGGGTCTTTCAATCTCTAATTTTATCCTAAGACTGTGTGACTCCCAACTGCGTAGATATAGATCGTAAATTATGCACTATGCTCGAGGCATTAGAAATATGCAGAGCACTGTCTGGTATACTTTGATGATGTATGTGTTCAAGAATTAACAATGAATGGACGTATTGCACAGCGATCTATCTACATTCGCAATGATACCCACAAGTTTCAGTTAGACCATCAGCGAGAGCGCACTGCTAGTTCCTGCTACTAATAAGGAGAGTACAGCGTTTGCTTGTTACGTATTTTTACGAGGTTCAAACAGGAGCGACTGCAGTAATGGATAGGAACTGTGATTGTTGTGTACATATGCGAGCTGAGCTGGCGACCCTTCGCTCACAGCTTCAGGCTGCGTTGGCCTCCGTCACACAGCTTGAGGCTGCTGCCAGGGGGCGTCACTGTGGGGGATCGGACGCAGGGATGCGAGGATCGTCGAGCACGACCCACGTGTCCTCCAATCAGTCCACTTCTGTGACTTCCTCGGGTATTGCCTGCACTGAGGTTGACCCCTCACCCGTGGTCCAAAGTCTGGCAGGCAGCAAAAATATTCCGAGGGGCCGATCGTAGGGCCCGCTCAGTTCGTTTGACGAACAGGTTTCTGGTGTTATCTGTGGCTGGCGATGTCTCTGAGCCGGATGCAGTCGTCCACCCTTCTCTAGGGGAAGCTTCTCGGCCCGCAAGGTCTGGACAT
This sequence comes from Schistocerca serialis cubense, assembly GCF_023864345.2. NCBI lineage: Eukaryota > Metazoa > Arthropoda > Insecta > Orthoptera > Acrididae > Schistocerca > Schistocerca serialis. The sequence goes on along the minus strand of NC_064639.1, from coordinate 148,850,309 downwards.
TCACAGAGGGTGGGTTTGCTGGTAGTTGGGAGCTCCAACGTTAGGCACGTAATGGGGCCCCTTAGGAACATGGCTGCCAAGGAGGGGAAGGAAGCCAGTGTGCGTGTGAATTCTGAGGGGGGTCATCCGGATGTGGAAAGGGTGCTTCCGGATGCCATGAAGAGGACAGGGTGCAACTAACTGCAGGTGGTGGCTCATGTCGATACCAATGACGTGTGTCGCTTTGGATCGGAGCAGATTCTGTCTGGTTTCGGGTGGCTTGCGGAAATGGTAAAGACTGACAGTTTTGCTTCCGAGGTTAAGACGGAGCCCACCACCGACAGCATCGTCGATAGAACCGACTGTGTTCCTTTGGTGCAGAGCCGAGTGGAGGGTCTGAATCAGAGGCTCAGGTGCTTCTGTGACCGTGTAGGCTGCAGATTCCTTGACTTGCGCCATTGGGTGGTGGGTTTACGTGTTCTGCTCATTAGGTCAGGAGTCCACTACACACAGGAGGCGGCTACACGGGTAGCGGGGGCTGTGTCGAAGGCACTGGGTAGTTTATTAGGTTAGAGGGTCTCAGGGAACCACAGAAAGGACGTCCGTCAGAAAGTGGGCAGGTCAAACACAGTAAGGTAGTTGTAGAAAGGATTGGTATTGTAGTTGTAAATTGTCGTAGCTGTGTTGGGAAAGAACTAGAGCTCCAAGCCCTAATAGAAAGCACTGAAGCTCAAACAGTTGTAGGTACAGAGAGCTGGCTAAAGCCGGAAATAAGTTCAGCCGAAATTTTTTCAAACGATCTAACAGTGTTCAGAAAGGATAGATTAAATACAGTTAGTGGTGGAGTATTTATTGCTGTCAGAGGTAGTTTGCCTTGTGGCGAAATTGAAGTAGATAGTTCATGCGAAATAGTATGGGTAGGGGTTATAGCTGACAATCGGACTAAACCATTAATTGGACCGTTTTACCGACCCCCCCCCCCCCCCCCCCCCTACTCAGAAGACATAGTTGCTGAACAGTTCAAAAAAAACTTGAGTCTCATTTCAAATAAGTACCCCGTTCATACAATTATAATTAGATTAGATAGATTAGATTAGTTCTTGTTCCATGTATCTTGAATACGACACTTCGTAATGATGCGGAACGTGTCAGGTTAATAAAAGGTGTCTATACAAGATATTAAATTACACAGAATATTACATGACAATATTTTAATTCTTTTGTGGGTGTTGGGGAAATTAACCACTTACTATATCCAAAAATTCATCTAATGAGCAGAAGGAATGGCTATTAAGAAATTCTTTTAATTTCCTTTTAAATGCTATATGGCTATCTGTCAGACTTTTGATGCCATTAGGTAAGTGACCAAAGACTTTTATGGCAGCATAATTTACCCCCTTCTGAGCCAAAGTTAGATTTAACCTTGAGTAGTGAAGATCTTCCTTTCTCCTAGTGTTGTAGCCATGTACACTACTATTACTCTTGAATTCATTCGGATTGTTAATAACAAATTTCATAAGTGAATATATATATTGTGAGGCTACAGTGAAGATCTCTAGCTCTTTAAATAAGTGTCTGCAAGATGATCTTGGATGAGCCCCAGCAATTATTCTGATTATACGCTTTTGTGCAATGAAAACTCTTTTACTCAATGATGAGTTACCCCAGAATATGATGCCATAGGAAAGCTGAGAATGAAAATAGGCATGGTAAGCTAATTTACTGAGATGTATATCGCCAAAATTTGCAATGACCCTAATAGCTTAAGTAGCTGAACTCAAACGTTTCAGCAGATCCTCAGTGTGTTTTTCCAGCTCAACCGCTCATCAATGCATACACCTAGAAATTTTGAATATTCTACCTTAGCTACCGATTTCTGATCGAAGTCTATATATATTATTGGTGTCGTTCCATTTACTGTGTGGAACTGTATATACCGTGTTTTGTCAAAGTTTAATGAGAGCTCATTTGCAGAGAACGACTTAATGATTTTCTGAAAAACATCGTTTACAATTTCGCCAGTTAATTCTTGTCTGTTGGGTGTGATAGCTATACTTGTATCATCGGCAAAAAGACCAGCTTTGCATCTTCGTGAATATAGAATGGTATAGTCGATGGTGACTTCAATCTACCCTCGATATTCTGGAAACATTATACGTTTAAAGCCGGTGGCAGGCATAAAACATCATCCGAAATTGTACTGAATGCTTTCTCAGAAAATTATTTTGAACAATTACTCCCTGAGCCCACTCGAAGCGTAAATGGTTGCGAAAGCATACTTGACCTTTTAGCAACAAGTAATCCTGGACAAATAGTGAGTGTTGTGACGAATACAGGGATTAGCGACCACAAGGCAGTTGCTGCTAGGCTGAATACTGTAACACCTACAACCATCAAATAGAAACGCAATGCATATCTTTTTAAAAAAACTGATAAAAATACTCTTAACGCCTTTTTAAGAGACAGTCTTCACTCCTTCCGATCTGATCATGTAAGTGTAGAAAAGTTGTGGGATGTTTTCAAAACAGATAGTATCAACAGCAATTGAGAGATATATACCACATAAATTAATAAATAATGGACTGATCCCCCATGGTACACAAAACGGGTCAGATCGTTGTTGCAGAAGCAACGAAAAAAGCATGCCAAATTTAAAAGCACGCAAAATCCCCAAGATTGGCAAAGTTTTACAGAAGTTCGAAATATAGCGCGTACTTAAATGCGAGATGTTTTTAATAATTTCCACAACGAAATTCTGTCTCGAAATCTCGCAGAAAACCCAAAGAGATTCTGGTCATACATTAAACACGGTTTTCCGAAACTCCTTCACCAAAGAAACCGAAGTAAATATTCCTGAATTCCAATCAAGAACAACTGCCAAGATGAGAAACATAGAAGTAGATGTCCTCGGTGTAGCAAAGCAGCTAAAATCACTTAATAAAGGCAAGGCCTCCGGTCCAGATGGTATGCCAGTCAGGTTCCTCTCAGAGTATGCTGATAAAATAGCCCCATATTTAGCAATTATATGCAACCACTCGCTCACAGAAAGATCCGTACCTAAAGATGGAAAATTGCTCAAGTCACACCAGTACCCAAAAAGGGAAGTAGGAGTAATCCGCTGAATTACAGGCCTATATCACTAACGTCGATTTGCAGTAGGGTTTTAGAACATATACTGTATTCGAACATTATCAAGTACCTCGAAGAAAACGATTTATTGACATATAGTCAGCATGGATTCAGAAAATATCGTTCTTGCGAAACACAGCTAGCTCTTCATGCTCATAAAGTAATAAGTGCTATCGACAGGGTATGTCAAATTGATTCCATATTTTTAGATTTCCAGAAGGCTTTCGACGCCGTTCCTCACAAGCGTCTTCTAACCAAATTGCGTGCCTACAGAATATCGCCTCAGTTGTGTAACTGGATTCGTGATTTCCTGTCAGAAAGGTCACAGTTCGTAGTAATAGACGGAAAGTCATCGAGTAAAACAGAAGTAATATCCGGTGTTCCCCAAGGAAGTGTTGTAGACACTCTATTGTTCCTGATCTATATTAACGACATAGGAGACAATCTGAGTAGCCTTCTTAGATCGTTTGCAGATGATGTTATCATTTACCGCTTGTAAAGTCATCAGATGATCAAAACGACTTGCAAAATGATTTAGATATCTGTATGGTGCGAAAAGTGGCAATTGACCCTGTATAAAGAAAAACGTGAAGTTATTCACACGAGTACTAAAAGAAATTAGCTAAATTTTGATAACGCGATAAGTGACACAAATCTGAGGCCTGTAAGTTCAACTAAATACTTAGGGATTAGCGTTACAAATAGCCTAAATTGGAACGATCACATAGATAATATTGTGGGTAGAGCAAACCAAAGACTGCGATTTATTGGCGGAACACTTAGAAGGTGCAACAGATCTACCAAATAGACTGCTTACATTATGCTTGTCCGCCCTATTCTGGTGTATTGCTGTGCGGTGTGGGATCCGCATCAGGTGGGACTGACTGATGACATCGAAAAAGTACAAAGAAGTGCAGCTCGTTTTATATTATCGCGAAATAGGGGAGATAGTGTCACAGACGTGATACTTGATTTGGAGTGGCAGTCATTAAAACAAAGGCGATTTTCGTTGCGACGAGATCTTCTCATGAAATTTCAATCACCAGTTTTCTCCTCTGATTGTGAAAACATTCTGTTGGCACCCACCTACGTAGGGAAAAATGATCATCACGATAAAATATGAGAAATCAGGGCTCGCACAGAAAAATTTAAGTGCTCCTTTTTCCCACGTACCGTTTGAGAGTGGAATGGTAGAGAGACAGCACGAAGGTGTTTCGTTGAATCCTCTACCAGGCACTTTATTGTGAATAGTAGAGTAATCATGTAGATGTAGAAAGCCGAGAAAGGACTGTTTGGTTATGATACTGACATTGGGGAAACATGCTGTTGCATCATTGGTCGGTGTTGAAATTACTGTAAAATTGCTAAAATTGTTCGCACTATCAACTGTGATGCTTGTTATTACAATACATCGACGGTGTCTGTTCCACCCCATCTGTCCACTGGTAAGCTGTTGGTTACCACATAATGATTGAATGACATCACTTGTTTGAGTTGGAGAAAGAGTTTTGGTGGAGGGGCAACACCTTCTGGGGATTGCTAGCACCAAAACAGCGATCACTTACACGATTACAATATTAGGAATCAGTCGAAATGGAAAGCAGAGCTATCAGCTATTCCGTCACAGTGACAGATGACTTTAAATGCAGAGGTCGTCAATCGCCTTCGGACTTCAGTTTGGAAACTCTACACAACTCTTCCAGTTTTCTTAAGTCGTAACTGTGTTTTATTGAAAATCATCCAATGTGTGTGGTGTTTTATGGTAGCAGCAATAACAACATGACTTATACTGTGCGACGTCTAGTTTTCTGGGAGAAGCAATGGATCATAATGTGTTACTGTCAGTTTCGAACCTGACACAGACCTCGAAACCGTGCACAAAACAAAAAAAAAATGTATGGCACTCTACAATGCGTGTTAAAGTAGAAAAAAAAACAATGTTTTAAACAACAATACAGGGTCACAGGGAGGGTATTTTTGACTTATAGTATAGTTTGTGGGATACGGACATCCGCCTATAGTACATGTGATAAACCTTTAAATTGGTCTGTGCAGTTGATCAGTACCTCTATATTTAATAGGATCGTCATATGTCCTCGATGCCAGCATGCAGACAGTAATAGTTTTCGATATATGGGAGGAGAGAGATGTGGTAGAAACCTTATCAAGTTCTCTATCGGAAGAAGTTATTAGAGCTTTTATAGTTCATAATTTTCCTCTGTTGGATGGTTCAGAATAATAAAGATAGCATGTTGGGTTGATAGATGTGAATGGGCCCTGAGGGATGGGGATCTTCATCGGACTGTAGTATCTGTATGTAGTTTGGGGATGCACCAAAATGCAGTAGCAAAATCCTTATCCTTCTCCCAGTTCCCATACTGTCTTTTATACTATTTAGTGCTGCAGGAGCAGGCTTCATTTGGCACTGACCTTACACATCGCACACTGTTGGCAGAGCTACAACAACTTGTTCTCATTTCCACCATATGGTCAAAACATGGACCTATCACCTAAACTCAGGTGACTCTGTTTCTACACGGGTTGCAGAAGGTGGTGGGTATGGCTCTCTCTGACTTTTGTTCAGTTCTGACATAAATTAGAACGATTACATGCATCCAGAAATGGCAGCATTTAAAGATGCGTAGGGACTACCTAAAATTTTACAGCAGCAGATAGGTTCAATAAAGGTGAATCTTTTCGAGATATGAGAGTGCCAGTGGCTGTAATCATTAAAGGACTTCTCCATAGGATCCAAGGCAGGTATGTGGTTGAATGGAAAGGCTTTATTCCAAATCCCAGACAGCATTTCCAGCTGATAGCGTAACACTAGAAATCTGAAAAGCCCTTGTACATTTCTTATGACCTCAATCGGCACACCAGCTACTGTTTGTGATCCCTCTCAATCAACCTTCACATATAACCCAGTCGATATATCGCAGAATCTTTGACATGGCATTGAGTTACCAATACTGGAGAAATATGTATGTAGCTGTGGCTTGAGAGAGTTGCAAATACCGGTTTCATACCACGTTTCTTAGCTGAATCACTTTCTAAATTCGGTCATTTTATTACAAGGTTGCACAGTAGGCAACGTGTAACCGCACTGTTGGCCTGATAATATACACTGCTGCGATCACTGTCTATATTCAGTGTAATGGTATTTGTCTGGAAAAACAACTTCATTCGTATATAATGCCATACCTCGACATACCTCGATTTATAAAATCAGTATAGCTTTTAACATGAGTTCTTGTCTGCACCTGTAGAATCAAGACTGCTTGTGACAGTAATATGACCGTGTTCTGTAACATCTGACGGTTGGTAAGACGATGACGCCTCTCTTTCTATGACACAGTGGTACCACTCGCAAGAAAAACTTATGAGACATCGCTGATTTTCAGTCGGAATTATTTCGTATCGCTGGCATTCAGTTATTGGCCAAGTGTTATACTTAGTAGTAGGGGATGTGTGATAGGTTAACCTTGAGCATTTGGCTTAAGTATATATATATATATATATATGTGTGTGTGTGTGTGTGTGTGTGTGTGTGTGTGTGTGTGTGTGTGTGTGTGCTCCGACATGCACAAAGGAAATGACTATGTCCACTCGTAAAGAGGGTCCGGATTTGACACGGAATACTGTGACAGCAAAGGGAAGAGTATGTTAAGTTATAAGAATGGTGCAGATATTTCTGTCAGCAGGGGTATTTCCGATACTTCACTCATTGTCGAATGTTGTTCAACTGAGACAGTGATCGTAATATTTAATTTTAAGTACAGTGATAAAATATGTATGTGACCATTTTCCTAGAATGATTCTCTGACTGGGGGTGCGTACCGCGCAGCGCCGGTGGCCTGTTACGGGAATGATTCATGTTTATGGCTAATGGTAGGAGCTGCCCAAATGGAGAGACCTGTTGGGATGCAGGAATGATTTAACCGTGTCGTCCTCTACACGGCCGAGTGGCGAACTAATACTTAATATGTGCTGGACAACTGTCGTGATCGAGTGGAAATTTGAGAAGATTCAGTTTGGAATGTGGTTGCACATTTCACATCGTTATTTAACTGAGAGAACATCGACTGCGGTTTGCGCATCAAGCAGGTGAAAGAAGGTGAAAGACACGTTTTCGTATTCTCTAGACATGAGAAACACCTTGGTTGACTTTGTAAATTATAGAGATGATTTGAATCTGTTATATCACTGACATCCGTACTCGCGAGTGGAAATATAAGTTTCCTCTATTTTTCTTTTTTTCGAGTTTTCACATAAAGGTCTTCACAGATGGGATAAGTGTCTAGTTACTCAGCGATTCACAGCACACTCCACTCAGCTAAAGTTTCTGTATCTTCGGAATTATGTTGCGTGAACGTTACTGCTATGCAAACGATACTGCCATGTGCTGATATCTAGAAGTATCGCGTAAATGGTATAATATTCTGGCAAACCATGTGAAAAACACGTGTTCTTGTAATCCCCAGAGTCTGGAGATACGTGTAGAAACGAGCCTGTCTTCGTATAACAGTTCAGAGAGTGAATTCGGTCCGCTGAGGGCGCTCTGATCATGTGTCGGAAGTGGGTGACTTGTGACTGTCAGCTGTGGGACAATATCTAGTGCTGTGAGGAGTATATACGGTGCTGTCTGTCTTCCAGCATATGTACGAGTGTCTCGAGTGTCTGGTTGTTCATAGCTATATGAATGATGCAAAAGGGGTGATTTTCTATGGCGCAGGATACAAGTTGCATTTTTACTGCATTGACATAGTAGACAGTGACATATTACCGGGTTGGAGATCGGTTTCAAACCCTAGTGTTCAAGCTTTCATTCTCAGTGGCAGAGCAGTGTAAATGAGTCCTACGGTGCATGTGCTTATGCTGTCTGTCTTCGCAGTATATGTATGAGTGTCTGGCAGTTGATAGCTATATGAATGATGCGAGACGGGCGATTTTGTATGGTGCAGGAAACGAGTTGTATGTTTACTACATTGACACAGTACGCAGTGATTTATTGTGAGGTTGGAGATCAGTTTCATGCTCTAATATTCAATCTTCAGTCCTCAGTGGCAGAGCAGTGTAATTGATTAAAAGTATTTCCATCTTTGACGATCTGTATGCTCCTTTAGCAAGGAACAACTGTCCGTGCAATATGGCGATCTGTAAAAAAAAAAAATTGTCACTGAAAGTCTTATCTGGAGAAAACAATGGCAGACTGTGCTCCCACACTGTCAGCAGCAGCAGTTTGAAAGATATATTCTGTAACAAATATGCTGTCCCGTTAGGATTGCTAGGGAGAAAACAATCGATGTTATTCTGGAACATATTTCTATAGCACGTCCAGATGGGGAACTTGCCTGTTATTTACATAGACATGCAACATTAGTATAACATTGAGAACCTTTTAGCTGCTGCTCTCTCGCGCAGGACCTGCACCACAGCTGTGCTTCATTGCGCCAGCAACGGTGCCTGGGTGAACACATATTTCGACAGGAATTTCTCAGGTGTCATGTATCAAAGGGATATCTCCACCTCAGACTTGTGGGACTCAAACAGAAACCTGTGCATGTGTTGGTGGCTGATGGCCACGTCGTCACTTCATGGCCACCGCCAATGCATCCCGACTCCTGGGAGCATGTGTGGTAGTGTCCTGTGCAGTCGAGTGCCAGTCACATAAGTGTGATTTGCGGAGTATCCATTTAGATATAGATGAAGACTATGTCTGGATAGTGTAATAATCAGTGCACCTACCTAGCGAGAAGAAGTTTAGAATCCCAGTCCGGTACAAATTTTCAACTTTGCTAATTGATTTAAATCAATGCCCACTAGCAATTTATCTCAGTCATTTCTTTGTGTCTTGATTCATAATGGCTGTGGAATCGAAATGTGCCTGTTTTTTCGGGTGTGTTTGAAAGAACCGACACTACATGTATAAAATAAATGAGACATTATGCAACATTTCATTTTCCTCGAAATATAGAGGTCGACTGGCACTCCCTCTCCATTTCGTATTGAGCCTGTGTTACATACAGATGTATTTTTCGTGCAGGGAAACCATACTGTGGGGCTAGCGTGAAACAAAAGCTTGTCCAATTGAGCAACCCGACCTTGACGTTAAACCTAGACTCAAAACTTCAGTCTGATGATAACTCTTCAGTGCTCAGGTGCAAAATATATTTAAAATTTTGTAAGAGCAATTCCTGATCGTTCTATAAAATATCGAAATCTCTTCAATAATAAACATGCTGCTGGCTACTTGGATTGCTGTGGCAGTTACATACCTTGCAAGGGAAGCAGTTGTAATCATTATGTTTAACGTATTTTAATTTTAACTTCCATTTAAAGGTTTTTTAGAATTTGATAAGGTCGTTGTTGGACCATCGAATGTGAACACTGCTAGCTGTGCTCAGGGGGCACGCGCGAAGCATGAAAATAATCATCTTGTGGTGTTGCAGTTCTTCTTGTTATGTCCGTGTTGGCTACAAAAATAGGATAAGGGATTCCGCCTTGTGGAAGACACCTTTTTTCCGTTTTGTCTCACCCAGACATGTTTCGGCACTTTTGTGCTATCTTCAGTGGGTTATTTTTTATTTTATAATTGTAAAATTGTTGTTACATATTAACATTTAGCGAAACTTTTGGTACATAACATTTACGTTTGTGAATTAATAATTGTTGTAAAGTGATGTATAATATTTTGCAATAATTATTCATTCAAACTGTAAATATTATGTACCAAAAGTTTCGCTAAATGTTAATATGTAACAACAATTTTACAGTTTGAAAGTAAATACAACCAACTGAAGATAGCATAAAGAGTGCTGGAACATGTTGAAACGCCCGCTAAACCCTCTGGGCAGAACAGGTGATTGAGATTGTGGAAAGGGCCAAATAAGATTGGGGTCAGTTTGACCTTAAAATTGTAATATATTGTAATTTAATATCACATTTACAACCAAAGCGGCACATAGCCGAACTTTTAAAACTATGAGTTTCAAACTCCAAATCATTCACAGCTGAAGGCCTTCAAACAAGAAATCTTAAAAATCAACAAGGTAAATTTCAAGTGACTGAAAACAGGCAGTTAAATTACAAATAGTATATTTCAGCTAGGCTGATATATTAAGCTAGGCTGAAAGCGTCAAGGCAAGAGTGGATAGACAAACATAACCAAGATGCAATACAAACGGCTAAAGGCTCACAACTAAATTTTCAAGATTTTAAAATAAATTACCATAACCTTTCAAAGGCAGAAGGCCGCAATGTTTAAGCTTGAAAGGTAATTTTAAGAATAAGGTTCCAAGCCGCAATGTTTAAGCTTGGAAGGTAATTTTAAGATTAAGGTTCCAAGGCTGAAGGCCCACAATTAATTTTCCAAAATTTTAAAAAATTTAACCATAAACCTTAAGTATTTAGTAGATGAAACCGGACTAAAAGAAAAAACAACACAACGGCAATAACCTTTCAGCAAATATCCACTTGCCGGAATTCAAACTTACTTACATAAAACACAGTGAAACCAAGAACTTTCTTTTATCATTGGCTCTGATAGATTATAAACAGACAATTAAACACTGGTGAGAAAGACAGTAGAGACAACAGCACTCAGAAGCCTGTCGGTCTGCCCTCGTTCACTTAGGTGAGACAGGAGGCAACTACACTTGATGCCTCGGAACGCGCGGCTCACATGTCTGGGTGAAACAAAACAGAAGAAAGTGTCTTGCTTAAGGTGGAATCCCTTATCCTATAGCATGAAAATACGTTCTCAAGCCGTGCACAAGAATTGAGCCGGGACTGGGTGACCGCAGAAGCCCTCAGGGGGAGAAGGCGTAACTGACTTGTGCCTAGCTGCTTCCATACCAGACACCAGAGCTTCCTGGGGCAGCGCAGCGAGAGTTGGAGCAGTCGACCGACAGGGGAACGACCTGTTGGCCTTGTAGTCGGTGAGGTGCACCACTGTACTAACAGCAACAGACGCCAGGACGAAGGAAGGTGCGGGCCTCTTAGTGGTGGCCGCATCTACCTGAGAACCGTGAGCGTAACGGCTTTCTGCTGATCAATAACGCTTGAGCTTAAGCTACGTTTTCGGTTGCTACGAAGACAGTGTTTTTACGGCATATATACTCGTAGTTGCACTACCAAGATAGCCTGATTCGAGTGGCGTGTTGAGGATTGTGTTTCGAAAACCTGGTGCGAAAGCTGTACGGTCGACTTTATTGTTATTGAAGTTTAGATTTGCGTAAGCGAATTAGGAACTGAGCTCCTATTTAAAGTGAAGCGACTTACGACCGATTTTCCAATTTCAAGATTGTGCGGTCACTCAGTGCGGCAGTCAGTTATCTCGGTATTAAACTGCGCATTACTGTTCTCCAAACTGATACCACTGAATTAATTTACAGTTCATGCGCCTGCCACTGCGAGTCGCGCAAAATTAAAAAAAAAAAATCTTTGTTATACTACCGCCTTACCAGTGCTGTGTAATTTGTGGCTTTCTCTGTTATTTATATTGTGTGTGTCTACATAGTAAGGCGTCCTGGCACAGGGCGTGGCTCACCGGTGTATTTTCCTGTGCACGTGACTTCAATTTGGTACGCGGCCGCCACGAGGAAGGGGCCTCCCTCCGTTTTCATTATGGTTGCTAAAGTAACGAGGTAATTTTAAATGTTGTATTTGGGTGAAGATGTTTAGATCTGGCCAGATCATGAAAGTTACGACGCTGCACTTTGGCAGCGACCTGGGTAAACTGTCAGTTGTTTTTGAATTGAGTCAGTTTGTCAAAATGGTTCAAATGGCTCTGAGCACTATGGGACTCAACTGCTGTGGTCATCAGTCCCCTAGAACTTAGAACTACCTAAACCTAACTAACCTAAGGACATCACACACACCCATGCCCGAGGCAGGATTTGAACCTGCGACCGTAGCAGCAGCACGGCTCCGGACTGGAGCGCCTAGAACCGCACGGCCACCGCGGCCGGCAGTCAGTTTCTCAGTTATTGAAATTAAACCTTTGTAAAACATTTCTAACCAAGTCAATTGTTGCTAAACTTTTTTCGCTGTACTTGTCAATGACGTGGTCATGTTTTAATTAACTCGTTCAAAAGTCTACAATCATTAGTGTTGAGTTTTTTTTTTTAATTCATCTGTTCCTTGATCTTCATATATTTGTTGGTGATAATGGTTTAGAAGTAAATTTGTTCTATCTAAATTGAAAATTTTACTGGTATCAACTGTTCAAAGGTCTCTGAGAAGTTTTAATAGTTTATTAAGTCAAGATTTGTAACTGCAGTCATTACCTATGTTTTAAGTATTTGACCACATAAACTCTTGGTTTGTGTTTTTCAATTACCAATGTACGGAAGTATTTTCGGTGACAGCTAAAAAATGATGACAAGTGAAAATATTAAAGAAAAGGCTCAGTGGCTTGTACACGAAGGACCCCTGTGTCCAAGCCATCCAGCTCAACTGTACTTAGTGCATAGCGGAACTGACATAGGCTCAAGTGAAAGAGTGCAACCTTGTAAAAGTTCATATGAAGATTTATTATGTCAATATTTCCTTGCTACTACAAGCGTTGACAAATTAGTGCTATCTTAAAACGTGATAAGGATTTATAACAATTTCATCATTACTTACAAACTCTAGTTATTTCCAAAAAATAATCATTCTTAGTGTGCACCCATCACTCAGTGCGAGCATAAATATTTTTTGTGGCAACGTTTTCGGTTGTATACACCTACTACACCCAACAACCACTACGATTTTATTAGACTCTTCTGGGTTTTGTACGTCCGTAAAATCTTGGCGCTGCCGTACTCTTTGCTCGGCACCAAGTTAAATACCCACCACTGCCGTAGTTAGAATAACTGTAACCTGTAGCGGCTATGATAAGTATTTTGCATAGTCTATTTCTCTAACCCAGTTTTTCGAATTTCTTCGTGTTACCAAATGATATTTGTAGTTTACAAAGAGTAGAATCCGTAAGAAAAAGATTACACAGTAGCTTTCAGCAGAAAAATAAATTTCAACATATTAATATTACAACAAACCGAAAATAAAAGCCGTAAATAATGGATATTTTGCCATCGGTTTACATAGAGACTTTGAACTGCGTTTTGGGCCGTTCACATATTCTGAAAATTGTTATCTCTAGCGATTCATTGATTTCGTATTTACACTAATAGAGACCAAAGGTGTAAATACATAACAAAATTCTTGTAAAAACAGTCATATATGACAACGTAAGTTGTCTGCGTTTTGTGTTTGAATTTGTTTGAATATATTTTGAGGTTTACAGTAAATTTCCAAGTTTTTCAGTCTGTAATAGTCAGATACATAATTCTCGGCAAGGGAAAGCAGTTCTGTGAGAGCTATCAATCACCACTTTCGCAGGGGTGCATACAAAATACAATAACGTTGGAGGGAAAAAAGCCATGAGGAAATGACATTCAGGCAGGCTGGAAACATCGGTAAAGGGGCATTGGCGGGGAACAGGATTTCCATCCTGCGAGGCGAAAATATGCAAAAAGCTGAATAGAACATCAGAAAGTGCATAAGGGCACAACAAATACTTTGGAAGTACATAAAGTCATAGAAATAAGATCCCGAATAGTGATAAAAGAAAACCATATTTCCTACATTTTGAACTAATTGTTTCATCGTATAAGTCGGATATTAAAGTTAAGGGAGAAGAAATAACTTAAACATGTGCCGATGACATAAATCTGTCAGAGACCACAGGTCGAATCAACTCAAGGCGATGCTGAGAGAATTAGATTTAGAAATTACACACTAAAAGTAGTAGAGCAAAATAAGTTATAATGAGCGAAGTATAGAGTGTATGAAGTGCAGACGGGCAATAGCAAGAAAGACAGAGATTTGTTAATATAGAACGTAAATTTAAGTGTTAGGAAGTCGTTTCTGAAGGTATGTAGAGTTGTGAAGGCGCAGGGCAAAGCCAGGGCCCACTGGCCTATTGAATCCTATCGTTTGTGAGCCAGTTCTCCGGGAACCGTCTAGCCTTCAGGAAGTTTCATCGACCCTGCAGTACTGCTCTTCCGCAATTCGACGATACTGAAAATATGTGTCAGTGCTTGTCTTCCGCACTGAAAGGCACATTCTGGCTGTATATAAACCCATGGGCTAGCGGAGCAGGGCATGAGCGTGGCAGCGCTGCGCAACGACGCCCTCTCTGTGTCCGAGGCGGGTTTGACGACGCCTTTCTGGCGCAGGTACCATCATCACACAGCGGGTCTGTGCCTGACGTCCTTCACTCAGCCGTCACCTCCGGGAGACAGCCAGCCGGGAATCCTCCCCCCGCCTCATGGTCCGAGGCATCAACGCACGTCCACCCAGCTCCGTGCCGATGCGGTCCGTCGCCGGCTGACGCAGCGCTGCTGCTAATACTCTACTGGCCATTAAAATTGCTACACCAAGAAGAAATTCAGATGATAAACGGGTATTCATTGTGTAAGAGGTCCGAGCAGATGTAATTTCGATGTATTGCTCATGCGCTGCCTGCAATAGGCAAGGTATAAGAGAATCTCTGACCAGAGAGCAGTGTTGACTGCAGTAGGAACTATGTAGCTGTAGCAGTAAGTTGTTGCTAGTCTGGAGTCTGCTCTGGTCTGGTCTGGTGTATCGTGTTGGCTGGCCCGGCCGCGGTGCAGCGATGTCGGAGCCTGAGTATTACTGTGTAAGGTAAAATGCAGCTTCACGCATATTGTAAGTAGGCTGTTTAGGTTCTTATATTGGTAACGCCACGTAGCGCTCTGAAAATCACTATGTAAGTAGGCTGTTTAGGTTTTTTTATTGGTAACGCCACCTCTGTATAAAAATCACTGGCTGTGCTGTGTGCAGTCTGTGTCTAGTTTGCATTGTTGTCTGCCATTGTAGTGTTGGGCAGCGGCAGCTGGATGTGAACAGCGCGTAGCGTTGCGCAGTTGGAGGTGAGCCGCCAGCAGTGGTGGATGTGGGGAGAGAGATGGCGGAGGTTTGTAATTTGTCATGAACTGCTATATTTATATATGATGATATCAAGGTAAATACATTGTTCGTTCTCTATTAATATCTTTCATTTGCTAACTATCCCTATCAGTAGTTAGTGCCTTCCGTAGTTTGAATCTTTTATTTAGCTGGCAGTAGTGGCGCTCACTGTATTGCAGTAGCTTGAGCTGCGAAGATTTTTGTGAGGTAAGTGATTTGTGAAAGGTATAGTTTAATGTTAGTCAGGGCCATTCTTTTGTAGGGAATTTTGAAAGTCAGATTGCGTTGCGCTAAAAAAAATATTGTGTATCAGTTTAAGCACAGTCGTGTATAATTGTTCTAAGGGGACGTTTCAATATGTAGTAATGTTATCTCAAGTCGCATGTAAATGTTTTAAAACTCTCGTAACAATAATCTTCCTCATAAAAAGTAACTTTTAACAACCATTCATTTCAATTTAAAGAATTTACTAATTTCTCCCATCCGTGATCATCCCGTTTATTGCAATAGAAAAATCAGTTGCTTCCTTTCATAAATGACAGATAGGTCGACCAGCATTGCACAGAGCTGTGCCGGAAAAATTTATTGTAAGAGCAGATATATCCGGCGGCTTCATTGAGGTAATAATTTTTCCTTTTTTGTTCAGAATGATCTTTCAGGGCCATGACGCAGCGCTGCTGTAGTCCAGGATTTACCAGGTTAAATTCACAGTGAATTATTGAAAAGTTATAAGTGAGCGACAATTTAATTGAGAGGTTGGTTACATTGTATTATTACCAGGTTACTGAATTTATTTTTTTATTGGGACGTTACACTGAATGTGAACGACATAATTATAATTTTTACTGTTGAGAGGTTTAGGAATTTTTCTGTTTGGAGGTTACACTAAATTAGAATTTTATTCATATTATTTAATTTTATTTTGTGGGGAGGTTACACTTGGCGACAACCGGCCAGGATCGTATTTCTTTGTGAATCTCTGAGAAGTAGTCATATGTCTGCTCTTATTTACTTAAAAGTAGTTTGCATCTGGCGCAACGCATTTACTAAGTTGTTACTCTTTCTTTCACAGATCATCGGCAATTTATTGCTCTTTGTTGTAATTGTATTTGTTCCATTTTTGCTTTGACTTTGTTTCATTTTGTGCTTCATTTTGAAAAATGCCGCGTAAAACTGTTAACAGTACATCGCGATGTGCAATGAGTGAAATAGCCGAGTCGAATAATTTGATAGATAATACTTGCGACACTCAGTGTAATAGTGATAATCGTCTAATTACAGATAATCAGTGCCTACCGATCACTAGTAATGATTTTAATCCTAATGATGAGCAAACAAATGCAATTATGTCCAGAGTAAATGTAACAATTGATGACGCGGCACGTTCCGTTACAATGAACGCTGCCCAGCTTGACACACCCGATTTGCAAAATTTACGTAACGAACAGATAAATGTTTCTAACGAAGGTGAACAATGTACTCAAAGTACGTCAAATTTATTTGATTCCGATTTAGTGACTAACAATGCACATCCAAATGGCGAACCTGTTCAAGAATCAGAAAATGGCCAAATGATTACACAAAACGTGACAAATGTAGGTACATCAACACACAACATAGAAAATAGAGTCGCTAATTTTGGCTGGGATCAAGTTATGGTTTTATTACTTCAACTCAATGAAAATCACGACAACCATTTCAAACAACTTAATGAAAAGTACAACAACCATTTCAAACAACTTACTGAATCGTGCAAACAACTTAATGAAAGTTTCAAACAGTCGAATGAAAAACACGACAACCTTAACGAACAGAACAAACAGCTTAGTGAACAGATTACAGCCGTTGCTGTGCAATGTCATGATGCTAAAGAACAATTACGTGAGGATACTAAGACTTGTACTAGGAACAGTAGTGAAGAAATTAGATCTGTTGCACAAGAATTAAGTAGTACACGTGTAGCCACAACGAAATTACTTAGAGATGAAAGTAGTGCAGTAACTGAACAATGTTCTGAAAAAGCAACACAGTTACGCGACGAGTTTAGTTTAATGTCACCAGAACTTTCACACACTCTGGATACGGAAGTCGATAAGAAATGTGAACAGCAGAACAGCCAAATTGACGAACGTTTTAAAGTGACAGAAATGAAAAATGTTTCAGTCACTTACACGTCACAGCATACGCCACATTCCGAACATTTGTCACACTCACACAGCCAGTGTAACTTAGGTAATTTACAGAGACTACGTGACTTAGAATCCGAACAGACACAGACAAATAGATTCTCATTCAATCCTGAACCTGTTCACACATTCAGAGACGATAACGTTGATTATAAGCAATTTTTATCCGTAAAAAAATCTAAGATATTTAAAAATGACAGAGCACAGGTACACGCTTTGGACTGGATAAGACAATTTGCTTTTGTATTTTCATCAGCATTGCCTGTAATGCAGAAACTAGCATTGGATTGGATACAACAACTTGCTTTTGAATTTTTACCGGCATTGCCTGTAACACAGAAACCAAAAATTATTTGCAGCGCGTAATAGACCTCAGGGGATTCATTACACTTTGATGAATATGTGCCGTAGCGTGCACAGGGCCCCGAGCCGTATTAGTGCTGCCTTCTCTACTACTATCCTTTATATCTATCAAAACAGCTCTTCAACTATCGATCTATCTGGAATTAGGAATGAATAATGAAAACCTGATGTGACAAGTTTTACCGAAAGTGACAGTTTTCGTTAGACACTCTTGGAACGACAACCACCAGAACTTTAATAACAAACAAAATTTTAATCATCAGTATCGTCAGAATTATCAGCAACAGGAACCACATTTTGGTAACAATAGAGGTTTTTCCCAACAACAGCAACAAAACCAATCGGTTAGCATACCTAACCAACAATGTAATGTGCAAGGTCAACCAAGCTTTAATGTTTCGCCGCCTACACGTATAGCGTCGGCTCCGCCAAATAGTAACGCATAGCAACAAGGAAATCAGTACGTACAGAAAATACACCATTTTAACTCGTATCGCAACGCGCCCTATAGCAATGATTATTATGACAGACGTAAAAGTAATGTGCACAATTTTCAGCGTACGTATAATAACAGTCGGTATTACCAGCAGCAAAATCATCCGCAACAATAGATTATCATGAATGAACCAGACAGTCGGTATCATCCCGAACGTAATACGTCAGGAAGAAAAAACAGAACATTACAAATAGTTGAAATGCCACAGCATCCTCCCGCAAATAATAGCACGTCAGAAAGAATTTGACTAGATACAGTACAGGTTGCATCTTCCAGCAACGTAAGCAATACTTCAGATACACAGAATCTTGTTCACGAAAATGTTATTTGAAACATGCCTTGTTGAATGCACCTCTTTTATCACACCCAGATCTTACTAGAAATTTTTCCATTGCCACTGACAGTTCTAACACCGCATTAGGCGTACACATTCTTCAGGAAATTGAAGAAGATGGTTCTACAGTAATTAAAAACATCGCCTTTGCGAGTCGCATTCTGTCACCTGCTGAACGCAATTATTTTGTTACGGAACCTGAAACATTATGTGTTGTATGGGCATTTACGAGGTTCAGGCATTTTCTTTATGGAAGACATACGACCGTTTACACAGATCATAGAGCTATACAGTTTTTACTTTCCGCAAAATTTACACATGACAGATTAGGCAGGTGGAAACTTTATTTACAGGAATTTAATTTTACAATTGTTCACATTTCCGGTATACGAAATATTGTAGCAGACGCACTATCCCGTTCTCTCAGCAACAATCAGCAAGACATCGCAACCAACTTCTGCCAAGCAAATTTTAGCTTCATGTATATTCAACAAGTTGCATTTGAAAATTTCATTTCGGTGTCATTACAAGATATAGCACAAGACCAGAGTAAAGACAACGTATGGAAAGAATTTAAACACCTTTGGCAAGATAGGAATAATGTTACCATCAGAAACCATTACACTGTACGCAATAACATTCTGTTTCGCCGCTCTCACCCTGACAGTAACAGCTGGTTACTATGCATTCCTGACGAACTTGTTAACAAATTAATTTGGTATACTCATTTAAGTTACGCACATTACGGAGCCAGAAAATGTTTTCTTGTACTGAGACAGAACTGTTATTTTGCCAACATGGAGAAACGTATTCGACGAGTTTTAGCGTCATGTAAAATCTGCCAGAAAGCTAAGTCAGACACGACTTCACATGTTCCTCCGTTACATCCCATTGTACCTGTTAAATTGAGACACATGGCCGCTGTAGACATTTTTGGTCCGATTCCCAAAACTAATAGAGGTTTTTGTTACATCCTTGTTGCTGTTGAACTCACTTCAAAATTTGTAACCTTCACACCGTTACGCAAAACTACTGCTACAACTATTTCGAATGCATTTGTAAAACATTTTCTTTTATTCGATGTAGGGCATGTATTGAAAGTAATTTCCGACAATGGACTACAGTTTCGATCTGCTATATGGACACGTATGTTACGAGCTAGAAACATTTCTCCGATCTATATATCCAGGTACCATGCTTCTTCGAACCCTTGTGAAAGACTAATGAAAGAAATTGGTAAACTATGTAGAATATACTAGCACAAAAAACATATTGATTGGGATACACACATACTGTCATTCCAGGATGTAATTAACTCCATACCAAATGAATCTACTATGTTATCTCCGACTGTTATACTGAAAAATGTTGAACCACCTAACAAAATTAAAGAATTAGTATCCTTTCCTACATCTCGTCGACTACGACACCATGAAATAATTCACATTGCACTTAACAACATCAAACGTGCCGCAGAGCGCCGGAGAAGACAGCAAAAACAGGTTTGTACACGCCGTGACTTTCACGTTGGACAGAAGATATTAGTACGCACACATTATTTATCCAACAGAGGAAAGAGTAGATGCAGTAAATTTGAGCTTCTACATGCAGGTCCATACAGAATTCGCAGCATTCCTCACCCCAATGTAGTACACGTCGAAATTCTGAGAACCAGAAAAAGTAAAGGCAATCACAATGTCTCCAATATTAAACCCTTTATTGAATGACCATACTTTATGATTTATAACACTGTAATGCCATTTCCTGATTTTTATATGATCACTTATGCAATTATATTCATATGACTACTTACTGATGATTATCATATTTTTTTCTTGGCAAATGCCCGGCAAGGTAAGGTTAGTAGGTCGCTATTCTTGTCGTTATATATCAGACCGTGCACATTTTCCATTTTTCGTGTATGTATGATTGTTTTCCTGTTTTGTTTGTATGCACTACGAAATCTTTAAGATATAACAAACACTAGTTGACTTTAACATTTTTCCTTATGATATCTCAGTATCTTGACTATTTTACACTTTTTTTTTTTTTTTGCTACTACATTATGATACTCTGTGTACATTTTTTTTTTTTTTTGCACTTGAAAACTGTCTATGTTTTTGACATAATACGTTTTCTATCATGCTATGCTGTATGCTTAATTGTATCACTAGAAACCAGTTTTTATTTACTGGGTATATGATTTAAATGCAAGATATTAATCCTTATCCATCATTTTCAGAAAGCAATAACGTGTAAAAGAAATAAATTAAACAAATCACAATGGATTAATATGAAATGGGAATTTGACCTTTGGAATGAACGAAAGAAAATGGAATACCTTGTGATGAAGAGTAAATGGATCGGAATTAACAAGCACTAACAAGAATATACTATACACATCGTACAATAGCAGTCTTAACTAATTTTTTTTTTCTTTCAGAATACGAGGCGATTGATGCAGGCTGTCAGACAGGACTACACATCTTAGTTTTAGTGATGAAATATGCTAGAAATAAGAAACTCTATACTATGAATATATGTATGAAGTAAATGGTAATATGAATAATGAATAATGAAGTGTCTTCTTGCAGATGATGATGAATGATGATGAATAGTTATATGAAGAAAATGCTAATATGAATAATGCGGTTTTTCTTTGCAGCTGATGATAGTGATGAAGTTATGGTAATATGAATTATGAAGTTTTTCTTTGCAGATGAGGATAATGATAAAGTTTATATATTTACTGTTAGTTAAGAAATGCTATGTAGTTATTTAAGTATTTGTTGCAGTTCGTTTTGACAGTATGTCTTATGTTGCATGGTATAATGACTGAATGTTTTGGAAAGGATAGCTAGAGTACATACATATTGAGTACACGTTTCATTACCTGTTAATTCGAAGTTCACTACTTTTCAGCATAATATGCGTTTCTTCTTTCAGCTCAATAATTCATTTTGTATTTTTTCCAGAAGAAGCTATTCGTGAAATTAATGTGCTATAAGCAGTTAGTTATTAAACCTGTTCTGGTACTTGCATTTTTTTTTTACCCATTTGTGTGTGTCATTCATGAACGTGATCACATATACTCTACTTGTTTCATAACCCTGCTACAGCTGATTCATGACGAATGACGTTACTAATCCTTATTTGCAGCAATAAGTCAAAAGCAAATATTTTCATGCCCCAGCAGTTAATTATCGGTCCCAACGCAATGCATTGCTAGCACAAAAAAATGTATTACCAGTCCCAAATAATGCTACTAGTTTAAGAGATATTTATAGTACTAAATATAATGCAGATTTGTCAGATGTATTGAATACATTATATCTATGTATTATTGGACCACAGACCTTGAGTAATAGTTACAGTGTGTTACATCTTAAATATGTCCCATGTCACTTGAATGATGAGTTCTGAGTAGTACTGAATGATGTTTTGTAATAATGCATAAATGTATGCCAATAATTTCTGTAAGTAATATTTTTGTTATACTCTGTAAATGCTATGCCAATAACTAACTCTCATTTTGAATGATGATTTCTGAACAATGCATAAAAATGGTTTGTAACTGGCCAATGAGTGCCAATATGTAGTGTAATCAGATGACTTATGAATAATGTTCTGTAATACTCCATACATAGTACAGAAATATTTAGTAACTAGGCAATGAGTGCCAACAATTACTCAAATCGGTTGATAGACTAATGTAATTCTCAATGATGACTAGCATAAGACTTATTGTCCTTCACCTTCTGACCTAATTACCAGAAATTACTGCAATATCCGTTTGTCCTGTCTATCCTCATGATCATGGATCACTATATTTGGTTTTTGCACTAATTCTACGTTGGTGTACCTTACAGGAGTGTGGTGTTGACACATCATGCTGTCCACCACCTTGAACGATGGAGATGTTATTATGGTCCCACTGTTTGGTGTACCTAATGTACTACCAAAATGATAACATTGAATATTAATACGACATTTCAGTGCCTTGGCTACACTGATTAATACTTCAGGGAAGAGATCTTCCGATTGTCTCACTTGGTGTTGTGCTTCTGTAGAAAGATATGGACTTTCAGTGCAGCTACGTGCAACCTACTATGATACAACCATGATACAATCCTTCCTAGTTCTTGTAAAATGGTAAAAAAGATATATACAGTGCATGTGCACTTTATGTCATTTGTTAATATGTTTTATACTCATTGCATATACATTTTGTCATTTCTTATATATACAGTGCGTGTGCACTTTATGTCATTTGTTAATATGTTTTATACTCATTGCGTATACATTTTGTCATTTCTTATATATACAGTGCGTGTGCACTTTATGTCATTTGTTAATATGTTTTGTATTCATTCCGTATACATTTTGTCATTGCTTGATATGTTCTGTACTCAGTGCATGTGCACTCTATTTCATTTCATGTCCTGCACTTATATATATGTATATACTCTGTGTCTGTAAACTTAGTTAATTAAGTAAATTTTAGAAAAAATTGTTGCTCATGGCAAGTCCAATTGACTCACCATCGCTGCCAAATTTTTGCCCCCCCAGTGCAGGGTTATGTAAGAGGTCCGAGCAGATGTAATTTCGATGTATTGCTCATGCGCTGCCTGCAATAGGCAAGGTATAAGAGAATCTCTGACCAGAGAGCAGTGTTGACTGCAGTAGGAACAATGTAGCTGTAGCAGTAAGTTGTTGCTAGTCTGGAGTCTGCTCTGGTCTGGTCTGGTGTATCGTGTTGGCTGCCCCGGTCGCGGTGCAGCGATGTCGGAGCCTGAGTATTATTGTATAAGGTAAAATGCAGCTTCACGCATATGTAGTAATGTTATCGCAAGTCGCATGTAAATGTTTTAAAACTCTCGTAACAATAATCTTCCTCATAAAAAGTAACTTTTAACAACCATTCATTTCAATTTAAAGAATTTACTAATTTCTCCCATCCATGATCATCCCGTTTATTGCAATAGAAAAGTCAGTTGCTTCCTTTCATAAATGACAGATAGGTCGACCAGCATTGCACAGAGCTGTGCCGGAAAAATTTATTGTAAGAGCAGATATATCCGGCGGCTTCATTGAGGTAATAATTTTTCCTTTTTTGTTCAGAATGATCTCTCAGGGCCATGATGCAGCGCTGCTGTAGTCCAGGATTTACCAGGTTAAATTCACAGTGAATTATTGAAAAGTAATAAGTGAGCGACAATTTAATTGAGAGGTTGGTTACATTGTATTATTACCAGGTTACTGAATTTATTTTTTTATTGGGACGTTACACTGAATGTGAACGACATAATTATAATTTTTACTGTTGAGAGGTTTAGGAACTTTTCTGTTTGGAGGTTACACTAAATTAGAATTTTATTCACATTATTTAATTTTATTTTGTGGGGAGGTTACAATTGGACAAATATATAATACTAGAACTAATATGTGATTACGTTTTCACGCTGTTTGGGTGCATAGATCCTGAGAAATCAGTACCCTGAACAACCACCTCTGGCCGTAATAACGGCCTTGATACGCCTGGGCATTGAGTCAAACGGAACATGGATGGCGTGTGCAGGTACAGCTGCCCATGCAGCTTGAACACGATACCAGTTCATCAAGAGTAGTGACTGGCCTATTGTGACGAGCCAGTTGCTCGGCCACCATTGACCAGACGTTTTCAGTTGGTGAGAGATCTGGAGAATGTGCTGGCCAGGGCAGCAGTCGAACATTTCTGTATCCAAAATGGCCGTACTGGAACTGCAACATGCGGTCGTGCAGTATCCTGATGAAATGTAGGGTGTCGCAGGGATTGAATGAAGGGTAGAGCCACGAGTCGTAACACATCTGAAATGTAACGTCCACTGTTCAAAGTGCCGTTAATGCGAACAAGAGGTGATCGAGACGTGTAACCAATGGCACCCCATACCGCCTGGTGATACGCCAGTATGGCGATGACGAATACACACTTCCAATGTGCATTCACCGCGATGTCGCCAAACACGCATGCGACCATCATGTAAACGGAACCTGGATTCATACGAGAAAATGACGTTTTGCCCAGGTTCGTCGTTGAATACACCATCGCTGGCACTCATGTCGGTGATGCAGCGTCAATGGTAACCGCAGCCATGGTCTCCGAGCTGATAGTCCATGCTGCTGCAAACGGTGTCGAACTGTTGGTGCAGATGGTTGTTGTCTTGCAAACGTCCCCATCTGTTGACTCAGGGGTCGAGACGTGGCTGCACGATCCGTTACAGCCATGCGGATTAGATGCCTGTCATCTCGACTGCTAGTGATACGAGGCCGTTGGGATCCAACACGGCGTTCCATATTACCCTCCTGAAGCCATCAATACCATATTCTGCTAACAGTCATTGGGTCTCAACCAACGCGAGCAGCAATGTCGCGATACGATAAACCGCAATCGCGATAAGCTACAATCCGACCTTTATCAAAGTCGGAAACGTGATGGTACGCATTTCTCCTCCTTACACGAGGCAACACAACAACGTTTCACCAGGCAACGCCGGTCAACTGATGTTTGTGTATGAGAAATCGGTTGGAAATTTTCCTCATGTCAGCACGTTGTAGGTGTCGTCACCGGCGCCAGCCTTGTGTGAATGCTCTGAAAAGCTAATCTTTTGAATATCACAGCATCTTCTTCGAGTCGGTTCAATTTCGCGTCCGTAGCACGTCATCTTCGTGGCGTAACAATTTTAATGGCCAGTTGTATAGTTTATTTTTCCTTTTTTTTTACTTATCAGTCACTGTCCGTGGAAGGTTGCTAAGCGAATATTTGTTATCAAGTTAACGTATACAGAGGCGTTATACAGGGTGGGACAAATACAAGTCGCACTGAGGAGTGGGTACCACTTGTTTCTGCATAACGCAGGAGGAAGACCTACAGTTACTTCCAATGGGATAAAACAACTGCTCATACAGCCCACCGAGCCTTAGAACATATTTACACAATCTTGACACCTGTCAGAGTTGTAGCAGAGGTCAGCGTGGTAGCGACCCTAACCGTCCACACACGGCACCTCATCTGTCAGTGTGCGATTACTCTGTTTTGGTAGCCCTCTTGTCTAAGGTGTACTGCAATAACACCCATAAACTTCAAGGACTGAAACAGAATATTTCGGATGAGACAGCCGCAATTCCAGCAGTCCATCTTCGATCCGCCTTCAGCAAGAGATGAATAGTGCACACTTTCAACATCTACACTCCTGGAAATTGAAATAAGAACACCGTGAATTCATTGTCCCAGGAAGGGGAAACTTTATTGACACATTCCTGGGGTCAGATACATCACATGATCACACTGACAGAACCACAGGTACATAGACACAGGCAACAGAGCATGCACAATGTCGGAACTAGTACAGTGTATATCCACCTTTCGCAGCAATGCAGGCTGCTATTCTCCCATGGAGACGATCGTAGAGATGCTGGATGTAGTCCTGTGGAACGGCTTGCCATGCCATTTCCACCTGGCGCCTCAGTTGGACCAGCGTTCGTGCTGGACGTGCAGGCCGCGTGAGACGACGCTTCATCCAGTCCCAAACATGCTCAATGGGGGACAGATCCGGAGATGTTGCTGGCCAGGGTAGTTGACTTACACCTTCTAGAGCACGTTGGGTGGCACGGGATACATGCGGACGTGCATTGTCCTGTTGGAACAGCAAGTTCCCTTGCCGGTCTAGGAATGGTAGAACGATGGGTTCGATGACGGTTTGGATGTACCGTGCACTATTCAGTGTCCCCTCGACGATCACCAGTGGTGTACGGCCAGTGTAGGAGATCGCTCCCAACACCATGATGCCGGGTGTTGGCCCTGTGTGCCTCGGTCGTATGCAGTCCTGATTGTGGCGCTCACCTGCACGGCGCCAAACACGCATACGACCATCATTGGCACCAAGGCAGAAGCGACTCTCATCGCTGAAGACGACACGTCTCCATTCGTCCCTCCATTCACGCCTGTCGCGACACCACTGGAGGCGGGCTGCACGATGTTGGGGCGTGAGCGGAAGACGGCCTAACGGTGTGCGGGACCGTAGCCCAGCTTCATGGAGACGGTTGCGAATGGTCCTCGCCGATACCCCAGGAGCAACAGTGTCCCTAATTTGTTGGGAAGTGGCGGTGCGGTCCCCTACGGCACTGCGTAGGATCCTACGGTCTTGGCGTGCATCCGTGCGTCGCTGCGGTCCGGTCCCAGGTCGACGGGCACGTGCACCTTCCGCCGACCACTGGCGACAACATCGATGTACTGTGGAGACCTCACGCCCCACGTGTTGAGCAATTCGGCGGTACGTCCACCCGGCCTGCCGCATGCCCACTATACGCCCTCGCTCAAAGTCCGTCAACTGCACATACGGTTCACGTCCACGCTGTCGCGGCATGCTACCAGTGTTAAAGACTGCGATGGAGCTCCGTATGCCACAGCAAACTGGCTGACACTGACGGCGGCGGTGCACAAATGCTGCGCAGCTAGCGCCATTCGACGGCCAACACCGCGGTTCCTGGTGTGTCCGCTGTGCCGTGCGTGTGATCATTGCTTGTACAGCCTTCTCGCAGTGTCCGGAGCAAGTATGGTGGGTCTGACACACCGGTGTCAATGTGTTCTTTTTTCCATTTCCAGGAGTGTACTATAGTCTGTTCAATGCTGTATTTCCTTTCCTCTGGTGTGTTTCTTTTTACCCTTGAACTTTGTTCTCTGGGCCAATTTTATTTGCCCCATACTGTATTAGCTGTAAAATTATAACTGTGTTTCATAATAATGATCGTACATTTGTTATATGACACTTGTGTGTGTGTGTGTGTGTGTGTGTGTGTGTGTGTGTGTGTGTGTGTGCGTGTGTGTGTGGTAGGTTCAAGGGGCTACAACCATTCTAAATTCTCATATTCTCAAATTATTAACTAGTATATTTTATTTTACATCATTTACTCTAAAGGAACATTCAGTGCACTCCCTTGGATGATACCGTCCGTAGAAACATTCGAAACAAAGAAATTCCGAACTCCATGAGCATCGCGCGGAGGCAGCTTTGCCACAGTGACATTTCTTCGTGTGAAGCTCACTCCAAAACGAAAATTCGTTAACATTACTGAGAATTTCACGCTTTGGCAATAATTTCGTGGCGAACCACTTGTACCGGATCATTTTGCCGAAACCTGGATCGTGCAGTTAATTATGAATCAAGATCCGCTACATGAAAGTCACCGAAAATTTCAAATAGCTTTTCCATTCATTTCTTTTTTTTTTTTTTTTTTTTATTCATTCAACAGACACATAATTAGCAGACGAATAAGGAGAACGTTACTGCAACATAAACTGGAAATTTTTCTGAACAACCGAAACATTATGATCAAGGCCAACAGCGACGTTGGCTTGGTGGCCTTGCCGCCACGTGATGCCGTAAGAAAAGGATGTTAAGCGGAGCAGACACTGACGGTGGATCACCATAGCGTATGCCGGCCGGGGTGGCCGAGCGGTTCTAGTCGCTACAGTCTGGAACCGCGCGACCGCTACGGTCGCAGGTTCGAATCCTGCCTCGGGCAAGGATGTGTGCGATGTCCTTCGGTCAGTTAGGTTTAAGTAGTTCTAAGTTCTAGGGGACTGATGACCACAGCTGTTAAGTCCCATAGTGCTCAGAGCCATTTGAACCATTTTTGAACCATAGCGTAGATATGGGCAGCAAATGGGAAAATCCACTGAGACAAGCGACTTTGACAAAGGGCAAATTATTATTACACAGAGCCTAGGAATGTGTATCTTGGAAGCGGCAAAGAGGGTCGAATGTCTTGAGCATGTATGGAAAGAGGTGTAATGAAAGTGCCACTAGACGCTAAATGGTTCAACGTCCAATACTCCGAACTGTTCTAGGCGCTTCAGTCCGGAACCGCGCTGCTACTGGGTCGCAGGTTCGAATGCTGCCTGGGGCATGGCTGTGTGTGATGTCCTTAGGTTAGTTAGGTTGAAGTAGTTCTAAGTCTAGGGGACTGATGACCTCAGATGTTAAGTGCCATAGTGCTTAAAGCCATTTGAACCATTTGAACGTCCAATACTCTTCACAGAACAAAGTTGATCGGAGGCTTATCTTCTCTTTAAAGTAGAATAGTTCCGAAAAAGAGCAGTGTTAGTGTACGCACAGGTATTTCGGAGCACACTGCTCATCGTACATTGTTGAACATGGAGCTCCGCAGCATACTACCCCCTATGTGTTCACACGTTGACCCAACGGCATTGTCAATTACAACTGCAGTGGGCACAAGATCATCGGGATTCGTCCGTCGATCAATGGAAATGTGTAGGCTCTACTGGTGGGTCACATCTTTGCTACACTAGTCACTTGTCTCCACAAACGCCGTCATGGAGGTGAACGGCGGCTCAAAACGTGCAGCGCGCTACGGGCGCAGGCGGTTGGCAGCGATATTATGCTACGGGCGACATTCTTGTGTTCTTGCACGGGGACCTGTGGTAGTAATAGAAGACACGCTGACAGCTGCGAAACACCTGAATCCCTTAGTTCAAAAATGGTTCAAATGGCTCTGAGCACTGTGGGACTTAACATCTGCGGTCATCAGTCCCCTAGAAAGAATCACTTAAACCTAACTAACCTAAGGACATCACACACATCCATGCCCGAGGCAGGATTCGAACCTGCGACCGTAGCAGCAGCGCAGTTCCAGACTGACGCGCCTGGAACCTCTCGGGCACAACGGCCGGAGAAGTAACGTTCACATGTCCTATACACCATTTCAAGACGATTTAAACAACAATTGGAAATCGCTGACGATGAAGCTAGGCCTCTACATGCACAACGGCTTAGTAAAAACCAACACTGAAAAAAAGTTATTTACGTACCTTATGACCTTTCAGTACCTATGTAACATACTTAAGAATTAATTTCGGTCACTAATCTATGCGTGATCTTGGCGAAGGGTTTAATATCTATACCCGCGGCAATCTGCACTTCTCTATAGCGAGGGAAGGCAGTAGCATCTGTTCACGCCTAGTTCCGACAAATTTTCGATTCAGGCAGTCATCAACGGGCAGCCGTTTTCGCTGCAGGGCTAATCATGTGATTAGACAGTAGCGGTGCAGTGTGTAGGCCGTTCTTGCCTGGTATGTGAGTCTGTTCACTTTGCTTGTGCTTGTCGGCTTCGAGGGTTATGTGCAGCTGACTTCAAGTTAAATTCTGGTGAGATGCCTATGCCTCTTGATTTTTCCGATTTGTTTTCGATTTAAGTGAGTTTATAATTTTTCTCATTGTATTTTAAAATCATTTTCGTGAGTTCTTATAGTGCGTATTGGTTTGGTCACTCACACGTAATAACCTCGGGGTGATTTGTCATTTCTCTTTATGCGGAATGTCCCGGTCTATTTTAAGTAGTTCTAAGTCTAGGGGACTGATGACCTCCGATGTTAAGTCCCATAGTGCTCAGATCCATTTGATCCATTTTGAAAGTTACTTCATTACGACCTCATTTACGAAAACAATCACCATAATTCACACATGCACGTTTCTGGCGCTTCGGCACCGCAATGAACAACAGTCTTCGGTAATAACTGTAGTCCTGATGGTGAAACTGCTTCAAAATGTTCATTGGGGACGTGATAATGTTTCTTTTGTCTGTATCGGCTGTACTGAGAACAGCCAATAGGGCTACAATGAATGTAGCTTTCCCCTTATTGAGTTAGATGTAGAGGCGTATACACAACCGAGATCACTTTAACTCGCTGCTAACGCATGTTCTCAATTCTCTTTCGTCATTTTATGCGAATTAATACGGAGCCAAGGGGAAACAAACTAAGACTCTAGTTAGCTCTGTTTGCAAATAACCGCTTGCATTCGCCCCCTATCGCACGCTGATCCACTTTGCCTCTCAGTAGCCGGACGCGATCCCGTTTACAATATTCATGGCAACAAAGTAGTAGCTCGCCCGGTTCATAACTGGACGGGATGACTCAGCAGCGGGGAGCACAAAGCGAGCACCCACAGTGGGTTGCGCGCCTTCCATCCCCTGCTCGGGTACTCGCCGCCTCCCTGGGGCATTCTTGCGCCGCCCGATTCCTGAATATAACATCTGAAGGACCGGCCCATTTTCGCAGCTAATCTGTAGCCCCAGGGCGGAGGCAGCGGCAGAGGCGGCGGTGGAGGCGGCGCCGCCCCCGCGAATTCAATTTCAGGCTGCGCCGCCTCGCCGCGGGACGCCCGCCCCCGACTCATATCCGCCGCGGGATGCGCCCCCTGCAGCTGCTGTCTTGTAGGCCGTCTGCCTCCCACACCGCAGACCACTGCTCACACTTCACACCTCCCAGCTCCAGGCACAAAACTGGGGCCGTTGCTCACGGTGTGCACTAAATGCTCCAGGCAGATACCGGTGTCCGCTCCGAGGACTTCAAGTAACAAAAACGCATGTAGGACCTTCTATTACAGTTACTACGAGGGTAATTCCAAAAGTAAGGTCTCCTATTTTTTTTATAAGTACATAGACCTGTTCTTTTCTACAATGGTTTACATCAGTTTACAGCTTGAACATTTAGCTATTTTTCGACATAATCACCATTTCTGTCGATGTATTTTTAAAGACGCTGCGGCAGTTTTTATACGCCCATGTCATACCAGCTCGCCGCCATGCTGTTCAGAAAGTTATGAACCTCTTCTTTCACCTCGTCGTCGGAGCTGAAACGCTTTCCGGCCAAATGTTCTTTTAACTTGGGGAGCAGGTGATAGTCACTAGGCGCCAAGTCACGACTACAGGGTGGGTGGGTGATTATGTTCCACTGTAACTGTTGCAGGAAAGCAACGGTTTGCCGAGCGATGTGTGGGCGAGCGTTGTCATGGAGAATGTGTACGCTCTTGCTCAACATTCCTCTTCTCCGGTTCTGAATTGCCCGTTTGAGTCAGAGTCTCACAGTAAATGTCAAGCGTTAATTGTGGTCCCAGTGCGCATAAAGTCGACCAGCAATACCCCTTTCCGATCCCAGAAATCGGTTGTCATGACTTTACCGGCAGACTGTTTCTTTGAATTTCCGCGGCTTTGGCGAAGAAGGATGCCGCCACTGGCGTGATTGTTGCTTGGTCTCAGGTGTAAAGTGGTATGCCCAGGTTTCGTCACTCGTGACAATTGAGTCCAGAAAGTTGTCCTGTTCGGCTGCAAGGCGGTAAGAAATGCGCGGGAAGCATCAACTCGTTGCCTCATGTGGTCCTCAGTCAGCATTCGTGGCACCCATCTTGCACACAGCTTCCGGTAGTTCAATGTTTCCGTTAAAATTCTATGAGCGGTGCTTCGGGAAACTTCAGGAACCAACGTGCAGAGATCATCCATCGTGATCCGCCGATCTTCACTCATGCTTTGCTCAGCCTTCAACACTGTCTCCTCAGAAATTGACGGTCTCCCGCTCCTTTGTTCGTCGTGAATTTCGATCCAACCAGCTGCTAACTCTCTACACCACTTACGAACATGTTTGACATCCATGCATGACTCACCATACACTTCCGTCAATTGGTGACGGATTTTGATTGGCGCAGTGCCCTTTGCGTTCAAAAACCGAATAACTGCGAGCAAATCGCACTTGGCGGTAACATCCAACGGGAGCTCCATTCTCAACGGCTGCCAAGCCAAGACTGAGCGCCTCAGCGCGGAGTGCGCATGTTTACACACAGCGCATGAAGCACTCTTCATAACAGTGTGACCAACTGCCACACAAACAGAGTTCTGTACTTATAAACAAATAGGAGGAGACCTTACTTTTGGGATTACCCTCGTATTACCAGCTTTGTGCTCGGGCCGGGGCATTCGGTGAAGACCTACCGATGTGCCGTCCTCTGCCAAAGGTGTCATATGGTTGCAGTATGAGGAGCCATGTGGTCAACACAGGTCTCTCTGCTGTGTTCTTAGGTTCCCACATCTTGCATCAGCAACTATTCATTTAGATTTTACTACTGTGGGTTTCCACAGCCAACAAGTTTTTAATAAACGAATACATTGTCCGTTGTAGACCATATTGTGCTTTACTAAAATCGTGCTGTTACCTAATTTCGACTGTGAGCCATTATCAAGCTCCTGAAATACACCAACGTAGAAGAGCCTCACATTTCTGCGTAGATCGTCATGTATACATAAAGTATTCCATAGCTCACATTAACGTAACCAGATAGTTCAATAACAGTATTTACGTTTGCCATGTCATGTATTACATAACCTGCTCGTCACATTCTTTTGTGTCACATGTTTTTGTGTTGTACGTTTTGACACCTGTATATGTCCAGTAATGAGTATTTCTGCGGACTTTCTCTTTTAGTATCTCACTGCCGATTTTTATCCATTTTGAAAAATGCAAAGCGTACAGCAGATAAAATCATATTTAGTCCAGTTTGGTCTCTGTACGAGGATTCTATGGGTTCCTAATAAATAAATGTAACCTAAAAGAAAAAATCCTGTTTATGAAATGTCTCCACACACTGCACACACTGATGACCTACGATAATGTTTGTAGTAGCCCATACGTTTATTCGATGCATGTCTTGGAATTATATTTACCTGTATTTTCCAGACAATGCTACTTGGTTTCACACGTTTTCTTTGCATAATGTGGTTTGTGCTACGTGTTTTGCTAATTGTACGATTCATGTGCATGGTTTTTTAGAAGGATGTTTTCTCATTTTTCCGTGTGCAGTGTTGTTGAAATGAATTTTAAGTCTACTCATAGACCTATATCTTTATTGGTTCCTGTTATCACTTCCTACCCATCTTGGTGTAATAAAAGGTAGACCTATAGTTATACATTTGCTTCTCATAAATTATCGTCTGATCCCACTGATCACCCATAATATAAACTTAAAATATTTTTTGAAATTTGTATTTTATAAATCACTCATCTATACAATATGTGAATTAGCTGGTCTACATATATCTGCATGTAATCTTAAGTCACTGATAACCTACGTTAAAATATTTTATTTAAGACTAGCATGCCAGTAATAAATAGATTCTTTCTCAATCAGTATTTCTTGTTATTTATAGTTTCATATATCATTTTAATGTACTGTAAAGAATATATATTCCATCAAGTGACCTATTCTCACCGATTACCGAGTACGCAATATTTCAACCAAATCTGCAAGCCAGTAGTAAATGTAATGTAATTGCACTTAGTTATCGACAGGTTTACAATGTCTGAAAGTATGTACATTCCTGACAACATCGTAACAGCTGTTTCGTTGTCAGGCTGCAGCACCTAGAGTATGTTACGATGGTGTACGACTTCTGATTTTATGTACGTGACGTAAAAGAATGTGGTGAACTTGGTATGTAATACAGTACATAGCATATGTAAGAAATGGCTCACGGCTAATATTAGCTAATAGCACGATTTTAATAAAGCACAATACAGCCTACAACAGACAACGTATTCTTTTATTAAACTTTTCGTTCAAGTAGCTCCTCAACTACCACGAGGAAGAGTGAGCTCTGTTCCACACAGCACACCGTGAAAAAATTGCTGGGTGTACCGGGACTTTAACCCAAGCCCTCAATATGATAGTCGCACACATTGACCATTAGGAAGGAGGATTCTTTTTTTTTTTTCCAGCACTAGCTGAGTTCCTGGCATTGCCCGGGTATATATTTATTCCAATCTTCTAGTAATCTATCGTCCATCACCTCCTCCTTCCCTCTTTCTCTGTGTATCTCCTCCTTCCCCTCTCTGACCATTTCCTCCTGCCCCACCCTCTCTGTGCAACCTCCTCTAGCGCATACTTTATCCATCTTCCCCTCCCCACTATCTATGCCCATAGACTACTTACCCTTTCTCTGTCCACTTCATCTTCTCCCCCTCTCTGCACGTTTCCTCCTCTTTCTATTTCCATCTGCTCACCTTCCCTGCCCATCTCCTCCACCCCCCTCTCTCTGTTGATATCCACATTTGTCGATCCCCTCCCCCCTCCCCCCCCCCTTATCTGTGTCCATCTCCTGCTTCTCTCTCTGTCTGTCCATCTCCATCTCCCACTCTCTCTCCATCATCACGTTATCAACCTAACCCCAACAGGAAGTTGATAGCTACCCGCCCCTTCTTCCCCACAGTATTCCTTTCCAGGCGTAACATGAGCACCACATTTGGTCGAAATCGATCCAGCCGGTTAGGAGGAGCTTTTTACCCCATCATTGCCCGGGTTCGCACATATCGAGTATAATGACTTTTCTGGAGACTAGAAATCTACTCTGTAGGAATCAACATGGGTTTCAAAAAAGACGATCGTGTGAAACCCAGCTCGCGCTATTCGTCCACGAGACTCAGAGGCCCATTGACACGGGATCTCAGGTAGATGCCGTGTTTCTTGACTTCCGCAAGGCGTTTGATACAGTTCCCCACAGTCGTTTAATGAACAAAGTAAGAGCAATGGACTATCAGACCAATTGTGTGATTGGATTGAAGAGTTCCTAGATAACAGAACGCAGCATGTCATTCTCAATAGAGAGAAGCCTTCCGAAGCAAGAGTGATTTCAGGAGTGCCGCAGGGGAGTGTCATAGGACCGTTCCTATTCACAATGTACATAAATGATCTTGTGGATAACATCGGAAGTTCACTGAGGTTTTTTCCGGATGATGCTGTAGTATATCGAGAGGTTGTAACAATGGAAAACTGTACTGAAATGCAGGAGGATCTGCAGCGAATTGACACATGGTGCAGGGAATGGCAATTTAATCTCAATGTAGACAAGTGTAATGTGCTGCGAATACATAGAAAGAAAGATCCTTTATCATTTAGCTACAATATAGCAGGTCAGAAACTGGAAGCAGTTAATTCCATAAATTACATGGGAGAAGGCATTAGGAGTGATTTAAAATGGAATGACCATATAGAATTAATCGTCGGTAAAACAGATGCCAGACTGAGATTCATCGGAAGAATCCTAAGGAAATGCAATCCGAAAACATAGGAAGTAGGTTATAGTACACTTGTTCGCCCACTGCTTAAATACTGCTCACCGGTGTGGGGTCCATACCAGATAGGGTTGATAGAAGAGATAGAGAAGATCCAACGGAGAACAGCGCGCTTCGTTACAGGATCATTTAGTAATCGCGAAAGCGTTACGGAGATGATAGATAAACTCCAGTGGAAGACTCTGCAAGAGAGACGCTCAGTAGCTCGGTAAGGGCTTTTGTTGAAGTTTCGAGAACATACCTTCACCGAGGACTGAAGCAGTACATTGCTCCCTCCTACGTATATCTCGTGAAGAGACCATGCGGATAAAATCAGAGAGATTAGAGCCCACACAGAGGCATACCGGCAATCTGTCTTTCCACGAACAATACGAGACTGGAATAGAAGGAAGAACCGATAGAGGTACTCAAAGTACCCTCCACCACACACCGTCAGATAGCTTGCGGAGTATGAATGTAGATGTAGATGTAGATATTTCATATATTTTAGCAATATTTAATATATTAAACACACATTTGAACACATATTTCACCTGTATCTATAATGAATTTCGCCGTTCAGTTTCGTTTTCACGCAGCTCAATGTTTATGAAGTCATGTCTCCTGAACAACATGTCGTACAGTGATATATTTTTGCAAATATATTCAGTAGCATATGTGAATACTATCTGCAAAATTTATTGTGAATACTGTTACTAGTAAAGAGTAAGAAAGAAAGTCGTGATGCGACAATTTTTCCCAGATTTAGGTGTTTGTAACGCCATATCTCCTGAAACACGTGACGTACAGTGATATATTTTTGCAAATGCATTCAGTGCTATATGCGAAAACTGTCTGTAAAATACGTTGCAAATAGAGTTAGTAGTAAAGAAGTAGTAAATTGAAAGGTCATACCTTATGCGACAGTTTTATTATCTGACCAGCGAAAATGTAGTAAGCGATAGACTTTTTTTCTTTCATCGCTTAGGGGGGGGGGGGGGGGATAACAGTTCTCCTTCTTAAATACTGAATAAATATAATATGGCTATTTGTGCGCCGTGAGCTACGCTTTTTTTTCTGTCTTCACCCCCGTCTGTTTGACAAGTAGGTGGTATTTTCCGAAAAGTGGTCCTTTCCAACTGTAAATGGTATGTGAACCTATTTTGGTTTAAATGGATAAAATGATTTAGCAGGAGATGGAGAACACACATACATACATCCCTTTTTATAATTTTGCATGTAACGTTTCGGGAAAACCCTAGAGAACTACTTGAACAATATCTGCCAAACCTAGGTGCAGATGAACAGGTGGATTCTGGCTTCCTATATTTCCAAAATTGGTTCGGCGTTGTACCATATCGTCAATTACTAACCAAGATACCGTAATAAGGTATTTTGAAAATATGTGGTTGGATAGAGAAATATTGACTAACAGAAAACAGTATACTGTACTAGACGCTCAATATGCACAGAAAAGGAACCAACATCGAGTCTGTCCCAAGGAAGCGTAATAGGACTTCTGATGTTACCTCTCTACATCTTTCCCCACCTTCTCCAGAGCAAACTTTACTTTCTTTCCTCCTGGTTGTCCTCCACAAGGAATACCGTCTTATTGCAACATATTAGAATGCAAGAAAAGTAAACAAGACATCTACGGTTGTAGCTGAGAGTTTAGTAGGCGAACAACAAATGGAGATTTCGGAGTTGCAGGTCAACAAAAGATGCAGTACTTCTAACTAAACAAAAAATCCAAAAACAGAAACAGTAAATCGGGAACCATTTAGGATTCATTGATCGTTTGAGGCATTCGATAAAGCTTATAGAAAGAAACTGCAGAATTGTGAGGGAAAGAGAATATTCACAACACCTAACGACTGTAATTTCAGATATAAATTTACTTTAACACAACGTATATGTGCAAAGTAAGCAGTTAGACAAAGACGCAATATTTCACCCATACGTTTTAACATCAATTTACATGACACAATTCGGCAATAGAATGAGGCTGTTAATGGGGAAATATGACTAGCTGAAATTCCCGCTTGAATTGCCTGTTATACAGTAGTCATATTCATTGTGAGACTGTGTTTGAGATGAGATATGTTGGTCAGAATGGTTACTTTTTTGAAAAGAGTAACAGTCAGTCTATGTTGGACATTCTGGATTATTTTTATTTCTATTTACACGTCAAGTTCCGTAGGACCAAATTGAGGAGCAAATCTCCAAGGTCATGGAACGTGTCAGTACATGAAAATTACAACACAAATGTAATAACAGATAAAAATAAAATGTTTATGTACCAGAAAAAATTCAGTTCATAAGTTTAAGTAAACGCAATCAACAATACAACGCGTGGGATTAGCCGAGCGGTCTCAGGCGCTGCCGTCATGGGCTGTGCGGTTGGTCCCGGCGGAGGTGTGAGTCCTCCCTCTGGCATGGGTGAGTGTGTGTTTGTCCTTAGGATAATTTAGGTTAAGTGGTGTGTAAGCTTAGGGTCTGATGACCTTAGCAGTAAAGTCCCATAAGATTTCACACACATTTGAACATTTTTGAACAATACAACAAGAATCAGCCTAATGTTTCAAGGAACTCCTCGACAGAATAGAAGGAGCGTCCCATGAGGAACTCTTCAGTTTCGAACTGAAAGTGCGTGGATTACTGCTAAGATTTTTGAGTTCGATTGGTAGCTTAATGAAAATGGATGCAGCATTATACTGCACAACTTGCTGCACAAGAGTTAAGGAAATCCGATCCAAATGCAGATTTGATTTCTGCCGAGTATTAACTGCATGAAAGCTGCTTATTCTTGGGAGTAAGCTAATATTATTAACAAGAAATGACAGCAATGAATATATATATTGAGAGGCCAATGCCAAAATATCCAGGCTCGTGAACAGAGGTCAACAAGAGGTTCGCGAACTTACACCACTCATTGCCAGGACCGCCCGTTTC
Organism: Schistocerca serialis cubense; assembly: GCF_023864345.2. Taxonomy (NCBI): domain Eukaryota; kingdom Metazoa; phylum Arthropoda; class Insecta; order Orthoptera; family Acrididae; genus Schistocerca; species Schistocerca serialis. The sequence continues at coordinate 148,811,961 of NC_064639.1, read as the reverse complement.
TGAGCCAAAAATATCCTTTTAGAATGGGAAGAGTTAGCCCAAAACATAATACGATACGACATAAACTAATGAACATAAGCAAGGTAGACTAATTTTCGTGTCGAACGATCACTCACTTCAGATACCGTTCGAATAGCAAAAATGGCAGCATAAGGTCCTTGAACAAGATTCTGAACGTGGGCTTTCCACGACAATTTACTATCTAACTGAACACCTAGAAATTTTAACTGTTCAGTTTCACTAATGCTATGTCCATTCTGTGAAAAAGTCAGGTTTTGTTGAATTGCGCGTTAGAAACTGTAAAACTGAGTCTTACTGTGATTTAGCGTTAGTTTATTTTCTACAACCCATGAACTTAGGTCATGAACTGCACTATTTGAAACCGAGCCAATGTTGCACACAACATCCCTTACTACCAATCTAGTGTCATCAGCAAACATAAATATTGTAGAGTTACCCGTAATACTAGAGGGCATATCATTTATATAAATAAGGAACAGGAGTGGCCCTAACACTGTCGCAACCATAATGTTTCATACAATTGACACCCTGCAGAACAGTCTAACAATCATAGCAACTGCGGAGGCAGGATCAGAAATTGTGGTTTTAGGAACCAATGAAATTACGGTAATAGTGGGTATCCCAACATAAATAAGCATAATAAAAGAAATAACAGTAATTGGTCTGAAAGACGCAACTTTAATCAAAATCGAGATAGTTCGCATCACAGTAACAGTTATTACGAAAGAAATAATCAGGAGAGACAAAATCGTGGAAATTTTGGTCTTGAACAATGTGCTGAAGTAATTGAGAGTAGACCACCTAGTCCACGTGACAATCAATGTCAGGGGTGATGGGCCATTACAAAAACGCCACGTAGCACACACGATACAGGGAGTCTTTGTCCTCATACTATAAATTTTATACTATTAACACTAGAAATGAGAGAGAGATCTCAGATAAAATATAGCAGTTTTGGAAATACAGGGACTGATGAGGTCACAGTATCGATCTTGAAAGAAATTAATGTTTTTGAGTGGGTAATTAATTACAGCCACAAGTAGTAGGGAACATAACTAATAATATGGTACTGACTTTTGATGACACTCTCTTAGGAAACACATCTTGTGATTGCACTCAGAGGAAATACGAATAAACTTTGTCGACTTTGATTATACTTGAAACGCCTTGTTGGAAGAGAAAGTACACAATCAGAACATCTTAATCCATCCTATAGTGTCAGTTTCTGTTGTAAAAATTTCTTTATCAGCAGTATTGTATTCAGGTAGTCCTATGTTGGTTGTCATTGAGGCAGCTTTCAGTAAATGTCAGGAATTACATGTTTGTCCAACATTTTCATTGCAGTGAACCAAAGTTAAGCGTGAGGCTACTGGTAAAACTACAGGGGTCAGAAACGAATTGAACAGTCTTTTGCTACCTCTGAAATTATACACGAGAAGGTAGACCGTATAGAGGATGTTTCTGAAGTAGGTAGGCAAGAGTAATGCGATATCTTACAGTCACATTCTGAAGTCTTTGTCAACAAACCTGGTACCATACGAAACTTTCTTTATTAATTTAAAGTCAAGGAACACATGAATTTTTTTGTTCCACCTAATGCTGTTCCATTGGTATACAGGGAGATAATAAAGAATGAAATCCAGTCCATGTTATCTCAAGGTGTCATTGAACCTGCCATGAGTTCTTACAACAGTCCACTTCATGTTGTTGAAAAATGAGGAAAGTAGGTAGAAAATTCATCTCTCTTTGATGGTTACATAAGCTGACGACTGAGGCCTCCTCGACCTGGCTGTTACTGCTTCTTCTCATATTCCATCGTGCACACCACTTCTTCTACTTTTCTATTTAGTTGATAAGTGAAATTAACTCTCTCTTAAGAAATTATTTTCCTAACTGGTGATAGACGTAATTTGCTATGAACTTTTGGCAATTTGCGAACGATGTCCCAGAATTCTATTGTATTGATGCCATTTTGAAATGTTTGAAAATAAACTGGACACAGTGTAAAGAATGACAGAGAAACGGTATAGTATGACGTTTATGTAAAAGATACGAGACCAAAAGGTAAGAAATGATGCACTTATGCTGTAGCTGTATTTGTACGATGAAATAATATGTTGATATTATGCAGTAATGTAAATGGTATTTATGCTGAGCAGTACGAAGGAGTAATACATATTGAATTGTGACAATTATGTATCAAGGTGAAGATATGGTTTTGAGAGTAAGTATTTAGGGAAGCCAGTGAGGAACAGATGATGTTATTTCAGTACTGATATGTATGTGGATGGTTTTATGGATTATTATTTCAGGTAGCCAATGAGGAGTAAAGGAAGATTTTTGTGCCACTGATGATGTTGCATGTGGTTTAATGCTAATTTTACAGGCACACTGTGTATCAATGGAAGCAAGAATCAGAATACATTTAAGAGGAGTTTACTCAACGAATAATAGAGCTACTTTGTGACTGACAACTGATCTTTAAATTTTCAGAATCTTGCAGCTTATAAATGAAAATATGATTAATATGTTACTCTTTTTATCTCCAGGAATGACAACAGTTTTCTAGTCGAAATGATATCAGTGAGTTTGACAAATCCTAAGATTATGTTACACCTAATATTTTTCTCCAACAGTATTAGATGTTGGCTGACGGACATCTGACATTAATTGTACTATAATAATATTTTCTATTCTGAGAGTGTGTATACAATAATTAGCTATTTTGGTGATCACTGTATTTATTCCTGACGTCATTGTACTTGAGATATGTGGTAGTTACCATTCAGGCCAGACATTTAAATAGATGTAACTTACGACACTGGATACAAGTTTAATGACTTGTTTAATGACACCATAACTTTACTGACAAGCCTTATATGAAATTTATATGTTGTCGTTGTTGTGGTCCTCACTCCTGAGACTGGTTTGATGCAGCTCTCCATGCTACTCTATCCTGTGCAAGCTTCTTCATCTGCCAGTACCTACTGCAGCCTACATCCTTCTGAATCTACTTAGTGTATTCATCTCTTGGTCTCCCTCTACGATTTTTACCCTCCACGCTGCCCTCCAGTACTAAACTGATGATTCCTTGATGCCTCAGAACATGTCCTACCTATTGCTTAATATGGGCCTCCAGCCGAGTTCCATAAAAATTAAAGTATTAGGGACTTCAGCCTGTTTAGATTGAAGATTTAGAAAACATTTTTGGGTCACACCTCCAGAAAAACCTCCTATGTCAATTTCTTACTGAGGCCATCCATCTTGGATTTTTAGTGTGGCCTTCAGCCGATCTAAAGTTAATCCAAGGAGGTCGATTAAAACTTTGAGTGTTTTCCATCGTTGTTGTAATATTATGTGTGTGTGTGTGGACAAATAAAGTTTGTATCTTGATTGCAACTGACAGCAACCTTATTCTGGCCCATTTCCACAACCTAATCCGCTCTGTCCTGCTAGCCCAGGCATTTAATCGATATATGCACATTCTTTTTAAGACTGTGTTTGAGACCAGAGATGTTGGTCAGCGGGGTTGCCTTTTCTTGAATGGAATGGCAGTCAGTGTGTGTTGGGCAGTCTGACAATCCACTTGGTTTGAAAAGGATGGAAAATGGTCTGCTGTGTAGTGGAGGCAGCATTATTTAAAAAGGATTTTGTAACAATATGTTTTGAGGAAAGTTATTGAGCAAATGAGACTATATTATGCGTTCCATGTGCACAGGTAGGCCAATAAATTTAATTACTTTCAAAATTCATGCCCACTGTAAGGCACAGTGATTGCAGAGTGTATTTGTGTAAATAACATCATATCTGACCAGAGGCGTAACGTCAGTACAAGATTTCAGTAAGCTGCTATCTTGCGAGTTTCTTGGCATTAATTTTTATGTACATTTTCTGTGTAATTACAATTCAAGTTTTGATGCAGTGGTTGTTTGCATAATGAAAGATAAAAATTAGCAATATTCAGGGCCGAATTCTAATCTGAGTCGCAGGTTCTAATTCTGCCTCGGGCATGGATGTGTAGGATGTCCTTTGGTTAGTTAGGTTTAAGTAATTCTAAGTTCTAGGGGACTGATGACCTCAGAAGTTAAGTCCCATAGTGCTCAGCGCCATGTGAACCGTTTAATCTGAGTCATTTTGTTTTGCAGTCAGATGGCATACGTAAATTTCGTTAAAACTGTTTACTTTTTCGCAGACGAATTTTTTGTTGTACCAGTTAGTCTGGATTTCGTATCGTGTGGCGTGAGCTCCACATATTTCCGTTAAGAAATTAAATTTTCACACAGTTCTGTTGCCCCTCACCGAGATTTACATATTTCGATGTCAAAATAAGTTTTGCTCATTTCACAGATACAATAAATAAAAAACTTTCAAAGTGTGACACAGCGTTCTTTGAAAATACCCACTACAATTGGAAACTATCCGAAAGCCGCTTCGATACAAAGTCCTATCGTAATCGGCAATGTGAACCATTCTGGGTGCCACATAGGCATTCATGTAGGCAACACTTTGCATAGGATCGAGGTGCCGTGATTCTCAAAACCTGAAGAACGTTGACCGCCACTGTACGGCGCGTTGGTGATCCCAAGACAGCGGAGATGTTTGACACAGGGCAGAGGCGCCAGATATTTCCGGGGTAGCTCGCGACCAACAGACAGCACCGTGGATTTGCGAACATTCGTCACACTTCCAGCCGTCCTGCCATGAGTCGCAATGGTGTCGAGAATTTGTGCGAACCAGTAGCAGGAGGTCATCTGTATGTGCAGAAAATCGAAAGGTCTAGACCACTGCGCCCTCAGTATGGCTATGAGCGGCTCTAGTGCCACTGCATAAATGTACAGGATAGGGAGTAGCCTTTTCTGACCGACCGCTGGATCGGTATCGGACCCGTTCCAAGTCCCTTGACCTGGACCAACGAATGTGAGTTGCTGAAGAACCGCTGAAGGATGCTGATGAACCGAAGCCCATCCGCTCTAAGACAGATAGTGATAGACGGTAAATCATCGACTAGAACAGAAGTGATATCTGGCGTTCCGCAAGGTAGTGTCATAGGCCCTCTGGTGTTCCTGATTTACATAAATGATTGATCTAGGTGATAATCTGAGCAGCCCCCTTGGGTTGTTTGCAGATGATGCTGTAATTTACCGTCTAGTAAATTCATCAGACTTTCTTTTTTTTCTTTTTTTTTTTTTCATCAGTCTACTCACTGGTTTGATGCGGCCCGCCACGAATTCCTTTCCTGTGCTAACCTCTTCATCTCAGAGTAGCACTTGCAACCTACGTCCTCAATTATTTGCTTGACGTATTCCAATCTCTGTCTTCCTCTACAGTTTTTGCCCTCTACAGCTTCCTCTAGTACCATGGAAGTCATTCCCTCATGTCTTAGCAGATGTCCTATCATCCTGTCCCTTCTCCTTATCAGTGTTTTCCACATATTCCTTTCCTCTCCGATTCTGCGTAGAACCTCCTCATTCCTTACCTTATCAGTCCACCTAATTTTCAACATTCGTCTATAGCACCACATCTCAAATGCTTCGATTCTCTTCTGTTCCGGTTTTCCCACAGTCCATATTTCACTACCACACAATGATGTACTCCAGACGTACATCCTCAGAAATTTCTTCCTCAAATTAAGGCCGGTATTTGATATTAGTAGACTTCTCTTGGCCAGAAATGCCTTTTTTGCCATAGCGAGTCTGCTTTTGATGTCCTCCTTGCTCCGTCCGTCATTGGTTATTTTACTGCCTAGGTAGCAGAATTCCTTAACTTCATTGACTTCGTGACCATCAATCCTGATGTTAAGTTTCTCGCTGTTCTCATTTCTACTACTTCTCATTACCTTCGTCTTTCTCCGATTTACTCTCAAACCATACTGTGTACTCATTAGACTGTTCATTCCATTCAGCAGATCATTTAATTCTTCTTCACTTTCACTCAGAATAGCAATGTCATCAGCGAATCGTATCATTGATATCCTTTCACCTTGTATTTTTATTCCACTCCTGAACCTTCCTTTTATTTCCATCATTGCTTCCTCGATGTACAGATTGAAGAGTAGGGGCGAAAGGCTACAGCCTTGTCTTACACCCTTCTTCATACGACCACTTCGTTCTTGATCGTCCACTCTTATTATTCCCTCTTGGTTGTTGTACATATTGTATATGACCCGTCTCTCCCTATAGCTTACCCCTACTTTTTTCAGAATCTCGAACAGCTTGCACCATTTATATTGTCGAACGCTTTTTCCAGGTCGACAAATCCTATGAAAGTGTCTTGATTTTTCTTTTGCCTTGCTTCCATTATTAGCCGTAACGTCAGAATTGCCTCTCTCGTCCCTTTACTTTTCGTAAAGCCAAACTGATCGTCACCTAGCGCATCCTCAATTTTCTTTTCCATTCTTCTGTTTATTATTCTTGTAAGCAGCTTCGATGCATGATCTGTTAAGCTGATTGTGCGATAATTCTCGCACTTGTCAGCTCTTGCCGTCTTCGGAATTGTGTGGATGATGCTTTTCCGAAAGTCAGATGGTATATCGCCAGACTCATATATTCTACACACCAACGTGAATAGTCGTTTTGTTGCCACTTCTCCCAATGACTTTAGAAATTCTGATGGAATGTTATCTATCCCTTCTGCCTTATTTGACCCTAAGTCCTCCAAAGCTCTTTTAAATTCCGATTCTAATACTGGATCCCCAATCTCTTCTAAATCGACTCCTGTTTCTTCTTCTATCACATCAGACAAATCTTCACCCTCACAGAGGCTTTCAATGTATTCTTTCCACCTATCTGCTCTCTCCTCTGCATTTAACAGTGGAATTCCCGTTGCACTCTTAATGTTTCCACCGTTGTTTTTAATGTCACCAAAGGTTGTTTTGACTTTCCTGTATGCTGAGTCTGTCCTTCCGACAATCATATCTTTTTCGATGTCTTCACATTTTTCCTGCCGCCATTTCGTCTTAGCTTCCGTGCACTTCCTATTTATTTCATTCCTCAGCGACTTGTATTTCTGTATTCCTGATTTTCCCGGAACATGTTTGTACTTCCTCCTTCCTTCCTCAACTGAAGTATTTCTTCTGTTACCCATGGTTTCTTCGCAGCTACCTTCTTTGTACCTATGTTTTCCTTCCCAACTTCTGTGATGGCCCTTTTTAGAGATGTCCATTCCTCATTCCTCTACAACTGTACTGCCTACTGCGCTATTCCTTATTGCTGTATCTATAGCGTTAGAGAACTTCAAACGTATCTCGTCATTCCTTAGTACTTCCGTATCCCACTTCTTTGCGTATTGATTCTTCCTGATTAATGTCTTGAACTTCAGCCTACTCTTCATCACTACTATATTGTGATCTGAGTCTATATCTGCTCCTGGGTACGCCTTACAGTCCAGTATCTGATTTCGGAATCTCTGTCTGACCATGATGTAATCCAATTGAAATCTTCTCGTATCTCCCGGCCTTTTCCAAGTATATCTCCTCCTCTTGTGATTCTTGAATAGGGTATTCGCTATTACTAGCTGAAACTTGTTCATTCCTCGTTCCAAGCCCATTTTCTCCTGTAACCTTTTCTTCTACTCCTTCCCCTACAACTGCATTCCAGTCGCCCATGACTATTAGATTTTCGTCCCCCTTTACATACTGCATTACCCTTTCAATATCCTCATACACTTTCTCTATCTGTTCATCTTAAGCTTGCGGCGTCGGTAGGTATACCTGAACTATCGTTGTCGGTGTTGGTCTGCTGTCGATTCTGATTAGAACAATCTGGTCACTGAACTGTTCACAGTAACACACCCTCTGCCCTACCTTCCTATTCATAACGAATCCTACACCTGTTATACCATTTTCTGCTGCTGTTGATATTACCCGATACTCATCTGACCAGAAATCCTTGTCCTCCTTCCACTTCACTTCACTGACCCCTACTATATCTAGATTGAGCCTTTGCATTTCCCTTTTCAGATTTTCTAGTTTCCCTACCACGTTCAAGCTTCGGACATTCCACGCCCCGACTCGTAGGACGTTATCCTTTCGTTGATTATTCAACCTTTTTCTCATGGTAACCTCCCCCTTGGCAGTCCCCTCCCAGAGATCCGAATGGGGGACTATTCCGGAATCTTTTGCCAATGGAGAGATCATCAAGACACTTCTTCAATTACAGGCCACATGTCCTGTGGATACACGTTACGTGTCTTTAATTCAGTGGTTTCCATTGCCTTCTGCATCCTCATGTAGCTGATCATTGCTGATTCTTCCGCCTGTAGGGACAATTTCCCACCCCTAGGACAAGAGAGTGCCCTGAACCTCTATCCGCTCCTCCGCCCTCTTTGACAAGGCCGTTGGCAGAATGAGGCTGAGTTCTTGTGCCGGAAGTCTTCGGCCGCCAATGCTGATTATTTATCCAAATTTAGGCAGTGGCGGGGATCGGACCCGGGACCGAAGACATTTTGATCGTGAATCAAAGACGCTACCCCTAGACTACCAATTCCAATTACAGAATGGTCTAGAGAGAATTTATGTATGGTGCGAAAAGTATCAATTGGCACTAAAGAAAGAAAAGTGCGAGGTCATCCACATGGGTACTAAAAGAAATCCGATAAATTTTGGGTCTACTATAAATCGCACAAATCTAAGGGCTGTCAATTCGATTAAATACCTAGGAATTACAATTACGAGCAACTTAAATTGGAAAGAACGCATAGATAATATTGTGGGGAAGGCGAAATAAAGACTGCGCTTTGTTGGCAGAACACTTATCAGATGCGACAAACCCATTAAAGAGACAGCCTACATTACACTTTTCCGTCATCTGCTTGAATATTGCTGCGCGGTGTGGGATCCTTACCAGGTAGGATTGACGGAGGACATCGAAAAAGTGCAAGGAAGTGTTGCCTGTTTCGTGTTATCACGCAATAGAAATGAGTGTGTCACTGATATGATACGCGAGTTGGGGTGGCAGTCACTGAAACAAAGGCGGTTTTCTTTGCTGCGAGATATATTTAAGAAATTTCAATAACCAGATTTCTCTTCCGAATGCGAAAATATTTTCTTGACACCCACCTACGCAGAGAAAAATGATCATCATAATAAAATAAGAGAAATCAGAGATGGAACGGAAAGATTTAGGAGCTCCTTTTTCCCTCGCGCCATTCGAGAGTCGAATGATAGAGAAGTAGTATGAAAATGGTTCGATGTACCCTCAGCCAGGCACTTAAGTATGAATTTCAGAGTAACCATGTAGATGTAGATGTAGAATATAGAAATAAATTGCGCAAGCTGTCAAAAATCTACAGCTACGATCGCCGCTCGAAGTCTGCACGCCTCTGTCAGCGCATTAAAACGTCACAGTAGTCTCCAATGGCCGTCTGGTCGTTAACTGTACCACCTGGCGTAGTTTACTCGGTGGAGAGGACACGTGGTAAGAGGGGTCTGCAGCGTGCCACCGGTAATAGCGCAAAATACCTGTAACCAGTATTTAATAAGGTGATAGGGCGGTAGTGGTCCGTAGTAATTCCAGGTGTCGGGAACAGTAATGTCCTCGACATAAGCTTGCGAAGTCGCAGCTTCAGACGTGATCAGTTCATTATACGAGGGCAGTTCAATAAGTAATGCAACACATTTTTTTTCTCGGCCAATTTTGGTTGAAAAAACCGGAAATTTCTTGTGGAATATTTTCAAACATTCCCGCTTCGTCTCGTATAGTTTTATTGACTTCCGACAGGTGGCAGCGCTGTACGGAGCTGTTAAAATGGCGTCTGTAACGGATGTGCGTTGCAAACAACGAGTTTCTTTTGGCGGAAAACCAGGGCATCTCAGATATTCATAGGCGCTTGCAGAATGTCTACGGTGATCTGGCAGTGGACAAAAGCACGGTGAGTCGTTGGGCAAAGCGTGTGTCATCATCGCCGCAGGGTCAAGCAAGACTGTCTGATTTCCCGCGTGCGGGCCAGCCGTGCACAGCTGTGACTCCTGCAATGGCGGAGCGTGCGAACACACTCGTTCGAGATGATCGACGGATCACCATCAAACAACTCAGTGCTCAACTTGACATCTCTGCTGGTAGTGCTGTCACAATTGTTCACCAGTTGGGATATTCAAAGGTTTGTTCCCGCTGGGTCCCTCGTTGTCTAACCGATCACCATAAAGAGCAAAGGAGAACCATCTGTGCGGAACTGCTTGCTCGTCATGTGGCTGAGGGTGACAATTTCTTGTCAAAGATTGTTACATGCGATGAAACATGGGTTCATCACTTCGAACCTGAAACAAAACGGCAATCAATGGAGTGGCGCCACACCCACTCCCCTACCAAGAAAAAGTTTAATGCCATACCCTCAGCCGGTAAAGTTATGGTTACAGTCTTCTGGGACGCTGAAGGGGTTATTCTGTTCGATGTCCTTCCCCATGGTCAAACGATCAACTCTGAAGTGTATTGTGCTACTCTTCAGAAATTGAAGAAACGACTTCAGCGTGTTCGTAGGCACAAAAATCTGAACGAACTTCTCCTTCTTCATGACAACGCAAGACCTCACACAAGTCTTCGCACCCGAGAGGAGCTCACAAAACTTCAGTGGACTGTTCTTCCTCATGCACCCTACAGCCCCGATCTCGCACCGTCGGGTTTCCATATGTTTGGCCCAATGAAGGACGCAATCCGTGGGAGGCACTACGCGGATGTTGAAGAAGTTATTGATGCAGTACGACGTTGGCTCCGACATCGACCAGTGGAATGGTACCGTGCAGGCATACAGGCCCTCATTTCAAGGTGGCGTAAGGCCGTTGCATTGAATGGAGATTACGTTGAGAAATAGTGTTGTGTAGCTAAAAGATTGGGGAATAACCTGGTGTATTTCAATGCTGAATAAAACAACCCCTGTTTCAGAAAAAAATGTGTTGCATTACTTATTGAACTGCCCTCATACATCTCCGTCAGTCGTGTGGACACGAGACCACAAAATGTACGGTAGAATTCAGTAGGGAATCCGTCGATGCCTGGTGACTTGCACAGTGCAACGATGAAGATAGCGGTTGTGACCTCCTCGGATGTGAAATTCTCCACTAACGTAACCTCCTCCTCAAGCGTGAGGTTATGTGGAACGTCCACGGGGATGGGTTCGAAGTCCAGGATGGCATCATCATAGGCACGGTAGGGTCGGCGATAACGTTCGACAAAGCTATCGACCATGTCCACGTGGCAGGTGACCCGGTGCGCACGGTGACCTACGAGTTCCATGACTAAGTTTTGTCTGCAGTGTGTGCGATCGTGTACAACATGATGGACGGAGGGATTTTCCCGCCACCCCAATTAATTATGCGGGCACGCACCGCAGCCTCTGTAGTTTCCAGCTGATAATCGCCAGTATCTTCCCCTTAATCGTGCTGTGCACAATGTGCACTTCCGGTGAAGATGGCTGGCCATCAGTGTCGCAGAGGGTGCTTAAGTAGACGACTATAGTGTGTGTGTGTGTGTGTGTGTGTGTGTGTGTGTGTGTGTGTGTGTATGTCAAGCGGCCATCTCCTTGCTGTAAGTGACGAATCTGCGACCCAGTGTCGGTTTGGCACATTCCACCCACCAGTGCACCATTAAAGTGTAGGATCGGAGACACCGTTCTCACTTTGTCCACGTCTCAGTTATACGTTGGTAACAATCAGGATCCTCCAGACCCCGATTGTTGAGTTTCCATGGTTTCCTCCAGGCGCTGAAGTAGCAGTGTACACATGTACGCACAGTGGTCAGAGAACGCCAAAAGCTAGTGCTGTACATCGTGCATCGTACCAACCAGCCCGCAGGAGACATAAATGCGGATTATCCGACTAGCCGCATGGCTCGTGTAAAGCCGGGACTTCAGGGGCAGGGACATTCCGTTCCGTCGAAGCGAGAGCCACTGAAGGCTGCTGTCAAAGATCTCAGACACTGATTTTCTCAACAAGTAGTGTGTCATATGGGTAGGGAGAAGAGTCCCATTCCGATGTCGTACGGCGCCTCCTTGTGCGTCGTTTATGGGAACATTGTTTACGGCCGGCCGCGGTGGTCTAGCGGTTCTAGGCGCTCAGTCCGGAGCCGCGCGACTGCTACGGTCGCAGGTTCGAATCCTGCCTCAGGCTTGAATGTGTGTGATGTTCTTAGGTTAGTTAGATTTAAGTAGTTCTAAGTTCTAGGGGACTGATGACCACAGATGTTAAGTCCCATAGTGCTCAGAGCCAGCCATTGTTTACGCAATTGTCCTTCCGTGTCCAAAGATGGGAGGGAGTCGCGCCGGTCAGGCAGAAAGGCCGCAGCCGGGACAGCCAGAGAGTTAACCAAGGAGTCGGCGGAGCAACAACCGGTTCACGATGTATCGGAACACTGTCCGTCAATTGTTCACGAAATTCCGAGTACCGCCGGCCGGCCGGCGGCGACTTGTGCGCCGTTACATATGTGACAGAAAGTATCGTAGACGGCGAGGGAGGTACCACTGCTCCGATTGGTAGCTGCGTTATCCGTAGCTGCGGACATGACCTGATGTGGCCCTCTTTTCCACAGCCAGAACAAGTATGCGGCTGTCCACCTTACATGATTACGACTTGACACCGGTTGATCGTCAGACAAGACGGAACGTGGCTACGCAGTTCAATTGTGATCAGATGCACCCCATTCAGAATAGGGTACGTGCGGAAGCGAGCGCAGCTGTCTGCCTAATGATCATGAACAGCACCGTACAGCCGGAAATCCGCCATGACATCCTCTGCAGGTACTTCGAACGGCAGTTCAAACACGCGAATAGTTCTAATGCCTATCCCGCACGTTCGGCTTTGACCACACCGACGTTACTGTCAACGTGGAGCAAGCGGAGTCCCTGTTGGCCGCTTTTAAAAAGAGTTCCCAAGCAGCATTATTGATCATTTCAACATAAACGGTGTCACTGAAAATCGTGAGTTGGATATCCAGAAGTTCCGATAGTGGGATCTTCGTCTCCTTACAGAGAAAACGCTCCACATCTACAGCTTTCGGTCATGCATATTCCGGACAAAAGTTGAAACTTAATGCAGATTTCTTGAAAATATTTGCCATGACCTCAGTGTGCTACGCCCGCGAGCAGGATGAGTCGCAATTTGAACAAACACGCTCTGCATCCGCAGGTGGAAGTACAGCACGTCCTGTCCATACTGTTGCTAAACCCAGATTGAACTACTCAGCTATGTAGGCGGACAACCGACGAAACCACGCAAAAATTTTGTAGTTAAATAGCAAGTTGTGATATAAGATCAAATAGAAACAACTCACCAAAAGTTATAACTTGCCGGATGAAATTCAACATGAAGGTTGGGTAACCTGGTTACAGTTATTAATAAAAGAACAAGAATGAGAATAGCGAAAAATTTTCTCCGGGAAAACGAATAAAGCAGCGTGAGCGTGCACTAACCTAACCATAAAAAGTAAAAGTAGATTAAAAATTATTAACAAAGAGTAAGGCAAGCACAGCAGTAAGATTCTAAAGTTCCCTAGGTGACAACCAGAGTGCAAGGGTGTGTGACACACAAGACGTGCTAGATACGTAGTAATGAAAGGAGACCGTGGGGCGGAGTGGGAGTGTAATATCAGTCTCGCATCCAAACGTTTTAACTTATCATAGTGAGTGGTTCAGTCTCATTACATACGTTTTCATATTTCATTGAATCGTTAGTTTTTTATAATTTTTGTAAATATAATGACTTCTCCTAGCATTAGTGTCATTCCCTCACAGATTATACACGTTCTAAACTTACCCGTCCAAACATCATTTAATCGGGCGCTGATAACCTGGGCGTTCATCGGTCTGACCCAAATACGTCAACTGAAGAGGTAAAAGAATTTAGATTAGAAATTTTCCTCCCCTACAAGTGGTCTCCAACCGGTATTCATCACAGAGTTTCACGAAATTTCGATATCTTGTCAAATCTTTTTTTTTATTTCCAAACTATGTACAATTCAACTATTTATGCCAATGACATTCAGTGTCAAATAAGTTGTAACTATTGGCCATCTTCTGTATTTGGTATGTACCTATAACAGCACTGTCGACTTCGGAATTTTGTGGCACATGATCACTTGAGGTTTATTTCCCCTTCCTTCATTAACCGCTCCAGCATAGCGTACACTGGAAATCAAGATAACATTCTTCTCTTCTTTATGTTTAAAAGATACTAAACGTAACGTAACCGTAGAATCGGTATTTTTATACACTTTAAAACCATGTTGTTGTACATAGACCAAAGTTCAGAATACGATCTTAAAAGGTGTCACTGTAGTGTGGATCCTTTCGTAAAATGATGGAATATGGCTTTTTACTTGTAACTAAGAGTGATTTGAAAGTGACATGAAATACAGATGTTAAAAATGTGCTTGACAATGGCCCTTATTCGAAATTAACTAATCACACGATTAAAAAAACATCGTATTACAGTCTAGTACAGACCATGTTTACATTTATTACGAATCTGGACGCCTTGGATCCCCACAAATACATATACATATAATTTCGGAAATATTAAATTCAACTATGTATGCGAATGACTTTCAGCGTCAAATAAATTGTACCTATTGGCCATCTTCTGTATTTGGTATGTACCGACAACAGGACTGTTGACTTTTTGAATCCTGTGGCACGTGATCACTTGAGGTTTATTTCCCCTTCCTCTATTAATCGCCCCCGCATGGTGTAAACTTTAATATTTCCTAAATTTGCCATTAGTTTTTCTGAACAGTCCCATCAAAATGATAGCGCATTGTTTTTTATCAGAGAAGAGAGACTTCACATAAGCAGTTATTGGTTGTAACGTTACGGCTCGTATGTTTTGGTCGCAGAAATATTTGTTCACAACGAAAATCTAAGTTTCTCGTCGAGCGTAAGACTTTCACCAAATGAGTATCCTGTTTCACTGTGGCTCACGAAGCTTAAAATGAAATGAATAACTCCTGCAATGCGACTAATTTGCTTCTGCGCCGATTTTTTTTTTCTTTTGTAAATATCAACAGCTTTGAATAAAATTAATTTATTTTAATCTTACTGGCAATGGAAACATTTCAGTCCCGAATCAATCTGAACTTCATATTTCCTCGTTATTTATTCTGGAAATCCTGGCAGACAAAACAATCTCTTAAAGCACTTTGTCTCTGTTCAATCAGTCTGGTGGCGTCTTCTGTTCCACTGAAAATTACCTTTACAGCGTCATTACATTGATTTTGGCAATAAACTAGCATTGTTAACATTTTCCATCGGCCAACGTTGCACAGATATCGGAAATTTTACATGTATTTGTCGCTAAAATTTCATTATACTGATTATATGCAATTTTTTATAGGCACTTTCCGCTATGCTCCACAGCTCTTCCCGTCAATATATGTATGCCTCGTCTTGATTTTCCTTTGCGTTCCACTCCACAATCACTTTACCAGTAGTCGACTTGGGCAGCTTTAGAAGGGGTGAATTGCCCTTAATATACCTGTCACCCAGGTGACATCGAACGACATGTCCAAGTTGGAAGTCACTGAGCATTTCTCACCGATACATCGATACAGTCTGGTGTTACTGCCTCTCTACTGACACACAACACTTCCCAACTCCATTTATACCGGTGGATACGCCTCTCGTGACACCTGGTGCTCAATTTCAGTTTACTTACGGTGTCCGGATAGTTTTGAACAGATAGTGTACATCGTAATGAAAATTCATAAATGAATGATTATCGTTAGGGGTATGACCATGATTCCACTGCATTCTGTGCGAAGTTCTGTGATACTCGAGCTATCAGACAATTTCACCCAGCTTTCTCCCTTCTTGGCCACAAAGTAAAAATAATAATATGCAGAAGAGGAATGGCGCGATGGTGATTATAATAACCATGCTGACCAAATATTTCTGTCCTTATACTAGAATTCCTTCTACATTTAAGTCAACCACAGCTGCAACTTTTATTTATTTATTTACATTATTTTTTTAACCTGATCCGATTAGGCCCATCAGGCCCCGTCTTATGTCGGACTAGGGTTTCACACATATAGTATCTTTTTCACAGCGTAGTTTCCTGAGAAATAACAGTTTTAAGATGACAGGTAGTATTAAAATGACTTGAGAGTTTGAAGTGGCAATGTGAGTAAATAATATTGAATATAAACTAATAAAGATAATGCTGGCAGTACTTGCACTGTTGCAACTGCTACTACTAATAGTGATAACAATAATAATAATAATAATAATGGCAATAATAACAATAATGGTAGTGGTGTATACAGAAAGAATTAATGGGTGTACACGATACATGCGTTCTGATACAGCGAGCTCTGAGGAAAGTAAATTTAAGGAGATTACATAAGCTGAGAATTCTGTGAAAAGAAGATCTGTTTGAGTTGAAGGATGTACGAGGGTAACGAGTGCATGCAGGGACAATGGAAATCCTTATTGTTGATTTATTAGATTTGTCATTAATTGTCTTCTCAAGTCGGAGACGTTATTCATTTCTCTAATGTAATTCAGAAGGTTATTCTAAAGTCTGGTTCAGCTACTGAGGAAGACATCGAGAAAATGGCTGAACTATGAAGTGAGACAGAAAGGGTTTCGCACAGATCGGAACGGCTGTTTCTGCCATGTTGTTCAGATAAGGGCGTTAAGGTGGAGGAACGATATGAGGGATAGTTTTCGTAGACAAGACGCTAAAGAAAGCAGCGGTTATGGAAATCAATCCACTCGTTTGGACACAACCAAGATAGCTGTGTATATGATGGTGAAAAACGATTGAAGAGTCGGACATAGGCATTCTTAACCAGTTCCAGGTGTCGAGAACTTTCTTCATAAAGGCCTTGAAAGGTAGCTTCGTTGTAACCAATAACTGGAAGTGCAGGTGTATGTGCAAGTTTCTTTTTCAAGTCAATAGGAAATAGCTCTTCATACCTTTGTAGGGCACTGAGAGATTGTGACACCTTTAGAACGTGCTCAGTCCAATTTAGATACTCATCTATTCTTTGCTGAAGAACTGAAGATGATATTTGTCCAATTTAGGGTTAAAATGGCAGAATAGCAGGGATTCCCGATATTTCGGGCTAATGAGCCTAGAATGACCAACCAGTACCGCCTTGGTCTTGGATGGGTTGGGCTTTAGTGCTATATACTGCGCTCATTTCGATAGTTCACACAGGTCGATATTGAGAATGTCGATAGCTGTCTCCAGGTTTGTTGGTTTTGCAGATAAATACAACTGTAGGTCATCAGCATACAAGCATTTTCAGTAAGACAGAACTGATAACCCATCATTTACGTACAATGAAAAGAGTGTAGGACCTAATACCGGACCTTGGGGGACACCTGACATTACCCGTCTCCACTGAGAATTAGTGGTGCCGGACATGACATATTACCGGTGAGACGTCAGGTAAGGAGCAAAAACTTTGCACTGCGCTTGAAGATAAATTTAGGCTGCTAGGTTTGGCAAGTATCATGCCGAAATCGAAAGTTCAATGGCTTTGCTGATATCTAAGAAGCACATGACAATCGCCTTTTGTCCATTCAAGGCAAGCTTCGGATCATGTGTATCCTTATTAAGACCGATGTGCTGCGATGTATTTACAAGTGGTTAATGAAATACTTCTATAAATATCATCATCTCATGATTGACTCTCATTGACTTGAAAGCTACCTATTTTTGACAAGAAGTTGTGGCCATTTGCGTTTTCCCCTCCAATCGTGCAGTATTAACACTTGAAGACATAAAGCCTGTAGACGAGTTCGCGATCACCGTAAGACACTTTATATTTGAAGGTCCATCTTAATCACATCGAAACGGTAACAGTCAATTGTAAAAATTATGTGATCAAGAAGGACCTTTACAAATAAACTGTGTTACTACCTCAGACGTGTTGTTCAACATCGTCTCAAACAAATATTATAAGTTTCCTCCGCAAGACTTATTATTACAGTCGAATTCCACCGTAAAAATAACATACAGAATATTCGGTACATGTTCCAAATCCGTGCAAGTACTTTGCAACCCTTCTCTCCTTTTAGTTGTTATTTTGAGATAAGATGAACAACAGATGCTGACTTCCTTGAAACTTTTGGGGAATGTGTACAGCGTTGTAGACTATGGCTGCAAAGTCGTTGTCACGGACGGGTGAAGTGCGTGGCTCCTACGTAAAATAGATTTGACGAAGGAAATTGAACAAGCGCACTGAACGGTAATTCGATTTACTGTCTGTCTATTCAATCCAGAGGACGGCGTCGCGAAAATACAAAACACTCGTAGTGCACGTTGGCTGCCTGCAAAAGAACGACGTCCATCGGTCCCTGAAACAGCAGAACTAAAAGAGTCAAGCGTCGAGAGGTATTTGCAAAGCATTTCGTTGTTAGCACTGTACTTTTAGCGAACCAGAACAATGAAATAACGGATTCAGACTTTTTTGGCAAACAAAGAATTTACCACAGATTCAGTAGGTCACCCAGCTCTGCGCATTCTGCATTATTCTCTCTTTTACTTATTCGTGCCGTTCTGAGAATATGGGAATAGCAAATCAGTGAAAACGAGCAGGACCCTGGAGACCGATTTTTTAAACCAATAGAATAAATTGTAGTATGATTTCCACTTGAGGATGACAATGTGGAGAAATCTGGAGAACATCTACGTTAAAAATTATACCAATATGATGAAGAATTGGCAGTTTACGACTTAAAGAATACAAAATCTGTCTGAAAACTCCTGTTTACACTGTTTGTGCTAAAGCTTTGTTTCGTCGCTCTGCTAGGAGTTAAAGTGTACGGATGCTACAATTTTTTATAACAAAGGGTCAATGTAGATGAAGGAACTGTAAGAACTACAAGTGACGCTGTGATTGTATTGTTATCAAGCTATTTTCGAATAAACATTGGAAGGTCAAACTGTATACCAAGCTTTGTTATCAAAATACGTGAAAAATATTATTCATCACACACGACAATTTCACATGGTAGTACTGATACGGTCATCTGTCGAATTAGTGCCCAGAAAAAAGTGCTCTATGTTTTAAGATCTAGCTTGAACTTCGAATTGCATGAGAATTGATGTGGTTATCACTGAGAACTCTTTTAGAGTGTTTAGGTACAGTAATTTAAAAAGTGGAATTATCGGAATTAAAAATCGTTTTATCTTCAGTCTTCATGCCACAAACAGTGAGATATGTGAAGTGTAATAATACATGTGAAACTTCTTGACATTAAAATTGTGCGTCAGACTGAAAAGAGAACTCAGAGCCTTGGCAACGTTCCTCGTTCGAGTCCCGAAGCTGCACGAACGTTTGATCTATCATAAAGTTTCAGAACTGCTTACACTGCACTGCTGAGTCAAAGATTCTTTCTCAATAACATATCTGTAATCCAGAAGATAAAATTGTGAGCAGATTTATTTTTGCTATCAGATTCTTAAAGAACGTCAGTTAGGGAACTTCGATGTTTAGAACGCACATCTACAGCCAAGGCGATGAAACGCGTCAGCCAAATGGTGGGCTAACGTGACTCATATATCACTGCTGTTGATTAACTTTATTGTAGTCCGCATCATGTTTCTACTGATTGATGAATATGTTGACAATTTGAGTGATATCGTGCATTGAAAATATCGACCCCCTAATGTATATCTTCAATATTAATTACATGACTAGTATTTGTTGTGCTGTATGAACCTGAAGGAGTCTTAAGCCTTGGATGGGCCTCACGTTAGTGGGAGGGGGAGGGGGGAGCAGGGGCCAAGCAGGGGACGCTGGAGGCCAGCCCTTGGATTCGCATCCGTGTCTGCATTCACGGGTAGCGCTCTGTCTCTCCTTCGGTCCTTCCAATGCAGATTACAACCAGAAGGCTTGTTATTGCGGTTGACAGCTCACAGTGTCTCACGGTTACTGGTGGGGACTCGCTAGACAGTTCGAATCTTAATGGTACCAAAATTTTCACACTCGTACTATGAACTGCAAGTGAGAAGAGCTGGTGGCGTACAGTGGCACACAGACTAACAATACACTAAAGTTCTAGTTAGAGAATCGTCATTTGAAGCTTATTGCAGAACTATACTACTGCCGCCAACATACATTTCGCTTGAGGTCCACGAGTCACTTCTCCCTCGCAGTATCTTCAAGTGGAACAGGAAAAGAAAAGACTAGTAGAGATACAAGGTACCCTCCGCCACACACTCTACGATGTCTTGTGGAGTATGTATGCAGAAGTAAAAGCAAAAGTATGAACTCCATCTTCAGGCCGCAACTGGCCCATCGGGACCATCCGACCGCCGTGTCATCCTCAGCTGAGGATGCGGATAGGAGGGGCGTGTGGTCAGCACACCGCTCTCCCGGTCGTTATGATGGTTTTCTTTGACCGGAGCCGCTACTGTTCTGAAGAGTAGCTCCTCAATTGGCATCGCGAGGCTGAGTGCACCCCGAAAAATGGTAACAGCGCATGGCGGCCCGGACGGTCACCCATCCAATTGCCGGCAACGCCCGACAGCGCTTAACTTCGGTGATCTTACGGGAATCGGTGTTTCCACAGAGGCAATGCCGTTGCCTAAAAGCGGAAGTATGAGGAGCAGTCAAATGTAAACCGAGTACCCGCCACAATGGGACCATGGAATGGTTGCATTCAAAACTGATCATGACACACGTTAAGATATTTATCCCACTGGGAAACCAGACGATCAATTCCTGTATCGTTGAAGGTGGTCGGCCACTGACGGATCCATAACCGTACCCAGACATGCAGTTCCTCGTCCAGCTGAAGCCGACGTCCACACGTGTCTTACTTCAGGTCGCTACGATGTGAAAATGAATCGGTGAAAGATCCGGGCTATACAAAGAAAGCTGCAGTTGTAACGTGGCCATTTTTCTCTGAAATTGTCCACTAACGTACACTAATTAGCCAAAACATTATGACCACCTGGTTAACAGCTCGTTTGTCGGTCTTTGGAACGAAATACATGACTGATTCAGTGAATCTGGGATCCGATAGTTTATTGGTAGATTCGTGGAGGTATGTGGCATTACATGTCTACGCACATGTCATGTAACTTGCTTAAAAGACGGGCTGCAGATTCACGTAAGTGGTGATGGAGCCCGGTAAAGACCGAGATGGGTCAATAGGATTTACATCAGGCGAATCTGTTCACCGAGACGCGAAACATCAACGTGATTTCACTATAATGCTCCTCAAGCCACTGTAGGACGGTTCTGGCTCCAAGACACAGACAATTATATTGCTGAAAGATGACATCGCCGTCGTGGAAGACATCAAGCATGCAGTGATGCAGGTGCTTAGCAGCTGTCAATGTGTCTTCGATTACTTCCATAGGTCCCATGCAAGCGCAGAAGTGTGTCTCCCGTAGCATAATATTGCTCCCATCAGACTGCGTCCGTGGCGCCCTGCGCATTCTCACGACAGTAGCACGTGAACATTCTACAAGCATTGACGTTTTAAAGATATTCGTTCACAGGCTGTACGTAATAATAATTTGCCCTTTGCCAAAGTCGCTTGTCTCAACAGATTTCCCCATTTGCAGACCATATCTTCGCTGGGGTGATACTTTTGATATCGCTTCTCGTGCCCTCAAAGCCACCAGGCGTCATTCAAACGTCACGGTGGGCAATGGTCGAAACGTTCTGTCTTATCAGTGTATTTCAGAGGACGATGTACAAATTCCCATGATCACGTGGTCGTTCACTTACACAGCTCTGTAACTGCAGATTCACATTAGCATCGTCAATGGCTGTTTTGCTTCACTGTTTATTTTCCTACTTTTCCTATGTAGTTTGTGGAGGTTTCGAAGGCCTGAAAGCTTACGAGGTGGATGCGCTAGATAAGAGTCCCCTTAAAAGGAATTTGCTGCTATAAAACAGTTAAGCTCTGGGCAGCGGTGCTGTCGCAGGGAGCCACACAGGCATCCTTATTCTCCCAGCTTGCTCTGCGGGAGGGTTACGAGACATGGTTTTTTTCTTTTTTTGTCGAAATAAACATGGAATTATTCGCAGCAGATTTTCAGCAAGATAAGAGATCTCTAGAAATGAATGGCGTCCCTCTGGGCGTGTGAACGTTCGTTACGACGTCTCGGAGTAAGGTTCGATTTAAACTTTCAGAATACAGACTTCTGATAGGGTCACACTGTCATTTACGAGAGAGCCTGCTCTTGTTCGCTGTGCCTATTTGCACAGCAACCGATTGGTTCTTTTTCAGTATTTTACCATGTAGTGGAAGGTTTTCCGTCTTCTTCCAGACCTAATAGCCCTATTGGTTCAGCTTAGAGAAAATATACGAGATTAGGAGATTGTTTAATATCTTCAGTTGAGTTTTACTGGTCGTCAGTCAGAACCTTTGGTGACATTGGTCAGCGAGTTCCTGCTCTGACCAAAAGCAACGAAGTTTCAGAGCAGCCAAAGGGGGAACATTTAGCTTTAGGCTTTTGAAGAGAAAACACTTTGGTTTAGCTCTTCGTAAAGTAATGACTTCACTGTGGGAAGAGTACACTTCAGAGCTAAGCCTTCAGGAGAGGTAACTGCTAAGACGAGCCTTGCTGCCACTGGAAGGACGTTTGTGCTTAAGCGCCGAGTACAAAGAGAGAGCGGAAATCATATTCTCCAGCCGCTGTTGCCGCCAGCTACTTTATTGATGCTTCGCGTGTTTTGGCAAGGTGGGCTATTGTCACACGTGAGATCGTCTTTCAGACGCTAAGTCAAATCGTCCCTTGAGTAGCCGAGTACGTAATCTTAACGTCGTTCCAGCCTGTTGCTCTCATTGTACAGTTTTGGCAGTCTGATAGTGTTCGCATTCATCTTTCCGTCTACTTACTACTTTTAATTAACAACTTATGCAGTCACTAGTCGTTTCCGCGAATTATCAACGTAACTGTGTTTTATCCTCCCCACCCACCTGTGTCAAAGTTACAATTTAGCGTCATAGTCCCTTATCCGCTTATCAATAGTTCTTTATAAGTATAGATGGGCAATTCTCACCTTTAAAGACAATAAATCTACTTGTTGCAGTGACCATTTTTCCCATTCATATCTAGTTCATGCGTAAATGGGCCACACCTGTTAAAATTCATTCAAATAACACGTTTGTTTTAAATTAATTTTCGTGATCTTTTCGGGTGATTGCTCAATGTGTTTGTCATGAGAGTTTGGTCCTTTGCATGCTAGGGGTATGGTCCATCCACTGTCGACAACCTACATAAGAAAATGTTTCCCAACCAATTAATTGAAGTGTAGCCTTCGTACAGTTAGGAAAGTGAGGGTCCGCATTATCATGGAATAGGATGATCCGCCCAACAGCATTTCTGGACCTGTTAACTTTGTAGCGCTACGAAGAAACTTTGCAGAAACTGCAACGCCCCGTAAGGCCAAAACACCCAGGAATGTTCCCAGAATGAGATTTTCACTCTGCAGCGGAGTGTGCGCTGATATGAAACTTCCTGGCAGATTAAAACTGTGTGCCCGACCGAGACTCGAACTCGGGACCTTTCCCTTTCGCGGGCAAGTGCTCTACCACTGAGCTACCGAAGCACTTTGAATTTTAAGGGGAGTTGACAGTCACACCAGACACCACTTTCGCGTCCGTAGATCTCTCTCTACGTTATCCGAAAGCGGCATACGCAGATTTCAACTAGTTCGTTTTACACGATGTTTCGTACCTTTTAGTACCTTTTGAACATCCCTTACAGATAGAATAATCGGTTTCGTTTACCTTGCAGGTAAATAAAGGATGCGAAGCAGACTCAACATCCGTCATTGGATTTGTGGCAAAGGACAGATGAAATCTGCCAGATGGCCGCTGAAGACTCAGGTCGTGCAGGTCGTGTACTTGCCTCCATTACATAACAAGATGTGTCAACAGAACAAACGATGAACTTCAATTATCTAGGGACTGTTATCACCAGCTATAAAGACCTCACCATGGAAGTGAAAAACAAAGTGGCAAAAGCATTAAGGTTAGCTGGATGGTTTCAAAATACTCTATGGTGAAACGAATTTATGAGAAATGAGGCGAAAATAAAAATATCTAAAACAATGGTGTGTTCTGTTACGAGATAAGCAGCAGTATATAGAGAGAAAAATAAAAATTAAAGAAGTAAATGCAATGGAAAATAAATTACTGTGACAAATTCAAGGAATAGCCATGTGGAAGTCCATCTTACTCGTGGATGTAGGATAACGGCTGATATAAATAAAGAAAACTCTTTTGGTTTATACACTCCTGGAAATTGAAATAAGAACACCGTGAATTCATTGTCCCAGGAAGGGAAAACTTTATTGACACATTCCTGGGGTCAGATACATCACATGATCACACTGACAGAACCACAGGCACATAGACACAGGCAACAGAGCATGCACAATGTCGGCACTAGTACAGTGTATATCCACCTTTCGCAGCAATGCAGGCTGCTATTCTCCCATGGAGACGATCGTAGAGATGCTGGATGTAGTCCTGTGGAACGGCTTGTCATGCCATTTCCACCTGGCGCCTCAGTTGGACCAGCGTTCGTGCTGGACGTGCAGACCGCGTGAGACGACGCTTCATCCAGTCCCAAACATGCTCAATGGGGGACAGATCCGGAGATCTTGCTGGCCAGGGTAGTTGACTTACACCTTCTAGAGCACATTGGGTGGCACTGGATACATGCGGACGTGCATTGTCCTGTTGGAACAGCAAGTTCCCTTGCCGGTCTAGGAATGGTAGAACGATGGGTTCGATGACGGTTTGGATGTACCGTGCACTATTCAGTGTCCCCTCGACGATCACCAGTGGTGTACGGACAGTATAGGAGATCGCTCCCCACACCATGATGCCGGGTGTTGGCCCTGTGTGCCTCGGTCGTATGCAGTCCTGATTGTGGCGCTCACCTGCACGGCGCCAAACACGCATACGACCATCATTGGCACCAAGGCAGAAGCGACTCTCATCGCTGAAGACGACACGTCTCCATTCGTCCCTCCATTCACGCCTGTCGCGACACCACTGGAGGCGGGCTGCACGATGTTGGGGCGTGAGCGGAAGACGGCCTAACGGTGTGCGGGACCGTAGCCCAGCTTCATGGAGACGGTTGCGAATGGTCCTCGCCGATACCCCAGGAGCAACAGTGTCCCTAATTTGCTGGGAAGTGGCGGTGCGGTCCCCTACGGCACTGCGTAGGATCCTACGGTCTTGGCGTGCATCCGTGCGTCGCTGCGGTCCGGTCCCAGGTCGACGGGCACGTGCACCTTCCGCCGACCACTGGCGACAACATCGATGTACTGTGGAGACCTCACGCCGCACGTGTTGAGCAATTCGGCGGTACGTCCACCCGGCCTCCCGCATGCCCACTATACGCCCTCGCTCAAAGTCCGTCAACTGCACATACGGTTCACGTCCACGCTGTCGCGGCATGCTACCAGTGTTAAAGACTGCGATGGAGCTCCGTATGCCACGGCAAACTGGCTGACACTGACGGCGGCGGTGCACAAATGCTGCGCAGCTAGCGCCATTCGACGGCCAACACCGCGGTTCCTGGTGTGTCCGCTGTGCCGTGCGTGTGATCATTGCTTGTACAGCCCTCTCGCAGTGTCCGGAGCAAGTATGGTGGGTCTGACACACCGGTGTCAATGTGTTCTTTTTTCCATTTCCAGGAGTGTAGTTGAAATGAAGATGGTGTAAGTGTTGCACCGAAACTACTCGTTGGAAATAAATTTTTTTGAAGACACGTGTGTGATGGTTCACATTCATAGTTTAAAGAACAAGTTTGTCGATAACGATTCAGAGTAGAATACATTATAGAAATAAACATTTGAAGACAAGAAAAAAATTTTGAGGCATCATTTGGAAAGGATAGACCCCCACAAGCATAGCTGAAATTTGTAAACATGGACGACCACAAGAGAAACGATTGCCCAGACGACCACCCAAGATATGGCCGCATATATCCACGGAATGCGATTGACAAACAGGCTAAACCCACGTCGGTAGAAGAATAAACTAGGTGAACTGTAACGAATGATATTTAGAAGCTTGAGTGTTCATTGTGCTGGCGTAAGCTATCGCCAGCAAACCGGTCGGCGCCAGCCGTTGTGGCCGAGCGGTTCTAGGCGCTTCAGTCTGGAACCGCGCGACCGCTACGGTCGCAGGTTCGAATCCTGCCTCAGGCATTGATGTGTGCGATGTCTTGGCTTAGTTAAGTTTAAGTAGAAACCGGTCTGCAAAGCTGCAGCGCGAAAATCGACAGCAGGCGCTCAATGAAGCGCGTCTATCACGAGAGAGAGGCCAGAGACAAATTCGCAAGCAACACGCTGCCAATTGTGTCTCGACAGCATGTATTTAGGCCGCCGTCGCTGACTGTAGGGACTCACTGACTCGACTCACTACTCCAGGTTGGCGTCTGTCATTCAATCGCGGAGCGGCATAGTTCATCTTAGGCTACGACAGTACATAACGGGATCAGATCAGAGTAATCTATATTGTGTGCAAGAGGACTATTACGGAAGAGCTTGAACCACAAAACATGGACTCTACTGAAGATAAGTAGCTTCCTGTTCGTGTGAATAAAGGACCTATTAATCCACGTGTGCATTTGTATTGTGGAAAGAGGGTACTAGCCAGCCATAACATCCTCTTCCTTGCCTCCCTATGGTACAAGAATCTACAGTGGTGACGAGGATGGGATAATACAGTGACGATGAGGAAACTACATTCATATTGGCGCAGTTACTGGATTCTGCGTCGTCGTAATGTATTACATGGCATAAACACTTGCCAGTCGTCAGTATAACGTATCTGATTCACTAGTGTTTTAGTGTTTGGCAAACAAGTTTTCTCATATTTCTTCGCCACCTCATGTTACTCTTGCTTTCTGGCAAAGTGATAGAAACAAACACCGCCGCCGGCGAGGGGAAGGAAGCCGGCGAACGCACGGAAGGGGACTCCCGTCCGGCAGTAACCGGACGGAAATTTATTTTGTATTGTTGGCACTTGGCTCTCCTTGCCGTCGGAAGGAGATTATGTTGTTAGGGTCTGCTGCAGAGGCCATAGCGGAGAGGGCAGCCGGCCAGCGCCGCTAAGGATTACTGCTGGCCCTTTCCTCCCCCCTCCCCCCCCTTCCTCCACCCTTCCCCCCCCCCCCCCCCTCGCCACCCCCCCCCCCCCCCCTCTGTAGGACAGGCGCGCTCGTTAGAGCACAGCGCCTGACCCGCGTAGCTAAGTCGCCGCCCGTAACAACCATCAAAGGAGGACGGCGAGGAAAAGGGCTTCACAGACAGTTTCACACAACGGAGCGGATCGCGCAGTTCGCCTCCGCGCTGTCCTCTCGAAAATAATTCATGTCCTCGGAAAGCGCCTTTGTAGCAACTGTTCAGCGGACCTGAACACATCGTACAAATAGTCTTTAGCGCTTATAATTCTTTCAATATCTCCTACTGCATCGGATGCACATACAAACTATGAGGGATCACTCTCGTAAATCGCTTGTGTTTTCGAAGTCCTAATGATGATAGTGCACCCGTCTACATATCCACCAATTCCATTGCCTCGAAAACAAATGTGAAATTAGTTTTGAATGTTTTCTGTAGCGTGTGACAACTTTGATGTTGTAATGGTACTTGAATTACGTAATCATTATGGTACCTCAGCTGAACCTCTCGATACCAGTAACTACTTAACATATTTCTGAGCTACGGTCGAAGGTTCGAATCCTGCCTCGGGCATGGGTGTGTGTGATGTCCTTAGGTTAGTTAGGTTTAAGTAGTTCTAAGTTCTAGGGGACTTATGACCTAAGATGTTGAGTCCCATAGTGCTCAGAGCGATTTGAACCATATTTCTGAGACAACATTCAGATTTGATTTCACTTTTGATACATCGATATGTTTATATTGCAATGATATTATTCTTATGTGTATTCTTTCTTTTGTCACTATGATCTTTGACGTACTTGTAACTCTGATTTTTGGGCGCGCAAGCGATTGTTAGTTGGTTGTTAACTTGTTAGAGAGTCGGACCTTGAGAAAGTCAAGTCGTGGACGACATGTTGGAAAGACGAATATTGTCGTCAACTTAAAAAATGTGAACTTTAACAGTGACTGTGAGGAAGATGTTTTCAAGTGTGTTTCGTATTGTGAAGTGATGTTTTGTGTGTTACGTGATATTGCAATAAAAGCAATTAAAAGGAAGTGTAACTTAAATTAGGAGTGCTGATTATTTTTTTTTTTACATCACTATTGTGCTAACTTTGAAAGGTTTAATCTCCAAGAATGGTTTGAGAAGCGCATCTACAAAACTTTTGAATATAGCAGGATAAAACCTAGGCCTCTTTGCATCCGAGCTTGGAATCATAACCACCTAGATTTTCAACGATTGAGCCACGATAATACAAGACCAGCGTGGGAAACACAAAAAGATGAGTGCCTAGTTTTTTCATTATTACATGAAATGACTATTAACTGTGCTCTAATGACACGTGCCACATAATATGACTGATGTTTCCCGAAAATGCAGTATTTAGCAGCGTGAGCAACACCACAATCGTTATTAAAATTTTGACCTTTGTTGTGGTAGGACTGTTAGAATGTCCATGACAGCATCTTCAAGTTAACAAAAGAGATTTCACTGCGTGAGGTAGTGTTCTTTTCTTTGGATTGACGCGACATCTGCATCTACATCTTCCTACATACTCCGTATACCACCGTACGGTGCATGGCGGAGAGTACCACTACCTGTCATTTCCTTTCCTGTTCCACTCGCAAATAGAGCGACGGGGAAACAACTGTCTATATGCCTCCTTATGAGCCCTAATTTCTCCTATCTTATCTTCCTGTTCTTCCTGCGAAATGTATGTTTGGCGGCAATAGAATCGTTTTACAAAAAGCTTCAAAAGCCGGTTCTCTACATTTTCTCAACATTGTTCGTCGAAAATAACGTCGCATTCCCTCCAGGAATTCCCATTAGAGCACTCAGAGCATCACCTGTAATATATGCGTAACGGCAACAAATCCAGCATCCTGCGTCTGAACTGCTTCGACGTCTCCCTTTAATCCGACCTGGTGCGGATCCCAAACATTCGCGCGGTTCTCAAGAATGGGTCGCACTGATATTTTATATATGGGCTCCTTTACAGCTGAACGACACTTTCCTAAAATTCTCCCAGTAAACTGAAATCGACCAACCGCCTTCCCTAACACACGCCGGCCGAAGATGCCGTGCGGTTAAAGGCGCTGCAGTCTGGAACCGCAAGACCGCTACGGTCGCAGGTTCGAATCCTGCCTCGGGCATGGATGTTTGTGATGTCCTTAGGTTAGTTAGGTTTAACTAGTTCTAAGTTCTAGGGGACTAATAACCTCAGCAGTTGAGTCCCATAGTGCTCAGAGCCTTCCCTAACACAGTCCTCACGTGCTCATTCCACTCCAGATCGCTTCAAAACGTTACGCACAGATATTTAAACGACCTGAGAGACTCTAACAAGACCCTAATTGGCCTGAATCCGAATATTACCCGTTGGTTTTAAATACTCATCCGCATTAACTTACATTTTTCTTCAGTGAGAGCTAGGTGCAGTTCATCGTACTATCTAGGAATTTTGTGTAAATCGTTCTCTAACGTCCCAGAGTCACTCAACTTCGACACCTTACCGTACACCACGGCATCATCAGTAAACAAATGCAGATTGCTACCCATCCTGTCTATCAGATCGTTATGGGTACAGAAAATAATACCGGTCCTATTACACTTGTCTGGGACACTCTTGGAGCTGCGCTTGTCTGTAACGAACACTCGCCGTACAGAACAGCATACTGAGTTCTTTCTTTAAAGTCAGTACCGCCATTAGACTGTTGTTTATTTCCAGTGTTACATTTACACTTACACAATCATGATTTCGGCTTCAAAGTGGCATTATCAAGTGTTTTAAGTGTTATAAATTGCCTAAGATGGCATACTGTCGTATTAAAATACACTATTAGACACATTGTCTAAGAGCCCATATTTCTGGCAGAGTCCAGATGGTGTACTCAGTAATGACGCAAAGCAGTAGGCTCTGCCAGAAATATCGACTCTTAGACAGTGAGTCTAATAGTGCATTTTAATACGACAGTATGCCATCTTAGGCAATTTATAACACTTAAAACACTTGACAGTGGCACTTTTAAGCCGAAATCATGATTGTGTAAGTGTAAACGTAACACTGGAAATAAACAACAGTCTAATGGCGGTACTGACTTTAAAGAAATATATTATGACTGTGACCCAGCATTATGAAAAAATTATACTGAGTTCCATTACTTAAGAAGTCTTCGAGCCAATAACATCTCTGGGAACCTTTTCCGTATGCTCGTACCTTCGTTAACCGTTTGCAGTGGAGCATCGTGTCAAATGATTTTCGGAAATCTAGAAATATGAAATCTGCCTTTACCCTTGACCCATAGTTCGCAGTATATCACGTTAGAAAAGAGCAAGTTGAGTTTCCCACGAATGATGCTTTAAATTGTGCTGATGCGTGGAGCCCTCCTTTTTGTAGCTTCTCGCGTGATATGACGCCAGATTTTGAGAGGACGTGATGTGACCTGATGTCGCGTCACGATTTTCAGATAGTATCCACGTTCTGGTGACCGTAGTCAGTTCGAGACGACGTCTGCTGAGAGACGTGTACATTCTGTAACAAGAAGGTATGGTCAAACTTTCAAGAAACATTCCCCGCATGTAGAGGAGGAAGTTTTGTCATATGGACATTGGTCCAGAGTCGCATCATTTCCATGTTAGAGCTCATTTCCTACAGCTATTCAACACATCTGTGAACAGCACATTCGCCCTTAAGTGGCACATTGTTAAATGAACCACTTGCAGAAGTTTTCGTGTGTCCATCCTTCTGATTGGAGGTGTGAGGAACTTTGGCCGTTCATTTACGTAACGAAATGGAAAACCTACAACCGACCTTACGAAATGGTTCAAATGGCTCTGAGCACTATGCGACTTAACTGCTGAGGTCATCAGTCGCCTAGAACTTAGAACTAATTAAACCTAACTAACCTAAGGACATCACACACAACTATGCCCGAGGCAGGATTCGAACCTGCGACCGTAGCGGTCACGCGGTTCCAAACTGAAGCGCTAGAAACGCAAGGCCACACCGGCCGGCCGACCTTACGATGTTATTTATTATGTGGCTGTCAGATTCGGTGCTTCAGTGCACCATCTTCACGCCTTACCTGACGCTGAGGGGGTTAACTCCAATCTTATACACGATTCATCAGCGGCCGAAATCTATGAACTGGTTTCCGCTGACTAACTGTAACTATGATATTGCGTCTCCAACCATAAACTAGTTGGTGGTTGGAGACATAACATTAAGTGGCAATAACGTCGCATAGATATTTCCACTCTGTACAAGTTCTCGGCCGCGGAGGCACGTTTATTAAACTTAATAACTTAGATGTAATCTCAGACCCGCGGTGTAGGGGTAGAGTCTTATACTACACCCAAAACGTCCGCGGTCTCGATTCCAATTTTGTTACTGCTTATGTTTTGAATAGTAAAGGGACGAGAGAGGCAATTCTGACGTTACGGCTAATAATGGAAGCAAGGCTAAAGAAACATCAAGACACTTTCATAGGATTTGTCGACCTGGAAAAATCGTTCGACAATATAAAATGGTGCAAGCTGTTCGAGATTCTGAAAAAACTAGGGGTAAGCTATAGGGAGAGACGGGTCATATACAATATGTACAACAACCAAGAGGAAATAATAAGAGTTGACGATCAAGAACGAAGTGCTCGTATTAAGAAGGGTGTAAGACAAGGCTGTAGCCTTTCGCCCCTACTCTTCAATCTGTACATCGAGGAAGCAATGATGGAAATAAAAGAAAGGTTCAGAAGTGAAATTAAAATACAAGGTGAAAGGATATCAATGATACGATTCGCTGATGACATTGCTATCCTGAGTGAAAGTGAAGAAGAATTAAATGATCTGCCGAACAGAATGAACAGTCTAATGAGTACACAGTATGGTTTGAGAGTAAATCGGAGAAAGACGAAGGTAATGAGAAGTAGTAGAAATGAGAACAGCGAGAAACTTAACATCAGGATTGATGGTCACGAAGTCAATGAAGTTAAGGAATTCTGCTACCTAGGCAGTAAAATAACCAATGACGGACGGAGCAAGGAGGACATCAAAAGCAGACTCGCTATGGCAAAAAAGGCATTTCTGGCCAAGAGAAGTCTACTAATATCAAATACCGGCCTTAATTTGAGGAAGAAATTTCTGAGGATGTACGTCTGGAGTACAGCATTGTATGGTAGTGAAACATGGACTGTGGGAAAACCGGAACAGAAGAGAATCGAAGCATTTGAGATGTGGTGCTATAGACGAATGTTGAAAATTAGGTGGACTGATAAATTAAGGAATGAGGAGGTTCTACGCAGAATCGGAGAGGAAAGGAATATGTGGAAAACACTGATAAGGAGAAGGGACAGGATGATAGGACATCTGCTAAGACATGAGGGAATGACTTCCATGGTACTAGAGGGAGCTGTAGAGGGCAAAAACTGTAGAGGAATACAGAGATTGGAATACATCAAGCAAATAATTGAGGACGTAGGTTGCAAGTGCTACTCTCAGATGAAGAGCTTAGCACAGGAAAGGAATTCGTGGCGGGCCGCATCAAACCAGTCAGTAGACTGATGACAAAAAAAAATGTTTTGAATAAAAATCGTCAGCAATGGCGACCGATGACTTCCGCAATAAGAATTCATTCTCGTTCTACCACCGGCCTTGTCAGAGAGGGCGGAGGTGCGGACAGAGTTTCAGGACATTGTTTTGCCTTAGGGGTGGGAAACTGCCCTTAATAGGTGGGAGAATTAGCAGTGATCATCGTCATGAGGATGCAGAAGGAAATGGAAACCATTGCGTTAAAGACGCATAATGTATATCCAAGGAACATGTGGCCCGTAGCTGTAAGAGTATCATGATGATCCCTCAATTGGCAAAAGATTCTGGACTAGTCCCCCACTCGTATTTCCTGTAGGGGACTGCCAATGAGGAGGTCACCACGAGAAAAAGGCTGAATAACCAACGAAAGGATTACGTTATAAGTGTTGGGGCGTGGAATGTCGGATGTTTGAAGGCGGTAGGGAAGCTAGAAAATCTTAAAAGGAAAACGCTAAGGTTCGATCTAGATGTAGTGAGGGTCAGTGAAGTGAAGTGGAAAAAAGACAACGATTTCTGGTCAGTCGAGTATAGGGTAATATCAACAGCAGCAGACATATAATGGAGTAGCACTCTTTATGAATAGGAAGGCTGGACAGAGAGTGAGTTACTGCGAATAGTTCAGTGATAGGGTTGTTCTCATCAGAATTGACAGCAAACGAACACCGACAGCAATAGTTCTGGTATACATGCCGATGTCGCCAGCAGAGATTGAAGAAGATATATGAGGATAATGAATGGATAGTTCAGTACCTAAAGGGAGATGAAAAGCTAACAGTAATGAGCGACTGGTATACGGCTGTAGGGGAAGGAGTAGAAGAAAGAGTTACGGGAGAATATGGGATTAGTATTAGGAATGAGAGAGGAGGAAGACTAACATAGTTCTGCAACAAATGTCAGTTACTGAAATAAAAGGTTGCAGCTCCGTCGTAAGTTGCATTGAGAAGAATTTTTTTTGTTTTTGTTTGTTTGTTTCTTTCTTTTTTTAAACAGTGACTAGTTTTGGAAACGTATTTCCATTTTCAGCCGGGCGTGGTGGCCGAGCGGTTCTAGGCGCTTCAGTCTGGAACCGCGCCACCGCTACGGTCGCAGGTTCGAATCCTGCCTCGGGCATGGATGTGTGTGATGTCCTTAGGTTAGTTAGGTTTAAGTAGTTCTAAGTTCTGGGGGAATGATGATCTCAGATGTTAAGTCCCATAGTGCTCAGAACCATTTGAACCATTTCCAAACCATCTGTAAGTGTGACAAATACAGGCGATAGCCCACGTACAAAAACTGCCCCTGCAGTAATCGAAGCGGGATTATGGCAGACTCCACAACAGTAAAATACACCACATAGGTCCGTGCAGTGTAATTTATTTTTGCTGAGTCAGCATAGTGCCGCTTCGATCACTGCAGGGGCAGTTTTTGTACATAGGATATCGCCTGTGTTTCTCACACTTGCGGATGATTTGAAAATGACACAGGTGTCCGAAACTAGTCACCAAAAAGAAAAAAAAAAAGATACTGCACAATGCGACTTATGACGAAGCTACAACCATTTACTTCAACTATGAGACAAGTCGCGGACCTGTTTTTCACCCGCAGTTTCCTGCAAGTTCGTAAATATCAGTTAGTAACAGCCAATAGTCTGTTCAGCAATTACAAGCGGAGGAGGTATTCTTGGAAAAGGCCAGAGAAGACGGGAATATTTCATTTACATTACATCATGGTCAGGCAGAGATCCAGAACTCAGATATTGGATTATAAGGTGTTCTCATCAGCAGACATACACTCAGATCACAATTTAGTAATGATGAAGAGAAGGCTGAAGTCAAAGAGACTAGTCGGAAAGAATCCATGCGCAAAGAAGTGGAATACGGAAGTACTAAGGAATGAAGAGGCACGTTTGAAGTTCTCTGAGGCTATACATACTGTGATAACGAGTAGCTCAGTAGAGAGTTCATTTGAAGAGGAATGGACCTATTTAAAAAGGGCAACCACAGAAACTGGTACGAAAATCGTAGTTACAAGGATGGCAACGGCGAAGAAACCATAGGTAACAAGTGAAATACTGCAGCTGATCGACGAAAGAAGGAAGTTCAAAAATGTCCAGGGAAATGTGGGAATAGAGAAATATAAGTCACTTAGGATCGAAATATGTAGGATGTGTAGAGAAGCTAAGGCAAAATATCTGCATGGAAAATGTGAAGAAACTGGGAAAGGAAAGATTGTCCGAAGGCAGGAACTTAGCATACAGAAATGTCAAAACAGCCTTCCGTTAAATTAAAAGCAAAGGCGGTAACGTTAAGAATGCAATGGGAATTCCACTGTTAAATGCAGAGGAGAGAGCGGGTAGGTGACAATAGTGCATTGAAGTCCTCTACGAGAAGGTAGACTTGTCTGATGATGTGGTAGAATAAGAAACAGGACAGGGAAGAGACAGAGGATCTAATATTAGAATAAGAATTTAAAGGAGCTGTGGAAGACGTAAGATCAAATAAGGCAGAAGGGATAAACAACATTCCATCGGAATTTCTAAAACCTTTGAGGTGAATGGCAACAAAATGACTATTCAAATGGTTCAAATGGGTCTGAGCACTATGGGACTTAACTTCTGAGGTCGTCAGTCCCCTAGAACTTAGAACTATTTAAACGTAACTAACCTAAGGACATCACACACATCCATGCCCGAGGCAGGATTCGAACCTGCGACCGTAGCGGTCACGCGGTTCCAGACTGTAGCGCCTAGAATCGCTCGGTCATCGCGGCCGGCTGACTATTCACATTGGTGTGTAGAATGTATGAGACTGGTCAATACCATCTCACTTTCTAAAAAGGAACATCAACCACACCTTTCCGAAGATAGCAGGAGCCGACAAGCTCTAGAAATATCCCACAGTGATCTTAACTTCTCATGTACCCAAGTTGTTGACAAATGTGATATACACAAAAATGGAAAAGAAAATTGGGGATGTGTTAGATGACAATCAATTTGGTTTCAGGAAAGTTACAGGCACATGAGAGGCAGTTCTGACGTTGCGATTGGTAATGGAAACAAGACTGAAGAAAATACCTAGAGACGTTGACAGGATTTGCCGATCTGGAAAAAGTGTTAGACAATATAAAACGGTGCAAGATGTTCGAAATTCTGAGAAAAATAAGGATAAGCTTAGAGAAAGGGGGATAATATACAATATGTGCAAGGACCAAGGGGAACAGCCGGCCGAAGTGGCCGTGCGGTTAAAGGCGCTGCAGTCTGGAACCGCAAGACCGCTACGGTCGTAGGTTCGAATCCTGACTCGGGCATGGATGTTTGTGATGTCCTTAGGTTAGTTAGGTTTAACTAGTTCTAAGTTCTAGGGGACTAATGACCTCAGCAGTTGAGTCCCATAGTGCTCAGAGCCATTTTGAACCAAGGGGAACAACAAGACAGGAACACGAAGAACGGAGTATTAGGATTAAAAAGGGTGTAGGGCACGGATGTAGTCTTTTGCTTCTACGGTTCAATCTGTACATCCAAGAAGCAATGATGGAAATAAAGGAAAGATTCAGGAGTAGAATTAAAATTCAAGGTGAAAGGATATCAATGACGACATTCGCTGATGACATTGCTGTTCTGAGTGAAAGTGAAGAACAATTACACGATGTATTGAATGGAATGAACAGTCAAATGAGTGCAGAATATAGACTGAGAGTGAATTGAAGAAAGACGAAGGTAATGAGCAGTAACCGAAATGAGAACAGCAACAAACTTAATATCAGAATTGGGGATCAAGAAGTAGACTAAGTTAAGTGATTTTGTTACCTAGGCTAGCAATATGGACGGACGAAATTAAAAACAAACTCGCACTGGCAAAAAGAACGCCCCTGACCGAGAGAAATCAAGTAGTATCAACCATACGTCTTAATTTAAGGAAGAGACTTCTGAGAATGTACGTATCGAGCACAGCATTGCATGGAGTGAGACTTGGACTGTGGAAAAACCGGAACGGAAGAGATTCGAAGCATCTGAGATGTGGTGGTACAGAAGAAAGCTGAAAATCAGGTGGACTGGTAATGTAAGGGAGGAGTTTATCCGTACAAACGGCTAGGGAAGGAATATATGGCAAACACCGACAAGAAGGAGGGACAGGATGATAGGATACCTTTTAAGACACCAGAGAGTAATTTGTGGCACTGGAGGGAGCTGTTGAGGGTAAAAACTGTAGAGGAAGGCAGAGACTGGAAATATTGAGGATGTTGATTACAAGTACTACTCAGAGATGAGAAGGTTGCCACGGGAGAGTAATTCGTGGCGGATAGCATCAAACCAGTCAGAAGACGTGACTCAACAGAAAAAGTAACTGTTTTCTGTATTAAAAAAAATCTCTCGTTATTAGAGAGGTTGCATGTGATGTGATTTTTTTAAAAAAGGCGCTTAAAAATTGATGTTTTGCTTTGTTTCTAGCAGTTTGTTGTAACAGAAATACTACATGGCAGCGGCACGCATTTAGAGAATTTTCCCAACATCTACCGATCAGAAAAACCAGAATGCCAGGGCATTTAAAACATTATACAGATTGTTTCGTTATAATGATAATGGATTTACGGATTTCGCACCGCCTGCCTGATGACAGACTGGTGAGGCAAAAGATCTGCTATTACTACAAGATAATAGGTATACTCTATTGAAGTCTTTTCATCTCATTACTTGCAATTGATAAGCATTAGGGAAATTATATACAGAAATAAGACGCACTACGGCCAACAGAGCAGGATGAGGATCAGAGATTCCTCATACAAGAATATGGATATATTGCCATATTGTATCATAAAGTTCAATACACAGTAGCAGCATATGATCACGAGCACCGCCATATTGTATCATAAAATTCAATACACAGGTAGCAGCATATGATCACGAGCACAATATGCAGGCTATAGAAAGTCCCACGGAACTGAAATAAATGTGAAACTGATATGAAGCCCCAGAAGTTCAATCCTTTCGACCAAAATTGTCATGGAGCTTATTATTAAAAAAATGGCGATGGTAGGATACCCATCGTCCATCAGTGAGCAAGTGTGATAGTGTGTACATACCGTAGATTCGGTACAGGAAAAAGGTACCGAACTGATTTTTACATTGTATTGTAAAGAAGAAATATCTGTCATACGAATTTATCTTATTACAATATCTTAAGTCAATTGTAAATGAACTGCAGACTTTCACGCGTAGCGCCATTGGTTAAGCATGTATACATGGCTTACTTTCACAGAAAATATGCAAAGCACATCCAGAGGTCATTTTTCCCTTTTTTTACAATATATCCAGAAATGTACTAGGTCACCCGTACAATCGCCTAACAGTTCTTTTCACGTTGCCTTCATTCTAACAACTTTTCCTCCAACACGCGTAGAAAGATATGTGGAGTAGCACTACAGTAGCGCTGATTGTACTGCAATTCATGAAACAGAGCAAAATAATTTCCTTTTGTGCAAAAAGTCGTGCGGTTGTGACGTAGAATGTTCACGTCTAAGGTTACCTTTGTCATACGGGCAGCAAGAAGCAGTTCGATGAGAATTCTGGGGACAGGGTATACCTCGCCCTACTCGCCGAGGTAACGCTTCCTTAAGACAGAGCCAGTAGCCACACGTTTTTAAACAAAACCAGTCTTCTGTAATTAAAAGAGTAGAATTCTGTAAGAATTCTGGCAGATATGGACGATTGCCAAAACTCGATTTCCAGCCTGGAGGCCATCTGCAATTTACGAACAGTTACACGTATAATAGTTCTGCTAAATATATTAAAAGGTGAATCACTTTCAACTGTTAAAAACAGGTACCTACGTGAATGAAGATAATGTACTTCGTCCTTTTCATTTCAAACGACTCTATGAATTCTTGCCATTGCCGGTTGTATATTCATTATTTTAATATTACCGGTTTTTAACGATTTTTTTCTAAATAACATAACACATACCGTATATAATAATTAGCGTTTCTGAACAGACAAAACAGTTTGGTTTCACCACGATTATTTCTGAATTATTAAATATAATGAATCCCCCCCCCCCCTCCCTGCTGAGGACACGCACAAAGTGGAAATATCCACATGTGCTATTGCCACGCGGGTGGCAATATCCATTTGCGCCAACTGATTGCACTGATGATATTGTGTGGACGTTATTATAACAGCATGTGACGATATTTTCAATGCATTTGATCTATACTGAGATTAAATGTGAATGGAAGCGTAGGACAATGACAGTGACTGTCTCAGTTTGTTTTAACGAGAGTATATAACTTTACTTAATACAAACTTTCGCGAACTTGGTTAATACAAAACCTCTGTTCTCTTAATATAGCATTATTCAGCAGTCCAAATCCGATTGAAATAACTCCCGTAGCGGTCGTAGTCGATTAGGTCATGGTCATTAAAATAAAGGTCAGGCTGCTGCATCATTCGACCGCTAGCGGTACCAAAGTTTCATCGGTATGTTTCAGCTTTTTATGGTGTACATACTTATATGGCCACATTCTGACGGTTTATAACATCCCCTAATTTTTTCAGGCTTCTGAAGACGGCAACTCAAACTGTTTAACCGGATAAAACGAAATAAATTACCTAATTGTGCAACTACGACAGAACCTTATTCTGAAATATTTACCACTTTTACAGAGAAAATAGCAGCAATGAATAATATCATAAATATTTTTATGACGATACTACCGTATGTTTCCCCATCATCATAACAACGTCTGATATATTAATCAGTCTGACTGTATCTTTTTAATTTCTACAGGTTCGCCGCATTTGACGAACAAGGGGAAAACCTTTTCTATGGCCACTTACATACATAGACGCAAAATTCAGTTATCTGTCTTCTCCATTCCCCAGACAACCAGTGATGCTGTTTAAACAGGCACTCAGTAAAATCAGGAAATCGTTTGTTTCCACTCGAGCAATTACACTTAAAATTAATATTTTCCAACATTAGTTTAACTTAATATTCTTTTCCCAGTAACTGGACCATGTACATTTCATCAATCTACAATTTATAGATCCATAAAATACCAAAAAATTCTTAGAAGTATTGTGAAACCAAACTTTACAGTATGACTTTCAGCATGCCTGAGAATTAAATCAAATTCTTCATTTTTCTAACCAATTGATTAAATTTCAATAATTGGTATCTTCTTCTTGACGTAGAAAGCAATATGTATCATCACTAAATGAATATTCGTCATGTTCCATAAAATATTTTGATAGAATTCAGTTCCACAACGATTACAATAATAGCTGACGTAATGCACGTCTTATATAAATTTTCAGTTAGTGTAGTTAATTTTCTAACCTTAGATTTTCCTCTGGTGGATAAAATATCTTGAATAAAGGTTTCAAGCTAAACCTCGCTCCTGGTATGAGTAAACAGCTTGTAAAAACAAATACAATTGCCGAGGTTAGACAGCATGTGAGTATGCTAAGCTTTCCAAATGTCAACAAGCCGAAGTTTGGGTGGTGATCAACAGGACACTCAGAGGTTTTAATGCTTCACAGTAGAATTCTATGGTCTGTAATCGAATTTTAAAACAGCTTAATACAAAGATTCATGACGAACATGTTATTGTTATGAAATTAGATAAAGGTAACCCTGTGGTTCTTCTTTCTGACACAGATTACATAACAAAAACTGAAAATTTCTTCAAAGAGACAGGAACAGTTGAGATCAAACGCAATCTGGTGAATATGTTTCACATCGACTTCAAGGTATTTCTCAAAAACTAATTTCTTGTTTCAAGTTGATTTCGAGAAGAAATGCATTATTGTGATGAACCCAAAAATACCAAATCTTACACGTCAAGTCAAGTTATATAATGAACTATTGCCTATAAGGCCGACTGTTGATTATTGTCCCAGCCCTAATTATAAACGTCACATATTTTTAAACAAAAAGTTTAAAGTAGCCTAATTTTTCCAAAGACGTTCCGTGTAAAACATTCTTATGAATTAATGGACAAAGTAAAAACCCTTCAAGCACCAGGTGGTACCCGTTTAGCTCCACTGTATACTGTTTAACTTGTATTCATGTATACCAATTATTAAAACCATTGACATAATTAAAAGGACTTTATTGACGCTTTCCCTTGGTAAAGTTGTGCAATTAAGTTATGAGAACTCTCCTTGTCTTTCAACGCCTTTACGTTCAATGACAAATTCTCCTTACGTCCAAATTGCTCATCTATGGGTGATTCACTTGCTGGTACCCTCGGAGAGATTTTTTTCAATCACTTGGAATGTACATTTTTTGAATGATATTCAGAGTTCGTATCAAAAATTAAATCGTATCATCATTATATAGGTGACATATTATTTTTGTATGATGGATGTGATTAGGACATTTCTAGTTTACGTGCCCATTTCAGTTCCATGCACCCTAACATTAAATTCAATTTCGAAGTAGATGTGACCAGTTCATCAAGTTATTTAGATCTCTCTATGACTAGGAGAATAAAATCATCTCCATTTTCAAGCTGCGTCAATTCGAATGATGGTAAATGGCGGAGATGGCCATCGAAAGCTCGAAAACTTTATTTGAACTGGCACATGTTGAAAACGCCTAGAAGATTTAATTAACACATCCCGCGCGAAAGACACTAGGAAAGGCAATAATCTTATTTTCAGAGTACTCTAACGCTTTTTCACCGATGTCACAATTAATAAAGATTGATTTCATCTGAACACCTATAAATAGGCATATTTTTGCTCCATGATACAGAAAATGTTGAGACTCGATATAAACCAGGAGACAAGGTATAAGGAATTGCAGACGATTGTTCAAGTAGGTGTAGCATATAGGTATAAAGTTTAAAGTAATCGTAAATTGCTTTATTCGATACAAAAGAAGAACTCCAAGGTAATAGTAAGGTGATGGGGATATTAACGCAATTTTGATATCAAATTGATATGCAAATTAAACAAATTGATCAACTAATCACCCCTCTGACCACACCCACCCCCAACCCAGACCACGCCCACCCCCACTCCCAGATGATGCCATGCGTTTTCCTGAGCCTGCCTGTGGGCACCTCCCCACTCTCCCCCTGCCCATCCCCTCCCCCACATTTCCTGTTGGTAGGAATATCGAATTTTGGCGTGAATTTCTTTGTCCCAGGTCTGTGCTGAAGTCCCACCAGAGAATTGGTGGGACGTCCTTTCTGGGATTCGAAACCTGGTCCATCTGGACAGAAAGCCCAAGTGCTCCCCCCCCCCCCCCCCCCCCAATGCATGGAAACTGTTCAGATGCAGGAGAGGGGGGTCGGGGAACTGACATAAAGATCAGTTCTAATTACATAATGAAACATAAAGATTGGGTCTAATTGCCCGACTATATGCGTAGCACTACACAAGGACGGCCTAAAATCGCAATACAGCTCAAAAACTGACGGTACCATACAACTGGTGATATCCTGCTGGTAAAAAATTCTACAATACCACTCGAAACTAGTGACAGACATACCCAAACTCTACCCTTCACCTAAAAACTGATGGGAAAGAAGCTGGGGTGTAATGTACTATCATTATTCTTTTTCGTGGGAAATACGTTCAACTGATGTGATGCTGGTGCTGGACAGAGAGGAGTTTAAAAAATGTTTACCTGTAACCATATAGCTGAGGACAGTATCTATTGCTGTTTGACATCAGATTTCGCTACAGACTCCTACTCAAAAACCACTCTGCAGCCCAGGGAATGGAAGTCAATACACGCTATCATAGCTGATGGAAAAAATGCATCACAGTTCTAATTACACTTCGAAACTGTAGTGAAAACACCAGCACTCGTAATGAATGGGCCATAATGCAACACATGTATTGGGGAAGAAGTCGCCCTCCGTTTCTGGCGGTGGCGCCGCTGTGGCAATCGCAACTTCGGTGTCTCCCTCTAGTTGGAAAGGGGAAAGTTTGCATGTTCATGTGCATTTAAGGGGCGCTGTGAGCTCGCCAGTCAGTGAGTCTGGGTCAGTCTCTCGTCCCCAGCTTGCTAGTCTGTCTCTCGTCCGCATTTGTTAGGCAGTTAGTGTCTGTCTGTCGTTCGGAGTGCTAGTATGTCTGTCGTTCGGATCAACGTTTAAAGCCGGCAAAATGAGAGTCTTTCCACTCCGCCAGTAACAGAACTCAGCCAGTGGTCGCCCGGTCGGGGCTTAGTTCCTGCATCTGAGTCTGAACGTTAGGCCGCCAGTCTGCTCGAGTTTGCTCAGGCAATGGTCATTGGCGCTTGGATCGATCGGTTGGTCGGTCGCTCACTTGGACACAAGATGACTTGTCCATCTTGAACGTCGGCGTATGTGAGGTCACCACGTGAGTCCAGTGGGCCGCGGCGTATAGCGAGGGGTCGTGACTTCGCGGTCGACACGAGAGCAACAGGAGTCAACCCACGTCATCAGTCTGGCCGGTGCGAGCTGCGACGCCGTGTGACGGGAGATCGGCGCGCCTTCCTGCGCCCGTTGAAGCGGCTGGCAGCGGACGGTTCGGGGGAGCAATTTGGGGGTGCTGCGCCAAGTCTTCTCGAGAAATCGCAGTTTATTAGAAGTTAAGTGATTGGTGATATGTTATTTGATTTACTCCTGTTAAATTCTACTTGTTTTCTTGGTGAGGTCACCAGCCATTCTTCTCCACCCGCGGGAAGGTGTTTGTTTATAAAATGGGTGGTCCGTTTTTCCCTTGTGGAGTATGGGCGAGTTAGAGCAACCTGCGGTTCGGGTTGTTCGGTAATCTCCCTATCAATGTACGGTACGTTAGTAGCTGCCTCTGTCATGTTTGTCGGATTTGGTGTGTTAACGAATTCATTGCTTGGAGTGTAACCTGAAATATGTTTGATCTTTGGAAACTTTGATATTATTGCCTATGATCTTGAGAGGCGGTATCTGTGTACTGTAGAGCATCTTAACTATGGTTTGGCCAACCTTGTAGAATTTTATATGAGATTGCATTTCATGGGCTTTTATTTAAATGATCATTTTAGTATATAAAGTTGCCACACTTTCACCGTAAGACTTTTCTTAGAAGTTAAAATCAAGTTGCACCTTCGGTGGCAAGGTTAATATTTTAATTGTTAGTGTTTTTTACCATTTCCATCCCTCCCGTTCGTAACTACAACTGTCTGAAAAGGGAGCGGCAAGGTTCTCTGCCCGAAAGATGACAGTCAAAACTTGTTTCTTTCTGCCTCTGAATAAATTGTAACTTTGATATTTGGAGGGTGCTTTCTGATTATAATTTTAAACCTGTTTCTTTAAAAAAAATGCTTTTAGGCACTATTAAAGTGAATAAAATTCCCATTTGGTAAAAGGAATTTGATTACGGTTACATCAGTTACTCACTGGCAACTACTTCCATGCTTACATAGTGTGATTAAATGTGTTAATGTTCTTGATGAATTGCTAGTAAGTAAAATAAATTCTTAAGAATATTCTTTGAAAATAAATCACGGTTCAACGACATTCCACGCTCTCAGAATTTTACCCTTTCGATCGTTATTCTGTATTTCTCGTATGGCCAACTCACCTGCCAATGGCCTTGCAGCAGTGCTAACAATGGTTCAACTCACCTTTGCCGGTCCCTTCCCCAAAGTCTGAATGTGGGACAAGACACGTAGCTTTTCGTATGTCGTGGTCCGAAAGTCCGACAATACCCAAATGAAATCCAGATGGAGCAGAAATCTGTAAAACAAAATCCCTACAAACTAGGAAGGAAGGGGGAAAACTTATAGCCTATGTCACCAACATGGAGGGCCATCTTGAAAGCTGTAATCTTGGAGTCAAATCGAAAATTTCCAGTGGGAAGTTGGTCATTTGACATATAAGACAGATAGAGAATTTCACCAGAAAAAGATGGCGTTGTTATTTTGAACATATCTTCATTCATTCTCCTGTTA
The DNA here is from genome assembly GCF_023864345.2 of Schistocerca serialis cubense. Lineage (NCBI taxonomy): Eukaryota > Metazoa > Arthropoda > Insecta > Orthoptera > Acrididae > Schistocerca > Schistocerca serialis. Next base: position 148,767,388 of record NC_064639.1, on the reverse strand, counting down.
TAACCATTTATGTGTGGCAGTAGTAATACGCTCGGCAGCGTGAGTGTTACGTACCGAAAAGGCATTAAGCTGACGTTACACACTCCCGAAAGAACACCAGCTGTTACAGGAACGGTTCCGAATGCTGTCCTTATGCCGGAGTGTTAAAGCTCTCCTCCGTAGCCAGTTCTGATGAATTTTGCTCAACACATCTGGCCGAATTTGACCACACGCATCAACAATGAGGAACTTAAAATGAACGAAATCCCACACTTTCACGGCACAAACCAGTGCTTTGATGTGACTGGACAGCTAAAAATCCAAATGAGTTAACCCTGGTGAACTTGGTGGCCACTCCACTGCGCCCTTGGGACCAAACCACCTTTGGGAAATCTGCACATCCAGGTATGCCCGCACGCTGAGTTCATAATGCGGTGGGGCTCCATCGTGCAGGAAGAATTCCGGAAACGTCTCATCCTCCGCTAACAGCGAAGGAAACACCTCTCCATCCAGAAACCCCAGAGAACCGTTGGCTGTTAATGAAACTTCAGTAAAAAGCGGTCCCACCACTTGCGTACCCCACACACCAGACCAGGCCACCACTTTTTTGAAACGACCGTTTTAGTTAGGTGCATCAATCCACTGCTGATCTGTGTCCACCCAATATCTGTGATCCTGCTTTTTCACCTCACTATTGGTAAAAAATTAGCTTCATCACTGAATTGATAGGGAAAACGAGGGTTTATCTGCAGTTGTTGCGTCAGCCATTCTGCGAATCGTACGCAGCGGTCTGGATCATCCTCATTCAGGTGTTGGATCTGTTGAATTTTGTACAGCTGCCAACTGTGCTGTGACAAAATTTGCAGAATTGAGGCATAGCTAACCACACATTCTTGCGACAGGCGACGAACGCTCCGTTGCGGGCTCTTGGTAAATGATGCCAGCACACTCACTGTTGTTGCTTCATCGGTGGTCTTCCAAGTTTCAGTTCATCTGCGTCGGAACCTGTTTCCTGGAATTTGGACAAAAGTTTCGCAACTGCTCTGTGAGAAATAGGTTGTTCAAATGTTGAAATGCGTGGGAAGTCCTAAGGGACCAAACTACTGAGGTCATCTATCCCTAGACTTACACACTACTTAAACTAACTTATTCTAAGAACAATACACACATCCATACCCGAGGGAGGACTCATATCTCTGGCAGGAAGGGCCATGCAGTCCGCGATATGGTGCCTCAAACCGTCCAGCCACTCCGTGTGGCAAATGGGTTACCTGGTCAGATGGCGACTGTTGAATTTCTCAGTATAGATCCCTCTGCTTCGTTCTCTAGACATCAAGATGATTCCAACGCATTCATCTTGTGCTCATGACATTTTCGTAATGGAATTTTCACTTTGCACCGTTTGAAACTTCATTTGATGTTTTTTCAGTACGTAAAACTCGCGCTGCCGAGCGTATCACAGATGTCACACATAATTGGTTATAACTCTAGAATGAATAAAGCTATGTTCAAAAAGTAGCGTCATTATTTTTCTGGTCAAATTTTCTGTTTGATACGTCACCTTCCCATTGGAAATTTTCGAGTTGAATCCAAGATGGCGGCTTTCAAGATGGCGGCTTTCAAGATGGCCGCCATGTTGACCACATAACCCGTAACTCCCCCATCTTCCTCATGTGTAGAGACTTCTACTGTTTGCTACTCCGTTTGGATTTTATGAGGGTGTTTCCAGACTTTTGGACCACCTTGTATTATATACCACATGTCAATACATACTGTTTGTCTTTAATGCATTAGCTCATATTGCCTTTCGAAGTTTCATACCATTGATCATTTCCGAGTCCTCCGCCTTTCACGACCATTCTTTAATCTTCACTCCTAAGGATCACTCTCAACTCTGTCTGCCCTCCATCCTCTTTGAGAAGGCCATTGACAGAAGGAGGGTGATTTCTTACACAGGAAGCCTTCGGCCGCCATTGTTGGTACTTTATTCATAATTGAAACAGTGCCTTGGATTGAAACCAGAATCATGGATGTTTTGATTATTATTCAGAGACACTGACCCTACATAATGGCCATATTCAGGAGGATAGGAATTCAGATTACGTCTAGCGATTCTCAGGCTTTATGTATTTGCCCTACATTAAGGGGAAGGTCAGATTGGTTTCTTTAAAAAAAGTCGTGACCATTCCTCTATCCTTGTCTCTCCGACTTCGTGCGTGGTCTCTAATGAACTCGCCGTCAACTGGATGTTAAACTAGAAGCTCTTTTCCTCTTTTTAAAAGTAGTCATGGCTCTGAGCTCTGAGCACTATGGGACTTAACATCTGAGGTCATCAGTCCCCTAGAACTTAGAACTACTTAAACCTAACTATCCTAAGGACATCACACACATCCATGCCCGAGGCAGGATGCGAACCTGCGACCGCATCCGTAGCGCGGTTCCAGACTGAAGCGCCTAGAACCGCTCGGCCACTCCGTCCGGCCAAAAGCAGTTATGGGTACAAAACCAAAACGAGGAATATTAGAATATTACTACATATTTAGAAACTGAAATGAAAGTAGCAGAGATACAGGGGTTGGATAAGAATACGGAACACTGCGAGAAATGCGTGCTTGAACCAGGTTGTGCGGTTGTATTTCACCACAAACGGCACCTGTGCATCGTCCTCGACACTTTGCAAGTGGCAGTCGTCGTCGGAACACTGTTTCTGTGAGTACATAATGTCAGAGTTACGTGACTTCCAAAGTGGGCAAATCGTCAGGTCTTGTATGGTGGTTGCTTCCGTAACCACTATTGCCGAATATTTTAGTTTTCAGTAGGCACCATACTTAAGATTTATCCCGCAAGTAGGGAAAGCGGAAAAACATCATCTGGAAAGTCACAATGTGGCTTAAAATGTGTGTTGAGTGATCGTGACCGATGGTCATTGAAAAGGACTATGATGAAAAATAAGAGGTCGAAAGCTGAAAAAGTGACTGCAGAAGTGAAGGTCGCTCTCGCGAACTCTGTCAGCACCAAGATCTCCATAAACTGGAAGTTCCAGGGCGAGCGGCAATTCCAAAACCATTCAACACTGATTCAAACACCCATAACAGGAAAACGTGTTCCCCAAGCCATAAAACCTGGGCTCTGGAACAATGGAATAAAGTCATATGGCCAGATTAGTCTTGTTTCACACTGTTTACAACTTATGACTGAGTTTACGACCCAAAAGTGACGGTAATGGGGCAGCCGTGTCATGATATTCCACTGGCCTCACTCACTCTGAAAGCTCGCCTTTCTCTTAAGGATTCTGTGACAGTTCTGACTCATCAGAGCCACCTCATGGTACAACGTTTGTTTCCCTTAGTGATGATGTGTTCCAAGAGGAAAGGTTCCCCGTTCACACAGCTCGCATTGTCCAGGACTGGTTTTGTGAGCGCGGGGTTGAATTCTCACATCTCTCCTGACAACCACAGTCACCAGATCTCAATATTATCGAGCCTCTGTGATCTAGTCTGGAGAGAGGGGAGTTTAATCGATATCCACTTCCATCACCGTGACCTGAGCTTACCACTATTTCGCAGGAAGGATGTGATAAGGTCTTTTTTGAAACGATACGCACCTGTATTTATCCATTTCGAGATGGCTGGAAGCTGTTTTGAATGCCAACCGTTTTCCTACACCATGACAGACATGATAGTGATTCCGTTTCTGGTGTTTCCATCTTTTTGTCGACTACCTGGAAGTGAGGCACAGGATAGCTGTTATCATGTTATAACTTTATTTTCGCTGGACCGGATCTAGTTCAATCATAAAACACGGATGGGATAAACTTCATTACTAGATTGCAGTGCAATGAAAGAAACCAATTAATGAAACTTACAAGTATATTCAGTAATACAAGACATTAAGTAAGAGGAAATGGAAAGAAAGAAATAATTTTAACAAGTAACAGCCTGCAGAAAGGTGACACGATTTAAAATGGTATCATAAATGTATACCATAACACATGAATTTTGAACATATATGTTAGCTGTAATTTTTTGAGCAATATGATAGCAACAATCCTTTCGTTGATGTGTATATTAGATGACAATATCCGTCAAATGGATAACAGTTTTTACGAAACAAAGGTACAGGAATGGTGTAAAATCTAATCATTTATCTTATTTTAGGCTCTTCGTGATGACTGACTCGTAGATGCAATGCTTAATATTACTTTTAAGAAATATAAGTCTCTATTTCACAGTAAATTGTGTGTATATTCTAGAAAAAGTAAAAGCAGGTGACATATGTACATAATTTATTCGTGCAAAGTACATACAAATGCAGTGACTGTAAGACGAGAAGAAGAACGCAAACAGTACCTAGTATAGAGGAAGGTAAGTAAGTGTTTGAGGTCACGTTAAGAATGATATCTTGGAGTCATTTTATTACACCAATTGGGCAAGAATGCCAAAGGACACGGTACAGACTGTTTTGAATCCAGTGGACCAGCTTTTTCAATGGAGAGAATAAATAATAGGTAAGAAATAACCTGATTTCGTAGCGGAAGTCAGCAGATCATCCCGGTGCGGTTGTGCTCCACTGGAAGGTACGTGATCCTAGTCCTAGCTGGGGAAAAAGTTCTCACTAGCAGTGTTTTTTCCGGTAACTGGTGAACAAGTGGTACGGTAAACTATCAGATGGGGCGCCTGTAAACTGGATTAAATTACAAATCTCTGTACATTACCACCAGTATTTCCTGAACTGAGTCCAGTTGACATGGTTGATGGTGATCCGTCCATAGGATGGAAACATTAGACTTCGGGGTTTCCTTCATGCTATTCGAGATGAGTAGGTTATGCACCAGTACTGGGTTTCATCTTCTCCTTTCTTTTATCGTCATACAATATAAACATACTGCCAATATCCAAGACATACATTTAATACACAGCTCTCATATCCCTTGTGTAAAGGAGCCATTGTGCACATGGAAAGAAATCCCTCTTCGATCAGGCGACTGAACAACTCGTCGATATCTTCCAGCCAACAATGCCGTACCTTTCTTTTAAGTAACGAATAAATCTTATTACGCTACAAAATAGATTCAACAATCTATTTTTACAAACACGAAAAAATAAACAATAAATGAAAAGTCTCTTCGCTGGTACTAATAAGCAGCTGCATTGAAGAACTATTATCGAAAGTGTATAACGATAAGGCGTATTTTAAAATGAAACCACTGCGCGTTAAACACAGAACTCCCAGAAATCGATGAACGTTAAAACAAAATATATATATTTTTTAAACTGGAGCACTGACAGGGAAATTATTGCGTGTATTTCCAGTAATAAAGACGTTTTCGTTGGTGTTGTATATGTTAACCTTCCACATAAATCAGAAAACGGAGTGCAACGGTACTAAGTGCTAAGTTCGTTAATGCAACAGTATATTTACCTAATTTTTGTAGACAAATGCAAGTAATGAATGTAGAATTTTTGTGTGACTAGCAATTATGAAGTCATAATCCAACTTCCGTTAAAAAAACTCAAAAAGCTATGTGAATAGATAACTCTACTGCTGAGTATTAAACAAACAATGACAATACAAACAATTAGAAGAATTTAGCAGTATGGGAATATAATAGATAGGTAGCATACACATTTTAAATTCGCATAAGAATTACCGATTGTTCCATCTAAATATTTAGTGAATATAAATCCAATAGTAAAAGTACAGAAAGAATACTCGAAACACTATGTTCAAGTATTGTATTATACATCATGAAAATGTAATAATTTAAGAAGATCCTGAAAATGATTTAAATGAAATAGGTAAAGTTGTTTTCTAAGTACTCTCGAGTCAAAGATAAAAAAACACTTAAAATCCCAGTCGTTGACGGAAGTAATAGGGATATAAGAAGAAAGACTGACAGACGAAAAACATCCGTAAACAAAAAAGGAATTATGCTACTACAGTACCAACTCTGAATTTAGTAAGAAACGATACTTATCTATACTATCCACAAGAAGACAACTATCAACTATTTACAGAAATTTACGTTATGAATACGAATGAAAGTCAAATTAGAAATAACGTAAACCTATACAATCCACAAAAAGACAACTATTTACAGAATTTTAAGTTATGAATACGAACTAAAGTCAAATTAGAAACAACGTAAATATTTAAAAGAAACTGACACAAAAAGATATTAGATAAATCGAAAAAAATTATAGGTATTCAAATTTTTTGTAAAGGGTACAGGTTAATAACGCAAGAAAAGAAAACGAACTGGACATTGAATTCATAGTAATACCTTACTAATAATATTTTTAAGGAAAAATCTGTGGAATTAACAGTTGTAAGTACAATCAAATTTGTGGACAACTATCGTTACTGGGACAGATGCCATCCATCTCCACTGGACATATAAATATAATCATTGCTACAGTAGTTTCTGAAGAAAATGTATTGAATAGTTACTCTGACGTATCAGCGATCTTAAAGACGGCTTAAGAAATTTGTTTTATCTTGTATTTGGTACCGATATTTACACAGTTTTTTTGTTTTGTTTTTGTTTTCTAAAGTATAAAGCAATGGAGTATTGTACTAGTGACAATAAACAAGATAAAGGTAACAGTTTCATTAAGAAAGCAACGCAAGTGGCCATGGAGTAGGATGCAGCTGAATAATAAAATGCGTTGTGAAACGTATTGGTATGCAATCGGGTAAACGTAAAAAGGAGTCTTTTGTTATGTAAATCCACGAAAAATCGGAGGCCACCAATTATAAAACCGGCAAAATTACATGCATTCCAGAAAAACAAAAGCTCTTGATGGTTGCCGGTTCTCCCAGCAAAATGCGTGCACAGATTATAGCCACACAAAACTGAAATAGTTCGTCAGAATTCATACCAAATATACCTGCGGACTGGTAGTGTTCCTGTGCTCGTGTATGAATGGCGTTTGTATTCTGATCGCATCGGGGCGACACGCTATTCAATTGCGCTGCACCTAAATTGAATTGTAATCGACATTTTGGGAAGCGATTACCTCGACATTGCGGTGACGCGCCGTTCATTAGTTGGCGATTAGTCGGCTTCAACGGACGCGTGATGCCAGCAGCTGCAGCCAAAGCGACCTGCACGGCAGTGGGTGGACACACGTCACACACACACACACATGTGCAGAGAGACAGAGAGAGAGAGAATGAGTGAGAGATAAGTTGCCATTGGGAAGAAAAGGGTGCAGGGGGAAGACTTGGATCAAGGAAAATACAATAAATACGCATCACAAATCTTGTGTTACTGTTTTTACGCCCCAAAAGCTGTATCCTTGCCTAATGAAAAGGCAAATCGATGAAAATTATCTAACAACCCTACCACAACAAAGGTCAAAATTTAATAATGATTGTGGTGTTGCTCACGCTGCTAAATACTGCATTTTCGGGCAACAACACAAGTTATTATGTGGCAGGTGTCACTAGAGCACAGTTAATAAAGTCATTTCATGTAAAAATAAATAAACTAGGCACTCATCTTTTCGTGTTTCCCACGTTGGTCTCGTTGTAAAATCATGGCTCAATCGTCGAAAATCTAGGTGTTGATGATTCCAAGCTCGGATGCAAAGAGGCCTAGGTTTTATTCTGTTATATTCAAAAGTTTTATAGATGTGTTTCACAAACCATTCTTGAAAATTTAACCTTTGAAAGTTAGCACAATCGTGATGTAAAAAATAATCAGCACTCCGAATTTAAGTTACACTTTCTTTTAATTACTTTTATTGCAATATCACGTAACACACAAAACATCACTTCACAATACAAAACATACTTGAAAACATCTTCCTCACTGTTGAAGTTCACATTTTTTAAGCTGACTACGTTATGCGTCTTTCCAACATGACGTCCAAGACTTGACTTTTTCAAGGTAGTTACAAGTACGTCAAAGATCATAGTGACAAAAGAAAGAATACACATAAGAATAATATCATTGCAACATAAACATATCGATGTATCAAAGTACCTCTACATTAATGAAATCAAATCTGAATGTTTTCTCAGAAATACGTTAACTACTTTACAGAAACACAGTAGAGTATTGCTGGTATCGAGAGGTTGAGTTGAGGTGCCGTAATGGTTACGTAATTCAAGTACCATTACAATTATTAAATAACTACCAAAAATTGCTTGCAACAAACCTCAAATAATGCGAAAAAATATTAAGCGGAACGTCAAGTATGAAGAATCTACATCAGCGTCTAACGAATCTTGATGTATCCATTTACTTGTTGAGCTCTGCATATTCTATATACACCGGTTCACAGAAAAAGAGAAGCACCCAGATGATCAGATGTCAATATAACTTCCGCTACGTATATCTGAGTTGCTCGAAGACTTCTTAAACAATAGAACCCCAGTACGTTGCCCTCGACGGCCAGCGATCATCAGAGACAAGTCAGGAATACCCCAGGGAAGAGTGATAGGACCGCTGTTGTTCTCTGTATACATAACTGATATCGCGGATAGGATGGGCAGCAATCTGCGGTTGTTCGCTGATGATGACGAGGTGTACGGTAAGGTGTCAAAAGGCTGGCCGCTGTGGCCGAGCGGTTCTAGGCGCTTCAGACTGGAACCGCGCGACCGCTACGGTTGCAGGTTCGAATCCTGCCTCGGGCATGGATGTGTGTGATCTCCTTAGTTAGGTATAAGCAGTTCTAAGCTCTAGGGGACTGATGACCTCAGCTGTTAAGTCATATAGTGCTCAGAGCCATTAGAACCATTTGAACCTAACATTAGCTAATTCTATCCGGAAGTGTGTGTGTGTGTGTGTGTGTGTGTGTGTGTGTGTGTGTGCGCGCGCGCTTGTGTGTGTGTGTGTGTGTGTGTGTGTGTGTGTGTGTGTGGTTTTGCAACGTGTTTCACTTACATTTTCTGGTTTCCACCTTAAAATTTATTAAAAACAACAACATGTCAGCTCAAAAGTTAAGCGACTGTACGAAGATACAAGACGACTTACACAAAATTTCCAGTTGGTGTGATTAACGGCAGTTAGCTCAAAATGTGGAAAAATGTAAGTTAATGCGGATGAGTAGGAGGATCAAACCTGTAATGTTCGGATACAGTATTACTAGCGTCCTGCTTGACACAGTCAAGTCGTTTAAATATCAGGGCGTAACGTTGCAAAACGGTATATCACTACCACATGTTGTAAGTAGGGTGTTTCTGTTTTTCTGTTGGTAACGCCACGTACCGCTCTGTGAGAAAATCACTGACTGTGATATATACAGGGTGAGTCACCTAACATTACCGCTGGATATATTTCGTAAACCACATCAAATACTGACGAATCGATTCCACAGACCGAACGTGAGGAGAGGGGCTAGTGTAATTGGTTAATACAAACCATAAAAAAAAAGTACGGAAGTATGTTTTTTAGCGCAAACCTACGTTTTTTTAAATGGAACCACGTTAGTTTTGTTAGCACATCTGAACATATAAACAAATACGTAATCAGTGCCGTTTGTTGCATTGTAAAATGTTAATTACATCCGGAGATATTGTAACCTAAAGTTGACTCTTGAGTACCACTCCTCCGCTGTTCGATCGTGTGTATCGGAGAGCACCGAATTACGTAGGGATCCAAAGGGAACAGTGATGGACCTTAGGTACAGAAGAGACTGGACCAGCACATTACGTCCACATGCTAACACCTTTTTAAAGGTCTTTTTCACTGACGCACATGTACATTACCATGAGGGGTGAGGTACACGTACACACGTGGTTTCCATTTTCAATTACGGAGTGGAATAGAGTGTGTCCCGACATGTCAGGCCAATAGATGTTCAATGTGGTGCCCATCATTTGCTGCAGACAATTGCAATCTCTGGCGTAATGAATGTCGTACACGCCGCAGTATATCTGGTGTAATGTCGCCGCAAGCTGCCACAATACGTTGTTTCATATCCCCTGGGGTTGTAGGCACATCACGGTACACATTCTCCTTTGACGTGCCCCACAGAAAGAAGTCCACAGGTGTAAGATCAGGAGAACGGGCTGGCCAATTTATGCATCCTCCACGTCCTATGAAACGCCCGTCGAACATCCTGTCAAGGGTCAGCCTAGTGTCAATTGCGGAATGTGCAGGTGCACCATCATGCTGATACCACATACGTCGACGCGTTTCCAGTGGGACATTTTCGAACAACGTTGGCAGATCATTCTGTAGAAACGCGATGTATGTTGCAGCTGTTTGGGCCCCTGCAATGAAGTGCTCTCCGATACACACGATCGAACAGCGGAGGAGTGGTACTCAAGCGTCAACTTTAGGTTACAATATCTCCGGATGTAATTAACATTTTACAATGCAACAAACGGCACTGATTACGTATTTGTTTATATGTTCAGATGTGCTAACAAAACTAACGTGGTTCCATTTAAAAAAACGTAGGTTTGCGTTAAAAAACATACTTCCGTGCATTTTTGTATGGTTTGTATTAAACAATTTCACTAGCCCCTCTCCTCACATTCGGTCTGTGGAATCGGTTCGTCAGTATTTGATGTGGTTTACGAAATATATCCAGCGGTAACGTTAGGTGACTCACCCTGTATATAACTTTTGAACACTATTAAGGTAAATACATTGTTTGTTCTCCATCAAAATCTTACATTTGCTAACTATGCCTATCAGTAGTTAGTGCCTTCAGTAGTTAGAATCTTTTATTTAGCTGGCAGTATTGGCGCTCGCTATATTGCAGTAGTTCGAGTAACGAAGATTTTTGTGAGGTAAGTGATTCATGTAAGGTATAGGTTACTGCTAGTCAGGGCCATTCTTTTGTAGGGTTTATTGAAAGTCAGATTGCGATGCGCTAAAAAAATATATTGTGTGTCAGTTTACTGTTGATCAGAATAAGTAAAGAGAGAAATTTCTGAGTACGTTCAGTTTTGCTCAGCTGTTTGAAACTCAAATAACGCAGAGATTTAGCAGCACACTCATTCATAATTTTTCTAAAAGGATGTTTCAATGTAGTGCAATATTCAATAAAAATTACCTATACTGACATAATAATGTGTAAAGTACTCATCGATGTTGTTATTTCACATTGCCAAGTAGAGAGACAGGCGATGTGTTATGTTAAAATGCGTCACCGGCGATCCAGCTTCAGAGCAATTAAAATTATTACTCAGTTCACTTACTGAATTAAAAAATAATTTTTGTTGATCTGAAGATGGGTCGTCAATGAGCTGAAACTATTTATCAATAAAGGAATGTTTGCTCCCTCGACTTCGGATTTTTGTCTATACATTTTTCTTTTTGAAGTCACCTCATACCATACGCTTCCATAATATATCGCAAACAGCAAATAATTCCAAACCCCCATAATCTGCGTGAGGCCCAGCCACACCTGGTGTAGTCATCCAAGTATTGCTCCAAAAACATTGTTTACTGATAAACGACATCCTCTAAAAGCATTTGGATTACCAATTAACTCCTACGTCAGAGGACTACAATTTAACAATTTTGATACTTCTGTACCCTGGAAAATATCTGCGTCGGTGATAGCTGCGCAATCAAACCCTCACGCGAAGTTTTACAGTACACAAACTGCTGCGTATTAAAATTCAGTGTCGAATTGCCACTGTGCTTGTGCAGTGCGATGCGAAGCCAAAGCACTTACAATAAACGATGCTGCAATAACTTTCGTGTTATCAGTTGGCTCGCCTAGGCAAGTGAACAAAACGGGCATTAGGTGAGTGTTCGATGTGTTACATTTCTAACAAGATATTGTTTATGATGACGACTTATAAGAATCGGAACTGGTAAACTGTTATTAAGTCCATACGATACGAAGAAGTCAATTATGAATAGAAAAGTATTTCCCTCATTGCTTCACTGTTTCATGTTTAAGCATGTATTGTCAGACTAGCGTTGGCGGTGCAATATGTGGCATGCGCCCGAACAGGCACGGATGTCGGTCATAAACAAAAATAGAGGTAAGATGTGTGGACGAAAATCCTAGGTTAAGACCGCTAATTTTCCTTTACTGAGCCATCTTCACATCAATAAAAATTATTATACATTTCGATGTGTATCACCACGAGGCATGATACGTAGTCATAATCTGTTGCGCTGAATCGTTCTTGTTGTCATTTACACACTGAAGTAGGCCGACTGCTTACATAACTTACAACGTTAGCCATATATTAAACGCAAGTGTGACCATATGAGCAGTATATATACACTATGTGATGGAAAGTATCTTGACACCTAGCTGAAACCGACTTACAAGTTCGTGGCGACCTCCAGCGGTAATGCTGGAATTCAGTACGGTGTTGGCCCCCCCTTAGCCTTGATGACAGCTTCCACTCTCGCAGGCATACGTTCAATCAGGTGCTGGTTGGTTTCTTGGGGAATGGCAGCCCATTCTTCAAGGAGTGCTGCACTGAGGAGAGGTAACGATGTCGGTCGGTGAGGCCTGGCACGAAGTCGGAGTTCCAAAACTATGACAGTTTTTAGAGATGTCCATTCCTCTTCAACTGTACTGCCTACTGCGCTATTCCTTATTGCTGTATCTATAGCGTTAGAGAACTTCAAACGTGTCTCGTCATTCCTTAGTACTTCCGTAGCCCACTTCTTTGCGTATTGATTCTTCCTGACTAATGTCTTGAACTTCAGCCTACTCTTCGTTACTACTGTATTGTGATCTGAGTCTATCTGCTCCTGGGCACGCCTTACAATCCAGTATCTGATTTCGGAATCTCTGTCTGACCATGATGTAATCCAATTGAAATCTTCCCGTATCTCCCGGCCTTTTCCAAGTATACCTCCTCCTCTAGTGATTCTTGAACAGGGTATTCGCTATTACTAGCTGAAACTTGTTACAGAACTCAATTAGTCTTTCTCCTCTTTCATTCCTTGTCCCAAGCCTATATTCCCCTGTAATCTTTTCTTCTACTCCTTCCCTTACAACTGCATCCCATGACTATTAGATTTTCGTCCCCCTTTACATACTGCATTACCCTTTCAATATCCTCATACACTTCCTCTATCTGTTCATCTTCAGCTTGCGACGTCGGCATGTATACCTGAACTGTCGTTGTCGGTGTTGGTCTGCTGTCGATTCTGATTAGAACAACCCGGTCATTGAACTGTTCACAGTAACACACCCTCTGCCCTACCTTCCTATTCATAACGAATCCTACACCTGTTATACCATTTTCTGCTGCTGTTGATATTACCCGATACTCATCTGACCAGAAATCCGTGTCTTCCTTCCACTTCACTTCACTGACCCCTACTATATCTAGATTGAGCCTTTGCATTTCCCTTTTCAGATTTTCTAGTTTCCCTACCACGTTCAAGCTTCTGACATTCCACGCCCCGACTCGTAGAACGTTGTCCTTTCGTTGATTATTCGATCATTTTCTCATGGTAACCTCCCCCTTGGCAGTCCCATCCCGGAGATCCGAATGGGGGACTATTCCGGAATCTTTTGTCAATGGAGAGATCATCATGACACTTCTTCAATTACAGGCCACATGTCCTGTGGATACACGTTACATGTCTTTAATGAAGTGGTTTCCATTGCCTTCTGCATTGCATCCTCATGTCGTTGATCATTGCTCATTGTTCCGCCTTTAGGGAAAATTTCCCACCCCTAGGACAAGAGAGTGCCCTGAACCTCTATCCGCTCCTCCACCCTCTTTGACAAGGCCGTTGGCAGAGTGAGGCTGACTTCTTATGCCGGAAGTCTTCGGCCACCAATGCTGATTATTTATCAAAATTTAGGCAGTGGCGGGGATCGAACCCGGGACCGAAGACGTTTTGATTATGAATCAAAGATGCTACCCCTAGACCCGATAACACAAAAAGGGCCACACCACCCGCAAGTTTTAGCGTGAGACTTTTTCGCGTCTCTGTTACGTTGCAAACTTTAAAAACATTGCTCTACCACGAAAAGTATAACGTTTCTCATTGGATAGACAGAATTTTTGTAGGCGGAGCTTAAGGTTAACATTGAGACACTGATTGGTCAGATGAAAAAACAGCCAGACAGTTTTTTTTTTAAACCAATTTCGGTAAATTGTAGTAAGGAGAAGTTAGGAGGAGAGTTGCTTCCGAGAGGGAGAGGTGAGCGGAGCTGTGCTGCCCGCCGCCCCCCTGACGAACACCGACAAGGTAATGAACGCACGCGATGCCGCATAACAGCGCATAAAGCTTCACTCAGAACTGCAGAAGTCTCATCTGTTACACCCCCTTTTTGCGTAATACTAGTGTCGATTGTCAATTAAAGCTCACGGTGTCCACATTTGCCACTTGAAGTAAAACTCTGAAACGCGATGATTTTTCTGTTATATAGTTATTGAGAAGCCACATCAGCCACTGTAATTTACGACAAGTTAGATAAGTAATTAAAGATAATTGAGGGCCACTATAGACCATTTTGTTGGTTTTCTCTTTTGTGAAACTTAATTTAAACCTAGATTATAGATGTGATACGGCATAGGTCATCCTTCGATCCATTGTAGAACTTGGAAACCCACTCAGGGAATATTCGTTCACATTTTTTGTTGAACGTAGTTGGTTTTTACCATCCTGTATTAAAACATTTCCTTTTATCAATAGTGCAATTTATAAACAATGTTTTGTGAGTAGAATAAAATTTCCAATGGTAAACTTAACTGCTTTTTTCGACGCTATTTTACCAGCTAACTAAAAATAGGAAAGCCTTGAACCCCTTCCACTAAATTTAGTTAGTATTAAGATTCTTTTACAGGGAGTGCAGTTGAGCTGACGCTGAAATCATTAAGTATTTGGTTATATCATCGCTAGTCTCACTGAACTCTTCTGAATTCTACATGCCATGTGTGGTCTGGCGTCTCCTTACCAGCAACAGGTCCCAGGTTCAAACTAGTCAATTCCTTAAAAAACACGCTCAGAGCGTCGTTGCGCGAAAGTGGTAGGGAGACACGATATAGAACAAACAGACACCACGCAGAATGTTAGAGGTGATAACTATCATATAGCACATGTGTGGACGTAAATATGGTGTATCATTCGCAACGATATCTACAAGAACAAATGTCAAATAACAACGGAAAAATTGGCCAAGTGGGAATAGGAATCGCGCACTGGTGGTTCCGTACAGACTTACTATTTATATACATAGTCCATCAACCCTGTAATCAAGAATTTCAATGATTTCTGCATGTTATCGACATGGATAGTGGCAAGATGCTGGTCCTGGAAATTTCCAGACCGTTTCAGACTCTACAGTAGTTCCTCAGACTATTTCCAGTATTCAAAATGAAGGGAGTGGGGCAACTCAATTCATATACATAGAATATTTAATAAAAAATTTTATTTACTTGCTAATACTTGACTACAACTTGAATTTTATGTTTACATGCGGCAATGTTCGTCTACTGTACTTTTTGGCAGATGATGAATGCAATGTGTGTTCAAATGGCCAAAGATATTTTTATGTGATATAATTACAGTTTTACAGGTTTCAGATATTTTTCCTATACTTGTACTGCGAAACCTAGCTTCTTGCTGAATTTCATGATTCTAGGTTAACGGGAGGTACCCAATACGTTTTGTTGTGCGAGTTCCGAATATCAAAATATGTGACATAGATGGCCGTGTATTTTCACTGAACTCAGATAGAATCTTACAATTTTAACGTCGCCGAGGACCAGAGACTTCAGTACGTGACAGAAATTTGAACTTAATACGCCAAACTCTTCCAGAGAAAAATGGTCTTGACAGACGAACAGACTGACAGCAAAATAAAAAATTAACAAAAAAATATTTTTTCGTGTTATATAATTACAAATTAACTATTTTAGGATTTTCACCTTTACTTGTACAGTGAAACTTCCCTTCTTGCCAAATTTCATGGTTCTAGATCAATCGGAAACACTCTGCAGGTTTTGATGAGCTTTCTAGCATCAAAATTTGTGACATAAATGGCCGTATATTTTGACTGAAGTGACTTGAAAGCTTAAAGGTCTTAAGTCGCCAAGGGAGTATAGATCTTAATCTGTGACATGTCTATTTGTTCCTAAGAAAATGTGTTCTTAAAAGTCGGACAGGCAGACAAATGGTCAAAAAATGGATCATATAAGGGTTCCGTTTTTACAGAGTGAGGCACGGAATCCTAAAAAGAGGTATCTGTATTTAGAAAAGCATCAAAAACTGTGAAGTCAGCCATATACAGTCAAAGAGCAACAACATGCACGGTCGCTTAAGTGTAGGTGTCTACTGGGAAACTTGGCCTAACATTGCTGGTTGCGGTCGCAGAGGGGTACGGTTGATACCTCGGCAGGGCCTCAGAAACCACGCGAGCCAATACAAAGTGCTGACATCTGGGAACCGCACGACGCTGCGGCTGGCTGGGTAGACGTGGCGCGCTATCCTCCCGGAATATTCGGTTGCGGCAATGGAAACAGTTAACGCCGGCATTAAGCGGACAAAGCATCTGCAAACGGCGGCGCATGCGCGCAGCGAGTAAATCAGCGCGGCCACAAAGGCCAGCGCTACCACCAATTAGGGCCGCCTCGCCAACTTGGCGCGTTCAGCGTCGCCAGTGCTAAGCCAGGGGCGCTGCAGAAGCTATGCTGCCGGTACTATATCGCTCTGTGGGCCACAGCTGGGCGCGCGTCCTGACCCATTCATCTCCTCTTGCCTCGTAGCCCACTTGCAGTCCATCTCCATCTGCCACCAATACCTTCAGTACAATCGCACCAGAAAATGAACGGCACTATCTTTCAGTGTAACAGTTAGATCAGTATAAATGTACTGGACGCACTTGTACACTTCTATACACTGATCAGCCAGAACATTATGACCACCGACCTACTATCGATATAATCGGGAAGGCGCGCGATCTGTCTGAGTTTGACCGAGGGCAGATAGTAACGGCTCGGTCGTGTCACACGACCATTCTGGGAACTGCACGATTTGTCGGGTGTCGAGTGCTGTGACGAATGTTTTCAACGCGTGGCGAAACCAAGGTGAAACCACATCCAGACACTGTGGAGTTACGTGGCCATCGCTCATTACATCGTAGACTGGCCAGATTGGTACGACAGGACAGTCGGTGAACTTCGGCGGAACTTACATCAGACTTTAATGCTGGACAGAGTGCAAGTGGGAACACACAGTACGGTGAACGCTCCTAATGGTGAGCCTCTGCTGCCGACGACCCATCCATGTTCCAATGTTTACACCACGACATCGGTCACTACGACGAAAATGGGCACGTGACAATCGGCACTGTACGTTGGCGCAGTGGCAGAGCGTTACATGGTCTAATGGATCCCGATACCTTCTTCATCATGCCGTTGGGAGGATACGAATACGTCGTCCATCAAAGGAACAGCTACTTAATACCTGCACTGTGGGACGGAGACAAGCTGGCTGCGGTTCCGTTATGTTCTGTGGAACATTCAAGTGGGCATCGATGGGTCCAGTGGAGCTCGTGCAACGGACCCTGATGGCCAAAAAGCATCATAGACTGGTTGCAAAGATTGTACACCACGTCATGATGATCATGTTACCAGACTGCATTGGCATTTTTCACCAACATAATGCGCCACGCCACAAGACCAGGAATGTGATGCAGTGGTTCGAGGAACACAGTGACTAGTTCCAGTTGATGTGCTGCCCATCGCTCCCCCCCCCCCCCCCCCGCCCCCCAACGCGTCAGATCTGAACCCCATCGAACACATCTGGGGTGTGATTGAACATGGCATCAAAGCTCCTCCCACCCTGCCCGGAATTTATGGGAGTTAAGTGACGTGTGTGCAGATGTGGTGCCAACCCTTCCAGCGACCTATCAAAGTCTCTTGCTTCCTTGCCATAAAGCGTCGCCACTGTTATCCCTGCCAAAGGGGGACATACTGGCTAATAGATAGGTGGTCATATTGTTGTGGCCGATCAGAGTATATCTCTATAAGTTAACTGGATAAAATATCCCTATACCTTTATTACCACGACGTCTTTAGATTACGTCCCCTAAGGCACCCCCTCCCCCCCCCCCCCCAGGCTAACTATTGCCTTTAGGAATAGTTTTAAGAGTTCCTCCTGTTGTCATAGGTAGCTTCATATATGTTTCTTTCCTAGCATAATCAACCGTGTGCGGTTATTTTTAAGCTTCATCTCCTATTTAGCTCGTCACTTATTCTATCCATTCTAGCCGGCCGCGGTGGTCTCGCGGTTCTAGGCGCGCAGTCCGGAATCGTGCGACTGCTACGGTCGCAGGTTCGAATCCTGCCTCAGGCATGGATGTGTGTGATGTCCTTAGGTTAGTTAGGTTTAAGTAGTTCTCAGTTCTAGGGGACTGATGACCACAGCTGTTAAGTCCCATAGTGCTCAGAGCCATTTGAACCATTTATCCATTCTATTTTTTGATATAGGTTGACCCACGGTTGTGAATGTAAGGGCTATTTAGCCACGACCCATGTATAAACTTTCACGTATTGGTATCCGCATGCGCATTCAAGTAACTTTCCTTGCCTTGCGTATGTGCATAGGTAGAGGGTCGGGCGTGTAAGTGGGCGACCATTTGTAGCTGCAGTTTATGGCGGGTCATGGCCCATCGAACATAGGCCGGTGTGAGGTGGAGGTTACACCATTAAGTTAAGTAACGGCTTAGACTTTGTACATATGTACTGTTTGTATTTTCCTTTTTTCCGTTTATAAATGTATAGCTATGGTGGTCTTTTAATCATTGACAAAGGTCTTCTTAGGCACTAGTGGGTTTTATTGTTCTGAAGAAGGTGTAGTTATCTACGCCGAAACCGAGGTTAACACTAGGTGCTTTTTTCGCAATCGAGGTGGTTTCTAGTTTTTTAATATATTAACCAACGATTGCTGACGCGCTGCGTTGTTGAAGGTTCTTAAAATATCAATCGCCCACTGGTCGTTCTGGTGCACTGTAGATGATGTACAACCACCACCAGGAGGCCATGTGACCATCCAGCGCTGATGTAAGTTACAGCAGGGAAGTCACATGCACGTTCCACTCGGTTTCATGAAATGAGCACAGTAAGCTTGAGTAGAGCTGTAGACTTGGAAACGTAACAGAATGGCAGAGAGGAACTATCGTGAACGAGGCTGCCCAACGTGTCGACGTGTGCCGACTTTCCAACGTGACTGCAACAAATGGAGACCTACTCACAGACAAATGACGCTGTGTAGAAATAGTCCAGTCACACCAATGTAACCACCGCCTGTGTTCGACGTCAGGGTGCAATAACCACTCACAGAAGGTAGGCAGCATCACTAACAGTGGACGGTATATAAAGCGTATCCGGGGAACATGGGAAACAGTGCAGTCGTTGTACTATTGCGGAAACTGATCTATCTGACGTCCAAAGAGGCACCATCATTGGCTTTTGGGCCAAGGGTGGAAGCATTTCGGAAACGGCTAAGTTTGTAAACTGTTCGTGTGCCACCTTGGTTAAAGTATATCGTCCACGGAAAAATGGCGATATCCGAAACTGGCGCCGAGGTAACTGTGGTGCTCCACGTCACGTGTCATAGATGATGAGCGTGAATGACGGCTGCGAAAAAAAGTGCAACTATTGAGCAACTACCATCGAAATTTATAAAAGACATCATATTTACGCCAGTGATTCTAACACTTTCTTTATTTCGCGATTGCAATTTCGGCCTTAGGCCATTATCAAGTGTCGATTTTTGTGGCTTTACGCCATGTCAAAATGAACTGACACATTTTAAGCTGACATGGCGTAGAGCCACAAAAATCTGCCTAAGGACGAAATTGCAATCGTGAAATAATGAAAATGTTACAGTCACTGGCGTAAATATGATGTCTTTTATAAAGTTCTACATGACTGTGAATCCCAGGTATAAAAACTACCATTTAGTTGAAACAATGGGCTACTAACAGTGTCTTCTCAACGACTGTGCAGTGATCTTTGCTGCATATAAACAGCGATGGGCCTCCGCAGCAGGCGCCATGTTCAGGAACCCATCCTAACTACTGTTCATCGGCGCCAAAGGTTAGCAATTGCACGCCAGTACAGCAGTTGGACGTCCATTGAGTGGCATAGGTGGCCTTTTCAGGTGAATCGCGTTTTATGCTTCATCAGACAGAAAGCAAACACCCTGCAACAATCATCCGACGTGTGCAGGCTACAGAAGGGAGTGTTATGGTCTGATGACGGTTTTAGTGGCATTTCTTGTTTGATCTCGTCGTGCTGGAAGGCACGTTAGATCAACACAGGTATTACCTATTCTTGGGGACCACGTCTACACCCACAAGGTGTTCAGCACAGCCGGCCGCTGTGGCCGAGCGGTTCTAGGCGCTTCAGACAGGATTAGCGCTGCTGCTGTGGTCGCAGGGCGGAATCCTGCCTCGGGCATGGATGTATGTGATGTCCTTAGGTTACATAGGTTTAAGTAGTTCTAAGTCTAGGGGACTGATGATCTCACATGTTAAGTCCCATACTGCTTAGAGCCATTTGAGCCATTTTTTGTTCATCATAGTGGCATCCACTAGCAGGACAATGCAATGTGTCACATAGCTCGGAGTGCACATGCTTGGTTTGAAGAGCACCATGCTCAGTTTACCATACTATCTAGCCACTAACCCCTCCCCCCCCCCCCTTCCCCCATCCATTTAAACCCAGTCGAGAATCTGTGTGGCACTTCGACCCAGCTGTTCGTATCATGGATCTTCCATGGCCATTAGGCAGTGCCTGATAGGTATGCAACATACCTAATGTACAGGTCATGCGGATATGACCTTAAATGACCAAAGCTACTAGGAAAACCTTTATGCTTACCTATGACACTGTACATTAGCTTAAGATAGTTTTACCGTGAAACCTACCACAAATAGCCACAGCACAGGATGCGGCTGGTCCCGTGGGGGTTTGAGTCCTCCCTTGGGCGTGGGTGTACGTGTTTGTCCTTAGGATAATTTAGGTTAAGTAGTGTGTAAGCTTAGCGACTGATGACCTTGAAACCTCCCCTTAGAAAAATTTCGGAATGATTGTGCTGATAAACCCCTTACATTATTTGATTTTCAAACAGCTAAGCAAAATTGAACGTGCACAGACATTTCTCTCTTTACTTATTCAGATCATCAAAAACTGACACACAATATTTTTAGCACAACGCAATCTGACTTTCAATAATCCCTACAAAGGAATGGCCCTGACTAACAATAACCTATACCTTTCATGAATCACTTACCGCACAAAAATCTTCGTTACAACTACTGATAGGCATACTTAGCAAATGAAAGATTTTGATAGAGAAAAAACAATGTATTTACCTTAATAGTGTTCAAAGGTCATAATATATATGTATATCAGTTCATGACATCCAGTCTTACAAATTTCTTTTTTCTGACGGACACACGTCCAGATCGTCCGCTCTCAAAACTCTGCCACCTCTCTCCCCACATCCACCACTGCTGGCGGCTCACCTCCAACTGCGCAGCGCAACGCGCTGTTCACATCCAACTGCCAACAGTACAATAGCGAATATTTAAACAATGCCAGCCAGCCACAGACTGCACACAGCACAGCCAGTGGTTTTCATACAGAGCGCTACGTTGCGTTACCAATATAAAAACCTAAACAGCCAACTTACAACGTTAGCGGTTAAGTCCCATAACATTTCACACACATTTGAGCATTTGAACAGCACAGGAGTTAGTATGGTTTCACATCGTTGTCAGAATCTTACAGAACCTCACTGACTCCCTTCCTAGACGTCTGCGATGCAAAAGCTGGTTATTCAAGCTTTTGACAGGCGGACACATTAACGTGACTGGAGAGCACAGGAGAGTGTCACGTCTTGTCAATGTTATTCCACTCAAACCAGACAGAAAGTGAAACTATCAGCGAACGCAGATCCATCCCAACCAATTTCCGAGTGAACACTGCAAAGGGAGCTGCGTGCAATATATATTTGGAGTCCTATACCTCGCAAAAGGCGATTGATGACAGCGGCAAATAAAACTGCACTTCTTCAATGGGTCAAACAGCATGGATATTGAACATAAACTGAGAGGACGCGTGTACTGTGGCCTCTTTTCAAATTATGTAAGGCGTGGAGCTGCGCTCTACCAAAACTATTGTGCAGTAGTTTTGGTACACGACATAATGACGTTGTAAATGATACAAGCGCTGACAGTATTTTATAAACGAGTGAGTAAGATAGGTTACTGGATCCGACGACTTCTCTTTGTTTTTTGTTTGTTTTTTCTGTACGTAAACAGAACCGTACAGCATTCAGTGTTAGTCCAGCATGTATTTTATATTCTTACAGAGCATAAATTGCATTTTATAAGTAATAAAAATAGTTGATGGCCTGATTCCTGCGCTTTAATCCAACCGAAGCTATTATTTTTTAATGTACGTACAGTTTACATCTACAAACATAAATATACATACGCGTATAAATATTGTTATTATTTTTTACTAAATGTTGAAAATACCACTACAGCTGTAATGTTCTATTTAACACACGACCGGTTTCGGGCTGTTATACGCCCATCTTCAGGTGTCGTAACTTGGTGTTCTGCGCTCGTTGGTAGCACTCCGCGTCTTGCCTTCGACCACTGCGGTGCTCGGGGTTACAGCACCAAGTTACGACATCTGAAGATGGCGTATAAGAGCCCGAAACCGGTCGCCTGTTAAGTAAAAAACCTTACAGCTGTGGCGGTATTTTCAACCTTTGGTATAATGCTCAGTTGTGGATGTTCCTCCGACAGGATTGTTAGTGTTAATTTTTAGTCAATTGAACGTTCTTAATCATGACCAAAGGCAAGATTTTCCTGTTATTACTGATAAACGCGAAAGTTGTTTATAAATAACAGAAGCATGTTTCATATGAGTTCTACCACGTATTGAAGCTATTTTTGTTCTACAGCTTTTTCTATTTTTAGCTTTTTGTTGTGTAAATAGCGTTTTCTAGCGCTATACGATAAACCTGTATTTGTTTTCTTTATTTTTCTACGAATTCCCTCTGTTTGACATAAAAATTCAACTATTTTCGAATAAAACTTGAATTAAACATTGAAAGCTTCAGTTTTGCTATAAATACTGTTTACTTTTAAGTAACAGTCAGTGGATAACTATCTCCTGTCGTTTACCCAGCCCTTTATAAATCTCCACTCAGTTTCCAGACGGGTCACCACTTCCGCTATTTAGGGGAATCTAGTAAGACACTGCATCGGTAAAGAAAGCGATCGGTATGCAACACACCTAACGTACAGGTAATGAAGTTACGACCCTACTATAAAAACTACCGTAGTCTGTGCTTATTTGTGATACTCTACAGTGTCCTACGGTAGTTTTACAGCTTTAGTAAGGCGAGATTGTGCCGAAGACCCAATGAGGGAGTGGAATTCAGTCTAGAGGTGGGTCTGTGATATCTTCAGGGATGCATCTTGGGTGTGCTTACGTACCCATTCATACAGGTTACCGTGGATGTAAACTCGGATTGTTTCTCAAGCGAATTTTTCACTCTGCTGCAGAGTGTATGCTGATTTGAAAATTCATGGCAGATTAAATATGTGAACTGGACCGTGACGTGAACCTAGCTTTTGCATAGGCATAAAGTTCGAGTCCCGGGCCAGTACATGGATATAAGCTCCCAGCAAATTTCAGATGAGTGCTCACTCTGATTTAGGGTGAAAATTCATTGTGAAAACAATCTCCCAGACTGTGGCTAAGCCATTTCTCCTGAGTAGCCTTTCTTGCAGGAGTACTAGTCCTGCTACCCTATCGCTCACTCATAACCCTACAGAAAAGTTAGTTAGTTATTTAGTTAGTTACGTATTCCATAGATCATTTTAACCATTCTTTTATTGAAATGGTGTGGAACGAGTAAGTGTACAGGATATGTATACAAGATATGCGTTAACATTAATGAACACATTATTTTAGTCCTACTCAACTGACTACTCCTAAAAACGAGTCTTTTTCTCTTTTTTAAACTGACTGCCAGTTTTTAAGCAGAAATTCGTCGATGGAATAGAGGTAGTTGTCTAGGAGAAATAACATTAAATTAGATTTAAAACTTGCTTTTCGACCTGCCACACATTTTATGTTATTGGGCAAATGGCCAATGATTATTGTTGCTGCATATTGAACTCCTTTGTGTGCCACTAACAACTTTAATAATGGGTAATAAAGTTCAGTTCCCCTCTAATGTTGTAGGTATGTATATCACTGTCCTATTAAAATTGTGATGGATTATTTATGACGAATTTCATTAGCGAATATATATGTATTCTGACGGCACAGTTAAAATGCCCAGCAACTTGAAGAGGTACCTGCATGACGTTTGTGGGTGAATGCCACATATTATTCTTACTGCTCGCTTTTGTGCAAACAGTACTTTCTTTCTAAGTATTGACTTACCCCAGAATATCATTCTATTAGACATTAATGAGTAAAAATGCGTTTGTTACCAAGATTAGAAATTATAAAAAGAGCAAAAGTATCCGAACTTAATTGTGTGAGAAGATCAGTAATATGCTTCTTCTAGTTCAAATTTTTATCAGAATGTACAGCGAAAAATTTGTAGCATTATACCCTATTAACTGATACCTATTCATGTGCTACATCATTTGTTGGTATCACTCTGTTTGTGGTTCACAACTGAATGTAGCGTGTTTTTCTTCAAAACTTATGGTGAGTCCATTTTCTGACAATCAGTTTACAGTTCTTTGGGAAATATCATTTACCATCGCTTATGTTGCTTTCTCTCTAATGCTATTTATTATAACAATAGTATGGTCTGTAAAAAGTACCAATTATGCTTGTTAAATGTTGTGTGGAAGATCATTCACATACTTAAGGAATAAAAGTGGACACAAAATTGAACCCTGTGCGACTCCCTTTGTGATTTCTCCACAGCACACCGTTCTCCCGGTCGTTGTCAGCTCCTACTTGGCCAAGGAGGTCATAAAATGGCGTCAGGAGGGAGAGTTCTTCTAGCAAGGAAAAATCACTGGCTGTACTGTGAATCGCACCCAGCTCTGCCAGCTGACGTGGCAGTCAGTCACAGTGACCATGCAGCTAAGGAAGCAGTCTCAGAAGGGCATGTGACTCTTCCTATTCCGCAGCCCCAGACAGCTCTAACTACTAGTTCCAGTACTGGCCATCGGCTAAGAAAGATCAGTCAACACGAATGCCATACACACAGTGAATTCAGCATAGAAGTTACCAAAATCATGACATATTCTCTATGAGAATTACTATACAGGAAGTTAGGTACATAAATTTTCTCTTCACGGGCAGACATCAGCATTCGAATGATGAGTTAGCAAATGCGAAGGACGGATGAATGGGAGGGGAAGGGTATTAAGTAATCTGTGAGACTAATGAGTGCCTATAGGGACCTTGCTGAAAGGGGACTAATCTAGATAACCGCAGAGCGCGCGCTCTCTCTCTCTCTCTCTCTCTCTCTCTCTCTCTCTCTTTCTCGCTCCCTCTCCCTCCAGGTCTGCATGGGGGGTAAGATGACGAGCAGAGAGACAGCTCAAAGCTAAGCTCCACTGCTTCATCCGTAAGTGCTTACATTCGTCGTCGATACAACTTCATTGCATAGGACTTGCGTTTCACATCTCTTATTTCAACGTAATTACGAGCGTCGCTCGATGTGTAACAACAGGAAAATGCTGTCAGAGAACGACATAGTCACAACCCCAAGCTTATTTACAGTATTATTCTCTTCATCAGACCACATATTGTTACGAAACTCATAAACAGATTGGGACTCGATCACAGACATTGGCCTGTCGCCGGTATACCTATTTAGCTATTCATGAATGCAAAAAGGCCCATCGCAATGATTTGGTGTGCCCTAATTTACATCTTCTAAATACTTCAATCCAGTTCCGATGTACAGTTTTCATCTGTCTGGATATTCCAAAATAATGAACATTCCATCGCAGAGCGTACGGTTTATTCTGGGAACAACTGGTATAAACTTTTATATGGTCAGTAATTTGGTACTAACCATACACAACCATTTTACTTTGTGGTGATATCTTTAGAGGGAAAGCCTTTCTTAAAGAGAAAAAGACAAATCCGTAAAATAAGAACTGCTGGAAAGAAAAATATGGAGCACTATCTAGAGACTGCGAACAGAGATTAAGTTCATACTGATTACAACTAATACGGCCACAAATGGGCAATTAATTTTCTTCTTAAAATCAAAAATGTATCACACTAGTTGTTATTGCTTGGCTTAAAATTTCCTTTTATTTTGCATTCTCCACTACTGCGCAGATCCATGTACGAAGTCATTTTCAAGCCGTTCTTTGAAACATGTACAGATGTAACAAGTTTAAAATACTGTAACTAACCTGTTTCTACGGGTTATTACGTTATTGTTGGGAATGTAAATACTTATTGCTTGTGAAGTTAACGTGAAAAGATTAGGGTCGCCACCGACTCTAACCATACAACTAATCGAGGGTGTGGTCGAGTCGGAAAATAAAGTAATTTGATCACAGACCAAAAACTCACAAAAATGCATACGTTGTGATGTCGCTCACAGCGGATACAATGTAATTAATGGTATTGCCCGTGCACTGTTCACGGCAATCAAACACTTAAAATAAAATAGAAAATGCATGAACACTGCATAAGATCAGCTCCCAGCAACACACCTGAAAATAACACTTTATCTAAAGCATTTTTTATAAAATACAAGGGGAGACTAATCACTGGACCTGTGCATAAGGAAACGCGTTGGATGTGCTAACGAGAAAGCTACGAGGTGAGTGGCTTAGGCGCAAAAACGTAATCTCGGAACACAAGAGAAAATTGTAGATAAAATCATTTATTCCTAAGATAAGGATTTGAGGCATGTACACAGTTCCTGATAGCATTAATTCCTAAAACATTAAAGAAAAGCGTCGATACGTTCACCGCTATAATCTACAACTAAAATCATTGGTGTGAATCATTCATACAACTGCTGTTGCCTGAGAACTGATCGCAATAACTCTTGAAACGGTACACATTTCGCAGTACACCCGCGTGCCCACGTGGTTTGTGGAGACGCAATTTCTAGGTATCGTGGCCAAGTTGCAACAATATCACATCACACAATCATGAACAGTTAACGTTCTTTAAAACAAACATGAGACCGGACAGTTAGTGATGACGGTAGCCCAACAAAACTTTAATGTTCAACCACGTGGTCGGCTCCCCACGGACGAAAGATACATAAAGCAAGGAAAATTTACGAGAAGGCAGAGCTATTAATGTTTAGAAAAATGAAAGCTTATACAGGCACAGCTGAAGGCAAACAGACATTCATACAGAAGCGAGTGCTCACTTCTTATCGACACCTTTGTGTGGCGCTCTTCCGGTGGATCCAAGTCTGCTATAGAAATTTACTAAAAGAAAAATCTGCCAAAGTTTTGCATTCCTCGCTGCGACAAGACAACGCAATCTTTCAGAGTTGAAAAGCGAGACCAAAAGCTAGCAGCTCTCCCCTCGCCCACTAGCAACGCGCCACGCGGCCAGTCTAACTCACCCTTCTTCGACTGGAGCACAGCTGTGGACGCTTCCCGTACCGGCGGCAGACTGCCTCCCGCTTCTTCCCCAGCCTCTTCCACGCTCAGCGTGGCCCGGAAAACCCGAAGATGCCATTTCCGCCACCAACATAACGCAGGTGGATTTCTCACGAGTAGCGAAAACCTCTTTGCCTACTTGACCACTACGGGAGTTGGCTATTCTGTGCAACTGCTGCTGAATCTGTACGACTATCGCAGACTTTCTGCGGCGGACTACGCCACCGTCTAGCAACGTGACACACAACCACATTCATTCACTCACACCACTATGATAATTATGAGAAAAGAGAGACAAGGAAGGAAAGAGAAATACTAGTGAAAATGAGTTACCGGACTAATGAAAGGTGGCTACAGGACCCTTTCAATACAAAATATAAAACAATCATTGCTTGTTTCAGCGAAAGAAGTATTTATGTGATACAAAAGTAAAACAAGGTAAGAGAATTGAACTAATATGCAAAACACATTAAACAACATTAGAGTAGCGTTAATGGTAGGCATACAATACTGGAGTAGCCAAAAAATGGTTCAAATGGCTCTGAGCACTATGGGACTTAACATCTGTGGTCATCAGTCGCCTAGAACTTAGAACTACTTAAACCTAACTAACCTAAGGACATCACACACATCCATGCCCGAGGCAGGATTCGAACCTGCGACCGTAGCACTGGAGTAGCATCATGTAACAATAAACACTAACGGACTTTACATGAACAGACATTACATATTACATTTCCTATACAGTTGTGATGAGCCGTGGATTCGGGGGGAGGAGAGTGGGAGTCATGGAGTTCAAGATTACCACCCCCCTGCAAAAAGAAAAAAAAAAAAAAAGAATACTAACCGCTGACATAAACAAATTATGATATTATGAAAACATTTTATGTAGATAATCACTGTTTTTGTTAAAAAGGTGAAAATCTGTGGTGTTGACGGCTAGCTGTATTTCCTGTGTAGAGGGGGGGGGGGGGAGGGGGGCAGAGGTTAGAGACAGGACCAAATCCTATATCCCAAGTACACACCGAGGTGACAGAGTCTTGAAATAGCGATATGCACATATACAGATGGCGGTGGTATGAAAGGGCAGTGCATTCAAGGAGCTGTCATCTGTACACATGTGACAAGGTTTCCGACCTGTTTATCGCCGCGAGACGGGAATTAACACACTTTGAATTGGGAATGGTTCAAATGGTTCAAATGGCTCTGAGCACTATGCGACTTAACTTCGGAGGTCATCAGTCGCCTAGAACGAACTAATTAAACCTAACTAACCTAAGGACATCACACACATCCATGCCCGAGGCAGGATTCGAACCTGCGACCGTAGCGGTCACGCGGTTCCAGACTGAAGCGCCTTTAACCGCACGGCCACACCGGCCGGCAATTGGGAATGGTGGTTGGAGCTAGACGCATGGGACATTCCGTTTTGGAAATCGTTAGGGTATCCAATATTCCCAGGTCTAAAGAGTCAAATATCAGGCATTACCTCTCATCACGAGCAACACAGTGGATGATGGCCTTCTCTTCACGGCCGAGACCAGTGGCATTTGCTGTGCTAATAGAGAAGCAACACTACGAAAAAATGAATCCTGCTTTCAGTTAGTAAGAGCTAATTGCAGGGTTCGAATGTGGCACAGACCCTACGAAGTCATGGACCCAAGTTGTCAACAAGACATTGTGCAACCTATGATGGCTCCATAATGGTGTGGGTTGTACTTACGTGGAGTCGGCGCGGCCCTCTGGTCCAGTTGAATCGATCATTGACTGGAAATGATTAGGTTGAGCTACTTGGAGACCATCTGCAGCAATTCAGAGATTTCATGTCCCCAAACAGAGACGGAATTTTTATGGATGACAATGCTGTATGTCATCGGGCCACAATTGTTCGCGACGTTTACGAAGAAAATTGTGGGCCATTCGAGAGAATGATTCGGCCATCAATCGAGCATTTATGGGACGTAATCGAGAGGTCACTTCGTGCACAAAATCCTGCACCGACAATACTTTCACAGTTACGGACGGCTGCAAAGGTAGCATGGCTCAATATTCCTGCAGGGTACTTCCAACGACTTGTTGAGTCAGTGACAAGTCGAGTTGATGCACTACGGAGGGCAAAAAGAGATCCGGCACGATATTAGGAGGTATCCCACGAAATTTTTCGCCTCAGTGTATGACTTCCGTGTATCTGTTATCATTACAGCCACCTTTGGTTGCTCCCATAAGTCACAAAAACTGCAAATGCAGCTGAGTGAATTGGAAGATATCCTAAATGAGTCTTTGGTATAACTGATTTGTAATTGGATGTTCTGCGGATTCGAAATAGTATAATTCGTTCAGTTAATTTCGAAATTGATAACTAGGAACTGACTGATCTGTTATTGTTTGAATACCTGCGGTTTAGTATGTTTTTGGATGAATTAATTACTTTGACATGCTTCCACTAACTGAGGAAAGCCGGCCGGTGTGGCCGAGCGGTTCTAAGCGCATCACTCTGGAACCGCGTGATCGCTACGGTCGCAGGTTCGAATCCTGCCTCGGGCATGGATGTGTGTGATGTCCTTAGGTTAGTTAGGTTTAAGTAGTTCTAAGTTCTAGGGGACTGATGACCTCAGATGTTAAGTCCCATAGTGCCCAGAGCCATTTGAACTGAAGAAATGCCTTAGTTTTACTGTTGCATTAACTATGGCAACCTACGTTCTTCGAACACTTGGATGTAAGTTCCTAAACAACATGTTGTTTGTCCATCAGTACAAGGAGAGTCATGTGATTTTAGTCCAGGCAGAACTTTGTTAATCTGCCGCAGATTAGTGAAATCGATGCGCTCGTTGTTGTCATCGTTTTGTTTGGTGACATTGCTGTTAATTGTAACGACGCTGTAGGGATCGATGTGAACAATATTTGGAGTAAAGGATGATGCAGTTCCTTTTGTCATAGACTGTGATTTCTCTCTTAGTGAAGCAGTGATATTAAGTTCGTCTTTTAGTATTGGAATAAATGTTCGCTT
Organism: Schistocerca serialis cubense; assembly: GCF_023864345.2. NCBI lineage: Eukaryota > Metazoa > Arthropoda > Insecta > Orthoptera > Acrididae > Schistocerca > Schistocerca serialis. Next base: position 148,736,854 of record NC_064639.1, on the reverse strand, counting down.
ACGTGTGAGATTCTACTTAGGAACGATCCAGACGCTATTACAACCTGAGTTTTGAATCTATTGTGCTATGCGTCGCTTACGTGTTGCTTCATTTTTTCGCTGAGTCACCTAATTAACCTATTTAATTCGATTTTTACTGCCGCATCAAGCATTGTGTGCCAGAGATTCTGTTTGCACGCTGACGGAAACAATTGAAACACCAACGAGTTGTGCGACATAAACGAAATTTGATGGGCGTGTTTCTACATCTGAAACATCGTGTCTATTTCTCACCAGTCGCAAAAGAGTGGTGCTAGTGGCGTGACTGTGAGGATTGAAATCAGCTTTGCTTTAAGGCATTCTTGACTGACATCCGTTCACCATTTCGAGTCAATAAAACTAACGCTCACGACCGTTACAGCGTGTATTTAAAGGAGGCAAAGACGCCATTATCAATACCGCACCGAGTTTAAACGCTCCGAGAAACTGGATGTTCATTCTGCGATACTGCAGAAAGTCTCGGCAGGAATGTAGCCACTGTACGTGATTGCTGGCAGCGGTCGTCATGAGAATTTACGATCGCAAGAAGACGGTCACGTGGCACTACCATAGAGAAGGTCATCGTGTTCGGCGTATGGCTCTGTCGCGTCGTAAGGCATATGCAACAGCAGTTTGAGCAGCACTTGGAACAACAGTGGCACAACGAACTGTTACAAATCGGTTACTTTAAGGACAGCTCCGAGCAAGACGCCCCATAGCATGCATTCCACTGGCTCGAAATCACCTCCTTTTGCGGCTACAGTAGTGTCGAGTGAGAGCTCATTGGAGAACGGGGTGGAAGTAGTTGAGTTTTTATGATGAAGGCTGGTTCTCCATCGGTGTCAGCCATGCTGGGTGCTGGTTAGAAAGAAGCCAGTCGAGGGCCTGCAACCAACATGTCTGTGTGCTACGTTAACTGGACCTACATCTTGGCTTATGGTGGTTTGAGGCGCCATGTCACGGATTGCGCGGCCACTCCCGCCGGAGGTTCGAGTCCTCCTTCGCGCATAGGTGTTTGTATTGTTCTTAGCATAAGTTAGTTTAAGTAGTGTGTAAGTCTAGGGACCGATGACCTAAGCAGTTTGGTCCCTTAGGAATTCACACACATTTGAACATTTGAACTTATGGTCTGGGATGTGATATCGCATGATAGCAGGAGCACTCTCGTGGTTATCCCACATACTCTGGCTGAAAAATTACACATTAGTCTGGTGACTCGATCTGCTGTGCTGGATTCATGAACAGCATTCCAGGGGTGCTTTCCAACAGGATAAGGGTCGCCCGCTTGTCGCTTTTGTAACTCAAAATGCACTGCAGAGTGTCCACATGTTGCCTTGGCTTGCTCGATCATCAGATCTGTCTCCAATCTAGCATACATAGAAATCATCGTTCGACGACTCCAGCGTCATCCACATACAGCTGTATTGACCGACCAAGTGCAACAGGCTTGGAACTGGCATCCGACACTTGTACAACACAAAGAATGCACGTTTGCATGCTTTCATTCAACATTCTAGCAGTTACACCGATTATTAATGTACTAGCATTTCACATTTGCAGTGGCTTATCTCGCACTGACATAGCCTGTGAGCTTGCAATGTTAATCATTTAAATGTGGTACTTTTACAAATATATTTCGGGAATCTTGTTACTCTGCTGTAGTTATTTTCTGGAATTGCGATTGTTTTCTCAATGTAGTTACTACTTTCTTTAATGGTTGCAAGGCGGAAGGAAATAGTGCTGGAGGAAAGAGGCATCATGCTGAGTTTATCCACTGCGGGCAAAGATGTAAATAATACTACTTGCAGTTCCAGTTCTTCCACAGTTCGGATTTGTGGGGCAAAATCAACCACAGTTTCTATTTGCTGCTTATACAGTTCCCACCTCATGTTCTTGCTCCCTGATTCACGATTTATCTCCTACTGATGCTAGTAACGGATTGCCATCAGAATTTGGATTTGCTCCCTGATTCACGATTTATCTCCTACTGATACTAGTAATGGATTACCATCAGAATTTGGATTTGCTCCCTGATTCACGATTTATCTCGTATTGATACTAGTAACGGATTACCATCAGTATTTGGATTTGCTCCCTGGTTCATAGTTTATCTCCTACTGATGCTAGTAACGGACTACCATCAGAATTTGGATTTGGTCCCTGATTCATGATTTATCTCCGTCTGATACTAGTAACAGATTACCATCAGAATTTTGGATGCAAAGAATATTTATGTTGATAAGGGTCGGTTCGTTTTTACATAGTACGGCAGCCAGAACATCCGATAACGATGCATCATTTTTGGGATGATAAGCTAGTTAGTTAGTTTAGGTGGTAACAGAACAGTTGAACTGGAGTTATTATAGTAGCTGAATAATACTTTTCAGTTTAAGGTCGGCTAGCATTGAATTCCACATGAAATCACTTTAGATCACCCGCTGCTGTAACTGGTGCGTTAGCTACACCCAAGACGCTTGTGAGACCGACAGAAAGTTTCCTTATGGTAATTGGTACACGAATCTTCACAGTGGCTGCTTCTTGGATTAGCTGTCTGCAGCCAGATAACTTCCCAGTGCTGTAGGTTTTTCCGAACGAGTACAACAGTGCCGCCGTGTCTTCTGAGCTACCTGCCAGTGTGACAGCATTTAAACCTTTGTACCATGGAAATCTCCAAAGGTTGCAAGTAAGTATCAATGAGTAAGATTTAGTCAGGAAGAGCTTCCTCTAATCAAACACTTTAGTTCTGAAACTGTTTTTAATGCCGATTGCATTACAGAAAATGCCTCTAAGGCTTCGTATTGTTACAAATTCCGCTATTTATTGATTCATGGTTAACTGATAATACAGGGTGATTCAAAAAGAATACCACAACTTTAAAAATGTGTATTTAATGAAAGAAACATAATATAACCTTCTGTTATACATCATTACAAAGAGTATTTAAAAAGGTTTTTTTTCACTCAAAAACAAGTTCAGAGATGTTAAATATGGCCCCCTCCAGACACTCGAGCAATATCAACCCGATACTCCAACTCGTTCCAAACTCTCTGTAGCATATCAGGCGTAAGAGTTTGGATAGCTGCTGTTATTTATCGTTTCAAATCATCAATGGTGGCTGGGAGAGGTGGCCGAAACACCATATCCTTAACATACCCCCATAAGAAAAAATCGCAGGGGGTAATATCAGGGCTTCTTGGAGGCCAGTGATGAAGTGCTCTGTCACGGGCTGCCTGGCGGCCGATCCATCGCCTCGGGTAGTTGACGTTCAGGTAGTTACGGACAGATAAGTGCCAATGTGGTGGCGCTCCATCCTGCTGAAATATGAATTGTTGTGCTTCTTGTTCGAGCTGAGGTAACAGCCAATTCTCTAACATCTCCAGATACTGTAGTCCAGTTACAGTAGCACCTTCGAAGAAAAAGGGACCAAAAACTTTATTGGCTGAAATGGCACAGAAAACGTTCACCTTAGGCGAGTCACGTTCATACTGAGTTGTTTCCCGCGGATTCTCAGTGCCCCATATACAGACATTGTGACGGTTGACTTCCCCGTTAGTGTGGAAAGTTGCTTCATCACTAAACACAATCTTTGAAACGAAAGATTCATCTGTTTCCATTTGAGCAAGGATAAAATCACAGAAATCGATTCTTTTAATCTTATCAGCTGCAGACAGTGCTTGAACCAATTTCAGACGATAAGGTTTCATAACTAACCTTTTTCGTAGGACTCTCCCTACAGTTGATTGTGGAATTTGCAGCTCTCTGCTAGCTCTGCGAGTCGATTTTCCTGGGCTTCGAACAAATGCTTGCTGGATGCGCGCTACATTTTCATCACTCGTTCTCGGCCGTCCAGAACTTTTCCCTTTGCACAAACACCCATTCTCTGTAAACTGTTTATACCAACGTTTAATACACCACCTATCAGGAGGTTTAACACCATACTTCGTTCGAAATGCACGCTGAACAACTGTCGTCGATTCACTTCTGCCGTACTCAATAACACAAAAAGCTTTCTGTTGAGCGGTCGCCATCTTAGCATCAACTGACGCTGACACCTAGTCAACAGCGCCTCAAGCGAACAAATGTACAACTAAATGAAACTTTATAGCTCCCTTAATTCGCCGACAGATAGTGCTTAGCTCATCCTTTTGTCGTTGCAGAGTTTTAAATTCCTAAAGTTGTGGTATTCTTTTTGAATCACCCTGTATAACTGCAGGTACTGTCGTATTTTGAAGTCAGTTAATTGGTGCTGTTAGACTTATTTAATATATCTTTTACTCTAGGGTGCACTGACATTTCTGAAAGGTTTATTAAATATGGTGTAATATCTTGACAGACTTTTAGAGGCGTTAAAGACTGCAACAGCTCCAAGCAGTGCAAGTCTGGCCGCCGAATTTGTGGGAGAGTGCCATTTGGTATTTATTTATTTATTTATTTATTTTTTTTTTGGAGGAAGTTTTAACGTGGCTAGACAGAATACTGAGAGAAACACTTTCAATTTACCCTGCTGGCCCTTAAAACTGCAACACCAGGAAGGATAGGAACTACCATCATTTTGCTTCAAGCGTGTTCAGAGGAAGTTTCACACAGTTCCAGGAACACCTGCGGAAGTGACAAAAGTCACCTCCTAATATATTGTCGAATCTTCTTTTTACCGGTCTAATGCAGCACGCTGACGTGGCATGGATTCAGCAAGTCGTTGGAAGTACCATTCAGAAATACTGAGCCATTTTGCCTCCACAGCCGTCTATAATTGCAAAAGTGTTGCCACTGCAGGATTTTGCAGACGAAATGATCTCTCGATTACGTACCGTAAACGTTCAGTGGGATTCACGTCGAGCGATCTGGGTGGGCAAATCATTCGCTCTAACTGTCCAGAATGTTCTTCATACCAATCGCGAACAGTTGCGGCCTGATAACATGGCAGATTGTCATCCACAAAAAATTAAATCGCTGTTTGGTAACATGAAGTCCGTGAATGGCGCAAATGATCTCTAGCCGAACACAGCCATTGCCAGTCAATTATAGACCCATTTGGACCAGACGACCCAGGCAGCTCCATGTAAACACACCATTATGGAGGCACGACCAGCTCGCAAAGTACCTTATTGACTACTTGGGTCCATGGCTTCGTGGGATCTGCGCCACACACGAGTCCTACATTAGCTCTTACCAACTGAAATCGGGACTCACCTGACCAGGTCACGGTTTTCCAGTCCGTCTAGGGTCCAACCGATATGGTCAAAAGCCCAGGAGAGGCACTGAAGGAGATGTCATGTTAGCAATGAGCCGTGAGCGGCTCGTGTTCATGCCGTTTATTGCTTGGCATCTTGTCATTACGGTTATGGCATCTCGTTTCTTATTCGATTTACTGCCGCCACCAAGTTGCTGGATTTCCTGCCCGTGAGTGGCAGCATCAGCGCTTATCGTTACGAGTACTGTGATACTATCTTTAGAGCGACAGCTAGTATTCCCGGGTCGCGTTGTGTGGGCAGGTAGTTGAGAACAGACATCAGTTCGGTTGGGGCGCAGCAGCGAGCAGGTCCGTACAGCATTGGGACAAGCCGGGACCACTGGCGGCATGCTGTCACTGCCGGATTGAGGAGGGCTTGCTGCGAGACCGACGACTTCGTTGCACACCGAACCCTGGACATTTAATTTATGTGAAGAGTGAACTGCTAGTGCAATCTCGACTATTCTGGGATGTCGCCTTTGGTCGGCGGGTTGTTGCCCACAGGGCCTTTGAGCCTGGTGGCAACGAGTAAAGTGTTTCGAGGCAGTGAAATATTGTAGCAGTCTTTCTCCATGTGGTATTCATAATTGAATTTAGTATTGTTTTTATTAGTGAAGAGAAAGCAGCGGGCCGGCCGTTGTGGCTTAGCGGTTCTAGGCGCTTCAGTCTGGAACCGCGTGACCGCTATTGTCGCAGGTTCAAATCCTGCCACGGACATGCAGGTGTGTGATGTCCTTAGGTTAGTTAGGTTTAAATAGTTTTAAGTTATAGGGGACTGATGACCTCAAATGTTGAGTCCCATAGTGCTCAGAGCCATTTCAATTTGCAACCAGCGGTATTTTCTGCCTTGTGGCCGCTAACGCCCCAGTTACCAGCCCTGGAGGTCAGCATACTTTTCCGGCGGTGTACCTTTCCTCGTCGTGTTAATGCTGTCTGACACGGCGTGTAGTTCGACAGCCTCATGTATTGTAATGCGCACATTCTTTTTGGGAGGTCTGCCTTGGTTCTAGTGTTTCCTTCGGTCTTGGGTGTTTTCTGAAGAAGTAGTGCTGTCTGTCTCTTCGCCCTTGCCTAAAAATATCCCATCGTTGTACCAGTGATCGGGCGTTAGGCGGATTGGTTAGTCGATCGGTCGGCGCTTAACATGCCCCTAGATTTTGAGTTGCCATCCTATTACGTGAGTACAACTCTTGGCTCCCTGTCTAACCTTACCCTGAGTTACCTTTCCATGCCGACCCTTGGAACACTTGCTGAGCACCGCTTGTCCCGATTCCTTTGATTATGATGTTTGTTTTAAGGATATTTGTAATTTTCTAATTATTGTTGGTGTGGCCTTCAGCCAAGCAATAATTTCCCGTCTTTCGTGATAAAGCCTTCAGCTGTATTAAAGTAAGTTTGTTTTAAAAATCAAACTTGTTTTAAAAGCAAAGTTTGATGAAATGTGTGCTATTTGGAATTGTTCTTCTGACTTCTAATTCAGGCCTTCAACCGTTTGTTATTTGAAATTTTTTGTAGCCTTCAGCCGAGTAATAATTTCACTTCTTTTATACTCAGGCTTTCAGCAGTGTTACTGTCTGTTATTTATCTTAATATGTGCTATTTGGAATTATTCTTCCGGCTTCTAATTCAGGCCTTTCAGCCATTTGTTGTTTGAGGTATTGTTGGTGGCCTTCGGCCCCAAATTTGTGGATTTTGTTTCCTGTGATAAGGCCTTCAGCCGTCATACAGTCAACTGTGTTTTTTTTTTAAGATATTGTTTTAAAAATTTAATTTCTTTAAATAAAGTTAACGTATTTGTTGTGGAATCGAGAGTAACTGATGACGGCCCCCCCACAATCGTAACCTTGTCCTATCCCATCCTGAGAACCCAGTTCTCAAGCAAATACTCTCGCCTCAGCTGTCTGCTGCCATTGCTGCCATAGCCCGTTAACACTAAATTTCGCCGCACTATCGTAACGGATACGTTCGTCGCACGTCCCACATTGATATCTGTGGCTATTCCACGCAGTGTTGCTTTTTTGTTAACACTGGAAGCTCTATTCCAAACGCGCTACTCTTTGTCGTTAAGTGAGGGCCATCAGCCACTGCGTTGCCCGTTGTGAGCGGTAATGCCTGAAATTTGGTATTCTCGGCGTACACGTAACACTGTAGACCTTGTTATATTGAATCCCCTAGCGATTTTCGAGATTCTAGCTCCAGCTACCTTTCTACCTTCATTGTCTATTATTTCCCGTCCTGCGTACTTAATCACGTCGGACGCCTTTCCACATGGATCACCTGAGTACAAAAGACTTCTCGGCCATTGCACTGCCATTTTATACCTTGTGTACGCGATACTACCGCCATCTGCAAATGTGCGTATCGCTAACCCACGACTTTTGTCACCCCAGGGTATTTACCCTTAGGAAGTAGCACCCAATTACATGCAGGCTTATCAGCAAATGATGAAATGTATAGAAATATTTCGTGATGTCCTTGGAAATCATTGCAAAATTTGCAGCTATTGTGAAAATTATGAAATTTAAAGGGTGTCTACTGCAGAAACCCGGATATTTTGGGTTAGGAAAATTATTGTTGTTGTTCTTATTATTATACTTTTGGTCATTAAAATTACACTCCTGGAAATGGAAAAAAGAACACATTGACACCGGTGTGTCAGACCCACCATACTTGCTCCGGACACTGCGAGAGGGCTGTACAAGCAATGATCACACGCACGGCACAGCGGACACACCAGGAACCGCGGTGTTGGCCGTCGAATGGCGCTAGCTGCGCAGCATTTGTGCACCGCCGCCGTCAGTGTCAGCATGTTTGCCGTGGCATACGGAGCTCCATCGCAGTCTTTAACACTGGTAGCATGCCGCGACAGCGTGGACGTGAACCGTATGTGCAGTTGACGGACTTTGAGCGAGGGCTCATAGTGGGCATGCGGGAGGCCAGATGGACGTACCGCCGAATTGCTCAACACGTGGGGCGTGAGGTCTCCACAGTACATCGATGTTGTCGCCAGTGGTCGGCGGAAGGTGCACGTGCCCGTCGACCTGGGACCGGACCGCAGCGACGCACGGATGCACCCCAAGACCGTAGGATCCTACGCAGTGCCGTAGGGGACCGCACCGCCACTTCCCAGCAAATTAGGGACACTGTTGCTCCTGGGGTATCGGCGAGGACCATTCGCAACCGTCTCCATGAAACTGGGCTACGGTCCCGCACACCGTTAGGCCGTCTTCCGCTCACGCCCCAACATCGTGCAGCCCGCCTCCAGTGGTGTCGCGACAGGCGTGAATGGAGGGACGAATGGAGACGTGTCGTCTTCAGCGATGAGAGTCGCTTCTGCCTTGGTGCCAATGATGGTCGTATGCGTGTTTGGCGCCGTGCAGGTGAGCGCCACAATCAGGACTGCATACGACCGAGGCACACAGGGCCAACACCCGGCATCATGGTGTGGGGAGCGATCTCCTACACTGGCCGTACACCACTGGTGATCGTCGAGGGGACACTGAATAGTGCACGGTACATCCAAACCGTCATCGAACCCATCGTTCTACCATTCATAGAGCGGCAAGGGAACTTGCTGTTCCAACAGGACAATGCACGTCCGCATGTATCCCGTGCCACCCAACGTGCTCTAGAAGGTGTAAGCCAACTTCCCTGGCCAGCAAGATCTCCGGATCTGTCCCCCATTGAGCATGTTTGGGACTGGATGAAGCGTCGTCTCACGCGGTCTGCACGTCCAGCACGAACGCTGGTCCAACTGAGGCGCCAGGTGGAAATGGCATGGCAAGCCGTTCCACAGGACTACATCCAGCATCTCTACGATCGTCTCCATGGGAGAATAGCAGCCTGCATTGCTGCGAAAGGTGGATATACACTGTACTATTGCCGACATTGTGCATGCTCTGTTGCCTGTGTCTATGTGCCAGTGGTTCTGTCAGTGTGATCATGTGATGTATCTGACCCCAGGAATGTGTCAATAAAGTTTCCCCTTCCTGGGACAATGAATTCACGGTGTTCTTATTTCAATTTCCAGGAGTGTATATTAAAATAAATGCGTGGTGTCTGTCCTTTTGGACGTGTCAGAAAATACAGACACTAAGCATTCATATAATTGATACGGCTAGCTGGGCAATTGATCCATCTTCTCCAGCGTTGATGCACAACAAAGTCCTATCTCCTGTGCGTATCTCAGAGAGCGAACATGGAGACAAAGGACAGGGACTGAGGACAGGTGGCGCTCGGTGGGACTGTGAGGCGTACCGAGATAGACCGCGCAGTTGCGATGGCGCTGTGTCCCGGATGGCGCAGTGGTTAACGCACCTGCCTAGTAAGTAGGAGATCCTGGCTTCGAAACCCGGTCCGGTACACATTTTCGCTCGTCGCCACTGATTCTGCGTAATGTCCCGCTGCAGTTGACAGCAGTGATCCCCTTCAACTTTGATATTATTCTATGAGGGAGGACTGCAGATAACGTAATTTTAGTATTTGTGCTAATTCAGTATAGTGGGGAGGATACGGTATAAAATAGATGTACAGGGTGCGAAATTTAGTAAACTAAGTTCCCAATTACAGTGAAATGAATACCCGTAGCTGCATACAGGCGTTGATATAAGTCAACGAGGAGAGTTGAAAATGTGCGCCCCAACCGGGACTCGAACCCGGGATCTCCTGCTTACATGGCAAAAGCTCTATCTATCTGAGCCACCGAGGACACAGAGGATAGTGCGACTGCAGGGACTTATCTCTGCCACGCCTCCCGTGAGACCCACATGTCCGAAAGAACAGATACCATCTTCATATATATAAAGTTGCCACTTCTGGTAGCAACAATGGATCTAACTGGACATCGGGTCGAAAGCTTGGATGACAGGTGCAGCAACGTCATTCCATATTGTTTCAGCTTAGTTCGAGCAATCATCAGTCTTAGGGGTGCGATAGGCAGTCGACAACGAATTACTGTTTGTTTTCAGAATGCCAGATACTGTGATCAAAGGTGTTCGGACACCCCTAAGCAACGAGAAATTGAGTGCTGTGTGTCACCGGCAGGAGGGCCCGCCTTATAACTGAGTTGGGCGGTGTTGTGTTGTCAGTAGTGAAGCAGATACTGGGGAGTGGGTCGGTCATGAGAGCTCAGTGTCTTCGTACGTGACCTGGGCATTGGATACCTCCTGTGTAACAGATCCATCAGGGCCATTTAAAACCTTCTAAAGCTGCCAAGTCGACTGTTTCTGATGGAGCTGTGAAGAGGAAATGCAAAGGAACAACCACAACAAAGTCAAGATCATGCAGACCTCATGTAGTGACAGACAGGGACCAGAGAGTATTTCTGTAACCAGTGCTACACAACACTCGAAACGGGGCAAAGAGCGACACCAGTGGACAGCGAGCAATTTGGTGTGATAAATTGTGACATAACCTGTGGCAATCTGATGGAAGGGTTTGGGTTTGAAGAATGCTTGAAGAAAGCTACCTGCAATAATGAGAAATGCCAACAGTGAAGTACAGAGGAAGTGCAGATACGGTATGTGGCTGGTTCTCGTGGTTAATGGGCGGTAATTGGCTTAAGAAAACGCTTAATGCGGAAGGATACGAACACCTGACACAGCATTGTGTACTGCGTGCAGTACAGGAATAACACAGAGACGAGGATTTTACTGGCATGACAACGCACCCTGTCATAAAGCAGCGTCTGTGAGGCAATAGTTTGTCGACAACAATGTTCCTGAAATGGACTGGCCTATCCCGAGTCTCAAGCTGGTGGAACACCAATGGCACAAGATAGAAAATCCGCGTGGCTCCATACCACGACTCATGAGCAAGCATGAGCTTCGATTCCCCCACAGGCATTAGATACCTCACTGAAAGTATACCCAGGGCAGGTCAAGCCTTCAGAAAGACGAAGGAAAGATATATCTCACATTAATATCCACTAATAGCTGTTATTATACACTCATGCTCATAAATTAAGGATAGTTGCAAAAAGCGGTGCCACACGACGTGGAACTACACAAAACTGGCGCTGATAGCATAGGCACATATGAAACACACACACAACACAGATCTGTATGTCTACGGTATTGGTGATAAGATGAGAAAACTGTCCCAAAACACTTGTGCTACAAAACGCCACTGTTTCCTGCACATGTACCCCGACATCAATATGGGATATGATCACCATGCACACGTACACAGGCCACACAACGGGTTGGCATACTCTGGATCACGTGGTCGAGCGGCTTCTGGGGTATAACCTCCCATTCTTGCACCAGTGCCTGTCGGAGCTCCTGAAATGTCGTAGGGATTTGAAGACGTGCAGCGATTCGTCGACCGAGAGCATCCCAGACGTGCTCGATGGGGTTTAGGTCTGGAGAACAGGCAGGCCACTCCATTCGCCTGATATCTTTTGTTTCAAGGTACTCCTCCACGATGGCAGCTCGGTGGGGCCGTGCGTTATCATCCATCAGGAGGAAGGAGGGATCCACTGCACCCCTGAAATGGCGGACATACTGGTGCAAAATTAAGTTCCGATACATCTGACCTGTTACAGTTCCTCGCCAAAGACACGCTGGGCTGTACGTGCACCAATCATAATCCCAACCCATGCCATCAAAACGCGGCCTCCATACAGGTCCCTTTCAAGGACATTAAGGGGGTTGATATCTGGTTTCTGGTTCACGCCAGATGGAAACCTGGCGAGCATCACAGTTCAGACTGTAACTGCATTCGTCCCTGAACATAACCTAGGACCACTGTCCCAATGACCATGTACTGTGTTCCTGACAAAGGGCTCTCCTGTGACCAGGGGTCAGTGGAATGCACCTTGTAGGTCTCCGGGCGAATAAACCATGTCTGTTCAGTCGTCTGTAGACTGTGTGTCTGAAGACAACTGTTCCAGTAGCTGCGGTAAGGTGCCGAGCAAGGCTACCTGCAGTACTCGATGGCAGTCTGCGGGCACTGATGGTGAGATATCGGTCTTCTTGTAGTGTTGTACACTGTGGACGTCCCGTACTGTAGCGTCTGGACACGTTTCCTGTCTGCTGGAATCGTTGCCATAATCTTGAGATCACACTTTGTGGCACACGGAGGGCCCGTGCTACGACCTGCTGTGTTTGACCAGCCTCGAGTCGCCCTAGTGTTCTGCCCCTCATGACGTCATCAATATGTGTTATTTGAGCCATTTTCAACACACAGTCACCATTAGCACGTCTGCACACTTACTCGATTCACCGTTCTTCAAATGGCTCAAATGGCTCTGAGCACTATGGGACTTAACATCTGAGGTCATCAGCCCCTAGAACTTAGAACTACTTAAACCTAACTAACCTAAGGACATCACACACATCGATGCCCGAGGCAGGATTCGAACCTGCGACCGTAGCGGTCGTGCGGTTCCAGACTGAAGCGCGTAGAACCACTCGGCCACACCGGCCGGCTGCACCGTACTGTGACATGAACCAACACTGGACTGCTGCCAGCGCCACCGTACAACGACCGCAAGTCAAATGCACCGCATGGTCATATCCCTAGGTGTTTTAAACCCGTAAACCGCCCACTAGAGCGTTGTTTCACCAAGTATCACCATTATCCTTAATTTATGAGCATGAGTATATTTATGATATTTTAGTGTTTCTCCAGAACGTGCTGGCCAGGGCTACAATCAAACGCCCTACACTGGACTCGCATTCTGGAGGTCGACGGTTCAAAGCAGCGTCCGGCCATCCCGATTTCAGTTTTCTCTGATTTCCCTAAAACAGTTAAGTCAAATGCCGGGATGGTTCCTTTGAAAGAGCACGGCTGTTTTCGCTCTCAGTTCTTCTGGTTCACGCCAGATGGAAACCTGGCGAGAATCACAGTTCAGACTGCTTGTGCTCTGTCTCTAATTACGTCGTTGTCGACGGGACGCTAAACACTAATCTCCTCCTCCTCCTCCTCCTCCTCCTCCTCCTTTTCGAACACCCTCTGTATAGAAGAGGAGGAGGAGGAGGAGGAGAGTTTATTAGAGACGCAGGACGCGCTCTGAACAGAGAAGAATGCGAAAGGGCATCGGCCGTGCACTTTCAAAGGAACCATCCCGGCATTTGCCTCAATCGATTTAAGGAAATCACGGAAAACCTAAATCAGGATGTGCTAACCATTGCGCCATATCACTCGGCTCCCTGTACAGAAGTAGATCCTTTAGGCCTGATAGTCTAGGTTGAGGATGAAAGTTGTGTGAGTACAATCATGAGTTGTACTTCTACCTTCCGTCCGTTTGTGTGCGTTTTACTCACACAAACCTTCAACTGAACACAGCTGACCGAATAATCGTATTCTCTTTGTATATATTTGTTTACTGTCAACTACATCATATGCACTAATAACATTATCCAGTAAACGTCATGTTTATGTGAATGATACCCTGGGATACGTTTTTGAACAGGTCTTCAGGAGAAGAATTTCGTTACCAAATGAAAAGTATCGGGTAGGTAGTATTTAAAATAGATGTTCTGCTGTTCATATTTATGTAAAGAGTGAAGTTACAAGCAAGGCACTCATGTTGACTGAAAATGTACATTTAATAACCTTTTTACCAAGTTGCCGAGTGTTTAGTGATGGGAACAACCGAACGAAAATCATCGATTCAGCCGGTTGTTGGGGAACAGCCGATACACTTATCATTTCAATTATTCATTCATCCTTGATTGTGTCAGTTGTTGGTTCACGTATTCGTAGCATTTTTATTCCTTCATTTCTTTCGAATGAAGGCAGTCTCTGGGGGCAATCGAATGAAAATGGTCCAAGCAGTTAGGCACATTTAGTTCTGAGCGGAAACAGTCCATCGTTTTGCCTTAGTGAAATCGTCATTGTTGACTGCACTCTGTTACCATCTGTCGTCACTAATATTTTCGTTCGAATTTCTGCTTTTTATTGAATGGCAAAAATAGCTTTTAATTCAGTTTTTCGTCCATGTCATGAATAGGCTTTTACTGAACACTGGTAATTATGTCGCGATGAGAATGCTAAAATGCTCCGTGGCTTGGCAATTGAAGGAATCATTTGACTGAACGAAAAGTGATCCTCAAGAGAAGTTCAGTGCCATATACTGTATCTGCAAGAATGATTCCTGTTACGAAAGTACTTTAATCAAAGAAATTCAAAGAAAATTAATAAATGATGTATCATTTCTCTGTATCTATTTGTCTGACAGTCTGTAATTCATTTTTTTAGTTATCTTCACTGAGTGGAGTTTTGTTCAGTCTGTGCTGGTAGTAGTGACTTTCCAGAATATGGAGATTTGGTGTTGCTGTTGTGTCCGTGATCGTGAGATCAAAGAAATTTAACATTTTGTAATTTTCTGTTTCTATGGTGAATTTTATTTTTTATGAACTATGTTTATATCATTGTGGAGTTGCTGGATGCAACTGGGTATTTCACCTAGAAAGTATATGATGTCATCCACGCAGCAGTACCAGTGCACTATCCTGTATTGTTTGGATCTTACTATTGTTTCAAATATTTTGCTTTTAGTGTAATTGCGGAAGATATTGGATAGGGGTCACTGACTGGTTACCCCATGGGGAGACCGTCCTCTTGTGAGTGGAACTAGTTGTCAAATGAGATATAGTGTTCACATGTGATTAGTTTTAGAATGCTAGCCATTTCTTTCATGTGGTGTTTGGAAACGACTTTCTGTTGTTCAATTATTGTGTAATGATGTTGATGGTTTGTGAGTGGTGGGGACAGTCGTGTTCAAATGGTTCAAATGGCCCTGAGCACTATGGGACGTAACTTCTGAGGTCATCAGTCCCCTAGATCTTAGAACTACTTAAACCTAACAGGATTCGAACCTGCGACCGTAGCGGTCGCGCGGTTCCAGACTGTAGCGCCCAGAACCGCTCGGCCACACCGGCCGGCGACAGTCGTGTACATGGACGTGATATCGAATGATATGAGAATAGCTATTGCGGGTATTCTGATATCTTTGAGTTTATATATCACCTCTCGGGTGTTCTGTATGCTCCTGTTGTTTGTGTATACATAACGTTTCTGTAAGTATGTGTGTATTCCTCTCGCTAGGTGATATGTAGGTGTTTTAGCCATTTCACTTTCTGTTTTGTGAATATGAGTTAGAAGTGTCGATGTATTTCTCTGGTATCTATGTGTTGCGTCACTGGTTAGCTTCGTCATGTTGTTGTCTTTGAGAAATTTTAAGGTGGAAACCAAAAAATGTAAGTGAAACACGTTGCAAAACCACACGCAGACACACACACACACACACACACACACACACACACACACACACACACACACTTCCACATAGAATTAGCAAATGTTAGGCATATCCGTAATTTTTCCAGTCGTAAAATTTCGACTTAAATAACTGTTCTACAATAAGTTCTGCATGGTTGCAGATAACAAACTGTGAAAGAAAACAACTGCCACAAAAAGCATAAAAAGCATGTATAACCATAGCATTGGGCAAAAAGGTATACACATTTAAAAAAATTTGTCTGTTTTTCAGATTTGTACATATCGTCTTAAAAACTCAAATTTATATTTGTACAAGTAGAAAAAAGCATTTCTCCTGTGTAACAGAAAGATAACAAAAGCTTACTGATGATGCTGAAACGTCAGCGAAACATGTCGGGGAAATACTAAAAAAGATAAAAAAAATCGTGTTCTGTTCATGGCGGACGATCTCGGAAAACAAATCTATTTGCATACAAACATGTGCATAAGAGCTTCAACCTCAAAATGATTAAAAACTAATAGTTAAAAGTAATTGTTCATTTATTTAAACGGAAATATTATCATTGACATTTTTAGACCAGCCAAAAATTCATATTCTATCCCAGAAGTACAAAAAACTCGTATTTACGTAAATAAGTATTTCAATTTTGAAAATACTTCACTTTTTGATATATCCGTTTTTGAAAAATTATTAATATCTAAAGACGTTGGCAACCCTAGTCGCCGTTCATGTATAATCGAAAAGGCTGAAAATGTACGTCAATTAAATCACTCAAATCTGGAGACAGAATGAAAGCATTCGTATAACTACAATGACTGTCAGGAACTTGAAGCGGGCGATTGGCCCAAATTAAATGTAACTACTCAGACGCCGATAGTCGGTGAAATTCCTATAGGCCTCACAGACTACTTTTATTTAGTTGTTCAAATAGGCTTAAAAAAAACCGGCTGAAGGAAAGAACTATCGACTAGCCGACCGGTTGCTCTTCGCCTGTTGGACGCCGACTTCCCTATGTCGTAATTTGATTGGCCAGTTGCATATTTATGTACTGACTATACATAAAAGAGTTGATTTTCGGGATTACTTCCGCCTTGCATACATTACACAGCTCTCACAGTCAGTAAGTAGTGACAAAACGCCCCTTGATGGGCAGACTGCGGTTGTCGGCGCAGCACATAGGAGACGGACGGGCCTTTTGAGTCCGCAGGGCGACCTCAGACGGCGTTCGGCTGCCCCCCGACAGCAACCGCGGCCTCGGGCCCCGGGGCACAGGCACGTCCCGCCACGGGATTAGGAATTTCCGTTCCGATCCGTTCGATAACTGCGCCGCCGCTGCCTTCAGCGGAATACGCTCGGCGCCCCTCGTGGTAGGCCAGAAGGGGGCGAACCCAGTCGCTGTACGCGGACCCGTCTGCAGACGCGCGTGTGTCTTCACTCTCCGCGACTACTGTATTGCCCCCTATTTCTTTTTTTGCACCTCGACGCTCTGCTTTATTTCACCACATGTACTGACAAAACACGATCACAGTCTAACAGCCGCGACACTCCCGCTGACTTTTGTTATAATCTGCGACAGCAGCGCGCCAAGCGGCCAATAAGCCGTAACATTGAATACTATATCTGATGAACGTAAACAGTATCGTTTCCATTGATTTGTGGAATAGTTTTTTCTCACGATCCAGCTTATGTAGAGCAATAAATTGAAATATTCACAAAAAGAAGACACCACGTTTGTCACAGTTAAGCTTTGCTATGGACTTTGAAAGTTTAACGCCAAAGTCTACAGCCATTTCAATTTTTAACGTAAAATTTAACGGTAAATTTATTTTGTAAATACAACCCAAACATATCGCCTAGTATCATGAATGAAATGGATATTGTTAGAACAATAGCTAAATATTTTAAACTTAACAAGATATACTAGACTCAGATTGGTGTTATTTTTTCAGTAACCCAACACATATTTTTCGTAACTGCATTAGTTACTTTCTCAACTAGTAAAATATCGATACAGATATCTTGTCAGTTAGCTTCTTACACTCTTACATCAACTTGCACAAATAGCGGCGCCATGTTTTTACGCAATGTAGCGCTCATATGCTGCTCTCGAATATTGACCTATCAACAGTTGTTCAGAAGTTGAAAGAGAGTGGACTATTTACAAAATTTTCACTAATGCAACTGTTGGTTCATTTTTATTAGTCTTAGTTACAGTTAAAGATGTTACTTTACAAAGAGTTAACAACTTCTAGTAATATTTATGTTTGCTTGCGTCTTAATGTTTGAAAATATAACTCTTTACGAATTTCAAAAATCACTAATGAAGTACAAAATGGTTGATAATTTACAGTGCTGTATTTCAATTTTTTGGTTTCATACCATTCATCCTAAAATTAGTAACATCCTTGCAAGAATTTTACACTATTCTTTACAATTCAGTACAAATAATTCTTCATTTTTTTTTCTTCCTGAAAGTATATATGAAACCTACTGAAACAATGAGTATTTTTATTTAAGAGCAATTACTAAATCGTAATTTGTTAGAATAACTGATATTAACACAAATTAACTATAAACCGTACAAGAAGCATTTTATACAATAATAAAATAACCTCAAGACGACGACTGCAGATGTTTCATTTTATTACGCATTAAATAATAGTTCCAAATCGTAAAATGAAATATTCTTTGCTTGTAGATTAATGAAAGTACAGAAAAATATACACTGTATCACGTACTTTAGTACATGGAAATAATGTTCTCTGGTTCAAATGGCTCTGAGCACTATGGAACTTAACATCTATGGTCATCAGTCCCCTAGAACTTAGAACTACTTAAACCTAACTAACCTAAGGACATCACACAACACCCAGCCATCACGAGGCAGAGAAAATCCCTGACCCCGCCGGGAATCGAACCCGGGAACCCGGGCGTGGGAAGCGAGAACGCTACCGCACGACCACGAGATGCGGGCTGTTCTCTGGTACTACGCAATATTGATAGATACATTAAATAGGTATAGTGTATTAATAGACTGCTTTGTTAAGAGTCTCTTGTGACCTGAAGGCATTTACTGAAGATTAATGTTTCTTTTTAGGAGCAAGAAACAGTAAATAGTAGACAAGACCTGTCGCAGAAAGTCATCGTACACCTTTACAAGACGTGGGGTTTCGTTCGATACACTTTGAGCCAAACCAGTTTATGAAGGACACAAAAAAGAAACTTGTAGAGAATGCTGCAGCTACGTTATTTATCGTGACAAATAAGCGACGACAACGGTCACCGAAGAGAAACCCGCCACATAGGACACATACCAAAATGTCAAAAGTGACAAAATTCTTTATCAACACAAAAGAACTAATTTCGCACAATTTTTGCAATAGCAAAGTCGCAAACGTCAGAAACTTCGACAATGACTCTTTGAATAAGAAGTAATTACGTTTTGTAGAATTATTCATGTGTTGGAAAAGTGAGTGAAGTGTAAGAATGTGTTAATCGTTTGAAACTCTCTGCAATGTTAACTGAGTGGTCGCTTAGCTCAGCGTGTTCGGTCAGAGGGCTGCGTGCTCTCTGTAATGAAAAAACTGAGTCAAGGAATCAACGATCAACTTGAACGGATGTCTTGTGACGTCCGTCCAGACCAAACGCAAGAAACAATATCGAACAAAATGAAAAAAAGTGGTCAGTGCGACTGACTGCCATGCAGTGGGCCCGGGTTCAAATCCCGGCCAGGTGAGACATTTTTCTCGGCCCGGAGACTGGGTGTTGTCCCCATCATTATTCTATCGGTACGCAAGCGGCCCACTGTGGCGTCAAACGAAAATACTTGCAACTTGGCTGTCGAATTTCCCCAGATGGGGACTGCCGGTCATCTGTGCTATGTGATCAGTTTATTTCATTTCGGTTTAGACTTCACACTGAATTACTTTGTGACAAGGAATGTGCCTGTTATAATAAGAAGAGAAATCATGTCACTTAAAAGAAATTAAAAAAAAGAAAAAAACAGAGCACTTTAAAAGAATATTAGGCTTAGGTGTTTAAAGAAAATGCTGCAACAACTGGGCTACTAATTTGTTAGGTTCATATTTTAGTCAGTTCTAATGCTAGCTTCTTTTCTGTTTTACACACGACTCCAGGCCCTTTTCATGTGATCGTTACGCAATGATTGAGAATCATTAATATAATGTGTACAATTTATGCTAACTTAATGAAGATGATGCATCATAAAAAAATCTGAACAACACCTCTATCTTTCATTGGAGGAATCTGGAAGACGATGGTTCAATCCCACGTCCGGCCATCTTGATTTAGGTATTTCGTGATTTCCCTAAATCGCTTCAGCAAATGCTGAGATGGTTCCTTTCATAGGGCACGGCCGACTTCCTTCCCCATCCTTCCCTAATCCAATGAGACCAATAACGTCGCTGTTTGGTCTCTTGCATCAAATCAACCCAACTATTAAGCAGAAAGTATTTCAGAAAGTCTCTGGTAGCTGAAGGCGCAGCGTGTAGCGTAGGTCGTGCAGGGTGTCCCAGAAAGGTTGGGACAAACCTTTCGGACTGAGAACTGGATAGCACCACATGGCCACAATTGTCAGATGCAAGTGGTAACAGAGGTCGAAGAACGGAAGAGCAGCAAGAATGATCCATTTGAATCGTTATAAAGAGATATCAGTACTTTTCTTGTGCAAGTAAAATTACTTTTCCAAAAATAATGAATTAATTATGTATTGATCTATTAATGACGCAGAAAGGAGTCTTGTACAAAAAATACGAATTCGTACAATTGTGATGTGATCTCTATCATTTGTCTTTCTTCTTCTGTCTCTTCCTTCGTTACCTTTCCTCCTCCTGGCCTTGGTCTATTAAGAAGTGTGTATCATTGTAAACACATATAGTGTCAATAATTATTTATTTTGTTCCAGTAATGACTCTTGTTTTATTATTTATTAACATCAGTCTCTTTAATATGTTAGTGGCAGGTGCCTAAGTGGACATTTGGGTGAGTATTGATGCGTGAGCGCGAATAACCAGCTTGGACGACATTTATTTAGCAACCATTGCGACCATCTCACCGAGATGACTACGAATTGTAGTAGTTGCTTAGCACCAGCGTGTCATTTGAGTACCCTGTGTTAATCAAACTAGCCCACTTGAAATATTCCAAATCTTCACGATCAGGGGAATATGAAGTCAAGCCAGTTATTACGAGAAAATAATATTTTGTGTCTTACAAATTTTAATCCGTAGACTCTCCGTCAACTTAACTCGCCCAGTGCTGATGAGGAGAACATATGGTGTGCGATATGAATACAGCTCTAATGTAATAACAGATTCTCGAAGTTTGCACTAGCAAAGGCCAAGCATACCTCACATTGATGGAGCAATGATTGCCGGACAAGCTCGAACACACCGGAAGTTTCTTTGTTCGTAGCGGCTGCGGAGAGAATTCTTGCGACTAGATCCATTTTGGACTCCCGAGCGAGGTAGCGCAGTGATTAGCACACTGAACTCGCATGCGGGAGGACGACGCTTCAAACCCGCGTCCGGCACATGCCGGGGTAGTTCCGTTGAAAGGGCACGGCCGACTTCCTTCCACATCCTTCCCTAATCCGATGGGCTCCATGACCTCGTTGCTTGGACCGCTCCCCAAACCCTCACCCACCCCACCCCCACCCCCTCAAATCAACCAACCATTTCAGACTCCACAGGATCGCGATGCATAGATACATGAGAGATTCCATGGCTCCCCACAGAAAGAAATCAAGGCCCGATAAATCTGGTGGATGTGGGGGCCAGGAAACCGGTTCACCCCGCCCAAAAAATGGCTCCGAGCACGATGGGACTTAACATCTATGGTCATCAGTCCCCTAGAACTTAGAACTACTTAAACCTAACTAACCTAAGGACAGCACACAACACCCAGCCATCACGAGGCAGAGAAAATCCCTGACCCCGCCGGGAATCGAACCCGGGAACCCGGGCGTGGGAAGCGAGAACGCTACCGCACGACCACGAGATGCGGGCTCACCCCGCCCAGTCCATCGATGTGGGAATCATCTGCCTGCGAATAGTCAGTTCAAAATGAGCAGGCGTCCTTCCTTGTTAGAATCACATGCTGTGCCTCACATTTGCTGGAACATTTTTAAGCAAGCCGGGAAGAACCAGTTCCAGAAAGGTCTCATAATTCGCTGCGATCTCGTGGGACTAAACAATAGCAGACAAACTCGCTCACATGTTAACTGTGAAGCGATTTGTGTTGCGTGGTGCCGCACACCGTGGGAATTTCCTGGTGCCTCAAGATGCTGATTGAATACACTATGCCTAGAGAAAGTCCTTTGGAGGTGAGAGGCATCAAGGACTTGGCGTTCAAAACATACTGTACACTGCCTAGGGCTGTAGATAAATTCATGGGCATTTCTCTAGTATTTGGATATTATGAACGCGTAAGTGCCTTCGCACTGTCTTAAATTATAAGGGCGCGGTGTCATCAGAGAAGCTGTATCGTCAGGAGGTTTGCATGGACCATCTGTGCTTCGCAAGATGCGCGGAAGACGATGAGCACTGTCAATCGTAAGATGAGGAGACATAGTAGTCGGCAGTGGTGTCATAAGTGGTAGTGCGCATAGGAAATGGAACATGTTAGCATTTTTAGAAGAATATTTTTTATTATGATTATTTTGATGCGTGATAGAAAAGAATTTAATTTAAGGTAATAGATTTTAGATTTTGTACTTTATTGCAGCAGAGACTTGAGTTTAGGTAAAGATAAATAATCACGCATAATTTTCAAATAAATGGTTCAAATGGCTCTGAGCACTATGGGACTCAACATCTGAGGTCATTAGAACTACTTAAACCTAACTAACCTAAGGACATCACACACATCCATGCCCGAGGCAGGATTCGAACCTGCGACCGTAGCGGTCGCGCGGTTCCAGACTGAACCGTCTAGAACCGTTCGGCCACAACGGCCGGCTCATAATTTTCAATTCGAATTCGGGGAGAGGAGTAAGTGTTGAATATTTAAAGTCTCTCTTACGACTTACGTTTTTGAAAAGACCTCATTTGATGTTAAAGACTAATTACGATTGTCCAATGAAGAACTGTAATTTTTTTGTGATAGCAGAGAAAGGGGTAATTTTTTAAGTATAGAACTTTTGTAATCAGAAAACTAATTACATTTGATATTATAATGTATCCCAAGTCGTTAAGTCGTTGTCCTCACTCAAAATATGAGTTATTATTTTTACTTGATTTTTTAGAACCAAGTATGCTTTCCCTTTAAAAAAAATGCGTTGCAGCAGAGGTATCTCAATAGTTAGTTGTAGCTCAGCAAATGCGATGCGCTTTCAAGACAAGAGCAGTGTCATGGTCTTTCCATTGTGCAACAGGTAATCCAAAATTAGATAATAAAAATGGAACATTGAGTTTTTTTAGGGCGAATCTATCAATTTAAAAATTTACTGGTTCACAATGTTAAATGCAGACAGTATTCTTGCCATTTCGAATGACAGGGAACCAGATAGGCACCTTCAGTTTACATTCACGCAATCAGGCTTTACAAACATTCTCGCAGTCGAACACTGGTAGCAAGCGAATAAATTAACATTCAACACCAGTAAGGGCACGGTGATGATTCGATTTCAATAATATACATGCAGATGATTTGGTTAGTCTACGCGCTTTCCAACACTGCTTATTTCCGACCGCATAGAGCGCGGTTGATGACTCCTAGGAAGTGCTTTCGATAAACATCTCCAGTGGAACGTCCATTGCACTCAGCCATTCCATACATTAAGCCCTATGTTTTCGGCTAGAAAGTGGTATGATCGGTGCACAAAGTGGAAACCAAACATCATCGTTATGGCTCTGATATTAGCTGATAGTGTGGGTAACGTTGCATAATGAAATAATGTATGTATAGTTTGTGTAGTGTGTCCAGAGATATAGTGAAAAATTAATTAACAGTGTGACATTAGCCTTTTAAGTTATTAAATAACTTCTTTGGCACACAGTATCGTCACCAGGGATAAGCCAAAGGAGGAAGCACTGTTTTAAAGAGACTGGCTTTCTATTCGGGAGGATTGAAGCTCAGATCCTCATCCGACCATCCCGACTTACATTTTTCCATGAATCACGTCAGGCAAATGGCGGGATGGTTCCTTCTACAAGACCATGATCGACTATTGTACCATCCTTGTCAAACGACGTCTGTAGGTATGTGTATACCTACCACTACTAGTCATTTGCTTTCCTGCTGCACTCTCAAATAGAGAGAGGGAGAAACAACTGTCTCTATGAATTAAAACTTCCAGGCTGAATTGCCGTGGTCCATATATAAAGAAGTTTTATATATGGACCACGGCAATTCAGCCCGGAAGTTTTTATTAATGAAGACGCCGGCCGTGAAACCTTACATGCTATATAATTGTCTCTGTGGCTCTGTATGAGCCCTAATTTCTCATATCCTATATTCCTGATCCTTACTTGCAATGTGTGTCGGCAGCTGTAGAATCCTTCGGCATTCAGCTTCAAGTGGCGGTTCTGTAAATTTTCTCAATAGAGTTCCTCGAAAAGAACACCACCTTCTCTCCAGGTAATCCACATGTGAGTTCCCGAAGCATCTCCGTAACATGCGTTGTTTGAGAATACCGGTAACAAATCTAGCAATACGCCTCTTGTTTCGATGTCTTCCTTCAATCCGATCTGGTACAGATCCCAAACACTCGAACAGATCTCAAGAATACGTCACACCAACATCCTATATGCGGTCTCCTTTACGGGTGAACCACACTTTCCTAAAATTCTTACAATGAACCGAAGTCGACCATTCACCTTACATACATGCTCGTTCCATTTCATATCGCCTTTGCAACGTTACGCCGAAATATTAAAATGACGTAACTGCGTCAAGCAGGACACTACTAATGCTGTATCTGAACACTGTGGATTTTCTTTTCCTATTCGTCTGCATTAACTTATATTTTTCTACATTTTAAGAGTCAGCTGCCATTCATCGCACCAATTGGAAATAATATCTAAGTCGTCTGGTATCTTCCTACAGTCACTCACCTTCGACACCTTACTGTACACCACAGCATCATCAGCAAACAACTGCAGATTGCTGCACAACCTGTGCGCCGAATCATTTATGTATACAGAGAAGAACAGCGGTCCTATCACACTTCCCGGAGGCATTCCTGACGATACCCTTGTCTCTGATGAATACTGGTCATCGAGGACAACATACTGTGTTCTGTAACTTAAATAGTCTTCGATCCAGTCAAATATCTATGAACCTGTCCCATGTGTTCGTACTTTCATTATCAGCCTGCAATGGGGTACAGTGTTAAACGTCTTCGGGAGTCTAGAGCTACAGAATCCACCTGTTGCCATTCATCCATAGTTAGCAGTGTATCATGTGAGATAAGGGCAAGCTGAATGTCGTACGAGCGATACTTTCTAAAACCGTTCTGACTCAGGGACATAAGCTTCTCTCTCTCAAGAAAATTTATTATATTCGAACTGAGAATACGTTCAAGCAGTCTGCATCAAACCGAAGTTAGAGATATTGGTCTATAATTTTGTGGATCCATTGTTTTACTCTTAGTATGTGCAAGAGTCATCTGTGCTTTTTTCCAGTCGCTTGGGACTTTGCCCTCGGCGAGAGATTTTTATTTTATTTATTTATTTACACGTCAAGTTCCGTAGGACCAAATTGAGGAGCATATCTCCGACGTCATGGAACGTGACAGTACATGAAATAACAACATAAAAGTAATAACAGAAAAAAATAAATATTCATGAACCCGAAAAAAGTCACTCCATAAGTTTAAGTAAACGCATTAAACAGTACAATAAGAATCAGCTTAATTTTTCAAGGTACTCCAGGACAGAATAGAAGGACTGACCCATGAGGAATCTCTTCAGTTTCGATTTGAAAGCGCGTGGATTACTGCTAAATTTTAACTGTCGGCTACTTCCTGATGGAATGCCCTTTTTTTTAACCATTTACGTTCCAGCTTGGGTTTGCCGTCTGATTTATCAGCCGTTTCAGCGAATGACACGCGGGCTGTCGACCGCGTTTTACTTTTTATCCGCCGAAGCAATATGGCGAAGGCTATTTAATTTTTAGTTTTGGACCTGTGTTTCTGCATGGTGTCTTTTTTAGCCCTTTTCTAAGTGCCTCTTTTTAGCTGTTTTCTATTTTGTCAATTGGGACTGACGTATAGTCCAACTATTCTCTGTGTTCGTGTTCTATAGGTTTGACTTGGGCGCGTATGACCCCAGTTGGGTTTTGCGCCCTAAAGCAAAACAAAACAAACACTAGAATACGCCCGTGCGTGGGCCACCGCGGTGACCTATGATAGTAACAGAACTCATCAGAATTTTCGTTACAGCTTACAAAACTTCTCGCCGTACACGATATATTTCGTGAATCACGTCAACAGTAAGATGGAGTAATATTTGAATTATTGCTAAATGTAAAGTTTCTGTTTTCTGTGGGTTTCGCAGCCAACTAAAGCCGACCAGCTAACGTGAATACACAACAGAATGCGTTACAGCCTAGCATACACAAAAATTATATCACAAAACAACCGTAATTTCATTTGAAATAACATAGACGGTTTAGTTGACATTCTCAAATTTGTTAATGCCATTCGCTAATACCATGTAGATAGCACACTGCATGACGGAAAGCGGCAACGGTCGGAGAAATTATGCAGTGGTTTTAAAGTAAAAAAAAACACTATAAGATTATTCACACATATATCTGGAACCAATTAGTACAATGGTACATATAATAACGTTTTTCATATTAAATTTTCATGTTTTAGAATAAAGAACTCGCTGAAGATGGTGATATTTCGCCGGAACTAATTGCAGGAATTAAATAAATAAAAAAGTGTATGCGTCAAGCCGGACACACAATGCCGTAATGTGTTTGCGCCGACACGGGCCAACTAACAGAAACGTTCGATTTACAGTGACCTGCACTAACTGTCAATCCTGTACAGATCTTCTCACCAGTCGCTTCATTTCTCTTGCTGTCTGTATCATGCAAACGGAGTGTTTTAATTTAAAGTAAATGTTATTCGGATTAGCATGTTCTTTTTCTGGGTATATCCACGTGGAGACTGGTTTTTCCAATGCACATAGACTTAACTCACGGTTGCCGGTAGCTGTTGCATTGTGACTACCAACAACAAAAATATCCCTCGATACGCGCATTTTCTTTCATACTTTTCATCCATAGAAATCATCGTGAGAAAAAAGCTATAGGTAAAGTGACAGGAAGGTCATACAGCCAAACGATGGATGGACGACAGTTGGCCTTTAGCGCAACTTGGAGTTGAGCGACAAATGACAAATGACTAGTAGGAAGAAACTTTTCGCTTCAGCATGCTCCCTTTGTAGTCCTCTCTTAGATATTTTTATTTTTATTTACTTATTTATCGTGTTCCTTGGGATCATGCACGATAAAACAACATTGCAATCGAACGAGACAGTACGGGTTACAAAAGAAATAAACAAAAACACTAGAAACATAGTGGAGTGTGTAAAATTATGTAAAATATTGTAGAGTAATGTTCTAAACTACTGCGAGGAACTCTTGTAGGGAATAGAAGGAATCTCACAAGGATGTCTTTCAAGTTATGTTTCAGTACTTGGAGTTTCTCGTCAATATTTTTCAGTACTATTAAAAATGAAACTTGTTGAATATTGCACTCTTTTCTGTACAATGTTGAAGGAAGTGTTATCCAGCTGACGACTGCTTTTCCTTTGGTGCTCATTGAATTAATGTTGCTTTCTCTTCTGAATGAGTCAATATTGTTAACAACAAATCTCTTGACGGAATACACTCGCATATAGGGATGACAGAGTTGGAATTCCGAGACAGTTGAACAACGGCCTACACGAAGTTCGCGAAGTTAGATTACAGATCTATCTCACCCGCTTTTCAGGGCAACGAATATTATATTCTTTGCTCCAAAAGCAAGACAAAAAAAGGACGCAGCACGAAGGAGCGTCACAAATTGGTATTTATACAGGTATCATTAAAAATTGGCGGCTGATGGATGAACTTGCGACGCTGCAGCACAATTTCACCGCGCAGCTGCCAAGGATAGTGGACAGGAGACATGTAAATACCAAGGCAAATTTTTTTGCGAATTTGATTCCGTGTACTCAGTTTGACAGTAACTATGCCTCGAAGACGTGCGCGTAAGCAGTATTCGCAGACGTCAGCATTTGAGAGAGGAAGTGTAGTTGGCAACATTTGAATAGGAGCCATGCCACTACTAGATATTGGCAGGAGTGGATGAACCATCGACATCTACATCTACGTGATTACTCTCCTATTCACAATAAAGTGCGTGGCAGAGGGTTCAATGAACCACCTTCAAACTATCTCTCTACCGTTCCACTCACGAACGGCACGCGAGAAATACGAGCACTTAAATTTTTCTATGCGAGCCCTGATTTCTCTTATTTTATCGTGATGATCATTTCTCCATATGTAGGTGGGTGCCAACAGAATGTTTTCGCAATCGAAGGAGAAAACTGGTGATTGGAATTTCATGTGAAGATCCCGTCGCAACGAAAAACGTTGCCACTCCAGTTCACGTATCATGTCTTTGACACTATCTTCCCTATTTCGCGATAATACAAAACGAGCTGCCCTTCTTTGTACTTTTTCTATGTCATCCGTCAGTCCCAACTAATGCGGATCCCACACCGCACAGCAATACTCCAGAATAGGGTGGACAAGCATGGTGTAAGCAGTCTCTTTAGTAGACCTGTTGCACCTTCTAAGTGTTCTGCCAATAAATCGCAGTCTTTGGTTTGCTCTACCCACAATATTATCTATGTGATCGTTCCAATTTAGGTCATTTTGAATTGTAACCCCTAAGTATTTAGTTGAATTTACAACCTTCAGATTTGTGTGACTTATCGTGTAATCGAAATTTAGCTGATTTCTTTTAGTACTCATGTGAATAACTTCACACTTTTCTTTATTCAGGGTGAATTGCCACTTTTCGCACCATACAGATATCTTATCTAAACCATTTTCCAAGTCATTTTTAGCAACTGATGACTTTACAAGACGGTAAATGACAGCATCACCTGCAAACAATCTACGAGGGCTACTCAGATTGTCTCCTATGTCGTTAATATGGATCAGGAACAATAGAGGGCTTATAACATTTCCTTGGGGAACGCCGGATATTACCTCTGTTTTACTCTATGACTTTCCGTTTATTATTACGACCCTGTCTGACAAGATATCACGAATCCAGTCTGACTTTCCGTTTATTATTACGAACCTGTCTGACAACTGAGGCGATGGTCCGTAGGAACGCAATTTGGTTAGAAGACGCTTGTGGGGAACGGTGTCGAAAGCCTTCTGGAAATCTAAAAACACGGAATCAATTTTACATCCCCTGTCGATAGAATTTATTACTTCATGAGTATAAAGAGCTAGTTCTGTTTCACAAGAACGATATTTTCTGAATCCGTGCTGACTATGTGACAATAAATCGTTTATAAATCGTTTTCTTCGAGGTACTTATAATGTTCTAATACAGTATATGTTCCAAAACGCTACTGCAAATCGACGTTAGTGATGTAGGCCTGTAATTCAGCGGATTACTCATACTTCTCTTTATGGTTATTGGTAGGACTTGAGCAATGTTCAAGTCCTTAGGTACGGATCTTTCTGTGAGCAAGAGGTTGTATATAATTGCTAAATATGGAGCTATTTGATAAAATAGTATACTCTGAGAGGAACCTGACTGGTATACAATCTGGGCCGGAAGCCTTGCCTTATTAAGTGATTTAAGCTGCTTTGCTATACCGAGGATATCTATTTCTATGTTTCTCATCTTGTCAGTTGTTCTTTATTTGAATTCAGGAATATTTACTTCGTCTTCTTTGGTGATGGAGTTTCGGAAAACCGTGTTTAATAACTCTGCTTTAGCGGCATTGTCATCAGTGACTTCACCGTTGTTATCGCGCAGTGGAGGTATTGATTGCGTCTTGCCACTGGTGTGCTTCATGTATGACCAGAATCTCTTTGGGTTTTCTGCCAGATTTCGAGACAGAATTTCGTTGTGGAAATTATTAAAAGCATCTCGCATTGAAGTACCTGCTATATTCCGAACTTCGGTAAAACTTTGCCAATCTTGGGGATTCTGCGTTTTTTTGAATTTGGCACGCTTTTTTCTTGCATTCTGCATCAACGATCTGACCCGTTTTGTGCACCATGGCGGATCAGCACGGTCACTTATTAATGTAGCGTCAAGAAGGAATCAGTCGATCCAGTGAGATGACAGAACGTGAGCACCGAGCAGTTGACAGAGAGGCACTCGAGAAACCCGGATCCATATTTGCTATCGACCCGACATGCAACTGGTGCTTCAGAGTTCATAAGGCCCATTAATAGACGGCTCACAGAAACGGCCCTGGTCTCACGGCACCCCTTGCGTCGACTACAATTGACCTCTGTTCAACAACAAATCTGCTGCAGCGTTGTCGGGCATATTCGGCCTATAATATCGTCGATTGAAACAGAATTGTCTTCGATAATGAGTGACCGGCGGAAACGTAACTCGAGACGTCCCAGACAGTGGTGGGATACCAACCTGAAGATCGATCACCATACAGTTCGACAACCAGGAATGATGACCTGGGATGGCATTTCATTTCATTGCAGGACCCCTTAGATTGGCACCCTTGGCAGCCTCACAGTACTACGATATGTCGACAATATTCTACGCCCACTTTTGCAAGGCATCCCGGGCTTACATTTCAGCAAGATAATGCCTACCCGCAGACGGTGAGAGTTTCTGCTGCTTGTCTTAGTGGTTGCAAAAACCCTATTTCGGCCAAAAATGTCGCCTTCTCTCTACCTAATTGAGAACGCTTGCAGCGTTATGGGCAGGGACCCTCAATCAACTTGGAATTATGACGCTCTAAAGCGCCAGATGGACAGAATTTGGCACGATATCCCGTAAAGGCCATATGACAAATCTGTCAGTCAATCCCAAGCCGAATAACTGGTTGCAGCACGTTGTTATATGAAGCTCTTTCTATTGCATAAATTATAAAAATTTTCTTAAACTGTAATCATTTGCCGGCCGGAGTGGCCGAGCGGTTCTCGGCGCTACAGTCTGGAACCGCGCGACCGCTACGGTCGCAGGTTCGAATCCTGCCTCGGGCATGGATGTGTGGGATGTCCTTAGGTTAGTTAGGTTCTAACTTCTAGGGGATTGATGACCTAAGAAGTTAAGTCCCATAGTGCTCAGAGCCATTTGAAACATGTTTTTTTTTTTTTTTGTAGTCATTTGTTTGTCTGCACTTGTGCATCACAGCTATCGATTTCCGTCCCATTCGGATATTTCCTTCGTGGTGAGTTCCTTTTTCCTCTACATTTACATGTACATCTATACTCTGTGAGCCACCTTACTGGGTACTTCTGGTACCACTACCATTTTCACCTCTCTCTTCTCCACTCGCGAATGCTATTGGGAAGAACGACTGTTTGACTTTCCGTAATAGCTCTTACTTCGCCAGTTTTCTGGTAATGGGCGTTATAAGTGATCGGAAACTTCTTCTCGAAATTTCGGACGTGCGGGGTAGCCGTGCGGTGTGAGACGCCTTGCCACGGTCCGTGCGGTTCCCCCCGTCGGAAGTTCGAATCCTCCATCGTGCTTTGGTGTGTGTGTTATCCATAGCATAAGTTAGTTTAAGTAGATAGTTTGTAGGTTTAGGGACCGATGAATTCAATAGTTTCGTCCCATAAGACCTTACAACAAATTTCCAAATTTTTTCGAAATTTCGACAGCAAGCTTCTCTACAATACACATGACAACGACTTCTGCTGATGTTTGTCGAGCATGTCCGTAAGCATCTCACGTCGGCTAAACCGACCCCGCGAAGAAACGTGGCGCTCTTCGATGGATCTTCTCTACTTCTTCTGTCATTTCTAATTGGTAAAGAACCCAAACTGATAAAAAAATACTAAAAACATCCATCGAAAAACTGTTTAGTATACTTCTTTCGCGGATGAATTACATTCCCTTAATATTCTTCGAATGAATCTCAGTGTGACAACTGCTTGTCGTACAATTTATGCAGGCATTTCATTTTAGGTGCCTCCGGAGGACCACTCCTAGGTATTTTATCGTTGTTACTATTTCCTGTGAGATTTCGGCAATAGGCTAATCGCGAAATTGGGGGATATTTTCGCCTGTTAACGCGCAGTGTGTTACATTTACTTACATTAACGATTAACTATGAATTTCTGCACCAGTCATCGACTCTTCGCAGGTCTTTCCCACTTTTCATTATAGTTTTCTAGCGTTACGACCTTCCTGCAGATATTAGTATTGTCTGCAAAAAGCCTCATCAAGCTTCCGACTTTATTCACTAGATCACATCTTATTACTGTTATTTGCGTCGGGACCCTGTAAGATGACGCAGATCATTCTGTCTCATTTGAGCATTCTTTCTGATCCACGAGTCTCCCATTTTTCTCCATGTAGTCTCCACTTTCTTTCCCGCTTCAATCCACTTGTGACTCCATTCTTTTACCTAACATTTCACTGTATACGTTTCTACCTTCAGTTTCTGCTGGATCCATTTTGTGCTTCTTCTTGGCCAAGTTTAACCTGTGTGGTCCATGATATTCTTGGTTTGACCTCCTGTATGTATGTCAGAATTTCATTGCAGAGTCTTGTTGGTGGTCCCCTGACAATGTGCCCGTAGAACTTCAATTTTCTTCTCGCACCTGCTGCTATATTTTATATCTTCTTTGTGGTTTTCGTAGAGTGTAATATGTATCCCTCTTTTGTCGCCTTGGGCTGACAATTTTTCTCAATATTTCTTTCTTCAATATGCTTTCCATGCCGTTTTTCACATGGAGTCTTATTGTGTTACTTGCATATATTATTTCAGGCTTCATTACTGTGTTGTGGTCTCTGGCCTTTGTTTGAAATGGCATGCGTATCGTATTATATATGTCTTTTATTTTGCCTTAAACTCTGTAAAGTTTTTGTAATCGAGTCCTCTGTGAGGTCTGTTCTCCACTTGTAGGTTCGAGGATTTCACTTAGATGTTTGAAATGTGTAACCCTGTTTATCGTCCCCTATTTGAGGGAATGGGAAAAAGAACTGAACACCCAAGAAAACTGGAAACCAACACGGCCAGGACGATTCCAGGACAAGATGTAAAAAAATCTCAAACTTAGCTTTCACAGACGACCGGGCTTTACTGTAGTATAACGAAGCAACAGCAGCCAAACAAATAGAAATACTAAGAGATTGTGCAGAAAAAGGTGGCCTGCAAATCGCTTTCCAGGAGTCTGTATTCTTCTGCTAAAATTAAACATACAGAAATTAGACGCTTACCTGGTATTCGCCAATTGTTCTTGTGATCTCTGGAGTAAGCATGCTGAGAAAACTTTGTCGGTGACTTATAGCAGAGAGAGGCAATGTATAACACTTAAAACACTCGATAACGGCACTTCGAAGCCGAAATCAGTATCGTGTAAGTGATAATGTAACACTTCAAATAAACAACAGTCTAATGGCGGTACTGACTTTAAAGAAATATTTATGACCGTGGCCCCACATTATGAAAAAATTATTAGTTGTACGTCTGTTCACTCGGACCCATCTCCGCAACCATCATTCATACCAGTGACCTACATCTGTGGTGTATCAAACTAGCCTCGACGTCGGTTTTGGTAAGCGCCATATTGCCATGCTCAGTATACTTGAATCACGGCGGCCTTCTCGGAAATGCTTCCACCCTTGTCCCGAAACCCAATGATCATGCCCTTTTGGACGTCAGACAAATCGCTCCATATCCGCATTAGGACAACGACTATACTGTTGTCCGCCCCCCCCAACAAACTTTACATTCCCTCTGCTGCTAGTGCTCCCACCTGCTGAACAGAAGCAGTGGTCACATTAAATGTGATTTAATGGTATATCTCACCATCGATACATCCACCGAAGTTTTTCATCTTAGGCCGTGAATTTATTTTCTATTTGTTCTTTAAGTTTTTATTCCTTGTTCTTTTCGAGAGCTGTAATTTTTATTTTATGAATTTATTATTGAATAATTGATTATAGAGTTTTTGTTGAATGAGAACTTTTAAATTTGAATGGCTCTATGGTTGTTATAACTTTAATTTTAGATTGAATATCTCTTATTTTTATGTCTTTTGTTATGTATATTTCTTCTTTGGTAATTTGCTATAGAGTGGATTATATGTCAGGAGAAAAAATATAAATCGTTTTATTATTATTGTTTTAATATTTATTCTTTCGATAGGGTTTTTAATTATTAGTCCTAATTTGATTAGAATTTTATTAGGATGGGATGGTTTAGGTTTGGTTTCTTGTTGTTTAGTTATTTATTACCCAAAAGTAAAATCTTGTAGTGCTGGTATATTAACTATTGGAACAATCTTCTTAACAACATGTCTACTTCGACACTCAATAAACCAATTCTCCCCAAGACACCACTTTGGATTTGAAGCAGCATCATGATATTGACACTTCTTAGATGTAGTATGATTATTTTTATATACTTCTATTTATTGATGAGGTAGATAATTGTTTTTCTAGTATAAATAGTACATTTGACTTCCAATCAGAAAAATTGATTGATCCCTCTTTGTTTATTAAAAATTGTTGGTGGTTGGTTCATTCTTTAATGTTTCTGTCGAGTTTTGTTTTTATAATTTGTGTATATTCATATGCTGATTTGAATATAATTAGATATTATTTTGGTACTGATTATTTTTCTTTTAGTTTAATTTTTTGCGTTTTTGAATTTGTTCTTTAATAATTGCAATTCATGTTAATAAACATACAACAACTATTATAATTCAGAATAGAATCTGATTGATAGGATAAAACTGGATACCTTGGAATGGTGTTTGGTTATAGAATGGTAAAATTATTAAGATTCTAATTGATAAGTGATATGCCGGCCACGGTGGTCTCACGATTCTAGGTGCTCAGTCCAGAACCACATGACTGCTACAGTCGCAGGTTCGAATTCTGCCTTGGGCATGGATGTGTGTGATGTCCTTAGGTTAGGTTTCAGTAGTTCTAAGTTCTAGGGGACTGATGACTACAGATGTTAAGTCCCATAGTGCTCAGAGCCATTTGAACCATTTCATAAGTGATATGTCTGCGTAAGCAGAAGAAACTAACGATCAATGTCTGAAAACAATTTATTGGACTGTTCAATTAACCAAAACAAGTTCTCCAAGTATAACACCAACACAAAACAGTGATCTGTCTTAGAATCACAACTACATACAAGAATAATATAGAAAACAACTGAAATAATTTGCTACTAGTCTCTGCCAGAGACTTCTCCAATATACCAAGCCTAATCCAGAGATCAGCGAGCAGATCCAAGCCAGGCTGCTGGGGTGGCAGCTATCCACGTCTGCTGGCGGTTGATGAACTGCCGATGTGCGGCCGAGGCCGGCCTTTATAGCGCTTCGGTGGGTGAGTACCTCAGAACTATTTTCCATCACGTGGTTTGACGTGTGAAAATAGTTCTGGGATCTGCAGCGACCACTTCCTTATGTTTATTTGGGCCGGTAGTGGCCCCTGGTGGTCGCTGGTGTCTTTGCTGTGTTGTTGTTGTTGTTGTTGTTGTGGCCGTTCATCAACATTGCCTGTCAGTTGTGTAGTGCTTCGGTGTGCCTGCGAAGCGGGCAACCCTCGGCTGCAGGCTGTCAGTTTGGTTGCTGATACTCTAGGCGCCGTGATGTCTGGTGGAGAAGGCCACAGCAATAAGAACAGTCAATTACCAAATCCAGCAATTATAATAGGCATTACTATGAAGAAAATTATTACAAATGCGTAGGGTGTAATAATAATATTATAAATCTGGTCATCTCCAATTAGAGATAGAAGTTAATCCCAAAATGTCTATGAAGTTCCACTATTTGTGTCTGGTCCAGCCCTGATGACACTGCAGTGTAGCATCATAACCAGTCAAATAGAATAAAGAAATTCAAAACACGCTCCTGAAGTTGGTACCACCAATTCTTATATGCGAACCAGCTGTCGTGCCATTTCCCACAGTAGATGGACATAAGAGCGTAACTCTATCGAATACCTTCGAGAAGTGAAGAAACCGCTGTCAGCTTGTTGTTGTTGTTATGATCTTCAGTCCTGAGACTGGTTTGATGCAGCTCTCCATGCTACTCTATCCTGTGCAAGCTTCTTCATCTCCCAATACCTACTGCAACCTACATCCTTCTGAATCTGCTTAGTGTATTCATCTCTTGGTCTCCCTCTACGATTTTTACCCTCCACGCTGCCCTCCAATACTAAATTGGTGATCCCTTGATGCCTCAGAACATGTCCTACCAACCGATCCCTTCTTCTAGACAAGCTGTGCCACAAACTTCTCTTCTCCCCAATCGTATTCAATACTTCCTTATTAGTTATATGATCCACCCATCTAATTTTCAGCATTCTTCTGTAGCACCACATTTCGAAAGCTTCTATTCTCTTCTTGTCCAAACTAGTTATCGTCCATGTTTCACTTCCATACATGGCTACACTCCATACAAATACTTTCAGAAACGACTTCCTGACAATTAAATCTATACTCGATGTTAACAAATTTCTCTTCTTCAGAAACGCTTTCCTTGCCATTGCCATTCTACATTTTATATCCTCTCTACTCCGACCATCATCAGTTA
The DNA here is from genome assembly GCF_023864345.2 of Schistocerca serialis cubense. Taxonomy (NCBI): domain Eukaryota; kingdom Metazoa; phylum Arthropoda; class Insecta; order Orthoptera; family Acrididae; genus Schistocerca; species Schistocerca serialis. The sequence continues at coordinate 148,700,630 of NC_064639.1, read as the reverse complement.
TTTTGCTCCCCAGATATCAGAACTCCTTTACTATTTTAAGTGTCTCATTTCCTAATCTAATTCCCTCAGCATCACCCGACTTAATTCGACTACATTCCATTATCCTCGTTTTGCTTTTGTTGATGTTCATCTTATATCCTCCATTCAAGACACCATCCATTCCGTTCAACTCCTCTTCCAAGTCTTTTGCTGTCTCTGACAGAATTACAATGTCATCGGCAAACCTCAAAGTCTTTATTTCTTCTCCATGGATTTTAATACCTACTCCAAATTTTTCTTTTGTTTCCTTCACTGCTTGCTCAATATACAGATTGAATAACATCGGGGATAGGCTACAACCCTGTCTCAGTCCCTTCCCAACCACTGCTTCCCTTTCATGCCCCTCGACTCTTATAAGTGCCATCTGGTTTCTGTACAAATTGTAAATAGCCTTTCGCTCCCTGTATTTTACCCCTGCCACCTTCAGAATTTGAAAGAGAGTATTCCAGTCAACATTGTCAAAAGCTTTCTCTAAGTCTACAAATGCTAGAAACGTCGGTTTGACTTTCCTTAATCTAGCTTCTAAGGTAAGTCGTAGGGTCAGTATTGCCTCACGTGTTCCACTGGCACTGCCAGCTTAAGTGTCAGTTAAAACTGAGTCCCCGGCCGTCCGGTAGGGACAGAGCTGTTCTCAGCCGGAGCAGCGAGCGTTTTACACGCGTCCCTCACAACAGGTTCCCTCTCACGCGCGAGTGCGCCGGCCTCCTCGGCGCAAAACTTTATAGCGGCGGGATTTGGAGTAATCTGTCGCTCGGATTTATGGAACGCGGTGCGGGTCGCCGGAGTCCTCTCCCGCTATTCGCGGGCCCGCAAATATTTTCACCTCGCGCATCTTTCGCGTTTCCGCCCCCTTGCCGCGCGCCGCGTATTTACATCTCGCCGCCATTGTTTATGCCTCCCCTGCAGCTTCGTATTTTATCTACTTTAGCGCTTATCTGTCCGCCGTTTGTTCGCCGGCGCTACCGCCGCCTCTGCCCGTCTGCTTTGTCTCGCCGCGACATTTCGCGCGCTATTCGTCATCGCGCATTGTTCCCGCCAGCCGGCCGCCGAGACGCGATTATCGAATGCGATTCCGTAGTGCGGGGCTGCCCTAGGTGCTCCGGAATAACTGTTTGCAATAAAAGCAGACAGCGGCGTCGCAGTGCATTCAGCCGCGCCGGCCATTACAAAGTCATCTGCTGGCGCTTCACGCGCACCGGTAACCCGCCAGGGCCGTCCTATTCACGGACACCACTCGCGTGTGTCTAAAAGTCAAATTCCGCAGCGGCAGCCGATCGGCGACAAAAAGCAAAGAGTCGTGAGCATCTAAGGAATTTCTGCTTGGAATTACATTGTATGCAGGGCGTGACGAGGTCAGGCTGTCTCGCTGATAGAAATGTCGTAACTCTGCTTACTGCCTAAAGCATTTCATGTTTGTGTATGTGAAATACACATATCAAGCATTCGAGTACGTAAAAAAAATGTGTACATGTGACTGTCTATTAATTTCGATATACTGTATTTTTTTCTCTCTTGTTAAATAACTCGGATTGTCAAATCAGAATAATAATTGTATTTTATCGTGTCCAGAGACTGTAATTACACTTCTCGAAATATCCAACGAGATATAAAATCAATCTCTTTTTTCACAAATGAAACTAGCTGCTTTCATTTTTTCTTAGACATATTAGCGCCCTTCTTCTTCTCTGGTGTCGACCTGTGAATATGTAAGTAGCCATCTCCTGCTACTAGGCCGAAATACACTCATGCTCATAAATTAAAGATAATTACAGAATGTGGTGCCGCACAACGTGCCATTACACAAAACTGGCGCTAATAGCATAGGCACATAAGGAACACACACGACACAGATCTGTAAGTCCACGGGCCACGCAGGATTAACCGAGCGGTCTAGGACGCTGCAGCCATGGACGGTACGACTGCTCCCGGCGGAGGTTCGAGTCCTCCCTCAGGCATGTGTGTGTGTGTGTTTGTCCTTAGGATAATTTAGGTTAAGTAGTGTGTAAGCTTAGGGACTGATGACCTTAGCAGTTGTCCCATAACATTTCACACACATCTTAACATTTGTAAATCCACGGTATTAGTGACAAGCGGCGAAAACCGTCCCGAAACACACGTGCTACAAAACGCCACTGTTTCCTGCGCATGTACCCCGACATCAATATGGGATATGATCAAATTGCGCACGTACAGAGGACGCACAACGGGTTGGCATACTCTGGATCACGTGGTCGAGCGGCTTCTGGGGTATAGCCTCCCATTCTTGCACCAGTGCCTGTCGGAGCTCTTGAAGTGTCGTAGGGGTTTGAAGACGTGCAGCGATACGTCGACCGAGAGCATCCCAGAAGTGCTCGATGGGGTTTAGGTCTGGAGAACAGGCAGGCCACTTCATTCGCCTGATACCTTGTGTTTCATAGTACTCCTCCAGGATGGCAGCTCGATGGGGCCGTGCGTTATCATCCATCAGGAGGAAGGTGGGACCCACTGCACCTCTGAAAAGGCGTACATACTGATGCAAAATGACGTCCCTATACACCTGACCTTTTTACAGTTCCTCTGTCAAAGACATGCAGCGGTGTACGTGCACCAATCATAATCCCACCCCACACCATCAAATCACGACCTACTTACAGGTCCAAGGACATTAGGGGATTGGTATCTAGTTCCTGGTTCACGCCAGATGAAAACCTGGCGAGAATCACTGTTCAGACTGTACCTGGATTCGTCCGTGAACATAACCTGGGACCACTGTTCGAATGACCACGTACTGTGTTGTTGACACCAGGCTTTACGGGCTCTCCTGTGACCAGGGGTCAGTGGAATTCACATTGCACGTCTCCGGGCGAATAAACAATGTCTGTTCAGTGGGCTGTAGACTGCGTGTTTGGAGACAACAGTTCCAGTGGCTGCGGTAAGGTCCCGAGCAAAACTACCTGCAGTACTCCGTGGCCGTCTGCTGGCACTGATGGTGAGATATCGGTCTTCTTGTGGTGTTGTACACTGTGGACGTCCCGTACTATAGCGCCTGGACACGTTTTCTGTATGCTGGAATCGTTGCCATAATCTTGAGCTCACATTTTGTGGCACACGGAGGGCCCGTGCTCCGACCTGCTGTGTTTGACCAGCCTCCAGTCGCCCTAGTGTTCTACCCCTCATAGCGTCATCAATATGTGTTCTCTGAGTCATTTTCAACACACAGTCACCATTAGCACGTCTGAAAACGTCTGCACCATACTCTGACATGCACCGACATACCTCTGATTATGTGGACTGCTGCCAGCGCCACCGTGCGACGACTGCAGGTCAAATGCACCGCATGGTCATACCCCGAGGTGATTTAAGCCCGCAAACCGCCCACCAGAGCGTTGTTTCATCGTGTATCAGCATTATCCTTAATTTATGAGCATGAGTGTAGATTGTATTGTAATCGTAATGCAGAATTTATTTCAAAACTCGTTAATCCTCCTAGTTTACCGTGTAATGAATACAATATATATATATACATACATACATATTTTGAAGCGTCAAAGAAACTGGTATAGGCATGCGTATTCAAATACGGAGATGTGTAAACATGCAGAATATGGCGCTGCGGCCGGCAAGGCCTATATAAGACAACAAGTGTCTGGCGCAGTTGTTGGATCGGTTACTGCTGCTACAATGGCAGGTCATCAAGATTTAAGCGAGTGTGGACGTGCTGTTATAGTCAGCGACGAGCGATAGGACACAGCATCTCCGAGGTAGCGATGAAGTGGGGATTTTCCAATTCGACCATTTCACGAGTGTGCCGTGAATATCAGGAATCCGGTAAAACATCAAATATCCGACATCGCTGCGGCCGGAAGAAGACCATGCAACAACTAGACCAACGACGATTGAAGAGAATCGTTCAATGTGACAGAAGCGCGACGCTTCACCAAAGTCAGCGTTCCAACCATTCCACGAAACATCATCGATATGAGCTTTCCAAGCCTAAGGTCCACTCGTGTACCCTGGATGACTGCATGACACAAAGCTTTACGCCTCGCCCGGGCCCGTCAACACCGACATTGGACTGTTGGTGACTGGAAACATGTTGCCAGGTCGCGCGAGTCTCGTTTAAAATTGTATCGAGCGGATGGACGTGTACGGATATGGAGAGGCCCTCATGAATCCATGGACCCTGCATGTCAGCAGAGGACTGTTCAAGCTGGTGGAGGCTCTGAAATGGGGTGGGGCGTGTGCAGTTTGAGTGATATGGGACCCCTGATACGTCTAGATACGACTCTGACAGGTGACACATACGTAAGCATCCCGTCTGATCAGCTGCATCCATTCATGTCCATAGGGCATTCCGACGGACTTGGCCAATTCCAGCAGAACTATGCGACTCCCCACATGTCCAGAATTGCTACAGAGTGGCTCCAGGAGCACTCTTATGAGTTTACGTTTGGTCACCAGACTCCTCCGACATGAACATTATTGAGCGTATCTGAGATACCTTAAAACGTACTGTTCAGAAGAGATCTCCATCCCCTCGTACTCTTACGGATTTATGTACAGTTCTGAAGGATTCATGGTGTCAATTCCTTCCAGCACAACTACAGACATTAGTCTTCTCCATGTTACGCCGTGTTGCGGCACTTCTGCGTGCTCGCGGGGGCCCTACACGATAATAGGCAAGTGTACCAGTTTCTTTGGCTCTTCAGTGTATAAAAGAAAATGCCCTAACTTATAACTCATCATCGCCCAGAACAAACCACGAACGATACAGCTTGAAATTTGGAGATGGTGTTGATCTTATACCGTAGGCTTCGTTTAAGAAGGGATTTTTCGAAGTTCCACCCCTAAGGGGGTGAAATAGGCGATAAAAGTGTTATGAAAATATGTCGCTGTTAATGCAATTTTGAAGCTAAAGTTATGAAAACTGCTATTTGGATTCTCCGTCAAAAATAAAGAAATGTATTTTTCAACATTTCGGAAATTTAGCGACTATGGAGGTGAAGTAGTGGGTGAAAGCTTTTTTTTTCTAATATGTCATTATTAATGAACAACTAAAGCATTTTTAAAGCTACATATATGAAAATTGGCATTTCAGTTCTCGGTTAGAAATAAAAAAAAAATACTTGCTTCAGTGCTTTTGGAAATTCAGCCACTAAGGAGGTGAAGTAGTGGATGAAAAGTTTTATGGAACGATTACATTAGGAAAACATTTTGAAGCTATTCTATGATACTTCGTATTTGGATTCTCAGTTGGAAATGAAAATTATGCGTTTCAGTGTTTTTGAAAATTCAGCCTCTAAGGGTGTGAAGTAGGGTCTGACTGATTCACTGAGTCATCATCGCCCTGCCCAAAACGCTAAGGATAGAAATTTGATATTCGGATAGGGTGTTGATCACACGCTATAGGTGTCGTTTAAGAGAGATTTTTCGAAATTGCACCGCTATTGGGGTGAAATAGGGGATGAGAAGTTTTTTTAAAAATATGCCGCTATTAAGGCAATTTTGAAGCTAGAATTTCGGAAATTGGTTTTTGATTTTTCAGTCAGAAACAAACACGTGTTTCAGAATTTTTGGAAATTCAGCTGTTAAGGTAGTTATACAGAGGTTGGAAGCTTATTAAATAAATCATTATTAAAGAACTACAATAGGATTTTTTAAAGCTACGTCTGTGAAAATTATTATTTGACTTCTCGGACAGAAATAAAAAAATGTGTGTTCCACTTTTTTAGAAATTCAACCAGTAAGAAGGAGAAATAGGTGATGAAAATTTTTGAAAAAAATTTAGTTGTATTAAATCATAATTAAAGCTAAAACTATGAAAATAAGTAGTTGACTTCTCGGTCAGATATAAAGATATATGTGTTAGTGAATCAAAATTTCTACTGAAATGTCATCACAACAACTCAAAAGGCGTGATGAACATAAACCCCAGACGCGAGCTCTCAAAATCACTTTTTTGTCTGAAGTAGGCTACATCTGGGAATGATCATGCTTCTGTGTCCTTAATTAAACGTGAAAAGTTTAGGTGCTGCAGTTTGTGAACAACATAAAAATTTGATTAAAGAACAAAAAGTCTGTGGAGACCACACAGCCTGCACTAGATAGTTTTGTATGTGTTTCTCTATTTTTACAATGGCCACATTGGAACCTCTGAGGGCGGATTGATCGGTATAACGACCGAACTCTCCAAGGGTTCATTTGTTATTTATTCCTTATTGCAAAGCAGAATCACCCTTAGATTTATTTTCCGATTGTTTCGTCACTGTAGCATACGTTTACATGTAAGAATTTTGCCAAAGTGATCTGTCGTCTATAGCTGACAATAAATCGCCTCGGTGGTTGTGAGATAATCCGCACTTTGTATCTGCACAGCAAGTGTACTAACGTGTGCAAACTTAGCTTACCACTTAGTGCGCAAATGGACAAAACATCTAAACTGTCTTCTCAAGCCCAGGGTATTAAACAGACATTCTATATAAATATGAACCTGTAAGGCAGCTAATACCAGGTGTGGATCGTAACAAAAATAATTATAAATGCTGCTTTCACTGAACTAGAATGCATGAATTAATAAAAGTGAAAGTTTGGGGTCTATTCTGGAAAGACAAAACAGCTATTCCCTTTTTTATTCTACATATAATTTATCATCTGTGCTTTCAGGGGTCAAGTGACACACAATAATCATGTTCAATTACTTTTAACACTCAATAACAAAATATTTAACTGTTGGACATATTGAATTGACGATTATTGAAATCGTTATCTTTACAAATGAAAATTTTTTTATCAATCTACATTAGCTCATTTACATCTACAATGTCGTAGCTGGTCAATCCAGTGAGTTGGTGGAGAATGAATTTACTTTTGAAAAAACTCTCATGTACTCAATGTGAGGGTAGGTTAGTATCCTAGCTTTTGATATTCAATGGTCAAAGTGTACACAAGTTGTAGTGAGCAAAATCTCGACTCAACATTTACTGTGGCCTAATGCGCGATGGTACTTTACCAAGCGTCATCTTCAACGGTGTTGTCTCTCTGCTGGATCTGAAACGCTATTTCCCTAATCAGGCCTTGACTGAATTCATTCAGTCTCAACTTTCCTGCGTTCCATAGACCATCAATCTTTCCGTAATCAAAATAATGGCTATTGCACACTCGCTAAGGGTTGAAGCAATGTGCACAATTTCTTTGCCCACAAAATTCCCTCACGATTAATTATCTACCTCTTTGCTATCTGTCTACATGATACATGAACCGTATCATTCACACTCCCCAGAAAGCAAAGCCCTCAACGCCCTCGCTATTTTTCCACACACTTGTGTGGTCGGCCACAAGACGAGAGAGATAACTAGAAATTTTAGTTCTCAAAATGCTTTTATATAATGGGGGGTGTCTCCCCATTGTGTCACGTCTGTGGCGCCCAGTATGGCTTCAGCCAATCGCCGTCTCGTTAGAGGTGAACTTCATTTTTCTTGCCGGGTCGCAGCCTAGCCCTGTTAAAGCCGTCCAACCGCTTACCCTCAGTCCCGGCCTTATTGTATTTACGTTAAAAGGAATAATGTATTGTTCTGGCCATATCCCTTTCTGCGCTGAAGCTCGCCGTCCTCTTGTTAAGTGGGTTTTTCCAATGCCATTAACCACCTGTTCGGTTCATCTCCAAAATGCATTTCACTTTAACTTATTTATTCATGCCACTGTCTATATATTGGCAGATATTGTTTTGTTAGTTTTCAGTACATCAGATTACTGCAGTTGCCTTTTGTTGGTATAATATAGTTATTATTTTCTGAAGATCTCATACTATATCATACTGTCGTTATGGATCAAGCTCACGTAAGGTCCGTAAAATCCAGATGCCTTACATGGTCTGCTCTCCGCGGCCCCACAATTTTATTTTGACGATGAATTATTTCATAAGTGCACACTGGCTCATAATCATTCAGAATGTCACAACATTTTGTCCAAAAAGAAACTTTCATTCAACACTATTCGAACTGTTTCTTTATTGTGGCGGTATTCCAGTTACGAAAAATTTCCTGGTATTCATAATTTGTTCATGCCATGACTTACTGTAAAAAGGTACCAAAGTAGCTCAGTCCTTAGACAGACAAGCAGGAAAGCTTCACCTCCCCCCCCCCCCCTCCCCCGACTCTCTCATGCACAGTTAGAAAATTTCACATTTTCGTCAGTAAGTCTAAAAAGAATACGCCTTTACAGATAAATATTACTTAAATGAACTACACTGATGAAAAATGTTGCGCTGAACATATTATACGTATCGTTGTAGTAAATACACTATGTGAACAAAAGTATCTTGTCACCTGGCTGAAAATGAATTACATGTTCGTGGCGCCCGCGATCGGTAATGCTGTAATTCAGTATGTTGTTGGCCCACCTTTAGCCCTGATGACAGCTTCCACTCTCGCAGGCATATGTTCAATCAGGTGCCGGGAGGTTACTTGGAAGCTTCTCGGGACACAGTGTTGCACTGAGGAGGAGTATCGATGTCGGTCGGTGGGGCTTGGCACGAAGTCGGCGTTCCGAAACACCCCAAAGGTGTTCTATAGGATTCAGGTCAGGACTCTGTGCAGGCCAGTCCATTTCAGGGATGTTATTGTCATATGACCCCCTCCACCACAGGTCGTGCATTATGAACAGGTGCTCGATCATGTTGAAAGATGCAATCGCCATCCCCGAATTGCTCTTCAACAGTGGGAAGCAAAAAGGCGCTTAAAACATCAGTGTAGCCCTGTGCTGTGATAGTGCCACGCAAAACAACAAGGGATGCAAGCACCCTCCATGAAAAACACGACAACACCGTAGCATTACCACCTCCAAATTTTATTGTTTACACACTCCGGCAGATGACGTTCAGCAGGCATTCGCCACACCCACACCCTGCCATCAGACCGCAACATTGCGTACCGTGATTCGGAACTCCACACAACGTTTTTCCACAGTTCAATCGTCCAATGTTTACGCTCCTTACACCAATCGAGACGTCGTTTGGTATTTACCGACGTGATGTGTGGGTTATGAGCAGCCACTCTACCATGAAATCCAAGTTTTCTCACCTCCTGCCTAACTGTCATAGTAGTTGCAGTGGATCCTGATGGTCTGGATAGATGTCTGCCTATCACAATTTACGACCCTGTTCAACTGTCGGCGGTCTCGGTCAGTCGGCCTGTACGCTTTTCTGCTGTACGTGTCCCTTAACGTTTCCATTTCACTATCACATCGGAAACACTGGACCTAGGGAGTGTGGAAATCTCGCGTACAGACACAAGTGACACCCAATCACCTGACCACGTTCGAAGTCCGTTAGTTCCGCGGAGCGCCCCATTCTGCCCTCACGATGTCTAACGACTACTGAGGTCGCTGATATGGAGTACCTGGCAATAGGTGGCTGCACAATGCACCTAATATGAAAAACGTATATTTTAAGGGTGTCAGGTTCCTTTGATCACATAATGTAAATTACAAGCTGTAAAAAATTTCTAAAAATACTGGATGTGAAATGAAATCTAGATGTAACTTTTTATATCAGCTTCTGTAGAGTTGTTTTAGTACGATACATAATGAAGAACAGATTTCATTGGCTCCTCATGAATTATTAATGTGAAATAAAATAGAAAAGGCTATAATGAAGAGCTGAGAAAATATCCTTTTCCAGGCCTCGCGGTCTTACTATAATTTTACTTCGCATTTCCTCGCTTGATTTAGCCATTAAAGTCAACCTTACCAGCTGCGTCGTTTTCTGTTGACGAGGCAGCTAAGTCTGACAGTCTGCTTTGACTCATACTTAATCTCACAAGATGAAAAGCTATAGCAGTCTATAGGCACAGGGACTAAAAAAGCTCCCATAATATTACTAATCAGCCACAGAGGACTTATTATCGAATTTTTTTTTATTTAGATAGCAGTTCCCAATTTGAGAAGCGAAAGTTTTGGCTGGAGTGATAGAAAAAATTAAATTATCCTCTCCACCTTTTTTTTGTTTGCCTGCTCCACTCTCACGCATCGCTTCAGCACTCACTTGACAGAAATCAGAGGACTTCTGTCAAATATCATATTTGCTATGCACCTGCTCGCCGACGTTTGATACCCTAAAATATCGTAAACTAGGAGCGTGAACACTGGTGAAAATGAGTGGGCTGTATAGGCGCCAGATGTGTTAACCAAGCGCTATTCTGACACATAAACCAAGTCAGTAACAGACATCTGTTCAGTACTAGTAATTTCTTTATATTGCTACTTGCGATAGCAGCGAGCGTTTGCGGTTGCGGACCGAAGGAAAGGCTTCTTCTCGTGGGCAGAAGATAGGAACGGGATGAGGAGGAGGACCCACGGATCTCTCCTGATAATTTTTAAAGCGTCCTCCAGTCTTTTTTTCTTTTTTTCCGATCAGTGTTTACGTGTCCTCTGTCGCTGCGCTCATGGAGAGGGCCTATCTCCCCACGGCCTTGGTACGACCCTGAGAATACGTCATATGTCGAAGTTGTCTCTGTTTACCACAGTGGTACCGGAATTTCAAAAGAACTGCTCGTATAACTTCACCCACACAGCAGACTAGTTTGCGAGACACTCCAGAAATGTGAGCTTTCTCTGGAATACGTGTGCAAACCACTTTATTTGCATTACTTACCTCTAGAGCCAGGGCATTATCAAATGGTAAAACAGGCTTGGATTCATACAGTATGATATCACTAAACATCCACAAAGGGGCAGCAAAACAATAAAAATAAGCAGCTTCAGAATTTAGTTCTATATTTATTTCTGTTTTCCTCTAAAACAATACACAACAACCAATTTGTCCATTTAGGCTCAGATGGTTATCTGACAAAACATCTTTTTAATGTAGAAAATGACATTTGTACGTCACAACTGACAGCTGCATAATTAAGTGAAAAAATTTCGAACAAATTTAGATTAAGTTGAAAGTCTTCTGCATTTTTTGCCACGGAGAATATACTCTGCTCAAAATAATTAAGGAACATGATTTTGGGCGTCTGCCATACTCCATAGATTAATAAGTTTACTCCCCACAAAATGAGGTACACGACAAAACATCATTATATCCTCGATCGTTTATATAAAAAGAACTGAAATGTGCTACAGGTATCGAAAACAAAGTGGAAACTGTCATTCTCCGCGTCATCCTGAGTGCTTTTCATTGAAATTTGGAAGCTTCAATAACGTTTATGCCCTCTGTGGGCGTTTATCATTCCCTGACACCTACGTGGCACGCTCCGTCTAAGTCTGCGGAGATCGCCCTGTGATATCCGTTCCCATTCTTCGAAGAGAGCCCATGAGAGTTCTTGGAGAGTCTGTGGTAGAGCAGGGCGAGCACGAATACGTCTGTCAAACATGTCCCACACATGCACGATGGGGTTTGGAGTGGGATTCAACGATGGCAATTCCACTGCCTCAATGACCAGGCTTCCTAAGACATCCCAGCTGCTGCCCGTCACATAGCTCCTGGTATTAGAAGGTATTAGGGCGACAACCGTATAGAGCAGGCACCTCGTGGTCCGACAGGATCAGTTCAATGTACTGCCTGGCGATAAGGCGACCGTGGGCAACGATGCATATGGCTGTCAACTCTGATTCCTACACACAACATCACAAAGCTGGTCCCCGCACACGAACTCGTCTGTGAATAACACGTTTCGCCAGTGACGAAATTGCCAGTTGACATAGGAACGCCAGAACCAAAGACGAATCCGGGAAAGTGGTGTGCTAACTCGCACGCCTACCCGTGTGGGTATCAAAAATGGTTCAAATGTCTCTAAGCGCTATGGGACTTAACATCTGAGATCATCAGTCCCCTAGACTTAGAACTACTTAAACCTAACTAACCTAAGGACATAACACATATCCATTCCCGAGGCAGAATTCGAACCTGCGACCGTCGTAGCAGCGCGGTTCCGGACTGAAGCGCCTAAAACCGCTCGGTCACAACGTCCGGCGTGTGAGTATCGATGCAACACACAGAAAAGCTACTATGATTTTGCGTCTGGTGCGTATTACACTATATGGTGCTGCGTATGAAATTTAGCTAACATGTTGAATTTTTGTTTAGACTTTGTAGATCTCTATCTGCCTCCGATTTCGAGAAAATGGATCCTATGTAGCGCGCTCACCTCCGATCTCACGCCCGCGAGAATGAGATACTTGCAACATCTCTCATATCTCCTTAACCGCTCGAGACATCGAAACGGAAATTTGGCGGATGATAGCACACAATTAGGAGAGTATTTTGCCAATTCTTAAACACACGGAACTTCCTTATCTATGGCGATATATCAGTACTTATACTTCCCTTTTTATTTATTTCACTCCAGTGACTAGTTTTTTAAGAAATATCGACAGCTACCGAAACAAGAGCTTCCTAGTATGAAAATAAGCAAGCAATTTCTTTTTTTATGTTACTTCAAACCGACAATATGAGGTTTTTCGTAAGCTATTGAGATCTCTGACTGCCAATTATTTGTTTAATGAGGCACCCGTTTCGGAATTCTGTCGCAATAGCTACTGTGAGATGAGTTTGGCAAATTACACTGTGACAAAGGAAGTACAATTAAATCAGTCACCAAGAGAAATAGGGCCGTTACTCACAAACGGTGATGTTTCTTCAAATGAGAAAAGGTTAACAACTCACACAAAAATAGATTGCCAATTCTGTTGGAATTTTGGTCCATCGTAATTTTAACACTGAGTGACTGGAATGGAAACTTACCAAAGGATTTTATTCCTTCTCTTGATCTGAGCTGTATTAAAATAATGACGAGCGTTCCATCAGACGGAATGATAGGCGCATGCCAGATACTGTTTACTCACCTACGGCTTGCCAAACTGACAATCTGTGATCGCTAATAAAATTTTTGGTATTGAGAAAAATAAACTATTGATCTGCCGCACAACACAATGGTCAGTGTATTGTCAGCAGTGGAGGATAATGCACGCGACAGGAATGCACAAACTAGCCATGTGTGCTTCGTGTGTTAGAGTTCGAAAAACAAGGTCATGAAAGTACATCTGCCTTTGTCAGCAGTACATTTCAGCAAATTAAATATATCTAATCATGACACTCTTCTAGGATATTCTTACTTTCGTAATAATACCGACCATTTTCTTCATTTGTGTAGCCTGTTGTGTAACTAGTTTATTGATGCTGATAATGTGCATGCAACACTTGAAATGCTTTTTCTCATCACGGTGAACCAATTAAAACATTATTATTTGTGACTGCTTTTCGACTGTTTCTAGCTTGCAGTGGAAATGTGATGTTCACATGCATATAGTACAGTGTGTCGTATTACATTATTACATCCATATCCAAGTAATCACAGTGAGACTTCTATACTTCAGATCTTGGATGCTTTTTACCAGGAGCACAAAGGGATCATACCTGTGAAGATTATCCCTTTCTAAATTTTTGTAACAGATCGTGCAGATTCGCCAGCATACCAGGCAACGAGAAGATAACCTTGTTTTACTTTCCTGCCTTGCTTCTTAATCACATGATTTTATAATATTCCTTGCCTCCTTATTCACTACCCTCTGTCCCTTCTTGCGATCTGAAAACATCGCGGAGGCATATGATACAATTCCAGCGGCCAATGGCTCATCAGTTACTGAAGTATGCATTTTTCTTGACAGAAGAAAAACAAAACAAAATTAACTAAACTATACAGATATAAAAAAACAGGAAAGTATAATGTACTAACGGAGAAAGGTGGAGCGTTTAAATGGCGAAAAACGAAACACTACCCAAAGGCAATAAAAGGCAAAATTTAACGTATGGGCAATACTACCACTGCACATATGCACCGTTCCGATGTGAGCTTATGGCCGGGCTACTTTTCCGCTCTCCGCCTTAAATTTCCCACGGTGCTAGAGAGGCAAGCGCGACGCGCGGCGCGAGAAACTGCGCCTCAACCACAACACCGCGCGACCTGACGCAGCCGCGTGTCGCGTCCCAGTCGCGTCGCGCCGCAGTTTACGCGGTCTCCTGTGAAGTTGAAAAAATGCGCGCTGCGCTGCGTCGCGCCACATGCGCTATACGCGCCTCAGTTTGCGCCTAGCCTAAGAGATGCGATTTGATTACAGAACAACAGCCTTTCAATCCGTTTGCTGTAGAGTTCTTGAACATATTCTCAGATCAAATATAACTTTCCTGGAGACTGGAAAGCTTATTTCCACGAATCAGCACTGTTTTAGAAAGTATCGCTCGACGAAACTCAGCTTGGCCTTTTCTCATATGATAAATTACGAGCTATGCATGAAGTGCAACAGGCAGATTCCATATCTCTAGAGTTCGGAAAACCATTTGACACGATTCCCTATTGCATATTCTTAACGAAGTTACAAACATATGGAATAGATTCCCAGATAAGTGAGGGGCTCAACTAAAAGAAAACAACTGTTCATGAGAGAGAAGTGTATCGTCAGAACTGTCCCATAGTGCTCAGAGCCACTAGAACCATTTGAAGGTGTCAAAAGTTAAGCGACTTTAGGAGGATACGAAATTTGTAGACAAAATTTGTAGTTGGTCTGATGAATGGCTGCTAGCTCTAAATTTATAAAAATGTTAGTTCATGCGGGTGTGCAGGAAAAACAAACCCATAATATTCGGATACAGCATTAGTAGATTCCTGCTTGGCACAGTCACCTCGTTTAAATATCTGCTCGTAACGTTGCAAAGCGATATCAAAGGGAACAAATAAGTGAGGATTGTGGTATGGAAAGCGAAAGGTCGACTTCGATTTATGGGGAGAATTTTGGGAAAGTGTGGTTAACTTGTAAAAGAGATCACATATAGGACGTTAGTGCAAGCTATTCTTGAGTAATGCTCGTGTGTTTGGGATCCACTATACGTCGGATTAAAGGAAGACATCGAAGAATGTCAGAGGCGGGCTGGTAGATTTGTTACCAATAGTTCTGAACAGCGTGCAATTATTACGAAGATGCTTCTTAAAGTCAAATGGGAATCCTTGGAGGGACGACGACGTTCTTTGCGTGGAATACTATTGAGAAAATTTAGAGAACCGTGAAGACATAGTGGGCCCAATGTTAAGAGTCAAACAGACCTGTGTAAGACTTGGAATCAGACGAGGGAGAAGGGACAAATAACCATCTTTTGGAGGTTCGACAATCAGTGGGCAAAATAGCAACTAAACCATTATGCAACTGGTGTGTATAATCTTTGGGGCTACATACACACCATGAGACTTTCGGAAAAATATAACCCATATAATCCCGACGAAATCAAGGGCAGATAAATGAGAAGCTTATCAAGCAAAACTTTTAACGTCTCATGCATCAACGTTGCTAATATACGGAAGAATGGAAAAGAAACTGGAGGAGCTGTTACATGACAATCGGTTTACCTTTAGGAAAGGTAAAGATAAAGAAAGGAGAGAGGGAGTTCCGACGCTGCATATGATAGTGTAAGCAAATCTTAAGAAAAACCAAGACACTTTCTTTGGATCTTACGACCTAGAAGAAGCTTTCGAAACTGTAAAACGATGCAAGATTTTCCAAATAGGAAAACACGGGTAATATACGAAAGGTACAATAGCGAAGTAGGAACAAGGACGAAACTGTTGAATTGAAAACGGTGTAAGAGAGGGATACAGTCTTTCGACGCTTCTGATCGCTTCATAGATCGAAGAAGCAATCATGGAAACAACAGAAAGGTTCAAGAATAAAATTAAAATTCGGAGTGAAAGGATAACAATGATAAGCTTCGCTGATGACATTACTACCATCAGTGAAAATGAAGAAGAATTACAAGATGTGATGAACAGAATGAACAGCCTAATGATTACAAATGGTTCAAATGGCTCTGAGCACTATGGGACTTAACATCTATGGTCATCAGTCCCCTAGAACTTAGAACTACTTAAACCTAACTAACCTAAGGACAGCACACAACACCCAGCCATCACGAGGCAGAGAAAATCCCTGACCCCGCCGGTAATGATTACAGAATAATGATTGAGGGTAAGGCCAAGAAAGCCTAAATTAACGCGGAGTAGCCGAAATGAGAACAGCGGTAAACTTAACGTCAAAGTAATTGGTGATTAAGACGTAGACAAAGTTGAGAAATTCTGTTAAGTTGGAAGCAACATAACACAAGATGGACGAAAGAAGGAGAACGTAAAAAAACAGAAAGGCACAGATAAAAAAGCGTTTCTAGCCAAAAGAAGTCTACTAGTATCAAACATAGGTCTTAATTTGAGGAAGATATTTCTGAGAATGTACGGTTGGAGCACAGCAGTGTATGATAGTGAAACACTGATTCTGGGAAAACCAGAAGAGAAGAGAATCGAAGCGTTTGCGATGTAGTACAGTCAGGGTGAACAAGAACTCCATCGACAAACTCTAAGAGGTTCGTCACGAATACCTTCTGAGTATTCTGGATTAAGGGACCCACGGTCTCTGTCAGTTCGTTATAGAGTTACTGCATTTGATTTGTTTTTTTGTTCCAGTTACCACTGTATCTGTATTCCACTTTGCAAATTTCGACAGTATGTGCTCTCTATCTTGTTTGGAAAACAATTTGCACTAATCACTAACGGTTCTTGCTATTTTCGTTTTTTGGTCATAAGTCTTCTGATTGGTTTGATGTAGCCTGCCACGAATTCCTCTCTTGTGCCAATCTTCATTTCAGAGTAGCACGTGCGTCGTATGCCCTCATTTATGTGCTGGATGTATTCCAATTTGTGTCTTCCCTACAGTTTTTACCTTCTGGACTTCTCTCTAGTACTATGGAGGTTATTCAATGACGCCTTAACATATGTCTTATCATCATGCACCTTCTTCTTGTCAGTGTTTTCCACTTCTCAAACATATTATGTTCCTTTCTTCGCCGATTCTGCTGAGGACCTCCTCATACCTTATTTTATCAGTCAACCTAATTTTCAACGTTCTTGTGTAGCACGACATCTCAAACGTTTCGATTATCTTGTGTTCCGTTTTTCTCACTAGTACACTTCTTTCGGCCAGGCATGCCTTCTCTGCCTGTACCAGTCTGTTTTTTATGTGCTCCTTGTTTTTTTTTTCATTGCTTCATTGCTTCCAAGGTAACAGAATTCTTCAACTTCGTCTAACTCGTGGGCACCAGTTTTGATGTTAAGTTTATCGCTATTCTCAGTTCTGCTACTCCTCGCTAGTTTAGACTTTCTTATTCTATGCTAATTAGACTTTTAATTCTCTGTAACAGATATTGTAATCCTCTTCACTTTCATTGAGGATAGCAATGTCATCAGCGAATCTTATCATTGATATCCTTTCATCCAAGTTTTCATGCCACTCTTAAACTTTTCTTTTATTTGCGTCATTGCTTCTTCAATTTATCGATTGAACAGTAAGGGCCAAAGGCTACATCACTGTCTTATACTGTATTTAACCCGAACACTTCGTTCTCAGTGTTGCAATCCTTTTGTTCCCTGTATATCACCCTGTATATCACCCGCCTTTCCCTGTAGCTTTCTCCTATTGTTCCCATAATTTCGAACATCATGCACCATTTCACAATGTCTGAATGTATCTCGATTTTTCTTCAAACATCTGCCTCTCTGGTGCCTTTACCTTCCCTAAATCGAAACTGACAGTCATCCAACAGAGTTTCAGTTTTCTTCTCCATTCTTCGCATCTATTTGCCCTTGATATCTTCGGAACTATGTGGATCATATTTTTCCAAAAGTGTGACGTGGCGTCGCCAGTGTCATAGATTCTATACAGTGCCTTGAAGAGTCGCTTGATTGCCCCTTGCCCCAATGATTTTATAATTTTCAATGTAATGTTATCTATCCCTTCTGCTTTATTTGATATAAATTCTCAGAGCTCTTTTAAACTCTGCCTCTAATGCTGGATCCACATCTCTTATCCGACTCAAACTTCTTTTTCTATCACGACATCGGACAAGTCCTCCCCCTCATAAAGGCCTCCAATGTACTCTTTCCACCTATCCGCTCTTTGCTCTAAATTTAACAATGGAATTCTCATTGCACTATTAGTGTTACCACCTTTGCTTTTCATTACTGCAAAGGTTGTTTTGACTTTTCTATGCAGTATTTTGAGTTAGTCCTTCCAACGACCATTTCTTACTCCATTCTTCACATTTTCCCTGCAGCCATTTAGCATTGACTGCCTTTAATTTCCTATTTATTTCATTCCTAAGTGATTTATATTGCTATATTCTTGTCTTTCCCTGAACATTTCTGTATTTCCTCCTTTCGTCCTTTGATTGAAGTATTTATTCTGCAACCCTTGGTTTCTTTGGAGTTACGTACCTTGTACCCATTCTGAGTGCCCAACATCTGTGACTGCTCCTTTTAGAGATCTCCACTCCAGCTGAACTGCCTATTATGATATTCCTTACCACAGCATCCACATCCTTCACGGACTTCAAATGCCTCTCGACATTCCTCAGTACTTAGGTATCCCACTTCCCTCCACACTGATTCTTCCGTATGATTCTCTTAAACCTGAATCTACTCTTCATTGTTACTAAATCGTGATCTAGGTCTACATCTGCTCCTGTGTAAGCCTTACAGTACAGTATCTGATTTCAGAATCTCTTTGTGACCATGATGTAATCCAGCTGGAATACTCCCGTGCCTGTGGGTCTTTTCCAAGTATACCTCCTACTCTTGTGATGCTTGAACAGAACATGCACTATTACTATCTGAAATTTTTTGTAGAACTTCTTTAGTCTTTGTGGTGTGTCATTCCTACAGCCTAGACCATGTTCTACCGTAACCCTTTCATCTATTACTTTCCCTACAACTCCGTTCAAATCCCCCATGAATATTAGATTATTATCTCCATTTACGTGTTGTCCACTATCCTCATATACTGTTCCTGTCCCTTCCTCCGCTTGCGAGATTTTCAGGTATACCAGAATTATTGTTATCGGTGTTGGTTTGCTGTCGAGTCTGGTAATAACAGTCCTATCACTAAACCGTTCACTGTTACTCACTCTGTGCGCTATTTTACTGTTCATAACGAATACTACTCCGTTATAACATCTGTTTCTGTTGGTACTACGCCATATTCGTCCGATCAGAAAATATTTTCTTCTTTCCATTTGACTTCACTGACCCTCACTATATCTATATATAGCCTTAGCATTTCCCTTTACAAATTTTCCAACTTCCCTACTGATTTATCCCCCACGGCGGGGATGCTTGATTTTCCAATAAGTCACAGATAAACAAGAACAAGGATTTATTACGACCGCAGTAGAGAGATATAATAACAAAGGAAAAATCTTCTCAATAAAAATGAATACAACTTCCCAGACACTAACAGGCATAAGCCTGGAGTACCCAATGAACAAACATAGTGGGACTTGAAAGCTATGCCACTGATAATCCCTAAGGACGGAGGTTGAGCGTTGGGTGTAGCTGTCCACCTGGTACGTCTCTGGATATCCCTGGAAAATCGTAGGTCGCGTTGCGGAGGCTCGCGACAGGGTTCTGACTGATGGACTGCCAAGAGCCGCCACATGAATCGGTCCAGAGCTCCGGTGGAGCGAACTGCCGACGTGTTGGCTAGTGCCGCCCTGTGTAGCCAGGGAGTGGAGGAATTCGTGCCGATCCAGTTCCGCACACGTGACACGGCGTAGGAAATAGGCCTCCGACACGGAAGACCTCTGGTGGCTTGTCCTACCATCTGTCGCCCTTGTTGTGATCGACGCAATCCGGGGAGGCACCGCCTTGTACGTATGCAAACATGGATGCTTCAGAGTCTGAGGGGTTGCCAATTCCTTTAGGCAAACGATGTGTACATGGAACCTAAACTCTAAACTCCTCCCGCACAGGCCATGAAGGCCCAAAGGTACCGACTGGCCGGCGTGTCATCCTCAGCCCACAGGCGTCACAGGACGCGGAGATGGAGGGGCATGAGGACAGTACACCGCTCTCCCAGCCGTATGTCAGTTTCCGAGACCGGAGCCGCTACCTCTCAATCAAGTAGCTCCTCGGTTTGCCTCACAAGGGCTGAGTGCACCCCGCTTGCCAACAGCGCTCGGCAGACCGGATGGATGCATGGAACCTACCATGTTGAAACTTCTCATATTCCACGCCCCAATTCGTAGAACGTTAGCATTTCGCTTGTTATTCAACCTTTTTCCTATGGTTGCCTCCCTCTTCGCAGTCCCCTCCTGGAGATCCGAATGGTGAACTAATCCAGAATCTTACGCCAATGGTGGGATCACGCGACATACTTTTTAATTATTGCGTTCTACACCCTCATGCCGGTGATCATAACTGGTTCTTCTGCCTTTGAGAGGTAGTTTAGCATCACAAGGAAAAAAGAGTGCACTGAACTTCTGCCCGCTCCTCCGCCCTCTTTGATATGAGCATCTGCAGAACAAGGATGCCTTCTTATGCCAGCACTCTTCAGCCGCCTTTGAAGATGATTTTCATTCAAAATTTAAGCAGTGGCTGGGTTAGAACCCGGAATCCATACGTTTTTATAACCATTCAAAGACGCTACCCCCTCTTTTTTTTTAATTTTAAACCTGTTTTAAGGTTTAGAAAATTACTGACATACAGAATCACCAGTTTTGTAAAATGTACAATTCACTTATCATAAAAATTATTTTTATGTTCTTTATGACTGCAACTATCCCCGCAACTTGATGTACATAAATAGTCCGCCCCCGGTAGCTGAGTGGTCAGCGCGGCAGAATGTCTATCCAAAGAGTCCAGGTTCGATTCCCGGCTGGGTCGGAGTTTTTCTCCTCTCAGGTACTGGGTTTTGTTTTTGTCCTAATCAGCATCGTTTCATCCCCACCGACGAAGTGGCGTCAAATCGAAAGACTTGCACCCGGGGAACGGTCTACCCGACGGGAGGCACTAGCCACACGACATCTACTTATACAAATATTCAACATGTGAAGGAGGACACTGATATTAGAGGCATCCGATTGAGCTTTGTCGTTGAAGAACTGTCCATACGGTCCAACACAAGTAGTCCACCCACTATAAAAAGCAAAGTGGATGTTAATCCTTCCACTATATGTACTGACCATTAACACGATACGTCATGAATGCAACCGGTCTCGAATGACCATATTCATCGCTTGCCGACCCAACACTAGGCGGTTTAACAGTTACATCGTAAATAATAGCTCCTTTTACCAGGAAATATGGGACCAGCGCAAGAGAAAATGTAACCGTTGCAGACGGTTGATGAAACTATGATGGTCAATTTATTTTTAAGTTAGGAGCTTCTAAGACATAAAAATGTATTCTATACATGAGTTCCATCGTTATTTTCGCAAAATTATTCCCTCTGTCACCATTTGTTTTTTTACAAAAGACAACTCAACCAGTAACTTTCATATCTTGCTACTTCACATCTTCACTCATACACACAAGGGACACGCGTATGTATCGGTGAAACACTAACGCTAGACCATGTGTTCAACCTCCGGCAATGCTACGAATAGGCGGCAATGCTACGACTAGTTGTACGTTAACAATTATTCAAAGCAGTAGGGACAGATTTAGTGATGAGTGATCGACCTAGTGTGTGGGTATACAGAATGCGATGGAGGAATAGCACAGCGACGATATGATGAGTTTTTCCTGCAGACGGCAATCTTATCTTTGTATTTTTGCATTTATTCATTGGCGGCTACGAGAAACCGAAAACTTCCGTGTTAGAATTATTGCGTATTGCAGTTATTTCCGTTGATAAGATGTCATTTTCACATAAACAAAGGTGACTGGGGTAACAAACCGAATGAATGATAATTGCATTATTATGATATTTAAATTATTATTAGTCGGTAACGAGCCGCCGGAGACCGTGGATCCATTGTACCATAATAATACTCAGAAGGTATCCTTGAACAACTTGTGAAAGTTTGTTGGTGGAGTTTTGTTTCAACCTTTGTAATTAGTCTAACGAGTTTATTATGATCTTATTTTAGTTTAAGGCAAACTACGAAGTGTTTTATTTCGTTTTACATGTTACGTGAACGTCATGGAAAGCTAGCGAGTGCTGAAGGCTATAGTTTCTGCAGCACAGGTTAACGAGTAGCTCTGCCGATCGCCGGTCGCCCATTCCGACGGGAAGCCTGAAGCTGTAGCACATCTCTTGCGGAAGTTATGATATGAGAATGAAAAAATAAGAATGAACTTTGTGGTAAGGTACATCTTTTAAAATGTATTCAGAGTCTTCTTGGACGCTATAGAATCAAGCCCATTTCTTTTTTTTAGAATCAGTCAAGACTTTTTATTACGTGGCCTACTGTTGCATATTGTTGTTGATAATATATATACTTAAAGCGTTCATGAAAAATAATTGAATGACGTGCCTCATATAACTCTCTCACCTCATATACTTCCGAGACGAGACACACAGGAAAAACGCAATTGGCCAGTGATGCACCTATATTAGGGACTCACATAATGGACAGGACAGCACAATCCATAAATGCAAACAAACATCACTTCAACATAAAGTTTTTTTTATTATTATTTTTTAGTGGCACATGTATGTTTTTTTCTACGTAAGTGAAAACTAGACGTGCAGTTAGTGATGGCAGACTTGGTTTCACTGCTCTATAACTTTCACCTTTCGGAATGCTTCGACTTAAAATAATGGAAACGGTGCCACAGTTTCTGCTGTAGTGCACAGAGCAGGCTTCAGGATATTGCAGGCAGCCCGCATTACGGCAAAGACTGTGGCACCGTTTCCATCATTTAAAGTCGAAATATTCCAGAAGGTGTAAGTTTTAGAACAGCGAAACCAAGTCTGCCATCACTAGCTGCACCTCTAGTTTTCATTTCCATAGAAAAGACGTACATGTGCCATTTAAAAAACAAAACAAAAAACATAACTTTTGGTTGGAAGTGAGGTTTGTTTACATTTATGGAGTTCATTCCCCCCCATTTTGTGAGCCCCTGACATAGTTGCATCCCTGGTCAACTGCGTTTTTCAAATTTTGTTTCTTTCCGGAAATAACATATGAGTTGGCAAAGTTAGATGGGATACACTGTATATGTAACAAGATGATTATTTCAATTGTGTCTAGTATGAAATTTGAAACAATTGCTTAGATTTATTAGAAAAAAGGTTTTTGATGTTGAGAAGTGCTATAAATCAGAAGCATATCTCTGGCATTATAATACTTTGACGACGAGTATTTACACAAGAATATTTTTGTGTTTCCCGTGTAGGGATGAGATACAAACCGTTTGTTGGTGAATAGTTTATGTTCAGATTATCTGTGAAATAATTCTAAGGTCTGTTAGTGTTGGAAAACATTAATTTCAAATTTAGCTGCTAGCGCAGAAGGCAAAGATTCGCCAATTTTGTTGATTGCTCGGAGGTTTAAAAAGGGGATATGGCTGTGCAGACTTACGGTGGTACATTGCCTTAAAGACGGAGCCGCCTTATTAGATGCCGCTAACCATTAACAGACTACTGTCTGCCATCGTATTTTGTTCTTAATTTCTGTTCTGTGCACGGGTTTTCTTTTTAAATAGAAGATGATAGAGTGCTTTCGTGAATAATATAGAGCCAAGAAAGCATTTTCAGATGTTTGTTCTAGTCTTATATGCATATTTGATCCAGTAATATGGCTCATTTTGCCTTATTTTTGTTATTCGTTTCGAATAACCAGGGAGCGAAATGTGTGATGTGAAAAGGCCGCGTTCATAATCCAGCATTTTCCGTAATAATGTTCGGCCTGTGTCCTCTTCTTGAAAATGATGAAGACGTATTTTGCTACATTTGGTCAGTTTCCCACATTTCTTCTCGCAGTGTACACGCAGGGAACTTTTCGAGTTGGACTGGTGCGAAATCTAAAGTCAAGTGACAGAAATGAAACCACTGCAGTAAAAGTAAACAGCGCCACCAAAATTCATGTACCGTATATAAAAGAAAATATCGCTTAAACGAGTGCGCTTATGAATGAAATGTCATTCCTTTACGCTTTAGACTGCAATGAGAATAAGTACACGCGTATATGACATAAGGTGGAATTTTTTATCTAAACGCTTCCACCAGAAGCTAATGTTTGGGGCAACGAACATGGCAGAGGTCGACTTCAAGTTTGTTACGTCATGACAACTCCCCTTATTATACGTCGATGGTTGAGTGCCTAAACAGCATCTCTAGTCATCTGGGAGACGTAGAAAATCAATAACTGGATTTAGATTTAGAGCTACTAAAATTAACTATAGAAAAGAATTGTCCTTTATATGCTATATTCCTCACCAAATGATGCGAGCCTGCAGATTTTCACAAATTTATTAAAATAGAGTCAAATTGTATCAAGCGTCAGACTAATTTGTGGCATCGACGGGACAGAACACGATCGTAGCATCATAAACTGTATGATGCACCGAGAACCATAGGGGGCTAAAGCACAGCATCGACGGTTTTGTGATTGTACCATTTATGTATGCTCCTAAGGTGTATTGACCTTATGATGACCCTGCCTTATCAGTGCTGTACCCCATATACCCGCTATATACATTTGCGAAAAGGTGTCTTGTCGATTTCTCTGATATTCACATGCGTAAAGGCCCAAAGCACAAATTTTCATTGCTGTAGCAATGCTCGCTCACTACGCTGGCGTCCATTTCTTCATAAAAATTGGAAGCTCTTGAAGGAATGCCCCACCATTCAGATCCATGTTTTCAGCGTTCCTGTCTGTAAAATCGATGCTGAGAACCCTTAAAGAGCGCTACGACGTCATCACCAAACCAAAATTTGATGTTCGCGTTAAAAATATACGTTTCAGAAATTGTGCAATGATGAAGTTTTCGACAGGTTGCCATGAACTGTTGTTTAAAGGAACTTATTTTTCACTGGATCCGCTGAAGGTCACCATTTTCTTTTAGTCACATCGAGGGATACCATAATTTGGTTTTTCTCCACAGTTTGAATATGCCTTGCAAAACCTAGAGCCCAAGTACGCAGGTGGAAGGAAAATATCAAACCTGACTTTTTAAGACCTAAAAGAATCCATTATATCAGACTTGAAACACATAGATTTAACAAAAGTAGAGATTTAATTCCCAAAGAGAACAGCAGTTTTACACGAAAACGAAAATTATGACAATGAGGAGAATGTAGTATTGGGACAGGTCATAATTGTGAGTGCGGTGCGTTCAGTTTCATTTCTGATTCTAGGTTCGCTCTAATAATTACAAATTACACAACGGTAAAACATACACTTTTGTCATTAGACTATAGGCTAAAATTTTGTGGATTAACGTTATTAATAATAATCCTAAATATTAATTAAAATTTCATAACATAAATTGGGTACATTATTTTTTTCTAGGAATTATAGGAAGTTGATTGAAAAACAAGTCAAACTTATCTCAATCATACCCTCCCACACATCACTATAAAAAGCTCTATCTATGCACAAATTTTGAAAGCTTCGAGAGGCGTAAGACTTACAAAAGAAAAACTTTTTACTTATCTCCGTTATCTCGTTGTTGTTGTTGGCTCCAAGTCTTATCTTGCAGTTGAAATTTTGATTGAATGTTCTGGGTTCCTGAAGCCGAAATACCAGATGAAGATTTGCCTATTGCTACGAATTTCTTTTTATTTTATCCCATTCTTCTAAATCACACCGATTTTACAATTTTCACTTCTATCACGCCACAAATTTCATTATTGGTGACACAATCAAAAACACGTATGATTACATCAGAGGCATGTCCACTACTGCTCCTAACTTGCTGCAGTAGTAACCATATTCGAAAGAGTTAACAAAGCAAAATAGTTTACAAACTTTCTTGACACAAAAAGAATCTTTACTAATTTAAATCATTATTTTATAAAGGAGCCCAGAATTAAATTTAATTGGAACGGAATGACTTAACGCCTGTCTTTTTAACCTTTAAATCTAAAGGGGGTGGAAGGGCTGACCCTATAAAGTGAACATTTCAATTCCAATGGGTTTATTAAGTAACCACAAGAATGTAGTTGAAAATTTGACAGATGCCACTCGGGCAAGATTATTTAAGAGACATTCATTACATAAATCATAACCAAGTTAATAAATAACGTTAACAACAACAGTAGTTAAGACATTATTTAAGACCCTTTCGGTTGGCCGCATTGACCGAGCGGTTCTAGGCGCTTCAGTCCGGAACCTCGCGACAGCTACTGTCGCAGGTTCGAATCCTGCCTCGGGCATGGATGTGTGTAATGCTCTTAGGTTACTTAGTTTTAAGTAGTTCTAAGTTCTAGGGGATTGATGACCTCAGATGGTAAGTCCCATAGCACTCAGAGCCATTTGAACCATTTTGTAAGACCCTTTCAATTAACATTACATGCAGCCCACGATTTCCCACCAAATTTGACAGAAGCCGCTGAGGCTGACTTTAACAAACAACTCTGAACAATGATAAATGTGTAACAACAGCGAAAAGGTCGAAGCTTGTAAGTCCGAACTGAGAGACGCAATACTTAACTTCGAACCAGGACGTGGCTCCATCTGCAATCCACGTCGAGTAGGCCACCAAAATGTGAACCAAGCAAACGCTACCAAAGAGGAACACACGGGCTCAAGCGAAGTCCACAGCCCGTAAGCCACACTTGCAATATAAAGGGAAGCCCTGTGCTTCGGTTGTTCACTGCTTCAGCTCACTGAAACACAGACCACACCCGACAACAGGAGGCAGAAAACTTTTCTTAACTTTAACATTTAAGAGTGACCAGTAAATTAACTCTATAAAATCAAGGCTAAATAACAACTAATTTCACCCGCGAGTGCTACCTTTAAATAAAACAGTACTTGATTTTTTAAAAAAAACACTAAGAGTGGGAAATGAACTGTCTCACGAGAACCGACACTCACTAAAACTTAATGACGCATATACACCTATATTATTCGGAAGCAGAGCACACGCTTAGTAGGAAGCCTCAAATGAAATAGAACAAGCGTCACATCACACGTCGTGGAAGTCCTACTGAACCAAGAGCGAACACAATCACAGTTAACGAAGCGCTCCTAGTAATTAGCGTACTTAATTGGGTGTCTTGATACTGGGACGATTTTGCGAAGATACCAGACCATCACTTAGCAAGACCATAACAGCGTGCCCCTCCAAGGAAGCAGGCACATCCACAGTTCACGAGGTTGCCGGAGAATGCATAGCGCCGGCCAACTCCAGCCGTCTCCAGTATAACCACGTGACAACCGCCGCCCGGCCTCAGGCACGATGTCTTCGCTTCTGTCCGCCAGCCAATCGCCGACTCGCGCAACGCCGCGTTCCGTTCTCAAGCGTTGTGTCCTCTCTTTACTCGCGGTCGGCACTTCCTTATATCTCGAGCCGGCCCAAGCCCAAAGACAAACCTCTGCACTAGGAAATCGAACTCATTTCAGAGATACTACTGGCGCCAGTCCCGCCACGGCTCATTAATACACTACTGGCCATTACAATCGCCACCACGAAGATGACGTGCTACAGACGCGAAATTTACCCAGCAGGAAGAAGATGGTGTGATATGCAAGTGATTAGCTTTTCAGAGCATTCACACAAGTTTGGCGCCGGTGGCGACACCTACAACGTGCTGACATGAGGAAAGTTTCCAACCGATTTCTCATACACAAAAAGCAATTGACCGGCGTTGCCTGGTGAAAGGTTGTTGTGATGCCTCGTGTAAGGAGGAGGTATACGTATCATCACGTTTACGACTTTGATAAAGGTCGGATTGTAGCCTATCGCAATTGCGGTTTATCGTATCGCGACATTGCTGCTCGCGTTGGTCGAGATCCAATGACTGTTAGCAGAATATGAAATCGGTAGGTGCTGGATCCAAACGGCCTCATATCACTAGCAGTCGAGATGACACGCATCTTCTGCGCATGGCTGTAACGGATCGTGCAGCCACGTCTCGATCCCTGAGTCAACAGATGGGGACGTTTGCAAGACAACAACCATCTGCACGAACAGTTCGACTACGTTTGCAGCAGCATGGACTATCAGCTCACAGACCATGGCTGCGGTTACCCTTGAAGATGCATCACAGACAGGAGCGCCTGCGATGGTGTACTCAACAACGAACCTTGGTGAACGAATGGAAAAACGTCATTTTTTCGGATGAATCCAGGTTCTGTTTACGGCATCATGATGGTCGCATCCGTGTTTTGCGACATCGCGGTAAACGATCATTGGAAGCGCGTATTCGTCGTCGCCATACTGGCGTCACTCGGCGTGATGGTATGGAGTGCAATTGGTTACACGTCTCGGTCACCTCTTGTTCGCATTGACGGCACTTTGAACAGTGGACGTTAAATTTCAGATGTGTTACGACCCGTGGCTCTACCCTTCATTCGATCTATGCGAAACCCTACATTTCAGCAGGATAATGCACGACCGCATGTTGCAGGTCCTGTGTGGGCCTTTCTGGATACAGAAAATGTTCGACTGCTGCCCTGGCCAGCACATTCTCCAGATCTCTCACCAACTGAAAACGTCTGGTCAATGGTGGCCGAGCGACTGGCTCGTCACAATACGCCAGTCACTACTCTCGATGAACTGTGGTACCGTGTTGAAACTGCATGGGCAGCTGTACCTGTACACGCCATCCTAGTTCTATTTGACTCAATGCCCAGGGGTATGAAGGCCATTATTACGGCCAGAGGTGGTTGTTCTGGGTACTGATTTCTCAGGATCTATGCACCCAAACCGCGTGAAAATGTAATCACATGTCAGTTCTCGAATAATATATTTGTCCAATTAATACCTGTTTATCATCTGCATTTCTTCTTGCTGTAGCAATTTTAAAGGCCAGTAGTGTAATTAGCGTTAGATTACACAATTAATAATATGAATTTTAAGTATAGGCTCCCAGAAATTTTGTAATTTCAAATATTTTTAAAAGAAGAGTTGTTTTAACTGCACGTACAAGGAACTAACAAATTAATTTCTTTTTAAATATGTGAGCAAGAGACATAACACATCGTAAACAAAATCATATGAAGTTCATTCAGTTCATACACAAAAATCGATAGTATACATGGTATCGGTTATCTCTGTTAAAAAAAAAGGCGTTGTTAGAGAAAGGTGACTCATTATACTATGGGTAAATGCGGTTTTCACAAATAACCATAGTTCTCAAAACTTTGTAATTATGCTTTGGCCAGTCATTGTTCTCGGTACCTCACGTTCCTCATCATCATTTCATAAGCAGAACTGAGCCTTTTCACACCAGAATGCGCTCAAGCACCCTGATAAACGTCTCCAGCGCAGAAAAAATGTATCTTCCTCAGCGCGGGAAATGAAGCGAGGGCCTTTCTATTGGCAGAGAGCTGAGCTGCAGCACCTGTCCCGAGGCGGGGTGAGAGACATCTTCTTCGGGTCGGCGTTTTGTCGTCGACGACGTTCCTACCGCGCCTTCCGGCGGACCGCGCCGCGTGACAAAGGAGGAATTTAAGGCGCCGGAAACGGGGGGCAATTTACTGGCCGCCACCGCTGCACTGTCACTACTGCCCCCACCCCCACCTCCCACCCCCTTCCTAAAACCTCTCCTAACTCCTCGTCCAACTTTTTTTTTTCTCCCCTTTCTGTTGCTTTCTCTTACCTCGGCGCAAGTCCCGTTTCATATCTGTGGATTTATAATCACAATTTCGAGTCCTCTTAAGTTATGCAAAGTGAATGTTCTTTCTGCATTTCAAAGCGTGTAAATCTTGGTCCCCCCCCCCCCCCCCCGGCCCCCCTGTGTGCAGTGCCGCACTGCCGCCTTCGCAACCCTCTTGTTTTTGTTCGGGCCGCGCGGCACGGGGAGGCTCGGGTGTTGTGTTACACAAGTTGCGCGCTTCCAGGCCGCAACCTCACTGCGCGCGCGGCGGCTGAATATAAAACGGGCCGCGGACATGATAAACATGACCCACTCTAATTGAAAGGCCGCTGATGAAAGCGAGGAAAGCAGGCCCGGGCGGTAAGGAGAGAGAGCGAGAGAGCGAGAGAGGGGGGGCCGGAGAGAAAAACAAACCCTGCACAGAGTTCGCAGCCGCGCTGCTCCTGAGCTGAAGGAAAAGTCTCGCTGCACGCGCCGACGCTCCGTTATAAACTACAGGGGCGACTTTGGACCGCACAACGCAGGCAATTACATACCAACGAAATGTACCAGCTGAGTGAGACTGTTTTACCGTACACTGTAGAGTCACGACAATATTATGATCGCTCACTGGACATGACATAGGAAGACTCCCCCACTTACGTGATCACCTAGTTATCAGCAATACACTCGAGCTTTGAACGTCTTGTTGACAAAAAGTAATGGAAGACCAGCAGATTCGAGTAGGAAACAGAAGCATACGCGCTTCAGTTTTGCATTCATGCTGTAACCAGGCACATATCAAACACAGTGGTTTAAAGAAGTGTTGCATACGGGTTGTCCAGAAAGCAAATTCCGATCAGTCGCGAAATGCAAACCACAGTAAAGACCAGAAACGTTTGATTTGACTTCCACCTATTCCTCTACATAGTCGCCGCTCCAACTTCGAGTTTTGTCGTAGTGTTGTATCAACTTTGCAATGTCCTCGTCATAGAAAGCAGCCGCCTGTGCTATCGGCCAGTTATCTGCACTGGTCTGCAGCTCGTTGTGTATGGAAAAAATTTTGCCTTCATAGCCAGCGTTTCTTTTGAGCAGAGATGAGACTCAGGGGGAGCCAATTACGGACTGTATTGTGGGTGATCAAACACGCTGCAGGAGCGTCTTCATTGCCCCTGCAGTGTGCGGCCGAGAATTGGCATGAAGAGGGAACTGCTCGACAGTTGTATTATGTGGGCTGCGTGACACAGGCGAAATCTCTAACCAGGCCCTCATACTTGGCGGGAGACGCTATCCCCTGCGTATCTTTACGTAATCACTGTTCACTCAAAATTGAAAAGCGCTATGCGACACGATCGATGGTCACACTACAGACACTGCCCAACACATCTTTGCAAAGCTTTACCGGATTTTCCCAGTGGTTTCCATTTCGCGACCGATCGGGACTTACTTTGTGGACAACCCACGTATTTCTTTACTGTCAATACTTGACAAGACAGAACAACACTGGTTATTTTCTTGTATAATTATAAATTGTCCTTGAGATATATGAGTCCTAATTTTATCTATGATAAGGAATGAAATAAAATTTGTCTGTACATCTTATACAGGTCTCAAGGAAAATTTATAAGTGAGCCGTGCTTGCCTCGTGTTCCCACCATCACGTATTTTACACCCTGTTTTTAACGTACTTCCACCTCAATACGTTAATTTAAATTAATCCCTGTTACTGAGTTGCTGCTTTGCCTGAAAGTGCGCGGCGTTAGCAGCGCGAATCGATATATCCCCTCTCGTAGCATCTTTGTTTGAGTGCTATTACTTCCCAATTGTCGTGTGTCGTAAACCAGTTCTGGTCGCAAGTTCGGGCTGGCAGTCAGTTGGAACGTGTCTGGAGTGCAGTTCGGACCTGCCAGTCGGGGAGTTGCAGTGCGGCACTAGTGCAGTCGGGTTGGAGCAGCAGTGAGGTCTGCGTCGACATGGCTCGCCCGACCATTGCCGCCACGCATCACTTGAGCCGGAACACGGTCTTGGTGGATCGTAGGTAGCTAGTGAAAGGTGGCTACACTGAGCCACTGCGCCAGAGATTGCACCAAAGAGTATTATTCAGCCGCCTCCACAGTGCTTGGGGAGAGCTCGTAGTAGTCAGTGCCTATCGAGGACTCGTAGTAGTCAGTGCTTGTTAAGAACTCGTAGCAGAGAGTGTTTGTTGAGATGTGCTAGTAGGCAGTGCTTGCTGAGATGTGGTATTGGAGAGCTCCGGTTGAGATGTAGTAGTAGCGAGTCGGTGTGGAGAGATTGTAATGTCTAGAGTGCTTTTCATCAATATAAATTAAGGTAACAAACTACTTCTCTTTTTTTTCTCATTATTTCAATGTCCTGAATAATGCGTCATTACAGGTTAAATCAACAAACCATCTGGCTTGTGTTCTTGTATTAGAGTGTAATTCTGGTTTTCTTGCGCAATTATATGATTTCTATTCTTCTTAATTACTTCAGTATAAATGATATTTAAAATTTCTTGTCTTATTGAAGGAGAACCGTGCCAGATGTGTACGTTGAGTTATACTTCCACACACAGAACAGTTATACTTGTGCTTTGGCTTCGTAGGTTTTATAGTTGCTGGGGACTTAATTAATTAATTGTGTTAACGAAAATTTCCATTTTGTTCTTGTTGTTGCTCTACGCAGTCAGATTGCGTAATAATACTAGTCAGGGCCAACCGTTTACGAGACTTGCGTAATCGGACAGACAGCTACTAATAATTTAAAAAGTATTTTCATTAATAATAATTAAGCCCCCATGCACGTGGCGACCGCTGCTTCAGATCGTCCCTTGGAATCTTCTGATTGTAAAAATAGTAGACCGTAGTATTGTTGTAGAAATTTGTAGTTTAGTAATTGTAGTCTATTTTGCATGTGTAGATTTGGTAATTGTCATTCTTTTAATGGTATTTTTTTTTCAGAATTTGATTTGTTGTCTTGTATACGCGTTTGACAATTTAGTGCAATTATTTCAATTGTTCGTTAATCGTGTTTGAAGGAAACATTTCGTGTGAATGGTATTGTTGGAGATAAAGTGTCATTGTGTGCAATTTTCATATAGTGACGAGTTTTGTATATTTTGTAAATGATTACGCGATCAATGAAAAAGGCGAAAATGATGAATAGTGAGAATGACGAAATTGTTGACATGGCGAACTCGCCAACACAGGACAACAGTATGATGTATAATGAAGTGGAAAACAATTTAATATGTCGGGAAAATAGTCCGGAACCATTTCAAAATATTTCTCAATCAGAACATTCACAGAATACGAGATTAGCGACAGAAGATTCTGAAATAGTATCGAACACAGATAGCCTTACAGCTATGACGAAGGAAGTTAGTTTTGCGGGAAATGTTAGGGGCGAAAAGAATTCTGAACCATTTAATATGGAGCAGTTGATGGGTGCAATATTAAATTTGGGATCTCGGTTAGACTCACAAATGGGAACAATGAAATCACAGATGGGAACTTTGCGATCTGAATTTAAAACAGAGATAGGAACAATTAAAACAGAGATAGGAACAATTAAAACCGAGATGGGAACTTTGGGATCTGAATTAAAAACTGATACGGGAACTTTGGAAACACGGTTAGATTCACGAATAGGGACATGTTTCAAAAATATGAAAGATGAATTAAAGAAAGAAATCAGAGAAGAAGTACAACCGATTTTGAATTCTCACAATAACAGATAAATTGCAGTAGAGATTAGACAAAGGGAACAGGATAGAGAACAGGAAGAAAGAGATCGCGTGATAGTACAGAAATTTTCAGAGTTTAATTTACAACGTGCAAGAGATAAGGAAGAAATATTTGAGAGAATCGAGGAATCCGTACCAAATGACAGATTAAATAACCTAACACAACAATATGAACAGTTAACTACTGAATGTGTTAATACTGAAACCCGAGTCGCGACACTTACGGAAGACGTAAATAAACAGAAAGAAAAAATAGGTGACTCATCGGAAAGAGTTGAGGAGATTTCAGATAAATTGACAAATCTTAGTTTACATGGGGACAGAGATTCGGATGATACAGCTCCATTACCATTTGCAGAAACCGAAGAGTACCAGAACATAAATAAGCATGTTGAAAATCAGGGAAAATTTAATGAACGCATTGAAAGGGAGGTTGAGGCATTACGAAAGCAAGTCAAACAAATTGAAGGCGAAATCGTAGGAAAAGACGGCAAAGGAAATTTAGAATCACAGATACCAGAAGGGTTTGAAGAAAATAATTTGTTTCATTTACGGGATGCAACAAGAGAGCGCCAGGCGCGCGAACTTTACAATAGTCGACATTCGAACTGGGACAGACGCGGTAGGTCTTTGTCGCCACGAGGCGAAAACTTTGACTATAAACACTTTTTGACTGTCCGGAAATTTAAGATCTTCCGCAATTATAAGAATGACATACATCCATGTGCATGGTTAGATCAATTTATGTACGCACTTCCACCAAATTGGCCACTAAGTCACAAACTGGAATTTATGTGTGGATATTTAGAAAACGAACCGGCGACGCGGATGCGCGCACTCATTAGAGATTGTAATAATCTAAATGATTTTTATCATGCATTTCTATCGGCATATTGGTCCGAAAACACTCAAGACAGAGTCAAACACAGTCTTATTATGCAGCGTAATTTCAAACAGTCTGAGTTCCGCACGCCGGCAGAATATTTTGAAGACATGATTCGAAAGAATCAGTTCCTTTCCAACCCTTACAGCCCGACTGAATTAATTCGCATTTGTTTAACTAAGCTGCCACAATCCATAAGACAAATTGCTTTAGCCGGAAGATGTAAAGACGACATTGAGACTTTTAAGACTTTGCTACAAGAACTCGAGTATGACAATGACGACGGGACTTCTTGTAATTTTTTCAGCAACAGTAATTACAATAGATTTTCAGAGAAAAGGGGTCGTGATCGGAACGGGCGTTATATGAGTAATATTGAGAATGACAGACGTAACAGACAGGACAATAGATACCAGCCCTATGACAATAACAGACGTTCTAACAGAAATTACACAGACAATTATAATAGCGGTAATTCGTACCGGAATGATCATGCATACGGAAACAGTAATCGGTATCATCAAGACAGAAATTATTCATACAGTAATAGAAATTCTTACTACAGAAATAACCAGGGTAGTAGATACAACAATAATTTCAGAAATGACAGTCGAAATTACACAAGAAGTAGTCATGCAGACAGACAGGAAAATAGAAATTTTAATAACAGACACAAACAAGAATTTGCATCTAACAGACAGGAAGGACCTAATTGGCATCCTCCACGTGACAGAACTTCAGAGAGACAAGTGCAAATCGTAGAAATTGATCCGCGAAATGACGCGAATACTCAAAGACGTGACGCAAACAGTCGACAATGACTTGTAGCTTCGGCTTCTGGCAGCAATATAGACGGTTCAGAAAGTAATGACACTAAGACTTTACACTACGTACGCCTGGAAGACATGAGAGACATTTTGTTAGACGAAAAGGAAAATAATGTAGACGCATTTTTACATCCTGTTATTGAAGTATGTGTGGGTAAGAATAAGTTCACTGCAGTTTTAGATTCTGGGAGCCCATTGAACGTCATTAGTGAATCAGTTTTTCGTATATGTGAAAGAACTATTGCCTGTCCTGTGTTACCTGTTTCTAAAACTACAATTCGAGGCGCTATTTCTGGAAAAAGTGTGGAAGTTAAACAACAGACCAACTTAAATTTCATTTGTCAAGGATAGGAATTTTCTGCTAATTTTATTATTGTTCCATTACTCAGTACACAAATTATATTAGGTATGGAGTTTCTTAACGCACATAAGGCAATTTTGAACTTTAAAGAAGGAGGTGTGAATTTGACTGTTGCCGGAATGCCGATATGTTTGAAATTTTTCGAGTGTTTAGCAAGATCTGAATCAGATACAAAATGTTTAAGGTTTCTTACTTCTGATGTTTTCGTTGAGCATTATGACGACAGTGTGTTTATTCATGACAATGACAATAGATACAGAGACGCGATGGATGATATAATTAATAGCGAAGAATTAATTAATGAAAAGGTTAAGAAAGCTGAAGTGCCAGATGACGTTGCAAGAGAAGAGCTGCACCACATTTTGACTTCACATGCTACAGTATTTAGTCATCACACAGGAACTATACAAGGCCTACAATATTTATTTAAAGTTAAAGAACACACACCATTTCGCGGGAAAACGTACGCTATTCCTTTGGCTTACAGAGACAAGGTTAAGAATGAACTTCAATACATGTTAGATCAGGGCATTATTGAGCCAGCAGTCAGTCCTTATACCAGCCCATTACACGTTGTTCTTAAAAAGGATGGGTCAATTCGTTTGGTTCTGGACTCCAGACAGATAAATAATATCATCATTCCTGAAACTGACCGCCCACAAAATTTAGATGAACTTCTTCAACATTTCCATGGAATTAAAGTTTTATCCACTATTGATATGCGCGCAAGTTTTTGGCAAATAGAACTCCACCCTGATTGTAGAAAATATACTGCCTTTTTAGCCTTTGGTAACTGTTACCAGTTTCAGAAATTACCGTTTGGACTTACTGTATCTTCGGCAGCATTCATTCGCAGCTTAAATGAAATTTTACCTGTTTATCTTCGTGACAATATTACTTCATATGTTGACGACATTCTTATTGCTAAACATTCTTGGAGTGAGCACAACAAAATTTTGGATTCATTATTAAGTATTTTTGCAAGAGTTGGCATTACAGTGAACTTGGAAAAATCTGAATTTGGTCGCTCTCAGGTGAAATTTCTCGGTCACATTATTTCTACAGAAGGTATTCTTCCTGATCCAGAAAAACTTGACGCTATTCGTAATTATGCTGTTCCTACCACAAAACGTGATGTTCGTAGTTTCCTTGGTGTCTGTAATTTTCTTAGACGCTTTGTTAGATTGGACAATTTGGCCACACCTCGTTTATGTGAACTATCCGGAAAGAATTCTAATTGGTGTTGGGATGAGGAAGCTCAGTCAGAATTTGAACAGCTTCGTGATGCTTTAGTTGCTGCTCCACTTCTTTCACATCCGGATTTATCTAAAGATTTTTGTTTGGCGACGGACTCATCATACAAAGGTCTAGGTGCACATTTATTTCAAGAGATAGAAGAAGACGGCGTTGTAGTACAGAAAACTATTGCATTTGGAAGCCGTGTTCTCTCTAAATCAGAAAAGAATTATTCGATAACGGAACTTGAAGCTTTAGCTGTTGTTTGGGCTTTCACAAAATTTCGGACATTTTTGTTTGGCAGACATACTAAGGTTTACACCGATCATCGAGCTCTGGAATTTCTTATGTCAACAAAACTAACGCATGGCAGGTTGTCACGATGGGCGTTGTACCTACAGGAATTTGATTTTAGTATTGTTTACATACAGGGTTCTTCAAATATTGTTGCTGATGCTTTATCACGTGCACCTATGGGTTTGAAACAAAGTGCTGAAGAGGACTGCAAGGAAAACAATTATTGTTTGATGTATATTCAAGGTGTTGCGTTTGAGAACTTTATTTCGTCTTCGCTCCAGGACATCGCTAAGGAGCAAAATAAGGATCCAATCTGGAAGGACATTAAGGAGAAGTGGAGGAGAAAGGAAAGCGTAGCGATTAGACAGCATTATTTAGTTCGCAATGACATTCTTTTTAAACGAAAATCGGTCGACAACTCTGTTTGGTTAGTTTGTATTCCTCATGAGTGGGTTAATAAGCTGATTTGGTATACGCATTTCAGTTATGCACACTTTGGTCCCAGAAAATGCTTTCATAAATTACGGGAAAATTGCTACTTCAGTAATATGGAAAAACGTATTCGATCTGTTCTGGCCAAATGCAAATTATGTCAAAAGGCTAAGCCGCCAACAATTTCTCACAGAGCACCGTTGTTTCCTATCATTCCAGCGAAATTAAAGGACATGGCTGTAGTTGATTTGTTCGGTCCAGTGGTTCGTTCTACTAATGGTTTTGCGTACATTTTCGTAGCAATGGAGTTGACATCAAAATATGTGTGTTTTACACCGTTACGCAAAGCAACAGCTCGTTCAGTATCTAATGCTTTCATTAACCATTTTCTTAAAGAAGTTGGTCATGTTGATAAGGTTATATCAGATAATGGATCACAGTTTCGTTCTAAAATTTGGCTTCGTACTCTACGGCGTCGTAAAATTAAACCAAATTTCATTTCACTTTTTCACCCTCAATCTAACGCTTCAGAGAGATGGATGAAGGAAATCAATAAATTGTGTCGTCTTTATTGTCATCAGAATCACAGAACGTGGGATCAGTATCTTCATATTTTTCAAAATATTCTGAATGAACTTCCTAATGAGTCAACTTCTTTACTGCAAATACTGATATTTAAAAACAAAGCACCGACAAAAGGCATATTTGAAATCGTTCCTTTTCCGCCTACACGGAAACTGCGGCATTCTGAAGTTGTCAACCTGGCTCTACAAAATATTGCCTTTGCGGCTGCTAGAAGAGAGAAATCAGCTAAGCGTCCTGGTCGTTTAAAAATCTTATCAGTTGGTCAAAAGGTGTTAATTAAGTCTCATCGTTTGTCTCACAAAGGAAAAGGCTTGTGTCGCAAATTTTTTCTGCTTTATAACGGTCCATATAGAATTCGCAAAATTATACATGACAACACTGTTGAAGTAGAAACTCTTAAATCTCGACGCTCTAAAGGAATACATCATATATCTAACGTTAAAAATTTTTGTGGAATGACATACTTCAGAGAAACTAACAGCTACATGTAAAGGTGCGGAGAGTACAAGGGTACCGCGCTGTGTTTTGGCGGCGGCATATACTCAATGCAACAGTCAAGTCTGCGCGCCGCACAAGGCAGTCGTTGACCGCAAACCATTGCTTCCTACGTCATGCGCCTACAGCTGATCGAGCGGTCAGTGCGAATGCACTGACAGCCGTAAACAAATACACAGTTTAATTTCTCCGATTAAATTCAGTATAAAGTGAAACGTCCCCTTTGAACAATTTATACAGGACTGTGCTTAATCTGACACACAATATTTTGTTAGCGCAACGCAATCTGACTTTCAAAATTCCCTACAAAAGAATGGCCCTGACTAACATTAAACTATACCTTTCACAAATCACTTACCTCACAAAAATCTTCGCTGCTCAAGCTACTGCAATACAGCGAGCGCCACTACTGCCAGCTAAATAAAAGATTCAAACTAAGGAAGGCACTAACTACTGATAGGGATAGTTAGCAAATGAAAGATATTAATAGAGAACAAACAATGTATTTACCTTGATATCATCATATATAAATATAGCAGTTCATGACAAATTTCAAAACTCCGCCATCTCTCTCCCCACATCCACCACTGCTGGCGGCTCACCTCCAACTGCGCAACGCTACGCGCTGTTCACATCCAGCTGCCGCTGCCCAACACTACAATGGCAGACAACAATGCAAACTAGCCACAGACTGCACACAGCACAGCCAGTGATTTTCATATTGAGCGCTACGTAACGTTGCCAATAAGAAAACATAAACAGCCTACTTACATAGAGAAAACATAAACAGCCTACTTACATAGCCCCCATGCTTCCCACAAAAAATTTTACAAATTTTTTTTGGGCAGTGGCCAATAATGATTTGATAAAATTTTTCATAATTACAGTAACAAAGAAATCAAATGCACACACTTATTGATACAATGTTGGTCAAAAGCTAAAATTTTCTCACAGTCCATAAAGATAGTCCTGATCATTCATCATAATAGTAATTACAGGTTTTTTTTTCACAAAGTCTCATTAGTAAAAGAAATTGCACACAGAAGTAGTGGATTTCCATGCAGTCTTGAAGAAGTAGTGTTGTCCTTCCAACGGAAAGACAGTGCTGACTCTTGACATGCAGACAGGTATTGGTCCACAACAGAGCAAACCCACAGCAGAGTCAGTCGACGTTTTGAAGAATATTGGTAGTTAGGTCATCACAGAGCAGACCCACTGTAGTCCTGGTAGAGATTACGGTACTGGTGGGCCACCAGAGGCGCAGACCCACTGCAGTCCTTGTAGAAATAATGAGTCAGCAAAGGTGTAGACCTACTGTAGTCCTTGTAGAAATGGCCAGCAGCCATCTGTTGCGACTGTGCAGCTGCACAATCACCATTGAAGAGTCTTGCGGAGAATAGAGCAAGTCCATAAACCACCACTTGTGCACACACAAAGTTTCTGGAATTGTCCTTAGAACCAGCAATGCTGTTATCCAGTCCCTTGCTGAATCATTAACACACGTGCAAACACTGTCAGTCCCTACTTCTCACATATTGTCCATATACTATGACCAACAGAAACGTGTGCAGTGAAATGAATGCTTACAAGTTACTTAGTTTGATAAACTGGTGTCAATTACAATTTTATAACATGAGAATACAATAACAAAGGTACAGAATACATCATTAAAAACATAACAATACAGATAACATTTGTAGTACAGGCTTTACAAAAGAATCGAACTAACATATACATCAGTGGAATTATGACATGAGTACATACATAAAAGATCACAATAACTTTTGAAACATCAACTTCACACATGAGCATTAAACAGAACAGAATTAATAATGTCTAACATCTTTACAAAGTAAATAACATATTATTAATGCCAATTATATTCGAGGATAACAGTATTCCTCATCATAGTGAATGTAGCTTAATATTAAAAGAAGAAAAAATTCAATGAAACTACACAGAGACAGGAAGAAAACAAATACACAAGGGTACACAAACACATAGTGGGATAACACCAATAGGAAAGGACAGGGTTCGTTTTCAGTGTAACATGTGGTACTGCAGTCCAACCCAAAACTTCATATACCTTTCCTCTTATTTCATCCTTTGTTTCCACCAAAAAAAAATTTTATCTAAGCATGCTTTCTGTATTTATATGTTCACACATTTCTTACCTCAACATTTATTCCAAGAAAATCCTACCTAAACCTGTTTTCTGTACTTTTTTTCGTATAACTTCTCAATGCATTTCTTCCAATTCATCGCAACTCATTCTCTTAGAGGCTACCCCCTCTTAAGCTAACTTAAATCTACTGAGCTCAGATGCTAAACTAAGGGACGAGGCAATGCAGCAGCACAAAATAAGTAACACAAACAGCAATGACGAAAAAAAATGGAAAATTGCAAAGCAAGCTACAGTAAATCTAAATTACCAAGCAATGCAGCATTACAACTAATATGAGCCAATGTGCAGCAACAAGAAAAATAAATCAGTAGTAAACTGGCTTAGCAGAGTAACACAAAGTCAAATTCAGTAACACTATGCCTGGCAAACAGCAGTAACTTACCCGTATACCTAAACATGACATAGCCCAAGCAGAAAAAATATTACAGTAAAAACAACAATGCAGATAAGGGAAATGTATAATCACATCTTAATGTCTATGTAATTAAAGTGGTGCACCACAAATTTTTCTACAAAAGAAATTACCAAGTACTTGAAAAGAAAATTATAGATGCAGTTACTGTTATTAGTCCCGTCTTATTGTTCTCTCCATTCCAAGAGCTCCTTTTTCGAAGAATAAGGATCAGAAAATACTTATTTAATAAATCTGTCGACAGAAAGTGTTCACATTAGCAGATGCATTTAAGTTTATTTTATAAAACCAATACTGCAACACAGCTGGAAACCAGATATTAAACAAAATGAGCAATCTCTTAACTACAAAGACAATAGATGTAAAATGTTTCTAATCATTTCATTAGGCATTTTAGTAAATATCATAAATTACGAGCTCCACAGTATGCTTTCAACAAGGAAATGTCAATAGCGAGGACAATGGCCTCCCCTTTCTTTTATTCTACCTGTGCTTCTGATGAGGCACTCACTAATGACTTGTTCTCCCGGCGTCTGACACAGCTGCGTGCCCACAACGCATTACGTGCAGGCGGTCACTTAACCTTCTTACAGAAATATTTACGACAGCAGTTTCCGCTACTGTGACAGTCTCATATACAAAATTTCACGGGTCGAGAATTTGCGTTGCAAATGTGTAGAAACAAAACCCTATAAATATAAGTGTCCAAATAAAATATTCGTCAGCACTGTGATACAGTCACGCATTTACGCACATTTCATAACTCTTAAAGTACGCTTCTTGGTTTCCAACATACTTCTTATTCCTCATATACGGTAGCATCATCTTATTGATCATAAACATATCTCAACAGCATAGTACACATCGTCGTCGTAATAATATCATAACATCTCAGTCAATTCTGAAAATCGTCGTAGCTTCCTCCAATAGTTTCAAAACCTAAAAAAAATTCTCTGCTCATTTCAATAGTGTCATCTACCTCAAACGTACTTTAAAATCATGCTCCCTTACCAAATATATCATTCAAAGCTCTCATAGTATCACAATGGTTCCGAAAAAATATGAACAGTTTACAAAGTACAGACAAAATACAATTTCGTAAGTGTGAAGTTATCCAATGGTGTAATTACGTAAACATCTGTCACTGATGTAGTAAAATAAATATTTGTCTCTCTCAGTTAAATGATCAGATAGCTATGTAATTTATGTGTTAGAGGAATATGGTACCGATGTGTAAAGTTGTATAAGCAAATACCATATTAGCTAGGGCTCCTTGTGCTTGCCAAACACATGGTACACAAAGTAGGCGTGTACCCCCCTGAGGATTAATGTAATTATACCCTCAGGTGTTACAGATTACAGCAATGGAATGAAATGTATCACGGAAAACTTTCTTTGTAATTCAAAAATCTTTAAAAATAAATGTTTTAAGTACAAAATTAATCACTCAAATACGTGTACTGTAGCGCTAAATGTGCGTCTTGTTGCAACATAATCTGTGTGGAAGTGTCATAGTTATCGTCCTCCGAAAGCTAAGTTCTGCAGAAGTCAATGTACTTACCCCATCATAAACGAAAGTGAAATTCTTTGTGTATAGATATCGTAGTTATTACGTACATTACTGTGATCAAGAAAGTACAATACTGTAAAGTATTGTTGTGCTACGAAAAAGGCTCTCACATTGTAGCTTACTACTAAAACATGTTTTGCTTTCCAGAAGAATTCAGAAAAACTGTGCGGATATAAAACAGATACACCGCAAAAACAACATTGTAAATTGTCACTCATTAGTAGCGTCGTGATATAACCGTGTAGCTGTCAAAGAAACCAAATGCTAAGTCATCATTAATTCCACAGAAAGTACTTTAAATCCAGAATGTATTTTCAAGTAAACCAAAATGTTGCATTAAAATCTCATTAGCAGTACTGGTAAATGTTCTAAGTATGTGAGCCTTATAGTCGTTATGTAATCGTGCAACTAACAAGCAAGAATGTACACACACAATAACACTGTGTCGTCTGTTCACAATAACAATGCATTCGTAATTTCTGTTTCAATAAGTTCTCTTGGTTCTTGACTGGATATTTAACTTCAAACATTGTTGCATGTTAACAGATTCTAAGTGTGACAAGCATACTAGTAATGTAAAGTGAAAAGTTATATGGCAAAGACAAAGTTAAAAAGCAGATTATCTTTCAATAAACGGTTTTACATGTGAAATGTGGTGTAAACCTTTACTCTTCCTAGTACGCAGAGTTTCAA
Source organism: Schistocerca serialis cubense (assembly GCF_023864345.2). Lineage (NCBI taxonomy): Eukaryota > Metazoa > Arthropoda > Insecta > Orthoptera > Acrididae > Schistocerca > Schistocerca serialis. The sequence goes on along the minus strand of NC_064639.1, from coordinate 148,657,329 downwards.
CTTCAACGCAATTATCATGTTGTATGCATCGGTAAAGAATGCTAAAATTTTTCTCAAGGCTAGCGTCTTATGTTATTTTTCTCGGAGCCAGTGGGCGCACGCGGCTGCCTGCTGTGCGAGTCATTGTCTGTCTCTTTGTTGGCGCGCGTTGTTATTGGGATTAGGAGACCTAACTTCTACAAATTCGCCTTGCCGAGAGGGCCCAGCTCTGTTAGAATCCCGCCAGTTCTGATGAAATTCACGTCTGCCGTTTTGTCGGTAGTTTACATAGTTTCTTGTTTGTCGGTCATGAGGTGGAGAATTTCTCCCTGAATCGTAACTGCGCGCTGGACCATTGCATCTAAAGTTATTCTGTCTCCCTTGATAATAATTATTTTGGTTCCCAAATTGTCTGTTTCTCTGATTGTCTCTGTGATAGTCACTAATACGGAAATGCAATCTTTCTCTGTAACTATTATTACTCTGCCAGTGGTTGTCATATGGGTGGTGTCTGTTTTGGTCACGATTTGCGTTGTAAGAATAGACTTGTCGTGTCCAGTTATTGTTTCTGTCGTCACGGAATTGTGACGGATATGACCTGTAGTGATTGTTTTCCTGTTTTCGCATCCCGCGACTGTCGGTGTCAATTTCTAATTCTTGTAAGAGTCCCTGAAAAGCTTCAATGTCGTCTTTGCAACGTCCTGCCAAAATAATATGTCGTAAATGTTCAGGTAATTTGATTAAGCAAATGCGGATGAGTTCTTAAGGGCTGTATGGATTTGAAAGATATTGATTCTTATGCATCATGTCTTCAAAATACTTGACAAGACTGGAAAATTCAGATTGTTCAAAGTGTTTCATCATCATGATGCTATGTTTTACTCGGTCTTGTGTAGCTTGAGACCAATATGCTGAGAGGAAGGCATGGTAAAACTCTCCTTCACTGTGGCAATCGTGAATGACCGATCGCATTCTCACAGCTGGTTCATTCTCTAAGTAGCCACACATAAATTCTAATCTGTGCTCTAATGACCAGTTGGGAGGAAAACAAGGAGAGAATTGATTGAGCCACGCTTGTGGATGAATGTCGTTGCCAGAATTCTTAAATGTTTTGAATTTACGTGTAGTAATGAACAGCTTATAGTCAAAGTCATCATGTCGGCGAGTCGCATATCGGTCATTGTTACGTCGTTTCGGCGGTTCCATTTCAAAATTCGGTGCACATTGCCAATTTCTTTCATAATTTCCGAAATGCCCTGTGTTATTATTTTGTGGCTTTTCCGTATTTCTAAGTTCCTCTTCCCGTGTTGGAGCGCGAGTGTCCTCTGAAATATGAAATTTTTGTATTACTTGTGCCAACTGATCTTGTACTTCCCGGATTTCTCTTTTGTATTGCGTATTAATTTGATTCTGATTTTGTTTGAATTTCCTAATTTGTTTGCATTCTTCTGTGTCATTCAGATTATCATCTACCTTCGTAGATAAATTATTGAACTGATCCGAAAGTTTGGCTACTTTCTCCGATAGTGAACACATTTCCTCAGTGTGTTTTTCTGAACCAAGTTTCAGAGTGTCCATTTGTGTTGAAATCGAATCTACTGTGTCCTTTAAGTTTTCCTGAGTTCTTGCAAGTTGCGTAACCGAATCGGTAGATGCAACTGAGTCAATTTTAGCTTGCAAGGTCTCATGATTTTCATGAACAATAGTTTGTAGTTCTTTTATGGCTGCTTCGTGATTCTGTAATACATTTTCATGACACGAAAAAATAGGTTGGAAATGCTCACAAATTTGTGTTTTTACGTCATTACAGACCTTTTGACATTTCGATTCAATGTTATGTAACTCAGTAGTTAAATCTTCACGTGTTTTTTCAAGTGTGGTGTCTAACTTTTCAAGCTTTTGCTGTGTTTGTCTCTGATTTTGTTCCAGTGTGTCTAACTTTTGAAGCTTTTGCTGTGTTTGTCTCTGATTTTGTTCCATTGTGTCTAACTTTTCAAGCTTTTGTCCCATTTGTTGCATTAATTGTAATAACAATGCACTGGTGTCCGAAACATGTTCCTCAGTGCTTTTCGGCAGTGAAGTTGCACCGGCAACATTCACATTTTGACAAGCGGAAAATGTGTCTTGACTCATTTGAGAAAACGGTGAGGACCCAAAACCTGAGTCTACAGTATTTGCAAAATTGTGTCCTGTCATTCCTGATTCCTGAGGCGAGCTGTTGCCGACCGATCGATCGATAATGCGTCCCTCTTCACTAATTGTTTCACTGTCCACGCCATTGTTTGCCGCCCGCTCCATTTCACTATGCACAGTTACCAAATTACTACTTTGAATGTCTGTTAATTCATTACTCTGCGGCGCTAACACCCTGCTTTCGTCTTCACTGTCATTTCTCAGTTTACTTTGGAGCCTATTATTACGTTTTTCACACGCCATTATTGTCACAATATTTCACACGACAACACAGAAAAGCACAATTTGAAGAGCAAAAATAAGAGAACGCATTAATATAACACTGAAAATAATATCTAGTTAATTGCAGCTGCGAAATACTTGGTGCAAATCTGCATGCATGCCACAACTGTTTTACTGTACAACAATGAAAGACTGCAACTACAAAGGAGATTTTCTCTACAATTGCGCGCTAGCAATAAACAAAGGCTACACTGATTACACAAACTACAAGAAAAAAAAATCAGAAGATTCCAGTGAGGTATCCTGGCAGGGTCGCCATATGAAACGTCCCCTTTGAACAATTTATACAGGACTGTGCTTAATCTGACACACAATATTTTGTTAGCGCAACGCAATCTGACTTTCAAAATTCCCTACAAAAGAATGGCCCTGACTAACATTAAACTATACCTTTCACAAATCACTTACCTCACAAAAATCTTCGCTGCTCAAGCTACTGCAATACAGCGAGCGCCACTACTGCCAGCTAAATAAAAGATTCAAACTAAGGAAGGCACTAACTACTGATAGGGATAGTTAGCAAATGAAAGATATTAATAGAGAACAAACAATGTATTTACCTTGATATCATCATATATAAATATAGCAGTTCATGACAAATTTCAAAACTCCGCCATCTCTCTCCCCACATCCACCACTGCTGGCGGCTCACCTCCAACTGCGCAACGCTACGCGCTGTTCACATCCAGCTGCCGCTGCCCAACACTACAATGGCAGACAACAATGCAAACTAGCCACAGACTGCACACAGCACAGCCAGTGATTTTCATATTGAGCGCTACGTAACGTTGCCAATAAGAAAACATAAACAGCCTACTTACATAGAGAAAACATAAACAGCCTACTTACAAAAGCTATAGTGACTTGATGAATTATGTTATTAACATTCAGTATTATTCAGGATACGGTTCTATAAAATACACTCCTGGAAATGGAAAAAAGAACACATTGACACCGGTGTGTCAGACCCACCATACTTGCTCCGGACACTGCGAGAGGGCTGTACAAGCAATGATCACACGCACGGCACAGCGGACACACCAGGAACCGCGGTGTTGGCCGTCGAATGGCGCTAGCTGCGCAGCATTTGTGCACCGCCGCCGTCAGTGTCAGCCAGTTTGCCGTGGCATATGGAGCTCCATCACAGTCTTTAACACTGGTAGCATGCCGCGACAGCGTGGACGTGAACCGTATGTGCAGTTGACGGACTTTGAGCGAGGGCGTATAGTGGGCATGCGGGAGGCCGGGTGGACGTACCGCCGAATTGCTCAACACGTGGGGCGTGAGGTCTCCACAGTACATCGATGTTGTCGCCAGTGGTCGGCGGAAGGTGCACGTGCCCGTCGACCTGGGATCGGACCGCAGCGACGCACGGATGCACGCCAAGACCGTAGGATCCTACGCAGTGCCGTAGGGGACCGCACCGCCACTTCCCAGCAAATTAGAGACACTGTTGCTCCAGGGGTATCGGCGAGGACCATTCGCAACCGTCTCCATGAAGCTGGGCTACGGTCCCGCACACCGTTAGGCCGTCTTCCGCTCACGCCCCAACATCGTGCAGCCCGCCTCCAGTGGTGTCGCGACAGGCGTGAATGGAGGGACGAATGGAGACGTGTCGTCTTCAGCGATGAGAGTCGCTTCTGCCTTGGTGCCAATGATGGTCGTATGCGTGTTTGGCGCCGTGCAGGTGAGCACCACAATCAGGACTGCATACGACCGAGGCACACAGGGCCAACACCCGGCATCATGGTGTGGGGAGCGATCTCCTACACTGGCCGTACACCACTGGTGATCGCCGAGGGGACACTGAATAGTGCACGGTACATCCAAACCGTCATCGTTCTACCATTCCTAGACCGGCAAGGGAACGTGCTGTTCCAACAGGACAATGCACGTTCGCATGTATCCCGTGCCACCCAACGTGCTCTAGAAGGTGTAAGTCAACTACCCTGGCCAGCAAGATCTCCGGATCTGTCCCCCATTGAGCATGTTTGGGACTGGATGAAGCGTCGTCTCACGCGGTCTGCATGTCCAGCACGAACGCTGGTCTAACTGAGGCGCCAGGTGGAAATGGCATGGCAAGCCGTTCCACAGGACTACATCCAGCATCTCTACGATCGTCTCCATGGGAGAATAGCAGCCTGCATTGCTGCGAAAGGTGGATATACACTGTACTAGTGCCGACATTGTGCATGCTCTGTTGCCTGTGTCTATGTGCCTGTGGTTCTGTCAGTGTGATCATGTGATGTATCTGACCCCAGGAATGTGTCAATAAAGTTTCCCCTTCCTGGGACAATGAATTCACGGTGTTCTTATTTCAATTTACAGGAGTGTATTTAAGAACTTCAGGTAAATTCTGTGCGTGTCCGACGTTAAGACGACTTGCTATCGAGAAATTTTCAGAAAGAATGTAATTTCGAAGAAGAAACTAATAAACTAAAAAAAGGTAACTGTTAATTGAGTTCATTTTTTAGGTAACATATTTCCACTTAGGTACGTACGTTAGACGTAATTTGCTGCTCGCGATTACGTGATTCATACTTTGTGCTAATTTCATGTTCTATGAATTTACTTGTGAAGCGACGTGCTTGCGTACGTTAACTGATTTTGACCATGATTATTAATGAACTGGGTTGTAACTTGTGTATATTATGCATCGCTTGGCTGCAATGCTTTTTCACTGATGTCATATTTTTTTAATTATGTGCCTGCTGTGCTTATTTATTTAAATTATAATTGTCACCTGATTTATTGTGCTGATGTGGTTAGGTATGTAAGTTATACTTTGTGATTTATCTGCTAGCGCCTTCATGCTTACTTATTAAGATTACATATGAACATTTATTTGCTTATGCTGATATGATGCTAATGACCTGTTTGCTGGTATGCATATGGATTGCATATTTATACATTTCTGTTTGTTGTCATAACTACTCTTTAATTTGGTGTATAGAAATGCTGATATACTGTGTACAAACATAGAGTTTAGGTCACACTATTGTATTAATTATAGATTGTTTGCTTGGAAGAGCCTCGTTGTAAGAATTGTGCTGCATCCACTTGTTGACATTCCGTTCTCTACTGGTATATTTACTCGCTATTGCTTGTTTTGCTTACGCTCAGTGCCTTATATTTTTAAGATAGGAAAATGAACTGCTATAATCCGATGAACGACATTAGTACAAGAAACTTCATAGAAGTCACATGAGCTGAGGTTTTATGGAAGCTGTATAAATTTATGCTAATAGGAAGGAAGCTAACGACATGACATACCATTACTTGGTTTAGACCATTAACAATTATTACACTGCATTCTTCGTGAGCAATTGAAATAGGAAGTGACACTTGACACAAGAAATACTCCACATGTTTGCTTCTGTTTGCCATAATTGTTGAAGTGGTGTACACACTGTGAAATATTATGATCATTCACACTCTGTAATCGTACTTAATTACTGAGAGTTATTCGAACTAAGTCTGTTGGAGGTCATGTATGCATTTCTTTTGTTTATAATTCATAATGAGTAGAAGTTGGGTCAGATGGATTACACAGAGGTTGTGTGTTGACAGTGTGTCTTCGGATTGTATGGGACGATGAGGTTTGCATTAGGTTTTTATCTGTACTTGTTCGAGGAGACTGACTAGAGGAAAGAGTTGTTATGGAAGTGAAATGATATTGGTGCTAAGGTTTATATGTATCGACGTATTGAAGAGGTATTATTGAGGTATTGAGATTATATGAAGTTGATGATTATTGGAGTTTTTGTGGACAAGAGGTAAGGTAAATGATATTGATGATAAGATTTATATGTATCGACGTAAGAGGTATTATTGAAGTATTGAGATTATGTGATGCTGATGATTATTGGAGTTTTGGTGTATAAGAGGTAAAGTAAGTGAGGAGCATATTTTTTTGTTGGTCTATATGGAACAAGGAGGATGAAGATAGCAGACTAGAACACTAAAGTGGAAGGAAGATTGTCTACACACACTTTGTTAAATCAATAAGCAGTACATATTTTTTTTTTTTTTTCGGAGAGAGGAAGTAATTGCATATCTTGGCTCAATGACAGTTGTTCAGCAACCGTACATTTTGATCTGGCTTGGCAAACATTGGTCTTGACATGATGACTATGACGTTGACTTAACTATTATTGACTGTTATGCATTGCTGCCACTACTACTTGATACACAAGATGAACATCAAATTTTGACAGAATTGCATTTACACAGTTAACACTATTCAATTACACAATAGTACTTCATGTGGATGAAAGATGAGTGAGTGTGTTTTGTGTGTTTTCCTTTCCTAATCCTACCCACCTATCTCCTAGATATTATTTTATTGTTTGTAGTGGCTTGCACTGACACCCATAAATATTATAGGTTTACTGATATTTGTGTATTTGTAATAGTTAATATGACAATTATCTGACATCATTTGTGTGTTTGCTATGATTTGTATGTTTAGTGTAAAAGCATTTGTATGTGGATTCAAACTATTGTTCATGCCTGAACTGTCTGATTAGTGATGGTGAATATTATGAACTGTTACCGGCACTTTTTCAACATAATGGGTGCCACTTAGAAATGATTAATTTCTGCTGATGAACTGTGTGATTAGGATAGTGAATATTATGGACTGTTACTTGTACTTTTTCTACATGATTGGTGCCACTAGGACATGTTTAATTTCTGCTTATAAACTCTGATGAGCAGTGTGATAAGTGATAGTGAATATTATGGACTGTTACTTGTACTTTTTCTACATGATTGGTGCCACTAGGACATGTTTAATTTCTGCTTATAAACAAGATGAGCAGTGTGATCAGTGATAGTAAATATTATGGACTGTTACTTGTACTTTTTCTACATGATTGGTGCCACTAGGACATGTTTAATTTCTGCTTATAAACTCTGATGAACAGTGTGATCAGTGATAGTGAATATTATGGACTGCTCTCTGGACCTGCTCAACATTGCTGGGTGCCACTGATGGATTGCTTCTACTGAACTAATGTCACTTGTTGCTGTGTGTACCTGTTCAACATTGCTGGGTGCCACTAATGGAACTGTTTCTACTGAACTAATGTCACTTGTTGGTGTCTGCACTTGCTCAACATTGCTGGGTGCCACTAATGAACTGCTTCTACTGAAATAATGTCACTTGTTGCTGTCTGCACCTGCTCAACATTACTGGGTGCCACTGATGGACTGCTTCTACTGAAATGATGTCACTTGTTGGTGTCTGCACCTGCTCATCATTGCTAGGTGCAACTGATGGACTGCTTCTACTGAAATGAAGTCCCTTGTTGGTGTCTGCACCTGCTTCACATTACTGGGTGCCACTGATGGACTGCTTCTACTGAAATGATGTCACTTGTTGGTGTCTGCACCTGTTCAACATTACTGGGTGCCACTAATGGAACTGCTTCTGCTGAGAAATGTGACTTGTTGCTGTGTGTACCTGCTCAATATTACTGGGTGCCACTGATGGACTGCTTCTACTGAAATAACGTCACTTGTTGGTTACTGCACCTGTTCAACATTGCTGGGTGCCACTAATGAACTGCTTCTATTGAAATGATGTCACTTGTTGGTGTCTGCACCTGTTCAACATTACTGGGTGCCACTAATGGAACTGCTTCTGCTGAGAAATGCGACTTGTTGCTGTGTGTACCTGCTCAATATTACTGGGTGCCACTGATGGACTGCTTCTACTGAAATAATGTCACTTGTTGGTGTCTGCACCTGTTCAACATTGCTGGGTGCCACTAATGAACTGCTTCTATTGAAATGATGTCACTTGTTGGTGTCTGCACCTGCTCAACATTGCTGGGTGCCACTGATGGACTGCTTCTACGGAAAAGTTGTCACTTGTTGGTGTCTGCACCTGTTCAACAATGTTGGGTGCCACAGATGGAACTGTTTCTACTGAACTAATGTCACTTGTTGGTGTCTGCACTTGTTCAACATTACTGGGTGCCACTGATAAACTGCTTCTACTGAAATAATGTCACTTGTTGCTGTCTGCACCTGTCAACATTACTGGGTGCCACTGATGAACTGCTTCTACTGAAATAATGTCACTTGTTGGTGTCTGCACCTGTTCAACATTACTGGGTGCCACTGATGAACTGCTTCTACTGAAATGTTGTCACTTGTTGGTGTCTGCACCTGCTCAACATTACTGGGTGCCACTGATGGACTGTTTCTACTGAAATGATGTTACTTCTTGCTGTCTGCACCTACTCAACATTGCTGGGTGCCACTGATGAACTGCTCTTACTAAAATAATGTCCCTTGTTGGTGTTTCACCTGTTGACCATCGCTGGGTGCTACTACTGGAACTAATCATTGAAAGCATTTTATGTGAACATTTGTATAAACTGATTTTTTGTGTATTGTGTGAACTATTATGTAAAGTCACATGTATGAAAAGAATTTGTATTGCTTACTGTATTTTATATAGTAGGTTATTGAAAGGTCAGTGCAAAGCCAAAATTTTAACTAATTATGTGATATTTAGGTATTAATATTATCTTTTATTTTTGTCTGTATTTTTGTGGACGTATTTGGTGGTATTTTCACCACCAATTCTGGCCTGTGGAGGAGGGGCATATGAGAGGTGGCTACACTGAGCCACTGCGCCAGAGATTGCGCCAAAGAGTATTATTCAGCCGCCTCCACAGTGCTTGGGGAGAGCTCGTAGTAGTCAGTGCCTATCGAGGACTCGTAGTAGTCAGTGCTTGTTAAGAACTCGTAGCAGAGAGTGTTTGTTGAGATGTGCTAGTAGGCAGTGCTTGCTGAGATGTGATATTGGAGAGTTCTGGTTGAGATGTAGTAGTAGCGAGTCGGTGTGGAGAGATTGTAATGTCTAGAGTGCTTTTCATCAATATAAATTAAGGTAACAAACTACTTTTCTTTTTTTTCTCATTATTTCAATGTCCTGAATAATGCGTCATTACAGGTTCAGTCAACAAAGCATCTGGCTTGTGTTCTTGTATTACAGTGTAATTCTGGTTTTCTTGCGCAATTATATGATTTCTATTCTTCTTCATTACTTCAGTATAAATGACATTTAAAATTTCTTGTCTTATTGAAGAAGAACCGTGCCAGATGTGTACGTTGAATCACACTTCCACACACAGAACAATTACACTTGTGTTTTGGTTTCGTAGGTTTTATAGTTGCTGGGGACTTAATTAATTAATTGTGTTAACGAAAATTTCCATTTCGTTCTTGTTGTTGTTCTATGCAGTCAGATTGCGTAATAATACTAGTCATGGCCAACCGTTTACGAGACTTGCGTAATCGGACAGACAGCTACTAAAAATTTAAAAAGTATTTTCATTAATAATAATTAAGCCCCCATGCAGTAGTCCATCCGGACGACGCGTTTTGGCTCGCCGATCGTTCATGAGTCGGCTGTGTGTGTGTGTGTGTGTGTGTGTGTGTGTGTGTGTGTGTGCATCGACTCCCGATTTGTCTTCGTGCGTGTTTAGTTACTGTTGGGTATCGTTCAGGTCTTCGTGCAAGTGTTTGTCAGGTTGCGTGTGTAGTTGGCGTGATTTCCTTCGCGTTATTTTAAATGTTCAAATGGCTCTGAGCACTATGGGACTTAACAGCTGTGGTCATCAGTCCCCTAGAACTTAGAACTACTTAAACCTAACTAACCTAAGGACATCACACACATCCATGCCCGAGGCAGGATTCGAACCTGCGACCGTAGCAGCCGCGCGGTTCCGGACTGCGCGCCTAGAACCGCGAGACCACCGCGGCCGGCTATTTTAAATGTTGTCGGCATACTGGTTCTGAGAGCTCGTTCGTCTCATCGGGCGACGTGTAACTGGTTCTCTGAGCGCTTCTGGCCCCCTTCAATTACCATCTTGTGGAACTTGAGTCGGTCCTTTCCTGGTGCAGGGATGTCGTTTAGGCAAGCAAGTCGTTGTGTCGGTCGGTCCATGGCTGTCCCCTGGTTGGGTTCCGACGGATCAAGTATAGTTGGGCTCACCACCTGTCTCACCTAAGTGAAGGAGGGCAGACCGACTTCCCTGGAGGCTTTCTGAGTGCTACCGGTGTTTAATTATTTGTTGTCATCCATTTTAAATTTACACTTATGGTTATTTCCCTTGTTTTCTTAAAATTTTGCAAAACTAATTTTTAAATTTATCTTTCAATCCTAAATACTTTCGCCTTCTGCCTTTAAAGATTGTTGTAATATATTTTCAAATTTTGAAGTTTAATTGTGGCCCTCAGCCATTGGTATTGCACCTTGCATATGTTACTTCTTTAAATTATTTTATTGCTACCTTAATTAGATTTTTATCTTGTTGATTTTTAAGATTTCTTGTTATTAAACATGCTGGCCTTCTGCCTTTAAGGATCTATGGTAACATATTCTGAAGTTCTCAGATTTAATTGTGGCCCTCAGTCATTTGTTGCTTTTTTTGTTTTAAATTATTTTATTGCTATCTTAATTGAATTTTTGATTTTTTAAGATTTCTTGTTGGCCTTCTGGGTTTAAAGGTCTATGGTAATAAATTCTAAAATTTTAGAATTTCATTGTGGCTCTCAGCCGTCTGTATTGCACCTTGCGTATGTTTTTTTTAATTATTTTATTGCTATCTTAATTGGATGTTTATCTTGTTAAGATTTCTTATTGGAGGCCTTCAGCCGTGAAAAAGTTGCATTCGGTAAGGATTCGGCTATGTGCCGCTTTGGTTGTAAAGGTTATTAGATTACAATAAATGACAATTAGAAGCAGAAACTGACCTCAGCCCTTGGCCCTTTCCACAATCCTATTACCTGTTCTGCCCAGCAGGTTTAGCGGGCGTCTCACTGCCATGCTGCAGCTCCACAGCGGCGTTTGTGATGTCCTGTAAGGTCTCTGATGTGACGCTCGTTTCAGCATGGTCCATGCATTCTGACATCTGGAAACGGCGGCCATTCCCACCAACTGATTCTATGCTCCACTAGGGCCGTAGTCGCGAGATTGTGATGGTAGGGGCGTACATTGTCGTCCATCAGTGTGAATGCCGCGCCAATACGTTCACCAAATGGGACCACAATGTGTGCAGAGCTGTCGTCCTGGTACTTCACACCAGTCATCCTTCCATGGATTAGCACAAGGGAAGTCCTGCGGCCATACATGATTCCATCCAAAAACATGACCGAACCAGCTCGATAAAGCGTGGCTGTCTACGATACAGCTTGCTTCTAAACGTTGTCCCCGTTGCCTCCACACACGAATATAAGTATAGTCAAGGCGGAGCTGATGCGGGTCTCGTCACAAAAGAGCACTGTGTCCCACTGCTGCCTAGACCACAAAAAGTTATTCTGTGTTCATGCGACACGAGCCCCTCTCCGAAACTGATTTACAGAATGAGCCTTTAGAAGTCTTCTGGCACGTAATCGCTGCTCATGGACCCTATTTCGTATCAACTGTTTTGACACCTGTACTCCTGTCGCTGTTTCGAACTCCCGCCATAGATGGGTAGCATTGTGTTGAGGGTTTCTGCTTGCTGTTATACGAAAATTTCGGTCCTGCACACCTCTTGTCTTTCTTCTGTGGCCACTCTCCGTAACGATCCCCAACTGATCCTGTCGCTAGAGACTCGTTTCGGGTTCTAGAGACATCACTTTGACGCACAGCGACATTCGCTTCTGTGAATTGGAAGGTAGGAGACGAGGTACTGGCAGAATTGAAGCTGTGGGGACGGGTCGTGAGACATGCTTGTGTAGCTCATATGGTAGAGCACTTGCCCGCGAAAGGCAAAGGTTCCGAGTTCGAGTCTTGGTTCGGCACACAGTTTTAATCTACCAGGAAGTTTGATAATGATACTAACATTGAACACATTTGTCTCATTATCTGTTGTGGACTGACAAGACAGCCAGTCCACAGTGACGGGTAACCGAAAGGCACGCGTTTAAACTCACGCAGGCTGGCGTGAGGTCTGAAACAGGATACGTAATGAATGCTATAAAGAAAAGTACGTAGCTTCTGGAATACTTAACTTTAATCCACATTTGTAGAACATCGCTCTTGATGATACATGTTATAACCACAATATATATAGCAAAGGATTATGGCGCCTTGCTAGGTCGTAGCAATTGTAGCTGAAGGCTTTGCTAACTATCGTCTCGGCAAATGAGAGCGTAGTTGTCAGTGAACTGTAGCTATGAACGTCGGCTGTACAACTGGGGCGAGTGCCAGTACGTCTCTCTAGACCTGCCGTGTGGCGGCGCACGGTCTGCAATTACTGATAGTGGCGACACGCGGGTCCGTCGTATACTAACGGACCGCGGCCGATTTAAAAGGCTACCACCTAGCAAGTGTGGTGTCTGGCGGTGACACCACATTATCTCTCTTGATAAATCCAAGAAACGTTGCGAACAACAGGCGCGTAGACAGCATGGAATGTAGAGGTTTGGCTCGGTCTGAAAATCGTGCACGGATGGTGGAGATGGTTGTGGCGCCCACTAGCGCGGGCATGTATTAGGATGTGTCAGCGGTAGGTAATATTTCCGTACCTAAAAGAGCTGGCGTCAAAAGAATTCACAATTAGCAAGCAAATACTTTTTTTTTACTGTAGTGTAGCTGTTCCAGCAGACAGGATGTCGGGAATGTATACAAAAATCTACCTTGCGTTGGCACCAGTCGAAAGATGCCGGTTCACACTGTTGCCGGTAGCGGTCGCACTGGTGCTGCTAGCTCTAAAGCCATTTATCTTTATGCAGGGCTTTCGATAGCTCGTTAACTCTCTCGCTCATCACCCACTGAGAGCCAAGTTGAAATTACGATTACGTAGCAATAAAAGGCGCCGTAGATCCCCGTTTCACAGTGTGTGGTGTGATTCTCGTCGCGGGTGAAGCAGATCTTTGGATGAACTGTGAAACCACATAGCAACTCCTGACGTGTTCGTAGAAGTCGAACGAGTCTGACTATTGTTTGAATGTTTGCCGTTTGTTTCGTGGAGGGTACATCGAACACTGGTGAAAAACTTTAATTCCAAACCTAATTATAAGATACATCCTAAGATGATACGTGCCTGCTTGAGAACTCAGAAGATCCTTTCGAAAATAAAAACTTTGCAGTCCCACGTGTAAGTAAAAATCCACCCGAACTTTCTATCCGCAATCATGTAGAACAGTGGTTCCCAACCTTTCTTAGACCATCACCCCTGAGTAGAATCATACATTATTGTGCCTCCCCCCCCCCTCTCTCCACTTCCCCACAGTATCACCAACTTCGCCACCTAACTAAACTGTAGAATGAAAGACGTTTCTTGGAACACCGTTATTTTTAAAAAGTTGAAAGGTGAATTACTGATGTTTAATTTATTCATGTGTGTGGGTATGTGGGTGTTTTAGAAAGAATGGTGAAGAACTTTGTGGTGCACTGCAAATGCTACCTACAACTCCTTAGAAAAGTAGGCTAACTTACCACAGTGAGGGTAGACACTTCTTACAAAACATGCTTCCCCTGCATTACTCCTCTCCATTGCGGCGCCTACTTGATCAGTGCACTGCAAAAAATGGTTCAAATGGCTCTGAGCACTATGGGACTTAACATATGTGGTCATCAGTCCCCTAGAACTTAGAACTACTTAAACCTAACCAGCCTGAGGACATCACACACATCCATGCCCGAGGCAGGATTTGAACCTGCGACCGTAGCAGTCCAGCGGTTCCGGACTGAGCGCCTAGAACCGCTAGACCACCGCGGCCAGCCAGTCCACTGCAGTCCCATTTAAAACCAAACAGTAACTATAGTTACTGTTCGTAAATCACTTAATTGCTGTGCACCGTACTTCTGGCAGATTTCCGGTTGTTACTCCTTTCTGTCTAACGACTCTAATAATAATAGTAATTACAAATAATAATAATAAGACCATGTACAGCACTGTCTCATGCTGTCAATTAATTCATTTAACTATTTCGAAGCAAGTAATGAAACAATTCCTGGACTACTGCAGCTACAATCTACAATGTTGGAGAAAACGTTTTCTTGAGGTATTTAGCATTTGATACGTATATGTTTAACTTTTATCATCAGTGATGTACGGGATAAAGCACAAGGATATGTGTAGTGGGTAGACAGTGTGAGAAACCTATAACCTCCGAGGCATTAATGCTACTAATTGACAAAAAGTAATTACTGATAACTTTTATAATCAGTATTAGCCTTACAAAATTATGCTAATAGTAACGATCTTTTGAAAATAATTTAATTTCGTGGCTCAAACGGAATCGGATCGTTTTGTTTTTACCCCTCAGAAAATTCCATTTTGCTCCTCAAGCGGTAGTTGCCCACAGGTTGGGAACCACTGCTAACGGGCTTGCCGGAGTGTAACACCGGTTCCCGTCAGGTCACCAAAATAAAGAGCTCTCGGGCTGAGCTAGCACTTGGATGGATTAGCCCACCATTCGGATTTCCAGCAGGGGACTGGGAAGGGGAAGTTAACCATAGGAAACAGGTTGGAAACCAGCGAAATGCTAACGTTCTATGAATTGGGGCGTGGAATGTGAGAAGTTTCAATATGGTAAGTTCCATGCACCCATCCGGTCTGCCGACGGCTCTTGCCAAGCGGGGCGCACTCAGCCCTTGTAAGGCAAACTGAGGAGCTACTTGATTGAGAAGTAGCGGCTCCGGTCTCGGAAACTGACATACGGCCGGGAGAGCGGTGTGCTGACCACATGCCCCTCCATATCCGCATCCGTTGACGCCTGTGGGCTGAAAATGACACGGCGGCCGGTCGGTACCGTTGGGCCTTTGTGGCCTGTTCGGGCGGAGTGGGAACCACTAAGGTAGAAGGTACGTGGCTGGACAAAAATATGAAAACATGGCGAGAAATGCATGCTTGACATAGACGCACAGGCTAGTGAAGATGGCAGGTCGGGCTGTTGCATTTCACAACGAACGGCAGCTGTGCAATGTCCTCATTAGGTTGCATTCGTCAGTCGTGGTCATAACCGTGTTCTGCGTAGTTACGAGTGCATTATGTCGGCGCTAAGTGAAGTCGAACGTGGATAAATCATTCGTGCTCGGCGGGCGGCTGCTTCCGTAAACAAGGTAACGGAAGTGTTAGGTGTTTCAAGAGGTACCGTATCGAAGATTTACACCGTCTGCAGGGAAAACATCCACCGCTATGTCACTAAGTCACACGAAAGTGTGTATCGAGCGGTCGTGACACACGGTCTGTACGTACGGGCTCTGCTTCCCGTGGAGAGTGAGTGTGAGTGTATAGTGCGAGAGGACTCACTGTCCTCCACTTATTTCCACTCACAATAATTTGATGGAACAAGTTGTCTGGTATGAGTATTTATTAGAATAAACTTTGCAACTTGCACAGGCAGCGCGCCGGCTGTGGCTCCTGGCTTAGCTGGGAGACATACACGCCCGTCCGCTACAGGGTCTCGAAGCTATCTGCTCGGCCGTTACATCTACATCTACATCTACATGGATACTCTGCAAATCACATTTAAGTGCCTGGCAGAGGGTTCATCGAACCACCTTCACAATTCTCTATTATTCCAATCTCGTATAGCGCGCGGAAAGAATGAACACCTATATCTTTCCGTACGAGCTCTGATTTCCCTTATTTTATATTGGTGATCGTTTCTCCCTATGTAGGTCGGCGTCAACAAAATATTTTCACATTGAGAGGAGAAAGTTGGTGATTGGAATTTCGTGAGAAGATTCCGTCGCAACGAAAAACGCATTTCTTTTAATGATGTCCAACCCAAACCTTGTATCATTTCTGTAACACTCTCTCCCATATTTCGCGATAATACAAAACGTGTTGCCCTTCTTTGAACTTTTTCGATGTACTTCGTCAGTCCTATCTGTTAAGGAAGCCACACAGCGCAGCAGTATTCTAAAAGAGGACGGACAAGCATAGTGTAGGAAGTCTCCTTAGTAGGTCTGTTACATTTTCTAAGTGTCCTGCCAATAAAAAGCAGTCTTTTGTTAGCCTTCCCCACAACATTTTCTATGTGTTCCTTCCAATTTAAGTTGTTCGTAATGGTAATACCCAGGTATTTAGTTGAATTTACGGCTTTTAGATTAGACTGATTTATTGTGTAACCGAAGTTTAACGAGTTCCTTTTAGCACTAATATGGATGATCTCACACTTTTCGTTATTTAGGGTCAACTTCCACTTTTCGCACCATTCAGACGTCTTTTCTAAATCGTTTTGCAGTTTTTTTTTTTTGATCTTCTGATGACGTTTTTAGTCGATAAACGACAGCGTCATCTGCAAACAACCGAAGACGGCTGCTCAGATTGTCTCCCAAATCGTTTTTATAAATAAGGAACAGCGAAGGGCCTGTAACACTACCTTGGGGAACGCCAGAAATCACTTGTGTTTTACTCGATGACTTCCTGTCAGTTACTACGTACTGTGACCTCTCTGACGGGAAATACCGCTGATCTTACCTGCTCGCACAAAGGACCTGGGAGATCCGCTCTTGCACGTAGGTAGCAAGGTCTCCCGAAATGGAGCAGTCTATACTGGACAGTCTGACCCACCCAGTTTGAAGCTGCCACTAGATGGCAGTTGGAGTGAGTAGCAGATTCCAAACGGAGCGGACTATACTGAACAGTCTGTCCTGCCCAGATCGCAGTTGGAGTGAGTAGCAGAGTCCAGACTTCAAGAGGATTGCGACGAAAAACAAGATGACGACGGCTGCAGTACTGAATGTCGCACTCGCGAGCAGACTCAGCACGGAAACTATTCGAAGGAAGCTCCATAACGGGGATTTGGGAGGCAAGCTGGAATTCCAGAGACACTCATGAGTGGTGCAAATGACCGTAACAGGAGTTGGAGTGAGTAGCAGAGTCCAGACTTCAAGAGGATTGCGACGAAAAATAAGATGACGACGGCTGCAGTACTGAATGTCGCACTCGCGAGCAGACTCAGCACGGAAACTATACGAAGGAAGCTCCATAACGGGGATTTGGGAGGCAAGCTGGAATTCCAGAGACACTCATGAGTGGTGCAAATGACCGTAACAGGAGTTGGAGTGAGTAGCAGAGTCCAGACTTCAAGAGGATTGTGACGAAAAATAAGATGACGACGGCTGCAGTACTGAATGTCGCACTCGCGAGCAGACTCAGCACGGAAACTATACGAAGGAAGCTCCATAACGGGGATTTGGGAGGCAAGCTGGAATTCCAGAGACACTCATGAGTGGTGCAAATGACCGTAACAGGAAAGCTTGGTGCGGAAGCCATAGAACTTGGGCTATGGAGCAATGTAAGATAGTCATTTGGTCGAATTAACGTCCCATCAGTTTCCAACTTCCGGTAGAATTAACGTCCCAGCAGTGAAATACGGCGCTGGTTCGTTGATGATTTGGGCAAACATATCGTGGTATTCCACGGGCGCCATGGCTACTCTGCAAGCTCGCATTACTGCCAGGGTTATATGACCATTTTGGCTGATCAGGTCCTCTGCATGGTACAATGTTTGTTCCACAAGATCAGCGGTATTTCCCGTCAGAGAGGTCACAGTACGTAGTAACTGACAGAAAGTCATCGAGTAAAACACAAGTGATTTCTGGCGTTCCCCAAGGTAGTGTTACAGGCCCTTTGCTGTATCCCAAGACAGTCCCTCTTCAGACAGCTCGCACAGTTCAGTGCTGCTTTTGTGATCACGAAGGTGAATTGTTGCCTCTTCCCTGGTGACTACAGTCCCAAGTCTCCGTATTATTGAGCCTTTGTTGCCTCTTTAGGAGAGAAGGGCCTGTGATCACTGTTCACCAGCAGCATTGTTCCCAGAACTTCCACTATTTTTCAGGAAGACTCAAAAAATGGTTGAAATGGCTCTGAGCACTATGGGACTTAACTTCTCAGGTCATCAGTTCCCTAGAATTTAGAACTACTTAAACCTAACTAACCTAAGGACATCACACACATCCATGCCCGAGGCAGGATTCGAACCTGTGACCGTAGCGGTCGCGCGCTTCCAGACTGAAGCGCCTAGAACCGCTCGGCCACACGGGCCGGCGAAACCCTTACAGGACACGTAGGCCTCGTATATCCATTCTGCGACGACTGGAACCCGTTTTGAACGGTTTTCTACACAGTATTAGGCGTCATAATGTGTAGTGTTTTTGGTGGTTTCGTATTTTTGTCCAACGCTCTGGGTAGTCAGGTGAAATCGGATGAATATTTTTGAAACATACTATATTCCTGTAAAAGCCGAAAAAGCAAATCGAACCAGTTTTGCACCACGGTCTGCAAGCGCGATAGGCAAACCACAGCAGCGCCGGCGCGGTTTCGAATCCGGCAGGCTGAAAGCCAAGAGAGCACGCGGAGGGCGGCGCTTAAACATGCCAGCAAGCCCTCTCGTTTTGCACCTCGCGCTGCCGGCAGTTAGCATTTGCATAGTTGGCAGCGACGGCGATCCGTGATCCCCGACCATTGTCCGGTTCGGCCCGTCCCGTGTCGACGCGGCTCTAAACTGCCACCGAGGCACCGAGTCCAGCCGATTCTGGCTGTTCTGCGGCGTCCAGCCGGCGTGATAATTAACTCCGCAACGACTGCAGCGCAGTGGTGGACAAGAAACTTAATTACACTGCTGGCAGTTAAAATTGCGACACCATACAGGATAGCAAATAACGAAATTTTACTTATTGTCCGTAATGAGTCCAGTGCAATGAGTACACCATTAGACTGGTAGGTGATTTGGGGTGTGCAAGCTGCCAAATTTAGTACACAGAGCTGCCAGCTCCGGCATTAACAACGACGCTAGCCGGGCAGGGCATCGAGTCAAACTCATCTTGGAAGACGGATATAGGTACGTCATTCAGTGCTGATTCAACTACGCGCCGTAGCTTATCACCTTAGTGGACGGTCAGTGGTGGTCGTCTAGTCCCTTGGCATGCCATGCACACACAGTTTCAGGAGCCGCGAGATATGGATACTGGGTCGGAACACTTGTACCGTGTGCTTACACTTACTTGGCATCACATGCCCAGATAGTTTCAGCGGCTGAGAGATATGGAGAGAGGTTAGAACACTTGTCCGCTATTACCTTCCTGTCTCTTTGCGTCATATGCCCAGATAGTTTCAATGGCTGAGAGATATGGGGACGGGGTTGGAAAACGCGTACGGTGTGGCCTTCCAGTCTCTCAACATCACATACCCAGATACCTTCAGTGGATGAGAGATATGGAGATGGGTTGGAACACTTGGTTTTTGGCATTACATGCCCAGACAGTTTCAATAGATGCGCTATGGAGACAGGGTTGGAACACCTGTATGGCGTGATTTTTCAGTCTCTTCGCATCACATGTGCAGATACGAGGGTTGGAACTTAAATAGTGGCAACTATTTAT